>NC_140092.1:27256020-28456020 GCF_964237585.1 Gallinula chloropus
GCATGCTCCTATTTGTGTTGTCCTTGAAAAGATAGAAGACAACAGAAGTTGAAGCAAAAGAAGGGGGTGGGGGAAAGGCAGAAAAAGGTAACTGGCATTAAGGAAATCAGGGATTTGATTTTATTTTTTAAATTATTTCTGTAAAAATTAGATGAATACATACTTCTGTTTAAATGTGGTGCATTTGTGCTCCTTTTTTAATATGTGTTTTCTGTATTAAATGAAAAACCAAGCTGTGATGGAAGATGTAAAGTTGCTTTCCACCATTACAGTGAAAGATCTGAGTTTAATGAAGTTTAATACATTTTAATGACTGAAAATGCTAATCACTTCTGGGTAACTTCCTGTAGAGTTTTGATCACCTAGAGAGATGCAGCTTTACAAAACTGATATCAACAGATAAGCCTGTGAAAAGCATACACTTGGAAAGCTTTGCATCTCATATGTTATGTCATTTCTCTCACCAGAGGGGGAAACTCCTCATTTTGTCTCAATATTTGCCTGTGTTGGCAGGATCCAGATTAGCTGTGGCTTTTCCAAAGAGACAACTTTAGAGATAGAGCTGAAACTGAGAGGGGGTTTATTATTAGATATGAAGAATTTTTTCTTTTTTAACCCAGAGCTAATGTACTGAAGGGCTGGATGCAGTTTTCTTTCAAGACGGAGCAAGTTGAGAACTTTGATTAAATTTTTCTGCTTTTATTCTACAGAGGTATTATGCTTTGGTAGAGATTGAAGGATTAAAATGTATAAAACACTGTCTCACATAAGACTGAATGCAACAGCTTCAGCAGAGAGCATTTTCCTTTCCTTCCATTCCACAAATTCTGGGGTAGCTCAACCTACAAATCTCATTTAAATAGTTGATTTGGATAAAAATAAAAACTTTAATTAATCATGAAAAAACAATCACATTTTTAGATTCCATTCCATTATCATTTCTTTATAACTTGAATTCTTCACTACCTATAGTGATGCTATATATATATTAGCTTGGATTTGCTAAGCAATAAGGCCATTATAGAGTCCCTAGTCTCAGGGATTAAGTTGGTAGTATTACAAGCTCATACAACAAACCCACGTCTGAATTTAAGGTTCTCAATTCAAAAGGGTGAAATTTGGAGACTAAAGAAGGTGGTTAGTGAGGTTAACATGGTTAAATGCTCTTGAATCCTAGGATTTCTCAACTGCAGACGTTTCTGGAGCTTGTCTCTTGATCGCGAAGAGTGAGTGTGGATCAGGCTTAACTTTATAACAGTGTCTTCAAAGAGAATGTTGGGAGTAAGTAGGGAGCCTGCAAACTTTGAAGGGCAAAAATGCCTTCTCTGTAAAGAAAGATGCCTTAAAACATTTTAAGAATGTTTTAAAACAATATCTCAAAGGTTAAAGTGAAAACTATGAGAAGCTAAACTACATTACGCTTCCAAAGCAAAATAAATATACAAGAACTTCACTAAAAAATGCAGGACTACAAGGAGAGAAGACTTGATGCTCCTGTCATGCATTATGGGGTGAAGGTGGAGGAGTCTTGCACTTGTCCATATTCTAAATGAGTACTTTAGCTCAATTATTGTTTTTTAACCTGTTGCCATGAATTTGTTTCAAGCTTTTACTCTTCTGGTCTTGTTCCATGTAGTTCCATTCATTGAATTCATATGCTCAGACTTGGAAGCAGGAGTGGATAAATGGGTCCAATGTCTCAGTGACTGGGTTCACACGATGTTCTCCTGAGCCATCAGTACAATGATGAAGGCACTGTGTCTCCATTACTTCTACAGGGAGTTTCGTATAACGTGAACCACTGGAACAGGAGCTGAAATGGCATGTTGGCCATGAACAATGTGTTATCTATGAGTGAGTTATGTGAGGTCTAGGTTGGGTTTTTTTCTAGTGACAGACTCTGTATAACAAAAGTCTTTGATACCAACTGAAGTGATTTTAACTTGAATGCAAAGAACTTTTTTTTTCCCAACTCAGGGCTGAAATTGAATCTCATTAGGATTTCCAACTAGGTACTAGTTTGATAATATACATTGTTGTTTCAAAAACCTTCCTTATTTTGCTGAGACCTTTTAATGAAGAATGTCTTGCTCTGTATGGGGGCACAGAAGGAAGAAGTGGTTTGGTGATGTTTACCCATTAGTAGACTGATGGGTAAGTTGCCTACCTGTAGCATGGCAAGGCCAGGTCTTCAAATCACTCTTTTACTGGAAAAAAAGTTGGAGATGTTCTCTTGGGGGAGAGAGGTAGGAAGTAGTTTCTTTCATCTGAGATCAAAGAATTGAAGGAAGAATTTAATTTTCATTTTCCAGAGCCGATATCAGTGCTCAGACTTGCATATATGGACATAGAGATTGACCAGCTTTTATTGGGGAAAGGACACAGCAATACACCGGGAGGACTAAAATGAATCCCACATGAATATAAGCAACTGGTGCTTCTGTAGTTGGTGTGTGCAGAACATTGTTTTCATCCGTGTGACTCCAGTAACAAAGCTTGTTCATTGTGCAAACACAGAAATACTTATTGATTCTAACAACTGTTCCTGTTCCATGCTAAACCATATCCCTGAGCACCTCACCTACCGACCTTCTAAATACATCCAGGGTTGGTAACTCAACCCCTTCCCTGGGCAGCCTGTGCCACAGCCCCACAACTCTGCCAGGGAAGAACTTTTCCCTCCCATCTGAGCTGACACTGCCCTGGCACAGCTTGAGGCCATTCCCCCTTGTCCTATTACCTGTCGCTTGGGTGAAGAGACCAACACCTACCTCTCTACAACCCAGCTTTGTGGTGTTCTTCATGTGCCTTCATCTGCTCCATCGTTTTGTTAGGATAATTGTGTTGTATGAACCTATTGGTTTGTTTATACCAGACATTAGGCATTCGGTAGCTTTAAATGAAGGCAGCTCCCTGAACAAATTCAAACACCTCTGGAAAAGGTCAGTCTTGCCAGTGTAATTACATCAGCAGCCCAGGCTGGTGCCGGTGTTGGTCAAAAGTTCCATCTTCTCCTATTCTTGACTGATGCAGACCATCAGAAGCATGCAAGGCACACGGACTGGACTGGTGAGTACCCAAAGTCAGCCTGTCGATGCATCTGTACTGGGGCTAGGGCTTGTGTTACCACTTTACTGGTGCATCTTTTCACTGTGATAAATGTGAAAAAAAGGTGAAGGAGGGACAGTGGAAGGAGGTCATATCTTGACAGCCTAATGAGGTCTTCAGAGAGTAGTCACCAGTCCAAAGCTCTGGGCCAGATCAAGTAAAAGTAGGTGTTTACTTTTAGCTTTTCTGTACTTTGTGTTGCTGTTTAATGGGTTAGAACATGTACATTGATAGAATGAAATTATATCCTATGTTATTTTTTGCTTCTTCTTTAACTAAAGATTTTTTAAGAAATAAACTGTAAAATAAGTGGACCTAGAAAAGGATGACATGTTATAATGGTTTAAAAAAATATTTCTGAACCTAAATTTTGAAAAAAAAAAAAAATTCCATTTTGGTAATAGTTTCTTTCCTGTAGAAATAAGCTTTGTGCTGAGGTACTGCCTGGTGTAGGCAAGTCCAGTACTGCAAAGAGGGTCTCCAGTGATGGATCTGAAAAAAAATTGGAAGTGTTGTGCAGAACAGAAGTGAGAGGAATATTTACAAAGTCATTTTATGATAACATTTACTTTTCATTTGACATGTGAAAAGCTGACTGTACAGTAGAGCTGTAAAGTTTTCCATATGCTGTGGTGCTACTTGGCTGGATGACCTTTCAGATGTTGCTGAAGTTGAAGTTTTTGGAGTTCTGGTAAAATACGCACACATGCACACCCAAACATACGTATACATATATATATTTAGTAATCACATACCAAATTAAAAATCTTATTAGTGTTGTAATCTGATAATTTCCATGTGAAATTTAAGAAAAAAAAATCACAGAATCACAAGGTTGGAAAAGACCTTTAAGATCATCAAGTCCAGCCATTCTGTGTAGTTACCTAAATGGGGAAATAAAAAGAGTCTGATCTTTTACATTCTTTATGTAGTTACTATTTTTACTTTCCCTTCCATAGACCTGATTAGTTCTTACTTCAACCTCGCACATCCCAAACCAAAAACAGAACAAACCCATCCAGCACATTTTTTTCAAGGCATTAGAGTTCTTAATGTTCTCCGATTATTTTATATATATTCAAAAATGCAGAGGGTTTGTTTTTTTAAATTGCTGGATTAAATGCCTATTGCAGTACTGCACATTGTTGTATTTCCTGCTTCTGAACAGAGAATTACTAACCAGTGGCTCCAGTGGTGCTGCAAATGTAACTTTTGGGTTTTATTGGTGCAATTACTTATTAGGAAGCAAAGAAAGGTGAGAAAGCTTCATGTTAAGTAGTAGAGAGTTCTACAGTTTCTACTTGTAGGAATTAATTTTTAGCATTATCTGCTGCCTGATCCTTTGAGGAGGTTCAGCTGATGTTTAAAAATAGACCCATGGAATGCCTTGGGTTGGAATGGACCTCAAAGATCATCTGGTTCCAACCCCTAAATAAACATAGTGGGTTATCAGCAGCTGACTTTTTTCTTAGTATTGATTAAGACAGTGTATAGTACCTTAAAACCCTTAATCCAGAATCAGCATGAAAGAATAAAAGGGTTGTCAGCACAGTAAATTGCTTCTTCAGTTACACTCTTGCCAACTTGAAAACCTTCAACGTGAGCCTACTGCGGTTGACCTGTTCGTCTCAGGGTAGACCTGAATGATGAATTCATTTTGATTGTTGCCATATGAATACTAAAATGTTTTATCACTCAAATTAGGATGATGGTGTTAGAGCATAGTGCATCTGTGTCAACTCCTTCAGTCTGTGGAAAGAAATGCTGTAGCTGTACTATGTTTGCCACAGTCCTCATTGATCTAGTATCTCTTCTCTTGGTGTTTCAGCAAAGCTAGTTCAAAACATTGAGTGGAAACTGAATTTCCATTTGGTAGTATTTTACCTTCTCTCTTTCCCAAGGAGTTGTGGCAGTTGAGGGCAAGGGGTGGTTAAGTTCTGTCAGCGCAGCTCAGATGTTCTGGTTCAAGTTCAGGATTAGAATTTATTGCTGTCCTAAGATGGTGGGGGTTTATTATATAATTAGTAAAGACAGCTCAATAAAATTGAGAATTGCGAATTTAGGCAGCATCTTTTTAGTGGAACACCAAAGAAATTTAAAGGGAATAGAAAGATAGCCAAGTTAGTTTTTAACAGTTAGCTTACATAGTTAGTTTTTAATAGTTATCTTACATCTTAATGAGAGGGATGATTTACAGCATGTTCTTTTTGGATGAGCATATTGTCTTTGCATGTTCTAGTTGTGTTTGGTGGTGTTTGCCTTTTTATTTACAACTTTATAGACATGAATGGTTCCATGCTAACATAGATACCTTACTATGTGAATGTGGCCTCATTTGAGGTTGTCTTTCTGCTGTTTATGTATCTAATTGATTACATTTAACAGAGAATCACAGAATCCAAGATCAAGTCCAACCATCTGTCCAACACCACCATGTCAATTAAACCATGTCCTGAAGTGCCACATGTACATGTGTTTTGACCTCTCTGGGCAGCCTGTTCCAGTCCCTGACCACATAAAGTTATGTGTTTTCATTGATTACAATTCAAGTCTTTAAACCACATATTACGTCAATGATGTTTAAAAAATTAACCCACGTGTTCACAGGCAAGTTTTGATTCAAGTGGAGAGTGTGTCCCTTCCTTCTCCAGACTCTCTAAGCCTGTCTAGCTCTTTAGGGATTTCTTTTGGGGTTACTGATGAGCATCAACCAGAGAGGACGAGACTCTGCATTGTGTGTGGACAGCACTATTTTGTATCTTGAAGCCAGTTTTAGGGTTTGTTTTTATAACTGACTAGACATACATGAAGCAAGAAGAGCCTAGTATATCGATTTGTCACTTCCAGTGGAGCAGCACAGACAGAAACAAGGAAAGGAGGGTAACCTGCTTGTGTCCTGCAAGTGAGGGAAAAACAATGGTTTCTCTTACTGGTGGTACAGTTTTCAATCACTGTGTCTGCTCTACTGAAAAGATCTTCATTCTCACAGATCAGTTTGGGTTGGAAAGGGACCTTCTAAATCGTCTAGTTCCAACCCTCCTGCCACTGGTGGTACTGTAGGGTAGAAAATTATCAGTAGCTAGCTATTTTACTGTGAAATCCTTGGCAAGACACAGCGGTCAGCAGCTCTTTCTGGAAGTGATAGACAGTTGTGACTGATACTCTAGTTTAACTCCAAATGAACCAACACCACATCTATGTGCTAGATACATTCAGTACTGTTTCATTTGCATCAGCTTCTGCATTGTGTGTTCCCTAGTGGGGCTTTTTTGTGCTGTCCCCACTCACAGTAGCTTTAGGTGCTAAAGAAACCACCATCATGGACAGAGAACAGGCTTTGCCACTGTCCTCAAGTGTTTGTTTTGAGTTGGGTTGAGTTATTTCAAAGTAGCAGGTACTTCTTGTTTTTTTCAGCATACAATTGAAACCAATGTATTCTTTGCTATTGACAAATTAAAATGGTATTATTTAATGGTTTCCCATTGTCATGATCATTAATACAAATAAATGAACTAGATGGATACATTGTCTCTTGTAACATAAATTCCTGGGCTCCTCACCATAAGAAGGACATTGAGGTCCTGGAGCGAGTCTAGAGAAGGGCAGCCAGGCTGGGGAAGGGGCTGGAGGGCAAATCCTCTGAGGAGCGGCTGAGGGACCTGGGGGTGTTCAGCCTGGAGAAGAGGAGGCTGAGGGGAGACCTTCTCCCCACCAAAACTACCTGAAGGGAGGTTGTACAGTGGTGGGCGATGGTCTCTTCAGCCGGGTGATAGAACAAGAGGAAATGACATGAAGCTGTGCCAGGGCAGGTTTAGATTAGATATTAGAAAAAAAATTTTTACTGAAAGAGTTGTCAGGGGAACAGGCTGCCCAGGGAGGGGGTTGAGTCACCTTCCCTGGATATATTTAAAAAAAGGGTAGATGAGGTACTTAGGGATGTGGTTTACCTTAGGATGGGAATGGTTGGACTCAATCATCTTAAAGGTCTTTTCCAACCTTGTGATTCTGTGAAATCTCTTGTAGCATGTCCCTAACGTAAGTTGGGTTTTTGGTATTTCATTATTAGGTTCTCATGAATAGATGGTGGCATGCTGGTTTATCCATATTGCTCTTTGGATTTATTTTTAATATTAAAGACATAAATTGTACAATTGTTTCTTTTTCAGAAAGTGGTAAGATGCGTAAAACGTGCGTGTAGGTAATGAACAGTATTAACTTAATGATGTTAGCAGGTTTGTAGGTGAAATAGCAGGTTTTATATTGCTATTTTATGTTCTGGGTGGATGGTGAATTAAAACAATTGTTGCATAGATCCTCGTGCTGTATTTAGTAGTGAAGCTGTCACCAAGTTTAAATGCAAAAGCTGTTACTGAGTTATTTGGTACTTGACTTAGCCTACTGTTTCTTCAAAATGCACTTTGGAGTTATAGTCTATGAAATACTTTCTTACCCTTCCTGTAAATATAATTTCAAGTATTTCTGAGCTAGAAGGCTGCTGAACACTACTTACGTCCCGATAAAATTTGTTGTGGTTGGGGAAAATTGAAGTCAGTCAAACGTTCTCATCTTTCAAAAATCTCCCAAACCCTCAATTCATTTGTTGCTGGAGGGTCTATAGTCCAATTTTGTCTGACTCAATTTGGTTCAAAAAGTTGGTGGGTTTTTTTTTTCCCCACTCTCTTAAAAACCCAATTTTTCCGTTAGTATTAAAAACCGGAGTGGAATCGTGGAATAATTCAGATTGGAGGGGACCTTAGGAGGTCACCTAACTGCCTGGCTGAAACAGCATCAGCTATGAAATTGCAAAGAGCTTTATCCAGTTGAGACTTGAAGCCAGTCAGGTGGTTGGAGACTGCATGGCCCTTCTGGGTGGCCCATTCCACTGTCTGACATGGTCGTAGGAGCTAACAAAAAATAAAATCAAATCCAGTATTGCTGGAACTTCTGTGTCTGTATTGTTTCTCATCTTGCCATTATGTGCTACTCTAAAGAGCCTAACTCCATCATGGAAAACTTCTTCCTTAGATTTAGACTAGATAGAAAGAAGAAGTTGTTCATTGTGAGGCTGGTGAGGCACTAGAACAGGCTGCTCAAGGAAGTTGTGGATGCCCCTCCTCCCTGGAAATGCACAAGGCCAGGTTGGATGGGTCTTTAGGCTGTCTGGGCTAGTGGAGGGTGTCCATGGCAAGGGGATTGGAACAGGATGATCTCTAAGGTCCCTTTCAACCTAAACATTTCTATGATCCTCTTGACAGTGTTAGGTCCTCCTGAAACCTTCTCTTCTCCAGAGTAAGCAAGCCTGCTTTCCTTAGCCTCTCCTTACATGGCAAATACTCCAGTCCCTGACCACCTCGCGGTTCCTCTGCTGGGATCACTTCAATCTGTGCTTCTCATATTTGAGGAGTGCAGATTTTCTCGATGTAGTCTAATGAGCACTGTCTCCTGGCTGTGCTCCACAGCAGCCAGGGCTTCGTATTTGTCCTTGAATGTCATAAGGTTCCCATCAGCCCATTCCTCTGTCCTGGGTAGGGCTCTTTGAACAGCGCATCTGCCCTTGAGCATATCGACTGGTCCTCCCCAGTTTGCTGTCATATGTAAATTTGAGACTGCAGCCCCTGTGGTACTAATACAGATTCTGAAAGTCACTGTCCTCCCAGGTGAAAGTGGTAAATATATATATCTAGAGGGAGAGAGAGAGAGAGATCTTGGACTCAAGGACTGCAGAAGACTATTCTGTGTAGCGCTTCCGTGCGATGTGTTCATCGCAGCAGGTCAGCAGTGGCCGTTGGCACGAGCTGCGTGATTAGTTACATGCTCACAGTCTAAGCTCTCTGCCTTCCTGGTCTTACTGGATTTCTTCCTGCATCCCTTAATGAGGGATGCAAAACATGCAATAGCAGTCTCAGTCTTGGTGAATACATGCTTTCTAGTTTGGTGATTAGAGTAGCTCATCCAAACACAAAAAGCCAGAGAAGGAGCACGGAGCAAAACTCCTGTGTGTAAAAACGCCTTTTGGGACACTGAAGGATTTATTTGCTCCATATACCTGTTTAAGAAAGCATTGCTTCTCCAGAATAAGGTCAAGATGAGTCTCTGATCGGTATCTGGGAGGAAAGGAGGAATCTATTTTCAAACTTTTTTTTTTTTAGAACTCAATTGTTTTTTTGAGAGAACAATATCTGTGGGGTATCGATCGCCTGTGTCCAGTAGTTAGTCAAAGGCTATCTCCTTTGACTAACCCCTTAGCGTGGTGTCATCCTCCTTCATGTGATAGATTGTTACAATCTCAGCCAGTGTAATTACACACTAGCCAAGTGGGTCATTTATTTCTGTACCTTCACCATTTACCAAAAATCTCCTTTATCTTTGGAAGCCAGCTCTTCCTTTTGCAGTAAAAGCAAAATAACGGCACATAAAACATTAGAGTCTCAAACTAAGGGCTTGAAAAATAACTATAAGACTAACTTTAAAAAGCTGTTCTACCTTTTATGAACCACCTAGTATACTTTTTATCTATCTTTTTTTCCCGTGTGTCCTAGAGAACAAAACACACAAAGCCAATTCATTGTTTTTCATGTGTCTGGTAAACACTATTTTTTATTTGTGAATGTTTTAGCTTTTTTATATATATATATTTTTATTTTATCTCTTAGCACTGGATGCTTTCACTTGCATGAGTGTACTGTCTTACCCTCCCCCTGCCTCAGCTCTTAATTTATGAAGTGCAAAAGCTCCTAGGAGCACCGCTACTCTTTTGCTGATGGCAGTGAGTGAAAGTATCAGATATGTTTTTTTGAACACAGTTGGTGTGTAAGGAGAAGTACATGAAAACTCAGGTTAAATTTGAAGCCCATGATTGTTTACATTACGGGCAGGAGAGAACCTCTGTAACCATTTCCAGTGTATTCCTTGAGGACTGTTTTTGGGAGGAAGCTCAGTAGCATCATCGGTATCTATTTCCATTTGGGAAGGATGTGTATTCTGGTTAGGATGAGCTTGAAGTAAAAGTCCTCTGATCTTGAGTAAGTTACTTTGTTGTCCCAGTGCGAAGGGTTTCTCCTTTGGGCTGTATGTGAGTCAAGAGGCTCAGCTGAACACCAGCAACATTCATTTTCACTGGCTCTAAATCCACATTACCCCAGTTCTTCCCATTGTTCCCCCATCTCCACATCATCCCAAGTACCATAATGTAACCAATGTGATTGTTTGCAAATAGTAAAGGAATCTAGAAAGTTATGTATTCTGTAAAGTGGGGTTTTCCCTCCCCCCAACCCCTGTTATAACCTCACGTTTCAGCAAAATGGAATCTGGGGTTTATACTGAAAATGTGTAAATTTGAGATTCTTCCATCAATATTAAACTCCCAGGACTTTATATGATTGCCACTTTTTGGTTTATATTTATTGCTTTTGGTGTCCCTATATATTTTTCAGAACATGTCAAGGTGCTAAATCTTTCCAGCCTGACGTGTAAGCCAGTTTATGTATGTTTATATTTGAACCCTGTGCTGAGACAGCTTTGTGACCTACAACCTCATTCTAATCTCAGATGTCTGACTCGCATCTCAAACTCAAGCACCACATTAGCTGGAGGATTTTTTTTTTTAAAGGGTAGTTGCAAATGGATTTTGAATACCTGAGCTTGTCCTGTACTTTGGAGTCTTTGTTTAAAAATTAAATCATGTATTCTGGAGATGGATTTCCCTGCTTCTGTTAAGCTACTGATGCAGCCCATTGCCATATGCCATCTATGGAGCTCTCTTTGGGGATTTTGGGTAATTTACTGTATTTTTGCTTAGAGAACTTTGAGCCACCTGTAAATAAACCTAAACCCAAAGATCTCACCTCCTGTTTCCCAAATTCCCAATTCAGTAACAGTGTGCATGTAAATATATGCAGATAATTTTATTATAATAATATAATAATGATATAATGATAAGGTAGCAATTTATTTCAGACCCTTCCTTGGCTCCTTGCCTCCGTACCTGGAAGCCCTTCTATTGTGCAGTGTCCCCCCAAGAAGGTAGTGTCTGTGCTGTGGGTTATCTGGGAACCTTCTCTAAAGGAATTATGACAGTAATTTTAAGAGTACATTGGGTAGGCTACATTGATGAAAATATGCTAATAACGACAGGTGTCACTGCTTGCTTTGTTCAGCACCCCAATGCTTGGTCTGTTTAGCATATAAAGATGGTCTGAAGTGTTAAAAGGAAAATAGATTGTCATAAAAGAACAAAGAGATGTTGCTAGACTGGTGTTTGTTCTCTTCTGAATCTCCTACTCAGTAGCTCTAAAGTTTTTAACTGAATGCTTATGGAAGAACTCGTTTTCATCCACAAGATTGGTTCCAAAATATCATTACTTGCAGTAGTAACGTAGTAGCTGCTACTACAAAAATAAAAGTGGTGTGGTGTATAGAGCAGAAATAGGAGAAAGATAGGTCCTGTTCAGGCAAGCTCCAAGAGACAGTTCTTCATAATTAATTATGGTTAAGGTAAGAATATCTTCCTTTTTTAAAAGAAAAATCTATTTGTGCTGGGTTTTTTAAAGCTCTCTTAAGGGAGTAACTAATGCTGAATAAAGGATGATAATGTCAAGAGATGATACTGGTGGAGTTTTCACGACAGTTTACACATGCTCACAGCCATCTTTTGTTTGAATCTGTCCTGCCTACTCCACAGTTAGTGAGTTTATTTTAACCACCCTCTCCTTTACATCTTTCCCCACTCGGACCCTGGTGTTCTATTTCTTCTCTCATTATCCTTGGGTGCATGTAATATTTACACACAGTATGTAGCCGCTGAACCAGGATATTGAGGACAAGCATTGCAACAAGCATACCATCTTTGTGATATGTCATGGGATGAAAAGCTACGTCATTCAGCAGAGGGACAAGAGGAGGTAGTTAAGTAGTGTTAAAGTCATCCTCAGCTATGAGTGATCTTCTTTTAGGGTGATATTTCCACTTTTCTTGTTTAGTCACTTAGTGTTTGGTCAAGGTGCATTGTAAGAGGCTGGTTATTCCAAATAAATAAGAAATATTTATTCCAAAATAAAGGATATTTATTCCAAAAATGCTCCCCAAAAGATGTTTAACTGTTTGGGGGGTACACAGAATGTTATATTTTATTTATTTATGGTTTAGAGCCAGGCAGAATTATGACCTAAATGCTGAGTTATATAGCTATAGCTCTGCTATGCTGTTTAGTATATTCCAGTAACTTTGCAGGAGGATAACACTGACAACTGCTATTTCTTATAGGACTCTTTAATATAGTTTAATGAGTGTTACGAGGTGGTTTGGTTGGGTTTTTTTTGTTGTTGCAATATGAAATCAGCAGGTTGCATTTTTAAGCTGAGTTTCAAGTTAAGCTGTGTACAATATTCCCTTATTTATCGTGTCGGTAGCCAGGATGCACACTATGCATGTGCATTACAGAGCAATAATTAGCATATAATTTTCAACGTTTCAATGAACTTTTGTCATAAAATTTAAGGAGATTTTAATTGCTAGTAATCAGGATTGCATGTTAATAGGCTGTAGATAATTAGGAAACCATTTGCATTTCTCTTCCCACAAATTTTCTTAGTATTTAGACCCTCACTTAATACATAACTTTTTCTCAAGAGGGTTCAATAATCCTATTTAGTCACAGCAATAATGGATTCCCATTTTTTTTCTTAGGGTTTTCCTTCAATTCTAACGATTTTGAAGGTATTATACCTTTGGGTAGTCAGATTTACTGATACTAGATGTACAGTATTTTCCCTCTGACTTCTAATAGGGTAGAACAAAGATGCTGCAATAATAATAACACCACGGATTGTAAATTTGCATTTCCCTCTGCTAATGAAGATCTTTCTATTTCAATTGCTCCAAATATCAGGGGAAAAAAATATATAGCGAGTTAGTATGTATCTAGGAAAATTCTGTTCTTCATATATTTGTGAACCTGGCGAACCTCTCTCAGGTTTGTGATATGGAAAAGAAATAATTCTTTAGTCTTCCACACTTGAAATGGTTGAAATGGCAGGAAGAGTCTGCAGTATTGTCACAACTTGGTTCTTAAGGTGCTTTGGATAAAGATGCATCGGTAGAAGTTGTGTGTATTTCTGATTCAACGTGTAAAGATGTAAACATGGAATAATTAAGGATGCTGTTTGCTTGGTGTAGGGCAAACAGGGAGATACCTAATGGCTTTAATGTTTCTAGAGGAAAAAAGCAACGGGCTGTTAGAAGGCTGGCAGTGATAATAGCACCCCAGCTCGTTATCAGTAGGTGGGGCAGAAGCTGCTTCTTGAGGTTGTATATAAAATTGTTAAAAAGACTATAGAAATTCGGTCATACCAGGAGAAAATGCAGTAAAATATTCATGCTGAAATTGTATTTTACAGTATATTGTAGTATATTTGGGAAACAATCACAGGCAATACCTTGGGATAAGTAAGGCAGTCAGAAAGTTGTATTAAGAGAGTGAATCCAGCGCTAGAAGGAAGTCAGGTTGTAGTAGTTACTAATCAGTTTTGTACCTTTAGCTGTGGACTGCCTAGAAAACCCAGTTCTAAATAAAAGATTCACTGGAAAATGGGAAGGGATACAGTAAAAATGTTACAAATCTAAAAGAGAAGATGGTACTTTGTGCCCAACATGAAGAATTTTAAATGAGGGATTAATGCAATATTGGGATGGCTGTCAGTGTGTTGCCACTATGTTGTTGTACATGTTGCAGAAGCCAAACTGGGAGTAAAATGAAATGGCTGATGACAGAAGTATGGGAAATCTTCTCATTGGTCTTCCAGAGGAATTATATTTCATGTCTCTGTTATGTGAATTAATTGTTTACATGGTTTTGTTCTAGAAAAGAAATTAAAGTATTATAAATAGCTGACATAATGCACAATGACAAAAATATTTTAGCATTAAAATGATAAATAAGTGTTATCAGCCAGATTTCCCTTCCATTTTACAAGTGTGATCAACTTTTTTCTACCTCTCCTCTGTCAAATCCAGCAGAAAGCCTGTGTAACTCTTGCTGTGGTGTTACTACTAGGGCAACTGTAACTTGCAATGGAAGGAATGTATCTCATGTTGCCTCCTTTGTAAAACCAGACCAAGTATCTGCCTGGTGAGAGTTGTATGATGGATAGAACAAAGAAAAACCTTTGAAGGAGAAATGTTGAGGCAATATTGTCAACACAGAATTGACACAGAATTTTTTCCCCTCTACTTGTCCATTCAAGTAAGCAGAAGAGGTGATTCTTGTTCTTAAAACACTTCCAGTGTAGGATTTATTCTGATCTATGTATTGATATTCCCTAATTAGGAGAATGCACTAGGAAATTATTTAAAACAAAGCAATATGGTAGCACTGCAAGTTGTTTACCATATTTTATGGGAAGTTGGAATTCACTTAAATGAATTACAATTACAGTATTGGTTGCTTCAAAGCAGTATTTTAGCAATAAGGGGCTTATTCTAAAAGACAAAGAACAGTTTCTTGCTATCACCACACTCCTGAAAGATCTCAACCCCAAGTGTCTGTGGATGCAGCAAAGACATCTCTAATGATCATAGGTTCCCAGGATAAGCACAGATGAGCCGCAGAGTCAGTGCTACCTTTAAAACCAGGGGTTTTACTTAGCACATTGCTCGCAAATGGAGTAGCTGCAATAGTAGGCTATTTTAATCACAGTGTTTGAGCATTCCTGCCTGATGACTGAAAGAATAGTGAATACAGAATTACAGAATCTAGAATTATCTGAGCTGGGAGGGACCCCTCAGGCCCACCAGTCCCACTCCTGGCTCCACACAGCCCAGCCCAGGCAGCGCAGGGCACTGAGCGCAGCGGCCAGACGCTTCTTGCCCTCAGCCCAGCTCGGGGCTGGGACCCCTTCCCTGGGGAGCCTGTGCCAGCACCCGACCCCCCTCTCAGCACAGAACCTCTTCCTGACACCCAGCCTGACCCTCCCCAGGCAGCTTCACACCGTTCCAGCCCTGGGCCCCAAAGAGAGGAGAGAGATCGATGCTGCCCCTTCGCCCCCCTGGGCAGGAAGCCACAGAGTGGGGTGAGGTCTCCGCTCAGCCTCCTCTTCTCTGGGCTGAACAACCCCAGGGCCTTCAGCCTCTTTTCCTGAGCCTTCCCCTCCAGACCCTTCCCCATCCTTGTTGTCCTTCTGTTGAAACAGCAGACTCTAAAACGGGTTTTTTTTGGCCACTATCTGTACACTTGGAAATGTTTTAGAAGATACCTCCTGTCCTTTGGTGTAACTGACATAGCTTAACATGTCAACAAAGACTTCCAAGCTTTACTAGAACTTGGAGGTTTTTTCTTCATAACCCAGTACCAGGAATGCACAGGCAGCCTAAGGGATGCTGTTTTAAAACACACTGAGCAAACACGGTGCCTGAGGCAGCACCGTCTCCAGTTCTGTATCAGCCCTGTAATTTGTGAGCAGGAGGAGAATTTTGCTGTCCGGATCACGTGCAATGTGAAAGCTGTGGCACTTAGAGCTGTTGAGTGTTTTCCATCTGAACATCTCTCTCTGTTGGAATTGTTGCTTCTTTGATGTAGGGACTTCTAAATAAAATAATAGAAATGTGATTTTCTGGTGCAAAGGAGAACAATGAGGTCTGCTAAAGATTCAATTAGATAGCCAGTTTCTGTAGTTTTAGAAGGGGATGTGTCTTTTGATTTTAAAATAGGATTTAATTTTTTTCCAAGTAACATATCAAGGAGGTACCAAGATGACTTGATTGAATTCAGTGTTCTGAACCAAGTTTTTTTAACATGATTTTGTTTAGCAGGAAATGTTTATTTTTAAAAAGTCCAATTCTATTCCAGAAATTTCTGGAAATTTCACCCAGGGGGTGAAAATGAGCAAAATATGAAGATGACCCATTTTGCATCCCAAACATTTTGCAAAAGAAGTTAAAACAGATCAGAAAATAATTGAGGCCAATTGGGATGCGTGGTTCTTGCAGCTGGACATATTAAAATGGACATTTTAAAAACATTATTTGACTTTCTTCCTTTGGGCAGTTGTTCTTGCTAGTTTATGAAAGCCTGAAAAATAGACACGCTTAAAGATGATTGCTCAGTGAAGTTATTTCTTTGGTTTGCATCAGTCTTAAATATAAAGATGACTTAAAAGGAAATAAATCAGACTTTAAAAAATTTTCTGCAGCAGTCATCAAAGGGTGTATTTTCTATCCATTGTTAATTCAAGCTTTGTCTTAAAAGTGTCTGCAAGTTGCCAGTAGTCTTTTGAACTCCTCACAAATCGACCTGAAAGTTTGTATTTCTGGCAAATCTCAGATATTCTCTCCCCTCCTCACCCTGAGGGCTTTTTATTGCTTGTGAGTGGTCTGGTGGAAGAGTAGGATTTGCACTTAATTTCTCTTAACTAGATATGTGTATTCCATATATATATATATATATATAATATATATATATATATAAAGTTGTAGCGTGACTACTGAAATGTTTTTCCAAACTATTAAATAACAGCCTGAAAAATTTTTGTTGCCTGTATATAACCTTTTACCTGTAGTCCTTTGCCTGTCACGCTGTACCCATTAACATGGGTGAGACAGTGATTAGAAGAGAGATAATTGAGTCTCTCCAGTCTGCAGTGATCGTAGCTGTTGCTGACGGTCTTGTCCTTCGCCCATCATACCTTTCCCCAGCCAGAGCAGAGGTGGTCTGCTGCATGCTGAGCAGATGTTTCTCCTTTGGGTAGTTATCTTTTTTGAGTGCCCTTATATACAAAAATCAGATTGCACCGCTACTGTCACTTTTATCTGATGAGAGGAAATCCCAGACGAATGAAGCTGGTTTTCTTTTCAGGCAGCTAAGCGATGTTGCTCAGGGGCATGTTCTCTTTCCTTGCTTCTGTTGCTGCTCACTGTAAACGTTTTCTTTCTGGCATGTTTCTTCTTTAATCCCTCTTTCCCTCTTTGACCCATATCCTTAATCCCATTGGGTTTCTTTTGAACTTGGTTATTTCTTAGTCTTCTGGTACATCTGTCTGCTGTAACTATGAATCGTTTGCCAACACCACATTTTCATCGTATTCCCTGAATATCTTTTTCCTCCCACAGTTTTGTATTCGAGCACTTGAAGAGGTACAGGGAAACTTTCTGGGACTGGTCATTCTTCAACTTCATCAGACTGTGTTATTCTTTTCTTCTTATCTTATTTTTCTTATCTCCTATATTTTGTGATCTCTTTCATTTTTTTATTTGTTCCACTCTCTTCAGCAATCGGTCATTATTCTATCAGAAATAGAAAAGTGCAGAGTGTCTGAGATGGGATAGATAATACAGTTCTATATATTAAATCCATTGAATATACTCATTTAAAAGGTCTGCTTTCTACATGTCTGAAATGGTTCACTTCTCTACTGCTGTGTAACAAACAAGATTTCTTTCTTCCCTGACTTTCCTGGTGACCCAATACAAACACAGAAGCTGTTTACCCCACCTTGTAAAATTCTTCTAATTCTTCTATGTAAATAGCCTTAATTTCTTCTTTCTGGTAGCTCCTATTTTCACTTGAAAAAATATGTATTGCACAGGTATAATTAGAGAAGAGCTTTGGGGGGAAAAAAATGCAAGTATGATATTATTGAGATTCCATTATCTTTGGGATGCTGGAGTTTGCTCCCTGGTGTCATGTTCAGCTGACTTTTCACATTGAGTATCTTCAAAGGTAACTGTTAACACAGGCCAGTGCTCCAGTCTGTAGAGATTAGCTCATTTAAAAAATTGTCTTCTCCTCATTGAAAGTAGGCATGTGGCTATGAACTGCAAGCTGAGTTATTTGACTCTGGGTGTTTTCTTGTTGGTGGAGTAGGTGTTGATAATGTGGAAAAATAAAGCTCTTTGTTTTCTGAATTGATGTTTGCCTATCACGGTGATGGAGAAATTCAGCAAGTACAGCATCCCAAAGAAGTGTGATGGTCAATGGTATTGAAGTAAGTGGTTGGGTTGGGACCTGCTATATTGTGTTGTGTACTGAGTGCTGTGCTTCAGGGAGATACGTGTTGAGATTGATTTTGGGGCTACCCTTTCACCCCTTCCTCCTTATGGGTTGCTAAAAAGCATTTAGCTATGATCTGTGCGTGCTTGGTTTGACTCCAGGTTTGAACAGTGGATAATGGTTAAATATTTTCTCTGTTTCATTTGATTGCTAATACCAAGTCTTTCCATCTGGGAACGAACTTGTACGTGAGATGAAATGTGTACTTCTAGGAACAGTCTTGATCTGTCAATAGAGTGTATCTGAAATGCAGACACATGCTTATATTCATAACATAAATTACTGCTGAGGAACATAAACATGGGAACAAGCTGTTAATGTCATATTCTATAAGATTTTGTCATAAAACTCTCTTGTTTCTTACACGTATGAAGGACTGGCTGAACCATCCATAGAGAGGATCGATATAAAAGCTTGAGTACCAGCCAAAACAGGAGGGGAGCCTTTCCTGTGCATTGCCTGAGTGCCTTCTTTTTTCACATAAGGAAACAGTGGTATTCCCAGAAGGTTATTTATTCCTTTGGGAGTTGTGTACTGCATTCAGGAGAGTGGGAAACCCAGGGGTGTGTGGGCTTCTCAGTGATTAAGGGCACGGGATGCCCCTGCACAGTATAGATGCCGTTGAGTTTCCTCTTCCTTTGTGCATACAAACAGCTTTGAATGTGAAACAGGGACTAATACTGTCCTTGCTCTGGATAGCATGAGGCTTAATACTTCCATTGTCCTTTCTGTCTGCCTAGTACTGCTGCTTTTTTATTTAAATCTTTTCCTATTCTAATGCTCGAACAGTTTTTCTTGTTTCCATCTTTTAATGTGTAAAAATTTTTAAAACTTCTCCATAGATTTGCTTTCTAATAAATTCCAGCATAAAATACTAGTTCCAGTGCAACTGGTCTCATACTTCCATACTTTCAGCTAACCCAACTGTCACTGGAAAAAAAAAACCCAAATCGGTTTAGGACAGTTCAGGCTCTGTGTATTCAGAGGATCTATTCTCACCAGCTTAATTGATTTTATTTTGCTTCCTTAATTTTCCGTTACTCACAGAGTTCATCGTGTTAAAATTGCCCCGTTTTTAACTGGGGAACAATGGTAGGAAGCCATAGACATTACAGTGCTGAGGCCAAAAGTACAAGTGGTCAGAAATCGAGACCAGTAGTAAAATTTTGTAAAAAATAAAAAAATTAGAAATATTGTAGCTTTTAGATTACCTTCCTTAGTTTTTTCACACATTCATATACCATGAAAAGGTAGCACAGTGTATTTTAGCAAGCTTATATTACATAGCCAAGATGGTAATTGTGTTACTTTTCTAATTTGTCACCAAACCTTGTGGAAGTAAAACCCGTTCTCATTACTCCAAAGGATAGTGTCACTTGTGGTATTGCTTTTATAATTGAGAACTTAGTATTTTGAAAGATCAACGCCGTTAGATGGTTTGGTATAGTAACCCTAAAAGACCAGCGTGCATTACTTATGTTCTGCTGTTTTAAATAGTGACAGTGTCAGGAAGGATTTCTTTAAAAGAATGAAGTTTATACAGGACATGCCATCTATAGTATGACTGAATAAACATTGATTCTAACTTTTATTCATGAAAGGCAGTAATCTCTGGCTAATGCCGCACTTAACTCTCTACTTTCAAAATGATTTGCCTGATCTGATAAATTATGCAGTCTTTTATTTTGACCTCGTAACCTTGTGGAGTTTACTCAAGCCCAGTCCCTACCCTTGGCCACATTAGCAGCATAATGGCTGGAACCAGTTCTTGTGCTACGGTTCATGCCGCAGCAAAAGGTAAACACTGGGCCATGAGAATTTATTGATTCGATTACATGATGTACACACAGTGCTGTTTGAAAAGTGATTTTGGGATTAAGTCATTATGTGTCTTCTGTTTGGTCAGAAATCTGAAATATATAAACAAGAAACAGAGTGAGTATTGCCAAATGTAAACGCTTATCGCTGCGGTACGCTAGGACGCGCCGTCCGCCATCAGTCTGGAAGTTGTTTAGGTCGAAGAACAAGCCAGACGTTGAACTCTCACGCTGCTCTTCCTGGCCAAGGTAACTTTTTGCCCTCGGTTGGTCCTGCAAGTATGTTCTAATTCACTATACAAATTATTTTGGTGCTCAGGCTGCGTTAGGTTTGTGTAAGAATCTGGGCTTTGCAGTTTTCCTGTGTGAACAGAACACGCGCCAGTACGGATGTTTCTTCCAGAAACAAGAATCACAGAGTGCTTTGGGCTCGAAGGGACCTTAAAGATCATCCAGTTCCACCTCGCTGCCATGGGCAGGGACACCTCTCACTAGCCCAGGCTGCCCAACACCCCACCAACCCGGCCTTTTTGCTTGTTTAAACAAACACAGAGGCGGGGCTTCAAAAAGAAAAAACCCCATACAAGTAAGTTGGTTGGAGCATACTGTCATTACATGACATCATGAATTTGCTCCATACTGTGTGGCCAATTTTATTTCCTATAACAATGCTTTTAAATCTAACATAGTGTGTTTTTAATCTTTCATTGGAATATCCGATGCCTTTATCTGCTCCATCTGAGGGCCGGGGATGTACTGATACAATTCAAAAGCAGAATACATAAATAGTTGCCTTTAATTTTTCTTTTCTTGTACTGACTTTGAGTTCATAATATAGGCAAGGCAATTCTACACAAGTGAATTACCCAGTGACACAATAGTATTAATATATGTAGAATGATGAGGCATTTATTATATTAGAAGATTAGCTGAAACAGGCCACTAAGACTGTAGAATGATAGGGAAAAGTAGAATATAAAGAAATTATTAAGGGGGGGTGGAAATCAGAGAAAAACCTGGCTAGTTCAGCAGTAAAACTGATTGTTTTCCTTATTTCTGCTTCTTTTATGTTCCATCTTGGGTTTGGCTTTTTTTTTTTTAAGATGTATGTATTAGAAAGTTATTAATATCTCCTCTTTTGAGGGGATGTTTGGTTTTGCTCTGGCTAGTGCAGACAGGACAGTTGCTGGGAATTGCACTGGAGAAATGGAGGGAAGATGCCCAGTTTATCATAGAATCACAGTGTGTTTTGGGTTAGAAGAAACCTTAAATATCATCGAGTCCCAACCCCCTGCCATGGGCAGGGACACCTCTCACCAGACCAGGCTGCTCAAGGCCCCATCCAAGCCAGCCTTGAACACCTCCAGGGAGGCGGCAGGTGCCAGGGCCTCACCAACCTCACAGTGAAGAATTTCTTCCTAATATCCAATCTAAATCTCCCCCCTGCCAATTTAAAACCATTCCTCCTCCTGTCACTCCATGCCCTTCTAAAAAGTCTCTCCCCAGCTTTCTTGTAGGCTCCTTCAGGTACTGGAAGGACGCTATAAAGTCTCCCTGGAGCCTTCTACTATTCTCCAGGCCGAACAAGCCCAACTCTCTCAGCCTGTCTTTATGGGAGAGGTGCTCCAGCCCTCCAGTAGTCTTCGTGGCCTCCTCTGGACCCATTCCAACAGTTCCATGTCCTTCTTGTGTTGGGGATGTCAGAACTGGACACAGTACTCCAGGTGGGGTCTGATGTGAGCGGAGTAGAGGGGCATGTTCCTTTTGATGCAGCCCAGGATGCAGTTGGCCTTCTAGGCCACATCAGCACTTTATGCAGCCATAGTTTTGGAGATCAGCTTAGGGAGTGTGATTGAGAGAAGGAAGACAAAAAAGAAGGCTGGGTTTTTCTGCAGTTGAGTTGAAATATGTTTACAATCCATAATGCATTTCCCTGGCTATTTGCTCTGTAATTCAACCCTTCTAATTAGCCTATGTCTTGCATTGAAGAGACTTTCCTGGTTTATATGAAGGGCTCTTCCTTGGGTTCGTTCTTTGGGTGCTGTTGGGTAAGGGAAACAATGTTGATGCTGACTCAACGGCAGCTCTGGCACGATGGCTAAAGCTGTTCTGTGGAGAAGCACCATAGCCTGGACTGATTAGAACACTAATATTTCAGACATAATTAGCGAGCTGGAGAGGGGAGAATGAGTGGTATGGGGAACTCTTGGTGTCTGGTTAGCATGTGTGTCAGCTCCAAGTGACATAGTAAAAGGCAACCACGAAATCAGTCAATTACAACATAAATCAGCGTGTTTCCATGGTTCAGTTTTACAGTTTGGGGAAGAAATGGCAGGGGAAAGCAGGAAAAGGAAGTGTGTAAATGCATTCCCTTCCTGTTGGGAAGAGACAAGAAGATGGCCAGAAGGACTCTTGACTGGGAGGAGAGTGGGGCTGTGTATTTACATAGGTGATGCTATTGAGAAGTCTGTTAGGACAGAATTTCTCGGCAGTTCTCAGGTGGGTTCCATAAGGGTGCTAGCTTGTAAAAGTGTGTGTGAGAAGGGTCACAGCAGTTGACCTGCAGTTCTGAATCACATGGAGATGCCTGCCCTGGCTTGACCCTTCCAAAGAAAATTGCTGGACCGATTTCTTTTCAAAAATGCAGCACACAACAAGCAGGATGGCTGCAGGCAACTGCTCCCTTAAGTAGGTGAGAAGTGTTTTATGATAAAGTCCACCCATCCAGAAGTTTTCATAAAGCTGATTTCTGGTGATGATTTCTACAAGGTCTAGACTTATAATTTCTGTTATTTTCTATCTTCTCTGTTTTCTTCCCTTGTTTCTTTTCTGTCTCTCCAATGTGGGGAGGACAGGTAAACACCACCCCAATTCCCCGTGTTAATGGAGTTGTTAAAGTTACATAGTCAAGAGCTCAAATGTTTATTGAGGGTCAGAACTTACATTATTTATTCAACCATATTTTGGTCCTGCCTGTATTATGAAGCAGTTTTTAATTGGAGAATTTCATACTGTTGCTCTCAGGGGATCATCAGAACATTTCGTGCACAGAAGGAGACATGTTAGATGTGGCTCTTCAGGACATGGTTTAGTGGCTGGACTTGGCAGTGTTAGGTTAACGGCTGGACTCGATGATCTTAAGGTAGTTCCAACCTAAATGATTACATGATTGTATGATTCTATGAATGGCAACTGCTAAGCAGCTATGCAGATGCTGTTTGTGCTTGGATTTCAGTCAGTAGCCCAGCTTTTACTTAGGTAAACGTACTTTCATCACTTTAGTGTTTTATTTTGTTTCTAATACTGTGAAGTAGATTTTTATTCTGTACTGAGTATAGAAGACTTGTGGGCTTTTCTAGACTACTTTTGTTATAGCATCTGACTTCACCTTCAGAGCAGTTTTTTATGGTGACTCATAATTGTTCCCATTTTACAGATGGCAAACTGGGCCACAGAAGAAATTAAAGTCCTAAGTGTCCTCTGCCAGCCTATCAAATTATCTACCAATAGTACAATGTTTTTTGAAGATTAAAGCCACTGTTGACTTCCAATATTGCTCTGGATAGTCAGGAGTTCTCCAGTTTGTGTTCCAAGGTTCTGCCTTTGGTACTGAGAAGATCAGAAATACAGTGTCAGTGACTATCTGTGAGAAGTCTGATGAGTCGACCCCAGTGGTTCTGTACTGTCTCTGTTGCTCTTTTTTGAAGACTGCTGAGTCAGCTTTTCTGTTCATCCTCTCCCTTATGTGCCTTCAGATGCCTTCAACAAAGAGGGGTCATCCACCCAAGTGGCAATTAGTCCATTGCAGTGAAAGATAGTGGAAATTTAAGGTCATATGTTGCATGTTTACTTGTACTGGAGAAACGGTACCAGATTGTGAAATAAACTGGGGGTGTAACTAAATCATAGAATTTCTAAGGTAGGGAGGGACCTTTAGAGGACATCTAGTCCAACCCCCTGCAGTGAGCAAGGTCATCTTCACTAAATAGGTTGCTCAGAGCCCCATCAAGCCTGACCTGGAATATCTCCAGGCATGGGGCCTCTCTTGTTACGTAAAATACGGTGTATCTAAAGCTTTGATGAGATCCAGCAGAAACTACTGAACCTAATCTATCAGAAAAAATGGGCTTTATTAGGATTGGATTAAAGAACTGGTAGGCAGAAGGTTTGAAAGTAAGAAAGCTACTGAGAAGTAAGAACTGTCAAACTGGGAATTTCGGTCAGTTTAGCAGAATTTTTCACTTGATTGCTTGCTCGTGCCAAAGACTTGATGTGTTGGAATAGGGATCTCTTGGATGGCTGTGTGATGTTTCAATGTACAGACATACATGATGTATACACAAAATAATTATTATATATAATATTGTATATCATTATATATTGTATATGCATTTTTATAAGGGCTCTTGAATAATTAAGTCTCAAAATGTAAACCACATTTTGTGCTCTTTTTGTTCCTCATTGGGCCAGAAAAAGAGGAATCTGGAATAATGCTGGCTGAGCATTGCCTGGTTGGCTGGATCTTTCCTAGAGTTTGTCATTGATTCCATATGTGTACCTACTGTCTAGCCTTCACGGTGAATGGTACCTTTTATCTTTGGGAAATCTTTAAGCAATTTAACTTTGCTTAGCTTATTGTTCAGTAATAAGGAAATAACATCAGGAAAGTGATGTAAAATACTGTTTTATATAAAAAATGGAACTGCTTTGTCATTCATTACATAAATACAGCTTGGTGTATTACTATTAATTCCACATTATTAGCCTTGATTGACATAAATGGTTATTATCAGCATAGTTTAATCTTGAGATAAATGAACTTTCCTATCAAGAAACAAACTACTAATTTTCCTGTAATGAAACAGGGGGATAAAGTTGATTTTTTTTGTTACTTCCAGTATGTTTAGAGCACATAAGTAACAGGTTAAGGGGGAGGAGTAGTCAAAAAATATCACAAGTACTTCATATCATTTTCTTGCAACCTTAGCACTTCACCATGAACATTATAAATGACTGATTCTCCTTTAGGTACTGACTCGCTTTAGAATGATGTATGAAATAATATGTGTTTTGCATGTCCTGTTTGTAATGATAAAGGTCATATAGTATCATTTACATAATCTCCAGCCAGAAATGAACTCCAGCAATATCTTCTGTATAACATATACATTATCTGAGGTTTAAAACTCTCATTATTCATGAAAGTTAATTTTACAGTGGGTGTGAATGATCTATCTTATGGCCGCTTTTTTGATCATTCTATAAAATAATATGGAGCAAAGCCTGCACAAATAGCAGGAAAACCAGTAAAGAGTGATGCATTTGCTTGACTCTCTGTATACCCGATTGGATCTTGATTGATGGCAATCATTTGTCTTTGTCAAAAAAAGGAGAAGAATTCAGACATTGAAATAAGAGTGCTATCAAACTTTCTACAATGGCAGAAAGATTCTATTAATGTAGCCTGAGAGTATTAACCGTCTCTGCTAGAAAATGATAAAGAATGTTAATTTTTTTTTTTCCTTGGGCATGTTTAAGTGTAAACTGCATTATTTTGTCTGTGTTGGAAGAGTAAAAGGGGGCACCCTTCAGATTTATGGCATGCTGGAATTGGAATTAAAAAAAAAAAAGAGAGAATTACTGAGAAAAAAAAAGAAACAGAAAAAGAGAGAAACAAAAAGCCAAAATACAAGAGCTTAATCCTTCTGATTATGATTTCTCAACAAAACAATAAAAGTTTAAGTAGCACAGTGTCGTAAAATCCTTAATGCTGCATTCCAATTGATATTGAAGCTTTGAAGAGGTAACTTCAAAGGAGGGTGAAGGAGAGCAAAAAATAGATATAAAATAAACAACAAAAAAAAAAAAAGAAGAAAGAAAAAAAAAAAAAGGAAGACAAGCTTGGGTTTAGAAGTCCTTTCAGATCTAGGAATATTGACCCGTAACTTGAATGGGCTTTAAAGTAACTTCCTTATTCATGATACTTAGAAACACAAAGCATATGCTTGTGGGGAATAGTGTATTTAAGGGGGAAAAAAATGCTGTTTCACAGAACAATAACGCTAGTGATGTGAGGATTCTTTTTCTTTTAAATAAAGGAATATATTTATATGTAAAAAAAACCCCAAAACAACCCAACCAACCACAAAAAAAACCCCAAACCACCAAAACCCCAAAGTGTTAATCACTGGATTTATCACGCTGTTTCTATCTGTGGATTTTATTATCCATCTCTTACGGTCTCTGGTTCTGAACAGCAGCGTTAAAGTTTGATTACTGAAACAATATTTTCCAAGTTGTGAGTGTGGCAAACAGCCTCTGTGAGAAGTCTCTGCCTGAGCAAAGCAAATATTTTGTGTTCCTAAACTTTGAAAGAGTAAGAAAACAGCAGCGTTCAGCTTGGATGTTTAGTGGTTCTTGGTGCACCCTTACAAATAAATATTTGATGGACTTTAAGGACAGCTGAAAGAACATCTGTGTCCAACGAGGAACGTGCTCTGGTAATTTTTAAACTGGTTGTTATGTCATTTTAAAGGCTTGGGGATTTGGGGTGATGTGGGTTTGAGGTTTTTTTTTTGGTGAGGTGTGTGCATTTTGGTTTTTTTTTTTTGGGGGGGGGGGGGGGGATTGTTCTGAGTTTGGGGCTTTTTTGTTATTGTTGGGGTGTTTTTGTTGAGTTTGTGTTTCACTGTTTCTGCACTGTGTTCCTAAAAGCACTTTATGGCTTTGCCTTGCTGCAGTGTGTGTCTGAGTATGGCAGCACGCTCCCAATTCCAACATTAAAAGGCGGCACAAGCCCGGTGTTACCTGTCCTTGCCTGAAGAACTGGCATCATTTAGGATGGATTCATTTGGTAGCTTTAAAGAAGCTGTTGCTGCTGCTGTTGAAGAGGCTAAGATGGGATATTAGCTGCTGGGGTGGGTGGTGCATTTGTTTTGATTTATTTTCTTTATTTTTCTTCCAGTGGTAGGGTGGGTGAGACATGGAGAGACTTTGTATGGTGGAGATCCATCCGGCTTAGGGAGCAGCTGCAAGATTACTGTGTGACAGGGAAATTTTGGAAGTGGAAACACTGCGTTAAATGTACACGCTGCTCCCTCCCCCACCCCCCCACTCTTCAAAAGAATAACAGATGAGCACAGACTAACATCGTAGGACAGTATGAAGATGATGTGGTTCAGTTTTCAGAGGGCAATAGAATGAGGATCATCTACAATGGCCTTATTAGGACATTATAAAAGAAATAGTGTCTCATTCTCTCCACCCACACCCCTCTCGCTTTCTTTCTGCTCTGGCCTGCCTGCATTTTCTGTCCCCATTAATTCATTTGATTTCTTTTTTGACCTTTTAATTGCTTTTTCCAGAATATTTGTCCTAACCTGACCTGGTTTTGGGCTACTCCCTTTCTCTGCTCTGCTGATTCCCAAATCTCTCTCCTCTCTGCTTGATCCAGCAGATCATGTACACGTCATCCCTCCCCTCTCCTGCTTTTATCTTCCATGGCTTCCACATCTAGATGTTTCCTTTGTTGCCTCACAGGCTCTTTGTCTCTTCTGTGTCTGGATGAAATAATTTCCTCCCTTGTGCTGGTTTTATGTTGTTGGGGATGTAGAGAGCACTGGTGAAAGACAACTGCAACTTCCTTTGTCCCAGGGTCTCTCAAATCTTTCTGGAGTAGCCTCTTGAGAGAGAGCTTGGGGTTCTTATATACAGATAAAATTCTGGACTGGAGAAATTGTTCTCTGTTGGTCTGTGGGAATAATGGGTGTTTGTCATGGACCTAGGACTGTCCTCGGTGGGTTGGACCCATGGGAGGCAACAATCAGAGCATATGGGAAGTGGGATGGGCAATCTGTCCAGCACAGCCTAGGTCAGCATCTTTAAAGGTGCTTTACCATTAGCAAACACCTACAGATATGCACATACCATGAGCTTCCAAAGCCTTTACCATGGCAGCGTTTGGTGGCTTTGTACCGAGATAACCAAAGAAATACTTTGAGCCACAGCTTCTGTGTGGAAAAATTAAACTTCTCTTAGCATAGCTAACTTTGACTTGTAAAATTTTATTACAAATTATTAAAATACAATACACAGAACTTAAAATAATACCTTAGAAGACTTCTGAGCAAGTAGAATTACACAGAAAGCTATTTCTTGTGAAATGAGAATTTTTTCTTATGAAAATAGAAAGGAATTTCTGTGAAAATAGAAATGAATTGTTATTTCGTATTAAATAAGAAAATTAATAAGGAATTATTTCTTATGAATAAGAAAAAGTCATTGAATCCATGTCACAGAATAAATCCAGCCAAATAACATTGTTACATTGGTTAAGGCGTTAACTTCTCACCCCCAAATCCCACGTAGCATTCAGTAATGTCCATGATGATTGTCAGTCTGTCTGCCTCTTCTCTCACTGCCCCTTTCCCACATGGGAAATTTTGGGGGGATAACACCATCTTGCAGCAATTAGTATCAAATATTGGTTCCTCCTTTTGCATGTTTGGTAAGTAATCCATGGCTATTGCTGTGATTTGCTGCTTGCCCATACAGCTTCACATATGTATTTCATTTCCAAAGTTGAGCAGAGTCATTGCCTGTAAAGAGGGTGAAAGTCTAGATGAAAGCCATCCCTTTTGTGAAAACCATATTCTCTGTCCCTCTTAGGGAGTGGTACAACAAAGTAAATTTTAATGGTGCATGATACTGAAAATGAATCCTGTGACCTTGAGAAGTTGTAGCAAAAGATCAAGTTTTATTTGAGTCCTTTTGCCATTGTTTTCATTTACTGTATTTTTAATTTTTAGTTGAAAAATGTAGTACAAGTAGCTGTGTGTACATATATATTCAGCATTTGAAACAGTCCAAATTAAAATTCCTAAGTCACTTAAAAGCCAACCCAAACTGGTTTGCATGTAAATTATTTTCTAGGGCTCTGTTCATTTTATTAATAACTGAATTAATCTTCTCCAAATGATAAAGATTGGTTTGTTCTTCTAGAAATGGAATGGAAAGCAATGCAATGGAGAACTTTTCACTTCATCTTGTCCTTGCAATCTCTTACAAGATAGAGGGGCTTTTTATTTTGGAAAGGAGAGTGCAAACGTTCAATTTTCGTGATGAAATCAAACAGTCTTTTCTCAATTGGGACTGTCAGTCTGAATTGACTCTTCTGTCAGTGGAGAAGCTAATTGCAAAAAAATATACTTCTCAATTCCTCTGTCATGATTTTTAAAGAGTGTTTTCCATGATGGATTTAGCCAACACTGTAAACAAGGTCTCTTAGAGAAGTTGCATTATATACCTTGTCAAAACCTCTGGGTTCTTTAACGGTTTCATCATAGGTTGCTGAAAAAACCTGGCCAGTTAGCTTGGTTTAGCAAGGATAATAGATGATTATATCTGATTATATCTAAAGCTGAGTAATGGAGAAAGGTGTGACTCTACAGATAATTACACTTACAGTTTATATATGCAGGAGGAAGATTATGTTTGAGGAAGAAAGTGTGCATTGTGATGCAGTGTACCTAAATTATGCTTATAAGTATCTGCACAATAATTTAACAGAGATAAGGTCTTAAATAACTTTTTTTCTGAAGAATTTACATAAACCAGGAATTAATATCTCCAGCAAAAAAAAAAAAAATGTGGAGAATTGTATGGTTGTTAGAGAAATGTTCTGCTCTCACATTTGCATTCCATGTTTTAAATATGCAAGTTATAATTTCATTGGAAGTTTCTTTAGTAGCTAAAGGATTTTTCTCTTCAGTGTCCTACTGTTGTTTTGCATGAATGTTACTTGTGTCCCATACTGTACAGAGAGTTGATTTACAGAATCCTAGGAGCTCCTGAGCTGGAAGGGACCTGTAAGGCCCACCAGTCCCACTCCTGGCTCCACACAGCCCAGCCCAAGCAATGCAGGGCACTGAGCGCAGCGGCCAGACGCTTCTTGCCCTCAGCCCAGCTCGGGGCTGGGACCCCTTCCCTGGGGAGCCTGTGCCAGTGCCCAACCCCCCTCTCAGCACAGAACCTCTTCCTGACACCCAGCCTGACCCTCCCCTGGCAGCTTCACGCTGTCCCCTCGGGTTTTATCATTGGCCATCAAAGAGGGGAGAACATATGCACACGCCAGTGGAATTCTGTAGTCCAGTAACCAAGGCTTGCCCAGGACACTTAAGACTCTACCTTGGTGCCAGAGTGACACATTAGAAGAGAAATTCCCAGAAGATAGCTAGTTCTATCTGTTGTATTTCACTGTAATAAATTTACATCTTCTCAATTAGCTGCTTCTGGCGGGTCACCATATAACCTATTTTCCTAGTCCTTGCGCTCCTGTGTTAAAGATCCTTGGGTAGTTTAGCACTCTGAAGTAGCAGACCTTTACTGCCAGTAATGTTACTTTGGTAGCATGAATAAGGATGGCTTCTGCACTTTTCTTCCCCTAATGGAGATGCCAACCTTTTTGCTACCTCACTCACCCACATCAGCTCTGGATTTTTGGAACAGTTTTCTCACCTGTCTAGACCTTAATGTCTGTACCTTACTTTGGCTGCTCCACCCTCAGCAATATGGTGTTCCTGCTGTTTCCTGACAAGATCTTGCAGACTATACAGCAGATGGATGTGCCTCGGTATTTTTGATGCCTCCTGCAGGGACTTGCTGTGAGCCCAGAGCTATCACCTTGCATAGAGCAACTCTTCACTTGTAAACTGTGTCAGGTACCACTTTTGAACTTGCCTCTGTGCAGTGCCTTTTGATCACCAACTTCTTGTCTCCTGAGTCCTTGGCCAGATGTAATAGAACGTAAGGTATCTTAGAATCACACAATCCCAGGCTGTGTTAGGTAGGAAGGGACTTTTGGAAGCAATCTAGTTTAACCCCTGCAGTGATCAGGGACACCTTGAACTAGACCAGGTCGCTCAGAGCTTCATCCAGACAGACCTTGAATGTCTCCAGGGATGGAGCCTCCACCACCTCTCTAGGAAACCTGGGCCAGTGTCTCACTTCTTCCTTCTAAACCTGCCCAGCTCTAGTTTAAAACCATTGCCTCTCATCCTGTAGCTCCATGCCCTTACAAACTGTTCTTCCCAGCTTTCCTGTAGGTGTCTTCAGGGACTGGAAGGGGCTCTGATGTGTCCCCGAGCCTTCTCTTTTCCAGGCTGAACAAGCCCAACTCTCTCAGCCTGTCTTTGTAGGAGAGGTGCTCCAACCCTTGGATCATCCTCGTGGTCTCCTCTGGACCTGCTCCAATGGGTCGATGTTCTCCTTGTGCTGAGGACCCCAGAGCTGGGTGCAGCACTGCAGGTGAGGTCACCCCAGAGCAGAGCAGAGGGGCAGAATCCCCTCTCCATCTGCTGGCCATTGGTCTCCAAGCTGTGAGTGCACGTTGGTGGCTCCTGTCCAGCTTTGTGTCCATCACTACCCCAAGTCCTTTTCCGCAGCGCTGCTCTATCACATCTTTCCAGGCTGTTTATCCCTTCTTTTAAAGCTTGAGTAAACACAGTACACTCTCTGCAGTCCAGGAAAGGGTGCTTCATCCTTATGCCGTGCTGCTTTGATAAGTTAAAACCTTTTCAAAGGGTTCTGAGTCCTGTTGCTTCCTGACTGCGCTACCCCAGTATGGGAACAGGCGTTTTGCTCCATGTGCTTCTCAGTGGTCTTGCTGCCTTGTACTTATTGTTTCCTGTCTCGGAGCATGTTACAATGTTCACAGTTGCTTGAACTCTTTCTTACATATGTTCCTGCAATCATCACACAATGAAGTAATTTCCCAGATTTTTGCTGCCCTTGGATTTTTAAATCCTGAATTAAATCTCTGACTGAAGGGGTTAGTCTTTAAATCACACTCAAAGGGTGGTGTTACTTGGTCTTGGTTGGTGTTTTTTGGCTTTTTTTTAGTGTAAGGCTTGGTTTTAGTTACATCAGAAGCTAGGAGAAATGTGGGTGATGTTGCAGGTGGGTGTCTCTAAGGCTTCAGCATCCTAACCTGCCATCTGAGTTGCTAATACCTTTTCCAAGGTACAGTTTAACGCCAGCCAAATATGCTGTGGACCCCAGAGAGTTCCCTATTCTCCCTGATGTAGCTTAAAGCAGGGGGACAAGTATGTTCAAATTAATTAATGATTAAATGAGAGGTTGAAGGGGGAATTTTCTTATTTCCCCAGATGCATTCAAATTCTGTCCACAATGAAGAGATAAAACATATAGGTTATTGCAATGTAGGCATTTAGGGACCTCATACTGGACTTTCTTCTCTTTATTAATCTACTTTAAAAAAAAACCCAACCAAAAATACATGTAAGCAGGCCAGAGTTGTTCTGTCCCTCACAGCTCAGAGGACAGACCCTCTCCCACCAAAGGAACTAACAGGTTGGTCTCTCTCGAATGGAAAACATATTTTGGCAGGGCTGGTTTGAAGGCAAGTGACCTTTAACCAGACCTTGCGCCACCTTGCAGGAGTTGTAGCTGTTATATCTTAAGTCTCAGTCACCCTTCTTATTCCTCTCCTTGGTGTTTGTGGAATTGCTGGGTTAATTTTGTTACTAGATGTTAATTTTCACTTATTTTTGGAAAAAACCCAAACCAACCCACAATTAATTTATGCCTTTCTGTCCAAGGACTCTGAAAATATATATACAAAAGGGGAAAAAAAGTTAACTTCCTTGAGAAGAACGTGGAACAGAAAAGTATTTGCTGAATCAGAGGGGTGCCTATTACATTTTTATGGAAGCAAGGAAAGTATCCAGCTGTTAAGAGAGCTATAAAAAAAGGATACAGGTTAGCCACAGCTCTTAAAGCCCAGATGTGTGGGAATGTGATTTCATCCTGTTTCTTCTAGAGGAGGTGGTAGTGAAGCTGAAATGTTTGCTGCAGGTCAGACCTGAGAATTTTTTGGAAAAAGCTTTGCTGTAATCTCTGTGTTTATATTGTTGAGCTCAGAACAAGGTACAAACACAGTAACAGATCTGTAGAGATTTTCTTGTGCTGGTCAAAAGTCCATCTACATATCCAGGAACGATGAAAGATTGTGATTTCACATTTCAAGCTACTGGAAATAATAAATCTGAGTCATAATATTTTGATGTACTTTATTGCTCACAGAGAATCTGTTGATGCTGTAATTAGAAAAGATATAGGGTCCTTTCTATACGTGTGCCCAGGGTGAAAGCAGCAGAGCCAGGAGGAATGGCTAAGGGGATGAAGATTGATCTGGTTCCTTTATCATCCATCCTGCAAACCCTGTTCTTATATTCCGTTGTTCCTTTTGGCAAGGAAGGGATGACTAAGTACTGCAGACATCATCAGACAGCAAAGAAGCTTTGGTGAGATGCAGTGTAGCTATTTTTTTGTACATTATGGTCCTTACTGTTACTTTCAGTATGGATAGCAGCTCGTAGGATCCATATGAACTATGTTTTGGAAAACAAATTAGATGTTGTCATCTGCAATCAGGTGTAGGATGGGCAAGATCTGGTTTTATGAGCAGCTAAGGCAAAGCATCTGGTTGCAGATTCATTCTTTTGTGTCTGAGTTGTGTCCACACTGATTCTGCTCAAAGCCAGAAGTAAGTTTTCATGTTAACTTCTGATAGAGAAGGGCCACTAAGGTGATGGAGTGGAACGTCTTCCGTATGAGGACAGGCTGAGGGAGCTGGGTCAGTGGAGACTGAGGGGTGACCTCATTAATGTCCGTAAATATATAAAGGGTGAGAGTCAGGAGGCTGGAGCCAGGCTCTGCTCAGGGATGGCCAGAGACAGGACAAGGGGCAGCAGGTGCAGCTGGAACAGAGGAGGTTCCATGGGAACATGAGGAGCAACTTTTTCCCTGTGAGGGTGAGGGAGCCCTGGGACAGGCTGCCCAGAGAGGCTGGGGAGTCTCCTCCTCTGCAGACGTTCAAACCCTCCTGGATGTGTTCCTGTGTGATTTAGTCTGGGTGATCCTGCTCTGGCAGGGGGGTTGGACTGGATGAGCTTTTGAGGTCTCTTCCAACCTCAGACATTGTGTGATTCTGTGAAACAGAAGGTTTTATTTCCATTAATTTATAATTATTCTTGACAGAAACGCCACAAGAATTGAACTGTGTCTTAAGGTGACTGTCCTTCCAGGTGCAGCTTTGTTTTAGACCCATGGTCAGTCTGAGATCCAATAGCAGTTGCAGAGAGCACGATTAGCGCTGTACCCTGTATTCAAGCCGTCCCTCTTTGAAGTATCAGTATGCACTGGAATGCTGGCGCTTCAAAGAACGCTGCCTCCAAAAGAGCTGGGGCTGAGTTAGGCACCAAGGGGTTAATAAAGATCAAAGGAGAGCATTCATGAACTCATGCATAAACAGAGCTGGTTTTAAACTCGAGGTTAATAGCACCGTCATCTAGGATGGCAACACCTTAAAGGTGGGCTTGTCTTTACCCTGACACAGCGCTTTATAGTGTGGAGAGGGAGACAGGAACGTTTATAGTCAAGGATTTTTCTGGATTGCTTTTTAAATGAGGAATTCAAAGGTTGTCAGTGCAGAAAAGAGTCCCTGTGATACTGGAAATAGGCATTGTTCCTCTTGTTTTGTTTCATGTGCTTGTTAGATGGGAATGGATCTTTGGTATGATTCACAACATGGAGATCAGGAGGCCTGGGTGGGAGCTGGAGCTGCCCTCTCTAACGGATGCATGAGATGAAGAGGCAATATCCCAACTGTTTACTGTATGAAAGCATACAAGATGTGTTTCTACCAGTTTTTACAGTGCAAACCTAGGAGTTACAGTTTGTATTGTCTTGTTTGTATGGGGGAAAAGCATGAAATATCTGTTAAGACATGCTTCCCTTCCTGACATTCCCAATTTTTAGCTCCACACTGGAAGTTCATGAGGTTTAAACCATACAAGGGTCCCCATCACCACTGCAAAGGTCCTCAGAGCCATGGTTCTCTGTGAAGTCCATGTAGATGCTGTGCCTGAAGTTCACAGAATCACAAGGTTGGAAAAACCCTTTAAGATCATCGAGTCCAACCATCCCTGTCCTGTGCTGAACCATATCCCTGAGCACCTCATCTCCCCGTCTGTTAAACACACCCAGGGGTGGGGACTCAGCCCCCTCCCTGGGCAGCCTGTGCCACAGCCCCACAACTCTGCCAGGGAAGAACTTTCCCCTCCCATCTGAGCTGACCCTGCCCTGGTACAGCTTGAGGCCATTCCCCCTCGTCCCATCTCCTCTTATTTGGCTGTAGAGACCATCCCCCACCTCTCTACAACCTCCAAGGTCATACTTTGCTTTTTGTGTATCTTTCTTCTGAAGGATGTGAAGACTGCACTGGGTTCCTGGAAAGCCAAGAAACCTCACATGCTTTTTGATAAAATTGAAGCACAGCTAAAGGCAAAAAGTCCTTTTAGGAAAATATTCCTTATGGACAAAATAAAATGGAGAAAGATTAGAAGAAGCAAATAGACGATGTAATTTTATGGGTTACGTTAATGTTCTGCATAAATGATACTATGCCGAAGAAGTACTGGTGGCCTTGGGCCGTTGCTAGGACTGGTTCCTGCTACTACAGCAGTGATGGTGGCAGGGATTAAGAGCCTGTCCATGATATTTTGTGCTTTCCTTTGTGGAAGTCCATATTGTGAAACTGTGGAATATGCATGTCTGTCTGTGGGGAAAATGAAGATGCCATGAGAAGGCAGAGGTTCCAGTATGATTAGATGATACATCTTTTTATATCAAAGATGTTCTTCCTCATCTTTCCCTTCCTTCCCCTCAGCAGCACATTCCTTTCCCTCACTTTTGTGGTGGGATTGCAGGGTAAACAGGTTACTGATACAAAAGAAAAGAGAAACCCTAATCAACCTGGATTGTCACTGAGATTCGGTTTAGTTTGGCCGATGTCATTGGACAACACTTCTGTGGCTGCAACCAGGGGAGGAAAAATAGAAGATCTTTACCTGATTTTGCCACTGAAGGAAATGCAGGTAACTCAGGTAGCATTTTGAAGATCTCAATGTGCTCCTCAGGAGTTGATCCTCAATCTTCTCCAGTAGATACAGTATCAGTGAAGTGCTGTGTGTATACACACGCGTGTTGAGATAGAGTGTAGCTCATCAAGTAATATTTTAGTGACAACTTTGACTTAATACTAATCAAACCGTTTCCTGCAGGCTGGGGTAATGCTGACAAAGTTGGGAGATCAGATGAGGAACCTGGTTTACTGAAAAACAAGCAGTGTCCCTCCTGCACTGGTTCTCTGATTTAGGTTTGCCACATGGCAACCCAACCGCTTGTGCATGGGATCTTTGCATAAAATGCTGAAGTTGGTGCTGCTGCTGAGAACTTCTCCTCAACTTACACCTGCAGTGTTTGCTTTAAGCTCAATGGTTTGTCTTCCAAAATATATTTGAGATGTTTTTGATCGTTTTACAAATCAATAATACAGCTGTCTGTGCAGAAAGCATCTTTTGGGTTGGCTCTACTCAGATTCATGTGCTCTGATGCACCTTGGTATTTTAGATCCCAGTTTGTGAAAGCTCATTACAAGAATATTGAAGGGTTTCAGTAAAGGTTTTACTTTCTGAAATTGTATTTTATCGAGTTAATTATTGGAAAATAGCTTGCATTGGAGAAGAGAAGCCTCTAGGGGGAACTTATAGTGGTCTTCCAGTCTCTGAAAGGTGCCATTAAGAAATCTGGGGAAGAACTGTTCACGAGGACATGGAGTGATAGGATGAGGGGTGATGCTTTTAAACTAGAAAAGGGGAGACTTAGGTTGGATGTTAGAAAAAAGTTCTTCAATGAGGGTGGTGGATCACTGGCACAAGTTGCCCAGAGAGGTGGTGGAGGCCCCATCCCTGGAGAAGTCAAAGGTCAGGCTTGATGAGGCTCTGAGAGACCAGCTCTAGTGAAGATGTCCCTGCTCACTGCAGGGGGTTGGACTAGATGGCCTGTAAAGGTCCCTTCCAACCTTGCACATTCTATGATTCTATGATTTTATTTTAACATGCAAAAGATGAGCTATTTTACTTAACATTCATACATCCAGCTGCATGAAAACGTAGTAGATCTCAATTCAGTGTGCAAGATAAAGCAGTCTCTTGCCTTACACGATGCCCTATGTCTGCTAGTGATGTTCCATCTGTATTTCCACAGCATTCTAGAAGTTCAGCACTTTTATCTTTGGATTGACAGTCAAGTGTGAATGGTTATTGCTGGTTTTTGGTTGGGTTTGGTTTGTTGGGTTTTTTTTTTTTGAGAAAACTGTTTGTGGATCTTGCAGCAGATGTCTGGCTTGAGTTCTTGAAATATTTTATGCAGAAGCAAAAAAAATTGCCTGGATATAGAGCAAGAAATACTTCTGAACAACATTAAAATAATCCAGCACATTTTTGTCTTTGAAATTGGGCATCACTGTTTGTGTTCTATGATTGCTCTTTTGTGTCACTTAGAAGTAGCACCTGGTAACTGAGCACTTGATGAACCACTGCAACCAGAGTGCTGAATGAATTAACACCAGCAGTTGTGGTAGGTGATGGAGAAATTGTGGAGCCATCGTCTTCCAGGTTTCTTTTCAAACCTGTGCTGTTGCAGCTGATGAGTAAGTGGTGTTGCCACTCTGTGTTGGGTTGTCTATGAAACTAATTTGGCCTAGGTCTCTGTGTTGGAGCATTTCCACCTTAGGGATTGCCATGGCTGATTGATTGCCTTGCTGATGGCTTTAGCAGAGAGACTAGGGATTGATTAGGGTTGGAGATTGACTTACCTGCTTAACTCTACAGTCGGTGTTCCAATGAGGAGTGTGTCATCTGGAAATTTACCTTGGTATCTTCACATAGGGTTAGGGCATGTGAATGAGGTATTATGCTTATGTCATAACCTCCACCTGTGTTCTCGTTCCATGGCCTTGGAACGCTTCCAGACGTGTCAGTGCAGTCATTTCTATCAATACACAAGTCACGTTGGCTAACACTTTATATCTGTGTTTTAAGGTAGGTAATGGCCATACAGCAGAGCAAGAACTGGTGTTCTTTAAATTGTAGGCTGCACAAAGACTCTAACAGCATGCTGTGCTGGTCCTCTCATAACAGCACGGGGTTTTTGAGGGCACACACACTCCAGTTTCCATCTGCTTTTAAGTTTATTGCAATCGTGTTTCATGTGAGTGGATTTTCTTGCCTTTAAGGCTTAGATAGCCTTCTAGATTGAAGAGGTCATTCAGAGCCCTAGTCATCCCCTGTCTCTGCAGACAATTTCTATAATGCTGCTCTCGCCTTTCTTTCCTTTGTGTCTCTCTTCCTGCACTGTGTTTGTTTATTTAGCACTTCACCACTCTCAGTATCCAAATGGATGCTTCTGTGGTGTGCTAAAACCCATTCTCAATTAACTGGTCTCCCAGATACAGCCCCAAGAGCTTTCAGACTCTCACTTTTGTAGATTAAGTTTTCTTTCCTCTCCCCTACCTTGCAGAATCCCTTTTCTATCCACGCTAGTGTGCTGACTGCTTCTATTCTGTGGTCCTAGGGGTAACAGAGTATCTTGAAACACACAATGGACAAAGGTGTTACAAGAAGCAATTCTTTGGTGCTTGCATGATCCTCTTGCTCGCTGGCTGTGCTGCTTGGATTGAATTTAAATCTCCTGTAGGGCATGAGGACTGATAGGTAATTCCCTTTGCTGTAACACCACTATGAAAGCGATACACCAGTTGCTGTGTTTTGGTTCCAATCTTGTTAATCTTTGGTAGGGAAAACAGATTTCTTGTTCTTGGTGTTCTTGGTCTGTGAGCATTTAAGCTTTTTCTCACTGACTACAGTGAAGGGGCTTTTTCTTTTGGGTGATGTGCTCAAAGCCCTGAGGATACAGGTTGTGTCTGGATTTCACTTCTACTCTGTACAATTGTAACAATCTGTGGAATCAAGGGGGAGATTTAATCTCAATTCAGAGTACGTAGCCTGGTGATTTGGGGGACTGTTTGAGAAATCAAGCAATGTAATGGTTATGCTACTTGAATAAAACATTTAATATCAAAGCTTTGTTTCTAGTCAGTCAATATTGTTACCAAGGAGCCGCTAATTACCGTGTATCATGTTAGAGGGGGCCCCTGACAAATCCATGCAAATCATATGATTTATAATTCATAAATCCCCAATCCCCTGAGAAACGTTGCTCTTGCACTTACACTAATTGAGTACTTATGTTCATTGATCCAGTCCATATAGCACCTTTAGTCCATATGGCAGCCGGAAACTTCGCTTGTCACATGTCCCCCCCCTGTAGTCGATGGCACTATAACCAAAATCCACTTGTTAGGCCCTTTGCTTCATAACCCTTCAGCCCTTCAGTCTGCCCGGGTGAGAGCAGTCCAGATGCCTGTCTGTCTCCTGGCTGCATTGGCACAAAGGGTACATGGCACAGCGTTGCCTTTTGGGGATGGGACCTGGTTAACTGAACTTTAGTAGTAAGTGCCTCTTCCTCCCTTGCTGGGCTGGTTCAGCCTGGAGAAGAGAAGGCTGTGGGGGGACCTCACTGCAGCCTTCCCGTCCCTGAAGGGAGCAGAGAGATAGGAGGGGAATCAGCTTGTTCAAGGGCAGAGACTGGCAGGACAAGGGGGATGGAGTGAAGCTGGAGGAGGGAAGGGTTAGATGAGATCTGAGGGGGAAGTTTTTTACAGAGAGAGTGGTGAGGGGCTGGAAGGGGCTGTCCAGAGAGGGGGTGGGTGCCTCATCCCTGGGGGTGTTCAAGGCCAGGTTGGATGGGGCCCTGGGCACCCTTGTGTAGCTCCAGGCCTGGAGGTTGGTGACCTTGCCTGTGGCAGGGGGGTTGGAGCTCTGTGCTCCTTGGGGTCCCAACCAACCCAGACCAGTCTGGGATTCTATGATTCTACTTGCAGAGTAGCCCTATGTTACACTGGCTTGTATCGGTACCAACAGGCATTTGTCCCAGTAGCTGTTCTCAAAACCAGCTCACTTGTAGGAATTAGACAACAGAGGTGTTTGGTTTTGTCTGTGCAGGTTTTTGTTGGATATTGTTCTGTGTGGAGAGTAGGTTTTACTTTTTTTTTTGTATATAATATACACACCTCTTACTACCTTGGTTGCCAGTAGTTATAAATACCCAGTGTAATAGTTGGCATGGTGGTGTTTGTGAATAATCAGCGCGCTGGTGAAGGAGATGGATCCTATGCAAATTTCACTTGCTGAACTGAAAATAAAAGTAGGGGGCTAAAGATTTATTATGTTTCAGGATATTACTTTGTGCCTGGTCATTGTTACCTATTTTTTCTAATAATTTTAGCATAGTTTTGTAATGTAGCATAATTGTAATTGTTACCCAGAAGAATGGCATCACTTAATTCTATCAAATCTGTGGAAAGATAGATGAATGACAAATTAATAATTTACCATCTTTGCATAATACTGTAGCACTGAATACCAGAAGGATTGATGGCAGAAGAGGTTAACAAATTTTAGCGGCTTCCATTAGCTTTTCATTGTCATATGTTTGTGGTGCTGACTGAAATAAGCTTTGTAGGAGATCTCAGTCTAGGGAACTAATTACTTGTGCCGATTGCCATACTGATGAATAGACCCTCATTGTATCATTCCCCTGAAGACGAGGAGCAGTCTGTGATTCACGACTGCATCCTGGCTGATATTTGATAATAATTTTAACAGATAAATGTAGGAAGGCAGAATGATGAAGTGCCTATCCATGCTCTACGACTATCAAAGGCGTGCACATAGCCAGCTGTGTTCTGCCTTATTTTTTTTTTTTTCTATAATCTCTAATGGGGAATTTTAAGTTACTAATCGACCTCTGAATAAACCTGTGTCTTCCTGTGTTGTGTGTTTATTATTTAATTTTATTATTTGGTTAATTATCCCAGAATCATTAGATTTTTGTAATCAAAGCGTTCAGATTTTTAGCACGATCGTAACAGGCACGCAGTGTGAATACAGGATCATCCTGGGGCATTTGATTCCAGTGCTTCAGTATATTTTTGAAAGGAAGAAATCGGGGAGATGAAGAATAGCGCTGCCTTTCCTTTGGTCTTAGGGTTTTAATGAAGGCAGATGCAAAGGCACTCTGTTTTTATCAGATTATTTTCAGGTGCAATTTTTAACGTCTACAAATAGTGTTTGAGAGCAGGGTTATGCAAATCATCCTGCCTTTTGTTACTCTCCTGTTATTCTGCCTTGCTCTTTCAATGTTTGTTTGAAACCTTGCTTTACCTTCAATTAAAATTCATTTCTGCTTTTAGACCTCAAAACTAAGGATGTAGATACAGAATATTTTTTTTAACGTTGTGATCTGTGTGTTAGTGGTGCCCATTCATTTGTCAGCACTGACAGGTATACTTTCTATTAGCTCCTGGACCAGCGATGGAATATATATGCATTTTCATCTGCTATTTTAATACCAGCTATGTTAACAAACAAAACCAGTGGGGTTTTTTGGGTTATTTTGTTGGGTTGTTTGTTTTTTTTTTTTAATTTAAACATAGAGATTTTCAGGCTATTCTAAGCTTTGAGCATTTTCTGTTTGTTTGGTTGGTTGCTATATCTGAAAGTGGCATTTATTTTGATACATTCTGTGGGCTAAAAATACTGTTTTCCAGTGGTGTTCGCTCATGATCATCTAACAAGATAGGAACTGGCACTTATATATGACTGTATTAAAAAGATCTACATGTATTTGGAGCTCACAGTGTAAAATAATGAATTTGATATAACCTTTTCTAGATGTAATTTTTTTTAAAAAGTATGCCTTCAATATGGCAATTATTACACATCATAACATGTAGTTTTTAATTAAATGTAAAAACACAACTACATAAACCAGAAATCCAATCTGATTTCCTCGAAAATAGATTGCTGTTTCACTCTCCTGGAATGGTTTATTTAAAAACAGTAAATGGAAAAGAAATGCATTTTCTTGTGTTGTTCTAAGCCTCAGGGGCTAAATGTAATGAATATTTTAAGAGATTATTTTAATTAAATTCCTGCACATCTAAACAGAGTAATATTTTATTATCACATACATAACCATGTAACTGAGGTATTCATTAAAGTTAACACTTTCTGGACCAAGAATTCATGGTATGATTTACTGACCTTGTGCAAAAAGGCACAAATTAGGAAGAAAAATGAAGGGGGACAGACTTTGATTAATATAGGTAATGCTATACCATATTTATAATAGCCTTTTCCCTATTCTGGTTTATAAATGCAGTCACTGAGAAAGGTGCCCTGCTGAGGCTGAAATGAGCCTGAAATCGGAGCACATGCCACTAGAGTGTGGGGAAACTGATCACACTGTCAGCAATTCATTTCAAAATGATGTATTTAGTGCTCATTTCACCTTCCAAGAGGGAAAGGGATAAAAAAAAAAAGGGAAAAAAAAAAAAAAAGAAAGAAGGGGGAAAGGAGTTCCTTAGGCTGGAAGGTGATATTGTTATTTTCAAGGACATACCTAAGTAAAAGATTGCAGAAAGGGGGGGGAGGTTAGAGGGGAAAAAAAAGGAAAAAAAAGAAAGAAAAAGGCAAAAGCAGCGCAAACAAGGAGAGCTTTATGCAGAAATTCAGTGCTACCATGCTGTTTGATAATTGCTAACATATGTGGCTCCTCTGTTTCATTGTAGTCGTCCTCGTGAGTTCTGGCGCCTTGACTACTGGGAAGATGACTTGCGGCGCCGGCGACGATTTTTGCGTAACCCCTTTGGATCGACACATCCTGAAGCGACACTAAAAGCAGCTGGAGAACATGGTCAGTGTAAAAATCCCCTTCTTGCCAGTAGCAGCAGGTTACAGCGTGTGGCAGGAAAGGAGAGACCTCGGGTACTGATGTGGTGCAGGGAATCTGTCCCAAATGCCCAAGGTTTTGTCTTGGTGTGTGTCAGATAGGAAAGTAAAACCCGCCCTTATTTCATGTAAGCAATGTTGGTGTGTGTTAAGCCTCACAGTGACATCACAGCTGAGCTGGCACACCGTGCCCACGCTGCATACAGCGATTACACACACACAGTTCTCACAAAGCAGGAAGAAAAGTGGGTACAGTTTTGCCATTAATCCCTGGATGCGGTTTCTTGCCATAAATTACCTGTTTATCCTTTGGTAACTTCAGAAGGTGAGCTTTCCCATTTGGAAATCTGCAGCAGTTATTTCAGTGAGCCTTTGTATGTATCTGTATACCTGCCTGTCGTCACAGATACACGCAAAGAAAAACATCCCTTGGGAAGCTAACCCGTGTGCAGACCTTAGCTTCTCTTTAAGTCCTCAAGTTGGGTGTGTTTCTTTTGACATGGAAGAAATAGGAGCAAACACTGAAATGTAAAGTACCCTTCAAGCAGCAGATGCTAATGAGGATTTCTACCTGGTGATTTTAAAGAGAGATCACATTTTTAAACTTCTTCCCTCCTCTACACGGTTTTATTATCAAGGATCACTCAGCTACATGCTGCTGTGTCGGTCCTAGAGGAATGCATTTACAAAATTAATGCAGCAGTCAGTTTGAGAATTCTGTAATAAACCAAAAGGATTTACAAACACACACAAAAAACCCCACCCAGAGAACTTGGGAGTTTAGCCTAGAATGTTATGTCTTTGTGGTCTAATAAGGATATGTTGATAAGGCTGAGAAACCTTTCTTAACTTTAAAATTAATTTGCTTGCAATCACAGCTGCATGCCCTTCCCCTTGAAGATACATGTCATGGAATAGAATAATTTAAATAATTTCAATTTAGGCTTTTTTTTTTTAGTCTGTGAGTTGCATATATGTATACACATATACACACACAGACATATCTTAGATGTGGAGTTAGAAACTTTACGCTAATTGCTATGAAGAGTACTGCATGAATATAGAACAACATCGCTGTCATAAAGTTGGCTTCTGTCAGGCATCTTAACCTCTTGCACTCAGCCTTAAAGAGCCATTTCTGGAAGAAAATGTCTACAATATGTCAGCTGATATAATGCCAAATGTGACATGAGTCCTCTAAAATAAATGACCGTACAGAGAATAGTCAATAAAGTGATCTGAACGCAATGCTGGTAGAGCCCTACATCTTTGCCTATAGAAGAGGAACAAGATGTAGAATTAATTAAGCAGCTTGTTTGCTTTGAGGCTCGTTCTTTATACTGGTGGACTTTAAGGACGTGTTTCTGTTTAATGCCCTGTGGAAGAACAACTGCCCCCCCCCCCCTTTAATATTATGTATTCTTTAAATTAAATAGATCCTGACACTGTTTTATGGATTATAATCATATTTTTGTATTTAATCTTTATATTCTTTCTTAACATACTGGAAAACATCTCTGTTTTACTGAAAGAATCCTTAGAGCTCCTATGTAAGCAATTCTTCTGTAAGTAAACACACAGTAATGCAATTCTTCATCTTTCATAGTAATGTGATATTTTCACTAATCCATTACTGTTCAGGGGCTGTGGCTCATGCTCAGTTTGCAGCTGACAGGAGTACAATTTTTGTCAATACAAAAGCCGACTGAATACAAGTAGTCCTACTTCATAGGTAGCTAACAGGCATAGCTGGTTGTTAACCCTGGTAATTTAAATAGACCTAATTGTTTTGTGTCCACCTTTCTGTTCAGAATTTGACATTCTTAGCTGGCTCCTATGATGTTTAATTTCTCAATGTTGTTTTATTTGGGATTTAATTGCATCCTGCCTTTGTTACCTGTTACCATTCTGGTTTTTTTGTTCGGTGAATATTCTAGCTTTCAGTTGGATTTATTTTTTTAAAGTCATTTATTTCTGGAAGTCATTATTTAATGTGATTTCTGAAAATTTAGATAATTAGTACCTGTCTAACAAATTGTGTGTACACAACTGTCTTGTTCCACAACCTTTTGCTGGCAAGGTATAAACCAGATGACTGAAGTACAAATGCAAGTTCAACTGGAAATTATATATGATGTATAGGAATATAAAGGTGGTTGGGTTTTTTCTTGGTTTGGGTTTTTTGGTGTGGGGTGTTTTGGGGTGTTTTTAAGTCTCTGATGGTGCAGTTGTCAGCGAGGTCATCTGGAGTGGTCACTACATCTGGTTCTTTCTGAACCATGTTTATAAACTTATAACAGTAACCAGTTTGGGGGCAGACAGACCAGTTTTTGTCAGATACCTGGGACCAGACTGTCAGATTGTTAGGATGTAGACATCCTTTTAATTTTCAGAATATTTGCCCTGGTGTATTATGATCTCTTACCAATGTTTTCTCATTAATTATTCTATTTCAATTAATCCTGCGTGCCTCTGAAGCAAAAGCATTTTCACATGCTGAATACAAGGGTCCCTGCTGTGTATTTAAGCTTTTTCTCAAAACAAAACAGAGTAAACCCAAAACCTGAAATTGAACATAGGGGATTTTGCCCAAAGGGAGATGGGGAACATAACACATAAATAATGGAAAAGTACTATTGCAGCCACCTCGCTGGGAAGCGTGGGTTTTAGCAGGCTCCCTGTTAGTAGTTACACACTATCAACTAACTGCTCAGTATCTCTTAAACAAACCTAGGTGCATTCTCTGCCCCAGAGAGCTCCCAGTCTGTGGAAGATCATGATACTCAACCATGAAAATTATTCAGGAACAATCAGAAGCCTTGACATTGTTCCATAAAACCTCGAGAGAACAACAACAACAACAATCAGCTCTGTTGCAGCCTGGTTATGTGTCTTAGTAGCGAGAGAACCAATCTTCTCCAGGGATTGATTTGATTTGAAGGAGAACCTCTGGTGCGGAGGTGGCAGAATAAATACCTCAAGACTGATGTTCTCTGTTCAGACAATCAATACCAGCCCCATGACTATACTTCTGGCTACCTTCTAGTTAAAAACAAATTTTTTAATTCTGACAATTTAATTGCCATTCCCAAGTTCACATTAACTTGCTTGGGAAAAAAAGGCTTTAGGTAATTTTTCAAAGAGGGGGGGGAGGAAAAAAAAAAGTAAATCCAAAAATGGCTATTTGTAAAAGTCAGTCTAGTAGTGTGCCGTGGGGGAAGGAAAAAGAGATGAAGGTGGTTTGGTTGAAAAAGTTTGGGACAGAAAGACTTAACTCCTGCTTTCCCTTTCTCCCGTTTTTAGAAATGAAACCAAAATACTTCTGTAGGTGTGAGAGTGGAAAACACACCGAAAATGAGTACTTTAAACCTGTTGGCACTTTTAGATTGACTCCCCAAATACAACAGTTTGTAAGAGACTCTTTAGCTGGTGGAAAATACCTTATCAAGCTTTTTAACAAATGATTTGGGGCATTTAATTGATGTTTGTTAAGAACTGGGGTGAGGGAGAGTTAAAGCAGTTGGTATCACTTCTGTCGAGGCAATAGCCAGAATCCAGAGGGACTGTGAGGGGCCAGCAGCTGATCACCTCCAGAATTGCCATCAGTTTTCTTTGGTTTTTTTCCATTGTTGTATTTTTAAACAAATAGGAGGACTAGAGGCAGGCTTTTGGGAATTTATACAAATACATAGTAGGGTATTTTTAACGCATCTTTTCCCTGGATTGCTTTTCCTGATACATTTACCAGACACTAAAAAGAAAAAAAGGTCATCATCTGTCTTGTATTTTCCAATACTTTATATCTCCAAACAGCTTTTAAAAACTGCATTTTGCATGTCAGGTTGAGATGTAGGCAAACATTTTAACACAATCTCATCATTCTATTAAGCTGGGTCAGCAAGGTAAGCAAAGCTATTTATTTTACACCCAGGTGTTTCAGAGATTTGACTGGAATGGAATAAGACTCTGCAGGTACAGGGATCTGTTTGCAAACACCTACTTGAAGAAATTGGGTTTTTCCTGAGCAGTTTGGGAAGGACTGCATGGAATTTTGTTAATGGATTATCATAATGGAATAGCTGTGCTAGGCAAATACTCTGTGAGTAGGCTGTTGTGTGCTGCACAATAAGGAGACAGTGCCTTGAGCTTGAAGAGGTGTAGGTGAACGTCTGCTTAGGTCTGTGGGACTAGAGCCCAAAGCTCTGGTCATGCCAGGAACAGGCCAGGCAGACAGCACTTTGGTTTGGTAGATGACAAAACAGGGTTTGGGACCTGAAATGTGAAATAAAGTTAATAATAAGCTTTAAAAAAAAACATAAAAAGTAATAAACTTGGGCACATGTATGTGAACTGAATATGCCACATGATACCATGCGCTGCCATATGCACCTCTGGTGAGTAAATCCAGGAAGAGAACCAGACTGTGACCTACCTACACATTTACCTACAGACAATAGGTGTTCCTGTGCAGAATATATTCAGCTCAGTGAATATAATCAGTCCACACATCCATGTACGCTGGAGGCAGGTGTCGTGCTTTATCCAATCCAGGACAGCAAGAGCCAATTCTGGTTCAGAGTGGGATGTCTTATTGCTTTCCAGTAGCTCATATCCTACTCGTATAGTAGTATCAATACTTACTACTATATGAGTAGCTACTTGTATAGTAGTATCAATGTGTTGGCAGGCTCTGCATCCTCCCACGTATGCAGACATGTCATATGCACGTCGGAAACATGGGTAACTCATATCATATGCAAAGTGGTGACAAAAATGGCTAAAATTATGGTCTAAAATATGGCATTGAAAAGGGCAGTTATGTAAGGTGCATGGTTTTGAATTGGTGTAGTATCATTAGAGTGAGTGACAGTGGTGAGGCAGGAGGCGTGTATTTGTGTTACCTGGTCATCTCTGGCTTGGAAGTTGTACTGCTGATTTTATTTTTTTCTTAATGGTAGATGAGGACACAGGCTGAAGGACATTACTAGTGTTTTGGACAAGCTCAGTATGACCATGGCCCTCAAATCAAGCTGAAATGAGAGTAGATAGAAGGCTAATTTGGAATAGCATCTTCAGTGTATCACAAAGAGATCTTAGTAAAAGGAGCAAAACCAGCAGGTATATATGGTGCAGACAGGGGGGGTTGAGACAACAAATGGAGTTTGTATTCAAACAAAAAATACAAAACCTTTTACTTTATCCCTGGGGGATAAAGTTTGGTTCAGGGAGGCTGTTTTTTGGTTGGTTGGGGTTTTTTTGGTTTTGATCTTCAAGAGACGGCTGGTAGGTCACCGAGTAACAGTGCATGTGGTGTGTATTAGTACACTGTTGGTAATTTTACTGCTGCTAACTTAAAATCCTCATGGGGGAGTTAATTACAGGAAAACCTTTCTAAATATCAGCCGCATATTTTCCATGACAAGAAGGTTTTCAACTTGCCTTGAACAACTCCAGAATCGGAGTTGTTCTTATTTACATGACCACTTTTTAGAAGAAAGTGGAATTTGGGTTTGTGCGACGCAGTCAAAGCTTTACAAGAATTCATTTGTTAAAGGCTGACTTAAAAGTGGCAGTTATTGCATGGGGAGAGAAAGGATCACGTGTAAATTGAGTTTTATTTTGTGTGGCAAGCTAAACTTCCTTCTCCTTGTGGGTTTGTTCAGGTTTTTTTAGTTTGGGCTTTGGGGTTTTTTTTGCTGCTGCTGGTTGAGTTTCGTTAAGCTCGAGGCCTAAACCAAAACCAGGGTATTTTGGTGTTTGGGGTTTTTTGTTTGTTTTGTTTCTTGTTTTAGTTTTCACTTAATTGAAAAGTTTATTATTTGCAATTTATGTGCATATATTTACTTAAACAATTTAAACTTTATATATTGCCACCGGGGACTTGCCGCCTTCTGTAAATGTTTGCAGATTAACATATTTTTAAAGTAAGCCAGTGGAACTTCAAATCAAGTATGGCAGCAATTAGAGGGAGCAAGGAGCGATGTGTTGAAGTTAGTTGGTCTTGATGTGTTTGGTGAATGCTTTTCAAACATGCCTGTGCCATGGGCATTCTCAATCTATTTGTTCAGAAACAGTATTTTTGTTTTCAACTTAAAACCCAAACCAACCCAAACAACACACCCACCCACCCTGCTGGCTTTTTGACTTTTACCACAGCAAGTGGTAATTTAATGTGTAGAGTGAGGGATTGCCTCTTTTTTATTATTATTATTATTGTCCCTTTTTTCCTTCCCTTTTCCCTCCCTCCTTTTCTTTTCCCTCCCTCCTTTCCTTTCCCCCCCCTCCTTTTCTTTCCCCCCCTCCTTTCCTTTTCCCTCCCCCCTTTCCTTTTCCCCCCCTTCCTTTCCTTTTCCCTCCCCCCTTTCCTTTTCCCTCCCCCCTTTCCTTTTCCCTCCCCCCTTTCCTTTTCCCTCCCCCCTTTCCTTTTCCCTCCCCCCTTTCCTTTTCCCTCCCCCCTTTCCTTTTCCCTCCCCCCTTTCCTTTTCCCTCCCCCCTTTCCTTTTCCCTCCCCCCTTTCCTTTTCCCTCCCCCCTTTCCTTTTCCCTCCCCCCTTTCCTTTTCCCTCCCCCCTTTCCTTTTCCCTCCCCCCTTTCCTTCCCTTTTTGTTTTTTCTTTTCCTTTGAGCTTGTAATGAAATGAAACAGCCCCCGGGCTGGCAGTGCCGAGGCTCCTGCCCAGCGCACGCTGCCCTGCCCAGCGCTGGGCACCCGGCAGGCGCGGGACGGGGCCGTGCGCCCGGGGCGCTGTGTGTGTGTGTGTGTGTGTGTGTGGGGAGGGGGTGTCCCTGCTCCGGCCCGGCCGCGGCACGTCTCCCTGCCCGGTTACCGGCTCTAGCGCGACACACGCGCTCCCGGTACAACGAGTGTTTGTTTATTTCTCTCCCGCTCCGAAGAGAAACGGAATGGCCCCGGGAGGGCCAGGTACCGTCGCGGTGTGCCGCCCGGCAGCAGGTGCGCGCTTCTGCCTCCAGCCCTCGCCGTGCAGCTGATGTTTTAATAGCATTTCCCCCCTTCATCGCCCGAGCGGGGTAGGGGAGTGTGTTGCGGTGGGTATAGGGCGCTTTTCCGCCTCACGAATCCCACGTATCGCCCCCTCGCTAGCGGGAGCGGCCGAGCTCCGCGGCCGCAGCTCCAGGGGCGCGGGAGGCCGCCCCTTCGCCTTCCCCCGCTCCCGGGGGAGCTCAGCCCCCCCTGCCCCGCCCCGGGCTGCCGCCGCCTCCCCGCGGCCCTGAGCGCCCCTGCCTGCCCGCCGCGGGCGGTGCGGAGCGGCCCTTGCTTCTGCCGCCGTGTAGCCGAGCCCCGCCGCCACCGCCGGCCTGTTGCGCGGCTCCCGGTGCAGTCCCGCGGGGAGCGGCGGGGCATGAGCGGGCCCCGGGTGGCTCCCGCCGGGCGCTGTCCGGCCGCCCAACCCACACGGGCCTCCTCCCCTCTGCCTCGGCCCTCTGGGGGACTGCTCGGCTTCGCCCCGGCGGTGGCCCCGGGCCTGGCCGGGGAACCGGCCGCGGCCAGGGCGAGCAGTGCCTGAAGGGGTCACGTTAAGGCTCTCGGGACCCGCTTCCAGCAGCACCCGTCTCCCAAGGAGAGAGAGAAAGTCTCCAGCGCAGCGAGTCTGTCAGTCTGTCGTATCCTTCCCCCTCTGTCACAAGCACTCCAAGCGGAGCTAAACGCTGCAAAGAGCTCTGGATAATTTTGAGCAGCCTTAATAGGATTAAAACTAGATGTGTCCTAACATTAGCGGATTAAGACAGGTACTTCCCACCATGAGTCCTAAACAGCTTTCTTCCTGAACCTTCATCAGAAAACTGTAAAAATATCACACTCCTTTGTCACTGTTGCCTCTGAAACCTGACAGACAGCGCTTGTACGTCTCTCTCGTTGCAGCTCCTGACGAAGATATCCTTGTTAAAGGAAAGCAGTCCATCAAGAGTCAAGCATTAGGAAACCAGAACTCGGAAAGTGAGATTCTCTTGGAAGGCGATGACGATATCATGTCATTCATGGAGGAAAGAGAAGTGGAGAACTTAACGGGTAACTTCAGCTATCTTATTTTCTCCTCAGCTTCCTTATTATTTCAGTTCTGATCTCCCCTGCTCAGCAGTGAATCGTGTTCTGGGATAGACACCCTTAAATCGCTCCTTCCCATAACATTAAGATCATTTTCTCTGCACCCCTGATACGGAGGGTTTGCTCAAGGAAGGCTGTACGTTTTCTTTCTCTGGCTTTCATAGTCTTGCTTCCACAGCAGATGTCTGCATTCTAGGAAACCTTCCTTAGGTAACTCTACCTTGCAAAGGGCTTCTTTTCCTTGGTTTTGACCTCATTCCACTCCTCAGATTGTTAGACCTAGTGGACAGGCAAGTTGTAACGAAAGGCTTGCAGAGGTTTGTAGTTGTCCTGAGTTTATAAAATTGTATGTATTGGTATTTACTTGGGTTCAAAGGATCTGTGCACTCGCTGGCTTTAGCTCCTTTAAAACCCCATTATTCCCCCCTTCGAGTCCCTTCTCCACAGACCATAGTCTTATGGAGACTTCCCTTCTTTGTTTCTGAAGAAGAATTCATACTTCAGATCTTTGAACTAACGGATTTTACTCAGTCCCATGCAACCTTCGCCCAGTCTGAGTGGAGTGGGTCTGTTTCTGTACAGTTCAAAAGAAAACCCAAATAACCTCTTCTGTTCTGGGACTGGGAGTTATGAAGTATCTCCACTGTTACTCGAGGAACGTGGAGACTTCTCTCTGTCCTTCTGCTGTCTCAACTGGTGTCCCACGTACATTTATTTGAGAGAAAAATGTCGGGTTTTTGGGGTAATTCTGTTTCCCAGAGAGGCCAGTGTATACTCTCACCCTGAAACATACTGTATCCATGATACTTAAGTGAAATTACTGGAAGTGATTATTTATTGACAGTTTGCTTATCCCTGAGCTGCATTCCACTCTTATTTTAAAGCTAAGCTAAAAATGCAGCATAATGAAAACAAGAAAACCTGCATAAGAAGAGTGAAGTGAAATAAAGGGGGAATAATGCAACAGCATTTTCTGCCTGTGAATCCTTTCTACTCTTCCTACCAGCAGTTTCCTTCTCGACAGCCTTCGTGTTTCCTTCTCTTTTATTATTCATTCATTGGCTCGAGTAATACATTCATACTGTAATAGAGGTGAAAGGGGAGTTTAATTATATAATCTTGACAATGGCAATAGGATTAAGAAGTAATCCTCGCTAATAAAGTGGTCTGGGTTAGAAATGAAGTGGAAATTGTCAGGGGTCTTCTACAGGACCTGGACTGCCCCAGCTTCTGCAGCTGTCTGCTTGCCCTGTAATTGAATGTCTGCGAGTGATTGAAAAAATGTTATTTCTCCTCTGGATTACATGCTAATGTACAGAGGGCAAAGGGAGACAGCAAAAGAACACATAGCTGCTTATTTCATCCATTTATGGGGGTGAGCTTTGGGAAATCATGGCAGTTCCGCAGCTATCTCATGCCCATCTGCAAGCACAATGTATCTGTACGTTGGGAATAGAGGGCAAAGCTGCTCTGATCTCAGCAGAGCATCTCTTCTTTTGTCCTAGTGGCACACATTGAGATTGATGCGAGATTAAGGACCATCACCCTCCTAACAATCGATGGAAATGACAATTCATCTGAATTTTTTGTCAGTTATTCTCACGCTGATTACCTGAACGTGTGTACCTCATTTATAGATGCTTTATTAAAACAAAAGTGTCTATGTCACTTTCCTACTTCCCACTGTTTTACAAAAGTCAAATAATCCTGCAACCAAGTAACTTCATTTCCTTACCTCTTAATCAGCTGGATGACAAACTTAACCCGTTTTCCTTCTGTGTGTGTTAGTTTATGTAATAGGTTCTGCACTGTCAGATCTATGCTGAACCTATTGTTTTCAGTCGTAGGCTGATTTGTCCCTGTGATAAGCCCTGTGGAGATGTGATTATTCCAATAAAAATTCATTCAGTTGGAAACCAACCCTCCAGCTGTTTACTCCCACAGTCCCCAAGCTACACTAGCGCTGTATGGACTCCTTGAACAATATTTAATGTGGAATCAAAAGCATCTTTAAAAACGTTTTACTTTGGGCTTGATAACACCGTGTAACCTTAACAATAGATTTCTAGCATCCATGAGGGAACACTTTACAGTTAGGCAACTTTGAGCCTTGACTACTCTGTTGATCTTTGTGGAAATCTATTGAAACTCTCTGGTAGCTAAAGATCACATCCAACAGTAAGAATTCCAAGTCTTTCTGCGTGTGATCTCTCTGTTGCATGTAACAGAAGGCATGCAACTCTTGGATCTTCTGGAAAAGAAAATACATCTGAGTAAAAACCATGTCCAGCCACGCTGAAGCCAGCTCTGGAGTGTGTAATGGATGCATCGGTTTGCAGTTGTAGCCCTTTCCATGCTCAGCAGCACGGAGACGCTGCAAATCTATTACACATGTTCTTTTCCGGGATAAAGAGAGTTTTGCCTTTTAATGAAGAGCTGTGCTCTCTGCGTTCCTAATTTTATTGTTCTAGGCTTGAAATGCAAGCGATTTGGCCTCGTGTTCTTTCCTGTTTGGAATATTGTTGGGTGTTTTCACTCTCCGACAGGTCCGGTTGCCCTAAGCACACCAGCGCAGCTTGTGGCACCCTCGGTGGTAGTGAAAGGCACCCTTTCCATCACTCTTTCCGAGCTCTACTTTGAGGTGGATGAAGAAGATCCCAGTTTTAAGAAAATCGACCCAAAGGTAAGAGATCGTTGACCCTGAGCTCTGAGAGATGATGACAAATTACCCAAGACCTTTAATTCTTCATTCCACTTCCTTTCCCTCGATTGGTCCGCACTTTTCCTGCTTTAATAAGTTTGTGACTGACCGTGTAGGTTACCAAACTTTGCGTAGGTGACACCTCCTTTCCCTCTCCTTTCTCTCCCCCTCCCACAATTCAACCCTACTTGGATGTTAATTAGCTAGCTGGGAATAAAGCTCCGGGGAGGCATCTGAAATAAAGACATCCTGAATCGCAGGCCTGTGTGAATACTGGAAAGTTCAACCAGGCTTTTAGCCCAAATGCTTTGTTTTACTCCCCTACTTTCATATAAGACCAGTGTAACACAGCACCCAACTTCCCCTGCTTGTAAGTTTTCAGTGCTGCTGTATCATATTATTCTGTAATAGATTTTACAGGGCCTGGTATTATTTATTGTGCCTAAGCAGAAAACATAATTGCCCCTCTTAAAATAGGTTTCTGAACTGACTCGCCAATCTCCACAAACTTTTATTTGCTCAGAGTTACTGGTCTTTTGTTTAAAATTATAAACCTTCAGTAAACTTCCCATTTCAAAGGCGGTATATATATTGCACCATGAGGTTAACGAGGTTGCACTTGAATGTTTTCTGCAGTATTACAGCAGCTTTTCAGAAGTAGGACAGGATTGGTAAATATTCTGGCATCCCAGATCCCTGTTTAAGCACAGCGCTGGCTCTTGGTTTTTTAAATATCTGCTTAATAATAAACAAGAATTTAATCGGGGGGGGGGAGGAGGGAAGTCACTGGAGGAAGTAGTGAGCTTCAGCTTGTCTGCAGAGAATACCTTGTGTCTTAAGCACCGGTTCAGTTCTTTGTTCCTACTGAGTAAATTGCTCTTGTCTGTATTAAAAATGGCATCGTTGGGGCTGAAAACTGGGATTATCGAGTCCTACCAAGGAATAAATTTGAGAAACAGCACTCTCAAATTCTTAGAACTGGAATTTAGTAGAAACAGTGAACTAGCAATGTGAATTGCTCTCTGATACCAGAAAGGAGATTTAACTTTTCTTTTGGTCCTGAAGTATTTCTGAAATGATTTTGGAATGACTTCAAGTATGAGATAGCTCCCAACATTTTGAAATGCTTACTCCTTCCGTAGTGTTTCTTTTAAAACACTTAATGCTGAAAAGAATAGAAATGTAAATTGTAAAGACAGCTTGGTATGTCACTGTATTGCATTTTCCATCTAAAATCTTCTGCTCTGGATTGCATTAGGATGAGAAAAGTCTTACTGGTCGGTGTTACTCTGCATATTTGTTGTCTGTGTTTAGCACATCAGATGTTTGCGTACAGTTACAAATTTTTACCGTGAGGACATTGATGTAGGGCATATGCTTTCTTTTCTCCTGGTTTGGGGTATTTCGGTAGCGGTGGTTTTCTTAGCTGTGAGCAGGCATTCTGCTTCGATTTGACTGCACCTTTAATTCTCTATCTGAGGGGTTTGGGTTCCCCGTGATGGGAGTTGGTTGCATGGAAAACAGGCTGCACCTCTTAGGTTCTACTTGTGGCGCTACTTTAAAGGGAAAAAGATCTTACTTTAGCTGGAGGTCTTAAAAGGAGGGGGGTGGGGAAAAAGACCTTTTTGCCTGCTGTTTGGGGGGGGGGGGGGAGGCTAAAAATAAAATCCGAATATTTTTAATTTTTTAAAAACATAAGCAGTTTGCTTTTGCCTCCCTGCCCCACCCTCTGCCGAAGCGATTATACCTTCATAGCGGGGGCTTAACAGATGCCGAGGGGGGGGAAATATAATAACCCATATGCGCTGTTATAGCTCGGAAGGCCTGTTTAATTAACCAGGCTTCATCTGTTGGATAAATCTAAGTTCCTTGTATATTTGGCTAAAGTGCCGAAAAGCAAACACTGGGAAAGCAAACCCTGCCGCAGCGATAGCATCGGCGATAGGATCAGAGTTTAGACCCTGTTTTCGGGAGGGAAGGTGTGTGTGTGGGGGGGTGGCCCCGCCGGCTGAACCCATTTTCCCAGGTGAGCCGAGCTGACTCTGGAAGGAACTTGTAAAACACTCCCGGGCTTGGACGGGACGCGGCAGCCCCGCTTCCCCTGGGATGGGCTGGATACGGTCCGCCCCGGCTCCGCGGCTTTCCTTGGAAGTTCATTGCCGAGGCTGCCGTGGGATTTGTTCAGTTCGGGGTTTGGGTTTGGTTTTTTTTTTTTTAAACTTAGAAACAAGTTAAATTCGAATGGTTATTTCTTTCCGGATCTGACCACAAAGAAACGGAAGTAGTCCTTTGGGGCGAGAAGTTACATTTTCATCCCCCCCCTTCCCCGAAAGGACGGGAAAACCCTCTGGAAATGCTGGGAGCCGGCTCTGAAGCCTTTCGGGCGGCTCGGGCAGATAACGCTAACGTTTTCCAAGCTTAGAAATGCGTCCCGGATACAAATCCCGCACGTATTTCTAAGCCGGTCCGAGTTAAAACTTAAAGCGAAATCGCTATGGCGTGAAATATAAAGAATGGGGTAGAGCTTGGGGGGTTTTTTTTGGAGGGTGGGGGGCTCGATGGGCCGTGGCAGCGCAGAGCAGCACCGCGGGGATAACGCGGGATCGGGCGGTTTCCTTACGGGGGTGGCTTCGTCTTGCTCGTCCGGCTTAACGCAGCGCTGCGATTTCCCGCTGTACTTAAAAATCCGGGGAAAACAAATGTTTGTTTGGTTGGGGTTTTTTTAAAGAACAAAAAATATCGAGCGGTTGCTGTAAAGCGCATTAATTATTCAGGGCAGATCTATGCGCCGTGTCGGAGTCAAACGGATGGCGCGTTCGCTCCGGGGTGCGAAGGCAAATAGGGATGTATTTAAAAACACAAAATACAAGCGCTTGAGATTTATCGGGAGAGGGGGAAAAAAAGGTGAGGGGGGAGGAAATAAAGGCATACGGGGGGGGAAAAAAAAGTGTTGATATAGGGTAAAAAAATTCTGTCTAAATTCTGGCGAGCTGCTGGGCGACCCGCACTGTATTCCCAAGATTTAGAGGGGAAACACAGCAGACGGCCTCATGTACTGAACTACGGACTCTGTAAGGGATTTATATTATTATTTTAGTTTTCTTGGCTGCGCTATTTTTCTGTAGAAACTACGGGGAAGTTTAGGATAGGTCAGTGAATACGCCAACCTAAGGCTTCGGCTAGGTGTCGCGTTCAGACTGTCTTTACATCTCGCGTTCCCGTTTCTTTCCAATTTGACTCGTGAGGGTCAGAAAGAAACCAACCTTGCCTGAATTTAAGAACCATTCACGAAAAGCCAGAGTAAAGTTAAAGTAATATTTTTTTTTTATTATTACTATTTGCAACAAGTCAGTTGTGGGGCACATAATCTGACCTTGGCACCGAAATACATTTAACATCAGTAAAACTTTTTTTTTTTTAAAGGGGGATTTGTACATATAGTTAAATAATTTTTCACTTGGTGACAACATTCAGGCAAACAAGAGAGAATAAGAAAAGGACTATACACGGATTGGGGTGAAAAAAAAAAAAGGTACCTTTCGGGTTTCGTTTTGAGGTTGCAAAAGTCCGATTGCTTCTCTTTTTGTGACTTTAAAAAAAAATTCACACTGGAGGACGGGAGGAGAGGCTCTTCCCTTCTTCCCTGCCAGGCGGTGAGAGTTTATGCCGGGGAAAACCCTCCGCAAGTTTTTTAAGCGCCGAGCTGCAGGTGGGTGGGGGGTGGCGGGGGCGCGTTGCTTTCGCCGCCTCTTTGTTTTGGTTGGGTTTTTTCTTTTTTTTTTTTTTTTCCCGGTCGTCGGTTGCGTTAAATAAAAAGTTTTTTTTTATGGTTTTGGGTTTGGTTTATTTTTATTATTAGTATTAATTTTTTTTTTTTTAGGTGCTGTTGTTGTTTACGGAGGACGAGTTTTTGTGCGCGGGGTTGTTAACCCTATAGCTTGTCGAGGCTTTTGGGATTGGTGAGGATTTCTCTGGCTAGCCTCCAGGTCTGTTTGGCAGCGCTTTCCAGGGCCGAGTGGGGTTTGCCCTGAAAGAGGTCTAGGTTGGGCAGGAAGTAGTGGGGGCAGCGCCGGCACTGCAGGCAGGAGATGAGCTGCAGGAGGATGCCGTTGAGCCGGTCCCCCAGGCACGCCTCGTCCCAGTCGGTCTCCCGAGGGTGCTTCTCGCACTCGTACAGCAGCAGCGTCTTCATGTGGTAGTTGTTGAGGGGCTGCCCGGGTAGCTCCAGGTGCCGGTCGCGCAGCGTCTTCAGCACCGAGAGGCACTTGTTCCTGCAGCCGCCCATCAGCAGCCGGTTCTCGGCCTCGCCGAACTGCAGCACCCAGGCGTCGCTCTCGGCCGAGCTCTGCTTGCCCGTCAGCGAGTAGCACTCCTTGGAGAGCAGGTTGAAGCCCTCCGCCTTCACCTCCGCCACCCGGTTGGGCCCGGGCCAGGGGATGTGGGGCATGGGCCACTGCGCCGCGCTGCGCGGCCAGATCCCGGTGCACTTGAAAGCGGGCGTGATTTGCACCACGTACCGCTCCCGGATGCGGAGCTTCACCTCGCTCGTGTCCGCGATCATCTTCACCACGTCCCGGTAGCTGCATTTATCCACCGCCTGGGCCACCAGCGTCTGGAAGCGGGAGCGGATCTTGCGGGCGGACAGGTAGCCCGAGGCGGTGATGAACTCCACCCAGAGGGACATGCTGCGCTTGCGGCCGTCGCTCAGCTTGAGCACGGCGCATCCCGGCAGGGAGCCGTCGTCTACGAAGTTGAAAACGCCCATCTGGTTGAGGTAGAGGACCACCTCAAACTCGGTGGGCGAGATCACCTCCAGCCCCTCGTAGCGGGCGTCGATCTCGCTCAGGGAGCTGATGAAGCGCGGTTCCTGCACCTCCACCTCCTTCAGCACGTCCGACACGACCTTGCACACCTCCCGGATGGTCTTGGCGATGGCCGCTTTGCGGGCCTGGCACCGCTCCGTGTAGTATTTGTTGAGCTGGTAGACCAGCTTGGCCTGAGCGGCGATCATGTTGGGGCACAGGTCCGGGCTGTACACCGGGCTCTCGCAGTACGTTGAGGGATCCAATGCTTTAGCGGTGGCTGCAGCTTTGCGGAGGGCACCGGCCAAATCGCAGACCCCCACCCCCTCCGGGAAGAAAGCGGCAGCGGCGCGCCAGTGAGAGCGGTTAAAAAAAGGAAAAAGGAAGGAAAAAAAAAAAAACCCAGGAAAAAAAAAAAGAAATCGGGGAGGACGACGAAGCACAAAGGAGAGCGAAGCCCAGCGCTGCCCCGGCGAGGAGGAGGAGGAGTGCGAGCCGCAGGCGAGCGGGGCGGTGCGGGCTGGGCGGCGGCGGCGGCGGTGCCGGAGCGGCGGGCAGCCCCCGCGGGCTTTCCCGGAGCGCAAAGTTTTGGGTGGCGGGTGGGGGCTGGGAGATCTGCGCTGCCTCTGCGCTCGGGCGCCCACCCCCCCGCGCAGCGACCACGATGCTGTTTCAATAGTTCATGAAAAAAAAAAATAAAAAATAACCAAAACCCAAACAACGATCAATACACACGCGAAAAAAGGAAAAAAAAAAAAAAAAGCAACCCCCCAAAAAAAACCCCCAACCAAAAAGCAAAACACCCAAAGAAACTTCCCCAGGACTCGCAGAAGGTCCCCGCAGAAAAGCCGGTCGGCGGCGAGGTTTAAAACCGCACACGATACGAGAGGAGGAGAAGAATGCGAGCAATGCCCAGAGCGGAAGAGTGAACTCTCCGTCTGTCTGTCTGCCTCCCTCTCTCTCTCCTCTCTCTCTCTCTCTCTTTCAGTCCGTGGCACCGACAGGGATGTGCCTGAGTTTGGCTGCCGCGCTCTCAGCCTGTCAGGGGGTGTTGTTGATTTCCCTTTTCCTGCTTGGAGGCGTTGTCTGAACCCGGCTCTGTGGCTTTCTCTATATCTTTACGCGCAGACGTGTGCACTTGGTCTGTGATCTCTCATTCCTGTCCTGCCGCTCTATACAGGCTGCTTTGAGATTATATATATAGAGAGAGTTGTTGGGGTTGGTTTGGTTTTTTTTTGTCTTTGCACAGACTGTGTTTTATCCTGAGCGGGAGGAGGGCGTAGCTGCTGTGCCCGGGACGGCTTCTCCTCCCCCTCCCCACCCCTGGAAGTGCACGCCGAGGCTCTGGCTTTCCGCACCTCTCCTCCGCCGGGTGCCGGTCTCTTCCCCAGCCCCGCCGGCGGGCCCTGTAGTTTATGAATGGGGCCGGGGCGCGGGCCGGGGGGGCGTGGCCCCGCCTCCTACAATCGCCGGCGAGCTGTCAGCGGCGCAGCCAATCGCCGCGGGCACGGCCGGCGCGGGGCCGCGCGTAGCGCGCCCGCGCGCTCCCTCCTGCCTCCTCCCCGGCGGTGGCGGCGGGGCCGGGCCGGCCGGTGCTGCGCTCCGTGCTGGGCTCGACCCGCGGCGGGGAGGGAGGGAAGGAGGGAAGGGGGGCGGGGATGGGTACGGCGGGGCTGCGAGCGTGTCCTGCACCCGGCTCGGGGTAGGGGAAAAAAGCTGCAACTTTGCCGCGGCGGCCGGGTGAGAGGAGCGCTCGGTGCTCCCGCTGCGAGGAGACCCGGCGGCGGTGCCGGTGTGTGAGGAGGGGAAGGGGAGCCGTAGGGAGGGAGTGGGGGGGTGGGAAGGAAGGAGAGGCGTGCCGGTGCTTCACCGCAGGCGTAAATCTCGTGTCTCTAACGCCGGGGCTGCAGCGGCGGAGCGGAATCGCGCACCTTGTTTTACTGCCGCCGGTCTGTGCCGTAGTCACACGTTAATTTAGATAAGTCTCGTGCCATAAAGTTCCGTCCACCCTCCTAAACGCGGGATTGAGTTATTCCAAAGGAAACTCTGTTTTACGCAAGTTTGCATTCACCAGAGTGTTGAATGATTCGGACGTAAAGGCTGCAGCTCGGGAAGAGCCGCTCGCTAGTACGGCCGCAGCACCCCCCGGGGCAGTACCTGCTGCGAACGGCACCGCGGGTGTCTCCTGCGGGTTGGAAGGGCGAGCTGCCCCGCTTCCCTGCTCCGGTGCGGGGTTCCGCAGCGCCTTCGCCTTTCCCGGGAGCCCTTGAGCTGAGCCCGGCGCGGTCCCGGGGCCGCATCTCCTTTCGGGGCCTCGGTTGAACCAGCCCGCAGCGGGTCGGGCTCGGTTTCTCGTTCTTTCCTCCTTTCGCTGCAGCTGGCTGATTTTAATAAAACATCGCCGTCTGTTTTCCGTGTGCCTTTAAATTAGAAACATGTCTTGTGTCCACCGTAGCACTGCGAGCTGGAAGAAGAAAGTAGGGACGTGCCCGGCGCCGCCGGGGCTCCGTTCTCCCCGAGGAGAGGGGTCGGCTCGTTGTTTTCCTCCCGTGCCGCCGGGGTAGTCTGTGCCCGGGGCTGGGTTGGGGCTGTCGCGCCTGCCCGACGTTCGTCGGGCCGCGGTGCCCGGTGTTCAGCGGTGCCCGGTGTCGGGTGTCCTTGCCGGGCCTGTCATGAGGGAGACGAGCCCGGGGAAGGCGGCTCAGCGGAGAGCATATTCATTGGGTTGGGGGATAGGGGGTCGGTCCGCTGTGGCGAGGGGAGGACCGCTGCTCTCATAGTGCTGGGCACGCGTGGGCTGCCCGCGGATCTTCCCCCTCCTTGGGGCCGCGGCCGGACCCGCTCGAGTGCGGTCAGAGGCACCTTCGGTGCCCGCACCGGGCGCGCATCCTTGCGTTTCGCCTGCGCCGAACATTTCTTTCTTCGGGGGCTCGGCTGGCCGGGCGGAGCCGCGGGGGTCTTTGCACCTCCTCTCCGGACGCTCTCTGGCAAGCGGGAGAGGTTTTTCGGGTCAGGGTGTCCCTTTCACACGCCCCGCCGAAGCTCCCGGGGCGGACCCGGGTTCGCTTCTAGCCGGGCTGCCTTCCTGCAGCCGGGCTGGCGCTTCTCCCCGGTCCGGCGAGGGGTTGTGCTCATCGACCCCTCCACCCCGAGCTGGGAAAGGCACCGCGGGGTTTCGCATCCAGCAGAGCGGGAGCAGCCCGGGGATGTCCCGCGTCCGGGGCACGGAGAAGATGCCGGAGCCGTCAGGCGGCCCGGGCGAGGGGTGGTGGCGGTGGGGGGGAAGGGGGGGGACGGGGACGGGACGCGCTTTCGTGTTTTCAGGGTAAAAGCAGAAGGAGCGGACGATCCCCCCCTCCCACCCTCCCCCGGTAAGGTGACTAATGATGAAACGTTACTAGTGTTCAGATTTAAAACAATTCATTACCAATTTTCTTGTCCGAGCTTGAAGCTCTAGTAAATAATAAATCAGCTAAACAAAAGCCGACTTTAATTTATTGCCCCGGCGCTAATTAGAAACATCATTTGAGCAATAAAGTTAAACACTTCCAGCAAATAATGCACGTGAAACCCTCCTCTGCCGTGTCTGGGAGTTTGTGGCCGCGCTGCATTAAGACCGGCTTCGTCTGCGGCGGAATTTGCTCTCGCCGGGATGAATAATTGAAGGGGGAACGGGATCCGAGGAGACTATAATTGAAGAGCCCTTGTCACCTCTGCTTTTATGTATGTTAGTGTAGAAGTCCATCAGCAGCTCCTCGAGGGTGTATAAAGGGAAGTGGCAGCCCCTCCAGCAGCAGGAGATACTGTATTCCATTAAAAAGACCGTGTGTGTGTCTGTGTGCCGCGGAGAGGGAAACTCAGGGCTAAAAGCCACTTGAAGTCTTCAGACCGATTGATCTGTATTCTCTCGTTATAATCCGTCTCATCATACTTGAGTTAATGAGGCAGGGGCGGGGGGGGGAGGGGGGTGATCTGATGGTCCTTGACAAATTCATTAGGGAGGCTGCGGGACATTTTATTTGACTGTTAAACATCGTGTTTGTTTGGTTTAAGCGGTGCCAACATCAGCACGCCGCTGCCCGGAGCGATAGTATTTTGTTTAACAAGGGCTTCTGTTAAAAGACAAAAAAAAAAGATACCGGGAAGGGGGCTCGGTGTGCAGGGAGGGTTCACCCCCTCCTTGGCTCCTCCTGCCCTCCTCCCTCTGGGTAACCGGGGCTCGGGCTGGTCTAAGCCCCAGCCGTGTTTCCTTCCCGCTGAGGATGGCAGAGTAGCAGCAGAGGGCTGCTGTGGATGTGCAAACCCACTGTTTTTCCTTCATGTTATTATTTTTCTTTCCCCTTATTTTTTTTTTTTTCAGAAGAACACTTTATATTTGTATTAACCCTTAAACCAGCAGAAAATTGGAAGCCAGCTCAATTTTAGCAAGAATCACCCAAGTTTCTTATCACATTACAGTGTAGCATACTTCATACTTGCTTTTGCTGACCTAACCAGCTTAGTGGCATACGTCACCGATTTCAGACCTTTGTTTTTTAATTCCAAACGGTGTATTTTAAAGCTTCCGTGACGTGCTGCTGATCCGAGGTGTCATTTTTAAGGCAAATCAAAGTTGAATCAAATTGACTTGAGGCTATTGAAGGATTTCTGCCAAATCCACCCTTTTTCTCTGCCTCTCCCTTCGCTGAGAGGAGAGGAAAAAGTGAATGTGGGAACAGGTGCTCCTAAAAAGGGTAAGAAGTATTTTTTCTGAGTAGCACAGGGAATGCATACATGTACATATACACTTTGTTCGTGGCAGCTTTGCAGATGAGACCCAGCTAGCGTTCCCTTATTTTCTAGTAGTAGGTTTCCTCCCCGTCCTTTCATTTAATGGAAACAGTTTTGCAGAAAACAGTATAATTAATCTAACAATTAATCTGCTGGTGGAACAGCATCATAATATTATAATGTGTGTGTGTATATATATATTTTTTTTTTTTTTTCCTGGAGATCAGTCTTCAAACATTCTGAGCTTTAAGTGCTTTGTAGGACTCTGCTTCCATTTATAGAAGAACAGTATGGGAAAAGAGCTAGTGCCCTTTGCCTGTCATTTTCATACATTCCTGCACTGCTGATGGAGCCTGAACTGCTGCAGGGAATATATGGATTTGGAAAGAAATGATTCAGTAATGCATGTTGTGTTTCTCCGTGGCAAAACCGGGTTAATAGTTACAGTAAACGCTCCTGTGGGTTTGGCAGACAAAATTCTGTTGGAGTTCAATAGTATATAGCATGCACCTTTGCTTGAGAGCTGTGGCTCAGCTTTACTATCTAAGGACTCTGTTTATGAAGCCATGAGTGCCATTAATGCACTTCATCAGTTAAAAGTGTTGCAGAAATCTTACCCTCTTTTTTTTCAGTGAAGATTGAATGGTATTGTGATTCAATAATTTATAAGTGCCTCTAAGTGTCCCCAGCTTTGGTTCCTGCAGTGGGAAAGGGGAGGGTTCCAACTACTCTTTTAACTACCTTATTTTTCCTTTCCTGTTCAGTCTAAAAAATGTGAATGTCCTCGTATTCTTGTGTTTAACCACGAGGAACCTGCAGCTGAAGGCTCGCTCTAATGCTTTGAATCTTGTGCTGAAGGTAGCGTCTTCTCTCTTCTTCTGATGACTAATGGTGACGTCTGTTAGCTGTGAGATGGCTTTGGGTACTAAACCCTGGTTTGGAAGTCTGCCTTCAGTACCTTGGCAATATCATATTCTCTTCTAGCACACATTTCTTGTGCTGTTGTAGCATTTTCTTGTTAAAACTGCTCGTGGGCCTTTTGTTTTCTTTGGATGCAGTTAAGGTGGGTGCTTGCTCTTTTATCCAATAGAAATAACCGGATTCATGCGCGTTGGCTGGTCTTTATTTACAACGATTGATTAATTACATTAATAACACCAATTTTTAAAAGTATGAGAGCAAGTAGCATGCCAGGATTTTGTCAGCTTGACCTCCAGTTAAATGCAATAACACTTCCTTGGTTGAGGAAAACACAAGGTGGGCTACAGAGACAATGTCTAGCGTGGTGAGACTAAGTCCCCACATCCTTTAATAATATGGAAATTCTGAAGATCATTAAAAAAAAAAATCAGAGTTCTGGAAAATTTTAAAAAATAAATACTCAATTTGCTGCTGTTTGGCTGTAACTTTTCTTCTTATCAGTAGCTGGGTGGTGATTGCTGTGTTTATCGTCTTCGATGGTCGCGTATGTGTGCGTGTACATAAATAATCATACCAACACACCACCTCCTGCGTGGATTTAGTGGGTAGACAGTTATTTTAAAGACCAAAAACCTTCACAAAGCTAGCCAGGATATTTATAAGTTAACCTAGAATTCTTTAAACTGTGCTATTTAAAAATGCTGACTCCTACCTCCTGAAGTAAGAGCTACCCCTTTGTATGCTTAGATTTTGAGGACTTTCTTAAATATTCCGGGTAGCGATGGGAAATCCTCTGCTCCTCACCAGCTGCTGTACAGGTTACAACCTCTCAGTGAGTTGCAGTTTATAAAGGGTGTTGTAGGAGGGGGGAACGGAGCAGGCTCCATCTTCTCAATAGCACCGGTGACCAGCATGGAATTTATCGAGTTGCTCTTTCGCTCACTTCCCTGTAATTTAAGGGTATTTTGACTGTGGATTCAGTAGCAAGGACATGCAATTTTTATTTAATTGGGAAAAAAAGAGAAAAAAAGTTTACAGTTTGAGCAGTTTTCTGATTGCTCCCTCGTGCAATTAGAGCTCTTTACTTACCTGCATATTGTACTTCATAGTATTGAATTTTTATCCTTTGAAAGGACTACGTTGATGTAAAAGTAGCGTATTACTAGTTATAAAATCATTGCAGGGGTTTTGTTGCTATTTGCAATGAGAGAATCAAATCATAGCTATTCCTGTTTTATATTTTGCTGCATGTATGTCTCTTCAGAATAACTCCTTCAGGCTAATACGCTACTTGCTTTAGTTTTCTTCTGAGATGGGTAAAAACCTGTGTGCAAAATAGTTCAAGGTCCCTTGTAGCTGGGCAAGGGAAACTGCATCGCCTCAAAGAATGTATAGAAGCCATCTGCATAGTTTAATTGAAATAATATTTGGTGATCTAAGGGATGGAAATTGTTCCTTTTCTTTAACCATTTGAAATAAAACTAGGATGTAAAACAGCTGTCCTGGCCTATGGAAATCAAGGTTCTGCCAGTCTGTTTCTTTTCTTCATTTTCTGCTTCTATCTTCCTTTATTATCTTTGGATCCCTAGGAGTCTTTCTTATTTTCTAACTGGTTTTGTCTGCAACAAGGGGCTGGGTTGGTGGGTTTAAATAGACTTTGGATAGAGTGAAAAATCTTTGATCTATGGCTATGACTGCTTCCAAATGATTTGCTTGCTGGGACTGGACACTGTCCATGCCCTTTCACTCCGCTATCAGATAGGCACACAAAAAGGACTTGACGTGCTACCAGATGCATAGTTAATCATTGCATTAGGTCTGTAAAGGGGTTCATCCAGACTCAATTAGGACTACCATTTTTAACTAGCGCTTGCTCTGTAGTTCATTTGCAGTAACAGTATTAATTCTAACTGCTGTCCTCTTTATTTAAAAGTGCTTTAGCCCAGCTCCGTGCTTTTTATTTTCAAGGAGTCGTCTCTCCATTTTGTTCTGCTTGAGGTGTGTTTAGAACCTCCTAGGGTTAGGATATAACAAATATTATTGCAGCATAGCATATAGAAAGATTTCAGGGGAAAAGTCTTTGTCTTTTCAAAACTCAGCTGGTTTCCTGCTGCTTTCTGAAAGCGCATTTGAAGTGAGCTGAGCGCAGCGACTGGCGTGATTTGAAGGCGGTGTTCGGGAGGAGAGCTTGCAAGGGTATGTAGAGGTTTGGAAGCAAATCTTAAAACTTTGAAAACCAAACAGCTGCAGTTTTCTTATCAATTATTTACGTAAGAGCTCTTTCTTATACCTGGCACCGCGTGCTTTCATGTGAGAAGGCTGTTGAGGGTGCAGGAGTTACGAAGGTTCAGCTGTAGGGCAGAAAGCATTAGGTAAAGTGCTGCTCTGAATCTTGCCTGGGATTTCCAGGAGTATTTTGTATGTTTGCATTAAGAGTTATTAACTATGTACACTGAATAAAGTGCGTTGCGGATTCCTAATGTTCTCAGGGAGAATAATAATAGTATAATAATATCACCACCACCACGAACAGCAACAACAACCACCGCCACTAATAGTAATAATAATAATAACACTAATAGTAATAAAATTAGTAGGAGTAGCCAGTTCTTTCATGGTATGAAGAAGCTTGAGTGTTCAAATTGTTGTGATCATGCATACAGTCTGTATTTCCCACCACACTTACATTGTGGATGATGGGCCTATGGAAACTGGAGCAGAAAAGGGCATAAGCCCATCATTGCTTGAAAAATTGCTATTAAGGAAAGGAGCACTGATCAGAGAATTAAAAAATATTTTAATTTGGTTTTAGTATTTATTTAGAAGGAAAGGAGAAGCAAAGTATTCAGCTATTGAGTTGTTTTTAAAAAAAATCTGTAGTTACTAAAGCTCTTGTATTCAACTTCAGGATATAATTCAGCCTTCACTTTACATCTGAGATTTCTCGCTTTAGTTCTTTGCTTCATGGTTGTCAATATTCTTTGAAGGAGGGCAGATGCATTAAAATGTAACATTTATCATTTGGTTGTAGTCGCAGGGATATCCAGAGGCTGCTAATGGACTTCCAAGATGCAGGATGTACGCGTGAGTACTCCTGAGAAGTGCTGGCTAGGGCTCTCTGGGGATTTCTAAATTATTTATGCCTACCTGCTGCTCCGAAGTACAGGTGTGTGTGTGTGTGTGTACACAATCCTTTAATGATTGGTATTTGTGTGTATAAATATGCCATGGAGGATAAGCGTGATGGCAGAGTCCCTAAGAACTGTAGGAGGGAGGTTTTCCCTATTTGTCACCTATCTTGGGAGTTCCTTCTAACTGGCATCTAAGTGCCAGGCGTGCCTACAGAGGGGAATTGTTCATATGTACTTTGTGGGTTTCCAGAGCGTGAACTTGAAAGAAAGTGGGACTTGAAATGCGAGGTCATTTGTGAATTTATGTTTTATCTCCCTTCACTTGAAAATTTATGAGGAGAGTGACTTAGGGTGCTTGCGTTGTGTGTTCCAGGGCTTGCCCCCACTGATAACACCCTTGTTGGCGTGAAAGTGCAATGCAAATTATGACAGTTACAACCTTCTGTTTTGTTTAACCTGTCAGTGGATTTCCTGGCTCAGCGCTGAGGGCAACGGCGTGTTCAGCTGGTTCCATATTCACCTAAACTTAAAAGGTCAGGTTTCTACAGGCAAGCCTAGTCAAAGCCTAATTGATGAGGAGGGCAGGGGGACAGAATTTACTGTTCTGTTGGCTAGTTTCATATCGTTAGGTTGTCCTGAAAGCATCAGGCAGTCACAGCCCCTTTCATGTAAGTGCTGACCCTAGACAGGAGCTGACAATCAAAGGAGGCAGCCACAGGAACCAGTGCAAGTGGGCTATTGATTTTTCAGTTAGGTCTAAGTAGTTTGTAGTATGGGTAATGGGTGACAGAGGCAGGTATGTCATTATCAATGAGCTCCAGAACAGTAGCGACAGCCCCCTCTCATATTTCCTTCAGCACTGACAGTATGCATCCAGCAGTGGTCAATAAATCGCCCAACCTTTTCCTGACAAGTGACTCGGAAGTGAGGGTGGGAGTCAAAGAGCTAAACTTCCATACTTGAACTTGACGTGGATGCGGAGCAAGGATCTCGGCGTCTGCGTTCCTGCCTTGTCAGGCAAAGAGCTGAGGAGAACCTAGAGAACAGAACGATGGTGGGTGCACAGCCAGGGAGGTGTAACTTTCTTCTATGCCCTCTAGAAAGTCACAGTTTTTCTTGAGATCAAGCAGGATAGCTTAAAAACACCAGCTTTCCATCCAAACGCGGTCTGGTTCAGTAGTTAATTTAGGTTACCATGGCAGGGTTTTGTTTTTACTTTAGCATTGCTCTGCATTTAATCAAGGTTATCCTGCCATAGCAGTACAACAATCACAGTCTGCCATTCAAAATCCGCTTTTAATGCCGAGTTTCCTCTTCTTAAATTTCCTATATGGAGACTATTTCAAGATAGTGAAGCTTTCTTATAAATCCAAAGTGCTAGCGATACAGTTTCTGCTCCGACTACCCGTGCTGTTTTGGGTCAGTATGGAGTACCAATGCTTTAGGAAGCTGAGTCAAGTTTTAGTTTTTATTACTCGGGTTTTACTAGCTGTGGTTTCTGAATTTAATAGAGGTAGATCCCAATTTTAGCTTTACGCATAATTAAATTCTGAAAGATATTGGAAGAACATAAAAATTGTAATAAGTAGAGGTTTGGGGTTTTTTTTTGGGGGGGTTGTTTTTGGTTTGTTTTTTTTTTTTTCTTTTTGATATACTCATATGGAAAATCATTTAAATGAACTCAAGTGTATTTATCTGAATCTCCTAAAGTTTTCTAATGTTGTTACTTTACTGGAGGGATATAAGTTATCTGCATTTTTTTCCGAAGTTGGAGTTCAGTCAGGTTTTATGCTGCTCACAGATGTTAACAAAATAGCGTATGCTTATAATTAAAAAAATCTTTAGACAAATTGAAATAAAGCAGAAGAGTAAATGTTTTGAAAAACTTCCTTAAAATAACTCATTGCTATGGTATCTTGTTTAACAATGTTTGTAAGGTTACACAGAGCAGGAATCTGAGCCCGTGTACGTTGAATAGCTGCGAAGTATCATACGTGACTGAAACTTTTTCATCTGCCTGCAGCAGCTAAAGCAGTTTTCTTCAGTGCTGGCTTTTTAACTGCAAGAGGGATGTTGATGCAGAATTAAGGATTAAGGTTGAAATTTATCACTAGATTACGAAATGCTTCAACAAATATTTGTGTAAGCTGAAAACGCCAAGTACCTGTGTATTTGAAGCAGTTATAAAATTAATTGGTTATTACAAAAAAGGTAATCAATTTAGGTCTTGTTACATTGCCTGTTGAGTAATGCTTTGGAAGAGGGGCTGGCTAGCTGTCTTCCAGAGAAAGAAAAAAATTCAATTAGTTGGATCAAAGGTGTGCCAGGTTGTTTAAGGCCTTCAGCATGTCACAGAATCACAGACTGTTAGGAGTTGGAAGGGACCTCGAAAGATCATCTAGTCCAACCCCCCTGCCAGAGCAGGATCACCCAGACTGAAACACACAGGAGCTTTTCCTCTGCCAGCAGCTACTCCTTTACTACATCTTACAGGGTTGTTTTTTTCCTCTCTTTAAACTAGGTACAAAGTGCAGCCATGCAGTCTGAATCTTGTACTGCATTTTTAGTGTCGCTGGCGTGTCGTGTTATTGCAGAGACGTAAAAAGGAGCTGCAGAAAGGCGACAAATTAAATTTTCATGAAAGAAAACCCTAATCAGCAGTGACAGGGTAAGAGAAAGATGATTGCCACTTGGTCATTGTGGAGAGGCACTTAGACTTGGTGTCAGTGCTTCTGTTAATGATGACTAATGTCTTTCTCGGAGAAAACGCATGCTCAAACATAATGCTACAGTCCAGAGAAAGAAGGGAGAGATAGGCACTATTAAGGAAAAAAAAGGCAGTGAATCCTAAAACAAAAGCTCAGGTCTTCAGATGAGATGGTCACAGCGCTTCTGCAGCACCAGAAAGCAGAGATGTGCAATTGCTTCCCCCTTTATGCAAAATAATGATGATAAATATAATGCTATAGACACACAGATTGTGTGCTACCCCATATCTGCTGCTTTAATTAAAAAAAGAAGATAGAGGCAGTGCTGACTTGCAAACAGACTGGCCAGAAGTGAACAGGGACGTTTTATTTCCCTTCTGTTAACAAAGCTTGCTTTTTTAAAAGAACAAAAGCCACATCTGTATATAAATATACATTTATAATGTATATATTCTTTCCTAAGCACAGTGCTGCGTTCTTTCATAGTCAAATGTTAAAATGACTCAAAAGACCTTTTCAAATCTTGAAGCTTTGGCTGTTAGGTCTATTGGCAAAAAAGAGGTGGCATGTGTCATTTCTTCAGCTTTTCCCAAAGTGAGACCTTTCAGAAGGGCATTTGCAATGCTTGTCATATTTTTTCATATACGTCTTATTGTCCTGACAAGTCTAGAGGACCATGAGAAAACAGATGTCATTGCATTCAGACAACACTAATTACTCTGGGATTTTTGCAGCCTCAGTGCCTGCATGTAACTGTCGATTATGACTGTTTATGTGGCCTATCATGGGTACACGTCGCACATTCAGATGGTACCACCAGCCTTTGTGTGTCCTGTTACCACACAATAAGATGTAAAAGATCAGCAACAAGCACTGGAACAAGGAAATGCTGGAACAAGGAAATACCATAAGGCATGACTTTTATCTGTTTCAAATGCTAATTGTTAAAGATTGTGTTTGTGTTTATTATTGCAGTAAAGTGTTTTAGCATCTGTTTGAGGATGCAGTTCGTTAGCTGTCACTTTCCACTGTGGTTCTTTACATCACCAGTGTGCAAAATGCTGATTGACCCAGCAGTTATCAGAAATATCCCACGTCCAACCTTCATACCAAACCGCTGTGAGTTTACCAATGTGTCACAGTTAGCATTAGAAACCAACAGCCTCATTCTCTTACAAACTACACTGTTAATATTTCCTTTGTTAAATTTTCCTAGCGACTCTGGTCGTTCTGGAATCCGTTCTTTCCGCGTGGCAATAACTGACGCGTGGTTCTTAACGCAAAGTTCAAGTGGTGGTCACCTTGTGGCCTTCCTTCCTACCTTATCTTGGATTTTTGGGACCCGTTTCCTAAGCAGAACAACCAATGTTAATCACAGATTGGAAAATAAAAGCTCCCATAATGTAACTTCACATGCTGATGAAGCAGAAATAGAAGCAGCTTTATCAAAGATGTATGATGAGATAAAACTGCAGTCTCTGCTGTACAGTTATAGTAATTATGACTAATGAACCGTCCAGTCTGGATGAAATGGCATGCCCACAGGGACTGTGGCCAATCAGTTGTGACTTATGCAAGCTGAACAAAACATTGATGGTGTTCCAGATTCCCTGTGAGAGCTGGAAGTGTGGTCTTTGTTTGGAACGTCGGCTTTGTCGAGTTCTTTTCCAGAGGTTTAGGAATAAACAGGGTTAGTAAATAAAGCTCTAAGAGCTAAGGGTTTGTTGAGTTTTTAAATGGGCATAAAAAATTATAATTTGCTGTGATCAAATATGCCTGAATAACCATTCCCCCTCCTCCCCCCCGACCCCGGCATCAGCGGTGCATTCCAGATGCAATATCCTTCAGAGTTGTTCTACTCATCTTCCTAATCTAAGTCACTGAAATCACATGTCATATTTTAATCTGCCAAATACAATGAAGGCAGATCCAATACTGGGGAACATAAACGTGTATCTGTTTAGGCTTGCTGTGGTAATTTATTTTTTGACAAATTTCTTTGAGATACTGATACTTCCCTTTTAATTTTGAAGCCCTCTGCATTTAAAAACTGGGTGTAATTTGTAAGCAAAAGAGGGCAGGTACTCCATAGTCACTGAAAGACAGTTTCTTACAGCCAGAAGGTTAATTCATACAGGCGATGCAACATGGAGTTCCAGCACACTCTGACAGCGTATAGACTACCAGAGTCATTATTGTAAACCATGTAAACCAATGGGTTTGGGTTTTTTTTTTAATGAAGACAATGCATGTAACTGCAAAGAAGAAAATAATAATTCTGACTGCTACCATGCAGATTACATGGGGATTTCTGAAGTTTTCTGTAGGATAATAGCACAGGACAAGTACTTTTCTAAATATAAATCTTTGCTGAGCAGTTCATGCATGGTCTGGAAGAGTTGTGGACCAGCCACTTACGTGCAAATGTTGGAAGGATTTGGGAGTGAACCCTTCCAGAAGGCTACAAAGAATTATTTCAGAATTTAATTGTAAAGTAAGACAAGTAAGAAAGAAAAAAACCCAATCTTAAAATACTCAGAAGAAAGTTAAAGCATCATTTGACAAAAAACCCCACGCCCTTTTAGACTGTTGTGCTATTTAAAAATGGTGTGTCTTAGTCTGGAAGGTTCAAGATAAGTTGATTCCTAAAGCTTGCCTGAAATTATTGTATCATTGTCATAGAAATTGGCAATTAACAACTGGCCTACCTGAAATCTGAAGTCATTACTGGTCTTTTGTATAGCTTGATAGAAAGGTGGATAGTTATTTGTCATGTTCACAAATTGTCTGATTTTTTTTTCTTAAGTAATGCACTTTCTTCTTTATTTTTTCCCTCTATTGAAACTTAAAACCCAACACTTTATTCACTGTGTTTTTCTTTTCCTGAAATGGAGAAAATCCCAACTATTATCTCCAGTATTTGCCATCTTTTATTCCAAAAAACTTCCAAGTGCCATTAGATGTGCATTCAAGTACATTCTTAAAGAATTTCTATTAATCCAGAGTCTTTAGGCATGTGATTAAGTTATTCAGTTAGGTCTATTAAATAAATAAGCAAACAACCTACATCACACATCACTGCAAAACAAACAGACGCCTCCACCCTAGAAACCTAAATTATTTTATCACTGTTCTGGAAGTGTCCAGAGATACTGCAAGGGACCTACTAAGAATCATTAAATATTGTAAATGGGAAAATATTATATACAACTCAGAGTATAATATTAAGATGAAGAAAGTCAGTGAGTAAACTCCTCTGAAAAATGATTACATTTTGGCTATGCTAAATAATTAAGGGTAAGATCCTTTGAAGAGTGTTAAGTATGAGTTTCTTCAACAATGGTATAGGATGCTGTGTCTTACATACAGTATCTTTACTACATGTAAGGTTGCATTACAGTCACTTTTGTGCCAGTGAAGTGAGGACTGAATCTGCTAACATTGCACAAATGTATAAAACTCATTTTCCTTCTTCCAAGGAATTGTTATTTAACAGTAAAGGATTTAAATATATACACACACGCATGCACACACACACAAGTTGCACATGAAAAGGATTTTTTGGAAGAGGTGTTTATTGGTGTTAAGAGGAAGCAATAACTTCAAGGTTTGGGGATTTTTTTGAAGGCCTCACTGTATAGTTCTACCTTTTTCTTATTAAATCAGCAGTAAAATTCCTATAGATTTGTGCCATCGTGGGATAGCTTTTTGCTTATTTGGGATATCTGTTGTTTTCTCTTTGTTACCCGCTACAGATCAGAACGCAAGTCGTGCCTCTAAGTAAAATACCACCTGGAGCTGTAGATACTCAGTGTAGGTACACACTGTGTAAATCAGAATTAAGGAGCGCTGGATCACAAGGCTTTAATCTTATCTTCGGGTTGCCGTGTGCATTTGTCTGCATACATGAGATACCTTGTACGTTGCTAGTTGTGTTTGGTAACCAACTTCTTATGCAAGAGTGGCTTAATATACTTTTGTTCCACAGTGCCCATGCCAAATTCTTTGGGAAGATAAGGCTTCCTTAGTCATTTCTTTAGTATTTGATATTGGAGAGGTGGCGATTTAACGGTGTAATTCGCATCGTGAAACAGCAGCAGTCAAAGATGGGGTTTTGAGGACCGATCGTCTCATAGAAATTCAGAACTCTCTAGACCATTTACGTCTTGAAACTTGTTAGCTATTTTTGGTGTCTTCTTCCCTACCACAGATTATATTGACAATATCTGTCAATCTGAGGACTGATTATAAACTCTATTTCTGTGCTGGTTCAAATAGATTTTACTCTCGTCTTTTACTTCATCTCCCAGTGAAAGACGTTTTTTTGTTGGTTAGGTGTCATGCTGATCAAATGGTGCAATGATCTGCACTCTGAAAAAGAGATTTAGATGGAAGCTTGTTTCCAAAGACCTTTTTTCTGATGAAATCTCGACTGATTGCTGCTCCCTGCTAGTGCTCGAGCACGAGACTTTTTCACTGATGGAAAAATTGATTCTTCCTGTTCTTCAGAATCTTCTTCCTCCTGTTTTATTTTCTCACTTGAATCAAATCAAGGATGAGTTACCTGCTGTGTGCCCCACCCCCCTTCCCATACCTTTGGTTTCCCCTCTTGTGTAGAATTGGTTTCTGCTATGGGCCAACTTGCTCTGCTCACCCAGTTTGGAACATGAACCTGAAATACAGTTTATTTGAGCTGCTGGGAATGTTCCCTGTCTCAGTGTCTTGGTGTGGTGATTTCAGATATTTTCTGTATGTTAGGGGTTCTAGAGTTGTAATTTTGACTGGTTTTCCTATAGGCTCTATTGTTAGAGCATGGATGTTGACTGGTGTGTATGACTGTAGGAGTAAATAAATTTGCTGGTTTGGGAGGCAAACTAGAGTAGAAAATTACTCTTCAGTGCAGGAAACATACTCAGCATCAGTGCAAGTGAGAACAATCAAGTGGCTCATTTAACTTTTACTGGTTTGTTAGGGCTATTAGAAAACAGAGTTGGTCAGAGCAGCATGTGCTGGCTTTCTTTATGTACCCCAAATATATCCCTAAAAAAATTATGCTTGAAGCAGGTGTAGGAAAATTGGGTGGCAATGTTATTGCTTTGGCTTTGTCTATGATTTTCCTTGTAATGAAATATCTTCAGTTGCCCTTTTAGGGAAGACTTGTCTTAATTGCAAAGTTCTGGCAAAGCAGGGGAACCTTTTAAAGATTAAATATTTCCCTCCTGTAAGCCACCTTCTGAATTCTGACCTTACCTGTGCTGACCTAAATCTACAGTAACTCATTTAACTGAGCGGTATGACGTCATTATAAAACAAAGAAGAGCTGAGCAGAGTCAGAAAGAAACTGTTTTCCTATTGTGTCAATTTTGAGATCTTTTTTTCTGCTACCCCTGGAATAAGGTGGCAAGTCAAACCTTCCAAAGATGTATTTGAACCAGTGGTATTTAAAAAAAAAAAGGAAAAGAGTAAATTTTAAATATATTGTTTTGTTTGGACCTCTTGGCTTTAAGTATCAATCAACTAACACTTTTAGGGGTGTGACAGTAATAGAAAGCAATGTGCAATAACCTCCAAAATTTAATTAAGCAGTAAAACTAGGGCATTTTTAAAATCAAAATGCCTGTTTTGTCTGAGAACATAAACCTTTCTTTCTTTTCTAAAGAGGAGTTTGAAACCTGTCCTTCAAACAGTCTTGAGTTTGACTAGTAAAAAGTAACATTTCTCATGAGCAATTTCTCCTTCACAGAATCAGTAGGCTGGAAAAGACCTTTACGATCATCAAGTCCAACCGTCCCTGTCCTGTGCTAAACCATATCCCTGAGCATCTCATCTCCCCGTCTGTTAAACACACCCAGGGGTGGGGACTCAGCCCCCTCCCTGGGCAGCCTGTTTCAATGCCTGAAATGCTCCTTGAATTGATTGACAACAATTTGATTGATATACAATTCCAGCAGTGAATTGACACATATATATGTATCGATGAAAATGATATTTGAGGTTTTTGTTTTACTTTCTCTACACTTAAGCATTTGAATATTGTGTCATAGGTACTTGTGTTTCAAGGGTGTCCACCAAGAGATCAGCAGATACTATTCTGTTGCTTGTTGGAGTCTGGATAATGTTGTTATTCTGCCTCCTACATCTCTTTCACTGGTTTTAAGAATTACATTTAATCTTAATTTTTTTTTTTAATTTCTCTTTGATGCAAAACAAATCTTAAGAGATCCTATGCTCTCTTCTTGCTTGTAGGTAAGTGCTGCTTTGCTTCTTTTTCCCAACCCTAAACTAATAAAGTAAATATCACTCCCTGGGCATCATATTAATCTTTAAGAAGTTTGTCCTGTACTGGAGAAAATAAATAATTAGAGATAGGTAAGAGGTGAATGATGTGTAGGTATAAATACTCTGTAGATTTAAACATGCTGCATGGCAACTCTAGGTCTCTTTTGAGGTAGTCATGAAAACTTAAATTGTGTGCCTCATATATTTAAGACCAGTGAGCCTATATGATTTTATTAATGTGCTATAAATCTTATATTCACGAGCGGTGTTTACTACTGTGCAGTATATTTAAAAGAAAATTTATGCCTCGGTGCAGAAGGAAGGTAGGCTAGTGAAAAAATGCAAGGGTGGATCTCAAACATTTATCCAGATCTGACAAGTATTTGCAAAGAATTTACTCCTGTAAATTTCTGCTGAGAGCAAATGATACGTATTCTAGCCTGGATTTTAATAAAGTCCATAAATATTTATTTATGCATACACAGGTAAAACAAGGGCACGTCATTTGTCATTGTCTATACACAAGAACATTGTATGTGTTCATATATGACACGGTCTGGATCATGGGATGAGCTTTCTGTTTTAAAGCAGATCATTCTTCATCTTAGAGTAGTACCCAGAAGACCTTACTTGTCAGAAGGAATAGGGACTTTCTTGGTGAGGAGCATCTTGGCAGCCTTTGGCCTCATGTATCTTCCCCTGCGTATCCCCTTTCTTCTGCACCCAACGGTACTCCCAAAGCAAAACAGACACACTGACTCGACGTGTCAGTTAGGAGGGGTCACAGACACTCAAGATAGCTCATTTCCCACGTAGAAGACTGGTTTGACCATCTTTCAGTAAACAGCTGGTGTCTTTCTTCTCTATAGCACCTAGGAAACCTCTCCATGGTCTCTAGGGAATGGCAGGAAGTTACTGCAGCCATCATTCGCTCCAGCAGCAGAGCTGCCTGCTTGGAAGTAACTTCCCTGATGTTGTTGAAAGGGCAATGGCTATTTCACCATGGAAATATTTTTTGTTTGTATGGTTGCATTGTAGATGGCACAGAAAAATGCAGTTAATGTACCCTGTGTAACTTTCCAGGCCCCTTAAACTTGCACTTCCACCTTGCTGTGGCTAAAATATTAGTCAGGAATACAAACCAGATACTCTGGGTGCCTTAACAGCTGTTAAAAGGTTTTTTTAACGTTCTTTATGCTTTTAAACTCTTTATAATTAAATGCCAGGTTCTCATGCCATGTAAAAACAAGCCTGTGGACTTTACTATGCAGTTTTCAATTCCATAGGTAGCAAGAAAAGCATTCCTCCTGGTGGAGAGTGGCATGGAATGACTAAAAGAAAAGTAATGGTGGAATACATGAAAATTCGACACCCTGACATACCTGTCACTACACTTATACTTGTAGATATGTGATTACATAATTAGTTTCTTACTGTGTAGTGTTAGAGAGTCTCTCTCTAATTATTTCTGTGAATATTTAAGTAATCTAAATAGCCTCAGTAGTTAGATATTTTTTTTGGTTTCAGTTGGGGTCCGTAGCATGGTTTTTTTCTGTCCTTCCTGCAGCCTTTGGAAACCTCTTAAAGAAAAAGTACTATAACTGATGAGAAGGAAATGAATGGGATATTATTCCGAGCTGTTTGGGGTCCCCTGTTTTGCTTGTGTCATATTGTGTGTGTAGTAAAATTCAACTTACAACTATGTACTCCCTCAGGTAACTTGGAGCAGGTTTGGTCGGAGTGGCTGCGATCCTGCCCTGATTCTGCCATTGTACCAGGCCGATCCATTTCAAAAAGAGTCCCCCCACCCTAACAGAGCCCCTTTTCATCTGGCTGAGCTCCCTGAAGCAGTTTTCTGTTACCTGGTGTTTGTGCTAGCACAAAGTGTGTTTGGTATAGTAGGTGGTTGACCGGGGAGTGTGGTACTGCAGCAGCCTGGGTCTGTGTTGGCTTAAATAACCATGGAAATGATGTACCCGGTCCTCTTTTCACAAGGGATGCTCCTCTGCACATCCTTTAGGGTGTAGGAAGAGACAGAGGTTTTTCCCATGGGAAGGTAATGTCTTTCTTCCCCCCCTGGAATTTTGTAGACAAGAGGGTTTGGATATCAAAAATACTTGTTCATATTGGTCTCTGTTACAGATGACAATGACAGTCTTTTGGATTTGGGGATAGACTCTACCATCTCACTGCATTCCTCCTCTTAGCCCTTCTGAGTAGCCTTGGTTATTAAAAGATTCTTCTTCTCCTGACCCCTATGACACAAGCTTTAACCCCTGCAGCTTTTCGGACGCATGTTCTGTCACCCTTTAGATACCCCGGAGAACATGGAGGAGAACTGAGGCATGCACTAATGTGCCCTAGTACCCTAGTTTACAGATTTATTGTACTCCTGGGAGAACAATGCCTTGATGTATCCTATTATCTTGAAATCATCCTTAACTCAATCCAGGCTAGGATAAAATAGAAATCAAAGCATTTCTTTACAATGCTCAGAATGGAAAGTACAGTTAGGTGCATATATTAAAAATAGAGGCAAAGAAGTAAAATAGAAGGACCCTCTTGTGGAGAGGTTAAATCTGAGAGATTCTCTCTCATGGATACAGTCTCTGGAGTGGCCAGGACTTGAAGTGTAGGCTATATTAAAAAGGAGAGTCATTGCTGTAGATACATACCTCAGAAAATCATCTCTAGCAAGTCAGCTGGATCCATAGAAGGAAACCTTCAGATTGAAGAAATGCTTTCCAGTGACCTGGAGTAACCAAGAGGAATCTTTGGCATGCGGTAAAGTGGTGGGAAGTGCATTTGGACCCCCAGGATTCATGAATAAGTTTCATAGCTGGACACCAGCGTGAGTTCTTTCAAGCTGGATTGCTGCTGTAGTGTGCATATGTATATGACAGAGATGGAGTTAATATTTTCTGTGAACATCTGTGACATGAAAGTATGACTAAAGAGCATGGCATGTGATCCACTGAAGAAACTGTTTGGTTTATTTGCATATCAGATGGTTTACACACAGTTTGAAAGCAGTCATCTCCTATGTGGTGTTCTGGTTCATTCTAGGTAAGAGGCGAATACTTGATTGTCCTATTCTGCAGGTCTTTGGCACGAAGCCCAGTGAGTAAGTGTGATGCACAGATTAATTGTATGAGTTTCAACAGCAAGATGATTTGCTGTCACATACTAGGGAGCAGCGGTACTGTACCTACTTCAGTCCATGCCTTGCATTTAGTCTTAGGAAATGTTGGTGCTACATAAACGAGAGAGCCCTGTGAGCATATTCCTTGAGTGGTCTCATTGTCTTCATTTGCAGTTAATGAAGTGTAGGCTAGCGGGTACATGAGGAGGTTAGATCTCTGTCTGCATCTGCCTTCACTGCCCAGCACTCTGTGTATTTGCTTTGAGGACATTTAAAATTCATTGCTGTCACTCAGAAGGAGCTGGTACCTGTATTTCACCCGTTCTGTTTCCTATAAAAGCAGCCGGGGAGCTGATGTTGGTTTTGGAGAGATAAATACTTTGCTGTTAAACTTTTGGTAGTTACCTCCATCATGAAGCAAAGAGAAATTCTGCAGGAATTCGGATGTGCCTTTCCAATAACCTGTGTGTTGGTAGGAACTGAGAAGTTCTTGTTATCCACTGCCCTTTCCAGAAATAGATGGGTTTCTTTAGCCTGAGTTTATGTATGAAGGAATTCTCCATTGCCAACCATCACAGTGAGACTAAAGTTTTTCCAATTCTGAGTAAAGCCACTACTGAGCGGCAGCAGTTACTCGCTTTCCAATAACATCTGTTACACATCAGAACCTGCTTTACATGCACTTTATTTCTTTTGTGTGGTCTCCAGAGGGATAAAAACTTTTTAAGATTTAAATATTACATGGTTTTGGGAAATATTAACTAACTTGGGAGAAGATTCAGTGTTTAAACTTAGTGGCTGAGTTAGCACAGAGGGTATTTTTACCCTTTAAAGGTAACTCCGTTGTCCTACTCTGCATCCATTTACCTATGGGAGAGTGAAAAGGGATATTTGTTAGAGAGAATGTGCTGGCCAGAGGAACAGCATTGTGCACTGCTTTATTTTCTCCAAAAACAATTTTTATTTTCACTGTTTTGATAGATGAGTTATATCTCAAGGCAGTCTCTTTATTTAGAAAGTTACCTGTTTAAGGAAACAATTCATTATGTGTCGTAGAGCTGATGAGTTCAGTAGAGCCACCTTTTAATCCTCGATTCCCTGTGGATTTTCTTTCACAATACCTTTCTCCTTTAAGTCCCTAAAACTACAGTCCTTTTGAGTGAATAGGGGCTATTTTATACACCACCCTGCTCCCAATCCAATTAAAGGCTCAATAATAGACGGATTAGGGAAAGTTTACTTCTTAGCAGAAGTGCAGCTTTGGAAAAATAGTGCGTTGATAGCAAGAGGGAATGTGAAGGAAAGCGGAGAAAATTAAGGAGATAATGGTCAGTAATCTTAACTTGTCTGATGTTTGCGCTGCGCACAATGTAGCGGACTCTCAAAATACGCAGGACAATGATTCAGATTCTTTAACCATTTTGTTGCTGGAGTCTGCCTGTCTCTTCAATTTTCTTCACTCTTGCTTTTGTTATCTGCATCTTGCACAAATGCCACCTAATCCTTTACTTTAAGTCCCCGGAGTAGGAGACTTTTTGTAGTGTTTTCTTTTGGAGGGGTGGGGGGATGTTGAGGAGAAACGTAGGAAAGCAATGAGTTGACGACAAAGTTAATCTGTTGTATTATGAAAGTAGTTAAGTATCAAAGTTTGGACAACACATTTCAATTAGGTTTTTCGGAGAACTGCCACTTAAAAACCTCTGTGACCAACAACGAGCTCCCTTTAGAAGAGTGTGAGCGAAACGGTCAGCATTAAAACCCCCAAACCTCAAAAACTTTAAGGGAAGACAAAACCATGGGATTTAATATCAGTGAGCATTGTTTGGTGTGGAATAAATACCTGAAGTCAAAGTTGGAAAACCAAATCTTGGCGTGCTTGGTGTACCTAAAAGTCACGTTTCATATATACCATGCCTTGCCTGTCACCTCACCTGCCGGGTTGGTTCCAAAGCAAATCGTTTCACTGTAGAGCTATGGAGACGTGAATACCTCAAAATTACACTTTGAACTGTCCCCTTTGCGTGTCTCTAAAAAGGATCCTCTAACCCTATCAATCAGTGCCAGTGGTTAGAAAACTCTGAGGACCGTGCTCTTTTCTCAGAATACTGGGTTAGGTAGTTGAACAAGGAATGCCGCTTTGTGCCATCAAACCTTTCTCCTTTCTTTTTTTTCCTTTCCCCTCTTTTTTTTTTTGGAGAAGGAGGGGGGGGTGGTGGTGGATAAATTAAGCCTTCTCCATTTTGTAGAACAACGAGTAGTCATTATTTTCAGCTACTTTGCTACCTTATTATTGCCAAGGTCTCTACAGAGCCTTTTTCTTTGCCTACCATAGTGGATTGTAGTGGGCTAAATGTTTAATGAGTCAATGCGTTAAAGGCTTCACTTTTCTTCCAATTAACCCCAAGACCACTCTGGCATTTTTCTAAATCCACAGAAGTATTTTGTGAGGCCTAAAGGGTAAGCTGCAGGCAGGCTGTGAAGAATGTAAAAAGACTAACCTGCTAACAAACACTGTGCAATAGGACAAAGAGAGTTTAATCCGTATTATGGTAAATGCTGGCTTAGTGTCCCAAAAGGGCTTTGCGGAGTGGAACAAAACAAAGAGGGCAGCACCAATAAAAATCCAGTGCTTTTATTTTTATACACAAAATTGTTGCAAAAGAAAAACTGATAATAGCATTAAGGAAAGGTTTGAATGGTGGTTTTAAATATGATACTAAACATTGCAATTGTTCGCCATTTGAATACTGTTTGTTATACATAAAGAAGCTAAAAGCAACATAGAGGCTGCAGCCAATTGAATATTCATGAAAATTGGTCAGCTGAGTACCTCAATTTAAATTTGAAGCATTTGTGAATTAGTATATTGTAAGATAATATATATCTTATATGTTCATTAGTGTGTGTGTTCCTACAGAGACAAACATAAGGGATATATTTTATGTGAATGTGTGTGAAATGCAAGGACGTTTATAAAATACGTTGTAAAATGCAAAGGACTCTTATTTATCCTCTTCTTAAAAGGCAAACAAAAACCTGAGGATAGTCACACTTACCTTATTCAAAACGTCTTGAAGATGAAGGGAGATTTCCAGAGTACAGCATTACACTCAAATTCTTAAAACTGAAAAAGAAGCTGGTTGTGCTTATAGTTTAAAAACCAGAACATAAGAGGAAATTAAACAATTTAGTTTTTAAAGCTTTAATACTAACTGTGGTTTCATTTCTGTAACTATTTTGGTAAGAGGGATATAATGCACTCAAATGTAAAATAAAAAAAAACCTGAACAGATTGTAACTATGAAAAAAAGAGTAAAAAATAAATAGCATTCCAGACATGCAAGGAATACTGAAAAGAGTGCTACATTCCTGATGCTGCTTTAAATGCAAGGTCGTCAGCTGTAAAAATAAACAAAGTTCTGAGCAACATGTAGGGCAACTCAGAAAGTGCTACCCTGTTACTTCATTAAAAACATCTAAGCACTTTAACTGTACCTACATCTTCTCCTAACGCTATGGATAAACCTCTTACATGTTAGACACCCCCCTACTCCTGAAATGAACTTTGTAGTAGCAGTCTGCCTCCCCTGAGCCTCACCGTGTTACCTCATAAGCATCCTTTCCGTGTGTTCATTTTTGCTACAGTCCCAGAAAGGAATGAGGTTTGTGCTTTAGTGTGTTGGAGAGCAATTTTTGAAGATGTAATTAAGGGATGTGATTAATACAGTCTCGGGTGCCTAAAGCAGACCTGCTGCTGAGCGCTTTGCTAGGAATAACAAATTGTTATCCTTGGAAACAGGGAAGGATGCTCAGAAAAAGGCATAGCTCCCAGCTCATGTCTTTGTGGGGATGGTACAACATGTGCCTTCTGTAGAAGTTTGCTTGAAGATGAATCCCAAGCAGTGTCAGAACGACCTTCTGTAGTGCAGCAGGCACAAAACCTGCCCAGTGACTGCGCGGAGCGGATGGGGTGACGGAGCTCCATGTGCTCTTGACACAGAGGGGACGGTAAACTGTTTTCTGGTGTGAGATTCAGTGCTGAGACGCTGCACAAATTCATGGTGATATTCCCTAGACAGAGAGGGCTGCCTGCTGGCAACCGATACAGGAGTTCAATGTGTAAACTCTGATAAGGATGACATGTAATTTGTGTTAGAGTTTGACTGTTAATTGTATATAAAGCAGCAGCCTTTACGGGTCTTTCACTGAGAGCCCTTGATTGGGAAAAGTAAATCCATGTTGTTAAGAGTATATCCTTTGAGGAGAAAGTAACTTGGTTCTAATTAAGCATTTGGGCTGCTTTTTGTTTTGAATACTTCCTTTTAGTCTTGTGGAATTGGGCCAGCAGTCTCAGTTGGGTTTTTTTATGAGACAAATTGTTTTTCCCTGACATCACATGTAAACTGTCTATCTCATCCACTTTGTGCTTTTCCTCTTGTAGTTGTGTGTTGAAGTGTAATTAAAATTAACTGCCATCGCAAAATCTGTCTGCTGGGGAGGGTTGGGGGTGTAACCAAAATATTTGAATAATGAAGATTTTTGGAAATATTGGTGATTTTTCAGCAAATTGCAGTCATATCCATTTGCTGCAAACAGAAGACTGCCGTGAGGCTTCTTGATAAATCAGTGCTTCTTGTGTGAGTACAAATAGGAGTCACCATGCCAGCATAAGTTCATTTTTTTTTCCTAGAATATAAAGAATACATCTATAGATAGAATATATATCTAGATCTATATCTACATATATATCTCTATAGAATTCTTATGGCCAAAAAATTTCAGTGCAGGGGGACTGTTACATATTTTAAATATTAAAGGGCTACATATGAGTCCAACAGCTAAAGAGTTTGTGGGTTGTTTGGTTGGGTGTTTTTTTCCCCCCAGTGCATTCACTCTATTTATTTGAGCAGAATGGTTACATTTACATTGAAAAATATTGGAAAAGCTACTACAATATGACAATTTTGGAAGTTCTATTAGATCAAGACAAACATTTCCCCCCCCCCCCCTTTATTTCTTGGTACGAAAGCAAGGCAAATGAATCTGTTCTCTTTTCCGCTAGATTCTGTCAAAATGGTACTTAGTACTCTATATTCAATATAAATTTAATTATCTCTTTCTTTGTATAGATTTTATACTCTATTTATGTGCCTTTGTTCTCAGCAGCAGTGCTGGAATTAATGTAAACTTTCAATTTTACACCTAGAGGTGTAAAATGATGAAATCATGGGTGCTCCCTGCTTGTATCGCTAGAGGTGCCTACTTTGGCAGCAGTAAATTTGGAAAAAAAAAAGGATAATCCAGAGGTATGTGGATTTAGCACTTGGTTTTTAATTGTCACTGAAGAAGACAGATTTTTATATCCCAAAGATATGTACTCTTTAGAGTGGGATGTTTCTCAGAAATTATAATGTAATTATATTCAAGCAAAACTAATTGGCTAAGTTGATTTTTTCTGTGGTGTGTTCATATAGCTAGCAGGCAGAATCCATGCTGGAAAACATGTGTGCCTGGAAGTATGGAGTGGTCCCTGAAACTGGGAGAAAGATTCCACCACTGTTTTAATGAAAACGGGATCTGGCATAGAAAGAGTTGCTGGACCCAGTTTGTGGTTGCTTAGTCCTTTCCCCTCACCCTGTGCTATCAGCAGAATTTACCTAATTAGGCAAGTTAGGGAACTGACCTGGCAGGAAAATACCTTTTTTTCCCTGGATTTTGACAAGGGTAATGAGGGTAATTCCCTGGGCCAACCACCTCTGGGGCCACAGAACAGTAGTGGAGATGGTGGTCTATACATCCTGGAACAGGCCAGACCATCCTTGTGACAACCTACAGCTGTGGAGCCATATCTATATATGGATTAGGATTTGAATCCAGATCCTTTAATGGGTTGGAAATGTGTTTGGGGTGTGTTGTGATAAATACCACAGAAGTGGGAAGTTCCACTGTAAATCACCTTGGTCTCAAGAACATTGTCCTTTGGGAAGAAAGTGCCTGGTGTTAGTGAGGATAAACCAGTTAGTGTTCTCAACTGCCACTGGTTCCTACTGTTCTTTTAACATGATTCTTCTGTATTTTTTTGTTAACAGTACACATATGTACTTCTTGTTCTGGGAAAGGTCCTAATTGCTCTTTTGGCAGTTGGACATCCTTCTATCCTGGACAAGGGGGAATGGCTTTAAATTGGAAGAGGTTAGATTTAGATTGGATATTAGGAGGAAATTCTTCACTCTGAGGATGGTGAGGCCCTGGCACAGGGTGCCCAGGGAGGTGGTGGCTGCCCCTTCTCTGGACATATTCAAGGCCGGGTTGGATGGGGCCTTGAACAGCCTGGTCTGGTGAGAAGTGACCCTGCCCATGGCAGGGGCTTGGGACTTGATGATCTTTAAGGTCCTTTCCAACCCAAACTATTCTATGATTCTATAGATGTTGGATGCAGCATCATTTATGTTACCTCTGGATTGCTTTTCAAACACAGATCCCAAAGCCAAAGACTCCTACTGCAGGGAATGCAATGTCACTGATACCTTAAATCGTGTGTCCTTAATGGAAAAGTCACTTGCTTCTTCTAGTTTTGTGTTGGAATTTTAAAGCTGCTCCATCCCATGTTCCTGGGCAAAAGTTGTGACTTTGAAGATTTTGTTGCCGCCCTCATAGTGCTTGTAGGCTAGCAGTCAGGTGTTACAGGCATAACACTTTCCCCTGGAGAAAGGAAAGTAATTAGTGTATAATATTAGGTTGTTGCTTGGCTCTGTGGAAACATCCAGAAGTTTATTGTTGAAATCCTACTGCAGGGTTATATGAGCTGTGTGGCTGCAGATACACTCATGCTATTTAGAAATTGGATATAATGATGGCTATTAACATGTAAGAACTTTTCTGGTATATAATGTATCTCTTGTATATAAACAACCCTTGCAGAAGTGCTTTTCCTTCCCTGCAGAAGGTTTTCTAGACTGGTAATATTTGGAAAGTCAAGTAAAATTTTAGGGTTTTTAAAATTATGCCTTTTTAATTTTTTTTTTCTAAACTTGACAGATTTCCATTCTTAATTCTTGTCAAGTCTTAAGTTCAAGTCTTCTGGACATTCCTTGGCCCTGTGTTTTGAACCTAGACTTAACTAGCTAGTACTGCTAGAAAATGCTTACGGGAGCCCTGATTAAAGGATTCTGATAAAGTAGTGAAGAAACTAGCTAGGTTTGTTTCTTTCCTCAGCCTGTGATTTTTGCATTATGGAGTTGGGAAATCAGTGTAAGAGCATTACCATTAATCTAAAAACTGGAGTTGGATTTTTTTCTGTTTGCTTTTAAAGAGATTCCAGTCTTAATTTCATGAACTGTTTGCAAAGCTGCAGAATATGTTGATTTAGTTTGGTTGGCTTATTTTATATTTATTGCCAAATGGCATGTTCATCAAATGCAAAATCATACAACATAATGTCTCTGGAAATTCTCTTGGCAGACTCAAGCTAAATTACTTTAAACAACTCTATCTGATTGCCATTTTCCAAAAGAACTGAATAATTACTAATCTGAATTCTGACAGTAGACACAGGTTTGCTGGAAAGAAGAGTAGATAAAGCATGTGTTTACATGACTTTACACAACAAATGGGTTCCCTGTACAGTTTGCAAATACTGATTATAATTTCATGTTAATAAGATGCAGGAATATGTGCTGAAGGAATAGTGCTTTGCTGCTTTTGTCACGGTTTCATCAAACTGATTTTGTCAGCACTGGAGCATAACCCTTGCCACATCAGTTTGAGTGCTCATTAGGCAGCCGATTTGTCTGAATCCTCATTAAATTGATTAACTCATTTACTTATGGATGATGACAAGTTATGTGGTATAGGAATGGTGGTTAGAGACTAGAATCAAGACCCATATTGGCTTGCTTAGTATTCAGTTGTTCATTTATTTCTGCAATAAATTGCTGCGTTCAAGTACTGTAGTGTCAGTGATTTACATTGTGCCAAAGTGTGGCATCAGCTGAAGGGCTGAACTTCCATGGTGTAAACTTGCACCTCTGTTGGTAAACTACAGAGAGCAATTTAAAGCTTCTTAGGTTTATAGCTGCTCTAATTCTCTATTTGTATCACTTGGGTACTAGACCTTCTTGTAAAGACTTAAAAGGCTTTCTCAAACATCTTCTTTAATGTAAATTAAATAATGGGAGGGAAAAAGGTAGAAAACCTCTTCAGTTGCATGTTCAGAAGAGGGAAATGTTATTAAGAGATGATAATTAAAGTAGTTTTCTGAAAGATAGCTTTCAGAAAAATGACCAAAATGAAAAAAAGAAATTGGTGATTTAGATAAAACTCACGTAGGCTAGAAATTGGTAGTTTTGTAATTTGTTATGTTGATAGGCCTCTAATATTTTAAGGTGCTACCTGCAAGTGCTGGCTGTGTACTGAAATTTGAGCTTTGCGTGCCAACTATAATTTTGGTTTTCATTGGTGAAACTAGAAAAGAAAGTTTAAACATGCAGGTTTTAGCAAATAACTATTTTTGGTCTAACTCAGTGACTCTGCAGCGAGTGCATTGCAAGCATATTAACTCCTTTACGTGTTCTTGAGTCAAAATTAAATCTAGCTTGAGGTAGCTTGAAAAGGTAGTTGAGAACTTGGTGTTGTATGAAGATACAGTCATAGAATGGTTTCAGTTGTAAAAGACCTTCAAGATCATTGAGTCCAATCATCTATCCAGCCCTACTAGGTCCCACACTAGAACATGTCACCAAGAGCAGCATCTAATCTTGTTTTAAAACCCTCCAGCGATGGTGACTCAACCACTTCCCTGGGCAGCCTGTTCCAGTATCTGACAACCAAAGACGTTTTTCCTAATAGCCAATCTAAAGATGAAGCAGCCTGAATTCTTGAGTGGTCACATTTTTTAGCTCACTAAGAATCGAATTTGCTTTCTCCAGAGCTGAATGTGTCACAAAGTTTATTACTGGAGTGCAATACCAGCCCACTCATGAACTGTGCTGGTATTGGAGAACCGTAGTTTGCAAACACAGACCAGAGATCTTCCTCTCTAAATGTTGAACCTGAAGCAGCATATTGGCCAAAGAAAATGAGAAAGAACCTATTTTCAAAGGAGAAATTCTCAATGTGAAACCAGGAGCTCTCAGAAAATTGTTGAGGCATAGCATTGAAGGAGTGCTTTTAGACTGAAAACTGTCTTAAACTGAGAAGATGCACAGCAGAGCTTTGGGTATTAATGAGCAGCTTCTTTTTAACACTTAGATGGAAGAAACTGGACAGGTGTGTGACTGAATCCCAGACTAACCATATGTGGAGGCTGGTCTGACTGCAGTCAAGATTTTACTAAGCCAGGGTTTTAGAAGCATTCCTTTCAGTGATAGTACTGACTTAAGCAGCCCTGAGATGCCATCGTATCACCTTGTTCCTCTTCGTTCTCCATATGTTCCTAGGAAGCTGTTTTGAGTGGGGAAGCGAGTGAAACTAAAACCATTCTCATCACCTCTTTTGCCCTTTCATTTTTTCCTTTCTCCCCACCCTAGGTTACTCTATTTGACTTGTTTATTCCAACTCCAGGTTACAACATGACCTCTAACATACTACTGATAGAACAGAGCACTTGGGGTAACAGTAGAGGGTGATGGAATGGCTGAAAGATGAGGTGCAACATGAAATGGGCAGCCACTTGCAGAAATGCTTGAATCAGAAAGTCAAATGGAAGATGTTAGAGCAGGAGAGAAGAAATAGTGTTTGAATGGCTTGGGAAATAAGACAAACTTTGAGTGGACAGGAGAGTTGGATGAAAGGTAGACTGTTGAGGGAAATGTAAAAATTATTTCACACCTTTTTACATGTTGGAACCGTGTCCTTTGCTCTAATGTAAAAGACAGTAATTAATTTTCTAATCATTTGTATGTATGTGTACTGTAACATTAGCTAGCAGTAATAAAAATGGTGTCTAATTCAGTTGTCTCTGAATAAAAGTAGGACCTTTGATGTTCTCAAGATTCTTAGAAGGTTAGGACTAAGTTTCCATAGACTTGAGATGAGTTAAAGCATAGGAAAATACCTTTTCACTCCAATAATTGTATGGGTTTTGTGGTTATATTTGTTTTTCCTGATAGGCAATTTTATTGAGGAGCTAGTCAAACTAGTCTTGTTTCATTGAGATCCTGACCAAAGTGCACATCAAAATTTTTCCAGGTGGATACAGAGGAAAAAAAAAAATCTCCCTCCCCTTCTATAAAAGGGATTAGTGTCACTGAATTAAATAGAACTGGAATTTCACCTACCCTTTTATTTTTGGGAATAACAGAACAAAACATGTCTCATTTGGGAAACTTTTTACCTAGGTGGGCTTTTTTTTTTTTTTTCTCTCTTTTTTTTTGAGAATTCTCATTTATTTTAGCTCACAAAGATGGGCCTGTAACAAGCCCTGGGAATCTTCTTTCAATTAGTGGTTCTGTAGAATCATTTTAGGATCGTAGAGTATTTGCAAAGTGCCAGGTGGAGCGCCGTTAATATTCAAACAGGAAATTGGTGGTCAGAGTTAAATTACTGGGCTTTAAATTTTTCTACATCCACCTATTTTCCCTCTTCACTTGCTCTGACAGTTATAGACCGCTTCTCTAATGGGGCTTGCATTTGAAGATAAGCCTGCATGTAAACAAATTAACTTTTCTTAAATGGAGAGCCATTTCATCTGCAATAATGTACCAATTCATAAACTATCAGAAGCATATTTTTAAAAGAAAAGATAAATGACCCATTGTATAACACTTACTATTAGGCAGACTAGATGTCCCTGTGTTCTGGGAGATAAGGCTCTTGTATTATTACACCCTAATAAAATGAGTTAATGTTTTAGTATCGGAGATAAAAGGACAGTTGGATATATTTAATAACCAAACTGAGAAACACTTCATTTTAGTTGTCTGTAGCAATATAACACAAATTCCCCTGTAAAACAAATTGCACTTTTGGAATATACTTTAATGTGCATTCGACAAAGGAGAAAATGAGGTGATTGAAGTTCAATTTGTAGCATGTTATTAACCATTTCCGCTTGACTAGATGCGTAAAAGGATAATGGATGAGGGTTTTATTATTGCCTTTCTGCTAAAATGAAGTGGTGTAAAAGATAAGGTGATGAGATTAATGAACATAAGGAAAAGGCGTAATCAATCAAACTCCAACAGGGAGATGAGATGACAGTACTTAAGATTTGCAAGGATACGTGTTTCAAAAAGTGGATATTATCAGCACCGACGTTTTATTTGGGCAGAATGCTGAGAAGCAGATACCCACCAATTTCAGTTGGGGGTTTTTTTGGTAGGCTCTTTCTGTTACCATATATTTGAAGCTTCAACAATTAATAGAACAAATTAAAGTTGATAGGTCTGGTTTTTAATTTAAAATCCACATTTGAACACCCCCCCCTACACCCCCAGTATAAATTATTAGATGAGGACAAACAAGTGCAACTCTTGTCAAGCAGGAATGATGTTTCATAGAATGGTATGAGTTGGAAGGGACCCCAAGGATCACAGAGTTACAACCCCCTGCCACAGGCAGGGACACCAACCTCCAGGCCTGGAGCTACACAAGGTTGCCCAGGGCCCCATCCAACCTGGGGCCCTGTTTCATTGATCAGTTTATCAGTTCTTCCCTTCTGGATCACTCTTAGGTGTGTCTGGATGAGTCACTCTTAGTCTTTGTGCTCCTACCTCACGTGTTGTGTCCAAGGCATTTGAGTAGCTAGTTTTCATGTACTCAAGGAAAAGTAAGGAATGCTTTCCTTGTCCTGTAATAAGTTCTTGGCCATTAAACTCCACAAGGTTTCAACTCCTTGGGTGGAAAATTGATTATCTTGCAGAGATAAATCTGCAAAAGTTTCTAGCTGTAAATGTGTCTCTCCTTGTAGGGTGAGATACTTTTATATTGCCGATCTCAACACAGTACTTCTTTCCTCTGACACATATCTTAAAATTATTAACCTACTTGGATATCTCTATTGCTGGCATGTTCTGGAAGGAATTGATTACAGGCATTTTTGATCTTTGCTGATGGCAAATCCCAAACTTAAAATTACTTGTAAGTGCTCTGGCTGCACTTACAGAGAAAACCCTAAAGGTAAGTCTTCTATCTTAAACTACACCTTTTTCTTTAAGGAAAGGACATTGAGTGACAAACTAAATCACTTCAGAACTGAAAATGTCTCTGCATAATCCATTTTTCTTAGGCCTTCAATTTCTAGCTCTTTTAAAAAAAACCTTTTCCAAAATGTGGAGCTAACTGGGAAGGGACCTGCTACCCACTTTGGGGGGGGTGGGTGTCCCGCTTAAAAGATTTAAGGAGGGGCCCAACATTGGTGGTCCCATATCGGATACAGTTAATTTACTTGACAGGAGTTGCCTATGGAAGTGCTGCCTTAAGTTAGCTTTGTAAATGAAGTATGCACAAGGAGGAGAAATTGTGCTTTCTCAAGGAACCCTTAGCTCTTGGCAGCACTTTGGACAGGGTGGATAGGATGTTGCTATGAAGTTTGTCAAAAAACCCACAAAACCCAAAACAGTTTAAAATACATTCTCCCCCCTCCTCCATTTAACTTTATGAAACATTGTTGCATATTGCCTGAAACACGGTGCTTTGTAAACACTCCCACTTCAGACTTGACTTTTTCTGGCTCTTAGGAAAACTTCCAGTTGTGCAAAAGAGCATCGTGGATTTCCAAGATAAATGAGTAGCACACCCCAGATTTCAGTTCTTCACAAGAACTGGTATTTTCATCTAGACTTACTGCCCTCTCTCCTCCTGTCATCTGCAGAATTCTTTGAGAGACTGCTTTTTATGGGGCCCTCAGGAGTAGCAAGTTTTAGATTTAATACCCCAGGGAGAATGGCAAGGCAAATCATGTTGTTGGATCAATTGTTCAGCTATCCCCAGACTGCTGTCTGTGTATCTGCTACACTTGAATCGCATTTCCAAGCCTTTCTTATCAATCATTTGGACTAGAAATGCATTTTAATTTCCTATTGCATTTTTAAACTCAAATTAGGGTTACGTTCTTGTTCTGTTACCCTAGAATCCTAGATGTGGTTGTAAACCTCAGGATAGCTGTGTCCATGGCTCGCTTAACCTTGGGAAAGGTTCCCTGCTTGTAAGAATGCTTTAAAGCTGAATTGAAATTGCATTCTTTTACCATCTAGGAAGGTGAAGCTCACAGGGAATTTGATCCCTGTAGCTGCAGCACAAAGGTGGCATCAAGCCATTTTTACATTCCCAGCCCTTTGCAAGCTGCACCTTCTGTGCCATATCTCTCATAAAAACATGTCACAGGATCTTGTAATGTAAACTGCTGGATTGGCAGCTCTGGAGTCTGACTTTTCCCTTTGCCTTCGAGAAGCACATCTGTTCTTCTATGTACGGGCTTTGGTCCCATTAATGAGCTGATCAGGTGCAGTCTTTCATGATGACTGGTACTCTAGCTTCCTGCCAGATGTGTGGGGGTGTTCTTTCATTTTGTTTTGGGTTGGGGTGTTTTTTTCTGTTGAAGGGATATGAAGGTCAGCTTACAGGTCATCGTTAAAAAAAAAAAAAATCCTTCTTTTTGGCATTGAAACTTTGTTTTTCTGGTGCCCATTTGCTTTCATCTCCTCACCCATCTTCTTCATGATCAGATGATAATGGCAGACTCTGGACAACTGCCAGTATTGCAGGTGTGTTTGTTCCCTTCTTTCTTGGTTGTAGCTGTTGCTTCTACTTGCACGTGTTCTGGCTGGATAGACCATTGCTGGATAAAGAGGGAAGCAGCAGCCCATGGGAGAAGTCATGTCCTCACAGTGGGGAAATAGGCAGGTGCAGGGCAGAGCAATGGGAAATGTAACATGACTTTTCTGATTTGCTGTTCAAAAATGGGAATTTGAAGAGACAGTTACAGCAAAAATGAACCCTATTTTTTCAGGAAAAATACCAACAAACCCAACAAAAATCCCCTCAAAGGCTAAGTACCTTTGAGAGGTGGCAAAACAAAGATGCGTTCTGCAGCATTTTCTGTGTTCTGCTTTTGAGGTGTCTGCTCCTGTATATTACCTCACCCTATATCTAATTATATTGCTGTGGATACAAACTGCTGAGTATCATTAGTCTGGTGATTGTCCTAGTTTTCAGGCTCTGTGCTTTTTAAAGATCAACAAATATAGTCTAATAAAGACTATCTCCAAGGCTTTACTGCACTAGGAACTTTATAAAAAGAACAGGCACCAACCAGAACTTTAAAAACCTCAACCCAAAACATGGCAATACAAAGACCCTATGAACTTCTGTATTGGAGAGTTCAGAAACAGAATGGTTAAAAGCAGTCCTTGCTGGTATTCTTCAAGAGTACTTTTAACTCACTTATTTCAGGCACACGTCTGGGTGCCATCCTCATAATAAATGAGACCTATGTTATCTTACTTCTGTTTCTCAGGTAGTATCAGGGCAGGTTTAGATTGGATATTAGGAAAGATTTCTTCCTTAAAAAGAGTGGCCAGGCCTTGGACCAGGCTGCCCAGAGGGGCAGTGGAGTCACCATCCCTGGAGGGGTTCAAAAATGTGTAGATTTGGCACTCTGGGACATGGTTTAGTTGACATGGTGGTATTGCATAGACAGTTGGACTTGATCTGGAAGGTCTTTTCCAACCTTAAAGATTTTGTGATTCTATATGATCATGTTCTAAGTACATTGACAAAATTGGGTCATGGTCGTACTTACAACTTAAAACCATACATCTGGTTTTTGCTTAATTGTATTACTGCTAGGGAGCATTGCAGAAACCTTTGAGGCTACATTTTAAAAGAGTTTCTCTTTAATAACCTCATTTTCAATAAATAAAACATTACCACAATTACAGCTTTCAGGTGATCACAATGTGAAGTTGTATTTCCTCACTGGTTAACTCACAAGGGGATAGGAAGACAAATTAAATGATTGGTTTTAACTTGGCAAAATTTGGACAGCTCAAGGTTCCTGTTCTTTGTCTTTTAGTTTTCTGTATTTATAGACTTGGAAATAAGCTAAGTAACGAGGTAGTAACTTTTGTGCTGATACAAAGTTATGCTGGTAGCACCAAAATAGGGGTGTGAAGAAATTTGTTTGAGATGTCTGGTCACCTGCTCCTCAGTTGTGTAACTAAAAGGATAGCAAACACCTAATTTTCAAAAATTCCATATCATGGAGAGTAGCTAACAATGAATGCACCACTGCACCATTCATTTCTGCAGAAGATTAATAGTAATAATACTTTATTTCATCATTTTTGATCCAAATTCCATCACTTAATGTGATCAGCTTCTTTGACAGCTTCTACGCGTTGAGAAATTGCTTCATTGAGTTTTGCTCAGTGATGCTTAAGCTCTCTTCTTGAGCTTTTGTGGGTAATGTGATTTTTTTATTCAATGTAGTCAAAATAAATTCGAGAGAACCAGCTTTTCTAGTATTTACATTGAGTATGTTTAACCGATGGAATTCATTGACACATGAAATCATGCAGTTGTGTAATTTAATGCAGTTCTTAAAGGGGTTATGGAATCTGTCAATCTGTGTGGACATCAAGAATTGTACTTATTAATTAGAATAGATTAAAGCACTCTTCAAATTTAAAAACTTGCAATTGAATGAAGAAAAAAAAATGTGAAAATACTCATTTTACCCTTTTTGCACAACTATTTGTTATGCTTTTATGCAGTCTTTCACTCCTATTTTAATATGTGCACATACACACACGTGTGACTGTACATGTGTTTGTACAAATGCACTTTCATCAGAGTTTCTTCAATTTTAGCTAATTTATGCAAAGATTATAAGCAATTCTAGTTCCATGCAGACCCACTTACATGAGCAAAGAGTGATTCACGCTGCAGTGTGGAAGGCACAGCACATATCTCAGAGGTTCCTTTATGCAATTTATAGAATAATAGGGGTTGGAAAGAAACTCGAGAGACCATCAGGTCCAGAATTTATGCTTATTCTGAGTTATCTCTGTATGATTAAAAGATATCTTAGTTGTGATTTGTTGTCTGTATCTTTCTATTTACTAGGGATGTGAAGTCTCTTTAGTTATTGACATCAGTACTACAGCAAAATGGCAGAAGCAGGTAACAGTGATGGAGTAAAGATTATCACCATTCTTTATGTGTGTGGATGATAACCACTGCCAAAAATAAATAAAAGTTGGGATAGTGAACTTCCAGGTTAATGCAGGAACTTTTTTCTCTATGGAAAAGGGGTGGGTGTTGTGTGCAGCGGGTTTTTTGGCAACGCTGTTTTGCAAAACCCCTTTGCAAGTGTGTCATGAATAAAACACAAATTACTGAGGGCAATGAAAAGAGTATTATTGGCTGGAGAGCTGCCTGTCTGAAATAGCACATTAAAAAACCCCCAAAACCCAATCCTGTCATGAATTGCTGTTTTCTTAGATATCTTTTTGCTGCTTGCAGGTGTTCCATCGTCATTTCTGGAGCGCGTGGTTTAGGGACTGGGTTGGTAGCCACTTTTTTAGCGCGTCTGAGGTGTGCTATGGGAGATTGGTTTAGAAAGCCAGTCTCAGTAATAAATTACTGCTAATTCTGCCTTTGTAGCATTTTGCATCTCAAATTATAATTTGCATGCATGTTTATTGGAGTCGCAGCGAAACAATCAATCTGTTTCACTCATGTCAGTGAATGACTCGTTGATCACTGTTTGCCTAAGCCTGTTCTTGAGTTAGTGATGGAACCTAAGGATGGACACAGAAGCTGAAATAACTGCTGTTTCAGAATCATAGAATCATAGAACAGTTTCGATTGGAAAAGGCCTTCAAGATCATAGAGTCCAACCCTCTATCCAGACCTACTAGGTCCATCACTAGACCATGTCACCAAGTACAAGATCTACTCTTGTTTTAAATGGTGACTCAACCACTTCCCTGGGCAGCCTGTTCCAGTATCTGACAACCCTTTCAGTAAAGAAGTTTTTCCTAATATCCAACTTAAACTTTCCCTGACACAACTTCAGGCTGTTTCCCCTCGTCCTGTCACTAGCTACCAGGGAGAAGAGACTGACCACCACCTCACTACAGCCACAGATAGTTGTAGAGAGCAATGAAGTCTTCCACAGAGAGCAGTAAGGTTTCCCAAGTGGGTGTGGGCTGAATACTTTGTAAATTATTATAGTTAATTCCTGTGAGGAAACTGTCTCAAATGATATAAACAGCTGGATGAGCCTTTTGTAGCTACCTCTCGATGAGCAGATCCTGCAAACTCTTAGAACAGGCTCACTAAATAAAGACATCAGTCAACTCCTACAAAAATCTGTGAATTCTTGCAATTCTGGCTCCTTTTTATCATACATAAACCTCCTGTCTTTTTTTTTTCCAAAGAAAGGCATAACTTTACATATTTAACCTAGCAGGTCTTGGGCAGCCACCCAAACCTGTATTCATTTTGTTCTTTTTGAACTTCCCCTTTCTAGGCTGCATAATTGAACTTCTATCTATCTTTATTTATCAGATCTTTGGTCTTTGTGTTGATTAAATGTTGGTTGCCAGTGGTAATGAACTCCTGCTCTCTAAGAGTCATCAGGGTTAATGAAAAGGGGGAAAAAACCCCTTGTGCCTGAAACACTGGATGCAGTAGAAAAGAGTAAGATAAGCTGGTATTAACTTTGCTAATATTTTTTGCAGATTTATCAGTCCATGGGATGTGTTTAGAACTTTGGAGTCGAATCAGAAGAGTTCTGAATACAGGTTGCCTTGATAGCTTTTTTTTTTCCAAGTTAGAGCTTGATAATCAGGGGGAAGGAGAAGGCTACCTGTGGTTAGCAGAAGGCCACTTTCAGAAAATCTTCATTTTCATTTTGAAATACAGCTTTTGAGTCAGGATAAGGGAGAGAATACCAATGATTACAGGGCTGGAGCACCTTGCCTATGAAGAGAGGCTGAGGGAGCTGGGCTTGTTCAGCCTGGAGAAGAGAAGGCTGTGGGGGGACCTCATTGCAGCTTTCCTGTCCCTGAAGGAAGCAGAGAGACAGGTGGGGAATCCACTTTTTAAAAGGGCAGAGACTGGGAGGACAAGGGGGAATGGTCTAAAGCTAAAGGAAGGGAGATTTAGATTAGATATTAGGGGGAAGTTTTTTACAGAGGGAGTGGTGAGGTGCTGGAACAGGCTGCTCAGAGAGGTGTTGGGTGCCTCATCCCTGGGGGTGTTCAAGGCCAGGTTGGATGGGGCCCTGGGCAACCTTGTGTAGCTCCAGGCCTGGAGGTCGGTGGCCCTGCCTGTGGCAGGGGGTTGGAACTCTGTGATCCTTGGGGTCCCTTCCAACCCAGACCAGTCTATGATTCTATGATCTGCAAAGTGTTTTTCACGTCATCACGTGTGTACTGATCCATGGGCCGTGACAGGCTTTATTCATTTCCAAACAAATGGTGGTTTTATTTGTATATCACCTACATAGAAATTACTTCAAAATGGAATATATCTAGAAACAAAACAAAGTCCTAACTATGGATTAAACTATTTGTGGGTCCAGAGGCCTTAAGGTATATGAGGGTGGTATAAAATAGCATGCTGTGAAATGGGAATTTCAGTTTGTGGTAAATCTGTCTGTCCCCAGCAGCTTCAGCTAAAATAATTTTATCCTTCTAGAGCACATCAATTTGGTAGTCGGTGGTTCATGTATCAAAGAGCATTCCGTGAAAATATCAATATCATTGGTTAATATAAATGAAATTAATTTTTAAAGCTGGGCTAAAGGTTGACATCTGAAAAATTGCATTACTTTGCAGAAGAGAAATTTCTGTCTTCCAGTGAAATTTCAGGTCATAAGGGCAAGTAATTTTCACAATCTTCAATGGGAACCAGTGAAATATGAACTTCATTGTCACCTAGCCCCAAAGCGATAAGATAAAATGAGCTGATACATCATTTGCTGTGGTTTTATCATCTCCTCCAGTAATTGGAAGAGAAAACATAAGAGTCCTTTACCACCCCCCCTCCGCAGTCCCTTCACCACCCACACCCAGGCACAAGCCGTTTTGCTCTGATCGATACAAAGGTCACAGAGTGTTTATTTATTTATTTATTTAAATTTTTTTATGCCGGGTAAAACCATCTAGTGGAACATTAAAGTAATGAATATGTTTAATTGAGTTTGTCACCCATGAAAACACTGAACAGGATGGTACGGCAGGCTGTGCGCTCACAGAAGGGGCTGGGTGGGAGACTGTGCTGATTGCCTGTGGGTTTTGGTGGCTGGTTGTATAAATACCTGAGATTTACAACAAGCACCTTATCCATTGTTCTCTTGAGAAAACTGAAATAAACTAATAAGCACCGTGATTTACTTAAGAGAATTTGGATATTCAAAGTTATTGTTGATCTGTTCTTAATTCCCTATTAGTTTGGTTGCGCTTGGTGTATTTAAACAAAGAGCACCTGGGAACTGAATGGTACCTGGTCAGTGGGACCTGAGGATTTTCAGTTTCAGGGCTGAGATCACAGTGGAGATCCAGGTTCCCCATGAACTGAAAGTCAGGTTTTGTAAGCTTGAAGTGCTGCGATTTTGCCTTCCTGAACGACCCCAGATGACAGAGAATGCTGCTAGGAGAATGTATTTATGGATTTTATCTCTCAACTGCAATAAAATTTAAATGCAAATTAAATTCTTCATTTTTTATCTGGTGTTTTGTTTGTTTTGTCTGGTATATCGTAACTTTTTTCAGAAATACACAAATGTGCATCAGCTTTTTAAATAAGCTATTTAGTTTTTATTTTACTTCTGGCAGTTAAATTGTCTGGCACATTAACGTAATATAATTATTCAATTACTGTTTCAGTTCTATAACCCATTTACAGACTTAATTACTTCTAGCCTATTCACATTTTCAAGATCAATAGTACTTTCCTCTAGAATAAAATAAAATACACGATAGCTGATTAGTTTGCTTAAAAGGTAAAGGAAAATGTTTGCTTAGTCTTCAGTAAAATATGACTTCTGTAATTCGGGAGGCAGCTGTAGTGGTGGTATCTTTTAACTGTTGCCTGCAGTCTTTTATGAGAGACATCGTGATGAACATTGAAGGAGGATTTTGAGGAGAAGGTAGGGTGGGACATTTGTTTTCGAAACTGAAATGACATAACAAACATTTTAATGTTGGGGAATTAGCTGATACACAACTAGGAATCATGAGGAGAGGACTTCTTAATTTCTTCTTCTTTTGCTACCTGAGTTTTCACACCTCTCTGATTTACTAATCTCCTCAAGGTGGGAGTTGAAGCTGGTTGTGTTGTCGGTTCATCTGGTGTTGCCAGAGTCTAATCACAGCACAGTTTGTCTGATGAGATTTTCGGAAGCGTAGAACTTTATAATCAGCTTATATATTTTAAGCATTTTTAAATGAAGTGGTAGACTGTCTAAATTGTCTTTCCTCCTGGAAGGTACAGCATAGCTTTTGAAAAAAAAAAGAAATGCGGCATCAATTAAACTTCAATCTGGTGAATCAACTGCAAGTCTATAAATACTTTTTTTCCATGTAGGGAAAGTGGTACTATTCCTGCTGATTAAATGAGATTGTATGCCCTCATAAGCTTTTGCTCCACGTCCCAGAACAGGCAGTGACAGAAGACAGAAATCAATGAGTTGTTTTTAAGATGTATGTATGTATGTACTGTATGTATGTATGTATATATACTGTATGGTATTGTGAAGAGCACAGCAGTTCTACATTCTTCACCAAAAGTCTGTGTTGTTGGGGCATATGAGTGCAAAACTGGCTAATGCAAAAATCCTTTTATTGAGAGTTGTAATTCTGATAATAGCCAAAATGCTAACACTTATTAAGAAAAATAAAAAAATTAATCCCAAATAAAATAATCCTTTTGCCAGAATAAAAATGCTGAATTTAATTTGAACTACGAATCGGCTCCTGCGACTAGGCGTTCCCATTAATAAACCCAGAGATTTGACAGGGAATAAAAGGTTGAATTGGATTTTTCTGAAGGAATACTTAGTAATACACATGAAAGAAACGTGTTTGTCTTCTGGACCTTTCATCTACTATAGGTGGTGTGATGAGCGTGGAGCGGTGGTAATGATGCAGTTTCCATAGCAACTGGTTCATTGGCGGGCTAGACCTCTGTCTAGGGTGCTGTCAGCGTGCCTGGAGTTTCAGAGACCACGGCGTCCCAAAGAAGGTCTGCTTCCACCTAATCCAGTTTTAATTGAACTCCAGAGACTTTGAAGTGAAGCTGCGGACCAGGCAGACGCTGTTCCAACTTGAAATGAAGGCCTTGCTCGGCCAGGCCTCAGCTGCTTCTCACTCCTGATAACTTGTGTTAATGAGCGGGTTAAAGAATTTAGCTGGTTTGAGTTTCTGCTGTAAATCTCGTTATCCCAAATTCAGTAGCTTTACTGTGGGTGTACAAGGTGGGATTTTCAAGTCGGTGCTTTTCCTTCCAGTTATGGAGAAGTTGAGTGCAGAAAGCTTTTGGCCTGTGCGGGGTTTCCACCGCTGCCAAAACCACTGCTCGTTTCACAGGGTAAAAGTCATCGTTACTTAACTTTCTGATTTCACCCACAGTATCCGTGTTTGAATTTGCTGGTGCGCGGACTGATAGTGACAAGCGGGCTGTTGTATTTCAATTCCACGGAAAAGCAGAGGTCATCACATTCCTCTCTCCAAAAATAAGCAGGGAAATGATAAGCTGCGATGTAAAGATCGTAAAAGGGATGAATCCCAGCGAAAGCACCCAGAGATTTTCGTACACAAGCGGTGCAACTTCGTCTCCTTTGTTACCTCCTTTGACGCTGTGCTCTTTGAGAGGATATTTATTGCGCGTGACAAAAGCCAACCGCCGCCGTGCTGGAGGGCACCGCGGAACGATACAAATCTGCCCTTTAGCGTGGATGGATTATGGATGTGGTATGGGGTATGTCAGCCTGGACCAAGCCTGCTGGTTCCCCAGTTGCAGAAATGATTAACAACGTTTGAGGATCTCTGGTCCCATTGTTGCATTTTTAGGATTTTCTGTTGGGATAATTATTACTTTTTTCCTATTTGAGTTTGTGGGGGTGTTGGGAGAGTGGTGCTTGTATTAAAGGGAAGATGAGGGATTAAGTAAAAAGTAAGACATGGGAGATGGTTTGTTTTGTACTTGCTGATCTTCTGTGCGATCTGCTTTTGGTTTGCCAGTCTGGTTTGCTTTTAATTCACAAAGGTGGTACAATATTTTATACTGTACTGTGCAGTGCTTTTCTAAGGGTGCTCTCTGTGCTATGAAAATGCTGGTTATTTGGGAATATATACTATCTGGCAGGCAAAATCCTCCTTTGTTATAAAGCTATAAACAAATGATTGGGTTAATTAACAGTCTTTGTTATGTTAAGGGCTTGAATTTAACTTTTTTATACACAATATTTTCCTCAAATGAAATTGCAATAAGAGTGATGTCAACTCAAACTATATCTGAATCTCCCTTTCCTGTGATGGATTTCTGTTAAGTGCTTTTGTGTTTGCTAAAATTCACAAATCTCAGCTTCTCCTTCGCTTATGGCTTCTTAATCTGAGGCAGAGAAGTGCCCAGTCCTGCTGTCCCTTAACACTTACATAATTAAGCTTTGAAATGAAAAGGAAAAAAAAAGTGAAGCAACAAAGAAACAAAGTGGCTGAGAACTGAAAATGGGATTAGTTTGAATTGTGAAGGCAGACTAAGCATCTGTGTCTGTCAGATGGGATGACAGGAATTGTAACAAGTTACTTTGACAACCGCTTACTCCATAGAGAGATTATGCTGAGTTCATTTGCAGGTTTGTGTTTAACCTTAGCTGACAAAATGATACTTAACCTCTTATACAGCCAACCTTTATAGTTCCAGAATTAATGAATGTTGCCTTAACGATAAATGTAAGGAACATTTTTTTGGTTTGTTTTTGTTTTAAGGACATTTTTTTCTTGCTTATTTGTTACAGGCCTGTTATTACAAGGCTAAAGGGGGTGCCGATACATCTGACGGCGCTAGCAGTACATTTCTGACAGCATTTTTATGTTCTCTTAAGTACCAAGCATTTCAGAAAGTCCCTTGATTATGGAAAAACAGGCAGTTGTCTTTAAAGGCAAAAAATACAAGCACGTTTTTAAAATCCTTGACATAAGTAGTTGAATTTTTTCAACAAAACCCATTGTGGGCTCTTAGGGTGGTTTGGAGCTTGAGTGTATTTTAATTTTGCTGCTGGTTTTGTACCTAACAGCTGTAATCCATGTTTGTGGGTCAAACAGTTTCTCTTTTACCACATTACCTATACTGATGGCGAGTTTAAAACATTCTCTCTCTCTTTCTACTAGATTCTGGCGTATACAGAAGGACTCCATGGAAAATGGCTCTTCTCAGAGATCCGAGCTATCTTTTCCCGCCGTTACCTTTTGCAGAACACAGCACTGGAGATATTCATGGCAAATAGAGGTACTGGGAGTTTAGAGGGATGCCAAGCATTGACGTGGGGGCACGTACATTCTGTTTGGCTGTGTGGTCACATCTTTTTTTGGGATGGATTTCTACAGATCACAGAACAGCTTGGTTTAAGTGTCTCAGTATTTAAGTTAGTACTCAGTATTTAAGTGAGTATATTTTTGTAATTTAGTTTCTCTCTTAATTTTTTTTAATCAGGGATCATGGTTGAACATGATGACTGGGAAGTAGCAAGGCCTCACTTTCATTTATATCCACGTGTTTATTTGACATTCTCTGGAAACTTTTGCTTAAGGCATACGTACCTCCAATCTACTAAGCATGAAGGGGTATATTTTGTCCCTTTGGAGGCTTATTAGTTGTTGAATGAAGAACAACATAAGTGAAAGAACTTCACTGCTGCCTTAGACCATTGACTGGTATACCTTTGTGCTTTTATTCTAGTAATAATTTCTTTCAGCTAGACCCTAGTGCAACGTAAAGAAATACATGTGAATTTACCTGGTCTGTGAACCCTTCTGTTACGCTCCCCTTTCTTCAGTTACTTTTTCAGACATAACATATGTACTATGACAAGTCACTCAAGATACAGTGCGTTGACACTTGAAGAACTTTTTTCTGCTATTTTCTCCCCTTAAATTCTATTTTAAAGCAGGTTATATGATGTCTTCGAAGTTTAAACTAAGATTCTTGGGGTACTTTCAGTGCTTTTATACTGATAATGAAGTACTGAAAAGCAAATTTTGAAAACTGTATACAAAGGCAACCCATGAAGTAGGTCTTAAGGTAATGTTTTAAAATGTACAATGCTTTTTCAGTAATAATATGAAACGTTGTTGCCTTTAAATCTGTAGAACTTTCATAGGATAATGTGTTTTATGCAGTTAGCATGCTAGTCAAAAAGTTTTAGTCTGAGCTTAAAATGGTCCCTAATCTTGAACGTGGCTAGCAAGTATTGAGGTGTGTATCTCACAGACCATTATAGGACATAGCTGAAGTGCATATTATCCAGCAGAATATTAGTCATGTGCAAAAACAGTTTTCTATTTTGGAGCCTGTAATTGTACACTGTGAAGTCATAAGGGTCCACTGGTGATACCATAATTAGATTGTTCCTTAGATTTTTAGGTTGCCATTTCGTCATTGCATGTTTCAAGCAAAATGTGAATATAATAATAAAATAGTAAATATAATAATAAAATATTTAGAAAATAAACTAGCATATGCATGATCCAGTTAACATATAAAACTTTAAAAATCAGTTGTAGACAATCTGTGCATTTATTTTTAGCTTCTGTTCAGGAAGGAAAGCTAATGTAGATTTTGTAAGATTCATAGCAGTGGCATGTTCTCTTTAAATTCCTGTTGGTGATGAGTAAAAGCAGTTCTGGAAATTATAAATGTGTATATCTATAGTAACTTGAAGGAAGCGTGTCTCATCATTTATCCATTTTACACCTAAGCTTAGGGTTAACTTTTATTGGGCCAGAAAGCACAAAATAAAAGGTGTCATGTCATGCCATATTTCAACTCTTGTGTTCACAGTGGGTGTCATGTTCAACTTTCCTGACCAAGCAACAGTAAAGAAAGTGGTTAATTGCCTACCTCGGGTTGGTATTGGTACCATCTTTGGACTACCCCAGACCAGGTATTTTGCAATTTGAGTTAATTTTATCTGTCAGTTCTGAGAGGTCTTTTTTTTTTTCATCAAACCTGCCTACGCGGTGGTTCGACGCATTTATACCTACGTGTTTAACAAAACAGGCTCATTCTCAGCCTCTCACTTCTCCGTGCTCTTTGCAATGTGTTTGTATATTAAAAACTTGGATTTGAGATCTTTTTGGGGGTGATTTCTGCCTGTTATAGGGAAGATAGCTTCTTTTTGTCACTGAGACTCAATCACTTACCCTACTTAAGGAAAATAGGTTTCTTTATGCTTGCCAACTCACTAAAATTTAAGACTGATTTAAGACTGGTTGTAGGACTGATTAGCTTTTATGGCAGTGTTCAATTATATTAGCTTGACTGTAACATCCTTGAATCCTCTGTAGGATTTAAACATAGATGAAAATGATTGTTCCTCATCAGAAAGATATTGTAGTGATGTGTAGAACAATATAAGCTGAGCAGCATGTGAAGGATTGGTATGGTGGGCTTGTCTTTTAGCTCTGGAGGGCAATTTTAAATAGTGAGAAATTAGTATTACAATGTCAGACTGTGTGTTTAGATCCTAAAACTGAAGAATATGCTTAAGTTATGCTTTTTTAGCAGAAGAGTAGGCCTTGATTACCAGCTATGTTCTGGACGAAACACAGCAACTATGTTTATTGAGGCTGATGGAAATAGAAACTTTTGAGGTATACCCCATCTTTAGTAGGATTGGTATCTCTTGTATGTTAATGAATTATAAACTATCTTTATGTAGATTAATTTCTAAATTACTAGAAGAATCAGCAAGCCTGAAGAAGTATCTTCATTGTTGTTACTTAAAATTTTTATTTTTTTAAAGATTTCTGTGCACAGAAATGGCATTGAAATATGGGGGGTGTTTTCTATTGTTGTTTTTTGTAGTTTACCTTTTCTTAATCAAGTCCAGAAGGAATTCTCTTGGATTGCAATTAAAGCCACTCCGTGATTGCTTTGGGATTTCTATTTCCAAATGCAAATTATATGTGAAAAATTTAAAATGTACATGAAAGTATAGACACATTTGCATCCATTTATATCAATTTGTTTACAATAATTCAGTTATTAAAATAAGATTGTTACTGTAACTACTTATGAACACCTGTAAAGATTTGTTAGTTAAAACTACATGTAGAAATTCCACCCCCCCCCCCCCCCCAAATGGTGTGTTTCTGGTATTTGCAGATGGTTTTGTTATGAACAAAACAGTCTTGGGAATTTAATGATAAGCTTTTCTCTGCGTGATTTATCACTCCAAGGAATGACTCTGTAGGCTTTTTTTTTTCCTTCCCCAAACATTAGGAAATCTGGCATCAAATTCTAAAACTTTAATTGAGTTATTTATGACTAACTCCCCAACACTGCCCAGAATTTAAATCTCAAGAGGACGGACTTCATAATGAAGTTCTATCATCTTATCATTGTTTTCATTTGTTCTTGAGGGATTTAAAAACCTCTCCTAAAAGATTACTTTATTCTTATGTGAAATTCTAAAAGTTGAGTAATTTTCTTATTTAATGGTCTGCCATCTCTCTAAATCACTAGTAACGTATTTCTGTAATACATCAAGTCTTGATGGAGCAGCTGAATTTGCACAGCTGTAGAAGTTTTCTCTTTGAAAGCTTTCAAACCTTGACATATCCAGCTGTCAGATGTTTTAAGTCTTTTGTTCTTATTAGATTATAAAACTTTAAAAAATGCACTTCAAGTATCAAAAATAATGATTTGATCTCCAGAGAAATCGAGCATGGAAGTAGTAAAAAGAATATGTATGACTGCCACTACAATTCAGATAAGTAAAAAGGAAGACCCACCAGGTTTTCTCATTATTTTTTCTGATTTTCTTTTTTCCAGGCGTATTTCTTTGGCCAGTCCACGACAGATTTTCAAAGCTTCCAATATGACCCAACGATGGCAACACCGAGAAATTTCCAACTTTGAATACCTGATGTTTCTAAACACTATAGCAGGTAATGCAAATTGTTGTAGTGGCTCAGAAAAGGAGTTAATGGTGGTGTATCCTGGGCTGCATCAAAAGGAGCGTGGCCAGCAGGTTGAGGGAGGTGATTCTTCCTCTCTATTCTGCTCCTGTGAGACCCCACCTGGAGTGCTGTGTCCAACTCTGGAGTCCCAGAACTGTTGGAACAGGTCCAGAGGAGGCCATTAAGATGGTTATAGGGCTGGAGCACCTCTCCTGTGAAGACAGGCTGAGAGAGGTGGCTTGTTCAGCCTGCAGAAGGTTCCGAGAAGAACTTATTGCGGTCTTCCAGTACTTGAAGGGGCCTACAAGAAAGCTGGGGAGGGACTTTTTAGTAGGGCCTGGAATAATAGGATGAGGGGGAATGGTTTTAAATTGGAAGGGGGTAGAATTAGGTTAGATATTACGATGAAATTCTTCACTATGAGGGTAGTGAGACACAGGCACAGGTTACCCAGGGAAGTGGTGGCTGCCCCCTCCCTGGGCATGTTCAAGGCCGGGTTGCACAGGGCCTTGAGTAGCCTGGTCTGCTGAGATGTGTCTCTGCCCGTGGCAGGGGTTTAGAACTAGATAATCTGTAAGGTCCTTTCCAAACCATTCTATGATTCTGTGATAGATACCACTGTGTCATGTAAGTAGCCTTAATCCTGAATAAGAGATAATATGCAACGTAACCAGCTGATGAGGGAAAGAATTTATTCCATTTAAACTATACCATTTAAAAATTCTGGAAACCAGGAGGGAAAAACATCAAATGGTGTGAGAAAACTGGAAAACAAAAAACCTAGGTGGAGTTTTAGAAAATATTTTCTGAAAACCTTGTGAAATAATATTCACAGAATCACAGAGTTAGAAAAGACCTTCAAGACCATCAAGTCCAACCGTTCCCATCCTATGCTAAATCATATCCCTAAGTACCTCATCTACCCTTTTTTTGAACACATCCAGGGAAGGTGACTCAACCACATCCCTGGGCAGCCTGTTTCAGGCCCTGACAACTCTTTCAGTAAAAAATTTTTTTCTAATATCTAAACTAAACCTGCCCTGGCACAGCTTGAGGCCATTTCCCCTTGTCCTAAGTCCTTTCACCTGACTGAAGAGACCATCGCCAACCGCTCTACAACCTCTCTTCAGGTAGTTGTAGGTGGGGATAAGGTCTCCCCTCAGCCTCCTCTTCTCCAAGCTAAATAGCCCCAGCTCCCTCACCTGCTCCTCATAGGATTTGCCCTCCAGCCCCTTCAGCAGCCTGGTTGCCCTTCTCTGGACACACTCCAGGACCTCAAAACTTTTCCTTTAAGTCTTTTAAGAACAGGCTAGGCAAAATCTGAGAACGTACTGATGGGAGGAGTAAATGAATGAGCTTCTGCCACAGTATCATAAAAAGACATGAGATTCATGTAAAAATTATAATTATGCATTTTAAAATTATACACCAAGGTATGCAGTGTGTTGGAAGGATGGTATATGATTACTCTTAATTGAATATTTTGGTTTTACTGGAAGAAGGATAGTTCTTTTCATCTTACATGGATGCATGAAGGTGCATGTGTGATCCTGAAACCAGGAAGATATTTTGTTCTGGTAAATGTTGGTGTATCCTTAGGTGGTGAAGAAAAAAATTACACTCACAGTGAATTCTCTAGGTGAAATGGTATTACTTGCATAATTTCTCAATCTAAACTCCTGAGCTGCTTCATTCTACTTTCACACCTTGAATTTAATACAGTATGTAAAAATACCACTTCAGTTTTTAGTATCAACAGAAGTTGTTGCCTCTCCATTATTTGAAGAAACAGAAGACGGGATGAAATACAGAAGGAAAAGAGAAATGCATAGAAAAACATCTATTGAAATAGAAATGCGTAGAAAAATGTCTATGACAGTATCTAATGGTCACTTTTGCTGTATGCAAAGAGCTTGCTTACAAACAAAGTGATATGGGATGCAGTGTTTTAAATGAAACACTAGTAATTGTAAAGTGAATGACAGTTCTTTTTCAGAGCAGATAAAGTTATATTGTATCTTTAGAGGTTGGGATTTTAGTTAAATGTAACTCTTAATTCACAGCAGGGTTTTTTTCTTTTGTTTGGCAGGTCGAACTTACAATGATTTAAATCAGTACCCCGTCTTCCCTTGGGTTATCACCAACTATGAATCAGAGGAGTTGGACCTTACGCTTCCTAGTAACTTCAGGGATTTGTCAAAGGTATTTGTCATCAAGTTTAGCTTTTTTTTCCTCTCCCATATTTATCTCAGCATCTTTCAGTCTTGTTAATGCTTTCTGCTGTGTTTGATACTTAAATGTTAAATGTACAACCATTGACAGTGTCATTGCTGTATGTGTGTGCTGATCATAGGGATCTGACCGGAAAAATGAATTATTAATTGCTTCTGATAGTATCTGTTTAGTAATTGTTAATGTTTGGTGCTCTTAATTGGAGTATATGTGTTACATTTAGTTTCAAGTTGTAACGAAGTTAAGAATGCTGAAGCTGATAAAGATTAAAAATTACCCAAATTTTCTGTTCTTGTGATGAGAATTGGGCTTTTTTCAGCAGCAAACTCTGTGATACTATTATATTTTAAAAACTTTTAAATTGTTGACCTTATTCTCATAAGTAGAAACTTAATTTTTTCACTTCCTCTGTGTAACCCCTTGAGGTACACTTGAAGTAATGTAGTTGTCCTGTGTCAGGTAGCCATTGTCAGTTCTTAACAACTTTTCCAAACAACTTTCTGGCAGAGTACCCTTGTTTTTCTAAGGTTCTTTCCCAAACAATATAGCAGATGGAATAGTATTCAGCCTGCTTAAAACTTTCTATCGTGTGATTATTGTTTTTCAATCTTATCCAAGAGAGGAATACTTCATTTTACGAGAAGAAGCATCTCAGTTTTTCTATGAAGACTGTGTGCACTGATCATCACACAGGATCTTTTCCTAAAAGCTAGCTGTTATTGGAAATGATTGGCAGATGGAGAAATAGAGTTAATTAGTGGAACAGTCCAGCCATTAGCTTAGCACTGCAAAGTCCACCACTAACCCATGTCCCTAAGTGCCATGTCTTTTAAATAACTCTGTGGATGGCGAATCAGCCACCTCCCTGAGCAGCCTGTTGCAATGCCTGACAACCCTTCCAGTAAAGGAATTTTTCCTAATATACAATATTGACACCTCCCCTGGTGCAACTCGAGGCCATTTCCTCTTGTCCTAGTGCTCTTTTCTTGTGAGACTGAGACCCACCTCACTACAACCTCACAGAATCACAAGGTTGGAAAAGACCTTTAAGATCGAGTCCAACCATTCCTGTCCTGTGCTAAACCAGTTCCCTGAGCACCTCATCTACCCTTTTTTTTAAACACATCCAGGGGCAGGGACTCAGCCCCCTCCCTGGGCAGCCTGTGCCACAGCCCCACAACTCTGTCAGGGATGAACTTTTCCTTCCCAGCTGAGCTGACCCTGCCCTGGCACAGCTTGAGGCCATTCCCCCTCATCCCATCTCCTGTCCCCTGGCTGAAGAGACCATCGCCCACTTCTATGCAACCTCCTTTCGGGTAATTTTAGGTGTTGATAAGGTCAGCTTCTTCCAGGTAGCTGTAGACAGCGATAAGGTCTCCCCTCAACCTCCTCTTCTCCAAGTTACACAATGGCAGTTGTTAAGGAGTTATTTATTTTTAGGAATTGCAAGTTAAGGTTTGGTATTATGAAGTGTCAAATGTGAATAACAGTTTTGTCAGTATATCAGCTACAAGACCACAGTTAGTACAGATTTAAAGAACTGCAGTGTCCAGGTTAAACCAACACTTTATTTAAGCAGCTTCTTATGGCCTTGTTATAAACATCAGTCACACAATGATAAACCAAAGCAACTGAAATGGATTGTGGTTAATATTACTGTCAGCCTGACGAATGCTCCTGACAAATGCCAGGAGTGCACTGCCAGTCTGTTACCCTGCTTTGACTCAAGTGTTTATTTCTTAAGAGGTGACTATGGTTTGGAATGAGTATTACATATTATATTTACAGCTGCATATATTTTATTTATACAACAGACACAGTTTCCCACCAGAATGTGGCCCATTTTCTGCATTACTTATGTTACTCCAAAGTACAGCTTTTTTTCCTTTTCTTTATCCAATAGAAGCAATAAATTGTGCTTTGTTTCTGGATCTGGATAAGGGAAAAAATAGAAGTGAAAATACATGGAAAATACTGTTTTGATTGAAACATGATGTTATAGCCTCAAAATTTTGTTATAAGATCTGTGATTCTGTGAAGTAGCTGTTGATAATTCTTCTTTCTTAAGGCACAACATTTCTGGAAGATGGTAAGCCAGCAGTACTAGAGGAAGAAAATGGTGCAATTCTTAAATCTTCTTTTGTCTTCACTATAGTTGCATGTGTACATAATAATATTTTTATTCTCATTTTTATAATTTTCATGCAATCTTTTCTAAATCATCATCAGTTTTATAGAGGCTGTAATGTACGTAATGACTTCTTCTCCAGTCAGGTGTAGGAAAGCAACAAATAGCTCTCACCTTCAGTGAAGTGAGGTGTTTAATTGGTATGTGGGAGACACTGATATCAAATACACTCTGACAGAAGAGAAGTAATGTACTTCTATTTTTACTATGACAAATTAGACTGGTTTTCTTGTTGTAATGTAAACTTCACTGTTGACTGTTCTTCAGCAAGCCAGCCTGAGCTCTGTTGCAGGGTGCCCATTTCAGGAGCACAGATTCACTTCACATACAGTATGTGCTGTGTTATTTTCTTCTCTGATGAAATAGAGTGGGATGGGCATGAACTCTGCTTAGTTTTCTGTGGTGTTACCTTTAGCAAAGACAAAGAAAACAGCACACATTTTGATGTGCACCTATTATACTTCTGCGAATTTTTGATAGAAGTCTTTTTATCTAGTGAGGCATTAAAACTTGCATAGGCATTCTGTGAACTGGTGCTTTTCATGTAGGAAATGAAAATTATGTTTTATTCAGCTCATGCTCCAACACAAAATCAATGCAGGTTACTACAGATTAAAACTGATGAACTCCCCAGAAGGACTCAGTGTCCCAAGCATAAAGTCTCCTATTCATAAAGCATATTTAATATTTTAAAAGTATTTTTTCTTTCATGGCAATTCATGTGAATCCCTGCTTCAACCAGGACAGGACAAGAAATAAAGTATTTTAAACTTTGCATCAGGATCCCTGGCAGTTAAGGAAAAGTCCAGTATGTTTTCTATAATTTTGGATCATCTCAAGAAACAGTGGTGGAGATACCAACACCCATCTGCAGTCAGCCTGAAGCAGTGATATCTGAAAAGGAGACACAGTTTCCATTAATTTGTTAATTATGGGTTTTGGTATTTTTACTATAAAGAGGCATCATCCTTTCTTTGTGAAATGCAAGTTGTTTCCTCGAGGAGAGGGACGCTCCATCTTCTCAAAAATTGTATGTAGAATAGGGAACAGTTGAGAGAAATTATTAGAGAAACTGTTTTATCACCATACTGTAGGTTTATGTTTGATCTCCATACCTGTTTGTGCAAAGGGGTGGACAGACTGACACGTTTGACACAACCATGTTAAAAGAAACATTTAGGGGAAGGGAAGCATTCAAACAGGAAACGATGCTCTGAGAAGTACCTTGATTTTTAGGGATGCATGTGTTGGTGCCATCTAGGAAACCATAAAAGACCAAAATCTGAGAGAACAAAGACCCTTTCTTCCCAATCTATCCTTTTTGAACATAAGGAGAGAGAGCTAAAAAGGCATGGGGGGCATTGGAATTGTGACTGGGATCCTTGCATGTGATACAAGAGCTCCGAAATCAAGTCTCTGTTTAAAGAAAGCTGTGCAAGAGAATGAAGTTCACATCCCAAAACAGTACTATCATTTTAGGGCTTGCTTTCTTTGGACAAAATCTATTTTGGAATTAGAAATCATACCAACTACACTTCTGAAGAGTCTGTTATAGTCCAATGATTTTTTTTTTCTTTTAATACCATGAGTTTTTCCCATTTCTAAAAGGGGGGAGAGAGATTTTGTGATACTCTTAAGTGCCAGTAACCCTCAGACAGGTTCCATCAGGGACCTTTGTGCATGATAAATTGGTCAGTTATCCTTTCTGATACCTTAGCCAATCATTTCCTTTAGCACATTTGCCAAAATCAGGAGACAAAGCTGCAAATGGTCTCATGGGTCTGAGACTGATCTGCTACAGCCCTCTGGTTTTCTAGGTCCCAAGCTTAGTTTTGCAGCACCACGGTCAGGTCCTCATCCAGAGCAAGTCCCTGTGTGTGCCCGCCTGGGCTGTGGCGGCTCAGGACCATGGACAGGGGCATCCCTGGGCGAGATCAAACAGCTCTGTTGAAAAACAGGGACTTGGCCACGGAGAGACTTGTTTATTTAAAAGAAGTATGTCTTGGATTGGCAGGTCTGACTTAAGACATGTTGCTGAGAGACACCAAACTGACTGCTGCACCTGGAACAATTCTAGCTCTTCTGGATTTTAATCTCAATCTCTGCTTGATGCCCACCTGCTTCACTTTCAGAGAGACTTGTTTTGCAGATGGTTTGAGCTTTGTGCAGCATCTGTCTCAGGACCTTTTTCAGAATAACCATGCGATTTGCACGCATGTTTAGCAGCCTATTCCTCTGCAACCCTTATTGAGACCTGCTGAGATTGAAAGTTCACCCAAAACCGTCTCTGAGGTGATTTATCAAAGCATACTTTCTGAAATCCTATTCTAGGTCTAGACAGAATTTTTAAAATATTCTGGGAATTTCCACTGCCCTGTTATAGTCTCACAACCATCCTTTTATGTCTTTTTCTTTCCTTGTCACTAGTTGGCTATTCTCTGTGTCAAACCATCTCCTGTAAAGAAATGTAAGTGGATGATAGTGCATCTCGTTACCATTCTTACTTTCTCTTTGCTGTTCTGTCCTTTTCCCACCTGAGGCTTATTTTTTAAAGTCATGGGAAACACACTCTTTTCACTTCAGATGCAAATAACTCTTTCTAGGATCTTTTCAATCAATCTTTTTTTTTAATAATTATTATTTATTTAGGTATTAGAGCAAAAGCCAAGTTTACAGGATCAATAAGAATAATTTTGTTAACAAGTCAGATCATCTTAAATCTCCCTCTGCTTCAAGGAAGAGGATTGCTTGGAATGTAGGAAAACTCAAAGACAGGAAAAACAAGAACTCAGATTTAACAATGAATGTTCAAAGTGCTATTCTTAGTTTCTACCTTGTGTATTCCCAGGGACCTGCAACTTCATTTCTCCCTGACCTTTTGCAAGTGTGCAGCACACAGCAGCTCCTGTTAGCCTCTTGGTTAGTACTGGGATGTGATAATATCTCAGATACATGGTGTGCACCACATTCACTTGTGCTGAGCCATTGATTAAGCCTTATGTAAATGTGTACATGTGCTTAATTAGCTTGCAAGTTTGCAGGTCAGCAGTGCATTGTTTTGGAGTCTGCTACTGATGATGCAATAGCATTCAATAGTAATATGAAGGCACAGAGATTTTTTCTTTTATATTCAAATTCTTCCAAGATTTTAGGTGATCTGAGGGGTATCCTTGTCACTAATATATTGCTTAAATGTCACTAATATTGCTAAACATAGTTTTTTTATTTTTTTAAGCTTAAGATTAGTTTATGATCCATTTTTAAACTGTGGACTTTTGGAATCTTATGTGTTTTGCACCATTAAATATTATTCATATTGAAATGTTCCAACATTCTAGCTATTAGGCCAACCTTACATCAGTTTTTCATTACTTTCTTGTTTCAAAGGGAATGTGTGAACACTTAAAAAAAATCTTAATAAGAAACTATATGTAAAAAACATTTTAATATCATTTGCATGCACACAGCTATTGTCTGCTTTTATTCCAGCCCTTTCTTGAGTTCTGTTTCCCTGCAATAGAAAATTTTTTTTATAAGAATGTGTGATCTGGTACATTTCATTCTGTCATTTCTGGTAAATAGGGTCATTTCAATGAAAGCTTGTAGGGACTGACAACTGTTTAGAAAAGTCATGTTTACATAAAAAATCTCAATGGTTTTAGTATGTATAGATTAAATTTATTTTAGAAAACATTGAGCTAAGAGGATTATGGAATTTTATCCCATATGCAGTACATCAGGAAATGCCCAGGGCTCCAACATTTGACAAAAACACTGATTGCAGTCGTTGTCTTTGGATAACGGAGCTGCTGGGAAATAGTTGTATGTACCCTGAGCTGTGCAGGCAGGTGTTGGGTGAGGTCGCTGGTAGCATTGATCTGTGTTTCTTCACTAGTGTAAATAAAAGATATATCTGTGTAAATAAAAAGATGTATCTAAGCAAGAAATCCTTTGCATGTAAAAGTAACTGCAGGTTTCTTGTACTGGAGTGCTCTTGATTGTTTTTGCATCACGTGCACCAGTCCGTATATGTGGGAAGATACTGAGCCATTAATAGGAAGTCATAAGAAAGAAGCCAGTCCAGAAGTTCCTCCAACTGGATATCTTGCTTCTAGGAACAGGAAGTAGCAGGAGCCTCATGAAAAAAAGACAAGAAAAAGGGCTTGTAAAGCATCCTCCTTCCCTTCAGGTAACCTTCCTGGTTTGGCAGCCAGAAATTTAACTACTTTGTAAACTGCAGAAATAATTTAGACAGTGATGTTTAGTGGCCACTGATGGATTGGTGATCTAGTGGTCTTTTTTTTTCTTTTTAATTTTAAACCTATTTATATTTGTTCTGCATTCCTCCCCGAAGCAATGAATCTAGCACCTTAATTATATGAGATGGTTTAATTTTCTTTCCTTTGTAACTGGAGTAATTACAGCACTTTTTTGTTGGTGTTATTTTTGTTCTCTCTGGACCATATGAAGTCTTGCTGCTTGCAGCTCTTATCTATACTTGAAAATTATTTTAGGTTTAGGTATACATGAAAAGAACAAGAAGTCTTTTCAGAACTTCCTTTGTTATCCCATTTGTTTCCCTTCTCCCTACGAATTTTCAGGTATCAGAATTATTTGAGATACCTGTATTCAGAATAATGGATTAGATTTATAACCACGAGCATAACAACCTGCCAGTTCTAAAGGGGAAGAAGCTTAACTAGATGGAACATTAACGAATATCCAGGGGATGTCTACTTGACACATCCACCAGAGATGTGTGTTGACTTCAGTGACTGGAAAAGAAGGCAGCTCAGATAGATGGTGTTTTTCTGATTTAATTTCTTCATGTCAAAATCAGTAGAGTGCACTCACTAATATTTGTAATTATTGCACAGTTTCAACACTGCTTATACAAAAGGTGTTTGACCATGGGATTCTCTATTTCACTAAGAAACCGCATGCAATTCAAGTAGCTGGTTGTGTGGAAGTTCTCAAAACCCAAGTGTTCCAAGTGAGTAAAATATGACTTACAATTAATAGTAAAAAAATAGTAAATTAGTTTAGAATCAGAACAGGATTTATTATGTATCACGCAAAAGCTCACTGGGGAGAAAGCAAAAGTTCTCTCAACTTCTGCTCCTTTGTCTGCAGCCAAATTTTGATATCTAAATTAATTGTTCCCCCCTCATCTCATAGCCTAGTCTTTGATGTAGGATTTAGCCATCTGCCATGAACCCGGTGCTTTTGGGAATGAATCAGTAAGGATTGTTTTTCTCCTTAGTAGAATGTTTCCAGTTTTTAAATCTTTCCTGGAGCAGCTCAAGGACCAGTTTAGTTGATCAATGAGGGCAGATCAAACAGTTCAGCTGATGATCATGTTTGTTGCTTTCTTGATATATTTCTTCAGTGAATTTGAGTTAGATTTGGATTAAAGGTAAGATGCCCTCTAAATAAGATGGGGGAGTTGCAGGACCTGATATTTAAGAAAGCAGTACCAACTTGTTTGAGAGGAAGAAGAGTGAGTTCTAGCAGTGAATGTGAATTTGTCCAGAGCAGGGTGTGGCATTTTGTGGCTGTTCTCAACACACGAACACCAGATAAAAGAGTAGCAGTGTACCTTATCTGAGTTTCCTCCCAGATATTTCCCAGTTGATCTAAGTCAATCAGGTTTGGGTATAAGTAAACCCTTGCATCTTGTCATTATGTCTCTGCCTGGGGAAAAGAAGTTTTACTCAGATGACCAGGAAGTTCCACTGACAATATTACAAATATTGGCTAGTTCTGGGAATTAATTATATGTTGGTAGTACATAAAGCAGGTAAACAAGCAGTCCTCTAACATGCAGTTGTTAGACTGCAGTAGAGTACAGAGCACTTGGTGTGCTTACAGCGAGAGAACTAACTCTGGAACACTGAAGACATTTCAGATATGTTAAAATACATTGATAAGTTGGCAGGATATGCAGAAATCTTAAATCTGAAAGAAGTGCCTTAAAATGAAAGATCTGAAGAGTTCGATTTCTTTTATTCTTTCAAAAGTCCAATTATAGTCTGTAAGTGTCTTTATATGTAGAAAATACTGGGCAAGTAGAGACTGTGGGGTATGTCAGAGAGAAGCATTGTGAGATTTCTTAGGTAACACATCAGTCAAGTCTTGGCCAAACTGTGTATTTTTTAGAATGAGGGTCACAATTATGAATAGAAAAAGCTTCCAAGAAAAATAGCAGATTGTGCATGTACTCAAGACTTGAATGCCTTTCTGGAAAGCAGGTTGGATAAATGCAGTTCATGCTATAATCAAGTATAAACAGTTGGGCTCAAAATAATGTAAGGGAAAGGCATTTAATGGCTCGTCATGCAAACACGAGGCTAGATGAGATGACCTAATATTGGTCCCCCTGGTCCTTTGAGCCCAATGCATGTATGAAAAATATCAGTAATGAAAACCAGATAGTCATCTTGAAAATAAAATGTATGAGAAACAAACATCATACTTGGCAAGGGTGCTACAAAACATAATTCAATGAGAAAAACAATTGTATACCGAGGAATCCAAATACCTGGTTGGATGTGGATAAGCAAGAAGGGCAAGAAGTCACAAAGAAAAGCATTTTTTCTTTTTATTTCCTTTTTTCTTTTTATTTCCTTTTTTTCTTTTTTTCCTGTGTCTTTTCCTTTCCCTTTTTAATTTTTTCATGATGACGTTTTGAAGTAAAAATTTCAAATAATCATATTTTCATTAATTTTTAAATCTGTTTCCACTGGTCAGCATGGACTTAGTTTCTGGAACTGGTTCTTTTACAGACCTGATTTGCAGCAGAAATTGCTAAGGTTGCTGTCTTCACCAAGAGAGGTAACAGTTGACGGTGAAGACCAAACTATAGCATCTTGACTACTTATTATTTGCAGTAATTAAATGCAGTTTACTGCCAGATCCTCCAGTCTCATCTTTCATGGATTTTGAATATTAGTGAGTTAAAAACTTTCCAATATTACAATGGATAGGAGATGGTGAAAGTGTCAGTGCTTTAGTAACTGAAGCCTGTGGAAATGCCAGCATGAGTAAGAACAGTGGTACGTCTATTTACTTGGAATAACACTATTTTTAAAACAAAAACACATTAGGTAGGAATAAAAAGCACCTCTTTTTCTTCTTAAATGTGTAATTATGAATAAATGTATTTTTTTCCTTCTGCCCCGTGCAGAGGAGCCGTGACCACTCTGCTTTCTTCTGCTGGGTGCAACAGGACTTATTCTGGGAATGAAAACAGGATGGGCCACTGGTCCAGTGTCTGGCAGGGAGTAAGATGAAGAACCAACAAATAGAACCATACACCTTAGTGTCTGGACATATTTAGCAGCAGTAGGTGGTAGAGTCAGTGCGTTTTCTCGGGCATTTTTCAAGAAACCATTTTTCTTTGTTTTGTCTCAAAGAAAGCAAGCAAGCTTAGTCCAAAGGCTCAGATTTACTATATTCAGTTCTTGGTCAAAATGTGAGGTTTATTTATTTTAAGGTATTGATAGATTTCAGGGCACTTAAGAGATTTAATACCAAATGAGGGTATTTTAGTGAATGGCTTCTTACTGTCATATTTGTAGCACATATTATAACAACCACTTTGGGTCAAAACCCAGGTGATCATGCCTTAGGAAAAGAGAAACAAACCCCTTGCTTACCCCAATTCTTCCTCCAGTTTGGACCCTTTTATGAATGAATTCTGACTTGAAAACCATACACGTTACTCATTTTTCCATACAGTTTGAAAACTCTGCAGTGACTTCTTTTATTTGGTCTTGACTTCTGTGATCTCATCCATTGGTTTTGCTTGTTGGATTTTTTTTATTCTACTTCTTTTTTTCCCCCCATCTAAATAAAGTACTTTTAATTGGTGAACTAATACCTGATTTTCCTCACCGAGAAGGCGTACTGCAAAGAAAATATATGCTGGAATTTCTGGATATGAAAGCTTTTGGTCTTGTTCTTCCTTAATGGTGTGTAGTCATAGGGAAACCATGTTGAGTGGTGTAAAGCTGTTGTCTCACAGCTACATCTAGCACAGCTTAGTTTGGAGTTACTCTTTTTCCCTTGGTGTTTACCCACTGGGGAGGGAATTCTTGATTCCCTGTAATTTTGAAATGTGAAATAATTACAAAATTTCAATCCATTTGCCTACTAAATTAAAACTCAGAGGTTATTTGGGAAATCCTCGTGTGTGCTTTATTCTGTAGCTGGAGCTTAGTTAACTGTTCGCAGTGCAGCGTAACGCACTAGAATCACCTCATCCTTAGAAGCAGTTGTCAGAAAAATATGGGCCTGCCTGGTAGAATGTATTAGCCCAATACATTGTCTCCATTTTATTATGAAGCTGCTGGGGAAGCTGTGATATACAGCACTGTCATTACAGATCTATTGTTAGAAGGGTTCTACAGTCTTCTGTGCGCTGCCATTAATTTATAGCAGTAAACAATATGTAGCCCTCCAACTGCAGCAAAGCAGAATCTTTTAATGAGGTGGATGTTATTACCACAATAAATCAGTGCATTCGTGTAATGTATAATTCAATGTGTGTATTCCCACTGTAACTTCTCTGAGTAAGCTGATAGTGTATCATTGTCAGTGCACAGCTCCATGGTTCCTCTTTTCTTTTCTTTTTTTTTTTTCCCCTAAGCTTTCTTTCATTTGGGGACTTTTTTTTTATTTGCTTGCAAATAAATGTGACATGTCTTGATAGTTGTCCTGTTGCAGGCTTCAGAAACCGACTGTAATAATAACAGCCAAAATCAATACTGTGGATTCTGGCTATATGGATCTCTGCATGATACCTCTTCTTTTTTTTTTTTTTTTTTTTGAAAAGAGAATGAAATCAATTCTAATTGGGTTTAGCTTTATATTCAAGGAATGTAATTCTATAACTATTGATTGGGGCTATGCTTAATCTGGAGAGTAATAAAAATAGGGGTAGATAAAGAGAATACATCAAATGTTACTGAACCATCCACCACAACACTATAGCTATTTTTAATTTATATAATTTGTCTACCAACAACCCTCTTTCTTCTTTTTTCCCTCAAGCATAGGGGAGTCTTTAGGGAAAATCAGTACAGATGGAGATTCCAAAATGGTTTCTTGCAACAAAGAGACTTCTTGGGGTCAGTTTCATTCTTCTCTGGAATAAATTTGCTAAATCAGATAAAAACCCTTTTATACAGGAACCACTTCTTTTAGAGGGTTATATTACAAATTAGTGAACTGCAAAAATAGTAATTAACCTAAGATGTTTTCTTTATCCTGCTGCAATATGAAAGCTGCTCTAAGTAGAAAAAAAAAAAACCCCGTAAGATCAGATCTTGGGTCATTCATAGATCTAATCTATCCTAGAGAGAAAATACTTTGAAGCTTGTATGCCAAATTTCACCACAAAGAAGCGGTTAGTTGAATAATAATCTGAATTGCAGACATAGTTCTTCACTTGAACTGTACTTGAATTAATGACTATGTTATTGAGACTTTTGTTCAAGGACTTTTGAAAAGTTTTTTCTCACTTTGTGATGTGTTCTTAAGTATATTTGGTTTTGCAGAAGAGAAAGAAGAAAATACTTTTACATATTGATTCTTCCATCATACTTAAACACGTCCATTGTTTGTACTGATTGGCATCATTTACACTAACAAGATACGGGCAGTGTGTTCAATATGGATACAGAATTGCATTGTATATATGGTTTGCATGTATATACAAAGATATTTTAGACCTCTTACAACAATCGGGATGTAGAATGGCTAACTTTGGGTTTCTCAGTGATCTATGTGACATATACTAATTTTTGCACATCCTTGAAGGACAGGTATGCTGAAGAAATGCATGGCTATAGATAACAAAATATTGTATGTCTTACATTTAAATAAATTTGTGGGTGTTTATGTCCTAAGTAAGCACTAAACAAAGAATAGCAATGTCAGTGAAAATGTGGTAGACTTTTTTAGTCATACTTAGTTTGTTTGCCTCCTTTATATCAATATTTTTATCTAGAAATTCTGCTATTTTCTTTGTTCATTGCAAGGTTTCAAGTTTTATTTATTGAACTTATCTTGGGATAGTAAAGAGCATAGAAACAAAAATAGTAGTATCAAAATTCCAAGAACACTGTTAATATCCATCCACCCTGTTGGTCACTATTCCCCCCTCCAAAAAAAAAGTCCCAAGATGTTTCTCATTGTTGCTTATCATTTGCTTAGTGGTTGTATTTGAAATGTGGACCTATCCACGGGCACACAAGCAAACAACTCTTTGCCCAAGACATTCCACAATGAAGTGGTTTCTAGTCATTGAGTCATATATATACACATATGTATACTTACTGCTTCATATATATATGAATGCAGAAGAGACTTTTTTCAAAGAATCACAGAATTACAGAAGGTTAGGAATTGGAAGGGACCTCGAGAGATCATCTAGTCCAACCCCCCTGCCAGAGCAGGATCACCCAGACTAAATCACACAGGGACACATCTGGGTGGGTTTGAACGTCTCCAGAGAAGGAGACTCCCCAGCCTCTCTGGGCAGCCTGTCCCAGGGCTCCCTCACCCTCACAGGGAGAAAGTTCCTTCTTACATTCCCATGGAACCTCCTCTGCTCCAGCTTCACCCGCTGCCCCTTGTGCTGTCGCTGCCACCCCTGAGCAGAGCCTGGCATGTGCGTGTGCAGGGAATCCTGGTCTGAGGTACACAGATCTGTTCAGGTCCTTACAGCATCCAACATCTGTTTTTGTAAAACACCAGCCCCAGTCTTCTCCACAGGTGTCAATAGTTCTGGTTACCACAAAGAGAAAGAGAGGCGTGTGATGTGATAATAGGTCATGTTATCTTTACATACTTCATGTATTTCTGTTTACAAACCTTGCAGCCTATTGGAGCTTTGAACCCGAAGAGAGCAGCGTTCTTTGCAGAGAGGTATGAATCATGGGAGGATGACCAGGTTCCCAAATTCCACTATGGCACACATTATTCAACAGCAAGTTTTGCACTCACGTGGTTGTTAAGAATTGTAAGTATCATCTTTAAAAATGCTTTTCCTTTAAACCATAATGAAAGCAACAAATAACTAGCAATGTGTAAACCAAAACTTAGTGGCATAGGAGAGTACTGAAATTTTCCACTGTCATGAGTAGTGTAGTATAAATGTGTTCTAAAGTGTGAGCAGAAGGTTTTAATATTTATGGTACAGCCTTTTCAAATCAGTGACACTATTTTGCCTTAAAAATGGCTTTATTGTGTATATTCTTCTACTACTTTAAACATGGTTAACTTTCCTCTCTTGTGTATTTTCTAACTGGACTGTGTGCTGAACATTTGTGGTTCTTACTGACAGTATTTAATTTTCACTTCCTAATGAGTGTAAATGACTTTGTTTCTGATGATCATGAATTTCTGTGATCAAGTAATTAATTAAAAGAAAAAAAACCTGCTGCAACTTTTATGGAAGTAACTTTTGAGCTGCTACATGTTGACAATATATTGGCTAAACAAGGCATTTTTCTATAAAATTGAAAGGCGATTTATCTCCTAGAAAGTCATTTCTTTGGGAAAGCATTAGCAGCACATCATTAATTAAAGCTTGTTAGAATGTACAAGCATACATAAATCCTTGAAGTAATTTATAGCGCTTAGCTAATTTCAAGCAATTATCCACTAATATGTGCTTAAGTGTTCTTTAACTAAGAGGAGGCTTTTAAATCTTTCAAACATTTTTCTTTTTGAAATCATAAATTACATATTAAACAGGAGCAATCAGAAAGTTATTGGGATTGAATGCTACTGTTTATGTTAATAGATTACCTTGAACACAAACTGCATATGTTAGTTTTGTTAGATGCTGGTTTAAAAGATATTTAAGGTGAAACTCTAGCTTCTTCATGTTTTTGAGAGCAGTTTATGTCACAGTTGACTGTGGTTTCGACCCCAGAGAGAGGGGGAGTTTCAGTTTTAGTCACTTTTCTTTATCTCAATATATATGCATGGACTGAGAATAAAAAGCATTTCTTGAACAAGTAAGTAAAAGTTCACATTTCTCATTCTTGGATAATAGAATTTGCAATTAATCATTATCATTAATAACCAAATGCCAAAAGAATAGCATTTTTCCATGAAATTTCTAAATTTCTGTTTCTAATTATTATTATTTTTATATCTCTTTAGGAACCCTTTACAACCCTTTTCCTAAATCTCCAAGGTGGGAAGTTTGATCATGCAGATAGAACTTTTTCCTCTATTTCAAGAGCGTGGCGCAACAGTCAGCGTGACACTTCTGATATCAAGGTAAAAACTTCTCCTGAAAGGTGTTGACATGTTTTACACTGCATCTTCCTTTACTGTAGCTGTGGTCATAGGACCAGAGGTTATGAAAAAGGGAAGGAAGAAGATGGGGAGCTGTTTGGGGAAAAGGTACAGTGAGGTGACAAAAAGCTTTACTTCTGTTAGAAGATTTCAGTGAACCCTGTTGTAAAATTTAGAATCACAGACTGGTCTGGGTTGGAAGGGACCCCAAGGACCACAGAGTTCCAACCCCCCTGCCACAGGCAGGGCCACCAACCTCCAGGCCTGGAGCTGCACAAGGTTGCCCAGGGCCCCATCCAACCTGGCCTTGAACACCTCCAGGGACAGGACATCCACCACGTCTCTGGGCAGCCTGTTCCAGCCCCTCAACACTCTCTCTGTAAAAACCTTCCCTCTAATATCTGATTTAAACCTTCCTTCCTTTAGATTCAGGGAACATTTTTAGCCCTGAAACTGAAGCAAGACAAAACTGGCCTTTGAGCCACTGATATGTTTTTGACACTCTCTTGGTTCTTGAGTATCTTTTTGTTCCCCTGCACAAGTTTTAAGTGTAGTTTGGTATAACTGGAATAGATTTTTAACCAGTACATTTCATAAATACTCTGTTCTTGCTCCTGCTAAGCATGTTGCAGTTAATATTCATACTATCTCATGTGTTATTTTTCTCTAGGCTTCCAACCTTATTTTTGGGTAATTTCTGCAGTGACCTATTTCCTTGTTCGATTACAACAAACAGAAGGAACTAATTTAGGTGCAGAAGAGGCAAAATCTAGTCTGAAAATGTGGAATAAGTAGGGGATAAAGTGCTGAGGGGGAGGAATCAGTCTCCAGAAAAGCTGTATACTGGGTAGAGAAACAGAGGGCTGCACAAACCCAGTGTTTGAGGATACTAAGATGAAAAACAGAATTTAGTGTGATACTGAACCTGTACTGACAGGGGCACTGGGCCTAGGAACTGGTGAGTTAACAAGAAGTAGGTGGGAATAGATGATAAATTAATCTCTTAATTAGTTGTTGTATAGAAAGAGACCTAGGATTATGTGGGTTAAGAAGCTAAGGTACAGAGAATTTCTAAGGGAAAAGGTTTGGTAGATAGCCATTGGAGGAAGGAATGAAGTAAGGAAATGGAGTCTGGGAATCCAAGGAATATTTTGAACTGGGGATAACAACAAGGAAGACAAGGATGCAAGCAGTGGTGGGAAGACTTGTTGACTGGAAATCCAAGAAGGAGGACTAAATTCAGAATTGTGTTTTTAATGTAAAATCCGCGAAAGATGGAAAAGTAGAGGGTGAAGAAAATCAGAGGTTAACTCAAGAATCTAATCTGAATTTGCCCTGGCTCACCTTAAGGCCATTAAGGAACAATCTGGTGTGGGAAAAAAAAGGATTTGGGGTTGTTGTGCATCACAAGTGCATGTGAATGGACAATCTTGTGGTATAACAAAAGGTGAGAAACATTTTGTAGAAGATACATCAACAGCTTTCAAAACGTATGAAAGATGCCTTTAGCTTTGCCAAGGTTTGATAGGGTCTTAGCTGGAGTATTACATTCACAGTTGTGGCCTGGTTGGATTGAATCCACACTGGAGCAATGACAACAGTGCAAGGCCTTGAAAATAAAAATGCAGAGGAAGATAATGTTTGGGGTTTTTTTTGGGTTGGTTTTTTTTTTTTTTTTTTTAAAGAAGAAAAAGATTGAGGAGGAATCATCTATTACATAGGTACTGCTGCAAGAGAGGAACAAAAGTATCTCTTCTGCCCATGCTGGATGGAATAAGAATTAATGGGCTTAAATATGAGGGAGATTTCAATTAGATGGAAAGTAGCCTTCCTAAAATAACAAATAAAACTGATAAATGCTTCCCTGGCAATTAGCATAGTGAGGGTTTTTCAGAAATGCTCAGGTATCTTTTGGAAATGACGTATGTTCAAGCTGATGCTGCCTTTAGAAGCATCCCTACTGTTAAGGTAGGTCTCTTGAAGTTGCTTGCAGCTTTCTGTGACTGTGAATTGCCACGAGTGACATTATACTGCTTAGAAGCATCTGAGTACTAAGATTGACTAGAGGAGTCTGTTCCTGAGATTGGCTGAGCAGCTGGGAAGAGAGATGAGATAAGGTTTCCATAGAACATCTTGAAAGAATTAGGAAGCAAAAAGTGTGAAAACACACAGAACCATCTTTGTTGGAAATACCTGTATCCACAAGTTTCCTGATGCTTAGTGCTCTGCCCTACCTTGAGAGTGGTTGTGAAATGCATGGCTAAAGTGTCCCATGTGCCTCCTGAAGTTGTCTAAATGCAGAACTGCAATGTGTTGGCTTACTAGTGCCTGAATGTGTTTAGTTGACACATGCATCGAAGAGCCTGAATAAAATAGATTATGATGTGTTCCTGTAGTTAATGGCAACATCATACTGTATACATGCTTGTGAATAGATTTAAAATCAGAATAGATACTGCTATCATGATGAAATTCATGACAGAAGTCTTACCTAAATGGTATGTTTTGTTACTGTTTTCATATGTCAAATATATGAAGCAGTAACTTCCGTGGGAGACAATCCATGGCTGACTAGGATGTTTTCTTTACCCATCTTGCGTGATGTATGTATGTGTGCACATGCATGTGTGTATTTGGGAAGGAAGGAGGAGGAAGACATACAAGGAGTTAAGTGAACACAGAGCACTCTGGTTTTAATCCTCATCAATGGAAATGAAGAGTTTCCAATGTTTTTTGTTCCTTTCTTACCTAGTGAAGATGTTCCTCCTCACTGCAGGGGGGATGGACTAAATGGCCTTTGAAAGTCCCTTCCAACCTAACACATTTGATGGTTCTGTAGGGAAAGGAAAAAGGAATGGTAGAAGGGAAGGGTAGGGAAAGGGAAAGGGGAAAGGGAAGGGGAAGGGGAAGGGGAAGGGGAAGGGGAAGGAAGCCTGTGTCAACTATTGTCATCAATGAAGTTCTTAGCATTTCTAAATTGTGTGGTAATAAATCAGTTGTGCATAGAAAAGCTGTCTAGTTTGTATCTACCTCCTTTTTGATAGATCAAAACTCCAGAAGTTACATTTTAACCTTTAATCTTGTATGGTAATGTACTAGAAATACTTGATGTTAGCATAACAAGCTTTGGAAAAAACAGATAGCCTTTTGTTCTTTTGATTGTTTCCAGAGCTTGGAAGATACTGCTTATTGGCAAGAGCTTGTGGGATTTCCTTGAATTTTGCAATTTACAAACATTAATACAGTCATGATTATTCAAAGGTTATTCAAAAGCCTTTGACATCCAATTTACTCCTCTTTTACTGGTATCAACTTGTCTCTGGACTGTCTTAATTTGGTCCAAGATTTTGTCCAAAAAACCATACGATTTTCCTCTTACTTCATGTGTGTAACAATGTATTGCGTCAGCACAACTCATGCCTGTCTGTGAAGACTATTTAATTGTATGCAAAATTAAGACTTTATCTCATCATTTTAAAGAAAATTAGGCTTTTGAAGCACACTTTATTTTTTTTTCCACAACTGCTTAATAAGAAATGTATTTTCTTGGATCCTCATTAAAGAGAGATTGTCCTGTATTACAATCTGGTTATTACATATTTTTGAATCTATATCTCCTGTATGGCTATTACAATCCAATGTTAACTGAATGCAGCTGGCATACTGGAAAAGCTGTCTTGTTTGAAGAACAATTTTCATTTTTACGTTTACATGGAAATTATGCAGAGCTGAGATGAAAAATAATAATAATATCAAGCAAATGATAAGAGCGTTTAAGTAAAAACTGGCGTTCTGGAGAGCCTTCCTGCAGAGATCTCTGCATTATCTGGAGCACGAGTCCTATGAGGAACAGCTGAGGGAACCAGGGCTTTTTAGTCTTAAGAAAAGGAGGCTGAGGGGAGACCTTATTGCTCTCTACAACTACCTGGAAGGAGGGTGTAGAGATGGGGGGCAGCAGTTTGTCTCTTCTCTCAGGTGACAAGTGTTAGGACTAGAAGAAATGATTTCAAATTTCCCCAGGGGAGACTTAGGTCAGATATCAGGAAGAATTTCTTTACTGAAGGAGTAGTTAAGCACTGGAACAGGCTGCCCAGGGAAGCAGTGGAGTCACCATCTCTGGAGGTATTTAAAAGGTGTGTAGATATTGTGCCTGGGGATATACATGGTCTAGAGGTCAGCTACACAGGGTGAGGCCGTGATTGGACTCGATGATCTTGAAGGTCTCTTCCAACCCAAGTGATTCTATGACTCCATGATTATGTTCTAATCTTTCACTTCCACAGTGGTTTTCTATCTTTAATAAAGTTATCATCAGGTGCATCCTGAATGTTGTGCTTGTAGCAAGCCGGTTGGTTTGTCAGAGTGATGAAACATTTAAATTTATTGATAATTAGGAATTGCCCTTATTTATTTGATAAGTAAGTTCCATTTTACTGTTCTGTCTAGTAGTTATTAGTAGATTCCTTAACTAAATTCTTCAGTCTTTTTGCTTTCCTTCCCAGTATTTCAGATGGGGTTGATATATCATTTTTTTGGGTTGAATATTAAAGATTTTTAAAGTTGAAAAGCTCCACTTTTATTCAGATACTACTATTTTCATTGTGATCTGTTTGAGGTTGAGCAATATGTAATCAAGAAAAATGTCTTACTATATAATTTAATTGCATACGTCTTTTGTATGTAGCACTAAATATAAGTATTTATTTACAGATGTTGTTTGTTCTGCTGTTGATGAATATTCTACCAGCAGTAATTGGCTAAGTTAATTTGAAATATTGATCTATTTTTTTAAAATTTCAACTTTGAATTTTGCTTTGTACTTATTCTGAAGCAGATGACTTTTTCAAAGATGAATAAATTCTTGGTGTGATGGGGAGACTGAAAACACAACCATTATAAAGAAAAAGTGGAACTTTTTAACAGTTCAACAGGAGATTAGCTTGGGACTAGTCTTTATGAACAAAAAAATTATTTTAGCTATAAAAGATGACTTTGTAAGTAAGATGCTGGTAACAAAAATTATTTTGGGGGAGTCACTAGTTAGTTAAGGACTTCAGATAGTTTGAATGGCTTTGGGGAGAAATATCTTGAAACTGTAGGTATAGATGGCATGGAAATAACTTTGCTGTAGTATCTGACTGTCCATACTATTCAATCCATGGCAAAAATAAGGTAAAATGCATTTATTTCTCTACATTTTACGCTTTACTTTGTGTTTCTGTTGGGCTGGGAACATAAGCATAATCGGCTGTTGTGGATAATGAAATAATATTAGCGGTTTTTTGACCAGAAGCTCTCTGTATACCTGTTGATCTTTCTAGAGCTGATGAAAACCTGGCAGTTTAATGTACTGATTGATAGAAATACAAAGGATTTGGGAAGCCATGAAAATGGCAGACTAAAGTGAATGATACTGTATCTTGATACATGGGGAGTAGGGGCCATGAAGGAAAAAGAAGGGTTTATTCTTATTCCAGCTGGAAAAAAAAAGTGAATTTTTAGAGCCATTGAGCTGATTGCAGCAAATTTCTCCTTCCTTCCTTGTGTGAAGAGAGTGAGTGTAGCTTTTGATGCTTGCTGTCCTAAAATTATTGTTAATCATAGGTGGAGGCGTCATATGCTATAAGGAGGACTAGCATGAGCTAGCTTTGGAAGCAGCTCTTATTGGCTGGTATCACTTCAAGAGAGGAAGTTAAAGCACATGTGTGGTCACAGCCAATCTTTATCAGTATCTGGGGAAAGCCTTGGGTCGGTGATCAAAGGAGGACACTAATGCTGCACTGTAGCATAACCTTTGGTTGAACTCTTCAAATTTTGATTTCAAGAGGTGATATGTTGGATAAAATTAAATTTCCTAGTTCACCCATATCTATTTATGTAAGCAATGCAAATAAAATCCTTTGGAAGTTTGGTAGTTTCTCACTACCACTCTGGCCTTCTTATTTACTAATGAGCTCAGCATTGTTGCCTTTAAATGATTAACCATAAGTTTTTAAGTTAAATCTTCTGCACTGAAGAATACTAAATGTTTTTCAGTGCTGTGAGGGTACCGCTTAATACCTTTAATGTACAAGACAGGCTTGACCATTAGCTTATTTAATTACTTCTTAATTTATGTTGTAGATGCAAACAGTCCTGCTTAGTTTTGTTAATACTGAATAAAAAGAAAAGATGGATGGTCTGGCAGTGTTTAACGGAAAAGCAGCGCAGTTTGGGGCTTGGACTAAGTTCCAGAACACTGAAGTTAAACCTGTGTCATCTTCTGTGCCACTGTTTTTATTTGGTGAACGAGTAGACACAGAATCCCAAGGTTGGAAAAGACCCATAAGATCATCAAGTCCTGACCTATGCTAAACCTTATCCCTAAGTACCTCATCTACCCTGTTTATAAACACACCCAGGGATGGTGATTCAACCACCTCTGACTTGCACATACTCTGGTTTGGTAGCTAACCTGTTGCAATAAATCAATAAATATTTATCATTATTTACAATGGCATAATTGTTACCCATGTACTACTCTCTTACAACTACAGTTTTACAAGTGTAGTATTCTGCCTTGGGTTTTTTTTTAATACTATATGTAGTTTTTCCAGATGATTTGCAATTCTCATGCTGCCCTCCAAACAGCTGTGCTGCCCTCCTAGTGTCATCTGGAATTTTATTACTGCACCATCTACGCCAGGTCATTAATGAGATTATTGACTGGTATTAGGAGCAGGGCAGACCCCATTACCAAGTCCTCCCAGTTTGACAGCGAGCTATTGATAACTGCTCTTGGAATATGGATTTCCAGCTTGGGTACTCCCACATTATTGTAACCTAATCTCATCTCCATTTCTCTACTTTGCTTACAAGAATGTCATGGGAGACTGAGGTGGTTGCAAAGGTCTTTCTCGAAAGTGAAGCAACAGCTTACCTCTTTCTTTCACCATCCACTAAGATGGAAAAGAAAATTAGATTGGCTTAATGTGATGGATATTTTTTTTTAATTTTACCATTTTTAACCAAGTTGCAGTCAGTAGTAGAGAGTTGTGTTACTGGTCATGCCTTTTCCTCTATTGCATTGTGTGTGTTCACATTGTGTGTGTTCCTTTTTCATGGGCTTATGGGTTGGGTGTTTGGTGCATTTGATTAGTTTTGTTCCAGAGGAGATTTTAGAAGACCATGAATTTACAAAAAGCATTAGTAAGCTCCAATTACACAGTTTCAAATTGTTCCATCATAAAATGGATACTAATTTATGAAAGTCGATCTTGTGATATGGATCAGTGACGGCTACTGTGATAGTATGGATCATCTCAATTCATATCTCATACAGGTGTGTTTAGCAAGCTATGATTTTTTAATCTTGTCCTAAGGCTCTAATAGTATACAACAGCTTAATTTTTAGGTATAGAAATGCTGTTTTGGAAAGGTAACTGTATTATAAAACTCATTAGCATTACATTATTTGGGACAATTTTCCTTTAAATCAAGCTTCACCTTTAAAGTCTCTTGGAATTATAACAGTATTACACAGTATCTGCTATAATATGTAGGTTGTCATGGGCTTCTAGAAGTGTACTAGTGTTGTAAAGTGGATATCTGGTGTACATAAGCACTGGTAAGATTGGGGGAGAATTGGTTTGGTCAAGATTCTTTGTGAGTGTCCATGGAGGGGACAGCGTGGGAAGCGGGAGAATGATTTTGTTATGAATAGGGTACCAGGATTAAGAACTAAATTATAACTTCAGTGATAATTATGGGTCTAAAATGTTACCTCAAGCTGTAAACTCATAATAAAGGCTCTGAAAGTAGCCCTCTCTGTCTTCTCAGTTTTCCTTTTTCGAATGCTTTGCCTCTAAGGCATCTCTGTGCTGATAACTAAAGTTGGTCCTGGAAAAAAATGTTCTTTATATGATCAGCTTACAGAAACTGAGGGTGCCAACCTGAACTAGAGTTAGAGCCTGTGCTGAACCAAGGTTTCTGCTGGCCACAGGACATTCTCAAAATCTATTTGAAGCTATCATAGTGCTGTTATGTACTGCTCTTCAAGTTCTGCAGGTTGTTTTTAAAGGGAGTACAGAAAATGTTGGCTACAGATTTAACAAGATTTGTTGAGTTTTGATGCCATGACTTCTTAATTAGTGGCGTTAAAATATAGCTAATGCAGCTGATTAAAATTATTGAAAAATTTAAAATCAAATTAATAGTTGCAGTAAAATAAAAGGAAACAATTTAATAGAATAATCTTATCAGACATGCTCAGATAATTGTATAATGTGCCCATGTACCTCAGTCTTTACTATTTTTTTTTAACTTTTCTTCCTCTTCAGTACATATTTTGAGTGAAATAAGAACTTTCAGAACTTACACAACTAAAAGCTACCCAGGCTGAAGTTTTCAGCTGTTAGTTCTTAAAGGTCTGTGCAAAACATTTATTTAAAAAAATATATAAAAATCCATAGACTGCTGATAAAAGAAATTATACAGGATTCCAGTCATAATATGCCTGGAAAAAAAGGTATTTAAGAAAAGACATGTCTTTTTCACATACTTTTACTGAAAGGAGCCCATCCAGGGAGACTGTTGAGTATCCACAGGAATTATTATGCCCTCTTTTTAGAGTGTTAAACCCACTCTTGTCTGTGGGTCAGAGAATCACAGACCATTAGGAGTGCAGAAGGGAGCTTGAAAGATCATCTAATACAACCCCCTGCCAGAGCAGGATCACCCAGACTAAATCACACAGGGATGCATCCAGGCAGGTTTGAGTGTCCCCAGAGAAGGAGTTCCTTCTTATATTCCCATGGAACTTCCTGTACTCCAGCTTGCACCCATTGCCCCTTGTCCTGATGTGTCAGGTTATTGATAGTTGTAATGTTCTATAAGGGAAAAATGAATCCTGCAAGTATTAGAACAGATGATGCTTTGTCTCTTCTGGATTTACTTCTTGCAGTGGATTCACTCATTTATCAAAAAAAGCTGCGGGACGCTTGTCCTGGTGCCCTCTCTGTGTAGCCTCTGTGGAAACTACTCAAATGTGAACTTGTCCTGCACTTACTGGGCCCCAGAAGACACATACAATGGCTCTACTCATCTGCTTACTGTTTTTTAAACTTGTAGGAACCTAGATGTCTCTACAACCTGCCACAAAATTTGCTAAAATTGACCAAGAAGCTTAAAATGTTTTAGGAGGGAATGGAGGTTGCCGTCAATAGGCCACTAAACATATGTGAGCCACAGGTTTAAATACAACTGACTGAAAGGCATGTTAAGACATATGTTTAAACCTTGGTACTTAGAAGCAAGAAACCCAGAGTTCCAACCTGCTGGAACGTTCAGAAACTGGAGGATGACAGATTTCATGACTTTCTTTAAAAGCTCTGCAAAATGGCCACACGTGCTTATTGAAACAGGCTGCCTAACATAAGCACGCCCAAGACACCCTGTAACCTGATCAGCTTTTCTACATATGCTTTGCATTGTTTTCTGCTTCTCCATCTAATAATTGGGAGTTTGCAAAGTTGCAGGGAATAAAGTTGCTGCCAAACTGGCAACATTACCTTTGTGTATGTAAGAGAAATTTCATGTCCTGTTAGTAGCAAGGTCAAAGGTGTCTGAGAGCAATGACTAGAAAAATTCAGAAGCAGGTACATATTAATTCAGATTTTTAACTGTAAACTGTATGTCTGATGTAGTAAATCTTTTAATACATTTTTGGTTTTCATGAAAGATTGGGGTTTTTTTGGTAAAAATTATGCCACAATCCATAATAAGGAAATCCTTCTCTAGATAATATTATTATTAGTAGTAATAATAATAGTACTAGTAATAATAATGATGATAATAAAATAATATCTAAATTCAGTCAGATCCACGGATGGTAATTTGTGGGAATTGGAGTAGTTAAAAATATAACCAACTGGGTGTATGGTTCAGAAATTTCCATCTTATACCTGTGGTCTGCTTCTTTTAATCCCACCAATAATTGTATTGAAAATGAAACAAATATTTTTAATATCTGCTGCAAACTTTCTGTGTAGCTTCAAAAGAAAAAAATACAAATGCTTCAAGTAAATTAGGGACAAATTTGCTAAAGTCCAAAGGAAAATGACCAGAGGTCTAGAAAATGAGACCAGTGATAAAAAGTTGAAGGTTTTAGTTTGTTTTCTTTGGAGAAGAAAGGAACAAGGACAGAAATGTAAAGTGCTTTGGCAGTGGCCATGGTAGTGCTGGTACCTTGCTGGGGACTTTGGCTGGCAAGCATGGTGCAGAGCAACTGATGCTGGTTTTCAGTCAGTATAGAACAAGAAATGAGCTCCAGCCACAGGAAAAGCAGACTAGATGTTAGGGAGACCTTCTGGAGGTGTGAACAGATGAACAGCAGAAATTTGTAGCATCCCCATCATTGAAAATTTTAAAAGAACACAGAGAAATGTATTTCAATAATGTCTTTCAGGCTGCCCAGAGAGGGGGTGGGTGCCCCATCCCTGGGGGTGTTCAAGGTCAGGTTGGATGGGGCCCTGGGCAACCTTGTGTAGCTCCAGGCCTGGAGGTTGGTGTCCCTGCCTGTGGCAGGGGGTTGGAGCTCTGTGATCCCTGGGGTCCCTTCCAACCCAGACCAGTCTGGGATTCTATGATAATACCTGATTATAATTGTCTGTGAACGGAAAGGTGGACAAGGTGACCTCTGAAGGGCTCATCTAGACCTTTTAATATGATGTAATATATTCCTTTTCACCCCCAGTTAGTTTAAAAAAGTGGAGGAAAGCAGTGTAATTATATACACAACTTTTTTCCTCTTTCTCTGTCAAATTAACCTGAACTACATAGTGTATAAATATGGTCAATAAATACCTCTGGTATTTATTAGTAATATTTTAGTATTAGTAATATGTTACTAATATTAGTAAAGAGTAAAATAATTTTATATATATCTAATCCATGTATTAACAGGATTTAAAGTGCCTTAAAATTAATTTTAATGCAATAAAGTATTTACTTAATCACATCTACTTATTAATCAATAATGAATCAACTACTAATTATGATTATCATATATTTCATTAATCTAATATAAAAGCATTTGGATTTTTTATAATTTGCTTAATTGTAAATGACTGAAGATTTTAATATTTTCTTAAACTAGGAAATATTTGAAATATAATCTCTTAGAACTTTAACAGGATGATTAGACATCCACAAAATTAATTTCTCCATAATTCTGTTTAGAATTTTAATGGAAACCTGCTGAAGTATTTTTCTTACAAGTTGGGAGAATCTCAAGCAATGGCTTGAGGCAATTTCTTAGAACTGTGAGAAATAACATGCATATAGCAGATGGAGGGAAACTCCTAGCTACTTAAAATTATACTTTCCCACAGTCACAAAAATATTTGCATTGAAGCGAGATGAAAAGATGAAATTTGAACTAATTTAATATATTAGTATATATAAATTTTAATGCCACTTAAGTCCCCTAAAAGAGGAATTAAAGTGTGGCAATGTGACTAAAAACCTAGACTTCTAATATGTGTTTTTATTATTCTGTTTGACAGGTTATATATAGGCTTAATACTGCTTAACGTGATTATCAAATAATTTCATTTGAAAATCTACTCTTATAAATGTTTTAATATGGTTAGGGAATCTGCAGCACTGTTTCTAGACACCTTTGCAGATCATGTGTCTCAGCTTCAAAAGGCATCTATTGTTTTATAAACAAAAGAATACAATAACATTTCATTATGTTCAAAAACCAAAGCATCTTGTCTGGATTTTTTGTGTGTGGTGGCAAACATGAAAATAAATCATTGACATTCAGTTGGTATTGGTTTTTTTGTAAAAAAGATAAATCTTTTTCATGAAGTTTCTATAGGAATTGCTGTTTCTATGTGGTAGAGGGCAATTTTTGCTAGAGAAAAGTTGTGTTTTAATTATATGCAGAGTTTTATCAGCATTTTAATAAAAATCCTCATAGGATACATTTTATCTTTAAGGATTTTTTTTCCTTTAAAGATGTTCCACTCTTAATACCATGTGTTGGAGTCACTGCAAGCTCCTTCATCACTTGTAATGAAATCCTGGCAGGAGGAGCAAAGTAGCGGTTACCATGGGGAAGTCTGTCTGTACCTACAGAACTGGGTAATTCCAATAGAGAAATTTCTCAGACTTATTTTCAAGACAATTGTGCTAAAGCAAGAGCTTCAACAAATCCTACAGATGTTTTTATTTTTCTGTGAAATCATACAAAAAAAAAAGAGAAGAAAGAAATGTGGGACAATTGTACCGTTCAGGGTTTCTGAGGGATTCAGGAGAATGAGGATAAGGATGAAGAGAATCAAAGTGGTTGGTCAGAAATGGAGACCTCCAGAGGAAATGGATCTAAATTGATGAGACTCCTTTTAGCTTGTGAAAAGAGATACCACTGGGAGAGAATGGGCTGATACAGGTCTGTCTGAAGGGCGTATAGAAGAGGGAGTGAGGAATTTTTTACTTTACTTCCAGGTAGGGTGCTGGAACTGTTAGGAAGGACAGTTCCTTAACCAAAGGGAAAAACCTTTGTAGACTAAACTGTGGTGATTATTAATTTTAAAAATCAGAAGCACAGATTAGTTTAAAACCATTTAACTATAAGAAGCTGGCAGAATACCTGTGGAAAGACTGTATTTGCCCTGAGTTTGTTCCAGGTGAGATCCTTAATGGTCCTTTAGTCCAGCCCCTCGTTCCTGGTCCTGCACCTTCATGTGGTATTTACGTGAAACCACAAGTGACTCCTCCCTGCTGTGATGCCCCCCCCAACCCTCCCCCCCAAACCTCAAACAACCAAACAAGTAATTTTATCTTTTTTAGGTTCTCAGGTGTCCAGAAAGTTCTGTTATTTAATGGAGTTACGTGGGTCAGGATAGACTCACAGGCTGCACTGGGTTGAGAGGTACCTTCAGTGGTCAACTAGTCGCAACCCCTCCAGTGAGCAGGGACACCTTTACTCAGAGCTTCATCAGGCCTGACTTTGAATGTATCCAGGGATGGGGCCTCCACCACCTCTCTGGGCAACCTGGGCCAGTGTCTCACCACTGAGAACTTCTTCCTAATATCTCATCTAAACCTGTCCTGCACTAGTTTAAAACCATTGCCCCTTGTCCTGTCGGTCTGTGCCCTTGTGAACAGTCCCTCTCCAGCTTTCCTACAGACCCTTCAAGTACTGGAAGGTCTCTCTGGAGCCTTCTCTTCTCCAGGCTGAACAAGCCCAACTCTCTCAGCCTGTCTTCATAAAGAGAGGTGCTGCAGCCCTTTGATCATCTTTGTGGCCTCCTCTGGACCTGCTCCAACAGGTCCATGTCCTCCTTGTGCTGAGGACCCCAGAGCTGGACACAGCACTGCAGGGGGTCTCTGCAGAAGAGAGCAGAGGGGCACAATCCCCTCTCTTGATCTGCTGGCCAGACTTTTGGTGATGCAGCCCAGGATGCTCTTGGCCTCTGAGCTGTGAGTGCACAATGTTGGCTCTCGGCAATCTTAGTGTCTATGCATGATGTGAATATTTTAAGTAAAAAGAAGACCGCACAGGTGGAGCTGAGAAGGACTGTTGAGGACTGCAATTCCCAAATGCATGAAGAATATTTATAAACTTGGTAAAAGTTAAATATTTTAGCATCGGGTTTATTCCCTGGTTTTAGGAAAAAAACCCTGTTGGCTTTTAACTAATGTCATTTTCTTTGAAAATCGATGCCAAATACTACTCAGTTAGAGGGGCACAGTGTTTCTGTTTGCCCTCCCTTTCCCCATCTGGAGGAAATGCTAGCACATGGTCAAGACAAGAAAATCAGATAATAGTTGTAAAACTGTATCATTATGGTGGCAGTGAAAAACTTTGCAAAAAGTTATTTCTCTAGTAATGAAATGACTTTTTATGAAGAGTTTCTAACAGTCAAACTCACAGAAGTTACAGATGATTTTTTTGTTTCCAGGCAGCATATTGTTTCTGTGTAATCTAATGAAAACAACGTGGGCTCTAGAAAGCCAAATGTTTTCTGACCTTGAAAGAAACTAATGAATAGCTGTAAGGATATAAATATTAAAATAAATAAATAAATAAAACCATCAGAAGACATGTAATGAGCTTATGTTTTAAGTATTCAGAACCATTCTATGGTTTCGTATCTGTGGTGCACTCTGCTATCGATTTAATAGTCCTGGGTCTCAGTTTTTCTTTGCTAGTTTCTGCCTGTGATGATAAAAATATACAGCAACTTCAATGTCAGGATACTTTCTTTTTTAGGAACGTTTATCCTTGCTACATTCTTGTTCTTTCACTTATCCAGCTAAATAGTTTCAGATCGCTTTTTATCAAGTACTTGTCAAGCATTTGGTACAGAAGCATGTTTTTACCCTGCTGAGTTAATTAAGGTGACTGTAAACAAAAAGATGTACAATTCAAAGCCAAGCAGTGTTTCACACAAGGATGGAGGTGATAATAGCTTAATTCCTGCTTGATCTTTCCTGTCTTTGCCCTGGCTACTTCGGATTGACCTTGTCCGCAATCTGATGACCTCCCTATTGCACTCAGCCAGTTGGAAAGCTGCTCATGCCATAGCTGGCCCTGAGGGGCTATCTGGGAGACCACTGATCCATTGACCCATGTCAAGACCGGGTTTCACATCCCATCTACTGAGCTTCTGACGTATCTACATACTACACCCACTGTAGACAAAGCCAGTGGGTCAGTCTTGATTCTTCCTCCCCTCCCCAATTTCTCGCAGTTTGTGCTTGGAGTATGGAAGAGCATTCTTACACCAGGCACTTGCTATGAAATACCCTTCCTGAAGTGATTGCACATATTGATCTTTTCTTTAAAAAGCAAATAAGTTCCCTAATTTAGTGGCTCAGTTTTTCTATATCCATCAAATTGCCAAGTTTATTGGTTGTATTTAAGTCTTAAATATTGGTTGTATGTAAGTCACAAAAAAAAACCCCCAAAACCAACCACAAAACCCCACCCTTAAAATATATTTAGGACAGAAATATATATGTTATGCCTTAATAGGCGTTTTCTGTTAAGTGTTATGCCAGGACTCTGCAGACAGTATGTGAATAAGGTTCTAATCACATTACCTTGGATATGTTTACGTATATCCTAGTGCTTATTTATCAAAATCAATGACAACTGATGAAGTCAATGTTTTTTTTCCAAAACAGGGAAACATTCTGCTTATCTAGGAGAAAAATCCTTGTGATTTTGAGCGGAGTTTCGCTTCCTACTATATTGGGTTCAGTTCTGTTCTCCTTTCTGATTGAAAAATGTCTGTCTTTGGCCATTGCTATTACTTTGCTTTTCTTATAAGAGTTGGGAATTACAATTTTGTTGCATTTTTTCCTCAGGCTCTGCCAGCAGAAGGGCCAGGCCGGGCCTGTGGGGAGGTTAAATGCCACTTTCCAGTCCTGTTCAGCACAGGCATAGGCCACACTTCTTTAAAGCTGTGATGATCCTGACAAGGAATTTAACACATACACAGACCTTGTAACCATGTGAAATTCCTTCCTTTTATTCTTCCCACCTTTCCTCTGTGTGTGAGTGAAATTACACGTGATTCTTCCCTGTAATTACAGACTGGGCACATAATTCAGTTAGTGACCTTTCCAGGAAAGAAAAATACTGACTTGATTCAGCTTTGTGTGTGGTTTATTTTCTGAACATGTGATATAACTCCAGGTATTTTAGAATTTACAAAACAAGTATTTCTGGGAATTGAACAATCTTAGATAGTAGCCTAAACATAACATTCTTAGACCCTTTCTGTCAGAATAAGAATATAACTGGGGTTTACACCTTCATAATTAATGTACATGGCTCTACTTTCACCCAAACCTTAAACTGCCATTGGCACATTAGCACTTCAAAATGTGGATTGCATTAAAATGTGAAAGAAGCCGTTTTCCCCAACTTCTTGATGTGTCATTCCACTCAATACTATTTGTACCATGTGATGTTCATTAGTTTTATAAGTTCCTTTGTGCATAATACGCAATGAAAATCCCTGTTATGAGGAGTTTTTTGGTCTCATAGCCTGTTGTGTCTTAGTTCTTTGTCATGTTAAAAGCGTGATAGTGATTTATCATATCGAAAGGTTTAAATTTTAGAAAATATAAAAGAAGCTATTTCCTCCTTTTGGGGAGGGGAGGTGGGATATCTGTGGGAGGAATTTGTGTGTTCTCTTTGCCTGATGCCATTCTAATAATTATTTTTTTTTAACATGACAAAGTGCATCCTCTGTCAGAATTTATAACGTGGCATTGTTTTTCATTTATCTACAGGAATTGATTCCTGAATTCTATTACCTCCCAGAGATATTTGTCAACAGCAACAATTACAATCTGGGAGTGATGGATGATGGAACAGTTGTGTCTGATGTTGAACTTCCACCGTGGGCCAAAACCCCAGAAGAATTTGTTCGCATAAACAGACTGGTAAGATGGCTATCTCCTATTGTCTGTCAAGTAACATTTGTCTTCTTCTGAAATAGTTTGGATCTCTGCTTGCAATATATAGCTGTTTGTAATTTATTTAGGGCTATGGCTGAAATAATCTGAAGAAAATTGCAAATTTAGGAAGAAAAAAGGCATATAGTAGTGGTCATCCTTGAGAATTGCTCAAAACTTTTTGAGAGTGGTCTAAAAAAAGGAGGTCTTATCCCATTTGTATGTCAGCTCTTGTGCTAAAGAGCTAATAAAAATCATCTCTTTACAGAAGACTGGAAAAGGCTTCTTTAATCATAGAAATAATTGTCACTCTGATTAATAAAGTGTAATTTTAGGGTTTTTTTCATTTTAGTATCTATTTAACTGCAAAGATCAGTGAACATCTCAGGGAGAGAGTCTGCATTTTCAATCTCCTGCCACGTCTTCCATTTCTGCCATTACATTGATATTTTTGAAACCTTTTTTTTTTTTTTTTTCCGAAGAAAACAAATCTGAGTTTTCCTTTGCCTGCTAAATTTCCCAAACATGTATTACTGGTTTGGAAAATCCTGTTGTTAGCACTGCCTGTGCCTGTGCCGTCCAGGCAGTTTAATGAATTAGAGTAGCTGTTGTAGTATCATTGTTGGTGTTTCAGCACATTCTTAAAACTATCAAGTTAGGCTGTCTAAAATAAATAAATTAGAGAAGTTTTGGGTTTGTTTTTTTTAATAAATCTTGAAAAATGATGTTGTGGTTTTTGTGTGGTAGTCAGCTAACTGGGAAATGCTGAATTAAAGCATGGAAGCGCTCAAAAACTTTTCAGATCCCATGTTAAGACTTGGTAACGTCCTGATACACCCACGTTAGAAAATGGGAACTAAAAAAGTTCCACTGGCAGAACAATATTCACAAAATTGCAGAACAGTCACCTCAGAAGAAGTCTGTGACTTGTAAGTTATCAGAATGCTTTGCACTCGCTGGCGGTGTGATGCCGAGGCCTTCAGAAACGCTGCGTGGCCTCTGTTGCTGCCGGCAGTTGTGGGGTGCACCGTAATCATCGCTAATTGGGTTAGGTGAATGTAGCGGTTTGTGTCATATGGATGTGTGGGCAAATTTTACTCAAACGAAGTATGAAGTGCACTAACGTTTAGCAGGACTACTTGGCAAACCATAGTCAAACACAGCTTTTGATCTTGGAGTTGTGCTGATAGGGAATAGGTTAGAGAGTAGGCCCGACACCTTCCTGAGCTTGGCGTGCCTTGGTGGCTCAGGATAACTGGAGTAATGAAAAGCTGTGGTCTTAAGCAGACTTGTCAAAGGCAGCCTGTGGCCTCCATCTCTCATAACTGTGGTGTCTTAGCTTTTGCATAAAATACAGTTCTCATTCTGTTAATTATGGATCTGGCTTTCCCCACTGTGAAGTTATTCCCCGTCTCCCGCTTCCTCCTCTTCTAAGATTTTAGCTCTTAATTTTAGCCCACTCATTTCTGGCCTTGAGGCCAGATTTTTCTCACACTGTGCACTCTGACCTACCCTTCCTTCATCCTTCCATCATTTCCCAAAGCCTTTACTCTTAGTGTCTGCCTTTCTTGCAGCTCTCCGGTATCTCTCACTTGTGCTCTATCTCAGGGTGAAGCGCTTCATCAGCAGGAAATAGCTGCTTTTAGATTATTACTGTTAAAATCTTGGGCACAGAATGGAAAGTCCCTTTAAGGTCTTGTCTTAGTAATGACCTCATTCCCTATTCCAAATATATTTTTCTTTTTATGCACAATCTACAATAAACACATCTTTATTTTATTAAATCCTGATGAAAATCAGTTCGGGACACTGTAGAATGAGGGAAGTACTTGTTACATATCCAGAACTTTCATTTCAAGAAACAGTAATGGGAAAGCAGCAGTATGTTAACTTTTGTGTATTTGAATGCTGAAGATTAAAATTACTTTGTCCTTCCCTTAATTTCACTCAGCATTCCTTATGAAACTGAAACATCATATTTATTATCTAAATATAATTAATGTTTCCTTCTCATGTATTTTTCTCCCCACCCCCAGTAATTCTTCACTACTGATTGTGAATTTTGAAACTAGTTTAATCACAAAGACTTTGCTAGTAATCTGCTTGGCTTGGTAACCTCTGTGGTGGAAGTCCACCTTGCAGTACTACTTGTCAAACGCTGTAATGAGGGAACACACAAAACTTTCCATAAATCAGAGTTTTTCAAAACTAAGAACTTTTAGGGGAACACACAATTTTCACGTTTTGCATAGTTGGACAGAGTAGATTTTTTTTAAGGCTTAAGCTAATTATGAAAGTAAGAAATAATTTACCAAGTGTCTATACATTAAAGTGTGTCGCTTTTGGTGACACTGTAAGGCTCTGATGCTGTTGCTGTAATTCAGATATGGCATTTTGGTCAGTCTGGTAGCATGACATTGTCACTTCTGTGCCAGTGAATTGCGTTGACTGATTCTGTGTGACATGGTTTAACCTTACCATGGTGGCAGTGGCTCTGCCAGTGCTGGTATGGGTGATGCCCTCTGAAATCTGCTGTAAAACTGTAAAAAATTACATGCAAATATTAAATTGCTTTTTCCTGTTAATACTTAGTGGATTGGACACTATCAGCATCAAATCAGCATAATTTTATTTTTTAAGTGGAAAAGGTGTTTAGGAAGGATGCTTAAACCTCAGTTCCTCACAAGTGCTACCAAAAAAGTGTGATATGATGTGGTATGAGCTGATTCACTCAGCTAATATTTCCTTACTGCTTCCTGGCTCAGCCAAATAGTGATTACAGTATTTTAAGCGCTTGTTTTGTAAGCTATCACACGGAGATGTTTTTTACCTTTGCATTTCAGTTTACCTCTTTAAGTCCACAGATCTTACACAACGATTTGAGCTCATGAAATGCATACTACTTTGATCTGTGACCTTTTTGTGGTGCTAATCGGGTTCCTGATATCATTATACCTTGCTCATTAATCATATTTCCTGCAGCCCGTCAGCCAGCCAGACAGCCCCAGCCCCTGTTTGCAGCCTCGTGTTGGCAGGTTTCTACTTTTCCAGATTATTACAGTGTGATACTTTGGCTTCTCATAACCAGACCCACATCAAGCTGTGTGCTACAATTAAAGTCAGATGGTCCTCAGGTTGAACAGGGATATACTGTTGCAGCTGTCTGTCTTTCTGGAACAGACCCGCACGGATAACAGATGATATGTAGGACAGTGCATAATAACAGCTTGTACAGTACTGGGTCAATAGCAGGGGTTCAGAACATTAATTGACAGGCTGATAGCTGATTTAAAAGTGATTCCCAACCTATTTTTAATTCTATAAAGTGCGTGTTTTAATTGAAATAGATTGTTGCGTGTCCTCTGTGTTTGTTCTGAGAGGAAAAGCGGGATGGTGTATAATTAAAACTGGGTTTTGATTGATGGAATGTCACGATGAGCTAAATGATAGCATCAGGATGTCATTCCAGGCAATACAAAGAAGTGCAAAATTCATGTATTGCTTCTGCATATAGTTGGTACTTGTTCTGTAACTATATGCTTCTGCATATAGTTGGTATTTGTTTGTGATAGCATGATATTTTATAACAGCACAAATCAGTGTGGGATCAGGGGGAGGTTAGGATATTTTTCTCTGAGACAGTCTGCAGTTTGATGGGAAAGTTGCTGGCTTTTTACCATCCTGAAACCTTATTATATACCTCTAAAGCCCTGTATTGTATTTAGTGCTGTAGAATAGCTGCTAAGATAGCTGAAAAGATTTTTTACTTTGCACAGATGCAGTTGTATTGTTGTATAATTCCATCGTTTTATATATATATGTGTGTGGAATAAGAATTACAGTATTAGCTTAATGAAAGAAAAAGCCTGCAAACTTTTAAATAAGATAAAATAATAATTTCTTCCCCCAACAAAATAGAAAAATGCCAGATACAACATAGTGCTGCATCTTTATTTCAAAGTAGTGATATGTTTAGGGCATTAGTGTTTAAGCAAAGGGGAGAATGCTAACTTGATCTGATACCCAATAAAAAGGAAATACCCAATGATTTTGTTTCTCCCATGCTTCTGAGAGAAGAAGAAATATGAAGTATTCTGGTAAGTGTATAAAAACATAGACGTTCAGATGTTGTTTGAATACAGACATCTTAAAAACTACAGCAGTAGTTGTCAGGCACTAAATAGACATATCATTTGAAACTTAGATTTTTCTGGGGTCTTTTATGGGCTTCACAGTCTTATTTATGTTAGCTGCCCTCCTTTAGAATAGTTTTCTGGTTGAGAAATGTAAATTCACTTGTTGGAGTTAGTGATAATTGCACCATTAAAGCTAACAGAAATTATAAGTGCCGTTCTTATCATGCATGACAAAGTGGACATTTGCAAAGACCAGGGGCAACCCAAGGAAAAGTCCCATGCTTCCCAAGAGCTAAAAATCCCAGTAAGGCAGTTCTGTTTGTTGTAAATATTAACATGGTCTATTTTGTCCTGTCATTGAAGGCTGGATGTCTAAATAGGTAAGAATTAATTAAAAACTTATTAGTCTGATAATAACTACATTCACACAGCTTTGATGAGCCTCAGTTTTTTGAGAATTAGATGGCTACAGTGCTAATGAAGTTGTTGGGGTATGCCAAGACAGCTTTCCACAGCGTATTTCAATTTAAGTATTTTAGTGCTTTTTTGCAGGGTTAGTCTTTTAGTGGTTTATCTGTTTGTTTTAGTGCTGGGGAAAATGTAAGAGGGATTTGAAAAGTGATGAGATTACTGTGCTGGCTTGAAAATTTTGAAATCTGATTTTTAAATAATTGAAAATGTAGCGAATGGGAGCTGGGGCACTTTCTGAAACAAATGAAATACTTAATTACAGAAAGGTACTATACACAACACTTATACTGGCATGATAAGTAAAACAAAAAGGGTAGGGCAGCCATTCACCCTGTTGCATCATAGTGGAGAAAAATGAATCACCATTAAGATTCACCAGTTGGTAAGACAGCTCTAGAATGATAATTAGAGGATTATTATTATTATTGGTCGACATGGTGCATTATGTTTTAGTGGAGGCTGCTCCACCTTGTGCTAGAAAATGCTGAAGAAAACATTTCCTGGCAACTAACACACCAACAATACTCAGAACTGCAGCTTTTGCAAGTCTTCACTCTCTCCTATCCATGTTGCTGGTAATATCTTACTCATTAAATATGTTAAAACCATTAAAAGAGCAGGGAAAAAGCTAAAATGAAAACTTGGTTAACTAGCAATCTCAGAGTTGTTACCTGTGCAGCAGCTACTTTGAAATTCCAGTATAAGCAGGATTGGATGTAGTCTTAAAAAGCTAGAATGCAGCTTGGTCTGTGTTCACTGCGTGATGAAGATGCTTCTGGCCATCCGAGCTGATCTGAAAGGCTTACAGAATTTGAGTGTTGAATGAGGCTTACGGACTTTGAGGGAAAGAAAAGCATAGCTCTGTGAACTCTTCACTCAACTTGGGCTCTTCTACACGGTTCCGTTGATGCGTTAGATGTCTCTTCATCTAGAAGAGAGGTGATGGATCATGGTGAAAATGGAGAAGAGTTTGGATACCAGTTTGTTCCAACTATTCATAAATTATGTATGTGATGGAAGTGTTGCTTCCATTTGTATTTCTGATCTGTGGTGATTTTTCATGGCTTTCCTTTGGAAATTACAATCCAGATACAATATAAGACGTGTGCAATACCCTCTGAAAGAAGGGTATCACCTTTACAAGCATTTTAGGTTTTAGACAAAACACTTTTGTAAGTGTATAATATAAAAAACAGATTGGAAAGTAATCTGCAACTTTGCTTTTCCTTGCAAGTATTTGTATTCCTATGCTGTGTATATGTGTGTGTATAATGCATTTAAAACAGGTATAAGTTTAAATATAACTATTGACAATGCATCTTAAAACACTCTGCTGCAACATTTAATGTTGCTTTCAAGCTGTGGCTATGGAAAAAGGTTTGTGCAGGAGGCAAAGTTCCTTGTGTCAGGCAAAAGAAACATTTCTACTAGTAGAAGTGTCAGAAAATTAATTGTACAACCCAGAATGTTGTCAGGAATACTATTCTTCAGCAAAGCTGGGTCAGAAAAATCCAACCTGCTGGTGTATTGGACTTTGTGTATTTAAAAGTTTGATGCTGTGTAACACATAGTTAGTTTGTCCTCGTCTATAAAGACAAGACAGTCCTGGGAAGCACATGGACTGCATCACATAGGTACTTAACAGGCAGAGGAGCATGCAAAGTCTCTTCTAGAATTTAAGAAATGTAGGATGTAAATGTGTAAATGATTCCTTCTTTCCTCAAAAAGTGCTTCCATGACTGCAGTGGCTGGTTTCCCCTTTCAGTTTGTCCATGTGGAACACTGAAATTGGCTTAAACCTGTTTGGTTTGCACCTGAGCTAAGTGGTGTATTGGTATAACTGTGTTTCTGTGCCTCTTACACGCCTCTCCTACCAGCTCAGCCACACGTGTAACAAGTTCATCGTCTGTATTTGTCACAGTGGGATTTTTTTACTTCCTCAAAGTAAAGACTTTTGTTGTCTTTCACACAGAAATACTTGTGTGTGGGCTACTGGACAGTTGTAAGCTGCTAATTGAAACACTGGGTAATTGTAAGCAGTCATTTGATTTAATTTTCTCATGTATAGATCTGATTTTTAACGAAAAAAGGGAGGGGAATCCAACCTTCATTGCTTATTTTCAAGCATCTTATTCAGATCTCATCTGAATTTAAATCTAGAATAACATGGGTAATGCCAGCAGAACTGCACTGAGGTGGAATCAGTGCTAGAGAAAACCTAACTTGGGGGTGTTCTAGAGGAAAAATAAAAGGATCATTCAATATAAGACATTTCTGAAAAGTTGAGGAGAAATAATTCTAAAGGAATGTGATATATGGCCTGTTAGAAAAGATTCTGGAAATCTGTGAATAAAGAAAAGTAGACCTATTTTCTGTGTGTACAATTGACTCTATGTGTATAAGAATAACTTATTTTTATTGAAGTGCTGTCTAAGAAATATGACCAGAAATTCACATTTATTTACATCCAATTCTGTTAGAATGTTGGTTTAACTAATTTTCAGTAAGAATTTATATTGATTTAATTTGTAAAGGAGACTACTACACAAAGAAAGTCAACTGTATTCAAGGGAGGTAACAGAAAGTGAACTCAAGCCATGCTTTTGAACAGAGCTTGTTCTAAGGATGTGGAAAGCATTCAGTTTCGGTTTCATAACACATCAAAATATACTAATATTGGAAGATGGTGTTTAGCCTGGAGAAGAAGAGCCTTATTGCACTCCACAGCTACCTGAGGTTATCCTTCCCCTCTGCTCTGCCCTGGTCAGGCCCCACCTGGAGTGTTGTGTCCAGTTCTGGGCTCCCTGGTATAAAAAAGACAGAGATGTCCTGGAGAGAGTCCAGCAGAGGCTGCGAAGGGGATGAAGGGCCTGGAGCATCTCCCCTGCCAGGAAAGGCTGAGTGAGCTGGGGCTGTTCAGCCTGGAGAGAAGCAGCCTGAGAGGGAGCCCTGGGACAGGCTGCCCAGGGGGTGTGGAGTCTCCTTCTCTGGAGAGATTCCGGCCCCGTCTGGACGCCGCCCTGTGTGACCTGTCCTAGGGACCCTGCTTTGGCAGGGGGTTGGACCCCATGGGCTCTGGAGGTCCCTTCCAACCCCTATGATTCTGTGATTCCATGAAGGGAGGTTGTTGTGAGGTGGTTGTCTGTCTCTTCTCCCATGGAAAGAGCAATAGGATGAAAGGAAATGGCCTCAGGTTCTGGCAAGGGACATGGTTTAAATGTGTAGATGTGGCACTTGGGGACATGGTTAGTGGTGGACTTGGCAGCGTTACATTAAGGGTTGGACTCAGTCATCTTAATGGTCTTTTTGACCAAAATAATTCTGTGATACTCTGATGATATATACAATGGAATACATCAAAGATGTGCATCTGTGGCACAAAGACAGTACATAACAAAACCTTAAATGTTATGATGTAAAGAAACCTTTTTTTTTTTCCTTTTCAATGATAATAGTTACCTAGGTGCTGTGTTGTAATTTGTTTATCAAAAGCATCAATCTCACTTATGTCCAATCCAGATGTGTAAACAGGAAGGGAAAGCAGAGTTTGTAAAATCTATTCTTTCCATAATAATCCCTTCATTATGTCTTGCTTCAGTTTCTACCATCTCTTTAAACTCTGCACACAAGTTACTTTACTGAAATTGCAACGAAACTCTGGACTTCAAGGCTGTAAGCAGAGTGAAATTTTAAAAAAGCCCACACATGCTTACATTTAAATAATTTCTGAAAGTGTGATAGATGCCAGTCTTCCTGAATAAAGAAAACTTAATGGAATCATGGAATGTGATTTCCTGGGCAGCCTGTCTGTCTGCCTTTGCTATTACAGGGGGGAAAATATAAAGAAGCTGGTGTAAACGTTTGCCAGTCTTCATTATTCAAAAAAATCCAAGGTATTGAACAAATCTAGCATAAGTCTCTCATATTTAAAAAAAAAACCCAAACTCCACAATCTATCACACTTTTAAAATAGTTTCAATTACTTTATAACCATTATGACATGACACAGTTACCTGTAATTTATCTATCTTCGTGAAACTAAACAAGGTGAGCCGGAGAAAAAGTAAAAATAGTAAAAAATCAAATTAGAAAAGTAGCAAAAACAGTCAGGACGAATGTAGAAGTGTAAAAAGAAAGCAAAGCCTAAACTAAAACTATAAGATTCAAAAGAGTAACAAGAGATGCATTAATAGGTAACAGAATAGGGTAAGAAAAATAATCACAACCAAGATAAATAATAAAACACAGTCAGGAAAGATTATGGAAAGCCAAGTGATAGCACAGTTTAAGCATGTGCAGTTTAACAAAATAAAGGAAAACTAATGCAGGTGAATTCCCTTCTATTAAAAAACAATTAAAATATTGGAAACAATCTAGACCGTTAAATTTGCTTTCAGCTCTTTTGTGGTTTGATGTTGTAGAACCGGTGTTTGAAAGCGAGTCCATGGAGGACATTAAAGTTATTACTGTGTGAAATGAAGTGGGAAACAATTGTGCTGGAGCCATTGCCCCATTTAACAGGTGTTCACTAAATCTGTCTGTCTTCTGTTTGTCTGTTCTCCCAACGCTGAGCCCGGGTGCTCCATGTAAATGGCATTCTGAGGGATAATGTTGAAAATTTAGTAAGAATTTCGATTAACATGGAAAATTGCATCATGAGCTTGGGATAGGTAAGGGAAGGGAAAAAAAGTCTGAAAATTGTGATAGTTTCTTACTTAATTTACTAAGAGCTACAGGGTGTGATTAGAAGCTGCTTTACCAAGAAATACTGCAACTTGTTCTTGCTATAAGGTGAATAATGACTGTCAGGACTTCAATCCGACAGCGTACTGGTGAGAGACCTGGAAGGGTATGGTGGTGTTGCATTTGTTTCAGTGTTGTCTAAAGTTATTTATAGATCACATGTGAAAATATGCTGCTAGATTTGAATTTGATGAGTAGGGGGTTGGGGGTTTTTTTCCCTAAATATAGTATTTGTAATGTAGTCAGAACATGGAGAAGTTTCCATCCCGAGTGTTGGGAAAGAAAGTGGGATTTTTATAACATTTGGATGTGTGGAGCTGTGGAGAAATAAACTGAGAATTTGTGGTCTTCAGCTGAAGGAGGGGAGGGGTTGAGAAAACATGGCCATCTGTGCCCTACATGGAAGGATTCAAAAAAAGTCAGCTGAGACTTTGCTTTCAGTGCTTTTCCCTGGCAAGACTCCACTTTTTGAAAGCCTGGGATGAGGAACAGTAATGCTGCTGAAACCATCTGGGGTACAGAGAAAGCGTATGACGATGATACAGAGGTAGGAAAAACTCTTTTATGAAGAAAGTTTCTCCTTTCCAGGGGAGATGAGAAGAAGGAGCACAGTAAAAGCATTCAAAATAATGATTGGAAGTGAGAAATCATGTCAGGAAATGATGTTCTCTGCTCCGTAACGTAAGGGTGTAAAGGTTGCTTGTGAAATGAAACGTTAACATTTGCTACGAGGTGTATTTTTTTTTTTCAAAGATTGTGTAATTAGGCTGAGGAACATTAAGAGTAACAGTAGGAACCTGAAAGGGACTGTGGAAATTCATGGAAATAGAAAGAGACCTAGTTGCTTAGGCAGTAAAACCCAGTGATATGAAATATGAGATCTTGGCTTCACTGGTTCAGACAAGCACTAGAGGAACATAGGAGACCCAGTACCCCACCTCTTCTTGCACTAATAAACAGAAGTATCTTTATCTTGACCTTATCAAATTAATGATGCTTTAGAGCTATACAACAGATCTGGCTTTATAAAAAGGAAAACCTGAAGACCGAGTTCCAAAACATAGAGGACTTGGAGTGATGTAGCTAACTCACCTATCTTCTTCCTATCCCTCACCACATTTTCTCATCAATGTCTTTGTTCAGCAACAAATGTAGGAGAGGCTGTACTTGAAAATAGATCACTAAAATTAGAAAAAAACCCCCTTGTTTCTAACCTAGGTTATTATTTTAATGACTGATTAAGAACATTGCTCTACCAGTGGTGGCATTGACACAAATAATGGCACAGTTCCCTGCAAGTGCAAACATTTCAGAGCAGAAATGGAAACTATTTTCTCTGTAGAAGTTGGTATCTCATTAAACTGCAGTCAATAGCGTAGACTTGTAGAGCTAGAGAAGTTCTAGTTAGCTGTGCTTCTGATACTGGTCAGCGTGCTCTGCAGGGGGTATCCTACAGCTGCTGGAGGAAGTGTAGTGTCAGGCTTGTGAGGATTATGCAGTTTTGCAAAAGCCGTGGGTGGAAACGGAGGGAAAAAGTTGCTGCACCCCAGCCCATCTGCTCAGCATCAACCTCCTGCTAGATGTTCCCTCACATCTGCCAGTTGTTACCCTTTAATGGGAAGTTCAGGTGTAGCCCTTTTGGTTTAAGGAGAGGCCCATCAGTCAAGCAGGGAATGTATTTAGCAAAACAAATGCAGGCCTTTGACAATCAAAGTCATGCTCACCTGAGTAATAAATGTACTGGGCAATTGGTTCCTTCAGTCAGATGATTGGTCTACCCTTAAATAATTAAGGACTGGGAATTCCTTTTCCAGTTTTCCTTTTTGAAGCAATTCATGAAAACCCAGCACTCCTGGGTTGTAATTTTTACTCTCAGTCTTTATTAGTTAAGATGGTGCACATGCTAGATGTAATGTGCCCCTTTAAGTAGTTATTTGCTGACCTGTTGAACTGAGGTATACAGTCTATTACAGGACCAAATCCAATAGGAGACAATTTTTAGTTTTATAGAATCACATCATGCTTTGGGTTGGAAGGGACCTCAAAGCCCCTCTAGCTCCAACTCCCTGCCGTGGGCAGGGACACCCTCCACCAGCCTGGGTTGCCTAAAGCCCCATCCAACCTGGCCTTGAGCCCTGCCAGGGATCAAGGGGCAGCCCCAGCTTCTCTGGGCACCCTGTTCCAGAGCCTCCCAACCCTCACAGAGAATAATTTCTTCCATATATCTGATCTAATCCCCTCCTTCAGCTTAAACCCATTACCCTTTCTCTTGTCACTTCATGCTCTTGTAAGCAGCCCCTCTCCATCTTTTCTTCAAGTACTGGAAGGCTACTCTAAGGTCTCCCTGGAGCCTTATCCATGCAGAACAACCCCAACTCTCTCAGCCTGTTCTCACAGGAGAGGTTCTCCAGCCCTCTGATCGCCTTTGTAGCTCTCTAATCATTTTGGTGGTGCTTTCCTTATCCCATTCTCTAGTAGCTACAAACACTGTGCACTCTGCAGTTTAAACCAACACATTTGTGTACTTTTGGCATGCCACAGTTCCCTCTGAGGTAGAATTTCTCATGCTTGTGCTCACCTGACCCTAACCAGGTTAATTTAACTGGTTGAAAATGTTGTAACTGTGGTAGGCTTACTTCAGTTTGGCTTAAATATGTTAGGGAGTCCTCACTGGCCTGTGGTGTCTGTAGCAGGTCGGAGGCACAGCAGCTTTGGCAGAGCAGAGCTTTGATGAGCAACCAAGGGCACGTTTATCTTCCATTAATGTAGCTGCTTTGTAGCAGGATATTGGATGGTATCTCTATGGAAAGATAAGGTTTAGGTAACTCACAGCTCTAGAACCAACCTTGCCTGGCTTATTTATTTTTGGAAGTAATTTTCTTCTCTCCATCTTAAATACTGAAGTTTCAAAATGAATCTCCCAACATATTAATTATACAAAATCCATCTATACCTCAGCATTATTTTTTTCTTATTATTCTGAATTTTATTTCCTCTCTGGCTTTTATTTACATAGTCAAATATTATTCGATTTACAACAGCTTGTAAAGCAAGATTAAAGATATTATTAATAGCAAGAATAATTGATGTTTAAATAGGTCATAAACAGAGAAAATTCTGCATAGATGAAGGGCCATAATATATATACTCTCATGAGGTTCTTTGTGTTTGTCCTTGTCCAAATGGGTAGGATTTCTCTAAGCCCCAGTTTAGAAGAAATTTCTTGGATCTGATCCAAGCTAGTTGTTAGTGAGAGTTGAACTGGGCTCATAAAAACATGAAAGGTTCAGAAGCATGGAAGTAGTTTAGAGGAAGTTGATTAAAAATATTAGGAAATTCAAGTGGGTTTGGTTTTACAATGTGTAGAATGAAAGTAATGTTGGATGTTTCATTTATAATGTCTTTATTTTTAATTAATAAAAATAAACCATTCCTTATTGTTTTTAGGGAAAAAAAAAAAACAAAAACAACCCAACCCACAAACCACCCAACAAAGCAAAACTTGTGTAATTGTTTTTGGGATGTTCCAAAGAATATACCTAAAGTAGTGCAAAGTACCCTGTTTTGGAAAATCTCTGCAGCAAATATTACAAGTGTAGAGCAGAAGAGTCCTTAAGGGCAGTGAAGCCTCCTAATCGCTACTGACATTATCTCTTGCCATCTGCTTTCTGAGGCAGAATAAGAACTTTGTAATGAGGATTAGGAATGGAAGATGGTGCGAGCATGCTCCAAGAGTTGTTGGAGTGTCCTCTGCTTTCATAATTAATCACAGACTAGCTGATTGAGTAATTGGGCTTTATTGTATTTTGCCTAAAGTAATACAAATAAGCGAATGATTAGTTTTTGCTGCATATTCTGATAAGGCTATTTTATTTACAGTCAGTTAATTTATTAAACCTTCCTTTAAGATACCAAAAGCCCACAAACTAGCCATACTGCAGTGGACCTGGATGTCCACACCGGCAATATCCTCCCTGCAGACTGATGTAGGCACAGCATACACCAGAATTCAGCTCTGATTCAGATCCATTCCAAAGCTGCATGCAAGCAAAACTCCCATCCAAAGCTTTTTAAAAACCTTGTTTTACTGGTAATGTGGGCAGATCCAAGCCTTTCTCAGAGTTTTAGCAGATTATGGATCCTCTCTGGCTTTACGTGTGTTTGTTGAACTTTCTCCCTGTTGCAATTTGCCCCACATGCATTAGTGGTTTAGAATAAATTTAGAGGAGAGCGATATTCAGATTAATTCTTTTGGATTTGGATGTTTCTCACCCAAATATAGCCAGAAGTTCATGCTTTCTTGGTGTAACCACAGGTGGCCACTTCATGGAGAATTTCGCTTTGAGATTCCTCCCATGGGACACGTTATGTAACCTGATGATGACCCACAATGATTATGGCCCAAGGTGCAAGTAGTGTGCTGATTTCTGTTGATCTGGCCACTGCTTTGGTATTGTGGGCATGAGCTGGGCTGTTCCCTAGAAATGAGTAAATTCCATGTACTCAGGGGTCAGTTTTATTTTTGGTTAGATCAACACAGTCATGTTAGCTCAGCTGTATATTCAGTACTGTAAATCCTGCTGATTTTGATTCAATTTATACACCTTTCTGCTGCAGCATATATAGATGTTGTCCTCAGTTTGGTTGATGTGGTGATGGGCAGGTGTGTGGGAGGATCAGACAAAACTGCCTGGCAAGCTGGGTCTTGCCGTGGTCTGCAAGATGGCCATCTCTGCTACATGTCAGCCTTCTCATTTCCCTCACAAGAGTAGCTCCCAGTGTAGGAGGAAGGTAAGGAATGTATTCCATTGCTATTCCCTAAAGGGAGGCATGGGGTTTCGTAGAGATGGAGGCTTCTTTCTTAATCATGCATCTTTGACCAAAAGATTCCCCTTTTTCCTGCTCCTTTTATCATGAGGTTTAGGATGTTAGAGAAGCAAGAGAGGAAAAAATGCAACTTAGGCAGTCTCCAGAATTTATGTTTGCCAGGGGCCAGTAATGAACATCAATGAAATACTACATATTTCAAATGATATTTCAAATGATAATATATCCAGAAATATATCCGAAAATTACTTTCTGCAGAGAGGTTAGAGAAGGTGGTGGGACGTGGATAGTAGCAGAGGAGCTTAGTGACAGAAAGCTGCCATACAGGCAGAGAAATTTTCACGGGAACTAATGAGAAACTACCCTCAGTCATCCATGGAGCGGACAGAGTTGGTCAGTTCTTCTGGAGCTTTAATGTTGCTGTCGGTAAATACAAAAAGGACAGGGACACAGGAGGGATGGATACATATAAGCTTTAAAGTCTCCAGTGGTTACATGGAGATCCTAATTCAGGAACCTAAAATGAAATCTATTTGGTGTCTTGCTGAAATCTTTGGTTCGTTTATGAGGTATGAACTTGGTAGCGATAACTGGTCTCAGCTAGGAGAGTAACACAACTCCTTCAGCCTCCACAAAGGACTCGTTCCTTTTAAAAAACTTCTTTAAAAAAATATTGCAATTGTAACAAATAACTGTGGGAAATTTAGATGCTACTATTAATTTTAACAAGTATGTGTTGGACATAAAATGTGTCATGATGGGATGGATTTTACCATCGGATTTTATTCTCAATGGAAAAAGCTTTCTGTAATCTTACCAACAGAATGACTGTTGAGCCTTTTGCATGTTCTACATAATGTGAAAATGCCAGAAGTTATAAACATATAGTCTTATATGGTAGGTTGTTTTTTTTTTTAAAAAAAGAAAGCCACCCTGACAAAATACAGACCTTAATTTATGGACCCCAAGTAATTTGATTATACTATTGGATACCTTCTGAGTGCGTTTACTAGTAAGATGACTGTACCCTCTTTTTTCATTGTCCTTTAAAATTCTGTTTTGGCTTTGAAATGCTAGGATGTGTGAAATTAAAATCCTTATTTTCAGAAGATGGTTGTATTTCTACAACACTTGAATATAAGATTGTAGCAGACTTCATTAACAGAAAAGGTGACTGAAAGACACAACGTTTTTAATATGGTGGTTGGGAACAGAACTGCCCCTTTCACTTATCTGATCACTTCATGCATGTTAGCTTTCTATCTTTCAGGCAGTGGGGTGTAAGCAAATTTCAGGAATTTTTAATGTTCTTGGAGTAGGCTGTACATTTGTGACCCAAGGATTAGTAGATAGAGGGTAATACCTCTTAATTTGGGGTCATGAATGCTTAGCGGTCATGTGCTGACCTTACAGTCATTACATGTCTGAATTCACATCGTTCAGTTGTTTGCTTTGGTAGCTGAGGGGCCTTTCCACAAAGCCAGCAATAGGAAGAAGTTCAGAAAGTGTGTTTTGGTTCTGAATTCTTTTGGAACTGTGATTCTACACCACCTACTGCTTTGTGGGCTTTAATGAGTTCAGAAATGGGCTGCAGAGTGTGGAGAGACATGTCTGTGCACTGCTGTACAACTAAAGGAGTGTGCTTTTCTCTCTCTGTAGGGTTTGAGGAATAAGTTCATGACTTAAATTCTTGGAAAAACAAAACCAAAACTATACCTGTACTCCATGGATCCATTTCCTTTAGCTTATGCATTAACACATAACTTTTAACTAAATGCTCTTATCTTTCTGCTGGGCTGTATTCAGTCGACAGGATGAGCAGGACTTGTGGAATAAGTTACTCTACTTTTTTTCTCCATTCTGTGACATTTATATAGCTTTAAACCCTAATTATTGTGCACTGTTTGAACCCTGTTCTGAAAACAACATCCTGCACAGCCTTTTCTTTAATCTTCACTCTGCAGTGTCTGAATCATCCATGGACATTAATAAATTTACCTTTACATGACCTTCATGTGATGAGGAAATTGTATTACTCCTATTTTATAAATGCAGAGGAGGCTAAAGATAATGACCTATCATCCCTACTAATTGCTGGTGTCTATTTTGAGAGAGTTAAAAGGTGACACTTTTCAGAGTATTAAGCATTCTTTAAATTCTGAAAGAAAAGACAAAATGTTATTTTTAATTTGGGTCAGTTCTCATTTCCTTTGCCATTTAGCCAAACAAGTCATGTTTGTACAATTAGGGTATGAGGAATACACAGTTAGAAATAGGGTGACGATACAGAAACTGTTCAAGCTGGTATTGAAGCTGAAACCTCAAAGAATCTTAACCCTGGCCATGAAATATGGCAATATTAATCATGAAACTAATCACAGTTTGAGAAACCTGTATTTCAAATCAGATACCTCCAAAAATGTAGATTGACTATTGAGTAAAAAGGTTGATATAGTTAACTTAGAGTAGATGGCAGTGTCATAGCAGGGATGAAATACAGCTTTCTGGGAAACGTGGAGCTTAACAGGAAAGGTTTTCTCTTTTAAATATCTTGTAAAATAACTTAACCACCACTCTTTCTGTGGGAAAGGAGATGTGAAACCTCCTTTCTGTTGTTTTCTGGAGCCCCAGAGTAAGAAAAACTGAGGGGCTCTGATACCGACCTTTCCGTGACACAAATAAATTGGCTCTGAATTTTTAATAGTATTTCTTTTTTGTTTACACAAAAGTCCTGATTTGGTTATCCATGTCCAGTATGATTATTCCATGAGATGATATGGGATGGGAAGATTGCTCTGAAGGCCAGTGTGCTAACCAAGTGGATTACCTAAACTTTTACAGAGATATACTATATTTCTGAGGATTTTAAAGTCATATTCTCTTAACATATATGATCTCTTAGACATTTCCTACTTAAACTAAGGTTTAAGTTTTCAATATATTTACCCTTTCTCTATAATGGGTTAGACATACAAGAAAACATATGAAAATGCATCTTTGTAGACGTTATTTATTTTTTCTTACAGAATCTGTGAAGTTGCTTTGTTTTGGTGGGGAAAGGTGGGAAAGAACTGGTTACGTAGTGTTAGAAATTTCCAGAGAGACCAGAAATTCCTTTTAGGTGAGACTGGGTGGTTGTTTTGTAGCAGTCTACATAAAGGATTCTGATTTTTTTCCAAGAAAAGTCTGGCATTTCTCACGCCGTATAAGTAATGTGCAACAGGGCAAAAGAGGGTACTCTGAGACTTAAGCTGTCAGTTACAGGTTTTCTTGGAAGAAATCTATTTTATTGCATAGAAGTGTTCCACAGGCTTCTATTAACAGCCACAAACACTGCCAGAACAGGGGAACTGAAAAAAGATAATGAATCTGCCAGACCCTACCTACAAAGGTGAATGTTCCACTAGAAGTCACATTACCCTGGAATCCCTGATCGTTTCAGACTTTGTTTTGTTGGGAAAACTCTTCACCTGCAGTGGTTGAGAGGTCAAAAATGTTGTAAAAATCTCAAGGACTGTTTCTGCTGTGTAAGAAAATAATCTGTGGCAGGGACTTTCCAGCTTTTGGGGGTTTTTTTTGTTTTGTTTTTTTTTTTTTTTCTGAGACCCCATAAAGTTTTCCATTGAAGGTATATTTTCCTTTATAGCGAATTTAAGCTGACTGACAACAAGCCAGGACTTTCCTTAATTACCCTTTGTGGTCTCTTAGAAGTAGCCCGTAGACCAAAGGCATCTGCAAGCCACAGGTTGAAACCCACTGATTTAAGGAAGTGGTGGTAGTTAATTGTTCATGTGTCCTTGTTAAAATGAGCATCAATTCAGTCCTGTGACGAACTGTCTTTTTGCTGTGACGAGCGATTATGGGTTTGCAGTGGTATAATTGCTAGTCTAATAGAGGTAACTGAGGTTAACAACTGAGATAAGTAAATATCATAGAATTATTTCCTGCCTTTAATCTGGCGAGATAGCAAATATATTAACAACAAACCTCCAAATTTATTATGCCCTGAAGGAGGGCGTTTGAGCTTTACTAATACGGGACAGATCGCATGCCAGATAAGCCCTAGTAAACATAACTTTCAGGTGATAGTTTGTTTTCACGGGATTATCCCATTAAAACTTCTGCAAGGGTTTGGACTTGGAAAGAGCTATAGGAGCTTTTATTAACCGTCATAATTCTAAAGATTTTACTTGTTGATACTGAGCGTGGACCTGTATGACATAGTTGCTTTGGTTGGTTGAAAAATAGCGCTGATTGTAAATTGTGAATGAGTCTGTGGTCTGCAAAAATAGCTACAATAAATTGTAAGGTGTGTGTTGTGCATGCTCATTTCCCAAACCGTTTTTGAGTTGTTTCAGCCCAGAAATGAGGCCTTTTCTATAACTGAAAAAAGATGAGTTTATCAGACGGGAGAGAAATGTGCAGTTATATCCGTATTTGATAGCTTTACTCCTTTAAAGAGCTGAGGTCGATTAAAAAAGAGAAAAAGCAGAAGAGCAAGTAGATGTAAATGAGTAGCAAGTACACCCCTAAAGTCGAGTTTTGTGCTCACATACATGACATGCTGGCAGCACCTCCAAGCACAGGCTAAACGCCGCCTAGTTTGGGGCCTGTAAACCTGGGTCTTGCAGGCCGTCAGGAATGGCAGAGGACGATGTGCCATCCCCCCTGGCTGGGCAGTCACCGTCCCAGGCACTGAGCTGCCAGATGGCTTAGCCACCAGACCAGATTAGTGTGGCACAAGAAATAAAGCGTCTCGCAGGCAATGGCTGTTACTTCTCCAGGAGTGAGGGTTGGGGCCTAGGAGAGCGGCGGGGCGCCCGGCCTCGTGGCAGCAGGTATGGCTGTTTTCAGCTCTCCCCCCAGACATTGCGGAGGATAATCAAAACGGCGTCGGCACGTAATTTACTGAGAAGCATTTCATTATTTAGATGGCTGTGGAATGACCAAATCCAACTGGTATGCAGGTGGTGATCTGGTAGTTTTGAAGCAGATGCAGTTTTATAATGCAGGTTTCAGTTCATATACTGGAATGACTTAAAACAGCTATTTTTCTTTTTTTTTAATTTTTTTTTTTCTTCCTAGCAAGCTATAAATGAGTCCTTGGTTTGCAGTTGTATTCAATTATTTTAAACCTATTTACAATGTATTCTATTGTAAAGCTATGACCTTTGATCTCCAGAATGGGTGCATGTCTTTTGTGGGAAGCAGGAAGTCTTGGGGCAAGTGACACTTGCGGCGCAGTTTATTTTACTTAGGCTTTGATTCCCCCCCTTTCCCCCCCACTCCTTCGCCCCCCCCCCCCACCATCGTTTCTAGAACTGAAGACAAATTTCTGTTTCTATTGGATTATAAACAGGTTCTGGATAGCTTCAGCTGCTGCATAGTGCAGTGATATTTTAATTTGCTGGGTAGACATGTTTACTGTGTACCGTGTAGTTTATGAGTGTTACCATAAATGAGGTAATCTTGCATCTTGGTTTCCATGTGTGAAACATTACATGAGCTAACGCAGCTGCACTGCTGCTTGTTGGATATTAGTAGACTTTATTTGGACGTAAAGTTTATACTGAACCGCTTTAAATATTTGTGCTTAAACTGGTAGTGCTGCTTTTTTTAATGTGTTTTATATGACACTGACAGATGCCAAATTTCACGAAGCTGATGCATAGCGGATTTCTGCTTTGTACCCTGATGTTCTCAGCAACGGAGATTCCAGACTGAAATGAAACTAATGACAAAATTTTTAATTTATGTTCAGTTAGTGTTTCAGGGACTGGTTCATATTAAGTATACAAAGGAACAGTAGCTTCCTAGTGAACTGTGGCAGTCCTAAAGACATGCATGGTCTCTCCAAAATCTGGATTTGGAATTTGAAGTGACACATGTGGGTTCTGACAATACAGAGAGAGAAAGTTGTTTTCTGCTCCGTGTTTGAAGGAGCATGTTTTTCTGTAGTTTAGCTTTACTTACCGATATCTGTGAATCATTGTGTTTAAGTCTGTGATTTTAGCATCCTTGGCTGTGTTCTTTTTACTTAATTAAAAATATTGCACATTTGCAGTTAATGTAGCTGGTTGGGAAGGTGAAAGCTGTAATGCACAGTAAGATATAAAATGTGCCTTTTGCTAATTTTAGTATCAAGATGTGCATGTAATTTCTGGGGTTGAACTTAATTTACGTTCTTATTTAGAAATCAGAATAATGGACATCTGTATAAAGTACATTTTAAAATACACTAAAATTATTTTGTATAATTAAGTGCTGAGAAATAAGTAGTAAAGAAGTGGATGTGTGTATATGTATATATATTTTAATTTTTTTTTGTAAGTGACTTTACAGGGGGCCCCTCCTGACGAGTACGTGTTCTGAAGGTCTCCAGCATTATGTACTTTTCTCAAAACAGAATTAGGAATTATTGTCACAACTTCTTCTTTTTTAAGATAACACCTGTTTTGTTATGGAAGCTCATCTTTAAAATGCTTACCTGGAGAGAGCAACCACTTGTTCAATGAGAGGTGGGATTCCTGAAAACTGGTTTCCCACATCTGCACATCCTTTGCTTCTTACCCTGCATCCCATAGCAGTACCTTCATCTTCTTCCCCAAATTCCTCATGACTCTGCAACCAGAGAAGCATCATCACTTTCACTGGCCACTAATGATCTGGTCAGTGTGTACATACTGCCGAACCCACTCCAACCAAATGGTTATTAAGGATACATACTTCCCTCCATGAGGGTATCTCTTTACCCCTTTTGCCTGTGTCTGGCCATGGATCTTCTGAAAAGCTGAATTAATTCTCAAGTAGAATTTAATAACATTTTTTAAAATAATTAAAAGAATAGAATAAAAAATATTAAAATCGAATTATCTTTGAGACTTTTACCCCTGTTTCAAATTGGCTTGAAAGAAGCCAGAGATTTCCATGTTCCTAAGGGAGGAATGGACAAACAGGTGACCTGACAAAAAACTTGGCACTGCAGGCTCATTTCCTTAGGGAACAGCATTAAAAATCAAATCTGAATTCAGTATTTTAAGTACTTACGGCTCCTACAGAAGCTGAACTCAGCACATAAGCTTTAACCCAAAAAATCATTCACAGTTTTACAACTGGATTTGTACCAGTACTTGAATCTTTGTTGTGGGTGGATTTTTTTGTACGATGGATATTACAGATATTTTTGTTTGTGTGTAAATTACTCTTTAGTTTCTTACAGTAGTTTTGCTCCTTACATGTATTTATCAGTATGATGTGTCTAATTGGGGGGGTGTTGAGTTGTTTTCTGCAGTTGGAAAAAATTGTCTGGCATCGTTTTGATTTTATTTTTCTGAGGTCCAAACCTACGAATTTTCTAAAGGGGATTTAGGTATTAAAAATTTTCTTGAGATGTAGGTATTAATAAAGGAGAGGCTTGCTGTATGTATGGAATTAATGAAGTCCTTGGTAACAGAAATGAGTTTTTGAATTCTAACTATCAGTAATACTTGCATTTAATACCCCTGCGTGTGCCAAGACTAACGTAAGGCTTAATGTAAACTTAGTTGCTTGTTTTCATATTTTTATTAGTTATGTGCTTTTTACTAGGTGTATTAAACAGTTTGTTTCCCCTGAATGGTCCAGCAGCTGTAAGGCCTTTGAAAATGTTCGTTAGTGTATGTCTCACTCAATATAATGTGAACCCCCGCTGTTTTATGTACAGGGAACTTTAGGTTATATACTGAAGTTAGTCTACAATCCCTTTTTACTTCAGGTTCCCAGAAAACTTTTTTCTTTGAGGTTTTTTTTGGTTTTAATCTCCAATGAACTTGGCTTTCTCACTTTAAATTTTGCCGTCGTTTGTGTTTGTCCTTAAGCTGTTGCTCTTGAAATTGTTTGTTTGGGGGTGGGTGGGTGTGTCTAAGGTTTTATCATTTATTAGTTTCTAAAGCCGTTTAGAAATCATTTATTAGTTTTAGAAATCATTTATTAGTTTCTAAAGCCAGTTTCAAAAGCCATTTTCATAAAACGTTGAAAAGGGGAAATCTGGAGGTTCAGATCTTTCTGAAGTTACACAGTATCTTGAGGTCCAAATTTTTTGATAATGATTTTCAACTCTTAACCCTTGCTTAACTGGAGAGAATGAGTCGTGGCTTTTGGGGGCTGGCAGTGTAGCCCCTCTCCTTCCTCCTCCTGGTTTCCTTGTGTGAACTTACTGAAGGGATGAAGGTCTTTGTCCTCTCTTCTTCCCTTTTCCCCACTCCCGAGACTGCAGTTAATGGTCAGACAGGATTTGTGCCTGACACAGGATACCAGCGGAAACAGATAGAGCTGTGTCAGTGATGTCATGATGACATTTTTAACTGTCATCGTGTCCTGATAATCATTATTTAATCATGATTTCCCCCACATACACCCTTTTGGCTTTGCAGGTAAAAAGTTTTTATTACCTTCCTCGCAATCTCTGCGTGTAGCACACTAAGCTGAGCGTTTTCTTTGGAAGCTTTTAGTATTGCTAACAATCCTACACTAAAAATCTCATTTCAGCTCACAACAATAGGGCTTTTCATACGTCATTTGAAGGGTAAATCAGTAATTAGGCATTTAATTGGCTAATAAATCATAGCATGTTTCCCTTATTTTCCATAGTGCTATGCTAAATCTTTATAATGTGTCCTGGGGTCTTTGTCTAAAAAAGAAAAATAAATGTTTCATTCAGTGTATGTAGAGTGTACGAGTGACATACGCATGTAAAGGCTTCTCCAGTGTTCACTATGTTACATGAGAAGTTCCTGTGATTACATGCCCAGGGATTTTATGGATGCACATTTTAAAGGAGGTATCAAAGCTTTAGATTTTACACCATATTATGTATATATTTGGTAGGTAAATAACCAGAGTGGGCCTTCTCAAGCTAAAGGGAATTTACAAAAAAAAAATGCAATAGGACTTTTGGAACTACATGCATTTGTGATTCTGATTGCTGTAGCACCGATTCGCAGATTTTTAGGATTAATTCTGTTAACTTTCAAAGTGGTTATTTAGCTGTGATTTTTTTTTCCTAAATGAGTGAACATGGGATTTATTTAAATGCTTTAACCAAATGTTTTAGGTAGCAGCATCTCAGCCTGTCATTCCCATTAATGCTGCAGGTTACGATACTTGAGTATTTCCAGTTTTCATTTCCTTGTGAATCAGGCTGTGGGGTCGTTTAATGTTTTTTTCTTATTTAAAGGTTGAAATTTTCCAAAAATATTTCAGGAATAAAGTTATATCAACACTGCCACCTTTAAATAGTGTAGTAACAAAATAATGCAACATGGAAACTTTTCTAACTCTCTCCTTGCCCGTGGAAAGTCACTGGTCCTTTCGTTATTTGGCTGCATGGGAGGAAACTGGATCGTTGTTCCAGTAAAAATGGGGATTAACATAAATGATTTACAAGGATTTAAGGCACGAATTACATTTAGTTGTACACCTTATATTCTGTCATCTCAGTGGCAAGGCCATTGTGTAAAGCAAGTTTTCCTGGATGATGCTTTCAGAGACAGTTAAGCAGCGCTTCAGGGTTCCTTCATATATGTACGTCCATGTAAACCAAATCGAACTGGGTTTTGATTGTTGTAAGAAAGGGAATACAGAACATAGCTTATGGTGATTCCAGTCCAGCATCCTGGATGCTTTCATTTGTGGCACCAAAGCGGCTGTGAAGATTGCATGTTACTGCCAGGCTGATTGAATGTGTCAGGAGAAGTGGCGAATCCTGACATTGTCTAAAAGATCTCTGAGTAAGATGGAATTTTTCCCTGCCTGTATTGCCATGTCCCCTGATCCCTATTGCTATACTAGAGGTTTGTTTTCAGAGACAAAGGAAAGTTTGGGGTTTTTTTAATATAAAACTCTAAAATGAATTCTTTTATAAAGTGATTTACAACGTTTTCTAGGTAGTGAACAATCTTGGCAAGCAGATTTTAGTATGTGGAGGTGCATGCTGAGAGTAGCAGTAGAGCACAATCTATTACTTTATACCATTTTAAAAAATATACCCGCATGGGGTGGATGCATAAACGTCCATTACCTTGATGTTTTGTTTAATTATGAAATGTTCACTTGAATTTACAGATATCCTGGGGAATGAAGTTATTTGTGGAATTGAGGCCATTGTAAACTGGGGGATTAAGAAATGGTTGCTAGCATTACATCCATAAACATCTGGAATATTCTGAGTTAAGGTTGATGTACTCAGCCAGCGCTACTTGTCCTCTGGGCTACTCCCCAAATTAAATACAGTGAGAACTCAGTAGGCCCAATAGTTAGAGAAATTCATTTTACTTCGGATGGTTTTGCAGTAATCAAGAATACCCTGGGTAATCCTCATGCCGCAGGGATTCTCTTGTCAGCTTGTCACAGAGAGAAGGAACATTCTCAAATAGGACTGTTAGCGATCGTCCCAGGTATTTCTTCTAACGATACTGAAGTAGAGAATAAGACTAAGGTAAAGTTTTTTCTGAGGAGTGTTGGCTATTTTTACCTGGATTCTCATCGTTTTCTTAAGCATTTATTTCAAGCCCCACAGTAGCTGGAGGGCAAATGCATAACCAAACGTGGAATCGAAACCCAGTGTTGGATTAAACAAAACTTCCTGATGTTCTTCAACGAAGGCGTAAGGAATAACAGTCTCCCCACAATCAGGGATCACATACATCATTGTGGCTTCAGTAATTTATGACTCCAGGGCAAAAAAAAAAAAAAAGAAGAAGAGATTTCTATTCAGAAATACAGCCCACCACAGCCATAAGTGACCAAGTTGTATAATCCCCCTAATGAACAGTTTGATGAATAACTGTTTTCCATTTGCCAGTCCTGAAATTGTCCCATCACCACAACTCTATTTGCTACGGGCATAGTATTATACCGTATTGTGTGTTGCTACAGCACGAGGAGAGTGAAGAGAGTGGGACTCAGTCATTAAGATCTTTAAGCAAAGATCAGGTCTGTTCTTTGATTAACAAGACAGTGGTAACGTTTACACACAGCATGCTCATACATTCTGATTGTATTTCTGGTTCTTTTTTCTTCACTTGTGAGCTGGAAGTTTTTTGGCAAAGCTGAATATACAAAATAAATATAAACCACACTGCAAGGATGGGTCCCTGGGAGGGAGAGAGGGAGGGAGGGAGAGAGAGAGAGGAAAAAATGATTTAATGCAATAATGATTTTAGCTATACACAGGCATCCCTTTTTTGTCTCGATTTGTTAAATTACCTGACGTCTGCGTGTGTAATTTAAACAAAATTTTGTTCCTCGAGTCTTTCTTCCTTTGGAGCTATCTTCTCAAGGAGAAGGATGATAAATGGAAACATAAACATGGCATGAGAATGTGAGCTAGTTCCCAAACATTTCAGTGGTTTTTATAAACAACTGGTCATTGTTACCTTTTGCTGGATTACAGTTTCCTTTAGAACAACAGTGCTCTTCAGCTGCATTACAAAGTTGACTCTAAATGTTTTCGCATAGTTGCTTAAAGGCTTTAATGTTTAAATAATGGTTATATAATTATACATTGTTTAAACAATTAGCTTTTAAGTCTAGCAATAACCTCACATTTTATACACATACTACCAAAAATGATAATGAAACTGCATTTTAAAGATACGAACTGACCTTCGAGAGAGCAGCCTTAGTTTGGGGACTTTTCTTTCAGTTTTTAAATCTGATTCATTTATTTATATTTTTCCAAAACGCTTATTTTCATTTGGAACAGGAATAGAGATTCCCCACCATCCTCCTCGGTCCCCCTGTAAGCACAGACATGGTCAGCAGCTAGTTTGATTCCTTCTGAACCCCATTTTCAGCATTCCACACGCATTGTGTACGTGCATCCCTCTTCTCTACGCTAGGAAAGCGCCAGCTTGCATCTCGCTGGACCACGCAGGCACAAAGGCTTGGCTGAGGTTTGGGCTGGAGGGGTAGGATTAACATCAGGGCTCTTAGATGTCCCCTAAGCCATTCTGGCAGCTGGTGATTTATATTTCGAAACTAAATAACAACAATTGACGCGATAAATAAAGCTACTGCTGATTATTTTAACTCTTAAGAAGTCTCCTGATGTTTTAGGTCCGTGATCCGATTGCCTTTTTACAACAACGTAGTGGAACATTTTTAATTGCCTTGAACCGCGTTCAGGCAATGATTAAATTAGGATATTGGGGTTTTTTTAGACGTATAGTAGTTTATTACAGTAGCAGAAAGTCTAAGGATTAAAAAAAAAATTGGCTCTTTAAAAGTCAAGCCCATTTTATCTATTTTCCAGGAGCATTTCAGCAATCGTATTTTATACCCATGCTGCGTTTTAATTTTAGATACTGTACATCTTTAACGACTTTCTAATTTATACAGTTTTGGTTTCATTGTCAAAACATTTAATTATATCATGTCTTGGAGGTGTAAAGCTGTCAAATAAATCAGAGGCTTAGTATAAACATTTGGTGAATTGCTTTTGCCTACCATACTGTAGTTGTTACCGGGCAGTTAGTGGAACTTTTTTTAAAGCGTTTACTCAGCAGGTACAGGACAGCGCTGGTACAATGAATTGCTGATGGCTTGTAAAACAGCAGGTAGTAATGCCCTCCCTCTTTGTGATTCTGCTTTGGGAAATAAAGTGGCGAGGTAGCAGTGGCAGAGAGCAAGCCAGTGCGGAGCCAATGTGGGTCCTGCCTAAAGGGCTGCTGGAGATTGCTAATCCTATTCCCCCCCATCAAAAAAAAATTAAGATTAATTTTTAAAAAATATAATTAAATAAAATTGTTGGTGTTTTCTGTAGCGAAAAAAAAACCAACAAACCAGCCAACGAAGATGGAGGGAAGGACCTGCACCCGTGCTTTGGGAAATTTGGCAAACGTGGGCATGGGATTTCTTCCTGGGTGCCTTAAGAGTTGTATTTGAACCCACAAAAAAGGGAAAAAAAAAAAAAGGAACAACAAGCCAACAACTCGCAGGGGCCTTTAAAACGCTGAGGACGGAAAGAGGAGGGAAAAAAAAGGCTTTTTTTAAGCAATATTTTGTTCTGGTGTTAGCGCAGGCTGCGGGCTCCCCAAAGTGGGGTCTGGATGAAGTAAATTAGTTCTACTCTGAAGCTTTTCTTCTTCCCCCCATTCAGAGTGAATGGGGAGGCCCTTGAATGAAAAGCTGCTTTTCATTAGTGCCACCGCATACCTATCTGAAAGGAGGAGCTCTTTTTAGCACATTGCAAACACTGGAGCGAAGGAAAAAGCTTCCTTTTCCTACCAGAAGACCATCGGCTAAACAGCTCCTAGCTTCTCTTTCCAGTCAGGTGGTTCCCAATCAGAGTTAATTACTCCAGTCATTTATTCTAATCACCCTCTTCGCATGGCCAGTAGTTCTCCGTCACGGGGTGGCACCGTTTGAAGCCGGTTGGGTTTGAAAGCCACTGCAGGGTACTTGAGGCTCATTAGCGAGGCCCCTCCGTGCCCGGCCCTGGATGCGCGCTCCCTCATTGCCTCCTCCTCTGCTCCAGCTCCCCCGTTAACTCTCGCCTTGCCGCTGGCCTTTTGCTCGCGGGGCGAGGAGCGGCTGGGCCCCGCTCCCGCCGCGCCGGCAGCGGGAAGCTTCACGCCGGAGGGCGGGCGGCGGCGTTGTTCTCCCGCAAGGCGAGCGGCGCCCGGGCTGCGGCAGCCGTGCGGCACGGCGCGCCTTCCTCCCGCCGCTGCTCGCTTGCGTTTTCTGCTTGGGTCCTTTCTCCTTGTCATTTTTTCTTTTTCCTTTTTATTCCTCTTCCCTCCTCTTTTTCCCTTCCCCCCGTTTTTTTCCTTTTTCCCTTTCTTCCTTTCCCCCCTTTCCCTTTTTTCCTCTTTCCCCTTTTCTCCTTTTCCCTTTCCCTTCTTCCCCTTCTCCCTTTCCCCTTTTCTCCTTTTCCCTTTCTCTTCTTCCCCTTTTCCCTTTCCCCTTTTCTCCTTTTCCCTTTCTCCCCTTTTCCCTTTCCTTTCTACCTCCTTTCCCTTTTTTCCCATGTTGCCCTTCTCCTTTCCTTTCCCCAATTTTTTCCCTTTCCTCTCTTTTTTCCTCTTATTTTTTCTTTTTCTTTTACTTTTTTTTCTTTTTATTCCCCCTTCCTCCTTTTTAATTTAGTTTTCTTTTTTCTTTTTTCCCCTTACAAGGGTAGGGGGGCCGCAGCCCCCAGTCTGGGGCTCAGTTCAAGCCTATTGCAAGCTTGATGCACCTTTTCCTTTTTTGTTTTTTTTTTTTTTTTCCTCTCCAAATGCTACAAAAAGTTTGTGATTAGGCACCAGCAGCTTGTCCCCCGAATTAAAGGGTAGCATTGAAAAGACAGACACTCCATACTCTTCACAACCACTGTGAACTTTCCTTCTGCTCTGCCAATAGGTGAATTTCAGGTTTAAATGACAGGGATTGGGCTAAGTAGTTAAACCGCTTGTAGTAACTGCTGTGTTTGTGTGGTTGTGATGTTGAGGAGCTGTGGGGACCTTCAGCTCGACTGGGTGAGGTCAGCCCGTTAATGTGCCGAACAACTGTGGCTGAGAGGCAGGGACTTAAGAGCATCCTTGTCTTACTCCGGGTAAGAAAGTTTGCATGCCACAGATGGGGGTTTGTTTTACCCTCAGTCAGACCGAGGTAGCTTTACTAGAATGTTGTGTGATTAAAACCTTGTAATTTGGCTTTTGCTAATTGAAAACATTGCATAACACTGTGTTGGGGTTCGTACTTTTTTTGTTAAGCGTGGTCTTTTTCCATACTGGGAAGTAGTGCCATAGATAGCTGCTTGCTTGTTTGCCCTGTAAAGAGCAATATCTGTCTTTGGGAGTTAAATTAAATGTTTATTTGGAAGATGGGAGTTAAATACTGTTTTATTACAATATATTTTTATTTTATTTCTAATGCTCGTTTTTTTCTGTGGAAAAAAATTGTATTGTTGACACAAGGGAAAATTTTAGGGTTTTCTGGCATCTTATTTAGCTTATAACTGGCAAAATTGCATTCATTAAAATGTTAATAACTGACCATATGCTTTTTCAGCATAGAACCTCTGAAATGTTAATAGTATTCCTCTCCTGCGCCCTTCCCACTAACACGGTTCATGGCAGAGTAATACAAAGGTTATGAAAAGTTTGCTCTCAGCTTGCTACAGGATGTCTGGTGCACTTGGAGGTGTTTACGCCCCGATTTCCTGAGCATGCTCAATATACTCAATATATCACTTGCCTTTCTGCGTACGGCTGTCACAGTGGAAATTTGAAGAGGTTTAGGTGCAAGAAGGGAGTAAAATTGAGGAGAAATTAAGCTATCCACAAGAAAGCATTTTGGACAGCACTAATTGAAGGAACATGCAATGCATGATGACATGAGAAGAGGAGAAAAAAGAGAGAAATTTTGCACTTCCTAAGGCTGGATGGGTTAACAATTAGTTTGCAAATATTCATTTTCAGTTTGATTTCTTTCAAGTGTCAAACCTGGCTCCGAAGAGCTCTTTGTTCTGTTATGAATTCCAGCACTAACCTTGCTCCTCCCAGGGAGCAGGAGACAGCCCAGGGGATCTACTAGGCCAGGGCAGGGCAAACGGTCGAGGACTGGGGCAGCATCCTCTGTAATCAGGAGACACTGGAAGTTCTTGTCCAGGGTATGAGCCACTTCGAGCACCAGTTCACCTGGATCCAGATTTCTCTTAGCAGATATTCCAGACCAAGGTGTGAAATGAGAACCTGCTGTGTTTGGGCAGGTTTGTAAAGGGCAAAATTTCATTTTCTGAATAGCATCTTCCATAAATCTGATTTTTGGTTTGTTTTTTTTCCTCAGCTGCTGCCTGTAGAAGCTGATAATGTCCTTGATGAACAAATTCTCCCTTTCTCTGTTATTGTTAAAGTCGAATAACAATTTTCCTTTATCATTCCAGTTAAATGCCAGCTTTAAGGAGCCTGAAGTCCTTGCCAAACATACCTTGCATTGTCATCCTGAGCAACCACTCAGAATATCTTGATAAAGGCTCAGGGGCATCACAAGGAAGCCCGTCCTGCTTATCTAGGCGCGCTTGCCTCGGCGTGGGTTACACGTTTGTGCCTCTTGATGATGTAGTGCCGTTTCCTATTTCTGTAACCGTTTGATTTATTCAGATGCAGTACCCTAATTGCCTTTGTAAATCTTGTGTGCAGTTCTCCAAAAGCTCTCCAACGCTTCCCATCCTGTGAATTAGCAGGCAAGTCAAATGACAGGATCGAAGTGATTTCTCTGCCTGACTCGCATCTAAAGCCGTGTTTCAGATTTTAAATTCCTTGACCTTTCATCATACCATTTCCTAATCTTAAACAAATTTTTCTAGAATATTCCCCACCTCCCCCCACCCCCATCCAGCTTCAAAGACAAATTAGATTAGTCTCTACAACTCTTCTAAGATGTTCTCTTGTGCTATTTGCAGTGGTTTGAAGGCCATGTGTTTGCAACCCTTTCTGTCTCCTCTTACATGCATACTGATACTTGTTGATCATCGCAGTTCTTGTGAATTGCATATACAACTGACACATCAAAGCCTGGTATAAATGCTGCAAGCTGTTGAAACAGAGTGCAAAAATAAAGCAGCAGTTTGACTTTTGGGGCTTACTGAGTAAATCAGAAGGAAGAAATGTGTGAGCTGTTCAAATGTAACATACATGGAAAAAGAAATCACTGGTTTCTCCTGGCTTGAAGTGTATTGTGCTGTCGTTACTCAGGCAGGATGCGTAGGCTTAAATTTTAATTTGAGGATTAACTGGGGTGGTAGTACCCAGCCTAATACTTCACATGAAAGCTGCTTCAAGTGCTGTTTTCCCAGTGTTCAGGTAAAGCTTTTTTGCATTTGTGTCACTCAAGTTCAGTTTTTGTTTCAGACGTTTTCTAAAACTTCATGACCTTCACTGCAATTCACTAAGTCTCACCATATATTGCACTACAGTTATGCTAGTTATCTATTCATTGAGTACAAATAAGCTAAAACCCCACCACGGGGTAAGTGTTCTCTAATCATCGCGCTTTGATGGATTTCAGAGTTTGTCCTGGTTTTAGCTTCAGTGAAAAAGCCTTGTTCAGCCTCAAAGGTGAGCAACTTTATGTGGTTTGAAGTGGTGTAGCATGGATTTTGCACCTCTCTCTTAACAGGGAAAGAACCTGTAACGTAAAAAGGTGAATCGCTGTTTGCCATGACAAATGCCCTCTCAGAAGTGTGCAGTACCCCAACCTGCCAGTTTGGCTCATACTTGACATTAAGAAACAACTGTGATTGTGGTGATGAGATGGCACAGAAAAGTCCCTTGGCTAGAAGCACCCAAGTTAGCCAAAGCATTAGAAGCAGTTTATCCACATTAACCTTCTGAGAGGAAAGATAGGTTAGCTGAGCGGCGTGGGATGCTGATGTGATCACACAGCTTCACTGCTGGCTTGGTCAGTCCTCAACTCTGTGTTGTGAAACACAGTTGTATCTTGGGGGATTTTGCTGTTTAGGTGTGGGGTGTTTTTTTAATACAAAACTTCATTTAAACTACTTCCACTGAGCCAAATGTCAGCCGTGTGGTTAACAGCACAGGCTTGCATGGATAATAGGTTCCAGATCCAGGCTGTCAGTCTTCATGCAAACAAGTGCTGGAGGAACTGGGAGAGGAATTGCAGAACTTCAGGGAGGAGGGAGCTTCCTACCTCCTCTTGGTGCTGTGTGTGAGGATTTTCAAAAGGGATTTTTTTTTTCTTTCATTCACTGACTTGGTCTGGGGTTGTTGCTGACTCTTCTGGAGGAGAGAATCCCATAGCAGACATTTTAAATGTGGAGGTGGAAATGGTGGAGGAATCAGCAACCCCACCTGCTGTTATAATACTTGCTTTTAGCCATATTTGCAGTAATAAATGGTTATGGTCTAACCAGTCGTGGTTAGGTTTCCTGCGTGTCTCTGGGGAAGGACAAACGCCAGCCGCATACATCAGTATTATCATAGCTATAAATAATGATAGCCATTTGTGTTGATTCCACAACTGTAATTAATTATGGCTTTTATATATTATTTTTCATGTAGGGGAATTTAATGTAGACCTCATGATCATTTTTTTTTCCCCATCACAATTCTTCTGTATCTTCTCTGCCTCTGGCTGGGAAGAAACCAAACAATTAGGAAGGGGCAGTTCTTGCTATGCCTTTTGAAAAGCATCTCTTGGTTTATGGAGCCTGTTGGCTGAGACAGGTTTCACCCACTCTTTTTCGATTGGGAAGTTAGCAACATCACAACCATGACCAGTGGAATATGTGAACAAGTGAGGTAAGCAAGCCAGCACAGGACTTTATAGTTCATTAACTGTTGAGGACCACTGTGCATGCTCAAGGACATCCCAATTACACTCACTGTGGGCAAACCAGCCTGTATTCAGGATGTGACATTGTAAATACACTGCTTTGGGACCCATATTTGCTTTATTTAACTTGCTTTCAGTTTCTCAAGTGTCATCTTCAGATGTTTGTGGTTTTAAGTCTAGCTCTCCAAATGGTCTAACAGACTTATACTTGTGTCTCCTTCTAATGGGTCACTGGCGATCCTGTAAGCCAGGATGCTTTACTCACCTTTCTGAGTTGTTCTTTGGTGAAGCTTTGGAATTGCTCACCAGAGTAGAGAGAGATGACTGTGCAAATGTTTTCGCTGTTGGCACCTAAGGTAGATGTCCAAACTTTGAACAATAAAAGTGGAATGTTTGGACTGTTTATATACTGGTCGTGGTAAATTGTAACCATTTTGCCTTAAAATACTGCTCTCGAATTTGCAGATTATCATGGATATACTAATAAATAGTATTTTTAAGGGTGATCACTGCCCATTATGGAAGGTGCAGCTAAGAACACTCCAAGGCAAGTTTTCATAGTCACCTGTATCTTTTATTCCTGGCACCTAATGATAGACATTTCAGTTGAGATTAAAGGCAAATTTCAAAGGAAATGTAGCTTTCATTTTCTAAAATACATAACAGCTGTCTGGCTTGTCTGTTTAAACTACAAAATAGCAGTTGTATTGTAGACTGAATATAGAAATCACCGTAAGATGCAAAAGTGCTTGAGAGGTTTTAGCTAAACGTGCTAATAATTCACTCTTGCTTTGCTATTAATTAAATAAATCCAGGTAGGAGTTTGAGTCATTAGACTGCAAAATATTCTTGCGTGTGTGCTGCCTATGCAGAATATACCACAGAATTCTGTTTAAGTTACTTTATTACCCACATTTTTTCTTTCATCATTCCATAGTCCCTTATTGTTAAATATGGAGAAGCAGGAGAAGGGTAGTTTTATCTTCCAGAGATCTCTTGTGTTTGAGCTTCTGATTGGATTGTTGATACCCTTTGTTCTGTAAGATCGGTCTTCTGTAAAGCATCTGAGTTAGATCTTTTTATTAAGATTATATTTTCCAGAGTTCTTTTTCTGTTTTGTCCTAGTATTGGTAAGCAAGTAGAGAAATGTAGTAAACTGCTGACCTTGGTTATACCAGTAATGAAGAATAAGTTAGCAGCACACTTCGGGGCAAGAATTTAAAATGAAGGTCACACACCAAAAAGAAAAAGGAAAAAAGCAAAAAAGAGTTAGTTCTCGTAACTAAAGCTGTGAAGCAATTGCTCACTTTCTGAAGTATTGCCCATTAGAAACAAATTGCAAAATACAGCAAATAAAAGTCTCTGCATTAGCTAGTTAGAAACCACCAGTGGTGCAGATATTTTTAATGGCTGTTTCACAGAATCACAGCATCACTAGGTTGGAAAAGACCTTTGAGATCATTGAGTCCAACCATACCTGTCATCTAGTAAACCATGAGTTTCATCCTTCTGAAATTTGTATTATCTCATCCAGAACTCAGACTTTCCTCCTTAGCACATCTGCTGTCCTCTTCCTCCTCCTCCTCCTCCCACTATCTTCAAGGCAGGCTAGAGTCCAATATTTTTTTCCTAGCTTTTTATACTTTTATTTAGGTTTTGTTTTTTTTTTTTTCACTCAGCCATCTACCCATGTCATCAAATATTGTTGCTCATGAAAGCACATTTGATAATTTACTTTTAAATACTAGTGGTTACTGAGAAACCGTGAAAGATAAAAGCCGGCATTTCAAGAGTTAATATGTTATTAGGAGGACAGGAAATCTGGCAACTATTGCAGAAACTAGACCTAATGGTGCACACAAACAATTTGTCAGTCTTGGTAAATGTGAATAGCTTTCCGCAAAGTGGCTGCTTTTGCTTTGTTTGAACAGCCTAAACTTTTCCTTTTTGGACTTTAAATCTTGGAAGTGAAATGCGATCCACATATTGAATCAAAATCATTTAATTCGAAACATATTTTGATTGGAACAAGGTTGACATGGAAAGAAACTCTAGAAAAAAGACACAAAAAAAAAGAAAGAAAAAAAGAAGTTGAAAGGACTTTCTATCATATATTTAGCAGGAAAATTCGAAACAGTTCTAATTAGGCTGAAAAAAACAGCCTTCTTCATTGTAACTTACAAAGGTCATATATCAATGTTAAGGCAGCATTACCAACTTGTGTCTGAAAGCCTGCACATGCAAACATCATTTCAGTTGTTTGCTTTCGTTGGGGAATTTTTCTCTTTTATTATTTATTTATTTTTAAGAATACATCCAAGCTTGAATATGTACTTAGTTTAAAGAAGTTACCTGGCACTGCAGTTGTGCAGGTGCTTTGTTGTGCTCGAGAAGAGTATTTTTCACATGAAAATCGTCTTTACACTGAAACGTGCGAGATCCACATTCGTGCTTCTCTCTTTGTACCCGAAGATTTTCCAAACAGAATGTAAAAAAGGAGAGTGTTCTTTTAAGCATTTCAAAGGAAATTCCTTACCTCACAGAGGAATTAAAATATTTAGTCCATTAGAGGTAATGGGCAATTATTTGTATTGAGATTTCTAATTTCTTACTTGCTGGTGAAGTATATTCATGGGTAATTTTATATTTTTTTTAACTGAATAGGAAGCACCACGTGACATGCACTTTTCATTCCCATTAAGATTTCTACTTCCATTTTAACTGTATAAAACACATTTTGATCTTCTCTTCTGTCTTTCAAATACGAGTTACACACATGTTTATGCCGTACTTCAAGATTACTTCGCTTTAATCAGCACAGGAATAAGGCAAGCGGCCCTGCGGTCTGTTTCTGAATAGCTCGATTATGAATAAATACCTGTGCTGGGGAAAAGAATTGCAGTTAATCTTGTCATCTGATTTCAGCATTGGAACATCCCAAGCTCAAGCATGGTATATATTCATTTTTAATACATATAATTTCAGACACTATGTGTCATTATGTAATCTAAACCAGAAAGAAAAGCGGAGGGCAAAAGCTGGTAGTAGTCACTTTAAAGATACAAATCTGTATTCCAAGGGTATAATATAGTTTGGGAGAACATATAATTATAAATAGTTGGAATATTTGTATTGGAAAAATACACCCCCCCCCCCCCCCCCCATATTTCCTAACCTGCTAGTTTTCATGTTTTTGTCATACCCACCATGGCTCACCAAGTCATTTGTATCAATATTAGCCTGATATTAGTCTTAGGTTCCTAGCAGGAAATTCTTCTCCATTCATTCCTTTCAGATAACAGGGCAGAAGAAGATGCACATAGAATAATGAATTTTGGCATCGTTCGGGAGGAATTAGTTTTGGTTGCATGTATTTTGTGGCATCAGACTGAAAACTATTTATGAATAAAATTTCCTTGTAAGATCAAAGCTTCAATTTGTTGATGTGTCTGAAGCATTTCTACCTTGGGAATGGGGGAATGGAAGTTACTAATAGGTGTTTGTGTTTGACATCTGTATACTGTACTTTTTAGCATATCTCAAGTGCTTTAGTCCCTGCCTAATAGATCTCATTAAAGAAACAGATATCAGCCCCAAGACAGTTTGTCAAAGTTAATATGAGTCCCTGTGGACAGAATTGACAATTTGTGTGTGGCTTCACGTGACGGTCTTTTCACGGTCTTGTTTGATCCTTTAACAATTGGGCATTAGTCACTGATTTATTTTACAATAACTCAATAGGATTGGATATTACTGTGTTATGCTGGATGGTTTAGGGGATTTTCTTGGGTTGCCCGTTTTCCTCAGAGCACACAGTAAATGATGTCCTGGGTCCGCTGTGGGAGTGCTCCCAATTGATTGGTTGGCTTTAAGAGCAGCATGGGAAGGATGTTAGTGTCCCATCACCACATACCTTATTTAACCTGAGCCTTAATGAGCGCTGGCTGTCCTAGATGCTTGAGTAATCCTAAACACTTAGCATTTGCTAAGATAACATGGTTTCATTTTGCAGGAGGTAAATTCCAGCAGTAATATGGTTTTATTTAAAAAAAAACCCACCCCCTTCTTTTTAAAACCAGATAGTTACATAAACAGGAACTTTTTCACTACAGTATTTCTTTTTTTTAAGGAATACCCATACTTAAATAATATATACCAGTGTGACTGTAAAGTGTATCACACATATTAGTATGTCATGTTGTTTTCCTTGGAAGTCTTATTTTTTAATCGTTATACAGGCTGTTAACTATTGTAACTCCATCGATCGTGTCAGAGCGTAAGTACCTCCCTCCAACCAAGAGCTTAGCTGGGGACCTGAAATGACAGGCAAGCTTATTTATTTGTCTGCCTTATTTTGTCTGTCCTTTGGGGTCCTGGGTATTGATGTTGACTGGTATCATTTTATGTTTAGCCCTTTTCTTTGTGATTTGGCAAATAAAAAAGAAAGAAGGTTTTAAAATGGCCTAATGTGGGAGGAAAAAAAGAAATAATCCTACTTTTGATTCTGTATAAATTGCAAGTGTAAAATTAATTTAATCTTGAAAAAGAGTAGAAAATTCAGGATGGCTCCCAACCATTCCATAAAAAGGCAAAGAGTGTGTTTTAGTCTTGCTTTTTAAAGAAAAACTCAGATTTATATGTGTGGTAATCTGAGGAGATTGCAGACTGGTATTCCTTTAGTTAGTCCTGTTCAAATGCTTTGTGAGGATAAGAAGACCCATTACAAATCCAGCTTTTGAAGAAAAGGAAAATAGAAATGACCTCTACACATACTAAATATATACGTATATATAAATTACAAGTTCTTAACAGCATTTTCCCTGATACTCCAGAGTAGCACAATACTGGGAAGTATATTCTAGGGTTAATTTTTTTTTTTTTTCCAGCAGGATAGAAAGAAAATTAATTCCTATCATTGTCATTTGCTGAGCCTTGTAGGATTTTATGGCTGTGCATTGTAGTATTATGGACACTCATGAGACTCCTGACTGGTTTTATCTTATTAAACAATTTTGAAATCATTAATTTTTAATTGACCTGCTTGTGGTTTTTTATAGTTTTAATTGTGTGTCTGTGTCTAAATGTTTGGGGCTTTCTAATTTAAAAAAAAGAGGAGAAAGAAATAAGAAAGAATATATCCTGTCTGAGCAAATACATTGTAAGGTATTTCCGTACGATCATCCAAAGAGGTACTGTACTGTGTGGTAATTCATTTCAAAGAATGCCTTCAGCAATTTGGGAGCTGGGAATCCTAATAAAAACACTAATAAAAAAAAGAATGGTATGATGTTGAAGATATGTACAGGTCTTTTCTTGATTGAAAGTTCTAATTAAGTGAATCGAGGAAAATTAACTGAAATTAGCTGTCAGAAAGTCACATTTAAATGAGTGATGATCTGGTGTGGCAGTAAACATTTAAATGATATAAATTGCCATTTAAGTGTATGGTTTAATGTTTGTCATGCATTAATATGACATGAGACTGCAGTGACAATCAAGCAGCTTGCTCTAATTTGAACATATTTAGGGCTTTTGTGTGGAGTGCACCACACAAATTAAGACAATTGCTGTTTTTATGTGTCAATTTAAATGTTGTTTTCAGGCATCGGTTAATGAAACAAACCCATCATTTTTGTGTGCAAATTGTGGAGTGATTTCCTTGGGTTTCAGATTAATTTTAACTTCCTCTGCTCAAAATTAGGGATTTCCTTTACAAGGAGAATGCCATTCATTTCGTTAGACGAGGAGAGTATCAGACTTAGTTATGTTGCTTCGTTTGCTCATTCAAACAAGAAATATAGCCAATACTCTGTATAAAAACAGAAAAAGCAAATCCTGCCAGAGATTTATTCTAGATAAATTAACTCTTTAGATGACAATGGTTTTTAAGTTGTCTTTTCGTGTATTTGTGCTGTATCTAATTCCATTATGGAGATGGTCATCGTTGTTTGGATACTTTTATCTTGGGAATTGGGTTGTAACTGGATAATCTCTTCAGAAAAGTGGCTTAATCATTCAGCATAGTTCTGTTTCTTTATAGCTTTGTATCTGAGATATATACAGCAAATGCATACGAGTAACAGCAAGTTGATGTTCTGGCATGTTATATATTTTCTACCCTAACATCCCTAGTTTGGTTTCTCCAAGTCTATCAGTCTCCTCTACCTGTCAGAATCAATTTCCACTTACTGCTTTTTTTTCTTATTCTGGTTATTCTAGATTAAAAAGGAAGAAGGGCTTCTCGTCAGTGGGAACTGGAGTAGGGTGCATGAGACTTTGTGACAGATTTATATATTGGACCTTTTTTTTGTTTGCTAGAACAGCTAAAGTACTGTTCTCAGACATGTCAAGATAATTTTGCATGCTCTTCAAAAAATGCTTTTTCTCTTACTAAGTGATGACTGCCTGGCCAACTCAAGTTTATATGTTTTGTGTGTCTGTTTTCTTACAGGCGTTGGAAAGTGAGTTTGTTTCCTGCCAGCTTCACCAGTGGATTGATCTGATTTTTGGCTACAAACAGCAAGGTCCAGAGGCTGTTAGGTCCCTGAATGTTTTCTACTATTTGACTTATGAAGGAGCTGTTAATTTAAGTTCAATAACGGATCCTGTATTGAGAGAGGTAAGTTTGTACTTTAAATGTAAGAAAGGAAACTCTTTGTTAACCTCTGCAGTGCCTTAAGTGTTCAGTTCTGGGCTCCTTGTTACAAAAAAGACAGCCATGTCCTGGAGAGACTCCAGCAGAGGCTATGAAAATGATTAAGGGCCTGGAGCATCTCCCCTATGAGGAAATGCTGAGTGAACTGGGGCTGTTCAGCCTAGAGAAAAGAAGACTAAGGGGGGAATCTTATTAGTGTTTATAAATATCTTAAGTATGGGATGCAAGGGGAAATGGCCAGCCCCTTTTCAGTGGTCTGTGGAGACAGGACAAGGGGCAATGGCTGCAAGTTGGAGTATAGGAAGTTCCGCCCCAATCTGGGAAAGAACTTTTACCCAGTGAGGGTGAGGGAGCCCTGGGACAGGCTGCCCAGGGGGTGTGGAGTCTCCTTCTCTGAAGAGATTCCAGCCCCGTCTGGACGCCGACCTGTGCAATACGAGCTGGGGACCCTGCTTTGGCAGGGGGTTTGGACCCGATGACCTCTGGAGGTCCCTTCCAACCCCTATGATTCTGTGATTCTATGATTCTGTGAAAGACTCCATGATGTTCAAGGCTACCAGTGAATGTGCACATCTTTGTGTTCTCTTGTGGTTTCGCTACGGGCTGGTAAAACACAAGGTGCCTCAGCCAGGCCTCGCAGCATGCACAGTTAAGAGAACAAGTGTGCAAGTTGGTCTTCAACTTTGTGCACCTGGGTTTGGCACAGACAGGATGCCAGTATAAAAAATCCCAGAATCACATAATTGTAGGAGTTGGAAGGGACTTCAAGAGATTGAGTTCAACCCCCAAATAAATGTGCAAGGATTGCTTCAGTTGCTGAGGACAGTCCTTTTGTTCACTAATCCTGGATCTTAATGGCAGAAGACAGCGAGCATCTGTGATTTGGCTTGCACTTTTCAATTTGCTCTAATAGTTTTAACAATTCTTTTTTAATGCAATCCTGCTTGTGTAGTACATGTCAAATCCATGGTTGTGTGCCTTCCATTATTTTTATTTGGCTTGCCATCAAATTAATAAGAACTTGTCCAGTATTTTTCATATGACATAGTAAATACTTAAACATTGGAAAAAAGTAGTTTCACTCAGACTCAGCAGTATTTGGAACAATGTATTTGCCAAAGTAGCCTTCAGGATATTTGGGGGGTTAAAGACTCCTCCCTCCTGTTTAAAAAAAAAGAAAAAAAAAGATGGAGTGATTAAACCAGATTTTTGATCAGTTTTACATCCTCTGTTCAGGCAATACGTTGGTGTCAAGTACAGCTGAAAGTACATGAATTATAGAATAAATGGTACTTTGTTATAAAATACTCTGAATCCCTGAGAGCAAAGTAATACGAATGCTGTAAACAATTTTATTTAACATGGTGGGTAGATGTACTGGGGATGTGTGTGTGAATAAATGAAAACAAGAACGAAGACATTTCTGCTAACAAATGCTAGGTTTGAGGCTCGCCGTAGAATCCTAGTAGAACCCTAATTGAAGTATTTGTTGTTTACCCCAATTGAAACTAGGTCTGAGAAATAGAGCAATTACTATTTTTAATTATACTGTTTTCTCTGACTGTTTGGGACACCTTGACAGATTCTGTAAAGTCACATCATAGCAACACTGTGGCTTGGTGCTGGCTTGTGAGTGTAGTCAAAAGGCTCAGGGGGTACCGAGGGTAGGGATACACAAGGATTGGTTTAAGTACCAAGAGTAATGGCTGGATGTCATCATGTGGGTTGGCATCAGTCTGAAGACTGCATCTTGGTCCACTGGGAGCTAAAATATAGATGTTGGATAAAAATACATTTAATTGTGCTAAGAAAAGAGATGGTGGGACGCTTAGCTTTTAAGGAAAAGTGTCGTCATCAGTATTTGAAACAGGTACTGACCCAAGGGTACTAGATGCTCACTGTGTCAGGTTTGCAAGTCATTGATGTTTGTGAGCATACACTGATAAGGAAATACTCTTACCTTGTAAGATAATTTATCAAACTCTTGAAGTGCTGGGTTTAAGTGTGAGCTGGAAAACAGACTGGGCATTAAGTGTCATTTGTTCTTAATTTTGGAGTTAAATGAACCATCGTTCATTTATGAAACCAATAATTGAAGTAATACTAACCAACATAGCGGTCTGCCATGCACAATTTTTATGCAGTCTTTAATTTTTCTAGAACAGTTCTATTATCAGTTTAACTGTGATCTGTTCTGCTTGTCTCATAGCCTGAAAAAAAAATACTTTAAGACCTGGGAAGTTACAAATCTGGAGGTGTGGATCATCTCAGTTAGACATTTGCTTCGTACTTCCATAATTATATTAATATGTTACCAAATCATTTTAATTTGTCATGGTTTTTATTGTACTTAAATGCAATGTGTCTTATTTTTGAGTCATTCTACACTGCCTGAACTGAGTGGCGTATAAAAATGAAAACAGGAGAGGGAAAACAGCAGCGTTGTTGAGTTTGTAATGATGGGAAAGCTTAGCAGCAGCAGAATTTAGAAACGCTACTGATGGTGTCAAAAATATATGATGATTGTGGCATTTTTGTTCTGAGTTCCTTGAAGATCGGTGCAATGGAGTGCTTTTATTTAGTATTTTTAAGCAGGACAGCAAGAGAGTAAAAAGATTCCTGTTTAGTGAGGTGTCCCTTGCTATTTATGTGTTTTTATTAAACCATATTTTTGTATTATGTAAATGTGTGTATGTAATTTGAAAAGGTAGGTACGATCAGCTCTGATACAGTATTGACAGTGCAGAGATTTAGTGACTATCATCACCAATGGTGAGTTATTCTGTTTTCACTTATGAGCAGAGATGAAAGTAATAAAAAATGTGTTCATGTATATATCTATGTGCATAATCATTCTATATCTATGTGCTAAATGAATTTATCATGCACCTTTGACAGCCTCACCTTCTTCCTGCTTACTAATCCATCTCCCGGAGGACTTGCGCTAACGTTCTGTACTGCTGAGCAGCTTCAATCAGCATTTATTTTTCTCCTTCAGTCAGCTTGCCAGAAAATATTACTTCTTTTCTCCACCAAATTCCTGGTTACAGGCCAAATAAGGTTTTGATCTGGAGAATTAACAGTATTTTAAAGCAGACATGACACCTTCAGATTTAGTGTCTATTTATTAGGTAATTATTAAACCAGAAATTTTACTCTGGATTTCTTGTTTTCAAAAAGGATGCTTTTGGCTTTCTCCTCTCCATAAGGTTCAGCATTTTAGTTGGTAGCAGAAAATACCTTTTTATTTGCAAACCTAAACCAGGGAGAAGCTTCTATATACTCTGAGAGTTGTGAGTTACCGAGGCTTTTCATTATCATACAGAAATAATAGCATCTTCTTAAACCATGGCAGTTTCTCTACATAGATGGTCTATGCTAAGCCTGGACCATGTCAGTAATAAGAAGCCCATGATGCACATGTTTCTCAAGCATCTTCATAGATACACTATGTGTATTGGTGACCTAACTCATCAGGAGAGGCCACACACAGAATAGTAGTGGAAGGAACTGAGGAACAGAGTTTAGGTTAATGCAGAATTTCCTTAGGTCTCCTAAATGGCTCCAACTGGCACCTCTATTTTTATAGGCAGTCAGGTTATATATATTACAAGAAGGAAGCACTCGTCTAGGAAGGAAAACTACTTGATTAAAACCATATTCCACCTTTCTTTCTTTTTTTTTTAACTGAAAATGTAGAACTTTTACATCCCCTCGTACTGCTGTGAACAATTTTTTCCTGCCATTCTTTCTGCCTATGGGAATAAAGGAAGTAAAGTATTTTGAAAGGATCTGACTGCTATAATAGAAAATTTTAAACTAAAATGCAAACCGTGGGCCACATGCTACCTTTTGGCAGATAACCCCTGGGGAGTGCAAAGCTTGCATAATTCAAAGGCAAATCTCAGGGGGAGGGGAGTAGATCAAGAGAGAAGGGTTTGAGTCGCAGCCAGTGGGGGAAGGGAACTGCAAGGAGGAGAAGCAAGGCAAGAGATCCAGTATATCTTCTGGTGTATCTGTGCACTTCTCATCCTTGCAGAGACCATTCCTTCATCCTCTTCTTTTTTTCCCTGGAGCCATTTTAGCAGCATTGTCATTGACTCTCATCCTTGTGCGTCTTGCTGAAGGAGGTTACAACTGCAGAGGGAAATTACTGTTCACTTGACAAGCAGTAAATACTGCATCTATTTCCAGTGGATGAACTGGTATTTGCCAGCAGGGGTATGCTAGATGACCACTTTGTGTTGACTCATTCCTGAACACCATGTTTTGATCTGTGGAACTCTCGATCCCAGTGGAAGGACTTTCTTGTTGCCTGTATGGAAGAGGCAAGGAGTCACAGCAGCATAGATAAATGTCATCCAACCCTTCTGGAGAGAATTCACAGCACCTTCTTATCACTAATTCTGATTTCTTTTGGCAATGGCCGTCCAAGAACGGAGAAAAAAAAAAACCCCAAGAAAGTAGAATTAGATCTAAGCCATTCAGACAAGCAGCTGATTAAGAGGTGAAGCAGAATCCATAGAAAATAATTTCTCTCTTGGACTGATTTGTGGGTATTCCATTAGTATATTGGCCAGAAGAATAGTGATTCCTGTTGTCTCTGGCATAGTGTAACAAAGGATGATCATGAATCCAAGCTGCACTTGGAGCTCCTAGTTAAAAATCTGTTTCTCCACTGATACCCCTACATTGCTAGCATAAACACTGGGTAAGTGTGAAGAAAAGAGATGGAATTAATAGATAGAAGGCAAAATATTGCTTGGAGAGTATATCGTTGATTTATTATAGAAATCCCTGAACCTCAAGAAGCATACTAAATTTTCTACCATGCTTAGCAAAAAGCACTTAGCCATATTCTTCTAATATTTTTAAAAATATCCTCTGATATGATCTTTGTAGCCAGTAACTAAGGAAATAACAAGCAATAATAGTTAGAAAAACATGAGAATATTTCCCGTCCAGTTGATACCCTGCATACTTGTCATTGAGATTTGCTTTTAGCCTGAGATGACACAGTAGTTTTAGACTTCATTTGAAGAGAAGGTGCCTTTTTGTTACATGACAGTAGTCTGTTTAACATTAGGAAGCACGGCTTTTCCCCTTCTATCGGCACCTTTCTTTCTACTGCTGATACTTTATTTCCATATGAACCAAGGAGTTTCAAAAATGGTGAAGAATCAGCTTGGACACAGCATTTGGTATGTTATTTGAATGTGCCACTTCTGATTATACAAGGAAGGGAAATAATTCTTTTATTTTCAGTTTTAAGGCATATGGGATAAATTATTTTATGGATAATAGCTTTTAAATGTTGCCCAAGATTGATATCTTTGGGTAAGTTTTATGCATCTTAGACCTATCTCTTATGAGCCTAATTTTATTTTTAAATATTTACAGTTTGAGAGACTTCTGTGCTTTCCAAAAGAAGTTACAAGGATGTTTAGTTTACATGACCCCGGTTTCATGACAGCAGTAGCAGATCTGATATCTTATCCCAGAGAAAGCATTTTTGGCCTCTCTTTTAGCTGTGTTCATGGTGGGAGTTAATAGCATATTTCAGCTCTAACTCAGCTGGAGGACTCTGACAGCAGTGAATCTTTCACAGAGTATAAACACGATCTGTATTTATAGCATAGTTAACATTTACAAAATAGTTGGGAAAAACTAGTCTGTTTTTAGCAGGTTGGGCAACGATCTATGTTGTGGCTGCGATGAGTTTTAAAAAAGTGGGATAAAGTGATTATAAAATACCAGCACAGAGCAGTAAATTTAGATGTGCTGAATTAAGTAAGTAACGAATCCATGCAGGCAACATTCAAAGCACTGTGGAAATGATCTTTGAATCATCTCTCTGGCCAGGAGAGTGTTGTGCAGATGGCATGTTTGACGTTGTACAGCACAGGAAGACTGTGAAAAGGCAAAGAAATGTTAAGGACTGGTCTAGTTTTAATTGCAGATCTGTGTTAAAATTCTGTTACATGGAACTAGAATGAAGTGTAGTACCAGGAAGCAGACTGACTTTGTGACTAAGGAGAGATGGACTTAGCTGCAACCAGACCCGTGCCCTGGTCTTTTCCTGTGAAGGTGTGTGGGGTGGGATTGCGTAGCGAAGACGGGACCTCTGATGCTGTTGGGGGTGGGCAGGTACCGCCACCGCATGACATTGGCTTGTCTGGGACTGGGGAAATAAAGGTTAAAAGATGAGTGTTTTCTTCATCTGGTAAAAGGAGCTGTAAAATAACAGCAGTGTCATTCCTGCTACCAGCTCATGTCATTTACCTATTCATTCTCACATCTCTGCTCGCATGGTGACCTATCTGTGGTGTTGGACTAAAGAGGCAAAATGAGCATAAACTGATGTTTGCTGTGATACCTGGGGAGTTCTGTTCCAAAGCCCAAAGCTTGACATGACGAATGGGGGGTTATTGCCCTTTGTCTTAACGTAACGTATTTGCTGCAGCACTTAGAAACAGGCAGAAAAGTAACTCAGCTAGGTTTTGGTCCAGAAAAAATGTTTGACCTGAATGTTCACTTTTGTCTTTTGTTGCGTGAAAAGATTCTAATTTATATCTGGTGCTCCTGCTTCTCTACCCATCAGGAAAAAGAAACAGTATTTTAGAGTTAATTAAAGTGGGACTGAGATGCCTGATGCATAAGGATTAAAAGAATAAGAAGCAAACAACAGCTTTGGCTGGAAGTAGGGAAGCTTTTTGGAAGGAGGTAACTCATGTAAATTAGTTCTTCAGCTCTGAGTCCGTTTTCTTCTTTTCTTTTTTTTTTTTTAGCCCCTGATTGAAATTCAAAGGATAGAAATTTTCAGCGCAGTCAGTTCCCTCACCTCTTCTTGCTTGACCTGTCTTGTGGATCTATCAGAGTCAGAGAGGCCTTGAGACCCCCCTGGGCTCTTTACATTTTCATTCGTGCCTGGCTGCTCAGTCTTAGCTAGCTGACATATTTGTTGGCCAGCATTAAAAAAGCAAGAGTAATCAAAAGGTAAACAAGGGAAGGAAAAAAAGTGATGTTCGGAAGTCTTCAAATATAACTTTTAAAATAGAAACTATTTCCATTTTCTAACTTCTTTTTCCCCCATAAGTGGAAAGGATCTGATATACTGGTGTATAATAGCTGCAGTTATCGTACATTAAGTCATTCAGCCTTGACTCAAACATGGAAGTGAACAGGCTACAAAAATGTCATTATTTTTCTGTGTCATCAGCAGGCTCTGATTATTTATTTGCAGTCTCTTTAGACAATCCATACAATATCTGTATTGGCTTTCATGGTAGTTGGGAAACTAAAAGTTTTTGTTTGAGGTATTTTCGCTGTATTTACTCATTGCAGCTCAGGGTGTCTGGATCCTCAGTGTTCCCACTGTGGCTGCAGGTGTGATGTGGTGTTTACTAAACTCTAGTATATTAGTTATTAGTTATATTTGACCAGTAGCTGCTTCTTGAGTGAGAAAACCTGCAGTGATGCCAAAGGTGCTTTTCCTCAAGCCGTGTCCCAAAATCAAGTCTCAGTTAAGTGTCACATTTTATTATATGATAACAAAAAGTTCCTTCATTCCAGTCCATCATTTTATTAGAATGAAGCTTGTTCTATATAATAAATAGAGATGGCATCGAGAGCGAAGAAATCCCACAGGATGCTAAGAGATTGGAACAGATTGTGCTTTTTTCCAGAGGAAAAAAAAGTTTAATATCAGAAAATTTGGAGCCGGCTAAGTAACAAGAAGCCTTTGTGAAGGTAACAAGTTTTAAAGATGATGCTTAGCCGTTTAAAGGAGTGAGTGAATACTACCAGAAATTGGTGGTTTCAAGGCATCGCACATGGCGATGCCGCTACTTTCTGGAGGGGGAATTACTGATTTTTAAATGAAAGCAGTGAGTTGCTCTCTTGAAATCTTCAGCTGCCACAGTGGAGACAAGAAGCAATTTTGGGTTTGGTGCTCAAAGTGCAGGCTATAACTAAAAAAAAAACCCTCAAAAAAAAACCCTAACCCCAGAGCTGCTTAGGGTTTCACTCATACTGAATCCAGTTTTATTTGTGGGTCTTTAAATTAATCTAAACTTTCTTTTTTACTCATTTCCCTTTTTATTTTGTCAGTCTCTTTGAAGTACGACCAGACCTTTTTTTTTCCCGCCTAGTTGCAGTTTTTTTATCTCCTCCTTTCCAGTAGCCAAAGATTTAGGTGTTTTGAATGAGCACATCAGTGCTCCAGACAGAGATACTGTTTGAAATTATCCATGAACCCAGTGCCTCTGAACATTATTGAGTGACATTTGTTTCTGTTGGTTGTGTCTGCTCTGACTAACTGGTTTCCATCAGATTGGCAGCTGGGATTACGCTGCAGTGGATGGACAGCTGTGTGAACTGGAGATTGCAGCCAGGCCATGCTATGCCTCTGTTTAATATGCCTGGAATGTATATATTCAGTGTCGATATATACATTGGAGCGACTCGCATGGCCCTGAGGGGCATCTATTTGTATTGTCACAAACTGCGATTACTTCCTCTTTTACTTTAATGACTGCAGTGTAATTGTCGTGCTGATTTGTCTGCACAAAAAGACTTCATTTTTCTTTATTCTCCCAGAAAATATCTTAATGGAGTTTAGGAGCTGGGTTAGAGCTTTTGTTTTTAAGGGTGTGCTGAAAGGTATCCTACGCTGTGCTCTTGTCTGCATTTTTCTGTGATGCGGACAGAAGAAAATGTTATTCATATATTGAATCTCAAATAGCTATTAAAAAAAATATAGAAGTAACATCCTGTGCAGGCTAACACCCCACCTGCCCCCCAGGGATCTGTAGTAGGTTGGATTTAATAAATAACAAGTGGTTGGACTAGTAACCAACTTCCAAGCAGACAACTGTGGTATTTCAGGCAGACAGAGGGAACTGAAATTAGGAAAGAAAAAGAAGGAAAAAATGTTTTTATATAAAAGATGTGTTTCTTGCAAGGAAGCTGGCCAGGAAAGAAGGAAAAAAGCCTGACCTGTGCTTCATTGATGTTTGATGGCTTTCATCTCTACATGTTTTTATACATGTAATGAGGCATGCTTGGTTTTGTCACGTATATCCCTAATGCACCGCAGAGTTGTGCACTTCTTACTTCATACCAGCTTGCTGGCGTGCTCTAGTAACGTCCCCCTCTGTGGGCTGCTGACAGTATCTCTTGCCTACGCCTCAGCCCTGAAGCTGTAAACCGGTGTAACTTCAGCGGATGCAGGAACTGCGTTAGTGGGCTGCATCAGGCTCTGTCTGCGCTCTTCTGCCTCACCTAGCAGAGGGGGGATTCCAAACAGTTTGCAGGCGTTGTTTGAGGATACCTGGAGACCCGTATGTAACTCTAGGTCTTGTAGTATCTTGTCTTCTGTCTTTCTTACCTCCTTGCTCCCTCCCCTGCCAATGGTTAGCTTTCAAAGCAGTTTTCTTTAAACCATTAAGTGCAACGATAAAGCAAAACCAAAAAATTGAAGTCATTCAATACAATAAGCTCGATTTACAAAGTCAGGAGACTGGGAAGATTTTTCTGGCTTGGCGTGAATTAGGCTGCTCAGTTTATTTTTGAAACAGCAGATGGGAGCGTGTGAATTTATGGTCCTAACATTTGAACGATGAATTTTTTGCCTGGGTCAAGCGTAGAGCAATATCCCCAGGGCAGGTGTATGCTCAGCAAGCGTATACATTGCCTGTTTCAAAAAATCTCTTTGCCCATTTTTCCCAATCTTGATCTAACAGGGATTGTTCTGAAACAAGGGGAGATGGTGCTGCAAAGAGCTTCTTAATCTTTAGCCCCATTTCCAGCAACTTTATCTAATTGTTATGAATCATGTTTGTTCCCTGGCTGGTATTATCTATGTCTCTGTAGTCCAGGAGGGATTTAACTAAGAATCTTACTGTAGGACTGTGACTATCTTGTCAGAAGAGGTTTTCTCATCACTTGTTATCAGAGCTTGATTTTAATCACCGTCCCAAGGGGAAGGGAGCTAGTCGGTTGGCCGCTAAGCCATTCAACTTCGCTGTCTGAGGGGAAACCTGTCAAATATTCTGTGTTCTCTGGTGCTGTAAAGCAACATCTGGGTGGAAGGAAAGGGAAAGCAAGTAATCGTAATTGCATATTGCTCAAGCCAATAGAAATCACTGAGGAACATGTGTGTAAACCTTTTTGAATATTGAAAAGTGAGGTAGGAACGGCAGAGAGCCAAAGTAATTATTTTTGCAAGGGCTGTTATTTTCTGGACATAAATACTGGGTAGGAAGATGGAGGATGAACCCAAAACATTTTCTGTTCCTAACACGTACACTGAAGGAATAAGTATTACAACGCATGATGCTATTTCACCTGGGCTTTCAGTGTCTGGCAACTGAATCATACAGATTTGAGAAGTGGAAATACTTGGGTACAGCTTGTAAAGGCACATGGACTGAAAGTATCTTTTTTGTAGTGAGCAGTAAGATTTGTCCTGTGCTCAGCCCAAGGTATGCATTTTAACATGGGTACGCTGTGCCATTAGACTCTTTAGGCAGTTCAGTGTTTTGTGTCTGAGTAAGCATGATGAAAGCAACTCTTGAGACTCTAAGGGTCTTTAAATTGGGAGTTAAATGGTGTATGTCTTGCCTTTTAACTATATGGGCCTTCGTTTCAGGAGCTGAGTTCAAAACTAGAGACTGTTTCATTCTTTCTCTGTGACACTCACTGCAGTTCCCCCTCCACCCGCCCTCCCTCATATTTAATTTTATAGTTCTTTCAGACATAAACATGAAAAAAAGCAATTTTGACTCAGTTTCTGAGTGTTGCTGCAAAGAAAAGTAACAAACATCTGTTTTTACCTTAACTGCATCCATATGTTCAACCTCCCCCATCACCCTCCTTACCAAAAAATTTACAGCCGTATTTGGTGGGTACTACACGCTGCTGAATTAACTTTCTTCACAGTTCGATTAGTGAGTAGGTTCAGAGGCTGAAAATACCCATATTAAACAGTGTCTAAAAGCTACATTATAGCTAAGCCAAGTTTTCCAAGTTTTTCACTCTTCCTTCTTCAATTTACTTCCCTATTCCCCTTCTCCCCTTCCCACCTCCCAAGGAAAGAGGTGATCCAGAAGAATTTTTTAGTAATAGGTTATTGCGGTAATCAGATAAACATCATCAGCTTGTGAAATTTGCTTATGGTTTACTTATTACTGGTTTATTACAGTTAGTATGGCTTACTTATTACTTAGACATGAATTAACATTTGAAATACCCTGTTTATCGTGTAAGTGTGTGGGTTGAGATGCTCCCTGTGTGCGTTATTGTAAGGGATTGGTTACTTTGATTTTATTTTATTACTTCTGGTTGTAGCATCTGGAAGGATTCTGGCCTTAAGGAAGTTTTGATTTTGTAGAGGATTAGCAGGAAGATGGCTATTTTCCTGAGATATTCGAGAAGCAGCGAAACAAAACGTTGAATGATATTATCTTTTACTTTGTGGTATGCAGCAGAGAGGAAAAAAAACCCCAGATTTGGGGAACTAAAGTTAACTTTCAAACAAAGGTTATTCCTTTCCAGTTATAGAATGCCTTCTGTAGGTGTGAAACCAGTTGGGCAAATTTCTGAAATCTTCCTGCCCACAGTAATCTAAATGGGGGTTGGGGGTTGGAGCTCTATGATCCTTGGGGTCCCTTCCAACCCAGACCATTCTATGATTCTATGAAATGGTTGTACGCTCCAGAGGGATTCAACAATGTGAGAACGTCCACCCTTCCTCTGCCACTAGAAGCTGGCAGTCTCTTAGTAATACTGACCAGTGCTATTAATACATTATTCAAGAAAATTAAGAATCTGGGCTATAATATTTTTTAGAAAGACTTTTTGACTGATGGTTGTTTTATTGTATGTTCTCTAGTAAGTGGTAGGTTGCTTTCTTCAAAGGAGATATTAATTATCTCTCTGAGGAAAGGATTCCCTGCTCCTAGCTGATTTTCTTTGACAGGTCAAACAAAAGCCTGAGTGACATCTGGTGACTAAAATGTCCTGTATTTCTCCTTCTATTGTTATGTAAATCGAGGAAATGGGGAGTGATTCTAGCTCCACCATTACATGTTTCTGCTGACACAGGGAGGTCATCTTGCACCCTTCCCTATGTGATCCTTCTGACAGAGACATCATCAGAACATGGGGTTGACATCTGGATTGACTTTGAATACAATCTGTAAAAAGGAAGGAAACATTTGGGGCTGCTACTAGGTCATAATTAAGAAATGTTGAAGCTACATAAAGAAATTTTTACTTTTCTTGTTGGTAATTAAAAGGAATGCCAGAGTTTTTTGCCCTGAAGTCTAGCTGCTATGTCTAGACATAATTACCCAAGCATCGTTACCTTTACTCAACAGTTTTTCAAATTTCTTTTGGGTCTCTGAAGATGCGCGGTAAAGAGGACATACAAATGCCAATATCTGTGGTGCTTTATGAAACCTTGTTACCTGGGGTGGGACATGAGCTGAATGTAGACTTTCCCAGTTCTGTTGGCTGAAAGGGAAAGATTGTGTCAGGGGGCTGTTGTAATCCTGGAAATGGAGGTTCTTGTGGTTTTTGGAAAGGCCAGATGGAACGTAGTGAGTTTGAAAGACTTGTTTCTCTGGAACTGTAAATCTCAAACTCAAGCTCGATCGTAAACATGGGTGTAGAAGCTGTCTGTTAAAGACTGAAAATGGAGAATCTGTGGTACTTTAGACTTGGTTTTAATATCCCAGCAGAATTCTCTTCTGCACTGAGGGTGGGTGGCTATCAAATAGATGCTCTGCAGCTGCTATTGTGTGGTCTGGGAGTGTGATGATGGTGAGCGTCACGGATGTGAGTAAGCATTGGAATCCACTTTGTATGTGGTTGGAAGGTGGTGAGTCGCTCTGAGATCTGGACTGTGGAAAATAGCCTTTTGGCCACTGATCTTTCATCAATTAAAGCAGTTTTCTGTGTCAGTTTGGGCTCTTGTAATGGATGTATTCGAAGTGCTCTTGTGTTTTATTTTCCCTTTTTTTTCTGTGCTAGCACTATGTAAGGGAGTATGGTTTGTAGAGTTAGCATTGGAAATTGAAGGACATACCAGATTTCATGGGTAAGACAAAATTCTGACTCTCTTTAAGTGCTGAACCATTTAGGAATGGGAGTTTCTATACTGATCATAAATCAATATACAAGGCAGTTACCAAATCTGAAGCTTATTATTTCCTCATCTTACCCATTCTATTTTCAGCTTTATCTAAAAGAAATTCATGGGAACTTCAAAAATATTTTATTCATTTTTGATAATGCATTGGGTGTATACTTTATAGGAAATAAATAGTAGATCCTATACTTTTGCCCCAAATATTTTAAGACGTGCCTAATCACTGACATCCAGGACTGGCTACGTTCTGCATATCCCATGTTCATCTGGTGGTACCCTCAATGCAGTGCAGAATTCCTATTTACTAATAAAAATATTCCACTAAATCTGTAAGTAATGTATGCAAACATTTTGAATGTGAAACTAACAGCTTTTTATGGAGAGGGTAGAGCTGCCTCATGTCTTAAGGCACCTCAAATTCTATGCCCTTCTGATTGCCTTGATATCATGAGTCACAAAAGCCCAGATTTGAATTTTTATATGTCTCATGACTAGGACAGGGACTCTGATGGTCTTACTGAGCTGCGGTGTTTTGTCAATCTGCTGTTGCTGTTCCTTAAAAAAGTACTTGTCGAATCACAGCATTTGTATGTCAGGTTTCAGCCAGCTTTTTAGATAAATTTACTTATTCACCAGTACTTTGAAGATTGAAGTGCTACCCAGAGTAGGCAAGGGTGTTAGGGTCTCTTCGTAGTGTAACTGCAACTCCTGTTCTGGTGAGTTTAGATGTTTCAAAAACCTTGCCACATGTAATAAGGTCAAGTGTTTGGGATGGCATGGTTCCTATCACAGGATGATTTTCTTTTGGTGATCTTAAGGGCTCATTCTACTTTTGGTTTCGTTATTTCTGTAACAGAAGACCACTGTGTCCCCTGATAATAGTCTTTATTATTATCTAAAAAGGGTAGTGTTGTTTGTAACAATAAGATCACTCTAAGTATTCTTCCATTGCCTCAAAAAAATCAAACAGGAAAGTTAAAGTGTAAGGAGCCTCAAGGGGTGTTGAACAATGAAAAAGAAGGATCTCTGAGAGGAAAACATGGTGTTCTAATAGCCAAAAAGTGTCTGGTAGTTTTATGTTTTAGTATTTGAGCACCCAATTCAAATTTTACTTTACAGTGAAGGTGACTCCATCTACTCTGAATGATTTGCAATCCTCTGTAGTATGAGCCTGTTCTGTGGATAGTGCAGGGGTCTGGCTGGCAAGAAATAACTTGTTGAATTTTGGCTGCTTGATTTTATCTTCAAGCCCATAAGAGGTGACATGGAAACCTAGTTGGATGTGCCTAGGCAAGAGGTATGAGTTCACACCTTTCAGAAGAATTATTTTCCAGAAATTGCTATGCATGAGGCGGTATTTTCATAGACCATGAAAGAAGTGGTAAAGCATGTCACTGAAGTTCAGAGAACCTTTTCAAAAAACAACTCCTTGCATTATATCTTCACGTTCCCCTCTAGCTCTATTTAGTATTAGATTTGCTGTTGGTGGTTTAATGCATCCTCAAGATGTTTCCTCTTTTTGAATGAAGATGAACATAAGAAGCTTGGTGTTGCTTTTGTTGAGGTTATTGCTGTGAAATGAAGCAGTGGAGTTTAACTAGAAAGTAGAATACTCTTAATACCTATAGAAACGTTCAAAAAATGAACTTTTCTTTCTGAGTCCTGATACAATCAGGATAAGGCAGTGTTAGAAAGGTAAAATGGAGCCAATAAAGAAGGTTTCTGATTATAATAGCTTGTTTCTGTTTAATATCATTGAGCAGGATGAGGTTTTGCAGAGTTTCTCATGGAAATAGCATCCGCGGTACTAAAATGATTACCTCATTCTCAGTACCAGTGCCAAGCACTTAGCCCCACAGTGAACACACGGGGTTGATTTTCAACATGAAACAAGCCAGAAGTGTGGAATGACATTTTCAGGTGACAGTTATGGTTCTATTGCCTGTAATTAGCACCTCTTAACATGCAAACCTGCCGGTGCCTTTTCCAGGCTGTTGAAGCTCAAATACGAAGCTTTGGACAGACCCCTTCCCAACTGCTCATAGAACCACATCCTCCGAGAAGTTCTGCCATGCAGGTGGTAAGTACCACTCTTAGCAACCTGCTATTTTATTTGCTTCCTTTTGCATCTTAAAAGTCACCAAACTGGCTGCTTTGCTTTGCTTTTCTGAGGCTGTGGAATCCTGTTATTAAAAACAGCAGATGAGTTACGGTTCTGTAGGACTGAGCGCGCGCGGTGCTTAACTAGCCTTTTATTTATTGCTGAAAGGATTGTATTGATTCCTAGTACAGACCTCTTTTGTCAGTGTAATCTAAGAACACTTCATCAGTTGATTTTTCTTAATACCATACCTGTACAGGTGAGAGCCAGTCATCATGGAGACAATTTAGTTAATCTTTGGCAGATTCCCCGAGAAGCATGGATTTAGGAGGTGGAACTTCCTTGTCGTTTCCCCCAGGCATAGGTTTTCCCCTAAAACCAGGATTACTGGGAATTCATGAGCTGAAACTTACATAGCAAAGGATGTGACTAAATGTGTTTTGCAGTAAAGCTAGGGTGATAAAATCCAGGCAGCAAGCATTAACATGCTTTCCCTTTTACCTCTACTTGCATCTAATATAATTTTATTATACAAACTATTATTTTATTACTGATTACTTTCCATATCGTATTGTGTGCAGTCCTTGGGTCTAAACCATCATTTGTGTTGTCACAGATCCAGAACTAAGCATGTTAAGTGATACCCTGACAAGTGGGGCAAATGGCCTGCTAATTCAGAAGATTTTCAAAAGGTTGCATTCTCTTATTGTTAAGCTGGACATTTTACACTGAAATACTAAAATAAGAAGACATTTTCTTCTGGTATGTTCTGTAAGACATACTCAACCAGACTGAGGTCAAGCAGGCTTAAGATGAAAAACGTTTCTGAAGTGCAATAGGTTTCAGAACAATCACACAAAAAAATCTGTAATGTTTCCAAAGTAGCTAACAAACCTGATGCTGAAGTCTACGAAATGTGGACTTCCATGGCAGACTGAGCTCCTGACCCTTCTCAAGTATGTCATGCATTGCACATGAGACCTGCTCAGCAGACAGTCCCCTCCATCCCCACCACCCTTTCTGCAGGCAGAACATACGCTGTGCCGCAGACATGCTCCTGCCCTGGGATTCCATGTGCTGGATGGACAGAGCTGATTTGTGATCCGTTGGCTCATTGAACCTCCCAGGGGGTGTCCCAGGGCTTCAGACCTGCGTGTGCAACCCTGTGGAGCTCTCATTCTTTCAGAACCCCCCTTTAATAGGGTCTTCCTCTCTGTTGAGGAGCCCAAGTGCTCTCATCATGCAGCTACGCACCATATGGGTGTCCGTCTGTCATGGTGCCACGCACTGGGCGCTTGCCCTAATTTAAAGGGCTTTGTTTCAGGAAGAGGAGGAACTTGAGAAGTTGATTGTTGACATGATTGTCAGACCCATTGTTACATAAATACATATGATGCCAGGAAGCAGTATGTGTGGTTTTGTCATAATATTTTTCACGACGTTGAATTAGTAAAGATTTAGTATGTAATAGAAGAAGTCAAATTCTAGGAAGTTAATTGTTTCTAACTCCTGTGAGGCTTTTGAGCTGAGGAAAAAACCCCCTTAGCTCTCCCCTTGCTTCGCCCAGTTCTGTGGTTATCAATACAGGATTTTAGGATAGCGCTATATTGGGTGGTTTTAAAAGGGCTTATTTCTGGAGCTGAACCACAGCAGCGATGTTTTTCCTGTCAACAATTCTGAGTTATTGTGAGTTGTGTTATTTACTGAGCTCTCTGCCTTCATGCACGCGCGTGTGCCTGTGCGCGCCTATGTATGCATGAACGCGGCCGAGCCGAAAGCTACCACGTGCTGAGTTAAGTGCACAAACCATAATATACACCAGGTGTAGTAATTAGCAGTCACACGAAGGCTGCCTATTTGTCTGGTTTTGCTGCTGTTGCTGTATCCCCTTGTGTTTTCAACCGTCAGATAGCTGGATTTAATTGAGGCCACATCAGATGAGGCATTACTGACACCTTTAATTGAATGAGCATCCAGGGAGGATTAACTCATAATATTGATTGGCTTTTAGCCACTTGCTCAGAAGGGTGTCTGGGTAGCTTATTAGTTGCTTTTATTTACACCTTTATGCAAAGACTGTAAATAGGAATTCATAGAGCAATATGTTTTTCTAAGTACTCTTAATAACTTTTTAAAAAGGAGTGATAATAAAAATGCAAATGCATTTAATGTTTTTATTAGTTCTGTATAAATATACATTAAATGTATGCACTTACATACACATATATGTAATGAAATACTGCAGGTGGAAAATAGCCAAGAACACTTCATTAGTGGTCTAATTCAGTTATTAGAAAATTACAAATACTAGAGCTGGGTGGCTACTGGTGACTAGGATGGTTGTACCGCTGCATCTCAGTGGAGGTCTTACACAGTCACAAACCCAAGTTTTGCTTTTCATCCTTAGCCTTGATAGCCGGATCGAAGGTCCTCACTGTTTCGCTTCAGCATTTGCAGTGTTGCTGGAGAGCTCAGTTGAAAAGTTATTAATCTTTTCAACTTACAAAAGGAAAAAACCCCTAAAACTACAATGTTGAAAATGAGAGTCTGGGTTCATTCCCTCTCTTTAGTCTTTGTAGAGACGAGGCAGGATAGTGTCTGTAATCACGTCCACTTTATATTCTTTACAACTGCATTTAATTATGTTTGTCCTTTGAAACACATTTGCAGTGAAGTCTTCTACTTTGCATTCATAAATCACATTTTTGTACACCAGAAATATATACAGAACATATATCTCGTGTATGTGTGTATCTGTTTATTTTAATGTGCTTTCATGTTCTCATCTGGCTTGTAAAGAATTGCAGGCTGCCAATTTATGCAACTCGAGACAATCTCTGGGAGCAGGAATTTCTTTTGCTCACTTCTTTTTTTCCTTTCTTTTTTTTTTTTTTTCCCTCCCTCCCAGTTTGGCATTGCTTCCCTTGACATAATAGCTCTGCTGATACGAAGGAGAATTGTTTTGGCAGAGATAGGTGTTTGGAAACTTTGAGTTTAATCTGCTGTGATCTGTGGCGAAGTTTGTATATGGACACCCTGTGTTTAACAAGGCACTTGGTAGTGTGCATGAAGGTTTCTCCTACCTAAAATGGTTGTTTCCACCAGCCTCACCACTGTTAATGCATTTGCTTTTCATGGCAGCCGCTATCAGATCTTGAGTGTTTTAATCCAATCTTCCTTCTCTTGTCCTGTCTTCTTTTCTCCTCCCCGTGTTTTGTTTTCCTGTGTATTTGGGTTCTTGTTGTGTGCACTCAACAGTATCTCCTCCTGCAGAGCCCGTTGATGTTCACAGACCAAGCTCAACAGGACGTTATCATGGTTCTAAAGTTCCCATCCAACTCCCCTGTCACCCACGTAGCTGCCAACACCCAGCCGGGTCTGGCCACCCCTGCTGTGATCACGGTTACCGCAAACAGGCTATTTGCTGTAAACAAGTGGCACAGTCTTCCTGGTGAGTAAATTAAAGCAAGCAGCCCAAGAAACCACTGCCATCAAGCAGCACTTCGGTTGTCTCTTTCCAAATTTGCTGCACAACTGCTTGAAATTTGAAGTGTGAAGAGCAAGTGCAGTTTGTTGACGCAGCATGCTCTTTGCATGTGGCCTTAGTTTCTCCTTAAAAAGGTAATCCCAACTGTTGTGTAAGAAGATGTGTAACACAAAGGGTTTGTAACAACAATATATTGCTTTCCAGGCCATCAGGCACCGTGCAAGAAGACAAAGCCAGTATTTCATTATTTGATCCTAATAAAGTCACACTCTTCCTCTTGATTTTTTTTGGGTGGAAGCCTGAACTGTTTCATGTCAAAGACAAGTTTTGGGGCATGTAGAACTTGCTCTAAAGAATTTTCTGCTATTTTAAGAACCCATATTCCAATGTTAAAGGCACTTAATGAGAATTAGAAGATAAAAATACGTGAGAAGTCTGTATCATCTGTAACTTAAACATCACAAAGTAATTAGGTGCCTATGTATTTGTCTGTATGAAAGGAAAACCACTTGTCCATTTGTATAGCAACCCATCAAAATAATTATCCTTTAAAAATGGGTTAGTTTTGAGAACACAGTAATTCTGTTTTCAATTCTAATGTTCTCCCTTATCCTCCTTTCCCTGACTGTAACAGTCTCAGGCCCAAGCAATGAAAAATAGTTTATTTCAGTGCTATGCAGTAAATCTGGTCAAAGGCTTTTCAGGAGAGGGGAGAAAAAAGAGCTTGTACTCAAATAACTTAAATAGAAGATGTTTGCACCGGAGTAATACTCACATCATTGGAATTCCTACTAAGAAATCTGGACCCATGGTCCTTGCTTGCATTTTGAAAGAAGCCAGATGACTCCCACACTTTTTTCTAATTCTTACAAATCGCCTCTCAACATTGTACAAATGGGAACATCTATGTTGTATTTCACCCACTCAAGAAACACAAAAAAGAAAGGTGGGAAGGAAGAGGGGAAGGAAGACATGTCTAGATAACAAGTTGTGAGAGAGAACTGTTTACAGGTCTCAATGTTTATTTTGGAAGGAGGATGGCAATATCCTCTCATACCTGGGATGTGTGACCTTGGGCATATAATTTTCAAAGCTTTTACCAAATACGTACAAAAGTCATGGGAAAAGAGGAGGTTCTAATGTGGTAGGAGGTGATTTTGATTTTCTTGTAAAATGGTGGTATGTGAGCAAGTGACCATTTGTTGGGTGTAGTAATCAACTGCCTTGAGTTGAACAAAAGATTTTGGGGTTTTTTTTTTCCCTCACCTCTGCAAGAGAGAACAGTAAGCCGTGTTTTTTTGAGTCACTATTTTTTCTTTTAGAAGCATTTTATACTTGTCTTGCCTCTACAAAGTGCTCAAGAAAACCTACAGTTCAAAAAAACCAGCAGCCAAGCAATCAAAACCCAACCAAAATCTACCTCACCCCACATCTTTGTGAGCCCACTGATCATGCACGGGCTGTTAATCGAGTACTGTGCTTAAGATACCTGGGTATGGACTCATGAGATTAGCCTTTGCTGTTGTTTCCTTAAAATTATATACCAAAATGGGATCTGCTAGGATTGGAGGAGAGATACCATGACTACTCCGTATCTCCTGCTGTGGCCTTAGTATTGTCTTTACTAACGAGGCATCATGACAGAAATGTTAGGTTGCCAAGTGACCAGTTGTCGCTGATGTGTAATTAAAAATCTCATTCCCGCTTTTGTGTATGAGTTTGGTGGCTTTGCTGACATCTAATGGCACTGGTACCCAACAGGGTGCCTCCGTTTGTCACGGGGATTTTATGTTTTCTTCTGCAGCAGAACTGTGGCTTCCCAGTTCCTTATGAAACCCTGGTAGCGATAGCAGGTTTTATGTCAGTTAACTTATGGATGGTAGATAGAAAAATCATAGGTGTAAGTATTCAGCCATTGTTTGTTCCACTTCCAAGAATGTCTTGTGGGATGCTTAAGGGTGTGGGGGGACTTTTCTTGCTTGCTTGTTTGTTTTTAGTGAGGCTGTAGAGAAAAGAAAAGGGCTTTTTTTTTGAACACTGAAGGAAAATTCAGGAGGTAAACATTTCACCGGCATGCCAGGTGTCCAGATGAAATGTAGGTCGGCAGAATTATATATTAACTTCTATGCAAACTTGCAAATAAATGGTTTTTGGTGATGGATGAACCCTTAAATACTGGATGACTATGAGATTTCCCTGTTTGCATCATAAACTGATTTTTTTTAAAAAAAAAAAAATGTCCTTTGTGCTTCACTTGTTCAAAGCAGTGCCTTAAAAAGTAAAGAGGAAAATAGTATTTGCTACAGTCAGCAGATGGTTGTCACATTTTGTTTTCAGTGCTCTTTACCACTTAATTTTGTTTTGTTGCGACAGGAGAGGTTGCCAGTAAAGCATCTGCTAGAGCTTATGGCTCAGGACCGGAGCTGCTGATGGCATACATTCAGAATAGCACTAATCTAAAATAAATGTTTAATAAGCAGCCCATGAAAGCACCTGGAATTTTATTTATTTATTTATTTTAATTCAGTTGATGCAAAAGAATCTTACGTGGGTAAAAAAAAATACAAGGATGTAGCTTTGATTTATAAAATGTGTGTGGCTTTTATGTATTAAAAAAAAAAAAAAGCAGAGTTTTAAAATCTTCTTTCCTGAATTCCAGCTCATCAAGGTGCTGTACAAGACCAGCCTTACCAGCTGCCAGTGGAAATCGATCCTCTCATAGGTCTGTCACTTCCTTCTCTCTTTGCGATTCATTAAGCTCTGTATGGTGGCCCTGAAGTGTAGATTACGGTTGTTTTTCACTTGCTGGTTGCTGGGAATGGAATTTTCCTGATAAACCATTTGCATGCAAATTGGAATGCAATGAGCTGTGGCTATGCTGGTATTTCATCAACTCCCCCTCGTTGGTTTGCCTAATTTGAACAGGCCTAGGACGCGTGTCAGTGAAAATTAATATGGATGCTGTAATAATGTGTGATTGAGAATGTGCATGAAGTACTGTCAGGATAATATTGGATCTTTTCATCACTCAGACTTGTTGATGAGCAGGAGCGAGGCACGTTATGATGAATTGGTGCACTGGTAATGTGATGGAGCTCCTTTGCTGAGGAAATTTTCATAATAACAGTGGGGTTCTTAACTGCACCGTGTTGTGAAAAATAAAACCATGGTGCCAGAGTTTCATCATTAAAGGAGATCAATCCTTTCTTCACAGACCTGCTGTTCAGGCTGAGGGGATTAATGTGTAATTGCAAAACGGTTTCAAAGTTGAAATATATTGCCCGCTCCGTTTTAGTATTGAGATATTAGTACTCATTTTTCAAGGGTATTGCATCTTCTGATCAGCATCACTAGTTAAATTTGTGTATGGTTTTCTTTTATTAAAAAGGGGTGGAGGAATGTCTCTCTCATTTAATGACTCAGTGTAATAGATTCTGTTCATGACTTTTTATTATAGAGGTTTATTAGTTCAAATAGAGCTCATTTTTCTATTAGCATGGGTAGAGTTTGGTCAGTTCTTTCATTACAGACTCAACTTTGGGGAACACATACTTGGACTGTAATTCAGGAGCCTGTAGCATGGCAAGTGGAACCTTAGAAAGGATCAGAAATGAAACTCAACCAAGCTAACCCCAAAATACAAGCTGGTTTTAGGATGGTTCACAGGAGCGATGACGACAGAATTCCTCACCCCCCAATTCCATTAGAGTTCAAACTTCACTTTGGTTTTTAAACTCTCCATTTCAGGATAACGGTTTAAGTGAGGGAAAAAATAAGTGGTCAGTTCTAGAAGCGTGGAAGATTCAGAGCACAGACGAACTTGCCTGGATAGGTTAGAATGACAGGTCTGTCAGCCAGTGAGAATTAATTCCAAAACTACTAAGTTTATCACAGCAGGAACTGCATTGTGTTGGCCTGCACATGCACATACAGTTGCTGTGTGGCTGTTTTCCTAGGTAAGATCTATGGGAATTAAATGGAAAACAGTGTGGGCACCTTAAAACACTTTATAGGGCTGATAAAATGAAAATGTTCTTCCAAAAGTTTTTAAAATCAATTCCTGCCTGTATAACACAATGTTTATAATTTATAATGGGGAGGACATACACTGGAACTCTCCTTTCTTTCCTCAAATAGATTTTATTCAAAAAATGTTTGCAGCAGAAAATGTATATTCTGCTTTAAAACCTGCTATCAAGTAGATCTTAAAGATATAAATAAGCATCACAGCAAAAAAAAAAAAAAACAAAACAAACATCACATTGGCCCTATCTGATGATTCCTCTCTATATTGTGAAGAACATTAGGAATTAAATAATTTATTTTTCATTTTAATTTTTCCTAATTTTAAAGTTCTAATGCCATTTTCCAGCTTGTCTTTAACTTACAAAGCACTTTGACTCTTCTTTGGTATAAACACCTTGAAAATTAATATTCACAGTTCTGAAAAATGGTTTAATATTCTCCTCATATGGTGGGTCTCAAACCAGCCTTGTGATTACACTGGACATAGTTGAAAAGGTTTTAGGGTTTCTTTGTCACTGTTAAGTAGCATCATTGGGTACGAGCGAGTAATTATGTAGATAACATTAAAGGTTTTTAATTGTGGCTAGACACATTTACCTAGAAATGGCACCTAAGAGGACCACAAAATTACACTTTTATGGTTATAGCAAGAATCTTCTTGCTGTCTTGGTCATAAGGGGGGATTCCTGCTGTCCTCATTTTCTAGTTGCACAGGAAGATGTTTGAGAACAACCTCTGATAGGACATAGGTCCGAGACCTCTTTTTGAGCTGAGGTCTTTTGAAGGTCTTACCCACACTAGATGTGTTTAAATGGGTTTATTTGCCAGTATTTTGTCATACAGAACACTTTGCTGTGCATTTATAACACATGGCTGCTACCCTTTAAGTGGTCCTGACAGCGGTCACCTCCCCGCTGTGTCTTACCTGCAGAGCAAGTGGCAATACCTTGCTAAATTGTTTGCTAACCATATAGACAAGAGTGTGTCAACCTTCTTAAACATAGCAAAAGTGTAAAGAAATTAAGACTTTGATATAGAGTAAATGGAATAAGCCCAAGGCTTAGGGAAAGCCAGCCCATGAGAATGGGAAGTCAAAAAACAGAGAGTAAAGAACACGAGTCCAGGACAGAGAGAGGTCCAGGGGACCGCCTGGAATGGAAGTAACAGTGCTCCCAGCAGTCAGCAGACAAATCCAGACCCAGGAGAACTTATGTGCCTGGGACAGGAGTCAGGTTCCCTTGGGAACAAAGTAAGTTGACATTTCATCCTACAGTTTAGGATTTTTATGATACATGTCTGTAGGAACCCATATATATATATATGTAGGAACCCATATATATATATATGTAGGAACCCATATATATATATATGTAGGAACCTCTATATATATATGTATATATTATACACGCATATATATATATGTATATATTATACACACATATATATACACACACACATGCACAGAAATCGATTCATAGGGACAAATGTAATATGAAAAATCTTTTCATTAATCTATTCCTGTCCATCCCCTGGGTTCACAATGCAAGATGATCTCGGGAAATAAACCAGCAGGTGACCAAAGCAGGGTAAATGTTTTTCTCAAAACCCTAAAGGAGATTGGGGAGATAAGCTGATTAATTTTTGTGTGATGCTCAAGAAAGTGTGAAACACTTGGTGCAGTTGTTCTTTCTTTAAATTACAGTGCCTGCAATGAAATACAACTTGTGTTTGAAGTAATAAGTCCATTGTCTGCTGCATTTGAGCCACTATAGAGCATATATGCATATGAACTGTCTTATAATTACATTCCCTTCATTTGTTTCTTGATTTTTAATTTGCTGTACTAGATGAAGGGGGTGAGGAAGCTGACTATATTTTTATCTATCATGCTTTTCCGCAATCTTTCATTTAGATTTGTCAGCTGCATTTGGCTTAAAGAAGGGATTTTTTCTATTTTGCAATATATACTACAAGGAATTAGCATGGTTCCCAGAAGTCTAATGAGTATTTTATAGTGAAAGTAGAAACAAAATGTCCCTGCCACAAAAAACCCCCAAGGAACCAGAAGTGAGAAATAGTTTTGGTGTGAAGTGAAGTTTCTGAAATGGCCTTTTGTTTTGTGAATGCAAATGCTAAAATATCTTGATTTGTGTTGTCTTTTTGCTCAGCCAGCAATACAAGTATGCACAGAAGGCAAATCACCGACCTCTTAGACCAAAGCATTCAGGTACACTCCCAGTGTTTTGTCATCACCTCTGATAACCGTTACATCTTGGTCTGTGGCTTTTGGGACAAGAGTTTCCGAGTTTATTCTACTGACTCAGGTAACGTATTTATAAAATCTGTGAAGAGCCTAAAAGATTTTTCTGATCATTGTCTACCTGCTGTTTCAAATAAAGAAAGAATGAGGCATAGGGGGGGAGAGAGTGGAGTACATTTTTAATCCCTTATTAATAATATTTGTGAAATCTTTTCTCATGTACTGCTACTGTGTATTGAACGCCATCATTTTTGTAGAATGATGGCAAATGTAAGACAAGGAGCTCTTGTGTAGCGATAGCATTGCACTTCAAATCTATATGACAGACACACTTGTTCTTACACTGTGGTTTCCACAAGTAAAATGAGTTTTTGAGAAGCTTTGCATACCTAGAGAATTAATTGTTCTTAGAGTGCTTACTTGAATTTAATTCTGGTTGGGTTTTACCACCAAATATTTCTTTTTTGAGGGAATATTGGCAGGCACCACAAAGAACAGAAGTGAAACCTTGAAATCTGGTGAAAGAATACTTAGGAAAGCCTTCGAAATCTGTGCTATAATAGAAAAATTGATTTGGGGCCACTGAATTCTTTCATGTAACATAAACTGATCAATATAGAATGGGCAGCAGTTAAATTAGTCTGTCAGCTGGCATGTATCCAAAGCGTTGAAGTCACGCGTGTGTCATGCTAAATAGAAAAGAATCTTTCAGTGTAAGAGCTACAGGAATTTAAAAGCCATGGAGCCCCAGAAGAAAAAAAATAATAGGTATGATTTTTTTCCCTTTCATTATCTTATAATGGGAAGAGCGACCTCACTGCAAGGTACTTCTTCGGGATTAATGACCCAGTGTGCTTAATGTGTGTGTGCCATCAAGCCTTCCAGTAGGTTATTAATCCCTAGGGAATATCCTACATGTTTGTCATCATTTCTTAAATATATTAGTTAATAGTGTTTTTCACACTTGGCAAACCAAAATAGTTAACAAAACGGGAGGGTCTTTAATGAAATTCTGGTAAGAGTAGCTCTCATGGCATATTTTAACCTATCTGTCATTTTTGCAATTTTAAAGTCTTAACTATGAAGAAGTTGCATTTGCTTTCTATTGACTGCCTACAATCCATTATACAGACATCTTGTTAGACCCTTCTTAGTTAAATTTTCTCACTGGTGAAAATAAATTCACGTAGAACTGTGAATTTAAAGGAGATCTTCAGATAAGTTAGCTAGCAGTAATAAATATTTGGTGTATGTTCTTGGTTTATATGAATAAAGAACTAATAGTTTATGTTGAAGGATGTATTTTACTTTAAGCTTAGGGAAGAAGCTTGTATGATTTTGGTAGCTTCATCCTGTATCAATCTGAACTACAAATATCTCATTAAGTTTCATCATGTATGTAAGTCAGATACACCAGGGCATCTTGTTTGGTTTAAACCAAAATCATAGAATCCCAGAATCACAGCGGTTGGAAGGGCCCTCCAGAGCCCATGGGGTCCAACCCCCTGCCAAAGCAGGGGCCCTAGGACAGGTCACACAGGTTGGTGTCCAGACGGGGCTGGAATCTCTCCAGGGAAGGAGACTCCACACCCCCTGGACAGCCTGTTGCAGTGCTCTGTCACCCTCACTGTGGAGCTGTGAAAGAAAGTTGGAGAAGATTTGTGTCTTTTGTGTGTCTCTACTGTTTGTCAGGGTAGCATCTCTAGTTTAAATCAAGCACATTCAGATGTTGTTTATTTTGCTTCAAATGAAGATTAGAATAGTGTAGTGAAACACTGAAACCTGCAGAACAGCAAGGGGAAAAGGTGATGGGATCGGTAATGTGCAATGGCAAGTGTTCACAAGTGTTGAATCCAGTTATGTTTTAGCACTTACACAAAAAGGAAACCTTTTTCCTATTGGATTTTGGGTTCATTTGGGGTTTTTTAACAGGAAATACTTTTAACATAAATCATGGGTTCTCAGCACAGCTAGCATAGCAGAGGCATGCAGTGGGAATGATTTCTAGGCAGTATTTTAGATTCAGTAGTGCAGAGACTTGAGTCTTATTTTTCTTTTAATTATTCGTAGCACAGCTGTCAGATAAAGCATTAACTAGTAAAAAAAGGGATATCAGCATGTGCATGCTGAAGTTTGATATTACCCTATAAAGGGGACAACTCATGTTAAAGGCAACAAACACAAAAATTGAGGAACTCCTAGGACATTCATGATGTTCTTCTTTACTAATATAAAAGAGCAAAAGCTTATTTCTGGTTTTTGATGGAATTGATTGAACCTTAGCTGCACAGTAACAAAGTAAAACTAACAAGGCAGCACGACCACATGAAAGACTGTCAAACAAATAGACTTGGAAAGTCTTTGTTTGCCAGAACAGAACCTATAAACATAGAATATAATTGAAAGAGAGATCTCTCTAACTCAGATATGTTCATAGCATAAATGTTCTAAAAGTATGAATCACCTCAGGAAGCTGAATACCTACGGCTGCACAACTGAAAAATATATTCCATAATTAAATTATTCTCACATCTAAACTGTGTAATTGACAACTTGAATCTTCAGGGACAAACATACACTTGGTAAGATGCTTCTGTGTGTTGCCAAAATGAGGTGATGTAGTCCACAGAGTGTTACACTGCTCCAAGCTGGGAAGGTCAGTGATTTTTTCTGACCAAATCTGTTGACTGGTCACCATCTGAGATGGTTAGGTGACCCTGTGGCACAAGTTAAAGCCTCAGTGTGAAGGGGTGACTGCTGTAGGACATTATTACAGACTCAGAGAGATGAGTGAAGGACTTGGTCCCTGAGTTACTCTCCTTTCTGATACATGGTAGGTCTACACCATAAATTTACCCTCTAGGGTTCTGCCCCTTCCAGTTGGAAAAGGCTCATGTGATAGTACTTCATTCCACAATTATACATAAGTTTTGACAGTATTTTGTTTTAAATCCAATGTACAGGTTTCCTTTAAATTGCATCATTTTACTCCATGTTTTCTTCATATGCTAAGTAACTCTCCAGTTTTTGTAGATATTCCTACATCACTCTGGTGTTTTGTTTTTCTCTGATTTTCTCCACTTTAATGCAATTATCTTTTTGATCTTCTGTTACAGATCAGGCTGTTAACATTATTTTTGTTCTTTCCTCACAACCACTCCATAAGTCTTTTGTCACCATCAGTGTTATGTGGTACCAGTATAGCACCTTTGTACTGTGTAGAGAGAGGGCTATGAAATGTGTCCTACTAGCCGTGTTATATGATTGATCATTTTTAATTCATGCACCAAAACATTTTATTAAGATGTGGTGAATTTGAGTTCCCACACTGATTCGTGTTACTACTTGTCATGTTGCTAGATATTATTTTTAAACACTTTTCAGAGCATTTTATTTCAGGTACAGCAGTTGGCATTTCCTATTTCATTTTAGGCCTGTGTTGTTAATCCTTCTAAAGCCATCACTCCCTTCCCCTTCTGTTCTTCCTCATTCTTTATTTAGCCCAAAGCACAAATGGATGCGTGGTCATTTGGGCTGAGGAATCTGAGGCCACACATCTCACTTCCTTGTGTCATTGGATGCAGAATTTGGCCTGGCTCGCATTACCTCAGTGGGCCACATAGGCACATAAGAAGATCTGTAGTCACTAGGCTTCAGCAAAATCCAGTGAGGTGGATTTTAGTGCTTATATTCTCATTTCATAGGATTGTGGATACTGCTGGTGGATCTAGAAATGGGCAGGAGACATGATATGTTTGCTGGACAGGAGCCAACCTCTGCCAGGGTAGTCTGACAGACATCTACTCTGCGTGACCTTACATGTGTTTCCTCTCCCACATGCAAAACCACTGTGCACGAGCATCCACATTCACCTTTTTTTCTGAAAATATTGTCCTGCTTAGTTAATGTTAAAAGGGAAGAGTTTTATTCATATTTATACAGACTTTCGAATGGCCTAGGCTTTCCTTCCTGTGTCAGCAGCACAAGCATTCATCCTCTGTGCAGTAGGTAAGAGAGTTTTCTTCCAGGTCTTGTCTTCTGAGGTTTTTTTGAACATTACAAAAATTCTTAAAAAGGAGGATTTCTGGTTGAAATAATTGGCAGTGTTTAAATGGTGATAGAAAAACCTAGGTACGAGTGTAATTTTTCATCTAAATCTCCTGTTCTCTGTTTAAGGAGATGCTCCAAAGCTGCTTATGCTTTATACATGTATATGATCTCACAATACTCATTTCTTCTAGCACTTTAATGTTCCATTCCTTCTTCTGATTCTGTTTCCCACATCATCATCATCAGATTTGCATTTTTACTGTTACTTTCACCAGAAAACTTGCCTTAAAAGAGAATCCCATCGTGTTTCCTGTCTGTACAGTGAATGCAAACATACCAAGTTCATAAAACAACTTCTGGCATGGTTGGCCTTTGAATAAATATAATATTTATGAACTGTAAATATTTGTTCTGTGGACTGTATGGACTACTGCATTTTTAAAGACATTTCCACCAAATCAAAGGAAAAAAAATAGTGCTCCTCACTATAGTTCTTTCTTGAACCTCTTTTTAATAAAGAAAATATTTCTAAAATACTTTACAATGTATTTAATTTGCTTTAGAAAGAGTAAAGGCATAGTTTTAAAACAAGCAATTTTATGTCTTTCAGGTAAACTGATGCAAGTAGTGTTTGGACACTGGGATGTTGTAACCTGTCTTGCTCGTTCTGAGTCCTATATTGGAGGACATTGTTATATTCTCTCAGGATCTCGTGATGCAACGTTGCTGCTCTGGTACTGGAATGGCAAAACCAATATCATTGGTGATAACCCAAGAGGTAAGCAAAATCAGAAAAAATGTGTTTTATTAGGATATTGTCTAAAAATGACTAGAGCAAAATATTTATGTGACAAAATTTTAGGTAACATGAAGGTCAAAGTACGGTGTTTGGAGGTTTTTTTGGTAGTTGTGATCAGTTCCAATTTAAGGAATTGAGGGAAACCTGCTTGCTTTGCAGCACAAGTAGAACTGATTTTTAAAGTTATGGGATCACAGAATCACAGATTCACAGAATCGTAGGGGTTGGAAAGTACCCCCAGAGCCCATGGGGTCCAACCCCCTGCCAAAGCAGGGTCCCTAGGACAGGTCACACAGGTTGGCGTCCAGACTGGGCTGAAATCTCTCCAGACAAGGAGACTCCACACCCCCTGGGCAGCCTGTCCCAGGGCTCCCTCACCCTCACCGGGAAGAAGTTCTTCCCCAGATTGGGGCGGAACTTTCTGTGCTTCAACTTGAGGCCATCGGCCCTTGTCCTGTCCCCACAGACACTGAGAAGAGGCTGCCCATGTCCCCCTGTGTGCCACCCTTCAGCTATTGATCCCCATTGATCAGATTCCCCTCTCAGGCTGCTTCTCTCCAGGCTGAACAGCCCCAGTTCACTCAGCCTTTCCCTGCAGGGGAGATGCTCCAGGCCCTTCATCCCCTTCATAGCCTCTGCTGGATTCTCTCCAGGAGATCCCTGGCTTTTTTATACCAGGGAGCCCAGAACTGGATACAATATTCCAGGTGGGGCGTGACCATGGCAGAGTAGAGGGGTGGGTTCACCTTCCTATCCCTGGGATACTGAACATTACAACTACTTTTTTTTTGCTTGTCACTCATTCAAAGTGGCATTCAAGTGACAGAAAGGAACTTGTTTTTTGTATTTCCTGTTCAGTCTGAGTAAATCTTGCTTCCTCTCAACATGACGATTTCATTAAATACCTGGATTTGGATTGTTTAAAACAAAAAGGACTGCTTGGGTGCAGACCATTCTATGCAGCTGTAATCCAGTGCATAGAGGTCGTCACAGGGGGACCTTAACTGTATTGATAGAGTTTTGCAGACAGTGAATTTTAATTTAGACAAAGGTCATTGTAATGAGATGTGTAATGGCCTGAGCAGGACACTTAGGTGAAAGACAGACAGACATGTGGAATGGATTAAAGCAGCAAGCTTAAAACTTCTTTTTGTTTAACACGTTGATGGGGTGCTATGCACCTAATTGTTTTAATTGGTTCCAGTGGAAGCAATAAGGCTCGTACCATGTAACCAAACTAGTAAGGCAGAGCAGCCCTGCTTCAGCCTAATTAAGTTTTAACCCCTCCCCACCCAAATTCACCATGCATTTCCCAAATAATTTAATCTCTTCCATCTTGTGCTGTTTCCCAGGAAATTCCAAGTCTTTTTACTCTTGAATATTCTCTTGTAACTCACAGTTGTCTGTGGAAAACAATGAAATGCTATGACTGTTCAACCCCGCTGTGCCTGTATTATACTACAGGAAAGGTAGAAAGTGTTCTTGTTGTTACACCAGTTACACACACAAAGTTAATTCCTGATGCCCAAAGTGAAGAAGTTTGACAAAAAGCCTGAGTGAGCCAGAGCACAAGAGTAAGAGCCTTTGGAGATGGCTGGTTAGAGCTGACATACATTGCCAGCCAGTGGTCCTGTTCTCCCTGTTCAGCCAAAAAGAAAAGGCCCTGAAGAGAAGGGGAGGGAAGCAGTGTTTTCTGTCTGTCTGCAGAGGTGTGTTTGCTAGGTTTTCTGCCATACACTTCAGGTCTCTCTGATCCTCTTTAACAGTATACCTGCTGTCTGCAGGGGTTAAAATGGACATCTGGAAAACAAGTGTTGTTGTATCTATTATATATTGTAATTATAACTGGAATACAATGTCATGAAATGTAAGCGATACCTGACATCTTCCAAGTGAATCACTTTGGTAATGTTGTATGTTCCACACTCAATTTGTTATTCAACTGGAGTTGTTTGAATTTGAGGTGCTTTGATGGTTTGGAACCCATGAACTTAGTTTGAAGAGGCTCAATTTATAAACAGCGGAATGAATATCTGAATATAAGTTGGGGATTATTTGATGCTGACTCTGAAAACCATTGAAAAATTTCAGAAGGTACAGAAGTTGAGTTCACATAGTTGCAGAATCCACAGGCAGAGGATGAGAGTAAAGTATCTCCGTTATACTTCAACCACTCTGATTCAAGAGATGAGAGCTTCTCTGAGATGTGGCTAGCAGAATTTTATGAGCATCTTTAAATAAATATGGCTTTGGTTGAGGGACAGGATCTCTGTGAATACTTTAGACATACATTGCAGTTTGTCAATTTAAAGAAAATGCAAAGTCTGCACTATTTCTGCAGAGCTTTTAAACCTGGAAATGCCAAAAGCTCCACGAAAGGAACTTCAGAGCTTGATGGACAAGTGAGCTTGTAAATCCTAAAGAGCTGAATTACCCATCTTCACAAGTGACTGGTGATAGGACAAGGGGAAATAGCCTCAAGCTGCGCCAGGGCAGATTCAGATTAGATGTTAGGGAAAAGTTCTTCCCTGGCAGAGTTGTGGGGCTGTGGAACAGGCTGCCCAGGGAGGGGGCTGAGTCCCCACCCCTGGATATGCTTAACAGACAGGTAGATGAGGTGTTCAGGGATATGGGTTAGTAGAGGACAGGAAGGGTTGGACTCAGTGATCTTAAAGGTCTTTTTTAACCTATTGATTCTGTCATTCCAAGGCCTGTCCTGAGACGTTGTTGAGGATTTGCCAGGCTTGCCAGCTTTGTTAACAAGACCTTGAGGTTATAGATTCCTTCATGATCTTTACAGATCACGTGCTGTGATTTTGTGCCTAGTATCTAACCGGAATAGTTAGATTTCATTATAGTCTGTTGACTGTCTTCTGTAATGCAAATTTCTAATATATTTAAAACATGCAGTTTTCAAAGTTAATACTCAGCTGTTTTAACTAGTGTTTAAAATCAAACAGTAGCTACTGGGTAAGTCTGTTTGCAGTCCTATTAAACTTGTACTTCTCAGGACATGCGGTGGCTCCTGTGTTTACTCGTTGCCATTATGTAGTTGGTTTTTTTCTGATATTGCATGCCTGGAAGTCTTTGTTAGCAATTGAAATCTCGTGGCACTATACACAGGCCTAGACATGTGTATAGTAAAAGACAGTTTCTGCTTCAAAGAGATGGTAATCTGGGGGGTTTAATTTTTCCCAGAAATAGCTTTCTATAGGCATCTCTGTTCAGTCTTCCTTTTCTTTTTTTTTTTTTTCTTTTTGAAAAGGCAAATCAAAAGAGCTGTTTCTGCTTAGTTCTGATTTTGTCAGGAATGGAAGGCACTAACAGACTCGGTGGGTTTTCAGCCCTGTTACTCTAATTGTAACTTCCATCCGTTTGTGGGATGCTATTTAACTTGTCAGATGTCCTTTTGTATTTAAAGCTTATGATATTTTTTACCTCAAAATATGGTTTATTCATGGTTTCCATGAGCATTTTTCATTGGAATTTTAGATACTCTTGAAGTTGACACTGCTTTCCTATTTTTTTCTCCATTTAATTATGTCTCATTTCCATCTTAACGTGATTTCACATCAACACACACCCAGTGGCACTGCACCAAATCATGATGCCAGAATAGTTTCAATGAAAATAATCTAAACCAGGAGCATTTATTTCCTCCTCCCACAGTACCTGTTGCCTCTGATATGCACCAGTCTGCAGATGCGTATGATCGAGCTACCCTAACTGCTCTCCCATTGGGCATCTGTTACTCCACCAGTTATTTAAGTTCCTTTAGCTGGTTTTGTTACTTTAAGAAGCACTGGGTTCTTCATCTCTGGCTGTGTACATTCATGTTTTAGAGTGGTACTTAGCTCAAGCTGACATGCCAGGTGGGCTATGGCATACGTGATAAATAAGTGTTTTTTGTTTGATATTCTTTATCAAGGACCAACTAGAGTTCTGGCCAATTGGACTGTATGAAAAATTCTTTACACTTTTGGTTTAATAGAAGTAATATGTTACTGAAACACTGTTCATTTACAATCTTTAATTTGTAGCTTTTACCCTGACTTCTTAAAGAAATTGTACTTGTGCAGTCTCACTGTCTGTTTAGTTTCTCCCTAATAATTCTCGAATGCATTCATTGGTATAAACCAAATTTGATGAATTTAAATCTCAAGGATATGAAATTCCTACACGGGACACATCTGCTGGGAACTGGTTTTATTCTTTGCAAAACAGCTTGATTACATTTAGGTTAAGTCCTTTTTTCCTTCTCAAATTAAAACCTGAAATTCAAAAAATATTTCACCGGGCTCTTTGATCAAAAGTAGGCTTTTTCTTTTCTTTCTATATTAATTGTTTTTGAAAATGTAGAAGCACAGCAGTACTTCACTTCGGTGCACAGGCCTTTTCTGATGTAGAAATGTTTCTGTGGACAATTTCTGACCAAACCTAAGAATAACTCAGAACAGAGCAGAGGATCTGAAATAGAACTGTCCTGTAGAATAGCCCTGAGCCGTTTTGAGCTCACGTTAATTAGCATAATTGACTGTGGAGGTGTAAAGTCACTTTGGATAGAATAAGGGGCTTTTACTTTTCTCCTTGGCATGTGACATGCTTTGGGGAGGTGGGGCGGTGAGCAGGAGAGGATGTAACCCTCCCTTGGGTACCCGTTGAAGCTCGTGTGTGATCTGTATCACAAGGTTGGGTTTTGCATATTTAGAGGCTCCAGTCTAATAGCAAGGTACTGCTTGGGGACGTGAGGTGATGCTTCAGGACTTGTGCTCCTGAGTTGGGTGGTGGAATGTGTGGAGGTTACTGGGAGAGGGTGGTGTACTCGCGGAAAGATGCCACGATTTGCACTTGCCCAGCGTTATGGGAGAGGAGGTGAGAAGCGGGGGGAGTGTGAGGAGGAACTATGTGTGATGGCTGGGAAAAGAGATGAGAGGATTCATTTGCATACAAATGGTGTGCATCACTTTCAGATCCCGCTCTTGCTTTGAAGCTCAAGTGGCAACTCTCAGTGTTAGGACATTTCCTGGGATGAGGGATTGCATTTTACTCTGTAATCACAGAACCATAGGAAATGGGGCGGGCAAGAGCTTTGGTCACCTGATCTATTCTTCTCTTGTCCCCAGGAAGGCTTAACTACATCAAATCCATTCTTGGCTGACGTTTGTCCAGCCTTCCATTAAAAACTTGGGCAAATACATTTTTGGGGCTTAGGACCCCTGTCATTAGCAGTGTTTTCCCAGTGTTCAGCCTAGTTTCCAGGACTTTTTTGCAGCAGTTGTGTTCTATCATTTCTTAGGTATTTATTCTTTGTGTAGAGAACAGATTATTTATTTCCTCCTTGCAACAGGTTCCGGTTATTTGGATTACCATGACCTGCAGTTCTTTACTTCCAGATTTAATAACCCAATTCTTTCTGTCTTCTGCCACAAGTCATATCTCTCTAGACCTCTGATTTTCTTTGTGATCCTCTCCTTTTCAGTTGTCTGCCTTCCTCAGAGCAGATCCAGCACTACAGCTGAAGCCTTTCCAGTAATAAGTAGGAAGCAACTTGTTTTACAGACCAATACTTTGCACAGCCCCATTTGGGATATCTGCTTGTTTCAAGCCAGCATGACAGCATTAATTCTTTAAGTCTATGAGCCAATATAAATTTCATTATTTTCTGAAGAACCAGCTCGGTTGGTATTCCTCTTCTGTGCAGTTTGACTGTGGAAACTCATCCTTCAACTTTCTGAATTGGTTATTTTTTTCTTTTTTTTTCCTGCAATTTGTTAAACTGCTCCTGAATTCTCATCCTGTCCTCAAATGTGATTTGCAGTCTTACTCTATCAAATCAGTCATTAAAGACAATATTATCTAGGACAGAGTTCAGGAATGCCCATCAATACTTTTACCACTTTGACAATGAGTAGCTTTCTGAATATAGCTTTCCAACCAGCTTTGCATCTGATGTATAGTAACATGGTCTAAACATGTACCTCCCCATTTTCCTTAAGACATTTTCCACGTGAAACAGTGCCAATGTCTTTACTAAAGTAAAAATATATGTCTTCCTGAATACACAAGTCCTCTTAATCTGCCATTGCAGGAAAAAAATTGCTGTGATGTGATTTGCTCATAACAAATCCCGATCAGCTGTTACTCATCTCCTTGTTTTCTTCTAGGAAATTGTGTGTGTGTGTAAATAGAAATGTTCTGCCAGTATTTTTTCTCTTTGTTGGGATTAAGCAGACTACTTTCTAATTTCTCAGTTTTCATTTTCCTGCTTCTTAAACAACACAAGACCCTTTGTTGGGTTGTTTTTTTACTCTTGCAGAATGTCACCCAATATCCATAAAATGACCGTTACAGCTTGCGATTATGTAGTTTCATTTTCATGGCATCCTCAAATCAGTGTCACCAAGTCAACTGAACTCCAAACATTTGCCTCATTTAGGTATTCTCTAACTGATATAGCAGTTCTCATTGCTGCTTTCACTTACAGAATCACAAGGTTGAAAACGACTTTTGAGATCATCAAGCCCAACTATACCCATCCACTACTAACCCATATCCCTGAGCACCTCATCTACCCATGTTTTAAATACATCCAGGGTCAGTGACTCAGCCCCCTCCCTGGGCAGCCTGTGCCAATGCCCAATAACCCTTTAGGTGAAGAACTTTTTCCTGCCATCTGCTCTGACCCTGCTCTGGCACAGCTTGAGACCATTCCCCCTTGTCATATCACCTGGCACTTGGGTGAAGAGACCAACACTCATCTCTCCACAACATCCTTTCAAGTAGTTGTAGGCAGCGACAAGATGCCCCCTCAGCCTCCTCTTCTCCAGGCTACACAATCCCAGATCCCTCAGCCTCTACTCATAAGGCTTGCTCTCCAGCCTCTTCCCAGCCTGGTTTCCCTTCTTTGGTCACGCTCCATGTTTTTCATATAATGAAGGGTCCAAAACTGAACCCAGTACTCAAGGTACGGCCTCAACAATGCCAAGTACAGGGGCACAATCACTTCCCTGGACCTGCTGACCATGCTTTTTCTGATACAAGCCAAGATGCCATTGGCCTTCTTGGCCATCTGGGCACACTTCCTCCCAGTTTTGTGTCCCCTGCAAACTTACAGATGTAACAGTCAATCCCTTTATCCAGGTTATTGATAAAGATATTGAGCAGGAGTGAGCCCAGCACTGAGCTCCTGCTGCCTGGCTACAGTTGGCCTTCTTATTGAAGACATTTAAATATGTGGCATCATCAATTGGTATTGCTTGCTCTCAATAACAGACCATCTTCTCACAAAAACTTAACATATCTTTGTGTTTGTACAATGCCTGCTATTCCTGATGTCATTGTTAGGTGCATCTCATCTATGCCTGGTTATCCTTGTTTTGTCCCTGCTTGCTCATACCTTGTCCCTGGTTCAGAAAAATCTCTCTTATATTGCTCTTTCTGCCTGACTTTGCTGTATCTACAGTCACCAGAGAACTTTCAGCCATGCAGTCTGGTACCTTCCTGTCTGTCTTATCCTTCTGCTGCATTGGAGAGGTTTTCACTAGTGCCTTATTACCTTTTCCTTTGTTTTCCTATAGATTAACTTCCCATGAGATGTTGCAGAACAATTTTCTGTATCTATTGAAACCTATTTGTCCAAAGTACTTAAAATAATTATCTTCTTGTCCATGTTCTTTCCCTTGCAAAACGCACTGAACACTCTCATATCTTCACCACTTCCATGTAGATTTGTTTCACCACCATGTTTTCGGTCTGTTTTGCTGTATTGGTTATAATAATATCTAAAAAGTTGTTTATATGTTAAAAATTGTCACCAGTTTGCTTGCTACAACCATATTTGTTGTGTTCCTTTACCAACAAACGTCTTTGTAGTTGGAATATCCCATTTACTCCATCCCTCCTCTTTAATAATCCTTCACCTATACCAACCAGGTAGAGACCAGTCAGATTAGTGAGCATCAATTTATGTCTTCAAAGTTTTTGCTTGCTGGCTGTAATTATTTGGTTTGGATGTAGTTTCTTGGAGGGAAGGCTTACAGTGGTGAATTTAATTGTATGCCTTTCAGTACCTGAAGGGACCATACAAACAGGAGGGGAGTCAACTTTTTTAAAGGGTAGACAATGTCAGGACAAGGGGGAATGGATTAAAGCTAAAGGAAGGAAGGTTTAAAGTGGATATTAGGGGGAAGTTTTTTACAGAGAGAATGGTGAGGGGCTGGAACAGGCTGCCCAGAGAAGTGGTGAGTGCCCCATCCCTGGGGGTGTTCAAGGCCAGGTTGGATGGGGCCCTGGGCAACCTTGTGTAGCTCCAGGCCTGGAGGTTGGTGGCCCTGCCTGTGGCAGGGGGGGTTGGAGCTCTGGGATCCTTGGGGTCCCTTCCAACCCAGACCAGTCTGTGATTCTATGATTCTAAAATGGTTTGTGCTTATGGAATAGTAGGTGGTTCCATAGTCTGGGTGAAGGTGAAGATAGTTTCTACTTTTCTTGTGCTGTCTTTGTAAGTATGAAGAGACTGTTCTGTTGCTTTCAAAATATGTACAGATTTGCTTGTAATTATTCTTTAGTGTTCCTGTTTTGAAAAACAAAAAGATCTCTCATGTAGAAATGTGATTGGCTTAATGAAATTAAGGCTTAACCAGTAAAAGCGTTCGCTACTAATGAAAGGCAGAGACTGTGTATAACTGTGTTACTACTACTAATACTAATGTGATCTCTTCTGAGTTATTGCATTGATCTTCCACACATATGTGAATAAAACAAATTATATTACCTCTTTTATGTTAGCCCATAAAACTAGAAAATGTTACTCTCTATGTATCACATTTGCATCACAAGGTGCTTTCATTGCATAGCTTTGTTTTTCAGAGTGTTCTATATTCAGGTTTTCTGAAGTGTGTAAGAGAAATTAAATACCTTTAGTAGGGCACATGAGTGAATATAAGCACATGATTTTGTATTTAAAATCCCCAATTAATAGATTTAGCTGAGATTTAATTGAACAGTTTTACTGAGCAGTTTTCCTATTCCTAACATGTAGAATATCTTTCTCATACAAATTTTTAAAATATATGATATTTTCACTTTATAAACTACAAAATCTCCCAAAGGATTCAAAATTTAATCACCAGTTTCCTGTCTTGCTGAAGAACGGTCTAGCTACCGTCAGAGCTACTTTACAAAGAGATCATGTTTTGTTTGGATTTTTGTAGCTGTGATTTCTAAATATGTATTTGAATACCTGAAAGATTTTTTTTAATCAATTAATATTTTTATTAATGAAAGCTATTGCCTTGAGACTGAAGAAATCATTAGTTTTAATTGTATTAGTTGTCACAGCAAACGATAAACTGTCTGATTTCATTAACAGCTACACAGATTTTACAGTTTGGAAACTTTAAACTTTTTAGAAGCGTGTGCTTGATAATTAATTATCCAAGTGGATAATGAGGGGGATTTTAAACTTTGAAAATATGACCTGATGAGTACCTTTGCATTGGTTGATTGAAGAGTAATGTCATAGGTAACGATTTGTTTGCACACACTAATCCTGTACATGAGTGCTCTATGAAGGTTTGCGTACGTGTTTGCCTCTGTACACACTGAGTAGTCACAGGGATTTTGAGGGGGTCCTGTAGCTGCTGTTAACTTAGCAAAATAACCCTCTTTGCCGTTTTCCCTCATCCTTATCCTCCTCTTGAATTAACCTAAAGCGTGGTTCCCAAGTTGCTTCATGATCTGGACTTTTATTTTCATTTTCAAAACTGATGATAATGGAGAACATAAGATTCTACATTTCTAAAGAATGTTTCTAGCATAAATATTTATTTTAGTGATTTATTTAAGAAAAATTTGAAGTAGTTTGTGTAACAGCTGATTTTCTTTAAAAAACATAATTGGGAAGTAGCTGTAAAAATCTTATCTGTCAGTTTTCCCTTTTTGCTTTTATCATCCTAAGTAACAGGGGTATCAAAATGTCAATAAATCAGTAATCATATTAGTAATGGAAATTCTGTTAGCATTATTAATTTCTGCCCAACAGTGGTCTACCATAATAGCTAAAAATTTGCAGAGCCTTCAAATACTAAAAAAAGTTTGGAATTGCTGCAGCTATAAGGCTATAGATACTGTTTGCTGTGGGCAGCCCCAGAAGTGTGTAGCTCTATGATAAGAGAGTTTGAAAACAGTCTGCACGGTTTCCTTTTGGTCTTCAATAGCATGTTTATTTTTTGCCTCTGCACACATTATATTCTTGTAAAAGTCTGTCTTCAAAAAAAAGCCAGTAAATTTAATATATGTCTAACAGTGTTTAATTGCAGGCATAAGAAATATTCTTTGTTTCTCAAAAATGGCTGGGCAGAGTAGCACAATATTGTCTATAAAGTAAGAATCCTTCAGCACCATCTGCTGGCATTGAGTTGAAAGGTGATCTTGGAACTGTCACTCCAAAGCACTGCCTAGTAAAATATTTAAAACATATATATTTTTTCATGTATTTGATAAGGAAAAAAAAGTTAATTTGTAGTATAATTTTTAACATTTTTATTAAAGTTAAAATGAGAAAACACAATGTAAATTCAAGGTTGGTCTATGACCTTAAATAGAAACAGTTCAGGAGTGTTTTGTTAAGTGCAACTATAAAAAGAAATGGAATACTTTTTAAAAAAAAAATAAAAAGCAAAACTTGAACTTTATCAAGTGCAATATTAAATTTTTCTACTCCTGTTTTAAGTAAGTCAAATTCAATCGAATTTATTTCACAGAGGAGACCCACAAGGCTCCGAAAAATATCCATAACATGTTTTGAGAAGGGTAACAACCACTAAATATTCTCCTACGTAACATCTATTGCATTATTTGATGTTACTCTTGAAAGCCTCGTGAAATCTTAGTGGACAGAGGCCCTGATGCTGTAACTGGTCTTATGATTCCCTGTATCTTCTCAGGGCACCACTGTAGTGGGACTATCTTCACAGTCTAGAACAGGGCCTTAAATTACTCAGCTACAATAGGTCGCTGTCGTTTCATTTATAAACTGTAACACGTTGATACCTCAAAGAGATTGAGGCCTCATTCCTCCAAGCACTCCATAAATTACATAAAAATGATGGTTCTACCCTCCAAATATTGAAACTGAAAAAAGATGAGGTATAACAGGTGGATAAATTCTGCTATACCTGGAAATCTGCAGTGATGCTGTGTAAGCAATTTAATTTTGTATTTATATAATGCCAAGAAAATCACGTCATTCATTGATAGGCGGACAAGGCCTTCACTGAAGGGAACTTGCAGTTGCAGCCAGTGATGGTTTGCAAAGCACTTAAATAGTGCTGGTGATTTAGTACTGATAAACATGTATGTTTGTGCACTATAAATATTTATTTTGGCTAAAAGTATGTTCTGCAGCCTTAAGCTCAGCGTCTGGACCGTGCTTGTTTCCTGAGAGGGATTGTGTTTCGGGCTTTGTCAATCAGAGTAAGTAATTGCAAGTAACATTGTAGAGCAAGTTTTGAGGCACAATCCAGACACAAAAGGCATTACGCATTTTGAGGCTGAAAACATGGAGTTTTGATGCTGCTTTTTTGGCAGTGTCCAGCTTCAGGTGTCACAAAAACTATACACATGAAATTCTCCAGAAGGATGACGGTATTTAGTGCTTCATGATATAATGCAGACCTTTGAGTTCCAGGAAAAACAATGCTATATTTACAACTTGTAACTAACAGTTGATGTGGTAAAAGGAATTATATTCACATGGTAAATGAATACAACCCTAATGCGCACCATATGCATAGTGGTTGGATGATGTACTAATATATCATATTTATTTACCTTGTTTGGTTGCTGGGAAAAATAACCGTTCAGTTCAAAGCTTGTAGCATGTAAGACAGAACAGAGTAATGCAGAAGATATAATAATTTATAGTCCAGAATAAAATTACCTGATTAAGTGTTGTAAAAATTATTTGGTCAATACAATAATCTTGACTCAGGTTGGAAATTATTTTATAAGTGTTTTCTGGGTCTAAATTCTATTAACACTAGCATCACAGAGGTAAGCATTACTCCACTAAGCACAAAGAATACCATATATAATTAGAATTATGGCTTGCTTGATTGAAAAAGGATCTGTTGTTTTAGAACAGTTGCTTTTTAAACGACAGTTAATTTATGTATGCTGGGAACTTGGTGTATGCCATTGGTATTCCCGTCGATGTATAAAGGAGGTTAGCATCTATCCAGTGCAATGCACTGCTGGTTTGAAATTAACTTTACAAAAAGCAATAAAATAGCCAACACACAGACTTTTATCCAAGCTGTTGCAAAACAGTATTATTTTTCAGTGATTATTTTACACTAAAATAAATTATTTTAACGTAGTATTTTAATAGCAAACCAAATTATAATTCCAAAACTTCTGATTTGAGCTGAATTCTCATATGAAACTTATCATCTCAGATTGTTTTCTGCCCCATATATTAACTACTGTATAAGCTTCAATTAATGCTCAGTTTCATCATGTTGCAGAACATCTTTTATCTTATGACAGTTGTGCAGTAGGTGCTATTTCTGATGGAAATAATTGCTCAATGGGGTTTTTTCCCTTTCTGGTGAGGTTGGGGGGGGGGTTGGGTTTGGTTGTGTTTTTTTTTCCCTTGGACTCACTCCATAATGGAATAGTTACAACTATAAACCATAAGAGAGAAATATGAAGAATATAGATTATTTTTTAGCATAAACAAAAAGAGACCCGTTCATAAAGCTGTTTTAGAACCTTCTAGAACAAAAATGACAGCGTTTTAAAACTTCAAAGCCGATATTTAAGTAGCAGTTTATGAACTTGGGATGGTGCAAATATTAAACTATTAGTGAACACTGACCCTGAATATTCACCTGCAGATACTTTTCCAGGGGCTTCAAAAAGTTCTGTATTCAGTGGGAGGAGTCCTGCTGAATGACTTCCAGGACTTCCAGCAGATGAATCCCCAGGAAGGGCGAACTCGTTCCAGAAAGCTTTGCATTGCACATAGCGTAGGAATTAAAGAGGCTGGGGTTTATTAACTTTTTGAAATCTGAATTGTAATATCCAAATCATGAAAGCCTGTTCAATCTTTTCTCTTCGGTGTGCTTATTTTGGAAGCGTAGTGAACCTGTTCGCTCGACACGGTGTGTAAGAAAAATCTCATATTAGTTCTGAATAAATTTTAGTCACTTGTTGCTGAGTGTGATTGTAGGACAGAGTGTTTGGAGCCTTTCCTGTGTTATATTTGCTGAACTGAATTCTGCAAGGTAAATCTAGAGTGTTTATTTCTTTATAAAAGTAACAGTGCTATAGCATCTTCTGTGTGTTAGCTTTATAGATTTTGCTTCAGGCTTGAAGGATGTGCTGATCAAAGATGTTCCCTTCTCAGAAAATACACACTCAGCGTGTTTTTTGACAAAACAAAACTTGCATCTAGGCATAAGGTTGGACTTTTAGCTGTAAGAAAAAAAAAGTCTGAACAGATGAGAAGTAGTTTGAAGGAATTAGAGGAAATGCTGGTGGAGCGTCACGTGAAGAACTGGACAACAATGAAGTTCCTACATAATATGAAAAGATTACATTGTTACATAAAAATGCATATTTACAAAGGCAAGATTATTCAAAGTGAAGTTTTAGGAGTACTTCAGTGATGCTGTGTGGTAGCGCTTCGGGACGATCCAGCGTCCTTTCTGCACCAGAGGAATGAGTTTGTAACCAGCTGCCTGCTACTTAAACATTCCTTCCGAGTGATCTATAACTAACATTAATACACCGAGTATATATATATAATATGTGACAGTCATCACTTTGATGTAATTAAACTCTGAAACTTGCTAGATAATCAACATAAAAACCTGGAGCAGTTTTCTCGATTTACATACCTTTTGCTGACAGCACTTTTGTCCCAATGTCACATGTTCTGTATGTCCATTTCTACTTCTCAAATTGATTTCATACCTTTTATTGTTTTATTTTTATCATATGAAACAACTTCCAAAATGGTGAAATTTGTAAAATTATTTTTATATTAAAGACTTTCCTTGCATACATAATTCACTTTGGTTGACATATCCTTCTGGGAAAGTACTCCATCACTTATTTTTGCAAGAAGTAGGTGAAAAGATAGTTAGATTAACTGATGCTTCATTTAATTTGGATTTTATCTTGACATAAAATCACATAATTAATTTGCCACTTAAAAGTGCCCTACAGCCTCTACAATCATAGAATAATAATTTAGAAATGACTGTTTGGCAGTCTGTGACTCATCATATTTAACTGTCTTCTCAGCGTAAAACATAAAGAGGAACATGCTCAAATACCTAATATTTTAATGTGTTGCATAATATTATCTTAGCCAGAAATAATAGGATTTCATCCAAATCATATATTTCATCTTGAGATAAGTTTTTTTCAGTCAATCTCAAGTTTGATTTCTTTTTTAAGGATGTATTTTTTCTGTAAGTGAGTTCCTGTGTTGGACTCAGGTCTTACAGCTTAGTACTGAGAATATTGAAAGCATTTGTTGTAGGAATTTACTGATGGATTTAAAATGTCACAATCCTGTTTTGTTTTGTAACATCACCTAAGCTGAAAAAATAGCAGAGAAACACACAGCAATGCAAACCAATTTCTTATTATCCAGTAAGGCATAGCTTCTTCTGGATGTCATTAAGCTAGAAGAAAGTTTTGACTTTGCTGTAATCCCGCTGTTCCTTTTTAAACGTAGTTTCCAAGCGCCTCACATTTTTTCACTGAAATACCGCCTTAAGCTGACATGATATTATGTGCTCTTCTTTTATCTTCTGAAGCTTTAATTTTATTATTTAAAATGTACTTTAGTCACTCAAGGATGAGGGGTATTTTATGCTGTTTTGTGTAGGAAGGCAGCTTTGCAGAAATTCTTTCTTGGAATGCAGGAAAGGTCTTTTGAAACAATTAGGATGGTTACTGAAAAGGTAAAGCATTCTGTCCATTACTGGAAAATAACTTTACATGTGCCTCCTGTGACTTAAATCATTGACCACATTTGTTGCAATGTGTGTGGAGCGTTAAGATTCTTACGGCGTTCAAGTAGCAATCCAGCAATGCGATGAACTAAGGATATTATTATATACCAGGCTGAGAAAAGCACATCTGTAAAACTGTTGTGTCGTGGTTATTAGTGCTAGGATTTGAACTATCTTTAATCTCATTTGACTTGTTCATCTTCCTTAAGGATCTCCATAAAGATGCACTGAATATTCTTTTCAGCCCTTAGTTAGGGTTTGCATCAGTGGTCGTAAACCTGCTTAGCGGACAAAGACTCTTTTCCCTTTGAAGTCACTTCCCCAGCTTTTCAAAAGGTCTGCAAGCTGGTTCCCCTAAAACAATTTAGAAAAGTTTGAAGTGGTGCCCCTTAAACCAGCAACAAAATAAAATTTTCTCTTTGCATTATTGAAAACCATGACAATCTTCTGAAGCAATAACAGTTTAAAAGCTTTTAAAGAAATCTGTTCTGCTCTACGACCAGCTTTTAAGTTGACCCCATTATTTGGAAAATCAGAGGCTTGGAAACCCCTAAATACTTGACATTCTTATAAAAGGAGTCAGCCTGACTTTTCACAGGACTTCTCTTTTACAGTATTTGTTCAAGTCCTAATTTCTTTAAAGATGCTCTTTGGATTTCTTCTGGTTTTCCTTTTTTTTTTTTTTTTTTTTCATTAAAATGTTTCTTTAGAAGGAATGTAATTTAGCCAGCAGCAAAATTTATGAAACACTCCTCCTGCCACCTGTAGATTTATACTCTTACTATATTTGAAGTCAGGTCTAAATTCTAAAAAAGATTCTGAATGCTCCTTATAAGTAATCTGACTTTTTTGTGGACCGTGATAAATACGCATGCCCAGTTTTTCTACTTCTTGTATTAAGAATCTTTTCTCCTACATTTTATGTGTGTAGTTACTGGCAGCCTGTTGTAGGTACAGCCTGCAGTAACGGAGGTGCTGTAAGCACTAAGTTTACTGTAAGGATTTTGTTGATCTGCACCTCCTAATAATTCATTCAGACATTGCTTCTTGTAAGTCTTTCTGACTCCAAACATCTTACATTGATTACCTCCACTGCGGCATTTTACTTTTAAAACTTCTCTGATTTCCAGAGTTTCATTAACATATGTTGTATGAAATTAGATTAATTCCTCGGTGATCTATGCAAGTATGTGTTAAAGGCAATTTCTGAAACCAGAAGAAAGCAATAAACCCCCAAATTTTGCTAACGTAGGCAGTTTATTCAAAAGAAAACAGACTAACAAGAGCTTTTAAATGCACAGAGCTGCCTCCTCTTTTATGGCTTGGGGACAACAGGGAGAAAGAATCAGGTCAGCAAAATTAAAATGGATAATAAGACTGCTATGGTTGCCTCTATGTTTTCCCCTACACCTCAAAATCTGTGGCTTGCCTATGTAGTGTTCATTTATGAATCTTCTAAGCAGCCTGCCCCAAGTTTAAGTGAGGAAAGTTCAACAGAGCAAACTTTCTCTAGGAAAGGTTTGTGAGCGTTGGTAGGATCAGCCACCTGAGAAGTACCTAGAGGTCATTACGTCTGCCCTTATGCTTCTAATTTGGTGGGAGTTTTTCTGGACTGTCTGCCCTATTTCCTGGGTTTGAGTGTGTTTTGCCAAACATTATAGGGAACAAACGCAATAGCTTTTAATGATTAGTTATTAAGAGATTAGGGACAATCCCACACGTTGCTCCAAAGCATTTTTAGATTTAAAATGCCAATAACATATGTGAAGTCTGTGTGTGCGTGTGCACATAGATATTTAGTGCATATGTATATATCTAAGAAGAAACTGATTTGTTTACCTTTCAGGACTTTGTATTGTGGATATAAATTATGGCTTATAACAGTAACTGCAGAATAAATCTGATTTTGAAAGGTCAAATCCTGGATTTGATATTTTTCTCATAGATTATGACTTTTTCTAAAAAGCCATTTGAATGTGGCGGCTACCTGAACACTCTGGGAGGTGTTACAAATGATGGGAGTATAAATGCAATACATGGAGAATAAGCTACCCTTTTTTTTATGCAAGATCTACACTTCTCTTCCACAGACATACATGGGCAGGGTCTGAGATGATATATTTCTATGATCTCCAGGACCAATATTGCTAGTACTGTTGAGTCTCTATGAACAAACTACTGACATTATCCTGGTTTTATCTTTTGCAAAGTAACAACCCCAAGTGTGATTTGAACATTGCTGCCTCAGTAACCAATGGAGTCGATTGGCCCTGGTATTTACTCCATCTCTTTGCAAAACCATCTCCTGGTTTCAAAGTAAAAACCACTTGATTTTTACCACAGCTTAACTGCCTTGTTGGTATCTCACATATCATCATTTACTGTGAAGCAAAATTTTTCCCTGCTGCTTAAAAACTTCCCTAATCCTTTTTGGAACCCCATGATAACAGTGCTCAAGGTACATTCTTTACACTTGAACAGCTTTGTAAAATAGTGTGAATGAATGAACTAATTACATGGTAATACAGAAGTCATATTGTGATTTCCATGAAATGCGAGCACTCTTGAAGAGGGTGATCCAGCACGTGGACTGTGCATGAAGTGACAAAGCTTTAGAGCATTTATTTACCCTTTCTGTGTCTTGACCTGGAGAATAATGTTTGTTTTCCCTTTAAGTGTGCCAGTTGTATAATTTATTTTCTTAACAGTATCCATACATGTTTGATTACAAAGAGAATCTAAAAAAATACACAGTTTGTTCTTGTTGCAGGGAAATGCCTACGGGAAGCAGTGGTAGTTAATGTTGGGTTTGGGTGTTTTGATTTTACAGACTCATCTGAAATTTGTACTGATTATTGTCCACATAATTATATTCCACATCTTGCAAGGAACTAGATGTTGGTCTGAGGTCTCAACACTGTTACTGGATTAAAATAAAATCACTCAATGGATGAAACTTTTGGGCAGCCTGGGCTAGTGGAGGGTGCCCCTTCTCATGGCAGGGGGTTGGAGCTGGCTGATCTTTGGGGTCCTTTCCAACCCAAACCAGTCTGTGATCCTGTGTCTTTGGGCACTTGTAGGTGCCTCCTCTCAGTACATCACAGTGACCCTTACACTTACTTCTGCCTGTTAGAGGAACAGCTAATAATTGTCTTAGACCTTTTCCTCCAGGCAAAAAAAATAGAGATGGAGGGAAGGGAAAATACAAATCCCTGTGCTTCCAACTTCTCCTTGGTTTTACTACACACCTGACTTTTACATTAGAGAATCACAAGCTTGGAAAAGACCGTTAAGATCATCGAGTCCAACCGTTCCTGTCCTGTGCTAAACCATATCCTTAAGTGCCTCATCTACACTTTTTTTTAACCACAGAACACACTAGTGTGTGTTCATAAACGTGCAGGCTGAATTTTTGCTGCTGTACCATACAGCTATGGGCACACAACAACCATATGCAAACAGCAGCATAGAAGTGACTTGTAAGGAACATGAACTCAAAAGGGCAAGGAAACTGAAGATGCTTCAGTGTTGGAAAGCAGTGGTTTTAGGAATAGATTTTAACCAGGGATTGCTTTCGTTGTTTTTCCATTGCAGGTGATTTTGCAACTCCTCGAGCTATTTTGACGGGACATGACTATGAGATCACCTGCGCTACCATTTGTGCTGAACTTGGCCTGGTAATAAGTGGTTCAAAAGGTAAGGTAGCTTTTGTCATTTCTTTCTGTTCCTGAAGCTATGATCTTAGTGCAAAAGGCAGTACAGTCTGAGGTGACAGAATTCATTAACTTTATGGTGCTTTTATTTCTAACCCTTTTTTTTTTAGTTGCTATGGAATTGGAAACCTTTTTTATAAATGTTAAAAGTGAGGATTATTCAGACATTTATGGGAAGAGGCAACCACGTCAGTTTTCCCTGTGAGAGCCTACTGATTACTATTCTTTTTGTTTGTTTATCCAGTGTGTAATTGCATATAGCATACAGTTGTATACTTCTCTTGACTGCCAGGATGGCAGAGAATGTTCATTGTGGACAATGTCTCAGAAACTGAGGCAAAATTAGTTTCAGGAGAGAGAGAATGTGCTTTATTACTTGTTTGATGAAGAGTATATATGAACTAGAAAGTGAAGTTTGTAGTGATTGTGTTCAGGCTCTTTGTGCTTGTCTACAAAGCCTGTAACGTGCCATGCTTGTATTCTCAAAGACCTGCTTTTGGCAGGCAAATGGTAAATGGGGTCAATCCCATGGATATTATTTAGCATTTCCTGTCCACAATTATTTTTAAACTTGTACTTTCTCAGAATTAGGATTTTTCTGCTATAGTGTTTCCAAAGTACATACTCTGAGAAACCTTTTCAAAGCTGAATGTACTCACCACATCTACCTGTGTTCCTTTCTGGTTTATGCATGTGAATGCTTCTGGCATACATGCAGATCAGGTATTTTCCCAAATATTTCCCAAAGCAAATATTTAGTGGATCATGTATGGGTTAATATCTTAATATGAGAATATAAACTTTATGAGTACCTACCTATTCATTACCCTTAGCTCCACATCTTTGTATTTTGTAAGTCTCACTAAGATTCAGTAAGGGTTTTTTTGTGCTCTTAAAATTAACTTACACCAGTTTTGAAAGAAAATCTCCTAGGTCTCGGTGTTTTGCAGGTGCTCTAAAATACCTTAATTCAAAGCCTTTAAGGGATAAGCTGAACATTTTACTCTCTGGCACTCTTAAAGTCCTAGAGTATTTGCTTAAACAGGGTAAAAATCATTATAATCTATTATAATAGTGATTACCTAAGGGGAGGTCGTTATTTATTATTTTTATGTATAATACCTTTAAATAAGGGTGTGAATTGCTAACTAGAAATACTGTTTTGTCTCTTTAGAAGGACCATGTCTCATACATTCTATGAATGGAGATCTACTGAGGACATTAGAAGGTCCGGAAACATTAGAAGGTCCCGAAAACTGTCTGAGACCAAAACTTATTCAAGCTTCAAGAGAAGGCCACTGTGTCATATATTATGAAAATGGCCTCTTCTGTGTTTTCAGTGTGAATGGGAGACTTCAAGCCACCATGGAAACAGATGACAAGATAAAGGTGAGTGTACTCCAATGTCTGCTAAGGACTGTCAGTCCCAGCATCATTAAAAGCTCCTAATGTTGGAGTTGAGTGGAGACTCCTTCTATAGCCAGGTCATAAAAATGTTTGGGGTTTTGGTTTTCCTTTTTTCTTGGTGTGTCTGTCCACATTTCTTCATCTTAGCTTGAGACAGCATGTGTTGTGCTGAGCTTCAGGAAGTTTATAGGCGTATGTCTGTATTTCAGCTCTTTAGCCCCTCGGCATTTGCTGAGCAGGCAGCTAGGTTCTCATCTTTAGCTACAAGACACATGGAGCAGGTCCAAAACTATGCAGGAGGCATTTTAAGCTTAAGTTTTTGTGGAAATTATTTTATGATACAAAATGCAGGTCTTTTGACAGTTCCTATGAAATAGTACCTATGAAGCAGAGCAGAACCTGCCAACTATATTGCAATGAAGCAGAAATGTCAAAAGAATGCTTGCCTTGAATTAAAAGTATTCCCACTTTTTCATGGGAAAGGAAAGGGAAAGAGAAGGGAAAAAATGAACTAGCATTACCATATCTGCTAAAAAGTTACAGAATGCAGCAGAGGTATGAAGCAATGTCACGTTGCTGGGTAAGCTTTCAAGCTATCTGAATTACCTAAAATTGTGGTCTCTATGCTGGGAATCATGGTTTGAGAGGCACAGAATCACAGAATCAGGAAGAGACCTCTGATGATCATCAGGTCCAGCACCCCTGCTCAAGCAGGGCCATGTAAAGCCAGTGGCCCAGCAAGAAGTCCAGATGGCTTTTGAGTGTCTCCAAGGATAGAGATTTTACAGTCCCCTTTGCTAACCTTTGTCAATGCTCAGTCATCCTCACAGTAGTGTTTCCTATATAAAAACTGTTTATTTAACATCAGCAAGATGAGACTGTTGTAAGCATAGAGCAGTATTACAGCAACATATAGCAGATTTTCATACTCTGATGGAAAAGCTCCAGCAACCCAGCTGCTGGGATTTCCAACGTTCTCTTGAATTGAAAACTCTCAAAAATTCAGGTGCTTTGCAAAGTTGTGAGCATTTTTAAATTTCTACCCGTTCTCATCTTGTCTCTATTCATATTGATTCTTAAGATGGAAGGATGGGTCAATATATTTGAAAGAATTTTGGTCTTAGAGTCATAGGATTATCGAGTGGATTGGATTTTTGATTCTTTTGATTGGAAAAGACCTTTCCAGTCATCAAGTCCAACCATTAGCCTACCGCTGTCATGTCCACCACTAAACCATTTCTCACCTGAGTGATCTGTCCTAGGGAGCCTGCTTTGGTAGAGGGGTTGGACCCGATGATCTCTCGAGGTCCCTCCCAACCCCTACAATTCTATGATTCTATGATTATTTACATTATTTTCATTATTTCCATTTTATAATTTACACAGAACAGTGAAGTCTCCTGTGTAGTTCAATGTATTCCACTTAAAACCTTCTAAACTCTGCGGTGTATTATACTCTGTTCCAGCATCTCTATGTTTTCAAACCATCAGATAGTTTTGTGGTGGAATATGCAGAAATAACTCTGCATACGTCTCTCTTCCACAGTGAGAGTGCTGCCTGCAAGGGTGAGAAGGCATTCGATCTTTGGATGCTGTGGCAGCCACAAGTGCAGATTTGAGGCTGGGGAAACGAAGCAGGAATGTGTATATTTCTGTCCTGAGCCATTTTTTTTCCCCAAATTAAAGTAGATTCTTGCTTCAGTTTTCATCTTTCTGCAGTTCTCTGAAATTGCACCTTTGGCTGTCCTTGTACAAACGCTTTTGAGATTTTTTAGCCTACCCTTCATCCCAGTTCCTTCTATAAAGCGAGTATATATCACAGTGTTTTCTCTTTGTACAATAATAATGTTGATGATCTGTCACTTTGGGTTGTGATTATGTTGTCAGCCAGGCCAGCAAATCTGTAAAATATCTAGAAATCCCTTGCTGGCTAAAACAATTTCTGTAGTGTTTCAGTCAGTACCCACAGCTTTAGGAACGTTGCTGGAGGCGATGGAAGTTCTGCTCTCGGAGGGCCAGAATTACAGATGTACAGGGGTTTGGGCTTTAGTTTGTTTTTGGTTTGTTTTCTTTCTCTCCCAGTGGTCCCAGTTGGGCTTTACGCTTAAACAACCAACAGCGTCTCTCCTAGTGCTTCTGCACTATATCATGTTAGAATGCAAGTGGCAACGGCGTGATTAAAGGGGGGGCATTTAAAATGAGCAGTGCCTACCCATGGGCTGTGCTGACAAATGCTTGGTGTTGGGTATTGCTCAAGGAGGATAGGAAGGGGAAGGGAGAGGTCATAAGAATCCCAGACATAGATACAGACTGGGAGAAGAGCTCCTTGAGAGCAGTCCTGCTGAGAAGGACCTGGGTGTCTTGGTGGATGTGAAACTTCACATGAGGCAGCAGTGGCTCCTGCAGCTCGCAAGACTAATGGTATCCTGGGCTCCATCAGAAGAGGGGTGGCAGCAGGGACAGGGAGGGGATTGTCCCTCTCTGCTCTGCCCTCGTGAGGCCCCATCTGCAGTCCTGTGTCCAGAGCTGGGGCCCCCAGCGCAAGAAAAATGTAGAACTGTTGGAGAGGGTTCAGAGGAGCCACAAGGATGATTAGAGGGCTGGAGCACCTCCCCTGTGGAGAGAGGCTGAGGGAGCTGGACTTGTTCAGCCTGGAGAAGAGAAGGCTGTGGGGGGACTTCATTGCAGCCTTCCAGTACCTGAATGGAGCAGAGAAACAGGAGGAGAATCAGCTTTTTTAAAGGGTAGATAATGGCAGGACAAGGGGGATGGATTAAAGCTCAATGAAGGAAAGTTTAGATTGGATATTAGGGGGAAGTTCTTTACAGAGAGAGTGGTGAGGTGCTGGAATGGGCTGCCCAAAGAGGTGGGGGATGCCCCATCCCTGGAGGTGTTGAAGGCCAGGTTGGATGGGGCTCTGGGCAGCCTTGTGTAACTCCAGGCCTTGGTGTCCCTGCCTGTGGCAGGGGGGTTGGACCCCTGTGATCCTTAGGGTCCCTGACAACCCAGACCATTCCATGATTCTATGATTTCATGATAAGCATTGAATCTACAATGAAACATTTCTCTTTCTCATCATAGATTGAATTTTCTATTTTCCTATGTCATTACGGACTGGTATTTCAGAACATTATTGACAAAGCTAGCTGTTTCCAATAGCAGTGTTTGGAACAACATCCTGGTTTTCTTTCCTGAATTCTTATGCTAGAAAACTGCTGGAAAAATTTCAGATGCTCTGGGGAAATTCAGAGTGTAATCAATGCCTTCCACCTGTTTTTGTTTTAAATACTGTATTGCTCAGTGGAGCTTAGGCATATCGCAGTACATCTACCATATAATGTTTAGATATCTTAATGAATAACTTAACTCTAAATAGTCTGCTTGTTCTGAGAAGTAAAGTTATTTTACCCTGAACAAAGACTGTATGCTGTTTCACCCAGAGGAACCAATTTATTTTCCTTTCCTGAGTCTGTTTTGAAATGTGGAAGTGCCCACAAGACTCCTGCTGCTGTAAGCTGGGGCTGTCACAGTGTCAGCTCTGCCTTGTTATAAAGCACTGCCTTTCAAAACAGAAAAAACCCTGAGATGTTAAAAGGGATTTGTGCAAAGTTTTGAGACTTTCCAAGAAAACACAAGTTAGAAAACGCAGCTTTTAGAACATGGCTGAAATTGTGTGCTTTGGGGATTATTTGGGAGCCTAAAGCTCATGTAGTGAGAAAGATTGCTTGCAGAGTTGTTTCGGTTTCTTACCTGGCAGAATCGTAGATAAACTAACACTGGGGAAAAGCAGACCAGTAAAATTGATTCATGTTGTCTTCCATACCAGTTGGAGTAGTTGGGAGTAAAAGCATCCTTTCCTTTGTTAAATCTTGAAGGGCATGTCATGAAACTGAAACGTTGACAGGGTGACCTTTTCCTTCCATTCATTCCTTCGTGTGTGTGTGTGTATATATATTTAGGCAAATGGCAGAGAAATCTATTAATAAAGAATAAAAATAAATAAATCAACATCCTCACGACAAGCCAATGACTTAGTAAAATTGCATAGGTATTAGTAAGGGCTCAAACCCTACCCTTTATTTAATCAAAAGATCACAAAACCCACAGCATTTTAGGTAGTGGAAGAGTTAAAGATTAATGGCTTTAATTTGCCTTTTAATATAGCATTTCTTCAGTAAAAGCCTCAAGTATAAAATTCAAGTGAACCATGACCATAAGGTTAATGGATTTTCATCAGCTGAATTTTATAAGTGTAGCAAATAATTATTTGTCACGGTCTTCATTGCAATTTGAAAATACCCTTAGGAGACAGAGAAGAAAACCACCCCATATTGATTTTTGCTTCTAATGAATAATCTTTTTAATAATTGTATGTGGTACGTTAGATCTCATGACCATCTACTCGGTGCGTGCAAGTTCTGGCTCATTTTCAGTCTTCTCACAGTTTGTTTTCCACCCCATTCTTACTGTGTTTTCTAAGAGCATCTCTAACTGAGTTTTCAAGCTCCTATGGGCTGTGCTTTGGCAGGTGCTTAGCATATTTCTGTAGGCTGGTGGAAACAATTACATAAGCAAGTTGTGATTGGAACCTTTGGGATTTTTGGGGGGGGGAGGGCTGAAGAAGCTTCAGCTCAGAATACTCATCTCTAACCTTATAGTATTCAATTTTCTGGACTTATATATGATTCATTCTGGTCAGTTGGGAGTTGTTGCAGTAAACACAGAATTTATAATATAGAGGCTCTATCTTAATGTAAGTGTTGCACATCATACAGTCCTTAAAGGATATGTTTGGTGTCATACTACAGAGCACAGTGATACGAACCATACAGATGTGCAGTGTGTCTGACTTCAATTATTGCTGTTCATGGAACAGTGTCTTATGTAGACTGTATATTTTGGTTCCTGGGCTTGTCAGCAGTCAGTATAAACACTGTAACGTTGCATGAGTGTAACATTTTGGTGTTTTCCTTTCTCTCATTTTTTGTGGGGTGTGTGTGTGTGTGATGAATTCTGTAAATTAAAACCCAACAACTTCCCTTTTTCCCGAGGAATTTAAAATCACACTGTGTTACAAGTTTCACTTACTGAAAAACTGTAGCAGCAGAGATTGCAAGTGCCAGAAGAATCACAGAATTACACAGTTATAGGGGCTGGAAGGGACCTCCAGAGATCATCAGGTCCAACCCCCTGCCAAAGCAGGGTCCCTAGGACAGGTCACACAGGGCGGTGTCCAGACGGGGCTGGAATCTCTCCAGACAAGGAGACTCCACACCCCTGGGCAGCCTGTCCCAGGGCTCCCTCACTGGGAAGAAGTTCTTCCCCAGATTGGGGTGGAACTTCCCCTGCTCCAACTTGAGGCCATTGGCCCTTGTCCTGTCCCCAAAGACACTGAGAAGTGGCTGCCCATGTCCCCCTGTGTGCCACCCTTCAGCTATTGATCCCCATTGATCAGATCCCCTCTCAGGCTGCTTCTCTCCAGGCTCAACAGGCCCAGCTCACTCAGCCTTTCCCTGCAGGGGAGATGCTCCAGGCCCTTCATCCCCTTCGCAGCCTCTGCTGGACTCTCTCCAGGAGATCCCTGGCTTTTCTGTTCTGGGAGCCCTGAACTGGATACAGTATTCCAGATGGGGCCTGACCAGGGCAGAGTAGAGACTCGCAGACTGTAGCAGGGAGAATGTTTGCAAGATCCTGCCTTCAGTTCTTTCTACCCTTTCTTAAATTTAAATGTTTTATGTGGATTTTTGCTTGTAGACTACCACCTTGAGGCAATTTCCTGGCCTTCCAGCAACACTGCTTTAGTTAAAGTGGATCAATCTTCTTGTAGAGCACGTGTGTTTGGAATTTGGGTCAGGGAGCTGAGATTTATCACTAACCAGTCCTAGTGTGAAGGAACTGTATTTTCTTAAAAAGCTGCCCAAATTTAGCTGTTTCATGAACAGCTAAAGGCATGCAGTAGATGATGCTTAGCATCAGCATTTTAAGCTGAACATCTCTTGCCCAGGGGTGCAGAGTTTTCCCTGCAATCAATCATCCCCTACAGCGAGGTGCACAAAAATGCCAAGAAATGGGATGAAGTGGTCCTGGGTGAGGAAGAGGAAAGACTGATGGGGAAGCAAAGGAGAAAAAAAGAGCAGAAATTAGATTAGAGCCAAGGACAGAATGAAAGAGATGTTTGCAAGAGTGACAGGAACAGAGAAGTAGAGATGGGAATGTAGAAACTGGGAGGAGACAAGAAAAGGTAGAAAGGAGTGAAGGATTAATAGGAATTGGAAGTAGGAGCAATGGACTGAAGGATCAGGTAGGATCAGGAGTTTAATACTGAATAATAGTGCTTCTTGGTATCAAGATTCCTTATTTTTGTTTTTGGCAAGAACAAATCATCCAGCAAACAACTAGCAAAGCTGTTTCTCACCCTTCCACATGCTTAAAGGAAGAGGATGATAGGTTGTTGCTGTGCCAAGTATAGTATATGAAAATGAAAGTAGAGAGAAGAGCAGGGATAAACCAGAAGTCAAGCTGGGGAGAAAATGTCAGAAGAGAGCTGAGAAGAGGCATCTGGAAACAAAATGAAAGTGAGAGTGTAGGAAAAGGTTTGGGCTTACAGGAGTTAATAATAGCCCAAACTGCAGTTTTAAGGATCTTGATCTTGCTGGCAGCTCATGCTGGTGTGATTCTGAATGGCAGAATTCCTTCAACTTTTTAATTTTGGGTTGGTTTTTGTTTTGTTTGGTTTGGTTTTTGGGGTGGTTTTTTTAAACCCTACAAAACTCTTCAGTTTCCCCAGACAGCTGGAGGATGAAGCTATGAAATCTGGGCGTGGTATCCTCTCCTGTTTAAGTTTCTGTTCTGCAAGGCAGCAGGAAAGGGTCTTCCTTTCAGATTGATTTTTGTAGTCTTCAGGAATCCTGTAGTGTAGCAATTGCTAAAATCTAGAGTGAAAAGACACGTGAGATCAAAGTATTGCTGTGAGAGAAGTCAGTGATGTAGTCTTCCAGGGGTTGGTGTTGGGAACTAGTGTTGCTGCGTGTTACCTGAAGGTCTACAGAGTAATGAGGGTGATGGATGAGATCACTGCAGAACTGTTATTCAGGAAACCCCATAATATGAGACCTGTGGGATACTCACTGTAACTAGTAGGATCACTTAAAACAGATAAACCAGAACAGATGAGGAGATTCATGGGCAGCATGTCATAAATAGATACTAAAGGCAGTGGACAGAGTTGATAATTTCTGATATTCCTGATCCAGTCATTGTGAATTCTGGGGAGCAAAGGAGAAGAGAGTCCAGCCTCACAGCTTCTCCTGCTGCCACTCCCAGTGATACAACACTGGCCTAGATGGGTCATGGTCTGTCTGACCTCACAGACTATCACTTGTTTTAGCAGAAGTTCAGTTCCCTTAAACCACGTTTTGGTTTATTTAAACTGGCAAAATCCCTCTTTTAAGAACCATTTTAAGAACTATTTCTCATACTTTGAGTCATCTTAGTATCTGATAATATCATCTTGTAGATTCATGAGGTAACTGAGGAAAGTTGCTGTTCTTCCAGGTACTCAGTCTGTATCATGATTTTCCCAAGAGAACACAAGAAGCATAACAATGGATTGCAGATTCCTATTTCAAGTAGTCTTCACTGTGAAAACCAACGATATCCCATCTTTCCCTGTGATCTGGATCCCAAATAAAGATTTGGGAGTTGGTCTTGATGATCTCTTGAGGTCTTCTCCAACCCCTACAATTCTGTGGTTCTGTGATTTCAAATGTAGATTTGCATAGATTTTTCCATCAATCCCAGTGATGAAATTAAGGTATAAGCCAACGAATCTGTCGTCATGATAGATGCTGAAAGGAATCATAGAACTGTTTCCGTTGGAAAACACCTTTATCAAGTCTTATTAAGAGAGGTGGAACATTATCCACATTAAGAGTGATAAGGAATGGGCTGCCCAGAGTGGATGACCCGTCCCTGGGGGTGTTGAAGGCCAGGTTGGATGGGTCCCTGGGCAACCTTGGTGTAGCTCCAGGCCTAGAGGTTGGTGGCCCTGCCTGTGGCAGGGGGGTTGGAACTCTATGATCCTTGGAGTCCCTTCCAACCCAGACCATTCTATGATTATCTTATTAATCCAGAGCAGGAATCTAAAACCACTGGTCTAAATTCCAGTAATTTGTGTAATGTTTCAGTTCCCTCCATCATCCAGCCTTTTGCCAGAGAGAAAAGAAGGAATAGCTTCTTCTAGACCTGTACTAAAGACTCTTGGGGGAATGTCAGGTACTCTATTTTAATGCCAGTACTGCTGGATCTTGTAAATCTAGCTAATTAGAAGAGTACATTTCTTCAGTTGACCTCAGATCTCTGGAATAAATCACAGGTGAGGTAAAACTTTACTAGTGACGTCTAATGTTTAAAAGAGATTTGTGGTTAATAACATCAATTCTGTTGCTGGGCAGAATAAGGTAATGATAATGTTGCTTCCCAAAAGCTTGTGTTAATACTGAGTCTCCCTAGACATTCAGCTGTCAATACGAAGTGTTTCTGTGAAACTAAAAGAGGGGGAGGATAAAAGGGATAAAGAGGGGAGAAGGGGGATAGAACACGTATTAATCTGACAAACATCCATGTGATTTCTCTTCAGGCAATCCAGCTGAGTCGAGATGGACAGTATCTGCTGACAGGTGGAGACAACGGAGTTGTCATGGTGTGGCAGATGTGGGACCTCAAGCGGCTTTTCGCTTACCCGGGGTGTGATGCTGGAATCCGATCCATGGCCCTGTCATATGACCAAAGGTTAGAGCAAAGTCTTGTCTAGAGACCAGAATTTCAGAGAACTTATAATTTAAATTGCATTTTTGATTTTCTTCTGATTTTAATTTTCCATGGATCACGTATCCTGGTGATTATACTGTGAAGTCTGTGCTTGCCCAAGTTTCTTTCTAACATGTCATATTTAGGGCAGATAATCTCTTTCAGGATTTCAGCTCTTTGGGGAATGAAGAGGGATTCAGGAAATCTTACTTTGGCATGCTTTCAAGATAGGTTGAGTTATTGGCCTGTACCAATGAGCAGTGTGGGTCACGTGGAGGTGGAAGGTTGCACATGTGCTTTTCATGTTGCTGCTTTCCCTTATGATGCAAATCACATGCCTAATTCCAGACCTCTTGTGTTAAAAATGAACCAGTTAAAGTAGTTGCACAATAAGATTCCTTCCACACTCTGCAAATATTAATTTTAATTGCTAGAGAAGTTATTTTACCCACATAAAGAACAACCCTCCTTGATTTGGTCTGCTGAAGGCAATCAGTTAATATTGTTACTGCATTTTTACATCACACTTTCCAACACAGCTGTATTTAAAAGTCCTTCAATGTTGTTTGTTTAGAAGATGGATGTTTAGCATTTCATTTGTACCATTTAGCTTGTGGGCTAGAATTTTGTTTGCTTGGGTGTATTTGCTCAGTGGAGTTCCTGTGTACTTTTCAAGCAGATTTGGCTCCTAAATCCCTTAGGAATGTCTACATTATACATATTGCTGAGGCTCTTAACCTTCCACTTACTGGAGTCATAGAATCACAGTATCATAGAATGTGTAAGGTTGGAAGAGACCCTTAGAGGTCACCTAGTCCAACCCCCCTGCAGTGAGCAGGGCACATCTTCACTAGAGCCCCATCAAGCCTGACCTTGAATGTCTCCAGGGATGGGGCCTCCACCAGCTCTCTGGGCAACCTGTTCCAGTGTCTCACCACCCTTGAATTGAAGAACTTTTTCCTGATATACAATGTAAATCTCCCCTTTGCTAGTTTACAACCATCCAGCCTTGTCCTGTCACTCCATGCCCCCGGGAACAGTTCTTCCACAGCTTTCCTGTAGGCACCTTTCAGGGACTGGAAGGCTGCTCTAAGGTCCTCCTGGAGCCGTCTCTTCTCCAGGCTGAACCAGCCCAACTCTCCCAGCCTGGCTTCACAGCAGAGCTGCTCCAGCCCTTGGGTCGTTTTTGTGGCCTCCTCTGGACCTGCTCCAACAGGTCCATGTCCTTCTTGTGCTGAGGGCTTCAGAGCTGGACCCAGCACTGCAGGTGAGATCTCCCCAAAGCAGAGGGGCAGAATCCCCTCTCTTGATCTGCTGGCCAGACTTTTGATGCAGCCCAGGATGTGATTGGCCTTCTGGGCTGCAGATATGGATTGGTGGCTCAAGTCCATACTGCATGGTTTTACCAGGACTACATTTCTAAAACTTATATTAAATAAACTTGAAAAGATCCAAGTCAGAAAATTCTGTGGACTTCAATCAAACATTCAACTTGCATTTTGCAAAACCAATCAAAATGGTGCCTTTGAAATGAAATCATGTGATACTATCAAAAAGTAACATTTTTTACGATCTCATATTTAGTCTTTGTTTTGAAGGGGAAATTACAGCTTTTTAGTCTGAATTTTTTGTTGGTTAAATTCTGAGGCTTTTTCCCTAAAATGATGGAATTTTATGTGTTCTGATACTTCTAATTGTCATAAAACTTTAGCATGAGACAATAGAAAAGATGATGCAGAAACTCTTGTAATTGTGCACCATGTCAAGGTCACAGCTTCTCAAACAGATCTAAATGATCTCTAGTCATAGGGCAATATCCCACTCCAATATCCTACTCCAACACCCCACTCCAATATCCCTCCAAGAACCCACCAAGCCAAGAAATAATCACAGGAAATCTGAAGCAGCCTTGCCAGACAACGATGCTGGTAAACAATTCTCTTGTCTAACTCACACTTGTAGCTTCAGGCCGACCCATACCAAGGTGTTGCATGGTGTTACGTGTCCCTTGTGATCCATACATCTGTCAGAGGTAGTGCAGATGGCAGTTTTATTTAAATCCAGCTTGCTGGGGGCCTTGGAAGCCCAAGATGGAAGTACCCAAAGCCCAACTTTTCTGGTATGTGGAGCACTTCTAGCTGTCTTCGGTGGAAATTGGTTGTTACCACAGGTTCTCATGCCTATAATTGATGTAACTCTTCGGTGTGTTGGCTCAGATCTGAATGTGTGAGGTGGTTCCCTAACAAATGTGGTCTTATTCTTTCCATAGGTGTATAATGACTGGCATGGCATCTGGAAGCATAGTGGTGTTCTACAACGATTTCAATCGTTGGCACCACGAGTATCAAACCAGATACTGATCTTCACCGAGACCAAGATGAGCACTGACGTAGGCAGCTGTTGTCAGAAGGAAGCTGGACACAGCACACCTCCACAACATTGTTCCTTATAAATAGCTCTATTACATCTGAATGTAACTTAAATTTGCTGGAAGAAGCAACCTATTTTTTAAAGTTAATTGCTATTTTTGTAGACTTTGCTTGACTTTTTTTGGGGAAGGGCAAAGAAGCAGAAAAATGGCTGCTGGGTTCTGTAGTTAAAAAAAAAATCTATATTTTTAGTCATAATGAGAAGTCTATTTTGATCCCTATATGTAAAAGAAACCTAAAGTAAAACCAGTTACAACCCATATTCTAGCTACATTATGAAGAAATGGATTTTTCCATCTGAAGCTTCACCTATAACCTTGAGGAATATATGATTTTTAGCATAATGGAAATGAGTGATGGTGTTTGGGGAACTTTAATCTGCGCTATCTGTACCACACTTTTGTCTTGTACTTTTCCAAATGATTGTACTACATCAGCACTGAAGTTTCTGGGAATCAATGGTAATATTTAAATTATGGTTAATGTAATTTTAAACTTTGCAAATCGTTTCCATCCATGTTTGCTATTCAAGCATGTTTCTAGGCTTAGACAATTAGTTCTTTTGTTTGTTTTGGGTTTTTTTAGTTGTATGTTTTGTGCAGTTAGGAGGGAGGAATTGGGAATGGAGTTTGTGTTACATCAAGTGTGAATCCTTCTAGTTTCTACCTGGCATCTCCTTTGAAGCACACCAAAATGTGGATTGTTCCTCAGAATCAGAAAGCCTGTTTTTGAAGACTTTAAACTCAAATTAGAAGAGGCAGGTTTGGTTTTTCTTTTTTAAGTAGATCCATGTACCAAAGCATACTGCTGCTGCTTGACTGTGAAAGCACCAACATGGGTGTTTGCTGGTGCGCAGCCCCTCTACAGCAGCAGAAGCACTAGACTTGCAGGTGACTCTCTTTTCCTTCCCAGAACTAGCCCCTGCAGTGCTGTAGCACATGCCATATTCCTTTTTCCTATGTATAGCAACAATATCTTTTATATCTTGATATCACCAAACCCGGTCAGATCCTGCCCAGTCATTTTAAATGACCTCCTTTCTTTTAGGAACCTCAAAATAATTTATACTAAGGAACAACAGGTTATTTTGGTGTTGCCCAGATCTACTTTTCTACAAGATTGCTGTGCAGAACTCTGTGAAAATACTTGTGAAAAGAACTGTTCCTGTTTTGTAAGTCTGTGTCGCATTGAAACCCTTCTTTGTATGTTGTGATCTATATGAGTTCCAATTTACATTCCACATCTGTATGGATACATACATTTCTCTAGCTGCCTACTAGAGCAGTTCCTGGTTTTTCTAAGCGTTTACCTACCCTCTCTTTCAGTAAAGATTTTGGAATGAGAAAAATTCAGTTTGAGTGAAGAAATGAAATAAAATTGCATTTGTTAATTGAGAGCTTCAGTGGAGTACTTGCTTCTTGTGATTCCACATGCACACACTGGAGAGGAAAGAGATCTGAAAGGAGGGTGCAGAGAGGTGGGCGATGGTCTCTTCAGCCAGGGGACAGGAGATGGGACGAGGGGGAATGGCCTCAAGCTGTGCCAGGGTAGGGTCAGCTCAGATGGGAGGGAAAAGTTCTTCCCTGGCAGAGTTGTGGGGCTGTGGCACAGGCTGCCCAGGGAGGGGGCTGAGTCCCCACCCCTGGGTGTGTTTAACAGATGGGGAGATGAGGTGCTCAGGGATATGGTTTAGCATGGGACAGGGAACGGTTGGACTCGATGATCTGAAAGGTCTGTTCCAACCTTGTGATTCTGTGAAAGAGAGGCTGTGGCTCAATTTATGGAGTGAATACTAAGTTTTCTGTGCTTTCTAGGGTTTTATACTGATGTTATGGTGGCATTGTCACAGTTTGTGTAGCAGAAGGCTGATGGGATTAAGTGGAAGCTAGAGTTGTCGTGTCTGTGATAAGTGCCCATTTCATACCAAAACTTGTACCTGACACTTCCTTAAGTTCAGCAACATTCAGAGCCTTCTATCAGAGGATTTTTTTGGGGAAAGGGGTAAGCTCTTGAGATGCAGTTTGCTGTTGTCTCCAGCCAGGGGCGGGTTTCCTAGGCCAGGTGGGGGAGGTGAAAAACCCAAAACCAGATGTATTTTGCCAGATGGAAATCCTGGAAGTCTCCTCTTTATAATCTCCTGCTGACTTGGGAAACTGTGATTGTTCAACCAATAGTTTCTGATCTTTGAGCCAACATGTTTCATGAGGAGTTGATTTGGTAGATTGCTTCTTCTAGAAAAGGCACTACTGATTGTGACATGCTTTCCCAAACTGAAAGCATGACCGTATCTGAGTTGTGTCCAGCCGGTGCGTGCCGATGGGCAGCTGCATGATGGTATCAAGCACTCCTCAGGGAAGCAGCAGCAGTACAGCACAGCGTTTTGCACACTGCAAGCACTGCATCCTATCTGTGGAAAAGGACATCATCCCCTTCTGTGGAAAAGGACATCTTCACCTTCTGCTCCGTGAGCAAGTCTTCTCTATTCCGGACTGCTTTCCTGGTGGCTTTGGTGAGTAGGCCATATGCAACCCTCCACCTGGCAGGCCAGGCTTGCACCTACAATCTCAGCTTTTAAGGGAGTATTTATGAACAGCATTTTTTAAACTTGGCAATCCAGGCTGTCTTCTGTTCTGGTAAGGTCAGATGGACATGGTGTTTATGGCAGGTACTCTAGAAAGCAGAGCTGTATGCTTGGGAGAGCCAGGCTGGTCAGCTGCAGTACTGCAGGTTTGGTTTGTAGGAAATACTTGATCCAAGTAGCTTGAAATCCCTTCTGTTCTGTGAAGATTGCTGATGCAAATGCTCTAGGATCTGGCAAGAGATGATGGTGTGATCAGAGTGGTAGTTTCTCTGAAGAAAGTTCACACAGTGAGGTTACTGCAAGCAAAGGTAAATGAAGTGGTGACTCAACCACTTCCCTGGGCAGCCTGTTCCAATGCTCAATAACCCTTACAGTGAAGAAATTTTTTTCATAATACCCAGAAAAAACCTTCATTGGCACAAGTTGAGTCCAGTACTTATTCTATCGCTCTTTACTTGGGAGAAGAGGGAGACACCCACCTGGTTACAATCTCCCTTCAGGTAGTTGTAGAGAGAGATAAGATCTCCCCTCAGCCTCCTCTTCGCCAGGCTAGAGTCCCAGTTCCCTCTGCTGCTCATCAAAAGACTGGCTCTCTAGACCCTCCTCCAGCTTCATTGCCCTTCTCTGGACACACTCCAGGGCCTTGATGTCTTTCCTGCAGTGAAGGGCGCAAAACTGAACCCAGCACTTGAGGTGCAGCCTCACCAATGCCCAACACAAGGGACTGATCACTGCCCTGGTCCTGCTGGCAACACCTCCAGGTCCTTTTCCATTGGGCAGCTCTCAGTCACTCATCCCCAGTCCTGTAGCCCTGTGCGGGGTTGCTGTGACCCAAGGGCAGGACCCAGCACTGAGCCCTGTTGAACCTCACACAGTTGGGCCGTGGCCCATCAATCCAGCTTTTCCAGATCCCTCTGTAGGGTCTTCCTGCCCTCAATCAGATCAACACTCCCACCCAACTTGGTGTCATCTGTGAATTTACTGAGGGTGCACTCGATCCCCTCATCCACATTGGTGATAAAGATGTTAAAAAGAGTATTAATGTCCCAGTACTGAGGAAGAGATCAGGTTAGTCAAGCAGGACCTGCCTTTCATAAACCTGGGCCAGATCACCTGCTTGTCCTGCACGTGCTGTTTGATGACACTCAAGATAATCTGCTCCGTGACCTTCCCCAGAACCGAGGTCACACTGACAGGGCAGGAGTTCCCCCAATCCTCCTTCTGGCTGTTCTGGCAGATACCTGTAGATGTTAATACTACTGTGGGAGAGTGTTGACTGTTTTTTACAACTACTGCCAGAAGTTGGCACAATTTTGGGATTCTCACTGTAATTTTAAAATATCCAAGTGGAATTTCTATTTAGAAACATTGCAGAGAACCTTTGCTGTTGTGGTGCTTTTAATATGTAAGATCAGGCTGCAGAGTTTTAAGGAGCAGTGGAGTTTCTCCAGGTATTTCACATACCCGAACATCAGCAATACAAAAACCTTGACCCATGGTTTTCTTACTGAGCTTGTGTCCTGAAACAAAAAAAAAATTGCTTTAATTTCTTTTAGTAGCAAATTAGAAAGTGGGACTTCTGTGGGAAATGAATTTTATTGCAAACTTAGTCAGGATGAGGTTCACCTTTACTCTGAGGGTGGTGAGGCCCTGGCACAGGGTGCTCAGGGAGGTGATGGCTGCCCCCTCCCCCTCCCTGGAGGTGTTCAAGGCCGGGTTGGATGAGGCCTTGAGCAGCCTGGGGTGGTGAGAGGTGTCCCTGCCCATGGCAGGGGGTTGGAACTTGATGATCTCTGATGTCCCTTCCAACCCAAACCACTGATTCTATGATTCCAACTGCAGTTAGATATATTGAGTAGGAATGGCCTAGGTAACATGAATAGATGGTAACTCTGCCTTTTTATGCACTAAGTTACATGTTCACAGTGCTTTAAGTGTGCTTGTGTTACAGCATCTCTGTTTTGCTTTTTCTTTCTCTTATCCATAATCTGAAGGGACTAAAACCTGATTATACTATTCTTGAGAAACTAGCTTTAAATAAAACCAGAGATGGGCCATGCTGTGGGTGCTGCTTGCAAGCAGTGAGACCTTTCCCATATAGGGTTAGGATGTTTGTGTCACGCTTGGGATGAGTCACTCACTTGGACTGCCCACGCGATACAACATTACATGAAATCCCAAATAGTTTACTTTGATGCAGAACCAACCTAGAATCTTCAGTAAACTAATACAGTTGATGATGCATGTCAGGGTTTATGCTTCATAATTTAAAGCTGCTCTTTAAAATCCCTGGATCAAAAACTGTAGGAAATTTTGTTTAGGTTTGCTGACATTCAACTACATTTAACATAAAGCCCTGAAATTCCAATACAGTCACTCTCAGGAGGAAAAAAAAAAAAAGGTTTAAAACATATGAAATGGGGCCCTGGGCAACTTTGTGTAGATCAAGGTTGGTAGCCTTGTGTGTTGGACCTGTATGATTTTTGGGGTTCCTTCCAACCCATACCATTCTATGGTTCTATGAAACAAAGATTGAAAGAATAAATTCTAACCTTTATTTGTGAAGTGTGGGTTTTTTGGGTTGAGCCTTCGTATTATAAAGAGGCATATTGGTGTAAAGATAAGATTGCGCTCACATTTTACAAGCGTTAAACTTGAGTCTGCCCTTTCTTTAGTCATTTCTTCCCCTTTTTAGCAGGTAGTGTAGTTATTTTTTACTGTTTCCTTTCTATTTTTGCCTTCCTCTAGGAAGTGATGGTTCTACAAATACAGAAGGACCAGATGTTAGTGACTGAACCACGTGTAATACTTACAGGTCTTCATTTGGGGCCCGGAACAGGCTGCTCAGGGAGGTGGTTGAGTCACCACCCCTGGATGTGTTTAAAAAAAAAGGGTAGATGAGGTACTTCTTAGGGATATGGTTTAGCATAGGATGGGAATGGTTGGACTTGATGATCTTAAAGGTCTTTTCCAACCTTGTGATTCTGTGATTATTAAGTGCATTAGTGTTGACCAACATGCCTTTATTTGTATGTTAAACTGTGATCCTTGAGCAGCACAAACATACCACCTCTGCAACCATGGATTTAACATCTGTGGAACTAAATTAAGGCACAGAGTAGTGTTACAGCTTTCCTAAGGTCATACACGGAGTTAGGAACTTGCCAAGCTATCCCACATTTTTATCTGATTATGTTGGCCACAAGATCATCTTTTCCAGCTGTCACTGCTATTTTTAAATAGGTGTTTTGGCACAGTCTGTCGACTGCTCTGGGAATCAAAATACTTGTCAAAGAATGTTTAGATGTTGAGCAGTTGAGTTTAGCTGTTGAGAAGTTGGGGACATGAATTCAGGGTATGTATGTCTTCTTTATTCTCCTCTTCCATGAGACCAATTCTTGAGAACTGGGAGCTGTTGACCAGGCAAATTAGCATCCCCTCTTTTATATATGCATGAGGTCTTGTGGACCGCAATTTGTTAACGATCTCTGCTAATCTATAGCAGGTTTTGGGTCTTTTTTTCCTCTTCAAAAAGTAACTCTCTAGGCCTTGCATAGCTGCATATCCTCCCTCTCAGAAAAACACCCAGAACTCCAGAGTGTTCATCACTATGTTGCTGCTCCCTCTTTATCAATCCCCCAGTGCAGCAGCCTGTCACCGTGTTCTTTGCTGCAGGCTGCCTTTCCTTGCTGGGGGTGGCTGGTTAGCTTCCCCCTCTGACATTACACATCCTTTAGCTTAGGCTAAGGCTTGTTACAGCATTTAGTAGCTGCGTACATAGCTAGCCCTGGCTTCTGTTCTAAAGCCAGTGTTACCATTGTATTTTTGCACTGTACCAAAATATAAATGAACATGATTTTTATACCCTCCAAATATCTTGAACTGACTCCAGTTAAATAGACGACAAAGTTAATTCACACTGACTGGTTATAGCCCAACCTTTTCATCATAGTTGAAGACATATGTTTTCATAGTTTGACTGTGGGGTTTTTTTGGCCAAGATGCTGTATGTCTTTCGACTGTACCATGCCCTTCAGTTACCAGTTTTATGATCTTTAATTGCTTCTTGAAAAAGTAAAACACTCATGTTCAGTCATCTACTATCTATGTCTTCCATAGGAGTCAACAACCTCTAAAAGGAACCGCAGTACGAGTTGGAAGTGACGTCTGGCGACCATCTAGTCCAATCCCCCGATAAAGCAGCATCACCTTGAGAAGGTTGCGCAGGATCATGTCCAGGTGGGTTTTGAACACCTCCAGAGAAGGAGACTCCACAGCCTCTCTGGGCAGCCTGTCCAAGGGCTCTGTCACCCCACACAATGAAGAAGTTTTTCCTTATATTCAGGTGGAAGTCCCTGTGATCCAGTTTGTGTCCCTTGTCCTGTCACTGGGCACTAACAAAAAGATCCTTGAGACACCCACCATTTAGATATTTATAAGCACTGATGAGATCCCCTCTCAGTCTTCTCTTCTCCAGGGTAATAAGCCCCAACTCTCTCAGCCTTTCCTCACAAGAGAGATGTTCCAGTCCTCTCACCATCTCTATAGCTCTGTGCTTGACTCTCTCCAGTAGTCTTTCTTGAACTGGGGAGCCCAGTACTGGACACACTACTTCAGTATGCCACAGAAGCCCTCAGATTAACGTCATGAAATCTTTTTTATTCCTTTTTTTTTGGATTTTTAAACCTGTTCAATCTCTCCAGAGAGAATGAGGAAAAACGAGTTCTTAGAGAAACGAATGACCCTTTTTTTTTAATGAAGAAAGTTTATTGCAGGTTTTTCTTTTACAATTCTAGTAGAAAGTATAGCTAAGAAAGAAAATGACCTATGACCAATTCGTAAGAACGAGCAAAGGAAAAGAATAAGCTGAATACTTACTATATTGAACTAAGCGTTATGGTAAAGGTAAAACCTCATCTATCCGTGACTGCAGATTAAGGATAGCTGCTCCCCAATCCTTGTTTCCAGTGCCTGCACCAGGTGAGTAGGGGGATATAGCACTGACAAACCTGTGATAGTGATTGATGGTAGCTATTTGTAGTGGCTCCTCTATCAGCTTACCCTAGAACTAGGAACTGCTCCACTCATCCTAGTGTAGACACCATGCAGCAGGCTTGCCGTTTGCAGGTCCAAAGTCATTTTATTTTATCTAGTAAGTAGTCTGACCCAGGAGAAAAGTGCAGATGGGACACTTGTGGTTAGGATAGAAAATGGCTGGAAGAAGAAGGCTTCCTCAACTCCAGTCTTCATTACAAGTCAATGTCCAGCACTCGGGTCAACGTCCCAAGCCACTTTTTATTTAAATTCATATTATTCAAACACTACCCTGCAGCCTGCAAGTCAAGTCATGAACTTGATGCAAAAAAAACCCCCTCATCCTTCCCTCTATCATCTCCCATGGTTCCTCCCATCATATTTTACAGTTAGTCCACTAAAAATTGTTTTTGTGAAAATCTGCCTCTTCAAGTTTAGTAGAAACTTGGCTAAAAATAGAAGCATTGGAAGAGAAGGTGAGTATCAGGTTTCTTCCCTTGTCTTCCTCTCCCATGTTTCTGAGACTCACCAGAAGAACAGAACGGGGCCTGCTTAGAGAGGTGAGGCCAGGTAACTGTTCATCATCTCACCCGCCAGCTGCACCGTAAGTTATTCTATTTAGAGCCCAAGGCTGTGCGAAATGCAGTGAATTAAACTTACATGGGTAACTTAAAAATCACCTAAGGTTGCCAGGATCTTTCCCCTACTGCTGTTCTCAAGATGAGAGCACTCGAAGGGCACATCCACTCGCCCATGATTAGAAGATGGGTGTCCCATGCCAGCCTCTGGCTCCCCGTGAGAGGGTGCATGTCAACTGCAAATGAACTGTCACGTGAAACGAAGAGACGCTGTGGTGAGAGCACGGGGTGGGGAGCTTCAGTTGGGTTTGGTTTCATCAGTCCTATGCACCAGGCTGGTCCCCAGAGAACTCGGGAGACCCCGAGGCAGGGACCGTGGGGGATCTGAGTGGCTCAGAAGCAGCAGGGAAGAGGGTCTCAGACCCAGCCACACGAGGATCATCAGCTGCAGCAACGATTGCAGAAATTTTCTCCGTTCCAGCTCTATCAGAGTCCTGACAGCGCTTGCTGCAGAAAATCTGACTCTCTTTATCTAGAGCTGTGTTCTAAAAACAAAACAGAAATAAAACCAAAGGCAAAGATATGAGAAGACTGGTTAAGAGTTAAGCCAATCCACACGACATCAAAGTGCATGCATTAGAACCCAGGGGGGAAGAAAAAAGGAGAAGTAACATCAGAAATCTCATGCAGAATTAATTTTAGAGTTTTGTGGTGCTGACTTTGGAAAAAAACCTTAACTTCCAGGCATGTGTTTGCCATGCTACAAAGTTTAAAGTATTATCTTGCAAGTCTGATGTGGAAAATTAAAGAAAAAAAACAAACCAAAAAAGGATGCAAGGGATCACATGGGACTTTTAGTGAGAAGTCATTGGCAAGGCATTGGCTGTAACACACCACCTGGTATGGCAGTGTGGCTGTTTGTGAAGGTGACGGATGAAACCCAACCATTTTTTCTGTTGGAAAGGGTCTACTTTTCTGCTTCTTGTTGAGGGGAGGCAAATGACCTCACACAAAGCTGAAGGTGGCAAAAATGCATCATTTCTGACCACTGCACTTAAAAATAAGCTTACTGGAGATGGGAGTAGCAGGGTAGGATGAAAACTCAGAACTCGCAGTATCTGGAGTGTGTGGTGTGTCTGCTGAAGCCAACAACCTTGATACCCTCTGAAGGATGCTGTGAGTACTAACCTGTGAGTTTAGTACCGTGTAATAAACCACAATGTCATGTTTAATTGCTAGTGGAGTGTCTGAAGTAACCTGGAGGGAAATGTAGTGGTTCCTGTGCCAAAACCCTATGTTAAAATTGCTGTCTGAGACTTAGAGGGGCAGTGTAATTGGTCTTGTTTCACACTTTGAAGGCTGATGCTGATCATTATCAACCCATATACATCACTATTTACTTTGCAGAAGATCTTCAAGTACCAGTGGCAATGTAGCTTTGAGTTGCTCCAGAGTATTTATGTTCTTGGTAGTAGAACTTACTTACTCTGGTCATGTACAGCTTGGGCTTTCCACAGAAGTGTGACACCTGAGCTGAGGAACAGAGCACAGACACAGATGCCCCCCATTTGTGGCACCCTCATCCATATGTGTAAGCATTATACAACAAAGACTGATATGGGGAATTTCCTATTTTGAGCTAGGATGTGTTAATTGTAGAGTAAGACCAGGTGCTCTGCCTTTTCTTTTAGCAACTTCTTCTTGTGACTGGTTGCTCAGGAGGACTTGCTTTGCTGATGTGACAACTTCTATGTATTCTTCATTCTCTCACTATTCACTAACATACATAGTTTGAGGTACTGAAATAATTTACTGGTAGAGTTGAATGTAGCATGTTTTGCTGTTTGGGGTTTTTTCAGCTGTGGTTTATTGCATCAAAGTCATCAAGGACAGCAACTGACCGAAGCCCCCCATCTCCCAGTCCCTGCCCCCCTGTGCTGTGAGCAGGGGGAGGAAGGGAGTGAAAGGGACAGCAACTGATCCTATAGCTTGGCAGTGAAAACATTTCATTATAGGGTGCCTGAATTCAAAGAGCTGGACTAGTAGCCTTGATTTCTAAAATTGAGGACTTCCCATTCAAGTGACAGGTGATAGGACAAGGGGAAATGGCCTCAAGCTGCACCAGAGCAGGATCAGATCAGATGTTAGGAAAAAAAAAGTGTTCACTGAAAGAGTTGGGCTATGGCACAGGCTGCCCAGGGAGGGGGTTGAGTCACCATCCCTGTGTGTGTTTTACAGATGGGGAGATGAGGTGCTCAGGGATATGGTTTAGTAGAAGACAGGAATGGTTGGACTTCATTATTTTAAAGGTTTTTCCAACCTTGTGATGCTGTGACTTCTAGAATGCTATAGATACAGAATTATATAGCTATATAGATGATGGGTTATTGTGGAGTGTTATTGTTGTAGAATACTGTGGCTGTGCCCTGGGGCAGGGAAGGTAGCACGCAGCCTCATGATCGCCCTCCTCCCTCCCAATCCCTCCCAGGCCAGGCTTCTGCAGACCAAAGTACTGAGTGTAAAAGTTCCCAAAAGAAAAGGTGAAGTATTTTGAATTTAGGGTGGGGTTTTTGTGGTTGGTTGGGGGTTTTTAATCCTGTTATAACGTTAGTCTCCATGCATACACGTAGAAGGAGAAAATTCAATAGCACCCAATTGAATTTGCTGCTGCTAACAACTGACCTCCTGCCAATGGAGCACGCAAGGAAATGACAAACTGAGCTGGCTTTTGAGATTAGCTGTGAGGTGCAGTAGCTCCATCATTACTGAACTAGCTGCTGTGCTGGCAGGGTTGCATTTCCTCTTCTGCTTGCCGGAAAAAGGAGTCGTGAACAAACAGGTTGCTGCTATTTCGGTGGCAGGATAAGGTACTTAAAGGGGAAAGGAAATGCTTTCTGTTCATGCTGACAGTCGTTTCTCTCCTGTTCTGTCCTCACAGCAGCCTCTGAGAGCTGTCAGTCACGCCTTGCACACAGCAATGCCTACCTATGAAATGCAACTTAGGATTCTTTTTTAAGGATTGAAGAGGATTCTTAATTTTACAGTTGCTAAGTATGGATGTTTTATATTAATTAAGGACTGATTACCTTCTGAGTGATTCTGTGATGCCATAAAGGCTAAAGTGACAATTGAAATTACGAGTTTTAAATGGAAAGAATGCTTATTTCAGTGATTTTAGTGGGTTTTTATTTGGGGGTGGGGGGGCTATCTTCACAGGTTTTCCATCTTTATTCTAATTGCTTTTGGATCTTGTAAGGTACCACACATGCAGAAAATTAATCTCAGGGGAATAGACCAAGATAAGTCTGAGGAAGTAAAAAAATAGCTAGTTCTATCCATGTTTGCTCAGAGTATTTCCAATATGCATCACTTAATACAGAAAAGTGTTTAAGCAATTTTCCTGGGTTTTTTTTGTTGCTGTAAAGCTCTTTCCACTTCAGACTGGCTGAGTTATTTCTCCTTTCTTCTTCTTCTTACAAAATGAAGAACATGTATTTTTGTGCAGCAGAAACAAAGCATCGCTTTGGTTAGTACGTACCATTGCCTTGGACCTACTCAGAGGAAAGCAATGCAGGCATTGGGAAAGGAGGAGAAAAGGAAGGAAGCAAGGGACAGAAACTAGACTTACTTTAAGCAGAACTAACACAATTGCAAAAAAAAAAAATTAGATTTACAGAACATTTTTTTAAATTGACAACAACAGCAAAAAAATAAATCAGTAATGAATTAAGAGCAACATGCTTTTAAGGGGGCAGAAAGAGCCTCCAGTGCAAGACCACTGCAGGAGGTATGTGCAGTTCTACTTATCTGCCACATGATGGTATTATCTGCATTGGCCAGATGACAATATTTGAATGAAGTGATGCTAAAAGGGATTCCATTAAATATGCAGGTGGACTGATATAGCAATGCACTGCAACACATGAGAATTACAATACTGTGCTTTTCTGAACCTGAATGTTTTGAAGCAATGAGAGCAAGGGAAGAACTTAACACGGAGATAATGACATTTCAATGCTCTAGATAAATGTGGGCAAGAATAATAAATTGGGGGCTCAACCTTCGTCAGATTACAGGGTTTGAACAAGAAGTTACTTTTCCCTTCAGCAATATTCAGAAATAAATAATTATGCATTTACACCCTTCCATACCTGTTAGGAGGAAATAAGGCAGGAAAAGGGGAAAATTAAGTTTTAACCAGGTGCACTTTCCTGGCTGAAGGAATGTCAGTAGCTAACAGAACCAGAAAAAAACCCCACACCAATAAGAAGCCAGAAGCTGTGTCAGAGCTCTGAGACAGGCTGAAGTGGCATGCAAGTTGGAGAGGGGCTGAGAGTTAGAATTAAAATTGCTCTTATTACATGTAGCGCATTTTATACCAGTTTTCAGCTTCAGGCTTATCCATAGTCTCAACAGTATAAAGAATGAAGCTCTGAAGTCCCTCTCAAACTGTCAAGTCAAACTGTCAAATGAAATGCAGACAACAGCATGAACCTGAAATCCATTTTCTGACTCCTCTCATTTTCATGTTACCACTTTTCCTACACTGAAATCTTTGGCCTATTTAATTCACATAAATGTATTTGGCAAAGCATATAGCATTATTTACATTTACCTCCTCTCAGCTGATTAAAACAAGTCTCTGCTTACTTAAGTGGGCTGGACTTTGAGAATAACTGATACTAATTGGGATGGGTAGGGGTGGAAATCACTGTTATGTTACTCCATTTCTTCTACCATGACTCAGACATCTGCCTCCTGGAAATGCTGTTTATGTAAGTTTAACAGGGTTTCTTTGTATGCTTTGAAGAGTGTTCCCAATTAGGGAACAGAAACAAAACATAGCAGGGGTTAGATAAAGCCAATCTGGTGAGCATTCGATACTATGAAGAATAATGTCTGATATGGAGTCTGGTTTCCCAGCAAGTGCAGCACTGAACAACATTATGCACAAGTACTTGGTTGGGTAGAGGGGCAGAGTCAGCTAACTAGGTGATCAGGCTGCTAAAAAAAAAATAGTTTGAAACATTTTGAATCAGTAATAAACTTTTTTTCTCAACACACAAGTGCTTAGTGTTTGCAGGTCTCTGGAAGCTTGTTTTTACAGCTCAGCTAGCGCACTGCGATGGACTCGGTTGCTCTGAAGCCATGAGGAGACAAATCACACTAGACAAAAATGACTAGAATTAGGGACTACTCTAGCTCTGCTTTTGCTATTCTTGCACCACACATGCTCACTGTTAGGAAAATAGGCAGAATATATTATCAGTGTATAAAAATGTCCATTTCTCTTACCATGATGACAGAAACCCCAGCAGACGTGTTATTTTGCTTGGGTAGGGTGTTATTAAAGTGCTGCTTCAGTTTACCTGTTACTTCAGCTTGCATATTATTCTCCTGGGAAGCATCATCCTGTATAAGAAGAAACACAATATTCAAGTTAGGTATAAGACAAAAGAATGTTTGAATGTAACTGAGTAAGAGAAATTTTCTTCTTCAGGTACTTCCAGGTTTTTAGCTTCAACTAAATGCTTGAAATAATGTTAAAAATAAAAAGCCATGTGACTTTCTTTTTAAAAAAAACCCCAGCTGTTTAAATGGTCCATCATGTCCTAAGTGTGGAAACATTAGACAGTACCATAACTACATCTGAGGAGAGCTGTTATACATAAACACTGCCTTCTCATGTGTGAGGGAACTTCATAGATCATATACAGCCCTTCTTTCAAAATGTGTGGGGAAATAAATGCTGACTGCCTACATATAAGCCTAGTATTTACTAATAATTAACTGATTAGGAGTGGAACACCTTCCACTGAGAGGCTGAGGGAGCTGGGCCTCTTTAGCTTGGAGGAGACTGAGCGGTGACTTTATTAGTTGGGAGTCTTCTTCTCTGGAGACATTCAAACCCACCTGGATGTGTCCCTGTAGGATTTAGTCTGGGTGATCCTGCTCTGGCAGGGGGGTTGGACTGGATGAGCTTTCCAGGTTCCTTCCAACTCCTAACGGTCTGTGATTCTGTGATTCCTAATCAATAAACAATGCTCCCCATTGCCTAGTGCCTATGTTAAACCAGGGATTTCATATGTTAATTTCATTTCTCTTAGGAAGCTTGAAGTGCTTCAAGAAACAGATCATTTTTGAAGTAGAGTTTCAGCAAGGACATGCTGAACAGTGTTTCCACATACACATTTTTGAGATGACTGTTCCCTAGGTTGAATACGACGTAACAAAGATACCCAAGTCACATAGCTGTCCATCCTGTTATGTTTAAGCAGGGTTAGAGCAGCCCTCAGCACCTTCTCATCACAGTTAGCAAGCAATGGCCTCACTCTACTCTTTCAGAGCACAGAAGCTCACAGTGATGTCAGGGCTGAAGGTAACTTCACACTCTTGCTGTCCTCTTTTATGTGGAAACAGGACTGTGGTTCAACAGACAGAAATGGGCATAGAAGTGTAATGCTGCTTCTCAAAACTGCACTTTAATGGTGACATTTGCTTATCTAACATCTAATTAGAGACGAATACAATGTAATTTACTCACTGACACCCAGGGATGGCTTAGGATCTGTGCTGCTGTGTATCGGGCTTCAGCATTCACATGTAACATCAGGCTAATTAACTCCTTGATTTAAAAAAAGGAAGGAAAAACAAAGAAAAAAAAGAGTTTGAAGGATATTACAATGGAAAATATTGTTGCACCAAGTTTTTCTTAGTGAAATTTTCTTTCTACCTGGGTAAAAACACCGCAAGTTACACTAGTACCAGAAACAGTGGAACAAAATATTTGCTCTTTAGTTTTAAGAGTATGCTGCACAGTATATTTGCTACCCACTTCCTTATTGCGTTCATGTTTCACTGAGTCTTTTGAAACCAGATCAAGAGGAAACATTAAAAACATCAGCTATAATGTGATAGCTTCTTCATACCAGTGACCAGAATGAAAGCAAACCTGCGATGGGTGCGATTCTCTCTGGGCAATGTACATGCACATAGTAACAGTCCATAAGGAGCACAAATCAGAGTCAAGAAACTGCATCTAAAATTCAAGAAACTGATGACATTTTCTAAAAACTATGTTCTCTTCTGTGTTGCTCCAACATTTATTATTTAAAATGAGATTTAGCTAATTTAATCATCTAAGGATCACCTAGTATAGGAAAAAGGACACAGAGAAAAATGCTTAATTCTACTAATGATATGGTTCATCCCAAAAGATCTGGTATTTTAGAGGCAGTAGAGAATATGTCTTTAGCTTTATCAAATGCTTTCAAGGGCCTTCTGTTAAGAGTGCCTAGAGACATGATTACCCTGAAGCGGTCATTGATACAAAGCAGTTACTAAAAATCCAAACAATCTTTCTTCGGTTGTTTATTTGCTCAAGTTTCTTCTTCTGCAACTAACAGCTAGTTTACTGATGTAGGTCCTGGTTCTATAAGCCCATTAAGACAAATATGTCCCCCTCCCAAATTAACAACTTCACATACTTGGAGCCAAATCACTCCTTGGAAAAACCTTTTATAGCCTCCAAATTGTCAGTCTTTGTATTCTTATCAAGAGTATTTCAGGGAGACTGTTCATCACTTCAGTTTTGGGAAATGACTTCCTCAAACATCATACCTAATTGAGAGATTTCCCAACTAGCCCGTGTAAGTCAGAAGTGATAGGTCACCTTTAGTACCAAGATGGAGGGTCTTCTTGTTCAGAATGCATGCCTGGAAGAGTGTGAGATGACTGGAGCTTGGGTAATGTTGGCAAAAGCATAAACAGCCACCAGGAAATGCATAAAAACCCCACAACTTCTCCTTGGCTGGTTAACAGATAATCTCCACTTGTTAATTAGAGTCCTCAGATATCATTCAGAGCCTGTTACTGAATTAGCTTGAGAAGCAGGACTTAAAACTGATCAGCATGCGATGTTCACTGATGCAACTGGCATTTTGCTACACTTTTACTCACTCAACAACATAGTGGCCTGCAAAACCCTGAGCTTCCATCAAGTACTGCCAACTAACTAACTAAAAAAGGCTCAGCGGTGGGAAAAGTGGGGAAGAACCGTTCTGAATTCTATGGGTCTATGAATCCGCTCTTCTGCCTTTCCCACAGAGCACAGTCTCTTCAGTGCCTTGGCAGAAACACTGTTTCAAGTTGGAAAACATTATCAGTACCTTTGCTGAATCAGTGATGTTATCCCAGTAGGGAGAAGGAAATTCCAGCTTCCCAATAAGTATCTGATCAAAGAGGTCTTCTTGAAGGTTGTTTTCACTGTAGAAGGAAAAAGAGCATGAGAAAGAAGTCAATTTGTCATGCTAATTTTGAACATGATTTTTTGGGGATGAAACAGAAATGCTGTTCATTCAACTGCTATAAATAATTATTTGGAAGCTCACATGGTGGCACCACTTCTGAGGTGTTTGCCATAGTTACACCATCAGGAGTGATCAGGAAGGAAAAAAACCCTAATGTATTGAGGTGAAAAGTGTATCTTGAGGTGAAATGCCTTCCACTGGAAGAGAGACTCCGATGCCTTCCACTGGAAGCTAACATTCAGACACAGGAAAAGTGCTTGTAAAACCAAGTCACTTGCCAGCCTGGTTCTTGAGGACCTGCTACAGAAAGCAAGTGAGAGGGGATGCGGTGTAGGGAAATGAGCCTCATCTGTTAAACCATCACAACAGGATGACTTTCAAAAGCCAAAGAGGAGATAAAGAAAACACAGGGTACATTCAGTTACAGAGCAATGACAGGCTACTGATAATGACAGGTAAGGCCTTTTGTATTAAAAACGTGGTATCATGAACAATTAGTGATCAATGCAGGGTTTTTTTGGTGTGTTTTTTAAACTTTGTTCATAGCCACTATGAACATCCACCACACCAACTATACTTCTGTAATTTACCTCTTGGGTTGGTTTTGCAATAAATATTTATTAACCTTGTTTAAGACCTGATTCTAATAGCACAGGGCTGGAGAGCTGGGCTGGGAGAAACCAGATGAGGTTCAACAAGAGCAAGTGTAAAGTCTTGCACCTGGGGAGGAACAACCGACTGTATCAGTACAGGCTGGGGGATGACCTGCTGGAAAGGAGCTCTGTGGAGAAGGACCTGGGGGTCCTGGTTGATGACAGGTTGGCTATGAGCCAGCAGTGCGCACTGGTGGCGAAGAGAGCCAATGGGGTCCTGGGATGCATGTCCAGTATGTCCAGCAGGTCGAAGGAAGTGATCCTCCCCCTCTACTCTGCGTTGGTCAGGCCCCACCTGGAGTACTGTGTCCAGTTCTGGGCTCCATGGTATAAAAAAGACAGGGATCTCCTGGAGAGAGTCCAGAGAAGGGCCACGAAGATGATTAGGGGCCTGGAACATCTCCCATATGAGGAAAGGCTGAGTAAGCTGGGTCTGTTCAGCCTGGAGAAAAGAAGGCTTAGGGGAGACCTAATTAGTGTTTATAAATATCTTAGACTTGGGACGCAGGGGGATTTGGCCAGCCCCTTTTCAGTGGTCTGTGGGGACAGGACTAGGGGCAATGGCTGCAAGCTGGAGCATAGGAAGTTCCGCACCAACGTGCGGAAGAACTTTTTCACAGTGAGGGTGACGGAGCAGTGGAATAGGCTGCCCAGGGAGGTGGTTGAGTCTCCTTCTCTGGAGATATTCAAGTCTTGTCTGGATGCCTATCTGTGTAATATGAGATAGGGAGCCTGCTTTGGCAGGGGGGTTGGACCCGATGATCTCTTGAGGTCCCTTCCAACCCCTAAGATTCTGAGATTCTGTGATTCTGTGATTCTGTGATTCTGTGATTCTAATAGCACAGGTATGGGTATCTGTCCTAGAGAACCTGCTTTGGCAGAGAATTTGGACTCAATGATCTCTTGAGGTCCCTTCCAACCCCTACAATTCTGTGAACCTGTGATTCTCCACATCTAACCCCCAAACTCTACTCAAAGCAATTGCCAATGGTTCATATATCTTTCAAAACATGTTCTCAGTTTTAAACATCAACTAATCACATGCAGAAACCAAATACCTAAACTAAATGGTATTTTTTCCATTGACCATTGTTGATACTGTATTCTTTGCAAAATATTCTTATCCAGTCTGGTGCTTTTAAGTTAAAAACTAACTATTTTGCTGTCAAAATGGAGAGGCAGACTGTGCATAAATGACTTATAAGTTAAGGGCATAGTTCTCCTCATTCCTTGGCAAAAGAAAACACATTTCTGAAGCACAAAGCATATCCATTTGATATTTAGAGCTCCGACACAGCGTGATGCTGAGCAGCAAGATCTGCATTTGCAAACTCCACCGCTCGTATGACATCTTATCACAAAGATTAACAAGGTAAAAATGTAAGATAAGCCAATTCTTTCCCCTCAGCTGTGTTTATCTACCTTTAACCTTCACCCTTCCCATTACAAACCAGTAAGCTGCTGTGTCCAAACAGGAACACTAGAGGGCAAAGCATACACGTTCTTGGATTGGAATGGACACCTCAGACAAAAGGAAAGGAAGCTGCCCTCACACCAACACGTCCCTGCACACAGCAGGGCATTGGTTGCTCCCTTTGAAAAATAAGCGAATAAAACTGATCCCAAAACCTGACCAGTGGGACAAGGGGAAAAAATTAAAATTAAAGAATAAAAGATAATAACAAGAATAAAGAACAAAATATATAGAAAATGTGTGATGCCATCTTCAGGGAGGTAAGACTTGCTCAGAAAGAACTTCTTGGCTGTTTTTCCCTTTGCCATACAGGGACACTCACCTGCGAAAAGGTGGGAACCCACAGAGCAGTATGTATGTGATCACACCTGCTGCCCAGATATCCACCTTTAAGCCGTACCTGAGAAAACAAGACTGGGTTACTTGTGCTGGATTAAAGTAATTCCACTCCAACAATCTATTCCATTAATGTGAATATTTATTGTGAAGCTAAATTACTTACAGATGATGTGACAATGTGTTTTGTATCTAAGCCTTATTTTGCTTAGCATCCTTCCAAGTCTTTAATAAACCGTGACGATATAATTTTTAATTGAATCTCCCCCCCCCCCCCACCAAGCCCCAGGGCTCTCCAGGGTACTCTGAATATACTCAGATTCAATTCAGTATCAAGGTTTCCCAACCCAGAACCGCTAATGATGAAAGACAAGGATGTGCTTTTTCAGTTCCCTGTATTGGAGTGACTATCTCTAAGGTTATCATGTGTTGCTAAGCAACAAGAGAGATACCAATTCGCCAGTCTCTTGCTTGAGTAACACAGGGAAAAAGAACCACACCTTTCTTTTAAAGCACAGAAATTAAAACATTGGAGGTCAAAAAGAGGTCTGTTCCCTATCCAATAGATGCAGTTTGCCAAAGACTACAAGGTGCAGATGAAGTGCCCTTTGACGTTTGAGCTTGCTGCACCTTCAAGATATTTCTCCACCTGACAAACACACTGAACAATGCTTGAAACAATACAACAAACCTCCCTCCTTCAGGCAGACCAAGCTCAGAATGGTCACGGCTATGGCAAGAGTCTGCTAGGATGGAATGAAGGTCTAACAGGTCTAAAAGGAAAGGTGACTTGGGAAATTCTACTGGTTTACAGAATTATTTTGTATTTATGCAACCACCTGTAAAACACAGAAATATGGGGGTGTTTAATTAAACCAACAGCTATCAAATAGCACACGCCACCCCAACAAGGTCACTTGAATGAACATAGACCTGCCCTGCAAACAGGGTTAGACTAGGTGACCTCTGGAATCTCTGCCAATATAAATAACTCATTTTGAAGATGAGTGCTGTGTTTTGCTGGGCTGGTTATCCCAGGCAGCTGCCATGACTGGTACAACGGGCTCTGAACAGTGAGGTGAGGCAAGGAACACCAACCAATAAACTCCAGTACACCAGTGTTGGTCCCAAGGAGATTGTAAGGAGGCAAAGGTGAATTCTGGGAGCAGAGCAAGTGAAGAAACTGGCTTCTTTGAGGAACTGAATGCCTGTTCTCTCAAAGGCAGTTTGGGCACAAAAGGATGGAGGCCCATTGATTGCAGAATTCTAGTTCTTACAAGAGTTAAGAGCTACCTGCCAAAACCAACTGGTTACAAGACCTATGTCATAGTCATCATCCTCACCCTGTCTCTGCAATGATTTCTGGAGCCACGTATGTGGGTGTACCACAGACAGTATATAAGGGTCCTTCAACCACAGTCGCCAGACCAAAGTCTCCCAGCTTCAAAGACTTGGTTCCATCTGAATATTCACATACCTGGAATCAGCAAAATAAAACCAGAATGAGGAGAACAGCTACATTTTAAAAATCCTTTAATTTGTTTAGAAAATATTAATCACCACACTGAGAAGGTAGGAAAAAGAGGAAACAGTCACAGCCCTGTAGGGAAAGAACAGAGAAATGGCATGACCATTGATTGGCACAGTGCAGCTGGAGCTAGTGTTCAGTGGAGCTGTCTGCCAGCTATGTAGGTCAGATCACAATATAGCCTCAGGCAACTAGAGGTGGGAAAAGAAAACCCAATCCCAGAATACTGAGAAGTTTTAAATGTATTTTTTTAAAAAAATGTAATGCTGCCATTTGATCAGGACCTTGAGTTTGGAATGGGATTGGCATCCATAATGAGATTTGTTTAACAGTTCTCACTAACTTAGCATAAATCTAAGTTCAGAGGCAAATGTCTCTGCTAAGCTTAGACTAGGCAAGTTCAGCACAGGAGTGAGAAAGCTGACTGCAAGGTGCTTGGTTTCTGTGCAGACCCATATGCACCTTACCAAAAGTTCCAAAAGGAACCTGGCACATCTTGTTCTGAGTCCTTTTTTTGATGAAAAAAAAATGCTTAATTATGGTAGAAAATTGTTAGACAACAGTGATAGCAAGAGCAAATCAAACCAGACCAGCAGCAAAGGAAACAACCCTGGGTAAGAATAAAACCAGGATTAGTTTAAGTAAAATGCTGATGTTAATAGAATCTAGTTTCTAGAATGCAGGACTCAGAAACACCAGAAAGGCTGAATTTATTTGGTTTCCTCAAACAACTGAATACTGCTAAGGCAGCAACACCTTCCTTCATTCCCCTGTGTAATTCATCTCTGTAATGGAAACACGTGTTCTCCTTGATAGAACAGTTTCGTATCTGCTATTACTTTTAGAGTTTACATTATAAAATGCATGACTAATGAAAAGAATGTAGTTCAGACAGATGGATCACCCCGTGCAAAAGAACTAACTACTTTCAATTATAGGTAGCAATTCATGGGAATTATTTGCATTTACATTCAATACCAGTATGTCCTCTTAACATTCATCCACTGTCAATCAGAGTGAATAAGATTTGCATCTGTGGACTAATCTCTTTAGGCTTTCTAGGCAGAAAGGACAATTGGGGCTATTTATAACTGATTCAATCTCTAATGAGAGCTTAAAAGTCCGTTGGAGTGGTTGGGTTTGAAGATGCACTGATAATAAGTGAGAATTCCACCTTTATTTTCTGTCTCTCAAGTGCCATGCTGCTGCAGCTATGTTTTCCTCATAAAGCCTCCCCTTCCTTCCTTTTGCTAAACAATGACATTTATTTTAGGGCTTATTTAAATTGCTAAACACTATCAGTGGAATTAGTGGAGAAAGAGTTGACTATTAATTGGAAAGTGTTTTCAATGTAAAGCCCTTATCCTTGTAATGGTTCAAAATCCAGCCTGGGGTAAGCCCTGGCTCCTACTCTAGATGCAACCTGATCAAACAGGATTGATGAACACCATGGGAGGCTTTCAGAAATGCCTAGCAAGTGTTGACAAAAGCCTCCAGCATTCCTGGTGTAATAATGTAACCAGCAGGAGTAGGGAAGTGAGAGTTCCCTTGTACTCAGCTCTGGTGAAGCCACACCTCGAGTGCTGTGTCCAGTTTTGGGCCTCTCACTACAGGAAGGATGTTGAGATGCTGGAGCGCGTCCAGAGAAGGGCAGCAAAGCTGGTGAAAGGTCTGGAGCACAAGTCCTACACGGAACAGCTGAGGGAACTGGAGCTTTTTAGTCTTGAGAAAAGGAGGCCGAGGGGAGACCTCATCGCTCTCTACAACTCCCTGCAAGGCAGTTGCAGAGATGTTGGGGTCGGTCTCCTCTCTCAGGTGACAAGTGACAGGAGAGGGAATGGCTTGAAATTGCACCAGGGGAGATTTAGGTGGGATATCAGGAAGAATTTCTTTACTGAAAGGGTTGTCAGGCATTGGAATGAGCTGCCCAGGGAGGTGAAGGAGTCACCATCCCTGGAGGGCTTTAAAAGGCATAAAGATGTCCTTAAGGACATGATCTAGAGGTGGACTAGGTAGGGTTAGGTTGTGGTTGGACTCGATCTAAAGCGTCTCTTCCAACCTACAGACCTATGATTCTATGATTCTATGGTGAGAATGGCTCAAGCAGAGGAGACCAAGGCCCCGTTGGTTCAATGCATGACATGTAATATCTAACACCCAATATTCACAAGGTAAGTATAACCTCTGTGTATAAGCAAGCTAGCATGCTGTTCCCATTCTGTGAGCTGTAAGCAGGTCCCAAAAACAGACTTCATGGTAATTGCTTGTCAACACAGTGATTTTATGTCTTGGCTGAAAACAAAAGTAGTCAGTCCCCTAGGACAAAATAGATGTATGTACAGAGTTAATTCATGGCTAGAAACGTGGTAAGTCATCAGAAAGATGTTCCTACTATGACAGTGAAAGAAAAAAAGATTGTTTGCCACAACCATATGACCATTTGAAGAGATGGCACTCAGCCCACCTTCTCCCTCACTTGCAAGCTAAAATAAATAATTCATCGACCTGGCTTTAAAATGCATTGTTTTGTGAGACAATATTCCTGCTTATCTAAGTGGCACCCAATCAAAATGTAAATAAAGATAGGTCTAAGGACAGGTTTGAGCACAGCTTATTTAGGTTATGGTGATTGCTATCTCATGGCAGAAGATTTATTTCATACACACTTATTCTAAATTAATATTCCTGCTGTTCTCTGCTCAGCTCCTTGACATTTATACAAGCATTTGCATTAATGAGCACAAAATAAGAGAAAATATTAGGAAAACAAATGGGACCTACCAGGAGGTTTTCTGGCTTGATGTCTCTGTGCACGATGTTGAGACTGTGAAGGTATTTGAGTGCACTGGCTAGGTTGTAGACCATTGCACTCCCATCTCGCTCTGTATATTTTGTAGAAGAAGTGATAGCATCAAACAGATCACCTCCCTAAATAATGAAAGATAATAGATCACCCTGTGCAAAGTAACTATATTGGCATTTCATTAAAAAAGAAGCTCTGTAAAATCTTTCTTTACAAAAGGCATGCTCAAATGCTTGTTAAAAATCTTTTGGGGAAAGATGCTCTTGTCACCAAGGTACCAGATTGGAATTTTGGCCATTTACATTAAAGTCTCAACTTTACTCCAGGCTTTTGTTGGCTGAGTGTGGGCAAATCACAGCTCTCCTCTGCCTTGATTTCATTTGATCCATCTGCTCACCTTTGATCACTCATTGATATAACATACAGGTAGAGGCATACAGTTTCCCTTTTCTTCATCTTACATGCCAAAAAGCAGCCCTGGTTTTGAGTGAAGCCTTAAGTATTATATATAGTGTGATAATAAAAAGCTTTACATAACAAATATTCAGCAATTGCAATGAACTGCAACTTGGAATTTCTCTAGATATTGCAGAAATATGAAATTAATATAGTTGAAATGGAGAAACTACACAAGCGTGACCTTTTCCAACCTAAATGAGCCTATGATACAGCAAAGCACAGGACCTACAGGTGATTTCCAAATGTCCAGCCTCTGATTACGGATGCCCTATTTCTCATGGAATACATAACAACATGTAAACGAGGTACTGATGTGGCATTTCCAGTTACTGCAACCAATTTTACGTGGGTTTGTCTGTGATGGTTACCCTGGATACATCTGTAGGAGTGGTGTGTCTGAGCTGTGGGTGGCATTCCAAGCATTTCATTACCCATGGAAGAGAAGCAGTGATTCAGGAAACACAGGACAAGATGATGGTGTATTAAAGTATTTTTAAAAAATACAGTTTTAAACCCCAAAAGAGCTTCTACTATATAAAAATAATTTCTAGAAGGGAAGCAATATGGGCAGGCTACAGAAATTATGAATTCAACAACTACAGATTTTCTATAGAGGTTTTGCTGACTGGCAACCATTTTTGAGGGGTCTCTTGAATCTAAAAGTGTTTCAGATAGGAATAAAAAGTGATTATGATACTGATATGTATCTGACACACCAGTCAAACTGATGTGCAGCCTTGTTGTAATGTACAGAACACAGATGAGAGAGTGCATGACTACAGCTTGAAGGAACTCATGTATTTGGAGACAGCAAAATAAACATTTTTTTCTTTCCTCTGTACATGTATGAAAATAGCATCTATTTTCTGGTGAATTGGAAATAAGCTGAGTGAATTTTTAGTATAAGCAAAGCAGGGGAGATTTTTTTTCAGTTTCAATTTTGCTGAACCACTTGAGTTTAAAATATTCATTGTATCTGGAGTCTACTATGAAAAATTAATGAAAGAGAGTTTGTTCCTTTAAAGAAAATTAATAAATAAATAGATTAGTGAAATAAAAGCAGGTGTTCTGTCTGTAAATGTATATTATTATTACCCCTGCATACTGAAAACATGATATAAAAACCACCACCCACTTCTCCCTAGACTGTGCACATAGAAAAATTACCTCAAATCTGCGTAATCATCTAATTGCAACTGAAGAGGCATAAATTCCTTTAATATAACTGATTGACAAGAGTATTTGCATGATTAAAAATGCAGGTTGCCACTGGAATTTCATCTGATTATGTCTTCTAAGACCTTAATGTTCCTAGATACTTCACAGGTTTCACACCAACATAGAGATTTTAAGGGAAAAAAAACAAAACCAAAACACATCCATAGTCTTAACCTTGACCAGCTCCATCACCAGGTAGAGTTCTGCTGGGGTGTCCATTTCCTCTATAAGCATAATGATATTTGGGTGCTTCACTCGGCGCAGAATCGACACTTCATTTTCAATCAAGTGTTCCTGTTCAGGGAAGAGGACAGAAGTCTGTCTGAATATATGTGAAATCCCCAAAGTACTTCCCCTTTGATCCACTGGCCACTGATCACTTGATCAGAGAGCACCCTTTTTGCTGCTTAATTTATATAGTAGAGGATTAGTGGCAGATGCTGGTTTTTAACTTGCATTTTAGCCCAAATGTACTTCACCATCAACCAAATTCAATTTTAAACCTCAGCTTTAAGGCACATAACCAATGGGATAACTCTGAAAAAAAACCCAACCTGGAACACGACAGCGACTCAGCAAGTGCAGATTATACTCTTATGTGGGTATTACAAGGTGAAATTAAGTTCAGAACCCCTTGCCCCCAAGCTAGATCATTGTAACCTGCCACCCCCATCAATAGTTAACATGTTCTTGATCCTCTTCAGCCATCAGCTCTCATTTAGCATAGGTTACTCAAGGACAGATTACCTAGGATTTATTTTCAGGGACTTCATCTCTTTAAAAAGTTGTGGATTATGTGGAAAAATATCATAGCTTCCTTGGTTATAAATTTCAGTTCATTTTATATCTATGTTCAGATTTACAATCTGCAGAGAACTTAGTTGTTGCGAATCCAACAGCTTAACAGCACACAGATTGAGTTTACTTTCCCCTTCCCTATACTTCACAGGCAGTAATGGGTTTCAAGAACAAATTAGTTTCAGCATGTTCTGTTTGCTAGAACATCTTTGCACTCAGTTAACGCTGGAGACCTGTGAAAATTAACATGCCCTTTCATGTGTAGAATGATTTGCATTTTTCTTTATAAACACTGGAATACAGATACTGTATTTAGGTTCACTGCAAAGGAAGTAATGACGCTCCCTTAAAACACTAGTTTCCCTACAGATAACAAATCAGATCACTGGACTTGGAAGGAATTCATGTTCAATGCGCTGATTAGTAGCATGCACTTCATGCATTTGTGAGCAGAGCAGTAGTAGAAGATGTGAACCACTGTGCATAGGCAGTGATTGAAGACCTTACACTACTTCACTTTCTATCTTCAGGGTTATTTACAGATGCACTGTGTTTTTGCCAAAGCTTTAATGTGGCTACATAACTCAGAAACCACATGCCATGTGCACATCTCCTTTCGTGAGAGTACAGTGCGGCACATAGGGGTTAAACAGTCACACCTTTGAAATTCAGTTTGAAAGAGCATCAATTGTCATTCTGAACAAATACATGTCTGCTCCAAGCAAAGTGCTCTGGAGAAAAAAACAAACAAACAAACATGAAGCAATTTTGTTAAATAAAATGCTGAATCTCATCAACAGACAAAAGTGAACAGCCACAGCATACGAAGCCTTATGGATGGAAGCCTGTAAATTCAAAACTTGCATTAAGGGTCCAAGCAACAACTATATTAATATTATTATTATTATTATTATTATTATTATTATTATTATTATTATTATTATTATTATTATTATTATTATTATTATTATAGCTATTTCTACCTAAAGAAAAGATAACATTGAATTTATTACATCCATTAATTACGACTAAGGCACAATAGCGTTACCCATGCTTTCTTCATTTAGCTTGACCAGGTATATGTAATGTTTATTTAAAATAAATTACTAATTTTTTTAAAGTTTCCAAAAAGTTGTTGTGCTACCCCATTTTAATATATGCCCTCAAAATGCTGACTAAACCACAGCTAGTTATTTTCAACCACCACACTGGTTTTGCTAGATTTTGCCATGTAAAAAACCAATAACGCTCAAACTTCTTAGAACATTCTCTTGGATAGTGCAATAGAGATTTCAGGCTACATTTATATGATTTATTTACAGAGAAATTATTGTACAATTAACACTTAAGCCACGTGTGGAAATTACATTAACTCAACTGGATTCATGTCTTAGGACATCCAAGATAAAGTGCAGCGAGCAGCATACACCTCACACACAGTTGGCCAAATGGGTGTTTTTAAGGCAGGGCTTATTTTGGCATGTGAAAGCGAGTGAGGAAGAAGTAATTTGTAGCAAAATTGAGTTGTTTTCCTTGTTGGAATTCATCCTGGACATTTCTGGCACTGACTTAACAGGTATAAACATCTTCCTAACAAGAGTCCTCTGCCTGACATCCACATACATCTGTATGCAGCCATACAAAGGTCCTTTCAAAACAGACAAGCATGCATCTGTGGGGTTGGCTTTTTATTTTACTTGTTTGTGGAAAAGCAGTGAGAACAATAAATAGGGAATATGTCTAAACTCTGCCACATAAAATGGATTGACCATCTCCAGACTATTCCAATTTACGATACCTAAGCAGCTGACCCAAAACCACCATTTAAAGTTGAAAGGTGCACACCCCACAGTGAAACACACTGGGTCACCCTTCCCACTGCCAAGAAATGGCAACATTTTAATACCCAAATGGCAGTTGTAGCACTTTTTTCCTTGTAGTTATATATTTTTAAGATTCCTTTCTTCATCTTCCTTTAAATAATCCTGGAGAATTTGAGATGAAGTGATGGGGAGGTGGGAACACTCATCTCCTAGTACCTAATGCCCAATTTAAAATCTGTGTAGATAAAACCTTTCTAAGGACCTCTACACACAGCAAGTCATCATAGCAGGTAATGTACAGCTCCTTATCATGTAAAGACTCTCATACAGACTTGCTACATCTTTCTTCAAAGTCACACGCAGCATTTGGGCGATCAGAATTACACTCCAGAGCAGTTACTTTATGTAGCTGGCAAAAAGGGTACCTTTGAATTCAAAGCCTGGTTTGGTTGTAAATATACCTCCAGAATCAGTTCAGTGCAATCATTCACATTAAAAAAAAAAAGGTGTTTGCATCACAAAGTCTATCTTTGAAAGAATCACATACTGTTAGGAGTTGGAAGATCAGCTAGTCCAGCCCCCCTGCCAGAGCAGGATCACCCAGACTAAATCCCACAGGAACACATCCAGGTGGGTTTGAATGTCCCCAGAGAAGGAGACTCCCCAGCCTCTCTGGACAGCCTGTCCCAGGGCTCCCTCACCCTCACAGGGAAAAGGTTCCTCCTTATGTTCCCATGGAACCTCCTCTGCTCCAGCTGCACCCACTGCCCCTTGTCCTGTCACTGCCACCCCTGAGCAGAGCCTGGCTCCAGCCTCCTGACTCTCACCCTTTACATATTGATAGACATTGATGAGGTCACCCCTCAGTGTCCTCTTCTCCAAGCTAAAGAGGTCCAGCTCCCTCAGCCTCTCCTCATAAGGAAGGGGTTCCACTCCCTCCACCATCTTGGTGGCCCTGCACTGGGCACTTTCAAGGACTTATATGTCCTTTTTGAGCTGAGAGGCCCAGAACTGGACACAATATTCCAGATTTGGTCTCACCAGGGTAGAGTAAAGGGGGAAATGATGTGTTTCTTACTCTTAGAGAGACTTCAATCCAGAGTTTGATTACTAATTAATACTGTACCCCCAGTGTTCTTTTAGCCAACGCTAAACCTTGGATCCATTTGATCCAGAAGTTCCTCAAGAGTCCTTTTCAAGGTATAGCAAAGCAGTGAAAAGAGAAATATTTTACCTATTGCAACACTTTGTTTACACTCTTGGCTGTAGGTTAGGCTATTTTCCTTCCTTTCTCAAAATCTCCATACTAGGGAGGAAGGTGAAGAAGAGGCCTGACACTCTCAGCTATTTGCTTCCATTATGTGACACGCTGTCCTGCTGAAGAGACAATTTTGGATTTGTGGGTTTTGAAGGGTTTTTTTGAGCTTGGATTGGAAAGTAAGTTCAGGGGACTCTTTTGTTAAGAGATCTTTGTTAAACAAGATGGTGAAACTATGCAAACAGAAAGAAGTGGCTGGGAAAATTTCTTTCCAAATCTACGTTCTGTGTAGAAAAGAAGCATGTCCAGCTATGAAAGGATAAAAATAAGAGGCAGAGAAGGATGGGAATGATATAAATACACACAGGGATGTCAATTCCCTCTCTCATAATTTGCAGATCAAAATCTTTCTAATATATTTTTGGAGACATATTAGCACTTTGTTAGTCCAGTAACACAGACAACAATTTGTTTGTTTTTCACTCTATTATCTAGTAGACTAACACTAGTTTATTATTTGCTTCTTGGATACATTATCATCCTGTTAAACAAATAGTCTGAAAATAATCAGAAAACCCAAACACACCCACCATTTATGACTAATGAGCAGCTGCTAGCACTGGTTCTGCTATTTTGCTTAGACATGCAAACTGTTGTACGCTACCTTTCCACAGCATTTAGCCTTGTCGATGATCTTCAGCGCAAACTCCTTTCCTGTGGATCTGGCAAGGAAGAAATAGGAGAATTAGAAACTGGTCAACAAATTGTGGCATTATCTGCAATAATGCAGATTGCTACAGAATGCCTTGGCCTATGGAGGTTGCTGACAGAAAATTCACAGAACAAGACTTGATTTTGCTGTTTTCTGAGGTACCATGACATTTAAGAGGACAGTTATATAGAAAATAAAAAAGATTACTGTTTTCAGTAGTCAGTCCCACAGAAAGGAGCTCTTGTTTGCCTTTTGTCCCTTTAAGTGATAAAAATCGTTTCCATTTCTCCAGAAGGGGAGAAAATGATAGCAAGTAACAAAAATGAATTATCTTTTTTTTTTCATTAAATGAAGACGACATTACTACTTACATTAAAATTAATTATTAATTAAAAATCACAGGAAAATGCCATGAGACCCTGTTGCTAACACTTTGTGTTGTGTCAGTACCTACAGGCTCCACAATGCATCAGAACACCACTAGCACATATAAGTGATAAACACCAGAGGCAGTTATAAAAGCTGCAGTCAGGAATGTTTTTAAGCTTCCAGGTGAATTTTGACTATACTTTCAGCATTAGGTACAACTAGTCAAAATTTGTACCTCTACAAAAGAAAAAGGAACTGAAAGAGTGTCTCAATTTATCCGTTACAGAAAAAAAATTGCAGCAGAGATTCTCTGCTCTGAAGTGCAGCTGTAGCTGTGAGGTTGTCATAGTTACAACCTGATCTGGTCCTCAGATAGAAGCGTTGTCTAAATGGTGTCTGTGAAATGCCATCCCCTTCTATTACAGGCCCGATGTGAAATACACTATGGCTACAGCGTGATTCAGAATCACAATTTACATGTTACAGAATCACAGAATCACTGGGGTTGGAAGGGACCTCGAGAGCCCATCGGGTTCAACCCCCTGCCAAAGCAGCTCCCCAGCTCATATTGCACAGGTCAGCGTCCAGACGGGGCTGGAATCTCTCCAGAGAAGGAGACTCCACACCCTCTGGGCAGCCTGTCCCAGGGCTCCCTCACCCTCACTGGGTAAAAGTTCTTCCCCAGATTGGGGAGGAACTTCCCCTGCTCCAACTTGCAGCCATTGCCCCTTGTCCTGTCCCCACAGAGCACTGAAAAGGGGCTGGCCATTTCCCCCTGCATCCCATACTTAAGATATTTATAAGCATTAATAAGGTCCCCCCCTTAGTCTTACACCACATTGAGTGCATTATCTGGAAGCCTGCAAACACCTGATCAGGAAAACCTGCTCAGTAAACCTTTGGCACTTACACTAGTGTAGCAAGAGGAGTTAGCGGTCACACAGCCGATTCATCAATCAGCTTCAAATCCCTCTTGCAAATGTCTTTTACTCTAGCACCTAAGGAAACACCCTGGATGTCATGCACATAATCTGTGTGCTGATAGCACCGCCGATCATACAGCAGTATTGTCTGACGGGTTTCTGGTACTCTTCTGTCTAGCTGTCAGCGTCCATCTGTCGACTCACGTATTTAGATACAGACATATAGGCACCCTTTGCAAATGAGGCCATCTTATTCATTTTATAGGACAGCTGGTACAGTAGGATGCTGGCTCCACCGCTAAGGCTTCTAAGCACACCACTATTAGAAATGAAGTATAATGATGAATACGAATGCAAAGACAAGCATTTGGAGTTGGAATTTCCTCTCTTACTATTAGCAACCATTGTTGGGTCTTGAATCTCTCCAGAGAAAGAGACTCCACACCCCCTGGGCATCCTTTCCCAGGGCTCTGTCACCCTCACTTTATAAAAGTTCTTCCACATGTTGGTTCGGAGATTCCTGTGCTCTAACTTGCAGCCATTGCCCCTTGTCCTGTTTAATAACGTTTCAGTAAATAGAAACTAGGTTTTTAAGTTTAGTTTCACCCTTTTTAAAAAATATAATTGGAAGGTTGTTTTTCTGGTCTGGTCCTCTCATTCAAAAATGCACAGGTGACGTTTTGAAACCTAAGTCACTTGGCAACACTCGTTCCATATTCAGTGGAACTTAAAGTGATTTCCAAAATGCACAGTTGATATTCCTGAAACTAATAATTTAGGTTGTCTTATGCTTTTATCCTCTTATCTTTCATGAATGTTGTTGACTCTATAGATAACAAAAGATGTGTGGCCAGTTTCAGGGTACATGGGAAAACACTGTGAAGCATCATTCATTTGGTGCCTGTGCCAAAACTTTGAAAAACCGGGTGGGATTTACCTGTCCCAGTGGGGAAAACACACACTTGGGCATAAGCTGGCAGGGCTGACTGACAGAACTTTAAACTAGAATCATCAGGGGAAGGGGATACCAACAGGATTGCAGTAGGTAAGGCAAGGGTTGGCAAGGCATCGTCTGAGGGTGGCAATGTTAGTAACTTTTACACTTCTGGGAGCACAGGGGGCTCATGAGCATCTCTGAAATGCTTGTACACTAACTCACATAGTCTGAGAAACAAACAGGATGAACTGGAAGCATTGGGCAGCTCCTAGAGCTATGATATCATTGATATTAGTCAGACTTGAGGGAATGAGTCTCATGACTGGAGTGCTGGGATGCAGGGCTACAGGCTGTTCAGCAAGGACAGACAGGGCAGGCAAGGTGGAGATGTTGCACTACATTTAAGGGAGGACTTTGAGTGCACAGCCATTACCGCCAGCAGTGATGTGGTTGACAGACTCTGGGTGAGGATTAGGGGGATGGGTGTCTCCTATTGATGACCCTGTTCGTAGGAAAGAACTTCTTGTCATAGGTACTCAGTGAACCAACTAGGAAAGATGCCCTCCTAGACTTTGGGAATAGAGAAGGACTCGTGGGGGATTTTATGGTGGATGTCATTTGGTGTAATGAGAAAGAACAGCAGCATTGCTATGCTGCACTTAAAGAAAGCAACCTTTAAGCTATTCAGGGAGCTATCACAAGAAGTGTGGCCAGCAGATCGAGAGGGGATTCTGCTCCTCTGCTCTGCTCTGCTGAGACCTCCCAGCAGTGCTGCATCCAGCTCTGGAGCCCTCAACACAAGAAAGACATGGACCTCTTTGAGCAGGTCCAGAGGAGGTCACAAGGATGATCCAAGGGCTGGGGCACTTCTCCTACAGATACACGCTGAGTTGGGCTAGTTCAGCTTGGAGAAGAGAAGGCTCAGGAAAGACCTTATAGCAGCCTTCCAGTACCTGAAGGGGACCCACAAGAAAACTGGGGAGAGGCTGTTTGCAAGAGCATGGAGCGATAGGACAAGGGGCAATGGTTTTAAACGAGAGCAGGGGAGGTTTAGGTTAGAAATTAGGAAGAAGTTCTTTACTATGAGGGTGGTGAGACACCAGAACAAGTTGCTCAGATAGGTGGTGGTGGCCCCATCCTTGGAGATATTCAAGGTCAGGCTTGATGAAGCTCTGAGCAATCTGATCTAGTTAAAGGTGTGTCCTTGCTTCTATGATTCTGTGATTCCACGGTTCTATTTAGCAGTGTACCCCAGGAATCTGATTTTGAGGGTTGAAGAGTCCATGGCTGCTGGTCAGTCTTTGAAGAACCATCTTTTAGAAGCACAGGAACTTCCCACTGTGTCCTAAGTCAAGCAAGCAGGGCAGACCACCAGCTTGGGTGAATGGGGAACTCCTCATGGAGCTAGAGAAAGAAATTGATCTCTGGAAGCAAGGTCAGGCTTCACAGGAAGATTACAGAGCTGTGGTTTGTATACACAGGGAACTGGACATGAAAGGACAAAGCTCAATTAGAGTTGAAACTGCCCAGTGTAGTTTCAGATAACAAAGGCATTTTTAAGTATGCTAATAGCAATAGAAGATGTAAAGCAAACATTGGACCAGTACTTGCTGAAGATAGTCATCTCAGTAACAAAGGAAAAACAGAGGGATTTCATATGGTTTTTTGCTTCAGTTGATAGACCTTGGACTGCCCAGTCCCCAGAGTGACAGGACTACAAGTGTGGGAAGAGTGACTTTCTATTTCTGGACACTGAAATTGTAAGGGACCAGCTGTACCCTCTGAATGTTCACAAGCCTGTGGGGGTCTGCCAATATTATTCTCAGTAATGGAGAAAAACAATCCAGATGCAGTATGAGGAAACAACTCCCTTGAGAAAAAGCAATAATGGCTGCAGAAAGCAGTGAATTGAGATGTTTCCATTCAAAATGATCTTTCTTTTCATTTAAATAAAATCAGCAACTAAGGATCAAATAGCAGAAATGGTTTCTGTAACTTTTATGGGTTTTTACAGATATTTTTTTATTGTGTCCAGCTCTGGTCCCCTCAGCTCAAAAAGGACATAGAACTCCTTGAAAGAGCCCAGCACAGGGACACCAGGATAATGAAGGGAGTGGAACCCCTTCCTTATGAGGAGACGCTGAGGGAGCTGGGCCTCTTTAGCTTGGAGAAGAGGAGACTGAGGGGTGACCTTATTAATGTTGATAAATATCTAAAGGGTGAGAGTCAGGAGGACAGAGCCAGGCTCTGCTCAGGGATGGCAGCGACAGGACAAGGGGCAGCGGGTGCAGCTGGAGCAGAGGAGGTTCCATGGGAACATAAGGAGGAACTTTTTCCCTGTGAGGGTGAGGGAGCCCTGGGACAGGCTGCCCAGAGAGGCTGGGGAGTCTCCTTCTCTGGAGACATTCAAACCCCACCTGGATGTGTTCCTGTGTGATTTAGTCTGGGTGATCCTGCTCTGGAAGGGGTGTTGGACAAGGTGAATTTTCGAGGTCCCTTCCAACTCCCAATGTTCTGTGATTCTGTGACTTTCGCTGAATTTACTCAATATTTGGGTACAAGTTGGAGGTTCCTCATAATATTTAGGAAGCTGACATAACTCTCATATAGATGAAGATAGCAGAAGGTGGATATAAAAAACACAGTGAGAAAGTGACAGTCAAATCATCTGTTATGTTTGCACTAGGAGGAAAGTGTGACACAAAGCTTGTGGAGGAAGAGCAGTCACACAACGCAGGTCTGTAAAGGTATCCTCTCTGCCCCATGGGAAATTGGGCACAAGAACATTTCAGGCTGGAATATGGAAGGGTTGGTTTCAAAAATCTCTGCCTACTCCCCGCACTACCTCACAGAACCAGCAAGCACTAGGGAGTTGGTAGCACAGGTTAATAGCTACCAACTGCACGTCCTTAAGGACATTTTGCCCACAGTACGCTGAAAACTGTGAAAAAACATCTAAGCAGCAGAACTGTTGAGGTGGAGAGGTGGGAGGTGTGTCTCAAAGACTTCAGATGCCACATACAATTTCCTGCCATCCACAACAGTCTGCTGTGTGATGGGTTTCTTGAAGATCTGTGAGGTTTCCTTAAGGGCCTCTGTTAGAAGATGATACCTCCTTTAGTCTTTGGGATAAAAAGCCACGTTCCTCTGCTGCACTCATACACCTTTGCTGGAATAACATGTAGGAAGCCCCATGTGATTTGCTATGCTGAGTTCTCCCAATGTATTTTCTTTGCTTTCATCTCATCACATTTTCTATGAAATCATTCTAATGCACAGCAAAATAAACAGCAGTACCAAAGAGTTTCTTCACTCACCGTTCTACACACTCCTTCACAACAGCAAAATTGCCATCACCAATCACCTTCCCCACTTTGTACTTCTCAAGAATAGTAGATGACCCTGAGCACTTGTTTCCATTCACACCTGCAAAAAAAGCAAGGTCAATAATGCAAGCTGAAGCGTCAGCAGGATGCAATATATCCCCAACGGGTTCCACAGACACCAAAACAGTCACAAGTACCATATAAAATTTCAAAGTAAGCTGTTTTCTTCACAGCTTATTCCCTTGCTTTTATCTCAAATGTAAGGAAGAGCAAGATAAGGCTAATCAGAGGTGTTTGATCTTTTAACATACAAATCAAACATCACTATGTTTTTGCATGGACACATTCTGAAAGTAAAGAATGCGGTTAGAAGTACTCAGTCTAAACATTTTTGGAACTCAAAATACTTTTTCTCAAGTATCTTTTTACATACTTAAGGCAAAAATGCAAATCAGATTCATTTACAATGCATGTAAAAGAACCCGAAGTTTTAGCTGCTGAATTCCTTCAAGTTCCCTTAGCTGCTGCTGAAACATCGAAAATGCAAATAAGGTTGATAGCTGCTTATTTCAGTATTTTTAAATTAAAAAAACCCCTCTAAAATAAATTTTAGAAATAATTATAAAATAACATTGCTTTAAAGAGATAAAGAATGAAAGGTTAAGTTTAGCTAAGTTCAGTTAATGGGCCAGGAGTTCTACCTGAAGCACAACGTGCTATTTTGAGAAAGGCTCCACTTCCAATCCACCCACAAACACATCTGTGGTGGTACGTTGCAGGTCATGCTCAAAATCACCCAAACTCATAGGAGTGATTACCAAAGAGCAGAGTCCACTAGTATACTGCCACTTGACAAATAAAGAACACAATTTATTCCCTAGCTTTCCACTGATGTAGAAAATGCGACGATTTTCCCAAGCTCAGGTTGTCAAGAAGGTATCAAAAATCTCAGAATAAAACATGAATCAGAGTAATCAGAAACCATCTGAAAGTGCTGAACCGACTGTCACCTACAACAAAATTTTTGCAAGGACATTCAGCAATTATTGACATCCTACCTTCGGGACTCTGGAGCGGCTCTGGTACACCGTTCACATTGGAAGAAGATCCACCATGTGGAGGTAACTATGGAAATACATAAGAACCTCTTATTTATTACCAAATCACAAGAAGGAGCCAGACAAAAAAAAGAAAGTGATAAAAATCCCCCAACAAATGAACACCAGTTTACTTTTCTACTCCATCTTATTTTTAATCTTGTTTTCCCACAGTTTGTCACCATTCTAATCCACCACTTTCACTTGCGCCGACTTAAGATTCACCCCGATATTCCTATTGAGATAATTGAACAGATTTCTGTAAAGAGCGAAGAAAATTCCCTCCAGATGCACCCAGTTCACCTCTGAACATTACAGAGGGGATGTTTCCTCCTCAATCCACCCCATACGATCACAAGAATTGAATCCACACGCGTTTTTGTGTAAGCCAGACACAGAATCACAGAATCCCAAGGTTGGAAAAGACCATTAAGATCATCAAGTCCAACCGTCCCTGTCCTGTGCTAAACCATATCCCTGAGCACCTCATCTACCCTTTTTTAAACACACCCAGGGGTGGGGACTCAGCCCCCTCCCTGGGCAGCCTGTGCCACAGCCCCACAAATCTTTCAGGGAAGAACTTTTCCCTCCCATCTGAGCTGACCCTGCCCTGGCACAGCTTGAGGCCATTCCCCCTCGTCCCATCTCCTGTCCCCTGGCTGAATAGACTATCACCCACCTCTCTACAACCTCCCTTCAGGTAGTTGTAAGCAGTCATAAGGTCTCCCCTCAGCCTCCTCTTCTCCGGACTAAACATCCCCAGCTCCCTCAGCCGCTCTGCATGTGATTTGCCCTCCACAGCCATCTCCAGAGAACTTTTCGGTGGCCAGAGCAGCAAGTACGTGCTCTCATCAAACACACCTCTCTGTAACTGGCAGCATCCAAGGTTCCCTAACTGAACTCCATCATTACATGCTCTCTTTAGATTGGCACTGAAGCACGCCTGGAAGATAATGTATGGATGCTTCCACAGCCCTACTAGTTTTCATTGAAAGAGAATTTTGGCACAGGTGGCCGGGTACATCTACAAAAGTCAGATTTGCTTGGTAATCTTGCGGTCTATATTTTGGGTTATGATGGATGTGAAGACTTATGACTTCTACAGGCATTCTGAGTTTCTGAAATGCATCCAGACATAGATCCAGTTTTAGTAACTGTACCACAAATATCTAAATTATTCTGAAGGATGAAGGCTGAAGATGACTATTTTTGCTGCACTACTTAAATTCATCCTGTCACACTGCCCAGGGATACACTCGAGAAACAATTCTTATTTTAGAAAGGGGTGGAGGCATAGTAATGAATGCCATGAATGGGAAAACACACCACTGTTTGATAAGCTACCCATTACAGTTAGGTTAGGCATAGGGATGCTCTGTGAAATTCAAATATATTTTAGATCATTCCCCATCCTCTGTATGACATTCCTTGCTGTTCCATGAAGTTCTACATCTTGTTTTCTTCATGGGCTACTATAGTAGTTCTCACCACTCACCACATAAAGGATTAAAATGCTTCTCTGCCTTAAGCTGGGTGTCTGTTGAAATGGCTTTGCATGACACCAGGAATGCAAATGTGGCATTTTCCGTTTTAGCTGACATTGTCTGGTTACACTGCTGAATATTTTAAATCATTAACACTATTGTCAATGAAAGAACTGAACTGACAGATAGGGATATTGTTTAAAGGCTCATGAAATGCTAATGAATGCTTAAGTTTCTAGTGGCAGCTGAGCTGCCAAATCAGCTAAAGGTACAGTAGCTAGAAGCTGTACAACCTAATTTTGCAGAGCCTCTAAAACAATGATGTTTGCTAGCATTTGGCATAGAAGCAGCATAAAGCAGCAAACCAGTCAGCTACTACTCTGCCCCTTAAAAAAAACCCCAGGTTTTGTTAATGCTGCTATCTTTCTGAGTTATCTGTTTATTTAACAAGGATGAGGAAACAAGGACGAGGAAACAAGGACATTTGGGTTAAATGACACTTGTGCCAAATCATGAGTCAGTCTCTTAACCAGTGGGTCACATTTTCTTCAAGCATGAAGCGGAGATACCAGAACAGATCACTGAAAATTATTAATCATCAGCCAAAAATAATAATCTATTCTGGGTTTTCATTGAGTGACAATACATGGGAATATCCAGTTCACATTCCCAACTTCCTTCATCCTTGTAATCAGCTCGGAACATGACTGGGCACATTCCTTCTTACCACAGTATTTACAGGAAGGAAGCAAACAGGAAAGTAAAGCTAAAGGAAATGTGGAAAGGAAAAAAACCCTAACGCTGCTGTAGTGGCTGAGGTGCTAGAGCAGGTTTAACCTTAGCTCTGCCACTTATTTCCCTTATGGCACTAGACCTGGGGCTGAACCCACTCTACAACAGAGATTGCCTGTGATTTGGGTACTGTAGGTCTCTGTCTCAGCTCCTCAGCAGCAAAATCCGTCATATCTTTTCACTACTATGTCAAAGCCCAGTAGAAATAAACTCTTGAGATGTCTGCAAGGTGCTTGACTAGCCAGAACAGACAGAGAGGAGGTGGGAATAAGCAACATAAAGTGATTTTTATTATTAAAGTAATTTTCAACTCATTTAACTATCCAGTGATGTGTAATATTTAGAGTATCTCGTACTATTGGAATCACAACAGCTGTAGGTATTTTGAAGGCAAAGTAAAGATTTTGGATGATCAGGTAGACTTGACTGGTTCATTCAGGCATTCCTGCAGTAGCAAGAAGAGAAAAGGAGGCATGTTGCACTACACAATGTTACGTTATTTTTTTTACTATCTGAATTATCCAATGTGCCAGACAGGTGCATCCTGCTAGACGATGTGTGTATCAGGATTTTTACTTTGAAGTTGACGATAAGAAATTGAAAGCACACACACAAAAAAAACCCAACCCCAAACACAACCCATAAAAGCCTTTAAACCATCACAGCATCCAAGAGTATGAACTGAAACAGGTATGCAAATGTAAGGTGATGTACAAGTAGCAGGCAGAGGCTGGTTCAAGATTCCCTTAAAATCTAGATCAGAGCATAAGTCAGTGGTTTGGGAATGAAAAGCAGCAGCTTAATAGCCATTTTAATCAAGCTACATCTCCTGATCCAGCAGCAAAGACTTTGAATAAATCCTTTGAGTCAAAAAGCTGCCATATACATCAAAAAATGTAAACATAGCACTTGTATTTAGAATAGAAATGTGGAGGAAGTTATCCCAGATAACCACATATCTGGTAGGATTTCATTTTTTGTCTCTTGAGAGTGTGATGAAGGATCCACAGATATAAATCCACATCCTCCTGAGGTGGACTGCTATCTTAACTGACAAAAGTTTGCACTTGGGATTAGATTAATTGCCCATGACACAAATGTTTGTGGAAACATTTTTGGGTTTTTTTCATACTGTTATGAAATTCCTGAATTCATGGCAGATAAAAAGGATGGTGCCTTCTAGACCACCCACCTAAAGGTTTCCTGTCTGTCCTTCTTGCCTGTCTGGAACGATGGACATTCATCATCAGGTTGCAAGGCACATATGCAGGTCCTGTATAGGTTATCCTGTATGTGCAAGTACCTCTTTGACCCCAGTCAGACCTCCTATGGCTGCTCATCACCTTCACAGTATGTGTAAGATGCACTAAATGTGCTGCCCTTGTCCTCCAGCACAGTGATAGCAAAGCACTGCTAGTAACTCAACCGTACCAAGGACCTACTTGTAATAATACAGTAGCCAATTAGAATGCACTGATTTAGCTAACATTAATTTGAGCCCACATGGTTCAGCACATGAAGTCATGCATTTTCTTGCACTGCTCTGGAAACACCAAAGAACCACATAAAGTTTCACCCTTTTTCTAAGGAGATTTTGAATTGCATCACATTACTTACAGTTTTTAGCCAACCCACGACAGCGGTGAATGGACTTAACACTAAATGCAATACATCAGTTTCCCTACCAGTACAAATTAATCAACTTTTTAATCTATTATATGAATAAGAAAGATTAAAAGCCTGGAGCATCTCCCCTATGGGGAAAGGCTGAGTGAGCTAGGGCTGTTCAGCCTGGAGAGAAGCAGCCTGAGAGGGGATCTGATAGCTGAAGGGTGGGACACAGGGGGACATGGGCAGCCACTTCTCAGTGTCTTTGGGGACAGGACAAGGGCCAATGGCCTCAAGTTGGAGCAGGGGAAGTTCCACCCCTATCTGGGGAAGAACTTCTTCCCGGTGAGGGTGAGGGAGCCCTGGGACAGGCTGCCCAGGGGGTGTGGAGTCTCCTTCTCTGGAGAGATTCCAGCCCCGTCTGGACGCCGACCTGTGCGCCCTGTCCTAGGGACCCTGCTTTGGCAGGGGGTTGGACCCCATGGGCTCTGGAGGTCCCTTCCAACCCCTGCAATTCTGTCATTCTGTGATGCTGAATTGCAAACCCAACAGAGGCAGCAGTTAAACAATTCCTCTACAAACTGCTATTGCACCTGTGTCAGTAGGTTGGATAATTGCATGTAAATATCCTTAACTGCTAACAGAAGCACATGTGTACAAAACTGGAGATTAAAACCTTAATGAATAAAGGCACTAAGCTTTCAAATCACTTAAGCACATGTTTAACTTTAAGTACATTAACATCCTCATTGAAGTAAAAGAGACTATTCAATAGCTTAAAGTTAAGCAAGTATTTAAGTTATTTGTTGGATCAGGTTTTAATGCCCTTTCACTTTGGTCATTTAGTCAATCAATCGAAAAAGTAATATTGGGACAAATTAAAACATAATGCTATTTAGGATAATTGGGATTTTAAGAATGGCCTCAACTGTAACGCATCTTTATTTGTACAGTTTTATTCTCAAATTAAAAAGATGACAAGACTTTGTGGTATTTAATTTCAAAAGTGGACAATAAAACATGTCCAAGTAAGCACAGGGGAGTTATGACACTACTTTTCAAAAATCTCATATATAATCCAGTCTTGGGATGGTTTTATGATAGAAAATGTGGTGAGTAAAAAATGTGCTAATTTTTAAATTGTTATTTTAGTTCTTCTCCAAAGTAAAAAATGTGTGTGTCTGTCTGTCTGTCTATCTATCTATCTATCTATCTATCTATCTATCTATCTATCTACCTACCTATCTACCTATCTATCTAACTATCTATCATTGTTTGGGTTGGAAGGAACCTCAAAGCCCATCTAGAGCCAAACCCCTGTCATGAGCAGGGACACCCTCCACTAGTCCAGGATGCCCAAAGCCCCATCCAACCCATCCTTGAACCCTGCCAGGGATTCAGGGACAGCCACAGCTTCTCTGAGCATCCTGTGCCAGGGCTTCACCACCCAAAAGATGTACTGGAAGAGCTAAGAGTCAGAGCACCCCTAAGAGCATTGCATATCTGGGTATCTATACATAAAATAGAACTTACAGTGCATGCAATTGTGCGCACAGTATACAAATTTGTCACTTTCTAGAATAAAGCCATTTATCAGAGGTTATGGGAAAATTTTGTAGTGTTTATTATCCTTAAGCCCCAGCATGAATTGCTTAATTCAATATAATCTCAGACTGCAGTACGTTTTTTTTAAACACTTCTGAAAGACTTGGATGTTGGACAGCACACTGGCTTACCGCATGTACCGAACAATTAATAGCACAAGGGCACTCCAGTTGGAGGAGCTAAAAAGGACAGAAGAAAAGCCTTCCTCTTAAAAGACAAGCTGTTCACAGGGAGTCTTTCATGCATGGAAATCTCTGTGCCTGACTGCCGTACCGTTTCTCCTTATAAAGTGTCGCAGAAGGAATCTTTGAGGACTGAGAGGAAAAGTGGCATTGGGAGAAGATGATGTAAGACTCGATGCCTGAGACTGAGGAACAATTTGGTGTTGCAACCAGCACCTTTTGAAAGCTGACTGCCTTCATGATGAGTATTATCACTTAAGATCTATGTTGCTCACCAAACTTCAGAAAGGTTGGATGGGTTCTAACCTATAGTTAAATATTTAATCTCACTCTGGATTTCCAAACACCACAGTTATTCAAAGGTAGTTCATGTGCAGCTGCTCCCATGATCTGCTTTTTACAGAAGCAATACATAATTTTTACAGGAAACAGAAAAATCATCCCTAATTTGTTCCTTTTTCCTGCTGTTCCAAGTTTATACAAAACTACTCTTAAAGTGTTGATGTTTCATGCTCTATCAAAAAACCATATATGACTTCTGTACAACAAATAAGTCAAAAATACAGAATTTCCAAAGCCAGAAAACGCAGAAATATACTTTATTCTTTCACTGCCTGCCATGGTATTTATATTTAGACTTTCATGCAACTGTAGTCATGGGACCTTCTTTAGAATCACAGAGCCATTAAGGTTGGAAAAGCCCCCCAAGATCTAGTCCAACCATTCCCCTACCTCCTATAGTACTTACTGCCCTAAGCCAGAGAACTTTTCTGCACAGCGATGCAGTCCTAGCACCAAGGAATTATTGAATAGAGAAAAGCAGTAATCTCAAAATAATAAACTAGTCCCTGCTTTCCCTGTTTTCCTCATTGGACTGGCCAAGTTCAATCCTACAAAAATAACAATAGGTTTCTTAAAACCATGCAGTTTTGCATAAAACCATGCCTCCCCTTTACTGGTTTTAAGTTAATACTTCACCAAAAGAGCCATTACTACTAGAACTTAATCAAGAAACAAGGTTCGCTGTGCAGTGCACTTGATCCATTTGGAATTTATCCTGCAATTCACCAGATAACTTTCCCTGTTTTTAGTCTCAGGAACACAGCTGGGATCCTCCCACTGAACAGTTGCATCCTAGTGGGATAAAACAAGAGGCACTCGCTACTTTTCTAACACATTAGCTCTGAGATGATAAATTTGTTTTTGCCATTTACTTTGGTCATATAGGGATGAATTATTTGACATTAGAGCCCATTAGTATCCAGCATCAATTAAATTCCAAAACACAAAAGGTACAACAGCCTACTTCAGTGAAACAGAGAGTGAAGGGGAGAAAGGACATGTCCACTTTACTGAAAATTGCTTGTTACTTATCAGAATTATCTCTATCTTAACAGAGCTTTAATTGGCTAAAAGCAGACAGGGCAGTGTGGGGGGAAAAAAATGAATCAAATTATCTAGTTTCTAAACTTGTAATTTCATTAAAGAAAGACAAAAGCGCATTTGTTAAATATAGTGCAGAGCAACTGACAGCCTCAAGCCTGATGATTCTGGTGTCCTCTACTGTAAGTTCTATAGCAGAGCTGTCCAGACAAAATTTGAAGACATGCAGTTCTAATTTTCAATGTCAGAACTATTACTGCTCTTGAAAATGCTTTGCTGGGGAAAGGCAAATCTACGTTGCTTTGGACAAAGAGAAGCTATGGGATGGTACAGCTCAGCAACATAAAGGCAGAGATCAACACTAAATTGCTTCAATGAGCTAAATAACTAAAAATATATAGGAATTAAACAAATAAATCAAAATCCTTCCTTAGAATTATCACAGAACCCTGGCAGAAATCAGTGCCATCCACCTCACAAACCAGACAAAGACTTTGTAACAATTAGCGTGTCAACCCCCAAATTGAAATACTATTCAAATCACGTCCTTTAGCCAGTCTTTTAATTGAGAAACCAGTTTTCCACACAATTATGCAGCCTCTTCAATAACTGCTGCGTTCACCAATGGGAACCCTTCCTTGATCAGAATAATCACTGTGAACCATCCAGCATGCTTCCAGAAAGGCTGCAGTTGATGATTTCATAAGGAAATTCTCCTTGAAAGGACAGCTGCACAAATGAGGCTGTAAGATGATGAAATGTGCTCCAGACTGCTCCTTTTATTTTGCTAAGTAAAAGGCACAAGAGCAGCCCCTAAGAACTGTAAATGCTGCCCACTTTTAAGTGGAGAGGAAGAGAATTCTCTTGGTGCAACACAGCTAAAAATCAGGCTGCTCCAGAAGGAACTGCTCACCCGTTTTCAGGCAGGAGATTGCATTAGTGCCATGGATTACAAAGGGTGATTCAGATGACATAGATGAAATTTTGGGCAATGCTACAAGACTGTGAGGTTTTCAAAAGAGGATGCTACATTTGTATAGGCTGAGGGAATATAAATTACTTGGGGGGGTTTCTGCAGTCCACAAAACAGTGAAAAATTTGGGGGGCATCACACTCCACCTTTCCTAAACCAAGTTATATCCTGCCAAACAAAGACAAAATAACACAATCTTACTTCAGATATCTTCTCCAACCCAAAAATCATACCAGCAAGGCTGCCCTGTAGAATTATAACTCTTTTATTCCCCGTTTAGTTTTTCTTCTTCACAATCATCGTAACATATCATTCAACAAATAGCAGAATTTAGGGTTTTTAGTGTTTCTCAGACTTACCTTGAGTCCACGAAAGCTTCCTGGGCTTGTCGGTGAAGAACTGGAGGACTTTGTAGATTTTGGGGTGGATAACTGACTGCTTGGGGTTCCATTAACTGGCCAAAGCAATAAAAGCAAACAAATGAAAGAAAAGATTAATAAATTAAAAATCCATAGCTTGCTTTTGAACATAACATACATCTTTGACAAGTTATCACTCAAGACTGCATACAGAGACCAAAACAGACTCCTCAGCATTCTGGAATAAACTATATGCTTGCAGATCACACAACTGTGCCCTCCCCAAAACTCATGTGGCTGGATATGGGATCAAGATGACATATAAACATTTCATTGTCATTCTAGAGATTAAAAAAGCCTATTCTGTCCTTTGCCAGTGCAAGAGCTCTGGGCAAATTAATACCCACAGTGATTTAAAATGTCACCCTTTACTGTGACATTCTCCTCTGTTAGCTCCTACTTAAAAGAGTTGTCTGTAGATACAGCTTTGCCAACGTCTTCTGAGATCCACTGCATGTGAACTGCTGCACAACTGCAACAACAGTAAAAACTACATCTATAGGGAGTAAAAAAATTTGCATTTAAAGGGAGTCAGCTAAAAGCTATTTCCATCAGCATTACTTTTCTTTTTCTAACTCAAAAAACACACGACCAATCTCTACTCATTGTTGGCACAAACTTGTGCACTGCTTTTGATTTGCTGATTATTTCATGTACCTGCAAAACTTACCTTTCTGATCTATTTTCTAAGGGTTAAGTTCATTTGAGGTTTCTTTCGACAATTATAGCAGCCTGAATATGCAGAAAAAGAACTCTCCTCTGTCCTTCTTTAAGTAGTACATACTAGACTATGGACCTTTAGGATATTAGAATGTTGAAAAATAAAATAAACCCTATGAATACCTTTTAAATTGTTAACATCTAGTATGGTCCAAAGTCTCAACTTATTTGCTAATCAAAATGCGTGTTACTTGTTTTGGAGACACTTTCATTTTGAACTGAAGGTTCAGAGCATCATATATTTACATATTCAGCGGTTTGAACTGGAGGTCTAAAGAGGTTTCTCTGTGGTTTAGAACTTAGGCTGAAATAACACAACAAAACAAAAGGAAGGCAAGAAACTGGGCTGGTTTATCCTAGAGAAGAGAAGGCTGCAGGAGGACCTCATTGCAGCCTTCCCGTCCCTGAAGGGAGCAGAGAATCAGGAGGGGAATCAGCTTGTTCAAGGGCAGAGACTGGCAGGACAAGGGGGATGGAGTGAAGCTGAAGGAGAGAAGGGTTAGATGAGATCTTAGGGGGAAGTTCTTTACAGAGAGAGTGGTGAGGGGCTGGAACGGGCTGCCCAGAGAGGGTGTGGGTGTCTCATCCCTGGAGGTGTTGAAGGCCAGATTGGATGGGGCCCTGAGCAACCTTGTGTAGCTCCAGCCCTGGAGGTTTGTGGCCCTGCCTGTGGCAAAGGGGCTGGACCCCTGTGATCCCTGGGGTCCCTTCCAACCCAGACCAGTCTATGATTCTATGAAACTGCAAATAAAATGAAAGGCTATGATATGTTGCTTTGCACTGCTTTTTTTTTCAGCAATCCATACCCCCACCTTTTTGCACTGGCTGAAATTTTATAATATGCTTTAGAATCCATATAGAAATGCATTGCTCCTCAGAATCCTCCTCTGCTTACAGTCAAATAGTACCTTTACAAATTGAACTTTGACACCATTAGCGGATACCCAACAACTACAAAGCATCAGTTATATTATTTCACTCGAACGATCTACTTCAACAAAAAGCCTACATCCATCGTGTCTCTGGCTCACCAAAAGCAAAACGTGTGTTTCAAGCTTCAAAATACTCACAAATACAGCAAAAAGAATACAGGTAAATGGAGAGGGAGAAGACACACTAGTGATACACAGCCATAATTATAATGGCTCACCTGGGGATTTTGCTGAAGAGTAAGCACTGGAGTAGTGGCCACCCCTCTTTACTGTACTCATATATTTGACACAAAGGAAAAAGACATTAAGGAAAGAAGTTATTAAACAACTCTGAACATGCATGAAAGGAAGAAGGACAAATAAAGGTAAGTACAGACTACATGACAGAAAATGGCAAGTAAATAGAGGGATAAATACCAGACACTTCGGATAAATGTTTCAAATTAATCTAACCAAAGGGGGTGTCCAAGTAGAAATAAGTTAGGAAAAGACAGTGCTGATTTCTAAGTACTTTGTATAAAATTCACTGTTGATAGATATCCCATGTGATCTCACTGGAGTTAACAGGATTGCATGGAATGTAGATCAATTGCAAAACTTGCCCTTCATGCTACATTTTTCTTTGTTCTTACTGTGATCCTTCTTTGAAGCTTTTCAGATAAATATTCAACCTTTATAGACAGATGATAAATATTCCATTTTGAAAGAACCCAAAGACATAAAATTACTTTAACCAGCATCAATTAAACAAAGAAAATACTGATAAGGAAATGAGAATATGGAAAACACTGCAGCTTTCAATACACGTATTTACATATTCAATGGCTTAATTTCAGGATTACTTTTCCAGGTCTGAAGGAAAAAATAATGAAATGTTGTTGTATTTAGAAATTAAATGTGGAGGTAAAAAAAGAAAAAAAAATGCTCCCTTTTATTTATTTGCATAAAAGATTCAATGTTTGGAGCATATGGTGTTCTGCCAGACTGCTGGCAAAACACTATGCGAACCTCTCTTTGAAATTACAGGAAGCACAAGAAGGAAAAAAAATTCTCTGTTAATGGGCAATAACATTCCAGAACATCTCCTAAAATTAGTTGAGACAGCAAAACCCAGTATTTCCAAAAATATTTGGCTACTATAGGAGAAACTTTTCAAATCCAAAGCACTTAAGTGTATAGTCTGGTTCAATGAACGTGAATTTAACCACAGAACCATCCTGTAGTTAATAGTCTTCAAGAAAACCAAGTGCCATGCTGAAAACATATCCCAGGTGTACAACTAGCACAAGTTATTCCAAAGTTTATAAACTGAAACCTTTTGTGGCTGTTAATTAAAAAATTAGAAACCACATTTCTTTTCAGGATTCAAAAATAAACACAAGTTTTATTATAAATTATTATTAAATCTATGAGACAAACTGAAAAAAAACCCCATTTCTTCCCACAGGAAACAAAGCATGGCACTTGTTATCCAGACAGAGCTAACAGGTTTTTTTAATCACATTAATTCTAACTTTCATGTATTTTACACGTTCAGCTCTTTCCTAGAAGTAGTACCTGAGGCAGGTGATTTGCTTCGTCGTGAAGGTCCTGGACTTTTAGACCCAGTATGCCTCATGCCAGATGATCGGGAATAAGAGGACTTCATAACACGGCATTCTACAAAGCAAGCACATGGAACATCGACAACACTTCAGTGTCCACCATTCCTCCCAACACCACTAATGCTATTTATTATCTGGAAAATGAATGTCAGCATTTTCTATACATGTTTGCCCAGCTGAATAAAAGAAATTTGTAAAGCATCTCAGAACTTTAACCTACATACCATAAGCAGACATATTTGAGGTACTGAAATGCTGTAGGGAGGTTGTAGAGAGGTGGGCGATGGTCTCTTCAGCCAGGGGACAGGAGATAGGACAAGGGGAAATGGCCTCAAGCTGCATCAGGGCAGGGTCAGAGCAGATGTTAGGAAAAAATTTTCACTGAAAGAGTTGTTGGGATGTGGAACAGGCTGCCCAGGGATGGGGTTGAGTCACCATCCCTGGATGTGTTTAAAAAAAGGGTAGATGAGGTACTTAGGGATATGGTTTAGCAGAGGGCAGGTACAGTTGGACCTGGTGATCTTAAAGGTATTTTCCAACCTTGGGATTCTGCAATTCTGTATTACATACTGCATGCAATGTTTCTTCATGCCTTGAAGATGGATTATTGCTATAATTCAAGTCTGTCCTTACACACAGCTGAGATAGTAAAGAAGTCAGCTGATGGCAAGGTGGTTTCGGCTAATTCAGTACATCCTGCATGCTGTGCTGGCAGCTCCACACATGGCAACTGCACAGCACACCCCATTTCCCTTCTTTTGCAAGAAACCAATGTTGGGACTAGTTTTTAAAGAGGTGAAGAAAGAAAAAGGCTGAGACAATAGATTACAACCATTTACCTTTAAACAAAGGACAACCTAGATGGGAAAGCAATCGATAGGCATACATGCATTGACATTTTGGAAATGTTTTAATTCCTACAGTTAGCATTCACTGCAAATCACTCCCAATGGAATCACATAAATTTCCCCCCTAATTTTATCCCTGCTATTCATCACTAAGATGTCAATGCCATCAGTGGGATACCACGTCACCGTTAAATATAGAAAGTAGAGCTGCAGGTCCTGCCAATCAGGTCATGTTCCACTCTGTACCTAACCTGCTTTTCTACATTAAGACCTCCAGAGTCGTTAGAGGAAGCAGGGACCACCAAAGCTGAAGAGACAAAGAGGGAAAAAAACCCTCCATCACTGGGTTCTCAGAAAGGAAATGAACCTGATTAGTCTGTGCATGGAGTAATGGGAAAAGCAAACTTGCAGCCTTAAAACCTGCAAGGGAAATTATGAGTGGGATTTGCAGTGTGAGTTAATACAACCATGCTCTTCCATTCCTGCATAAGAGTAGATTCATATCAGCTAAAAGAAAAAAAAGCAGCATATGCTTTTGCTTTCATTTGCCTGACAGCAAGGCAAAAAACCCCTCTTATTCACAACCTGACACTCCCCTCAAATAATCTGGTGATTAGGGCAAATTTTCTCTACTACATATTCACTTTTTTATAAAGGAAAATCAGAGTCATTCTACAGCTCAACCAATACAGATAGAAAAACACTATTTAGTAGGACCTGTAGCAATAGGACAAGGGGTAATGGTTTTAAACAAAAAAAAGGTAGATTTAGACTGGATACAGGGAAGAAATTATTTATGAGGGCAGTGAAACACTGGAACAGGCTGCCCAGAGAAGCTGTAGATGCCCCCGTGCCAGGAAACTTTCAAGGTTGAGTTGAATGGGGCACTGAGCAACATGATCTAGTTGAAGACCCTGCTTGTTGCAGTGGGATTGGACTAAATGGCCTTTAATGGTCCCTTCCAATCCAAACCATTCCATGATTCTATGAACATGGAGAAAGAAACCCAGCATAAATATGATTTGATATTCCAAGCCAATTCTAAAAATCCCTGGTAGAGGAGAGAGCTTTTGCCTTGAATTTACATTATAAATTTTCTCTTTACAGAAAAACAATGATGCTGTACAAGTTAAACTAATGATCTGTCAGTGGCAGGCAGCATGGGCACAAAGTCCCAGTTTTTCTCACCTCCTTCCCCACCTAACACCGCTTACAACTTTACAGTAAAACCAGGCTCAACACTTGGTCTACAGCAGACACAAATGGAATGTGTGTATTGTTTAGCAGGACACTTTGAGACCCAAACCAATGGTGGTTGCATAGGTGATTTTTCAAATATCTCATGAAGACAGTAATGTGGAAACTATCTTATATTCAGCTATGTCAAAAGTGATGTTTTGAACGTATTTTAGAGACATTAGATTCATAATTGAACATTTCAACATTCAATGCTGGTTTTCATATAATTTTAGGGAAAGAAACTGTTTTCCAAGAAAATATATCAAGTTTGTAAGTGCAACCCAACAGATTTACAAAATCCAGATGATGGTTTGGATAATCTTTTCAATCTACAGAAAATATATTTCCCTGTGTATATTTCTGCAAATCACACAACTCTTGAAGATCGAACAGTGGGGTGGTGAGGGAGGGAAGAGTTCTTAAAGAAGTTGACTGTTTCAGTGGGTTTAGGATGTACAGTCTTACCGCTGTGATCCAAGACGAAGTCATCCTGAGCATACCGGTATTTCTCAGGCCCACATGCAATGAAGACATCATCATCTCCAAAGAAGTCCTGCAAGCATGTCACCTTGAAAGCAAAATATATATAAAAAAATAAATAAATGCAGTACTTCCAAATACTAAGCCTTCAGTTAGTGTGCAACAATTAGTAAGCTCATGTTTTCCTTTTCACAGTGACACCATAATGCTCTTTTATAATGACAGAAACACTCCAGTTGTCAACTAGTTCAGCTCTACCAGAAAGTTCAGGAAACCTCAGGGTCAAGAATGCAAAATATGTCTGCCTCACACCTCCAAAACCACCTTCTCTTACATTTAATGCCTGCATTTTTGCCTTTAACTATACATGCATGCTGATGACTTTGACAAGACCAGCTATAAGCATTACTCAACTATCAAAGCTTCTTCTATTCTTACATTCATTGCTTATGGGAAAATATGCCAAGTTTAAATGACTTAATCTACAAATTTTTATTATTTTTTCTTCAAGGCATTTAATTTTCACGTTTTAATGTTCTGTTAAAAAAAAGCCACATAAAATCCACCTTCTATGAAAAATTATTCCACATTCAAGAAGAAGAAACACACAATGTCTTCCATGTTCATTGCAGCTCTCTTCTTAATTGTCCCAGCAATGATGTTACCATGATGGTAGCATGATGGTACAGTGTATTTCAAGAAGAATGTGGATATCAGAAAAATGTTTTAGACATTCTATAAAAACACAAAATCAGAGACACAAAGCCTCCCACAAAATAAAAGGTCTGAAAAAAATCACAGCCCTCCAAAGTCAATCAAAGTCAGCTTGTGAGGGAGTGCCTCCTTTTAAAAATAAAATAAGGCAAAATTGCCACAAGAAATCCCATCAAATTCATTCTTACTCCCTTGTGAGATAAAGAAAGAAAGTGTTTGTAGGTAACGAGCTCTTTTCTAAAAGTAAATAGATTAAAATTTTACTCTATAATTGTTCCCCTGTTCTTTTTAACACTGCACATTGAAATGAGATCTGGGAGTAAGCCCTGTGTAGAGCCTAAGCCAGTTACAACCGTTTGGTAAAGCCATGGCATTAGAGAGGCAAAACTGGAACTGCTTTTAGGGAAATGAGCTGTTTTCCTTCCCAGATATCTGTCAATAGCATTTGCATATTTTCCTCACTGCCCTTATAGTAAACATTGGCAGAGCTACAGGAAGGGGGCTTTAGTGACTGCAGTATTCAGAGAACCACTCGGAATATCAATGACCCTCAGCTCTCCGCAAGAACACCCACTCAGGGCATTCACCAGCAGCGCAGTTGTCATGGCAGCTAACCCAGGGATAACAGGCAGAGCTCCTCACTTCAGCGCCACATGCAGCATCCAGCATTTGGGTCACTGTGTTACACAGCCAAAGGACGCCCAGCCACCACCAAAATCCTGGTATTGTTATCTTAGCACTGACAATCTGCTCTCCTTGCAGAGAAATGCTTTCACCCATTTAACCAAAGAAGCAGTGATAACTAGATTCAAAAGGCCATTCAAATTTAAGAGAAGTTTTGCTAACATGGGACTTACTCTACTTAATAAGAGGCCTCATTATCATATATGATATGACCACAGATTCCAGGAATTCAGGGAGCGACCCAAACCTGCCACTCCAGGCAAAGCTGCAAGAAAGCTTTCACAACACTTCACCCAGTAGTGCTGCTGGATGGGGGAGGGGGGCAGAGACCCACTGCCAGGCACAATTCACACCCAAAGCCCCCAAAACTGCCATCTCAGAATCACAGAATCACACAGAATCTTAAGCTTGGGAAAGAGCTTTAAGATCAAGTCCAACCATTCCTGTCCTGTGCTAAACCATATCCCCGAGCACCTCATCTCCCCGTCTGTTAAACACACCCAGGGGTGGGGACTCAGCCCCCTCCCTGGGCAGCCTGTGCCACAGCCCCACAACTCTTTCAGCAAAGAATTCTTTCCTACCATCTAATCTAACTTTGCTCTGGCACAGCTCCACAAGCTCTGCCTACCCATCACTGCTGTACTCATGCCCCTAGTGCCCTTAAATGAAATATTAAGTGCTGTGGTTTAGCAGATCCTAAAATTGATCTCTCTTTTCTGATTCAAAGTCCTTAACCCATCCAGTCTAACATCTGAGAGCAAGAGAGGAGAGAATGACAGGTCTTGTCACACTCTGGGATATACACAGGGATTTCACTGCATGCAGCATCATCCTTTTGTTGCCTGCAGAGCAATACTACAAAGGAGGGGTCAGATCTATGCATATTATCAGCTGAGGGAAGTATTTTTAAAACCAAGCTCATGAAAATCTTCTGTTTTCCTGAAAGTATGATCTAATAAGTTATTTTTATAGGCTGTTAGTATAATGTCAAAAGAGAGTATCCCAATGTACAAACAGATGCTGAAATAAACACCCTTCATTTCCTACAGAATTAAAATTAATGTATATGCTGCAATTAATGATAACAGGTTTTGGCTCACTTAGTGTGCAAAAAACTCTTAGGCTAGAAAGACGAAATGAATACATTGTTTATGTGGGATTTTGGATGCTGCAGGTCCACTGTGGTCTGACTTGCAAATCACACAATTCTGTTCCAAAAAAACTATCTCTATACTTCGTTCATATAGCAATTTTTACAGCTTTGAGCAGGATTTAATCAGTTCAGAAATTTAGAAAGAAAGAAATGTTGAGCAATTATTTTAGAATTTCATTAGCAGTAGAACTTCTGCATCTGAATAGCATGTAGGTTGTACCAGTAAATTAGGGATCAAAATTTCATTTAGCAAACTAGTGTCTGACAAATGCTGTTTCTCTCTTGACTAAGCGACTATTCTCTTCTTACCCCTTCGTTTTGCTGCACTTGGTGTCAAAGAACTGCTCAGTCCTACAAAATATTTCCTAAAATGCCTTTCAGGGAGAGATGGTGTTAGCAAAGCTGCATGTAAGCGTACCATAGCAAAACCAGGCAAATAAATAGTCATTTAATTGAACAGCAACTCTTGATAGTCCTGGTGCTGTGAGCTTCTATTCCTGGAGTTGAAAAGGTTTAGACACCTTGGAGAGAGGGTAAGCACTGAAATGAGATCTGATTTTCTCTAATGTTGAGAGCTTTTATTAAAATTGTAAGTCATTATTTCATTTTTGAGCTTCAGATCTGGCCAATTCCTAGTTTACATCCAAACAGGCTCTATACAAGTACTGAGAATGCAGGCTTTCTGTCCATGGCCTTGCAGTAAAGCTCAATCAGAACATGTCTCTCCATGGCTTTAATTACCAGAGATACTGTTCTTTTAAAAGAACAAGATGAGCATTATTTCTTTGTCCAGGGGCAAAAGAAAAAAAATAATCTATTTTAAATGTGATGATTTTAAAGGAAGGCATACAGAGAGCTGCCCAAGGAGGATTTCTAGGGTTTATCGTTATAGCCAACAATACAAAAGCTTAAACCAAAGGAGTTTCATGCTGCCTTGAATTTCTTTCCCCTCTTCCCCCAAAAAAGTGAATTATATTTTGAAAAAGCTGTCTTAGGAACACTTCAGAAAACTGCTATCTTGTGAACTCCAGATGTTTCAATTAACACATTTAAAACACGTTCAACCCTATTATTTCTAAATAGAATACCCTTTCCCTAGGCAAACAGTACCTATGTTCTGCTGATAATTCCTCCACCGTCCTTTTACTTGGAACAAAAAGTGATTTACTGGTGCTCCTCTGACAACTCAAGACTCCAATCAGGTTGTCTTGTTGCACTGGTGTTATTCAAAATATCATATAGTCACAGAACTGCAGGGGTTGGAAGGGACCTCCAGAGCCCATGGGGTCCAACTCCCTGCCAAAGCAGGGTCCCTAGGACAGGTCACACAGGGCGGCGTCCAGACGGGGCTGGAATCTCTCCAGAGAAGGAGACTCCACACCCCCTGGGCAGCCTGTCCCAGGGCTCCCTCACCCTCACTGGGAAGAAGTTCTTCCCCACATTGGGGTGGAACTTCCCGGGCTCCAACTTGAGGCCATCACCCCTTGTCCTGTCCCCACAGCCCACTGAGAAGAGGCTGCCCATGTCCTCCTGTGTCCCACCCTTCAGGTATTGATCCCCATTGATCATATCCCCTCTCAGGCTGCTTCTCTCCAGGCTGAACAGCCCCAGCTCACTCAGCCTTTCCTGGCAGGGGAGATGCTCCAGGCCCTTCATCCCCTTTGCAGCCTCCGCTGGACTCTCTCCAGGAGATCCCTGGCTTTTTCATCCCAGGGAGCCCAGCACTGAACACAACACTCCAGGTGGGGCCTGACCAGGGCAGAGCAGAGGGGGAGGATCCCCTCCTTTGACCTGCTGGACACGCTCCTTTTGATGCCCCCCAGGATCCCATTGGTCCTCTTAGCCACCAGGGTACACTACTGGCTCATGGCCACCCTCCATCCAACAGGAAATATGTCATTATACACAGCACATTACCTCACATTTGGATAGGACTGGACTGGACCTGTACTCAGCTTTTTAAAAATACTTCTAATGGCTTAGAATTACAAGCAGGGACACAGAGGAATTGGGAAAAGCAAAAGAAGATGTGTGAGAAGTTTCACAATAAATATAACTGGAAGTCCACATCACATTTTCTATTTTTAGCTGTGTCACCCACAGCATTATTGTCTGTCTGTTTTAACAGAATCCCTTCACTCACATTCTCACCATAGGCTACATGTAAGTGACTCTGGCATCACTTGCATCTTGATGTTAAATGATCAAGAGTCTAGATCATCCAGTGATTCAAGAAGTGAACTGCTTTGTTGCATAAAAAGCAGAGTTTTCTTATAAAAATCCCCCCATCAATTAAGGAAACCTTGGGATGCTGAACTGATGTCATCTTTGGAAAAACACAAAGCCCTTTCTAACAGAGGTACACATTACTAAGTGGGCATTATGTTACAGAAGTGATATGACTAATGGCAGTTTGCAAGACTAATAATAATAATAATAGCTCTTCAAAATCACACAGCAGGAAATGAAAAGAAAATGTGGTTTACAAGCAGGAAAAAACCAACACAAACTTAAAGGAATGGGTAAAAATGCAAGACAATAGGTGAAAATGGGGTGTTGAAAGGCAAGAAACACCCATCTGAAAAATCAATTTCCTGATCCCCTGCTGTCTGCTAGTCTTAATGTCACTTACACCCATCCTATTTACCTTCTAAAATAGGTTTGTATTTCTGTGCTGGGTTAGGCTGGGGTAGAGTTAACTTTCTTCCTAGTAGCCAGTATGGGGCTCTGTTTTGGACTTCTGCTGGTAACAGCGTTGATAACAGAGGGGTGTTTTCATTACTGCTGAGTGGTGCTTACACAGAGCCAAGGGCTTTGCTACTTCTCACCCCACCCCACCAGTGAGCAGGCTGGGGGTGTGCAAGGAGTTAGGAGGGGACAGGGCTGGGACAGCTGACCCTAACTGAACAAAAGGATATTCCATACCTTATGACATCATTCTCAGCGTGTAAAGCTGGGGGAAGAAGAAGGACGAGAGGGATATTTGGAGTGTTGCCATTTGTTTTCCTGAGTAACCGCTACATGTGATGGAGCCCTGTTGTCCCAGGGATAGCAACACCTGCCTGCCCATGGGGAGTGGGAAATTAATTCCTTGCCTTCCTTCGCTTGCACACATCACTCCTCTTTACCTATTCAACTGTCTTTATCTCAACCCATGAGGTTTCTCCCTTTTATTCTTTAAATCTTTCTCCCATCCTGCTCTGGGGGTAGGGAGCAAGTTGCCAGCTGGGGCTAAACCAGACACTGTTTCTGACAAATATTTATGACCAAAGAAGTTTGCTCTTTCCAAATATAAGAACTTCTTCAGTCAGATCAAGGCACTGGATGAGAACATACAAATTGTGATCCATTATCATCACAGAGGCTTGGAAATGTATTCACACCCAACCCTACTGCCACCTCTGAATCTAACAAGCAGAAGACACATTGCCTCCAAAAGAAAGATTTATAATGATGGATCTTTCATAGAGAGAATTCCATGGGTGTTTAATAGTTACCCTTTACAATTAAAAAAAAAATAATAAACTAGATAAAAGAACCTTTATCCACAAGAAATTTGTCCTGCAACCTCCAGAGGAAAAAAGTTACTAAAATAAATTTGACAGACTAACACCACAGAGGTTTTATAAACACCTGAAGAGTTACTAATCAATTCTATTCCTCTCGAGTCTTTCACACTAAAGAGAGTTCTGTAACCATGTATCAACACCCTCCAGCCAGGAGGAGCCACTGTATTCCAGCTCTATAAATACACTTCACACTAAATGTAGATGGAAAGGCTGTAAAGACAAATAGTTTGGCTCAATTTGGTATGGCTGATTCAATTTAAGTAAGCAGCAACAGGGCTGTGCAGTTTAAGTCTGAGACACCACACCCTGAGTCTGGGGAAAGCTGCCCTGGATGACAAATTCTCTCCATCAGCTGAAAAAAGGAGCTAAACCATCAAAACTGGAAAAGATACGCCAGATTATTTCTATTTCTTTGACAATGGAAGAAATATTTTTATCTAGTGACTTCAAGAAAACAGGATATAGTGTAACTATTTTAACAGGGAAGCACATAATCTAGGAGGCAAAAGGAAAACTAGGAGAGCTGGCATGCACAGAAACAGCTGGACTTGCATGTGTGTGCTCAGCTCAGCAGTAGAGACAGGCATCTGAGGCTGAAATTCTTACACACACACAGTGGGTTTTTTCATCAACTGCTGAATAATTTGTTAAAGGTCAATGCCACAAACCTTGATATAACCTCTCTGCGACCCCCTTCAGCGTGAGGGGTCTCCACGTTTCTGCTGGGAAACACTATTGCACTTTGACTGGGACAGACCTGACAGCTCTGCCTGTGCTGTCCTGCTGGTTTTGCCTTTGCCCCTCGCATCAATCTTGATTTCCCAGTAAGCAAAAGTCAAATATTTGTCTATTTTGCCAGTTGGGTCTTAATTGTAAACATCATTTTTGTTTCCCCTTTTCAAATGAAGCTGACACTGCTGCTTTGCCTTCACCATCACACAGCTGCACTGCAAATCTTGCAGTGTTTGTGAGGCTCTCAAGGTTACACCTTAAGGGTTTAATGCATGTCCTAAAGTGCAAAGCACGAGGAGAGCAGCAACAGGTCAGTGGTTTGTTTTCTATTTCTGTTCCATTGCTAACAAGGACAGAATTAACTTTCAAAAGGAAGAGTTTCCTCTGGGCAGCCTCAGGAACTCAGAGAGGAAGGTGAAAGGGGCATCCCCACCCTTTCCCACTGGGTACCGTGATATTAATACAATTTTCTTTCCTCTGAACTTCTCTTTGGTCTCTGCACTTCCACAAAGCAACTTGATCAAGTGAAACAGACTATATATGTTTAACCAATTCCCTTAATTTCTTACTTAGCCATCAATAGACTTCACAACTGAAACCAAAACCAGCAAAAAAGAGGCTCACTCGTAGCTTAAGGCAGCTGCGTGCCTGGTTCTCCTGAGTCACACTTCCTGACACATCTTCAGTAAACAGCAACAGACTAGCCAGATGGGTAGCCAGGATATAGCCAGGAAGGAGAAATACAGATGAAAGTCAAATCAATGAGACCCTGACAAGCCCTTTCAAATGAATAAACAACTGCCAGTATTTTTTTTTTTTAAATTAACAATCCATTCATTTGCTAAAAATGACAGAAAGTGTCAGGTGCAACGCTGGTAAGTGATTTGGAAGTAGGGGACACTGCAACTGCTCAAGAGCCAGGTGAGGATGGAGGCCCTCAAAAACAGCAACAAAACCCACTCCAGTATCAGATCCATGGGAAACCTGGAAAATCGGGTGAAGATGGTACAACTCCTCCTGGCACAGGGAAGCAGCCCTTGACACTTGTAAAACTGCTCTTCCTCGCCCGGTTACATTCTCTGCCACAGCTCTACTACAGAATCTCTCTGGGAATTCCCAAACTAAACAAAGTTACACCACACCAAACGAAGGGTAAGCAAAGCCTGGAAGAGCTAAAATGCTACAAAGACTGGCCACATCTCCCCTAAACAGCTATAGAGTAGGCTGGGGAGTCCTAACACTTGAGGTCCATGAGCTTGGTAGACTCTGGGCTCCTACTGGCTGCAGCTGTGAGGACTATGCAATGCATCACAGTGATGTCCTCAATGGCCAGCTTCCATAAGGTCATTAGCAGACCAGGACTGCTTTGTTCTCTGAAAATAATTGGAATTGGGTCAAATACCTCTTAAATTTCTGAGGCCTAAATGCACAATTACTTTGTCTGCAACTAAAATATGAAATCTAGTAAACAGAGATCAGATCATGGAGAAAGAATGCAGAAGTATCGACCGTGTCACAAAACTAAAAAGTTAATTCCTGGATCTCCTGTTACACAGCTGTGCATCTTCCCAGCAAATTTACTTCAGATTTTAAAGCCTGTGATTTTCCTTTAAATTAATCTCCAATATTACTAGACAAACTAAAGAAAATTTTAAAATGTAGGGGTTCTTTTGTTTCTTTGCAATTTACTCAGAGGCTCCAATACCTTTCCAACAGTCTCAATCCATTCGTGGAGACACGCTGATGATCCTTTTTCTACATAGCCAAGTCAATTTCTCTACAGCTCACCTGTTTTTTTGATCTCACTCCTTATAAGAAGTCCCTTTTCAACATGTGCAGTTGGTTAGCTCTGGGCTTGAGAGCAGTTTCACAGAATCACAAAGTTGGAAAAGACCTTTATGATCATTGAGTCCAACCATTCCTATCCTATGCTAAACCATATCTCCAAGTACCTCATCTACCCTTTTTTAAGCACATGCAGTTTTGCTGCAGTCAATGAAGTTACTCTCTTTCATCAAGCTATGTACAACCACAGCTTCTGAAAGGTCTAAGGGCCTCCCTAGCTCTGCTGGGCACTGTGATAAATCTACAGAATAAATGTGATTTTTAGGTCAGAACTTCCACATGACGCTGTCTGATTTACCACTAGAGGTTTGACATCTGGCACCCTTTTGTCTTTACCTTCAAATGTATTATGTTTAGTAAACCATGAGAGAAGAACAAAACTGGGAGGGGTGGCTGCCACCCCAGAGGGCTGTGCTGCCATCCAGCAAGACTCAGACAGGCTGGAGAGTTGGGCAGGGAGAAGTTTAATGAGATATAACAAGGGCAAGTGGAGGGTCTCCTATCTGGGGAAGAACAACCACAGGTACCAGTAGAGGTTGGAGACCGGACTGTTGGAGAGCAGCATAGGTGAAAGGGACCTGCAGGTCCTGGGGGAAAGCAGGATGACCACAAGCCAGCAATGTGCCCTTGTGGCTAAGAAGGCCAATGGCATCCCGGGGAGTATTAGAAGGGCTGTGGTTAGTAGGTCAAGAGAAGTCCTTCTTCCACTCTACTCTGCCCTGCTGAGACCCTATCTGGAATATTGTGTCCAGTTCTGGGCCCCTCAGTTCCAGAAGGACATAGAACTCCTCAAAAGAGCCAGGTGCAGGGCCACCAAGATGATGAAGGGAGTGGAACACCTTCCTCATGAGGAGACGCTTAAGGAACTGTGCCTCTTTAGCTTGGAGAAGAGGACACCAAGGAGTGACATTATTAATTTTATAAATATGTAAAGGGTGAGTGTCAGGAGGATGGAGCCAGACTCTGCTCAGGGATGTCCAAGGACAGGACAAGAGGCAAACGGTGCTAGCTATAGCAGAGGAATTTCCATGGGAATATAAGGAGAAATTTTTCCAGCATGAGGGTGAGGGAGCCCTGGGACAGGCTGTCCAGAGAGGCTGTGGAGTCTCCTTCTCTGGAGACATTCAAACCCTGCCTGGATGTGTTCCTGTGTGATTTAGTCTGGGTGATCCTGCTCTGTCAGGGGGGTTGGACTAGGTGATCTTTCAAGGCCCCTTCCAACCCCAAACATTCTGTGATTCTGTGAACTAAATAAAAAACCCCAAAAAACTAAATAAAAAATGTAAAAAAAATTAAATGTTGAATTTGCCTGCCCTGGGTAAAGGCAGCTTTTTAAACTGCTTAGGAAAAAAGAAATAACAACAAAAAAATTTGAAACAAAGACTGTAATGAGAATCATTCTTCTAGGCTAACTTCCTAAATTACAATTTAATCAATGACTGTGTCACATTATTACAGTCACCATTAAAAAAATGAACCTCCTTTCACTGATACTCCGTGATGAGGAACAGCAGTGAAAAAGGAGGAGACGTCCCAGAGGGAATCTAAAGAGTAAGAGAGAAAACAGCAATGTTAAATCTTTGCCTGCTGCCTTGTAAACAGAAAAGGTCTGGCAGGAAGCCCAGGGAACGCCTAATACAGTATGACGATGCAGAAAGGCTGTGTAAACCGGCTGTTCAGGTCACTGTAGAGCTATTGGGGACGGACAACGGAATAGAGCCCGTGCCACATTTTAGTTGCATGTCCATTTTGAGCAGGTTTTTTTGCCTGCATTTTCTAACCCTTCAAATTTTAATTCAGAAAACAAACACACATGCAAACAGAAGCTTTTATCTGTGTGTGTTTCAAATAGGTCATCCTCACTGTGATGGAAATGCCAGTAAGTAAAATAAGCTGTAGAAATTCACTCCAGTTAAAGTGAGTTCCTACATGTTTCTGTTTCTCAAAGCATCCCTGTACTTTAGGACTTTCTGGGAAGGTCTATTCACCAGTTTTTCCAAAGGGCAAAACTGATCTTTTTTTTAAATGCAAAATCATATTTCAAGCATTGCATCATGTGCAGTGATTTCAGTATCAGATAATTATAGTTGAAAAGACCTGTAATTCTGGAAAAGTTGAACCATTTTGCATCACGCCATACAACTTCCCTGGCTCTGTAACACAAAATACCCCAGGAAAACCCTTCCCACTGTATGATCCACAACTTCCACGAGTGTCAATCTTCTCACTGAATTATACAGTGAAATTCAATGTCACGCTTCTCAAGTTCAAGAGTTGCACAAAGAACGAACAGCCTTACTAAACAAGGAATAAGTGCAAATTGCAAACAGATAATTAACAAATGCAGCTCATGATATGATCATAAACCAGTGTGGCTGAAGAGAATGAAACCCAACAGTAGTTTCAGTTACAAGACAGGGTTTATAGCTTTATTCATAGATGCATTAATCACAGCAGCTCAAAAGTCAGCATAACAGATTCTTTCCTTAAGTGGCATAACTGGGAAGCCTAATACAGAACCAAAAATAGCACCTGACTTCACACAGCTAACCTTCCATCTCACCACTGTGTAGCTACTCTAAAAATAAAAGCCACTTGTATTATGAAAGGACAGTAAAAGAAAATGTGTACATAAAAGGACAGACAGCTGGCTCATCCAATTCAGTAAAATCTTACGGATTTAATGACCACCTGCACAAATGCAGTTAAAATATAAGCTACACCATTTTTTTTCTCCCCATAAAATTACCTCTTTTGAACTACTATAGAAGTCAGAGCCCTTAGCTAATAAACCTACTTGGAAAAGGATGGTATTCACGGAATATGGAGAGCTTTAAAAAGTGAAATCATATGGCCAAATATTCAATGTGCTTTCATTTCTCTGATTGTTTAAATCAGAAGAGCTGCTGGAGCTTGCAGCAATAACCTACTGCAGTCCATCCAAGGTTTCCACTGTTCATAGGCAGAAAGAATTTCCTGGAAAGGTTACAGAAGCTGCAGTTCTTTAAAGGAGAACTGTTTTTCTATAGGCAAATAAGAAATGCAAACACAGAATTTGTGGCCAGGGCAGAAAGAATAAAAGGCAGAAACCTGGAAAGGCCCTTTTGATGGTGGCTACGTAGAAATTTTCCTGAATCTTTAAACTTTAACTGGAAGCTTTAGTCTTACACTGGCACAAGTTGCCCAGAGAGGTTGTAGATGCCCCATCCCTGGAAACATTCAAGGTCAGGTTGGATGCAGCTCTGAGCAACCAGATCTAGACGAAGATGTTCCTCCTCTTTGCAGGGGGCTAGGACTAGATGGCATTTAAAGGTCCCTTCCAACCCAGACTATTCCACGATTCCACAGTTTTCCTACCACTTGAATTGTTCATGCAGTAGCTGCTAAAATCAGGTTTCTGCTCAAATTCTATTAAAATAAATCAAATTAAGTAACTCCAAGATTCAAAATATTAGTTGAAACGCATGACTCACTGTAACTTAATGTTGTTACGTAGTGATATCAAAATCTACTGTTTTCTGAGTTCCCATTCCAGGGTTTCAACCTTGCAGTTGTTCAAAGCTGTCTCTCACCACACTACAACAGGAGTGGAAATGGTTTAGGTATCCTGTAAGTTCAGGTAGGTCTCTCTTCATATGTACACTCAGTATCACAAGAAGTGTTGGAAAAACCCATTGATGTCCTTACAGACCAGTTCACATGTATTTTAAGTTTTGGTCATCCAACATTTTTAACCCTTCCTCAGCATTCTATGTGTTCCACTACTATAGCAACTGTGCTTCCAACTAACCTGGCAGGTCTATTTTTATAGTATCAGCCTATAGGTTTTGCAATGCTAATTACTTGTCATACCTTCAGACTGCTCGTAGACCTTTCCAAGGCATTTGATTCCTGAAATTCCCTCATCACCTAACTGCAAACTGAAAACACAGAAACAAAATTAAGCTTATGGATGCTCTTTATTCACCTTTCACTGTTCTCCTGTGTGGTTTAGTCTAGGTGATGCTGCTCTGGCAGGGGGGGTTGGACTAGATGATCTTTGGAGGTCCCTTCCAACTCCCAATGTTCTGTGGTTCTGTGATTTCAAACAACGGCATTTCACAGATAAAGTAACAGAAAGTCAGTGTAAAAACAGTACCTATAAATACTGTGAAGGTATTTGGGTCTCAACAAATTAGCTTCCATGCTTAATCTTTTGCCTGTCTTGAGCTACTGACGTCTGTAAAGCTCATATGCAACATCTGGAACAGTTATGCTGGGGTAGGGACATTAAGTAAAAAAAATGAGGATATAACTGAGCAATCAAAAGATTAGATTCTCAGAAATGCCAGAAAAATTACAGTAATTCAGGAAACAGAGACTAGTTTGTAACTGGCTGCCCGAGATCTGATTCAATTCCATTAGCTCCTAATTTCAACCAACGTTATTTCTAAGCCCGTTGCTACTGCTCCTGAATTGCTTTACTGTGCAGATGAACAGCTGTAAAACACATTTGAAGATTTAGAAACATCTCTGGTTTCATGTTCAGACAACAAATGGATTATGAAGACAGCAGGAAAGTAACCTTTTTAGGCACTGAAAAAAGAATAGATGTACCAATACAGCTAGAAAAGAAGTCTTCCCAGAAAAACAAAGGTGTCTTTACCAGTTTCTCCTTAGAAACAAAACCTAACAGTCCCACCCCTGTTTCTTCCTTCATGACTGAAAATGCCAGTTCTTCCTTTGCACAAACATCCACAAGTTTCCAAAAAACACCCCCCAAAAACCCAAACCAAAATGGACAGCCACCCCAGAAGCACAGATTAAAACCAACCCTGACCCCCAAAAGAGGTGCTAAGCCCCATTTCTCAGTCGCTTAACTTTTGTAACTTACCTGCTGTAAGGCTTGGGTGAAGAGTTTTAGATATCCTATTTTAAAACCCCACTGGACTGCTCTTTTTTTGCTATAAGCAGCTTGGAACTTGATTCTTAAGCAGAGGATTTTAGGTGATGATCACTTTTGAACTAATGGCAGACTCGGTTTGTTGGGTGGAGGTTTTGTTGGGTGCTTGGGGATTTTTTTTGGTGGCTTTTTTAGATAAAGTGTGAGTAAATTAGATGATGAAAAACATGCACAGAGGTTCATAATTCAGCAATAAACTACTAAGTATTAAAAATCCTAAAGTGATCAGGATGACTGCTTTTGCTGAGCCAGAACATCAGTGATGCTGCTGATTGGAAGCATCTGGTAATGTTATATTGTTTTGTGGGCTTTTGTATCAATTATGTGCTAGGTGCTTTCTGAATGCATGAGAAAGATCATCCAGTTTTGAATTAATTAGTTCAGAATTCACTATGGGTACCCAGAAATAAATTTTTCAGAAAGCAGGAATGTCATAGCTGGCTCCTGAAGATCCATTTCCAGATCACTGGTTTTTCTAAGTATTTTTTTTTTAAAAATACATTCCAGGTCTCCTTCTCTAAGATACTGAACTATGAAGTGTAAAACAGAGCAAACGCAATCTTCAAACCATAACATCAACCAGGGTGAAACTCAAAACTGAAGGCCAGTCTCAGAAGGCTCTGCTACCCTCAGAACACAATGCTGGCACTTCAGAGGAATTTTTTTGCTTTCATCCACTTAAATGTGGCAGTACTTGAATCAGTACTTTCTTCCAAACTCCCACCACTCGTTCAAGACTAAATAGAAACCATATTTATTCCTGTAATACAAACCTCTTCTGACTTTCAAATTCTATAAATGCAACTTTAGCATGACATAAATTTTATTCACATAATGGAAAGCCCAATGCAAAATTTAGATTCGTATAATCTTGAGATTTTGGCTGACCAAATATTCTCAGTGGTTTAGCTTAATTCCAAAATTTTATTCCTGATAACTGCTGCTAAACTGTCTCCCAATTTTGGGTTTTTCCCATAATAAAGTCAGAGTTCACTAAATACATTATTTTATCCAAGGGCTTTGGGTTTGTTTTGGTGTTGTTTTTTTAATCAAATACTAGTTCTTCCTCTATATAAAACTACTAAAAAGCATTAATACATTACTGATATCCAATTAAATACAAAGAGAAAAGTGAATTTGGATACATCTGGTAATTTCAAGTTGTTGATGTTTTGCTTTTCTGCTTTGTTTTTCTTTTTTAAAATCATCCAGCACTTCATCGTACTTTGTCTTCACAACATTTGAGATCTCACATATCAAACCTCATTCTTTTCATGGCATTGATCATAGCGGGGTGCAAATGGAGCAGTAGAATCCCTTCACATTCCTAATCACATTGCATACACAGCTAGCCAGCATGGAAATCACTAGTCTCCTATTTCTTGTTAAATTAACAAACAACAAGCAAAACCCAGTCTGCTTCAAGCTGAAACTAAGACCAAGCCATGGAACAAGAAGCAAGAGTTATATATGGAGATGACAGAATTCTTTTCTTATTAATCACATCACAGCAAGAGGAGTTAGGAGATAGTTTTGTGCCTGCTAGTGACACTGTGTAATATTAATAATACTGCTTCACTGTTCTGTTGTGGGTTTTTTTTCCCATTTAATTAGCTTCTTGTAGCATCCATCATACTGTTTTCAAATTTGATGAAAGACTTTTTTTTAAACTTAAACTGCAAATATAGATAAAAATGTAAACTACATTACAGTTTACCACAAAGCTGGGAACAGCTGAGGGTTCCCAGTTGTACTATACACACAGCTGGCGACATGGGGATCACCTCTGATGATAGAGAGGATGCTCCCTGCATTCCTGATCCTAAGCTAGTCTGGGGCAGCTAAGAATAGCAAACATAGCCCCAACAGGTGAATCACCATGTTATTCTGCAGAGAACCAGAGGCTACTGTAGCTGCGACTACTACGAGATGCCAGCCCCTCCGGCATCTCTCACGATGTTGCCATCACAGCTCCCAACAAGTGGAATTAAGGTCCATCTCCATCTAAGCCAGATGCCTTTGCTCTATGCTCTATATTTCAGTTTAAAGAGAATGGTGTCAAGATGTTCAATCTGGCTCAGACAGTACCTATTGTTGCAGCTGATGGAAATGTCTGTGCAAATAATTCTGGGATCCTTGGACTGCATGTTAATTTGTAAAAAAGGAATTCCCTCCTCCTCCTTTTCCTAAAAAACAAAGCAATGTCCTCATCAAGAATATGGAGACATAAGATGGCATAAAGAGCTGAAAAGTGCACTTAAAGTAAGTTTTTAATTTATTCTGGAAAAAAAAGAAAAATAATGTTGAGGGTGGAGATGACAGTACTTACATCTGCATGTAATTTCTAAACTTGACTGCTAATAATGTACTCCACCTCATGCAGACAAGCTCAGGGTACATTTAATCTAGCCAAACTCCATACTAACAGTAGTAACACTCCAGCCTAGAACTTTGCAAAAGGCAGTTTGCTATCCTGTGTATGGACACTGAACAACTGAGGCCTGGGCTGCTGCCAGTTCTCTGCTCAACTTAAAACCATGATGCAATTGGAGCTATTTACTGTCAATAGATCCTTCTGGAAGTGAAAGGTATTATAAACTCACCCAGTTAGTTGTGTGTCTCTGAAGAAGCAGATGTATAAAAATAATAATAATAATTAAAAAAAAAATTCTTATTTGACTAATACTTTGCAGATACCTTGTGTCAGAAACACCTGCATTTGTGTCATTCTCTTCCTCCTTTTACAAGAATCTTATATTCTCCAAGAGCAGAAAACATTTTTTCAGGTGTGATTTCTGATATTCTCTGCAAACACTGAAATATCACCACAGTCTTCAGCTAATATAGATCATAAAAGGGGCTTAAAGAAAAGAGTGTCAGGCTATATTCATTTAATCTCACAAGTCAGTTATACTAACAGATTCACCCCACACCTCCCACTCATGCAGTTCCTCCCATTGAAATAATTTCTGTCCATAGTGAAGTCCTGGTTAGAATTTTGACCACTCTTCCACCTGTTTACATCAGTATTAGCCTTAATCCATTTAGTCACTATTCCTAAAGCAGGAGTACAGGCCTGGCAAGTGCTCCTTCATTATGAGGTTACTGGTGTCCTTATTTCTACGCTCAAGGTCTACGGCTTCTGCAGATATTCCCCAGTGCTTAAAGAGCTTCCTAAGCAGCTTCTGGGAACATATGTTGTTTTTACTAGCTCTGGGTAGAGTTTCACTACGTGTGCCAAGAAGATCTCTGCAGGGCCCTGTCAGTGATCAACTGATTTAGTGTTCAAAATTAGAACCCAAGCCCATCTACTTCTGGCAGATTCGCTACGGAAGTCTTAATTCTTATCTGGATTCTGCATATCCAATCATAGTTACTTGATTTTATTTACCCTGACGTTTTATCTACTGGCACATTAAAACAGGCTGGCAGGACAGTGCACTCTGTAGAGCACATTAAAACAGGCTGGCAGGTACCTGTCTGACCTGCAAAGTCTTCCCCAAACAAATAGCTTGCTTAGAAACTGCCTTAAAGAAAATGCATAGAGATAGGATTTGTATTGCTACAAACCATCTATTTAACAGCAACATCAGTCTTTTTTTAATTCAGTGGAAAGTCTGCGTGATAACACAGCTCCCAAAACAAGAGCAGCCTGCTAAAATGTTTTCTAGGAAGTACACACTGGATCAGTGGATTTTATTTCCCCCCCCTCAGCCTCCTCAGAAATGGTTCCAGTAGGGAATTTAAAATTATTGGTTATTACTTTACTATTCCTAATTAGCTTTTAAAACCCATCTGTTTTCTATGAACACCATGTTGAAACTGCTGCTCAGAATACCGTACGGAAAAGTTAACTGCAGGGATCCATGGTTCATGCTGCGTCTGCTAAGTCCTCCATAGATGGAATCCTGACAGACTTTTCCTTTGTGGAAAGGGGACTAGAGCAATATTTTTTGGTATAAACCTCTTAGCTTACCAGTCTAAAAGAATCACTTGAAACTGCTACACAAATATTTACATTCAATATGTCCCAGTTACCTAATGGTACCTTTAAAGGAGCAAGAACTATTTATAAACACGGAGCAACTCAGCCATCCTGAAATCTGTTTATAGGCAAGGATTGAACACAGCTCTCTGTAGAGCTGTACTGAAGTCTGAAACTGATTTTTATGATTCCTCCACTGCATTTAAGACCCAGATCAAACAAAGCACAACAGTTCAGAGCCTGCAAGTGAGCAACAGTGAGATTTGCTGGATCTGTGCTGATTTTTTTACATGCAGATCCCAGAAATATTTATGTATTGCCCTTTGCATCAGCCAGTTACTACTGCAAGAAGTATACACAGGGAATTAAAAGGCAGTGAGACTCAGCAAGATCAGAAAAGCTGTAAAATTTGGTAATATAAGTTATGAAAATCACACTATTTAAAAATACATGTTTCCTCTCCCTCCAATCTTATATTAGAGATGGGAAGAGCAAAATCTTGAAACATTTTTATAAAGGTATTTTAGGGCTTTTTAGCAAGTATGTAAATTAGAAAAGCAAATCATTAATTTTAATGTCTCACAGGCAATATATGCATATGCATCTTCTCTCAGTCTCTAACTATGCCATCTTCCCGGCCACGCATTTTAGAAGTTATTCAAGTCCTTTGCCAGCTCAGAGATTGCACAGTAAATACTGACTTTTCCCTGTTGAAATTTTAAAATTTCACAGACATTTCTGTTTTTAAAATTAAGACTTTTACTTCAGTCAAGTCTACTTCAGTCATGTGGACTAAAACAAAAGCCACGTTTATTGTGTGTCTTTGTAAACTCCTTATATGCAAGGCAAATGAATGCAGAAATCTATGTGGATTTATTACCAACAACAAAATGATGTGGCAGATGCTGCATCAGCTTTTTCTAAACCTGTCAGGTGATGTTCTTTTAAAGAAACACTGCAAAAGTGCATTTCATTTACTTCATGATGGCCTCTCCGATCTCTTAATTCTAGGATACACAATTACTCATGCTTTACTAACATTAGGCTATGACAAATTCAGCCAAAAGAAAAGTAAAACTTTAGCAAAGCGACTTGGGTTTGATTTTAAAAAATACTCTTCATTTGGCAAAATTCCTAAAAAAAACCCAACTCTTCATTTCACTGAATTCCCTCCCTGCATAGTGAGAATTTACTTACCTAATTAGAGTGGTTTGAATCTTCATTATTCCATCACTTAAAACCCAAGAAGTATTTTTCATCGAGTTGCAAGATTCCTTATTCTTTCGATATGGTGTTTTAAATAATTTTTACAGCCACAGCCAAAAATTTATTGTGCTTTTCTGACTGATTTGCCATTAAAAGATTTTATAATCACTCAATACTGTCATAACAAAAACAACAATAAAGATCCCTATTGATATCACTGGGTTACAATATCCTTTTTAAACTAAAATCCATTCCACATTGGAGGAAAGATCGCAGCAGGGAGAAAATCCAAGTGAAAATTCACATTCCAGTGTTTTCCTATGATTTAGAAAGAGCCCATAGTATGACTCTCAATAAGCTCATGAATTAAATAATAAAAATAATAATGAAAAAATGGTTGAATTTGCTGTTGTTTTAAGGATACAAATTCAGAAAACAATTCTATTTGTGTATTTTACAAACCAAAGTCAAGCACGTACACGGTAAAGAATGCTCCTGCTTAAAGTCACTTTTTCTCACTGAAACCTGGTTGTACACTACTAGAATAAGAGCTTCCTTGTTAATACTCCATTCTATAGAAAACCTGCACTTCCTAGTAAATGACTTTCATAGAATAAGACAAAATTACAATTCGCTGCCTGCCAACTGAGGACAGTTTACAGGTAAGTCACTCTCACAAACAGGCAGGTGTCATACACGCAAGATCTAGCCCTTAGCTAAAAATAAAAACTTTTCAAGTACTCTAGTCAGATTAAAAGTGACTCACAGTAAGAGGGAGGATGAATCATCTAAAACATTTTGAGATTAATTGCGTATGGATATATAAAACTCTGAGGAAAAAAAGGTGGTCACATGAAACCTCTAACTCCAGGCTCATCCCTAATAAAGTCAAATTACACAAGAGATATTAATATTTATTTCTCATGTCACACGTGACAAGGACTTTTCAGTTCATTCCCAAGTCAGTTTTGAACTTCACATAACCCTTTTTTTTCCACAAAACAAAAGAGGAAGTGTTATAATTCTTAGTTTAAGCACCAGTGTACTAACTAGGATACATAGTTGGGTCTTCAAGTGAGAATATTGGATGCTAGCTTTCCTCCTCTATCCTTTCCCAATATTTACAGCATCAAAGCATTTTTGTTCAGAGCAGTAAGAATTGCACCAATATGTCCTGTTGCCAGAAAAATTTTGGGAAAAGGAAAAGATTCCATTTAAAAGATGGATCCACTTCTATCTATCAGGGAAACAAGCCAGGAGACAGGAATATTTTTTCCTCTACTGAACATGTGGCTTCCATAGAATTTCAGCAATGAACTGTGCTACAGATGGAGGGAAAAAAAACCCAGAACACAAACCACATTAGAAGATTTGGAATTCATTTTTGATATGAAATGAATAAGCTGCAAACCCAAGAGCAGTGAAATATGGGGGAGTCGTACATAGCAGGAATACCCAAAACCAATTCTCACACTTTTTCCTGGTGATAACGTCCAATTAGGTATGTCAGTCCAAAAACAAGAACAAATTTCTTTCAGCAAAGGAAATCTGGCTTTTGAACTACAAGAGTATTCATAAGACAAATAATAACAAATAAGAAATCCACGGTCTATATCAACAGCCACTCTGATACTAAAACTGCAGGAAATGCTGTTTGTGTATGAAAACAAAGGACAAAATACAGAGCCTTTGCAAATCAGATTTCACCATTTTTTCATCTTCCTCTTAGACTTCACCAGCTTACAATACTGATTTCACTGTACTTATGCTCCAAGTAAAAATTTATCAAGTAATATACATTACAAATACTTCAAGTATATATGAACATAAATATTACAAATATGTTCTAATACATAAGTTTTGAAATATTAATCTTCTGTGCCAGAGCTTGCATGAGTACCTGCAGAAGACAGACAGATTTCCCTGCTGAACCCCTCTGCTCCAAGGAAGTGTAGAGAATATTTTTCCCTTCAATTTCTCTTAAATAACTGGCCTATTTCCCCAAAAAAATATCTAAAATGGAACCCCTTAACTAGATGAATTGGAGGTTAGAGGGAAGAAGGGCAAAGGCAAACATGCCAAACCTACTAGCCCAAAATTCTAACTTGCCATTTAGCTTACAAGTTATGTTCTATTCTTTTTGCTTTCTTCTGAAACATACTAGTTTAAAATAAATATGAACAAAACAAATATTTAATAACATTGCAAACACTGCATATTTTCACAAAAGGAAAATATTATTGTTGACATTGTAAAAAAGAAAAGTGTTGCAAGAACAACGAATCTACTGCGAAAGCACTGAGTATCACCCCTTCATATGCAAAGACTACTAACTTCAAGCCACAATCATGGTCACTGTTCCATTTAAGATCTGGGAAGCTCTTTGTGTTTTGAAGTTGGCTCATGTTGCTATTACTTCAATATTGGGGTGCATTAAAAGGAGCGTGGCAAGCAGGTCAAAGGAGGTTATTCTCCCCCTCTACTCTGCCCTGGTCAGGCCCCACCTGGAGTATTGTGTCCAGTTCTGGGCTCCCTGGTATAAAAAAGACAGGGATCTCCTGGAGAGAGTCCAGTAGAGGGCTACGAAGATGATTAAGGGCCTGGAGCATCTCCCCTATGAGGAAAGGCTGAGTGAGCTGGGGCTGTTCAGCCTGGAGAAAAGAAACCTAAGAGGGGATCTGATCAATGATTATCAATATCTGAAGTGTGGGCCAGCCTCTTCTCAGTGGGCTGTGGGGACAGGACAAGGGGCGATGGCTCAAGTTGAAGCACAGGAAGTTCTGCACCAAACCGGGGAAGAACTTCTTCCCAGTGAGGGTGAGGGAGCCCTGGGACAGGCTGCACAGAGGGGTGTGGAGTCTCCTTTTCTGGAGATATTCAGGAGCCATCTGGACACTGACCTGTGCAACCTGTCCTACGGAACTTGCTTTGGCAGGGGGGTTGGACTCAATCTCTGGAGGTCTCTTCCAACCCCTATGATTTCTTGAATCTGTGAATTTTGCTACTTTCCCTTCAGAGTCTTCAGACTACTGTGTTTAAAGGATCATTGCAAATTAATCAGCTAGCAATATTTTAAGCATTAAAGATGACTATCCCCTTTGCTTTCTCTGACAAACTGTTTCATGTTTCCTGCCATTGTCATGGTTTAGCCCAGTTGGCAGCTACAACAGCCACACAGCCGTTCGCTCGCTCTCCTCCTCCAGTAGGATGAGGTAGAGAATCCAAAAGGGAAACAAAAAAACAAACCCCAAAACCAAAAAGAAAGACCCATGGATTGAGATAAAGAAAGTTTAACAGGACAGAAAAGGAAGATAATAATACTACAAAAAACAAGTCGTGAACAGCACAATTTCCCAGCACCTGAAGCCAATACTCAGCTAGTTCCCAAGCTGTGCTGCCTCCCAGCCAACCCCCAGCTCTATACCGGGCATGAAGTCAGATGGTATGGAGTATCCTTTTGATCAGCTTGGCTGTGTCCCCTCCCAGCTTCTTGGGAGCACTCCACCTTCTCCTTGGCAGGACAGTATGTGAAGCTGAGAAGTCCTTGACTGCTTGGCAATAACTATAAACATCAGTGTGTTATCAATGCTATTCTCATCCTGAATCCAAACCATGGTACTATGCCAGCTGCTAGGAAGAAAATTAACTCCATTCCTGCCAAAACAAGGACAGCCATTAATTATCAAAGAGAATGCAATTTTTCTTAATAACAGAAACGAATCTAGAAGAAAAGTTCACATTTTAAGATTTCATAGACTTAAGACACACTGGCAATCTGGTTACAGCCAACCACGAAGCAGCTTCTGTAACAGATCGACCAATCTGAAAGACAAATCTTAAAACTAGAAAGGCCGTTTATAGACCGACCCTGTTATGAACAGGAATGGAGAAAATTCAGCCTTAAGACACTTTTGTATGTGGTTGGTACACAGCTTTATGCTGTGAAGGTGTAACAGGTTTCTTTGAGAAAAGTTTGTGTGTTTAAATGTGATAAAGAAGAACTGTTTCTGAAGTACCACACGATAATTAAATCAAGGGAAAAAAATATTCCAAGATCTCAAAGCAATGAGGAACCTGTGACACAAATCCTAATCTGGCATATGACAGCTGCAGAATGAACTCAAAAGATTTTTACCAGACTAATTATCTGTTAATGGCCAGGCTCAGCGGGGACACAGCAAATTCCCAAGGTTTAGTTTCCAAGCCATGTGACTCAATCTTTAGCATGGCAGATGGCAGACAATGACTGCATACCGCTCTTTTATTCCAAGAGCTACACACACCATTTCTGTAACCCAGCACCAAAATTATTGTAATCATACATCAACAATGATATGACCTTACCACTGGTGACACCACTATTTCTGTAGTGATTGTTTCCCACACTGTGCCGCATGTCATTTAATATTAGGTGCTGTCAGCTCTTGGTGTGCGCAGAGGAAAATTGAAAACCCAGTAGGATTTATCCTCTCTATAGACCCACAAAGACTCCAGCAAGTTGGATTGTCACTTTTAGCAAGGCACACGCATGTGCTTTTGGCTAAAATATCAGCAATTTCCTTTTTCAGTTGCCACACTCTGATTTAAAAGCATTGACCTCAAATCAAGGTCTGATTTTACATTGATTTTGAGAAATACTCTTATTTTACCATTCCACTTCACCAACCTGTTAGTTTGCTTGCAGTGGGTATTACATATCTAAACCTTATCTCACCGAAAAAGATTGAATTCACACCCAGTGGACCCCGGCCATTACATTCTCAGTTACACCACACCCCCAAGACAGAGTTATGTATCCTTGTGGGGATATTTTTATCTGCATTCTATTTTATCTGTACTATATTTTAGGTTATCAACCTCCAGAAATTAAGAATAATATACAGGGAGTCCTCTGTCTGCCTCCATCCCCCACCAAATTCTAAAGACCTTTGTTCCAGGGCTAAACTGTGGCTGTGACCTTTATTTTTTGCATATGCAACAAAGCCGAAGAGCTGTCTCCGCATTATTGTTCACTGCCAATTTAAGACATTCTTTGGAGATGACTCACTAGATGTTCAATGTTCTGCTGCTTTTTTAATACTATTTCTGCAGCACCTGTTACTTTTAAACAAAACCCTTGCTATTTTGCATTTTCTTTTTGATAATTGGTCCGGTGATGTGGTTCTCTGACAACTGGGATAAAAATTGTGAATACATTCTAAGGTAAATCCTAAATCACACATTATTTCCCTGTGGCCTTCACACTACTGCAGGCAATGAAAATGCTTTGGAAAGTGTTCCATGACAAGATTTGTAGCTGGAAAAATCTCTCTGTATTTTCATATTTAGGGTATTTTTCAGCTATCTGCATCTATGACAGGGCACAGTTAATTTCAGGTTAGTTGCAGACAACCCTTCCTTCCATAAATAACGTTAGATGGGAATATTTCTATATCCATGACAGAGGCCAAAATTACCTCCTCTGCCTGAGTAGACTATTTCCTCCTTTCTTCTAGCAATAAATAACCGTGGCTTCCAGTTCTGAGCGTACTGACTGAAAGTCTGAACAAAATTATCACGTCCATGGATGAATTAATTTCCTGTCATACAGGCTTCCTCCAGATTAGGGCCACTTTGTTTTCCTTGGACTTCTAAGATTTGTATCTCACTCTGTCTAGCCAGACAGCATTCTACGCATGTTCTCTGAAACAATACTCGCCTCTAGTACAAGCCCAACTTGGCCTAAATCCCTTTTCATACCAAATATTAGAAGATGTTTGCTTACACTGAAATAAGACTTACTCTACCTGTAAGCCCTGATGAACGAATTCTCTCTGGTATGCCTGTGTGTACACGTGCACATTTTAATGTTCAGATTTTTGCTGTTTTATCTATAGCTCAACAGCTTTTCCAAAGTTGTAGATAGACTTTAGTTACAGAAAACACTGAAAAACAAACAAAAAAATGTTTTAGGAGACCTCAGAGACTGTTAGAGCCCATTTATCTGCTCCAACAAAACCCACCTCTTTGTTAATCTTAATTTTACAGTGACTAGTGACCACTGATTTCCATTAGATCTGATTAACTTTAAGCCTATTAATTCTTTTCCTATGCACAGGGAAGACACAGAATTTATTTTCCTTTCCTCTGTTGATAGTTGGTTTTGTTTGTTCATCCACTGAAAACTTCATGGTCTTTCTCTAGTCTAAACAATTCCATTTCTTTCATTCTTTCTTCATAGAATATTGTTTTCTTGATTCTTTTTACTCTTCTCTGGATTTTCCATAATAAACCTGTCTCTTGCTGATGTCACTGCATGGAGTGAAGCACATACATCAGAAACCTGATGACTGACCACACCTTCCATGTAGATGTTCGCTTTCCTGTCCTGTGCACCACCACTGACACCATTAACTCACCTTTAGGTGTGATCATTTACCATTTCAAGCAGAACTACCAGCCATTTCTATCTGCATAGTTGATAACCAGTAAGGCTCAGATTACTCAACTTGCTTTATCCTAAGGTATTTCTGCAGTTTGTCAAGATAATCCTAATTTTCTATTGTCAGAATTCCCTGTAGCTCATCTGTTTGGTGTGTTCTTTGAATTTATTAAGCATGTCCTCCATTCCACCCTCCAGGTCATTTACAGTGACTAGCACAGACACCCATCCATTGAACCCCACTCAATGTAAAATTCCAGTTGCAATGAATCATCAATAATCATTCAGAACAAGAGTATTATAGAATCATAGGGTGTGCTAGATTGGAAAGTATCTGTAAAGGTCATCTAGTCCAACCTCTCTGCACTAAGCAAGGACATCATCACTAGATCATATCGCGTAGAGACCCACCAAGTCAGACTTTGAATATCTCCAGGGATGGGGCCTCCACCACCTCTCTGGGCATCCTGTTCCAGTGATCTACCACACTCATATTGAAGAGTATTTTCCTAATATCCAACATAAACTACCTTTCTCTTGTTTAAAACCATCACCACTTGTCCTAGTGCTACGTACCCTTGTGACATGTATTACAATTGTCCATCCAGTGAGTAGCATATTTTTTCTAGATGATGCTCCCTTGGCCAACTCATGTGAAAAGACAGTGTCACATAGCTTGTTTCAGATACAAGTAGCCACAGTAGTTTTCTTCCCCTTCTCTCTCTCTCTCATCATTTCATAACTCTTCATTGTTGAAAAACCACCAACAAAAAACACACACCCTAAACCCTACATCATACATTCTGATGAAGCATTTTGTGTCCTGAGCTCAACTCAAATGAGCAGAGTCCCTCAACAGACAGGTGCTTGGTGACAGCCCTTCACACCTATAACACACATAAAGGTGGCTGTACCAAATAACATGGAATTTTTGAACTTCCAAGCAATAAAGGTATTCCACAGATACGTAGTTACTTGTGAAAGGGGAAAAATGATCCAGCCAACCATCACCAAGTGATTCACTGCAATTTTTTTCAACATAAGTCTCTGAGTGAAGTTTACTTAGCTCAGTCTCATCCAATGAACATCAGCTATAGGATGATTAGACTATTCTAGGACCCCTCTATACAGTTTTTCAGAGTTTCACTATGCCTTGGAAAGTAACCATTAGTTCTTCCACATTAGTTTTGTCCATCTGGTGAATGAAAAACATCACTCTTGAGAACTTGTCCTGGAGGCAGCAGGATGACCATGAGCCAGCAATGTGCCCTCCTGGCTAAGAAGGCCAATGGCATCCTGGGGTGTATTAGAAGGTGGTGGTTAGTAGGTCAAGAGAGGTCCTTCTCCCCTTCTACTCTGCTCTGCTGAGACCCCATCTGGAATATTGTGTCCAGTTCTGGGCCCCTCAGTTCAGGAAGGACATAGAACTCCTTGGAAGAGCCCAGCAAGGGGTCATCAAGATGATGAAGGGAGTGGAACCTATTCCTTATGAAGAGAGGCTGAGGGAGCTGGGCCTCTTTAGCCTGGTGAAGAGGAGACTGAGGGGTGACCTTATTCATGGTTATAAATATGTAAAGGGTGAGAGCCAGGATGACAGAGCCAGGCTCTTCTCAGGGATGACCAGCAATAGGAAAAGGGACAACGGGTGGAAGCTGGAGCAGAGGAAGTTCCATGGGAATGAAACTTTCCCTGTGAGGGCGAGGGAGCCCTGGGACAGGCTGCCCAGAGAGGTTGGGGAGTCTCCTTCTCTGGAGACATTCAAGTACAGCTGGATGTGTTCCTGTGGGTTTGGTCTGGGTGATCCTGCTCTGGCAGGGGGGTTGAACTAGCTGATCTTTTGAGATCCCTTCCAACTCCCAACATTCTGTGATTCTGTGATCCAACATATCTACTCTTTCAGTAGCTATATTATCAATTATATCCATAGCATCAACTCATCCATTTGCTGCAATTTGTTCAGCAAATTTAAAATTCTTTTCTAAAAGTTGACTCTACCTCTTCTGACCCTCAGCCTTTAAGCGTCCATCATTACCACTCAAAGTCTTGAAGCTAGGCAAGGAAAGATTCCTTGCCCCCAGCTGCCACTGACATTCCTCTAGAACGACATATAAGCCTTTTTATGAGTTGCAAGGAATACAAGGGCTTAGAGGTTGGGTTTTTTCCCCTCATACTTGCAGGTTAATGCAACGTTTCAGCTTAATGTGCTGTTTTAATTCCAGCAGAATTGGAATTGCACAATATTTGAAGCTTTTATGTTCTTGCAAAACTGCCTGTAGCAGAAATCCAAATCTGTGCCACTTCCAATACACTTGTGAATGTGCCTACACTAGCCTGAGACCCAAGACAAAGACTTCCTTTGGTTTCAGCAGTGTATTACACATAATGCCTGATAACATCAAAGCAAGATTCCATTATGGGTTTTTTTTTCTCAGCCTGCAAGAGATATCAGTGATGTCACAATACAATTAAATGCCACTTAAAAAAAAAAAAATACAATTAACTGCTGGTGTCTGGTTCCTTAAAATAAAGTCTACAGCCAATGAATTAAATACCAAGTAGCCTTTCCACTGTCCTTAGGTAGGAAAGAATTGAACTAAAGATAAATATCTGCTAAAATTACTCAGTTAACTGCAATAAAATTTATTTTTAAAAAATCTCTTCCAAGAATGAATTGGCACCAAAAATTGGAACAGTGAGAAAACCAAAATTCCTGTGTTCCAAAACTTGTCCCAGGACTAAACAGTCAGGTCTCACTGAGGTTAAGATTCTAGTAAAATCACTATACTAATGGAGATTTTCAACTTTGAATGGCAGAAGCCTGTATGCCAAAAGATCAGAAACTAGAATATGGGGAATATTGGTTGTACTAATAAACGAGACCTCTCTTGCTCACCCCTGGGTTTTGTTTCTGCTGTCTATGATGGGTAAGTTAATAGCTTCAGTTGGTCTCTTTTGTATTCCTGGTACAAAGCAAATATCAAACATAGAATCTATCATCTCCACTAAGAACTTTCAAATCTGTCACTAGAAAAGAAAATACTACCAAGAGAGCATTAGGAGTCTGATGAACACTTCCAAATGTGGTAGCTGTTTTTCCAGTTACCCATTCATTTTTAATGAACACACCTTAGGAAAAACTTTGTTAAGAGAAAAGTAGGAAGATTTTTGTTTCAGAGATAGCCACCAATCTACCCATGGCCCATGAAAAATGTCTTTAAAGTAAAGCTTATCTGTGGTATGCCCTCACTATTTTGGGAGTGGAGTCTTTTTCAATCCTGTTATGGATATTAATCCATGAAGCTGCAACATAATACAAGCTTAAAAAGTTATGATCTTCCTGGAATGAGAATTTAATTCTCTTTTGTGTGTCAAACAATACGTGCTTCAGAGTTCTGTATGGCTTTTTCCAAGCTTCTCACAGGAAATTCCTCTCACACACACACCCCCATATATAATATATCCTATGAAACAATCAGTGCAGGTAATTTACCATTAAGTTGCTACCCTACACTTCACAATGACTGAAGCTTGTTTAGCAAGATAGAGATGCTCCATTCTCTGCCAAGATAATGAAAGGTTAACTTCCCAGCTAGAGGAGTTTCAGTCTGGCTGTCCTTGCCTCTCAGTAGGGTAGTGATAAATTCCAGCAGCAAATAGAAAGGAAAAAAATTGCAGCCAAGTAAGGAAAACACTTTGGTCAAGTAAATACACTGGGCAAGCATCAACGTCAGAAGCACAAAGACTGGACTAGCAGGAGCCTGCATTGCAGAGTCAAAGCCTAGTTGCTTTTCCAGGAGTGTTTTTCCTCCCACAGAACCTCCCACAAAAAGGAGGTAAAAAGTTGGTTGCTCAAGAGCTTAAAAGTGAAAAGTCAGCCTTGCATCAGTGTAATTTTAAAAAGTATTCTGTACTTGAGGTTACAAAGCACCAATATTCTAAGTTAGAGCATCCATACTGAAATTGAAAAGGAAAACTTGTAAAAATTAAAAGCTGAATAATTTTCTGCCTTCATATACAATAATCAAGGAAAATATCCCAGAAGGATGTTATTCTCTGTGTTTCTATTATCAACATGATGTTGCTACTATCAAGATTAATGAAGTCAGAAGAGTAAATAAGAACTATTTTGAGGACATCCTCAAAAATGCTGGAAAAGCGTTTTTCATGGATCACTGGTCTCATGGGGTTTTTTTACTACATTAAATAGTTCTATTGGAAAATAAATTACCCCATAAGTTAACAGAACAACACATTCCCTAATAAAACAAATGCAAATTCTATACAGGCATGTTTTAAGCACTTGAATTTCAGTATCAATTCTCTATTAAACAGAAAACACAACCTAACCACTCCCAAACCCCACAAAAATTGTCTATTTCCTCAGAGATAAAAATATGAAGAAGCAGGGAAAATTAAAAAAAAAAAAAGCAAAACCCTGAGAAACACAAGAGCTCCATTTACAGGAACATAACCATTTACAAAATGCCTCTTCTTCTTTTTTTAATGGTTGCCTTTCAAGCTGTGCCAACACTACAATGAACATAAAAGATCTGCTTCCCAAGCAGATTTAGAAGAATAAGCAATTACTGCATTAGAGAAAATAGGCTCAGAAATTTCCACGGATTGGCAGCAAAGGGACTCGTCGTTTGCCAAACCCCTGTTGTGGTTTAACTGGGCGGGCAGCTAACACAACCATGCAGTCATTTGCTCACAGCACTCATCCCCCCTCACCCCCACAGTGGGATAGGGGAGAGAATCTGGGGGGAAAGAAGGGAAAAAAATAAAATTAAAACTCATGGGTTGAGATATAGGCAGTTTAATAAGAGAGAAAAGGAAGAGAATAATAACAATAATATCATATACACAACAAGTGATGCATAACACATTTGCTTCACCAGCCACTGACCAATGCCCAGCTAGGTCCCAAGACATTGTCACACCCCCAGCCAGCTTCCCCCAGTGACATACTGAGCATGGTGCCAGTTTGGGTCAATTGTCCTGGCCATGTCCCCTCCCAGCTTCTTGTGCACCCCCAGCCTCCTTGCTGGAAGGGCAGTAAGAGAAGCTGAAAAGTCCTTGTCCTAGAGTAAACATGGTCCAGCAACAAACAACAGCAGAGTGTTATCAACATGATTCTCATCCTAAGTCCAAACCACAGTACTATACCAGCTACTAGGTAAAAGTTTACTCTACCCTAGCTGAAATCAGGACATCTCGTTATGTCCTTGGACATCAACCTCTACATACACCAGCAACGTAACAAACAGAACAAAGGAAAAAAAAATCCCTATTGCCTATAACTGGCATCAGCCCTTCAGTTTGAGAAAAAGAAGCAAACAAAGAAAATCTAGGGAGTCTCTATCTTCCTAGATAAGCAGGAAGAGGATTTTATCAGGGGGTTTAAAGCCACAGGTCTTCCATGCAGGGCACGATATCCCATTACAACTTAAATCACAATTACAATAAGGTTGAGCAAGCAAAGGCTCCTTTCCAAAGTCTGTGGACAAGCAAAGGGGAAGGGAGGTCTCCACATTAGTGCACTACTACTGCTGAAACAGCTTCTACTGAGAGGCAGTTGATAAAAGGGATTAGCAGTGAAAACAAGGGGTTACCCAATCCTGCTTGAGAACACAAATATCCGCAGTCCATGTTGGATTGTTGATTTTATCACAGAAAGGCAAGAAGGAGGAACTACAGCAATTAGAAATCTTAAACTTATTTTGGAGCATTACCAATGACTGTTCCTCCTCATCCTTTGGTCTGAAGACAGCCACCGCCCACCATAGGTGACAGCAACGTGCAAGAAACATATGTGAGATCGATCATTAATTAATTCTACTGATTCCTGATAAACTGCTGCATCTTCCACATAGGTGCAGACCAGCGAGTTTCTACACTACTGACAGTGTAATAGAAGAGGTGACTCTGAACCAAGACTCCTAGTTTTGGCAGTTTCCTTTCATGACTCCTCCCGTCTACTTGCTTGAGAAGACCAGAATCAACTTATCTGAGACAGTAACAGAAGACTTCATGGGCAAAAGAGACTAATTACTGTATAAACTCAAAGCTATTTTATTATAAATTAAATATGACTAAATTACATTTTGGATGTTCCTAGAAAGGATTCTCTCTTAACCAGTCTCGTTAACAAATCTCATTAAAAATCAAACCTAGTAGCAATACCACAGAGCACATTATAATGCCACCAAATACTGAAAATCAAGAGTCTTAGCGATGTGTTTGCCTCGCTGTATTTAATATCGAAGTAGTGCTTTTCAAGTTCTTAATTATAAGAAGTGAATCCACAGCACACAGAACACCACCAGACAAAGAGACCTCATAGTGAGACAATGTGAGTAACTGCACTTGTTCTGCAGTGCATCTGCTAGCAACTTTCAACACAAAAATGTGCTTTTTCAGTACTCTCTAGGAGTAAAGGATCACATCACACTGAATATCTCCTTCTCTGGAGATGAATTCAAGCCCCATCTGGATGCCTATCTGTGTAATCTGTCCTAAGGAAGGAGTTCCTCAGGGGTTGGTACTGGGACCTGAATTATTCCGTATATTCACTGATGACTTGGATGACGGAATAGAGTGCACAGTCAGCAAGTTTGGTGACAACACAAAGCTGGGAGGGGTAGATGACACCCCAGAGGGCTGTGCTGCCATTCAGCAAGACTCAGACAGGTTGGAGAGTTGGGTGGGAAGAAGTTTAATGAGATTTAACAAGGGCAAGTGGAGGGTCTGGCATCTGGGGAAGAACAACCCCAGGTACCAGTATAGGTTGGGGACTGGCTTGTTGGAGAGCAGCGTAGGTGAGACGGACCTGGAGGTCCTGGGGAACAGCAGGATGACCATGAGCCAGCAATGTGCACTCATGGGCAAGAGGGCCAATGGCATCCTGGGGTGTATTAGAAGGGCTGTGGTTAGTAGGTCAAGAGAGGTCCTTCTCCCCTTCTACTTTGCTCTGCTGAGACCTCACCTGGAATATTGTGTCCAGTTCTGGGCCCCTCAGTTCAGGAAGGACATTGAACTCCTGAAAAGAGACCAGCACAGGACCGTGGAGATGATGAAGGGAGTGGAACCCCTTCCTTATGAGAAAAGGCTGAGGGAGCTGGGCCTCTTTAGCCTGGAGAAGAGAAGACTGAGGGGTGACTTTATTAATGTTTATAAATATGTAAAGGGTGAGAGTCCAGAGGGTGGAGCCAGGCTCTTCTCAGTGATGGCCAGAGATAGGACAAGGGTCAATAGGTGGAAGATGGAGCAGAGGAAGTTCATGTGAATGTAAGGAGAAACTTTTCCACCATAAGGGTGAGGGAGCCCTGTGACGGGCTGCCCAGAGAGGTTGGGGAGTCTCCTTCTCTAGAGACATTCAAACCCGCCTGGATGTGTTCCTGTGGGATTTAGTCTGGGTGATCCTGCTTTGGCAAGGGGGTTAGACTAGATGATCTCTCAAGATCCCTTCTAACTCAACATTCTGAGATTCCTTTCTATTTTTGAGTGAGAAGACCTACCAAATTATTAGTAGTGTGTCTTTGCAGAAGTAAAACTAAAGGCCAAACCAAAGTTGCAAAGATATGACCTCCCTTACAGAATTATTAATTTCAGATTAAATTCTTGACCTTAGATCATGTCAGTTCCTACTTCCAGAAAGGCATTTCAGTCCTTTTGCTACTGAAACAACAATACATGGAAATGAAATGAAAGGAGGCACCAATATTTTGTATACCTGTCAGCACTGAAAATATAACTCTGCTTCTGAAAACATGTATTTTAACAAGTTTGCTTTCAAATGTTTCAAATAAAATATCACTTAATCAACAGGCAGTTCTTTTAGCAATGCAGGGAGCATACAAAAATGTTTTAACTTTTATTTTTGCTACTTAAATGTAAAGTGGTCAATTTCTGATGCATTCTCTACAATTTTAATTTTTTCTATATATTCACATTTTAATATGAATTTTTAAAGTTGCCATTTATTAAACCATCCTTTCACCAGAAGCAGGTGAAAGCATATACAATAACAAGAATTAGAGTTACAAAAACAAAGAATCTTAGATTAACTCATAAGTATTAGACAGTCACAGCAATTGATTGTCCTACCTGCTTTCCATCCAGTGTACAAAGTCTCTTCACTACACCCGAATCTAACTTAATGGCTTCTGTGATGTCAGTCAAGACCTGTTCGAAGGAGTGAGCAGTCTTCTTATTCAGCAGAATCCTCACAGCTTTCCGCGGTTTTACTCCACTTCTAATAACAGTCACTAACTTGGGTTTAATGAAATCTTTACTTTCCTTCACTTCACTCTTTGTGGATGTCAAAGATGTCAAGGATCGACTGGACCCAGTCCTTATGTTCACACACCAGTTCGGATTGACATTCTTGGTGTAATCAACCTTGCGGTATGGTTCATTGGATGCACATACATAACTTTCACCTGAAAAGAGGATGACATTTTTATAATTTAAGAGGTTTTGCAGACACTTTTTTGTTAATTAAAGAAAAATAAAGACAGATTCTTCAGGAGTCATCTTCCTGTACTACATGTGCAAGCCATTTTAAATGGAGGACTGTAAAGGATGAGAGCTTTGCACCCAAACAATACTCTCAGAATGGCTTCAGCAGGTTTCAAAAGACCTCTGGCTAAGAAATAAAAAAACCCCAACAAAAAACCCACCCCAAAAAAACCCAAACAGGTAAAGGGTAACGAGGAGGTTGAAAATTATATCCCATTTCTTTTGGATTGTAAATTCCGACTGCAGTAATTTTGCAAGTGCTTTAATTACTTGAGCTCGTAACACATGACATTAAGAGCATTCTCCTACAGCAAACATGCACATCCTTCCCTACACATTCCTCAAGTACATCCTTCAACATGGGTACACACATACCTATGTTTACTAATGAATTTTTTTAAAAGGAGTAAGTTTTAACAGAACAAAATTCAAGCACCTCAAGACCTCCTGCTGTGAAGGACACATTAATTTACCAGAAGTTAGTGCCTTTCTGCCAGGGATATGCTGTTGAAATGCATTCACTTCTGCATCTTTTTAGACCAATAAACACCTGTTGAGGCCAAAAATGAAACTGAGACTACAGGAATATGAAATTATTTGAATTCATTTGTATTTCTTTCCTAATTCAAAGCCTACACTGCTGATATCTCTTAAAGTCATGAAAGGGAGGGCAGAGCACAAAAAAATGTTATCACAGGCTAGTAATACACACCTTTCCATTAACTAATTGAAGCGGCACCAGCCATGGTGCAGACCTAAGGAATTTGTTATTTTTTCTCCATTCCTTGATAGTCTAGAGACTAACTGTGTTTCTTTTAGAAGAGGCCAATTTTCACATACACAGACTTTCTCGAAGAGGCAGATTATTACCAGAAGGATGAAAAGGAAGCAATTCCATACTGACAGAGCACACCATTCCTCCAGGCAGAAGAGCTACCTATAACTTAAAAAGCTTAGCCTGTTCCAGGATTAAACCTAAATGCTCAAGGTCACTGGTGGAACAAACCAAACCCACCTCCTATAGAGACAGCAAGAGAAGTAAAGAGTACACATACATGTATTGGACAGGACTGTAAAAGTTACAAGATCAAAGCTTTTAAACAATACTTTTACTTTCTAAACTCTGGTTTGGAGACCTGATTTAACTTAGAAGTTGTTTGGCTTACACTAAAAACTAGATAATAAACTAATTTCAACCTCCTGAAGAATGACTGAGATCTGAAAGACTTTTTTCTGTTTCTTTTCCCGTAACAATTACACTGCTTTCTAATTTATCTTGTATTCACACCTTCTTGAAAATTTAGTTGCTTTGTTTAAAAGAAAACAGTTAAGTTAATGATATGAGAATGATTTTGTTTGGGAATGTCTGTCAACCAGTTGTGCCCCCCTCCCCCCAAACACCAGTAGGACTGTTCTCCACTGAGGTACAAAGAACCAATGCGGTGTCAGGTTTTAAGGATGCCACTGCCTTGCCTGTCAATCTTCTTTTTCACCCATCCCCATCATTACTCCTCATATTCACAAAGTGGTGCACAAAACAGAAACCCAGAGAGACAAAACGAGACCCCTCTTCTTTCCCCAAAGAACGAGCAAAGAATAATGAGCTGTTTTCACCCCATAAACTCCTTGAATGGGATTTCCACATAGAATCACAGAATCACAGAATTATCAAGGTTGGAAAAGACCTAAAAGATCATCTAGTCCAACCATTCACCTATTACTACTAGCTCCCACTAAACCATGTCCCTCAATACAACATCTAGTCTTTCCTTGAACACCCCCAGGGTCGGTGACTCCACCACCTCCCTGGGCAGTGCATTCCAGTGCCTGACTACCCTTTCAGAGAAGTAGTACTAGCACTAATCTACAGGTAGGGAAGAAACACAGTTTAGAAAGAACTGCCATGGCCTAGAAGCTTACCCTGCCTCAGAACTTTACACTAAATTGCAACAAGTCTCCAAGCAATCTGATTTAATTAGAGCTCCTTTGATCAAGATGCTGGATGAGATGACCTCAGAAGGTGCCTTCCAAACAAATTTATCCTACAATTCAAAATAGGTGAACAATTCTATTAAAACAGCTCTTTTCAGACATCTTTCACTCAACTATCTTGTTACTGTGAAATAGCATGAGATTGTCAAGTTTTCTTACAGCAGCTCAGATGCAACACAAAGTAAAGCTTCCTCCTCTACATCCTCTAATACCAGGATTCAAAGGATTACGCTTATTTTCTGAACAATTTCTAATAAGCCACGAAGTTGTGTCTCTCTAAACACAATGTTGCCAAATAAGAAGCATCTCCAAGAAGCTGGTAGTTCTAATTCTTACCAATAGTTTTACTATTGTTATAACTGGATCATTTTGTTACTGTCTCATCTAGTGTGCGATGCAGAACCCTGGTGTGATTTAACCACAGCCAGTACACACAGCTGTTTGCTCACTCCTTCCCAATGGGATGTGGGAGAGAAAATCAGAAGGGTAAAAGTGAGAAGCCTCATGAGTTGAGGTAAAGACAGTTTAAGAGGTAACGCAAGATAAGGAACTCATTCTCCACTTCCCATGGGCAGGCAGGTATTCAGCCATCCCCAGGACAACAGGGCCCCATCACGCCTAACGGTTGCTTGGGAAGATAAATGCTCTGATTCCAAACATTTCCCTTTACCCCTTCTTCTTCCTACTGCTTTACATGCTGAGAAGGACATGATATGGTATGGAACATCCCTTTGGTCAGTTGGGGTCAGCTGTCCCAGCAGTGCCCCCTCCCAACCACTTGTGCACCACCAGCCTGCTCATTAGTGGGGCAATGGAGAGGCAGAAAAGGCTTTGACTCTTTCAAAGCACTGCTCAGCAGTAACAAAAACATGCCTCTATAATCGACACAGTTTTCAGCATACATCCAAAACACAGCCACATACTAGGTACTATGAAGAGAGTTAACTTTATCCCAGCCAAATCCAGCACAGACCCTTAGGATAAGGTTTTTTATGATTATATGTTCAACTGTTTACGGATGCACCTAGCAAGTGACTTTGGGTTTTGTGTATGAGTGTTGGTTATGAATGTTATTTATTTCCTCCTACAAAATATGAACAGAAGGTAATTTAGTCAGTATTCAGGGTAAATAGTAGGCATTCTATTTCAGAAAGTCCCTGACTACTTACTTTGAAGTTTATTGATCTGCATAAGTGGTAATGTTTAATCATCCTCTGATAATAATTTATATATAAATAAACCTGACAGAATATTATGGAAGAGAATACATTTCTGAATATACTGAGCGCCCCTAGAATCACAAAGATTTTAAATAAGCTTCAGTACCTGAAGTCATCTATCACTTCAGAACAATCTCTTCTGTAGAACCTGTCCAGCTGTGTGCTAAAGAGTTAAATAAATGGTAGCAATCGGCACTACAAGGCACCTCAAAACTCACCATCATTGAGCGTGTCCAGAATTACCCTCCTAAAATACAAACCAACGCACTTCCTAGAGCATTAAAAAAACCCAAATGCATCCAAGACAATTCAAAGTTATACCTCAGGGCTGAAGTTTAAACTGACAAAGTTCAAGAAAAACACCTGAAAATTAAGGCTCTTCAGAAACAATCTTTCCAACTTGAAATAAAATAATTGCTGCACATAAAGAAGTACAGGTAGAAAACAAAAGGTCCCTTTGTTAGATTTATCAGAGTCCATAGGGTATGCAGGCTTTGTCTTTTAAAGACATGTATCCTAACAGTCTCTTCTTTATACTGCCTTGGAATGTGATACACTATCAGAGCTGCACTACAACACCCTCTGGGACAGCAGAAATCGTCCCACTATCAAATCAGCAGTGTAACCCTTTGCCTTCTACCTGTTCCTTTGCATTAATGAAGAATGTATTGGTCATCTGAATAGTTTGTAATATATATTAACTACAGATTTCTTATTATTTCTTTTCCTTTAAGCAGAGGTCTTAGTTTTCTTTATCTGATGAAAAAATTAGGAAGCCCTTTCAACTTGAAACAACATAATACCTTAAAAAAATTAAATTTCAAATAACTTGCTTAAGTTGAAGAATTAACTATTTTAGTCTTAAAGAAACCAAAAAAGAATTGAGCAAAACTGATCGGAAAATTCCCTATAACTGGCAGGTGTGGGGATGACTGATAACTTGAGACCTGTAGTGTATTACAGATTGTTTAGTGGTTTTAATTCCATACCTGCTTTCTTATACCAATCATATAAACTAAAGTTAGCAACACAGGTTGTACAGGGAAAACAGATTTTGCTACTACACCTACTACACCTGTGAGGCAGGCACATATGGCATGATGAGAGCAAGGACTGTAAGTGAGAAAACACATGCACTGACTGACGAGCTTAGTTCATCACTGAAAAGACAGAAGGATAAAATGTTTACTCTCAAAATTACTTTGTAAACCTCCAATGATTTTTCCACAGCCAGGGCTTCACCCACAGTTTCTAAGTTTTATTGAGAACCTTGCAAAATATATAAAAACCCAATCTGATAGAAATAATTAGGTAATTAGGAAACCAGTTGCTGCTTTCTGCATAAAGAATGATTGTCTAGGAATGAGTTAAGCATTGATTTCTTTGGTTTAACAGGATATACAACTGGTTATTCAACAGAAGAAAATATTTACAGAAAAGAAAAACAGTGAGCAGGGGTAATGTAACTCACACCTACAGAGTTCACTGTAGGAAATTCTCTGTGGAATGGTGTATTTACAAAGGACACCTGAGAAAACACCATGCAGATTGTTATTTTTGCCATCCTCCAAAGTAGAAAATGTGTTTATGTATCATAGAATCACAGACTGGTTTGGGTTGGAAAGGACCTCAAAGCCCATCTAATCCCAACTCCCCTGCCATGGGCAGGGACACGCTCCACCAGTCCAAGGTGCCCAAAGCCCTGTCCAACCTGGCCTTGAGCCCTGCCAGGGATCCAGGGGCAGCCACTGCTTCCCTGGGCACCCTGTGCCAGGGCCTCATGGCCCTCACAGGGAAAAGTTTCTTTCTTGTATCTAATCTAAATCTCCCCTCCATCATCTTAAGGCAATTCCCCCTTGTCCTATCCCTTCATGCCCTTGCAAACAGTCCCTCTGTAGCTTTTCTGTAGCCCCTTCAGTTACTGGAAGGGGCTCTAAGGCCTCCCTGGGATGCTTATGTCTGGCTGTTTCACTACCTGCCTTGAATGAGACCTTTCATGTGTCTACCCTAAATACATACCTAAAGTCATCTGAATGATTAAGAAAATATTGTCTAAGACTTCAGTGACATTGTGATCAAACTGTAGCTGATCATATATCAGCCATTCATATATCTACCAGCCCCAGAAAGTTGACAACTCCACACACAGACATAAACAATACTTCAAATATTTACACTGCTGACTTGATACGGTCAGTTTTAGGTTGGAATGCCTATTTCCATTTATTGTCTTGAAATATTTCAAAGCTTATGCATACTAGCCTTAACTGGCACTTTGTTACAGCAGTTGCATTACTGGAAATAAACACCATGTCTTTAGCTTACAACACTAAGTTTTAGTCAGAAGTTAGTCACTGACATTACACTAAGATTTGCAGGCAAAGAAGTAAATTATAGACTAACGAAGACCTATTAAGCAATACTTTCTTCTTTTTTTATTCAGAAAAGTAATCCAAGAATTACAGACGTTGGTTACAGCTGGGAGTCTGAACCCAGCCCAACTATTCTACAGCAGAAAGCTTATCCAGGCTGCAGAGCAGTTTTGGCAGAAAACCTCCTTGTAAGTTGGCATTACAATTTCAACAAAGCATATGTGCCATCCATCCCACACTTTGTGACAGTACCCAGAGCAAACTATGCTTCAATTCTTCAACAAAGAAATCCTGCTACCACCAAAAATTTCTCCAACGGGGCATATGCTCATGTAAAAGGAACAAAATCTGCTGGTATTTCTGGTCACAGTATAATCCACAAAGGGAGTAAGCTTATTTCTGCTTCTGTCTGTCTTATTAACATTAAAGAGACCCAAGAAGACATGAAACATTGCCTTTTAACTAGGAAACATTACCTGCCTCTGAATAATTTACCTGCACTGCACTAATAACCAGGTGCAGTACCCATGAAACGAGACCTGTGTGTGTATAGAGTCAAGGCATGCTTTAGGATTCCAGTTTCTGAGAGCTAACAGCCTAAAACACAACACTTTCCATTCCCTCATGACAGTAAAATACAGGTGATGAACACAGAGAATGCATGAAAGAGAAAACAAGAGTACATTGTGCAATCTGACTGATAAAGGGCCACAATCAGTTGCCTAAACACTGGCTTGCTTATTTAAAAACTCACATACAAAGGTTTTCTTTTGATACCTGTTTCTTCAACACCATTACTCACAGGAAACACACGGAGCTCACCTTTTAAGATGTAAATACAGAGTTAAAGAGAGTAAGGTACATGTGAACTCTCCAGTCTAGCCAGGGAATTTGTTATTTGTTATAGACGGTAAAGGAACAATGTATCTTTATTTCTGCATCAACCACAACTGTCCATCACTTGCAACTATGTGTACTTCTGAGGAAACACTGGGCTTTTAACAAGTAACCTAGAAACACTCAAGTTTTGTCGTCCTTTACCACAGACAACAACTAAACAAAGACTTGAAGACATTTCATTTTCCTTAGCATTATGTGAAAAAGCAACACTGTGGCTTTGCCATGTAGTGAGTAAGGTAAGGAACAAATTAAGTGTACAACACACAAATAACCCGAGTCGGGTTATTTGAAACAAAAATTACCTGAATAACATTTTCTGGCTTGTTTTTTTCTCAGTGCATTAACAAGCACTAACTGCTGTCTCTTGAGAGTCCCGTACAGCGTGCTTTAAATGACACGCTGCAGAACAGAGAATGGGACAGCTGACACGGGCGAAACGATCCCTACAGAAAGAAAACTATCCCTGTGTTTTTTAAATGTGTGTGCTCCTGTGAGGCACACAGGACTGAGCAGGGTTCTAGGTACATTTCATCTATCCATCTCACATTCCTCAGCTTTGTTTGGTGGAACTCCTTAGTTTCACGGGTGCCAAAAGCTGCTTATTCAGTAGCACAGTAGCTGTTAGGGCTACTAACCTTTTTTACTCTAGGACTTAGAGAGCACCCTTTTTGTGTTCTGCAACACAGAGCTGAGCAGATTTCCAGAACAATGTATTTACAGCATGTACAAAAGGGCTGATCTAAAAATAAAACAACCCCTTTTATGAAGGATTAGGTTATTTAGATCTCTCCTTCCTTCCTTTCTTTCACAGAACTTCCTTCCTTATCAGTTTCTTACAATTCCTTCACTTTCACATCACCTCCAATAATCCTGTATGAGTCACAGTCTTCCCTCATCAAGAGCATTTAAGTTTCCCATGCACTTTTTAAAAGCTGGGATGACAACCAGGATTTTAGCAGATGACCAACTGCTCCAAATTCTCTTGACTTTATTTAGTCAGGAGGTTCAGATGACAACTTCCTACAAGCTTCCACAGAATCACAGAGCAGTTGAGTTTGGAAAGGACCTCTGGAGGTCATCTGGTCCAACTGACTGCTCAGGCAGGGTAAAAGCTTTCAGAAGACTGTATGACCGCCTGGTATGAATCCTACCTATATACCATGTATCTCCTCCACAGTAAGTAACTCCTACAGGTAAATTACACTTCTCCCATCCCTGAAATAGGAAATGCACAGTGGTGGAACTATGTTCTTTTGTTTGGATGGGAGGTTAACTAACAATTACACCCATATTTCACATCCACACCCCATTGGTCCAAGACTGTCCAACTTCAGGGTTTTGACCATGTATTTGGAAGCATATGCTCCCCAGGAAAGTGGTCACAGCACCGAGTTTGAATGATGTCAAGAAGGGTCTGGATGATGTCCCTTCCATCTCAGGAGATTCTGTGATTCTATGATTTTAATTATTTTTTAATCTTTCTTTTATCTTCCCTTTTTACCCCTCTTTGTTAAACCTGCTACATTTGCCTCTTTCTAAAGCATGACAGCTCTTGGCTTCAGCACAGGAAAGGTAATCATACCTCTTGGAAGAAGCAAAAAGACAATCTGCTTACTTGGTGTTACCATCTGCTTGCCCTGACAAGAGAAAAGTTACTCTTGACCTAACATAACAGTGTTCATTGGCAAGAATCACAAGTACTTAAGCAGGATTAAATGTAATATGCAGTAACAATAACAATATTTGGATTGTTCAATACCCTGTTTCAAAAACATTCTTTTACTATGTATTAGTGTGTGTCAGAGCTCATTTCTTCATAGCAGATACTGTCCTGTGCTACATGTCCTAAGGGCTGCCCTGCTCAAAACCTTCCCATCTCCTGCCCAAAGTCTTCTCTACAAGTGCCTGTTGACTGCCTGCACAACTGCAGACAAAACTAGTGGGTTTTTTTAATGGACTGTATTAATTGAGCGTTGTACTTGAAAGAACAAAGTCTCTTAGCAATGCTTCTACCTGGGGAAGTAGAAAAAAATCCCTATCACATGCCAAATCACCATAAATTTCCTTCCCAGGAATAGTCTCCACTTTGTTTCCTCTCCCAAAACCCAACGCCTCCCAACTTTTCAGCAGACCTTAATAGAGTTTTCCATGTCTTTCACTACCAAAACAATGAAAGCACAGTATAGTGAGACAGAGCCTGACTGACATCAGTGTAAAACACAAACCTCAGCACCGAGGAACTGCACAGTTCTTACTATTACCATTGTGTCGTGGTTTAGGAAGCTTATAGTTTTATAGAAAATGGAAGGATTTAGACAAATATTATTATAAGAATAATGAAACTATTTTATTATTGCTGTTGAAGGGAAAACATAAAATTACACATGGAATCTGATATTCAAAAATAAAAAGCATTGTAATGTTTGATAGTAAAGTTGAAAGAATGAAAACTGTAAGTGATAATATTCCCAACCCCCATCTCATCTCTGGATTTGTCTGCTCAAACAAGATCAGGAACAGACAATAAAATTCTTCACTCCTCCCATTCTAAGAAAACCATCATACTCCTGAGCCATAATGTTCCCTAATCTACAAGGGCTGAGACTATAAATGATATCTGCCTGAGGCTGGTCCAGCAGAGCATGCTTTTTAGATTGTCATACCCAGTTAAGAAAAGCAATATGCTTGAAATGGGGCTTGTCATTTTTTTGACATAATAAACATCATCTAACAAATGTGATCAGGTCAAATTTTAACAGACTTAACTCATAACAATATTTGTGTAATATTTGATATCTCCAGTATGCCTGTGTGTTAGCTATTTTCCTCTTAAAATGATAAATGGTCAAACAGATTGTCAAATACAGGCAAACCCCAAGAAGCATTAATCAATTCAGCTAGTTTGGACTATTATGATACAGAATTACATACTGGCAGCTTTTATAGCCTGGGCAGATATTAACCTGATCAGCAGCAAATAAGCCTCAAAGAGCTTGCCGGCACTGGGGCACATCAATGTCCAAGAGCTACACACACAGGCTCGAGTTGGGGGAGGTTTAATGCGGGCTTGGCAAGGTGGCTGAGCATTCACCTTCTGCTCATATCCACAGAGCTGCCTCTGCTGGACCAGAACTGCTGCGATTCCACGTACCAGTTCAACAAGGCTAACGATTCGCAGACTACTCAATCATGTATTGCATCAAGAAGCCATGTTCAGTCTGGTGTTTAGCACTTTTATTTTCTATTCCTTTCTGAAAATTAAAAAGCACACCACACCATTCAACACCACTTCTGGTGCCACTGCAGTTCAAGACTTGGCATATCACCAGTGTTCAAGTGTCTATTCTAGAGCAGAAATTCAAGCTTGCTGTGCTGGAACTACAAGAAATAAAGAAAATAATAAACAAATCAGATCATCTTCCAGCATCTCAAGAGCAAAACATCTGTCAATCATCTTCCAGCATCTCAAGAGCAAAACATCTGTCAAAGAACTCACATAATTTCAAGGAATGATGGATTCACTACTCGTTTGCTTTCTTTCCACCCGTGTATACTCTTTCTTTTCTCTGCATGGTGATCAGACACTCAAAGTTTTTGACATACTAAGTGGGGAACAAACTAATGCAATTATGATCCTACAGGATTTTAATAAGATTCCTAAGAGTTGTACTGGTCAAGGATAGATGAGAAAATAATTTGGACTCTCTTTTTTTCTCACCCTTTTACTGAGAAAGCATGAAGTGGCATTTCAGTTGTGACATTTGTTTTGCTTTATTCTTCCAGGGAAGAGCAATGACAAAGGTCAGTCTTTCCATGAGTATTTAAAGAGACAGGAAGTTAAGTGTTTGCTTTCAGTTGTAACTGAAATAGTGTTTTCTAAGAGTGCATACTGCATTTATACAGTTGTCCAGCAAGTAACTTTGTTTTAAGCCATAAAAGCTTAAGATCATACTTCCTGCAGTTTCAAAAGTCATCCCAAGTTATCATTGTTCCACTTTTGCTTCATGTCCTCTCCCTACCATACCCACTCCAGCATTGTCTATTTTTTTTCCACTGAATCACGGAAAAGTTTTTGGTTATTTCCACATTTATGACCACTGAGTTGGCATCTCTCTCTGCAGTCATTTCACATTTCCTCTGCTTTGACTGTGAAACAGCCTTTTGATAGATCATAAGAGGGGGAAGTCCTCAGGCAGCGTGTTACTATTATAAAGTGCACTTTCACACATATCTTCTTTGAGTGAGATTCCCTTGATGCAGCAACTGCTGTTGCCTCTCCCTTCCTCTTGCATGTTCTGGAGTGTCTGACTCCTAACTCCCAGTGCCTGTACTGATGGATTACATAAAGCTCTTTGGGTTCCCTTTCTCATCAAATTCTCCAGGTGTGATTCAGCATTGCTTTGAAAAGGAAAGTTTCCAAATCAAAGCTTAAAGGATACACAGATGAAAACCTAAAAAGGAGAAGGTACTAGAAGACCTACAAATGGTACTTCCGCATGAATGCAAATCACAGGAATCACAGGATCATAGGGGTTGGAATGGCCCTCCAGAGATCATCGGGTCCAACCCCCTGCCAAAACAGGGTCCCCAGCTCATATTGCACAGATAGGCATCCAGACAGGTCTTGAATCTCTCCAGGGAAGGAGACTCCACCACCTCCCTGGGCAGCCTATTCCAGTGCTCTGTCACCTTCACTGTGTAAAAGTTCTTCCGCATGTTGGTGCGGAACTTCCTGTGCTCCAAGTCAGCTACACCTCACATATAGGCACTGAGTAGAAGACTGCAGTGGTTGATGTATTAGATACCCAAAGGGAACCATCAAGAGTAAACTGACTATGAACTTCACAGTCTGCACAACATAGCCAATGGATTTGAAATGCTGCTTCATGTAATGCTGAGTTTAAACTGTATTTTGAAATATGATGAGAGAACATGGGAGAAGTTTGCTCCTGGTTCTGGTAATTATCATTTCCTACAAACAAGAGGCATATGTTTTGTTCAGAAAAAAGTACTTAGGGCCCCACTTTGATAAGTCACCAAGCACTGCTCTGCTCAGATTTGCAAGGTCCACATAACCTTAGCAGCTAAGTCCCATTATCAAACGCTGCTTAGGGACAGTTCTGAAAAGCATTTTATTCTATAAAAGGCTTCTGGAAGTCATACAAGGTAGCCCATCCCCTTTGTGATCATAGACACCGACCACATTTGAAAATGGGACTTTACACCAGTTTGCTTTAATAAGTGTCAAGGTATAAATCTCCCTTTTCACAGCACAGGGACTTTCTCTCAGAAAGCTTAAGCCATTGTGAGGCATCAATGACAGTGTAGGAATTGTTAGAGAACTACATCCTGTCATTTCCCACTCTCTTAACAATTGATGACGACTGCAAGGTAGCCAAGAACTGGACTATGGGTCTTGTAGATGCAAAGCGCACCTGCTGCTTACCTACCCTTAGAGTGAGACCCACACATGCAGGCAGCACCTGTCTGGGTGATGGGAGAAGCAGATGGTCCACACTGGGGAAACAAGGCCTGCAAGGAATACTGCAGTGGGTAACCCCATCCCGCTTGTCCTGGGGGGCTCCCTGGCTGCCAATTTCCAGCGAAGTAGCTTTTTGGCTTTGATGAGGATGGCGAGAGGAAAACCCACTCTGAGGAGAACCTGCAGCCTTACACCAGACCCCACACCACCTCTTACCCAAACTCGACATGCCAGGGCAGAACAACCCACACAGCCTGCACCCTGCTCGCCCTGGGGCCCAATGAAACACACCCCCCCCTCCCCTCACCTTCCACCAGTTCGTCCAGGCTGGTCAGCTTCTTGCTGCCATCGATGGTGTAGATGGTGCGGACACCCTGGGGCAGGTTCACGTTGTCGGAGAGGGACCGGGTGAGCTCGACGAGGAGGGCATCGAAAGAGCGGAAGCGGTCGTTGGAGATGGCATACACCAAGCCCTTGAAGTACCTGTCCCCGTTGCGGTAGAAGCGGGCTTTCCGGGCTTTCTTCTCCGAGCTGAGCGCCTGCAGGGTCCGCGTCCGGTAGAGGCTGCAGTGAGCGCTGTGCGCCGGGCTGGGGATCAGCCCGTTGCCCCGCGGCCCCGCGCCCCCGCCGCCGGAGCCGGTACCGCCGCGGCGCGGCCCGGCGCGCTGCTGCCTCTTGTCCCGCTCATCGAAGTGTTCCAGCTCGATGCTCCGGTTGCACGCCATGAGGGGAGCTGCCTGCCTGCCCGCCCTCCCAGCTCTGCCGGGACCCGGGCCGGTTACGCACCGCTAAGCCCGTCCCCCGCGCTCGCAAGGGCTCCGGTCGCCTAATTCAGCATCGCTCCCGGCCTCCCTCGCCGGGAGGACTACGGATAACCCTGGTGCCCAGCCTGCCCCGCAATCGCAGCTCCAGCTGCTGCTAGCTCCGCCGTTACCCGCTGCTTCGCCCACAGCCGCGCACAAAAGCATCCCTCATGCCTCAGCTCGGCGCCTCCCGGCTACAGGCAATGCTGGGGAGGGAGGCTCGGGGGAACCCCGCAGCCGCGCCCCCGCGCTGTGCCCATGCGGGCTCTCACAATGCGGAGGACGCCGTGCGCGCAGGTTCCCTCCTCAGCCTCTTCTCTGCTGGCTCCGCCGGAGAGAGGGGGTGGGGATGGAGCGCCTATTTCGCCAGCTCACGGTCGGCTCCGGATGTGGTCCCGGCCCGGAGGCACCGGGATCCCTGAGATGCTGACGACCCACCAGTCAGCGCAGGGAGCGGCGCAACCTCCCCGGTCCTCGGCGGGCAAGGGCGCTGCTGGTGCCCGCCTCTGAAAGAAAACAACCGCAGCGGATTCGGCCCGGCCGCCCGCGGCGAAGCGGGAGGCGGGCGGGGCCGCTGTGCGGGCGGGAGCGAGGAGGGGCGGAGGCGGCGCCATCTCGGCTCAAGGCGGGCGCGGCGGTGCCGCTGTCCCCAAAGGCGGCGGGGACGGGCCTCGGGTGGGAGGAGGGCTGCGGTGGGGACGGGGACGGCTTCTCGGCGGGGCTCGGGTGATGATGGGAAAGGGGATCCTCCAGGAAAGGAGCGTGATTTTGGGGAAGCGGCTTCCCCAGAGGGGCGCTGACAGGACCGGTCTGTGGACCCACCGCCCATCAGGCGCAGCAGCGGAGCTGTCTGCTGTCCCTCTCCCGGCCTTGTTTTGGCTCAGTTACTAGGTTAGAAGGCTAAAAATGTCTCCAGGGCGCCTTCCTATGTGTCCTTCTCCCTAAAATACTTCCTCAGGATGTACGAATAAGTACACATCCCTACCATTTCACTGTGAGAGCCGCCGGCACTGAGCTTCCCACCCTCTCTGAGGAACCAAAGAAGCTCAACTCCCGTTCCCACAGTCCTAACCCCCTAAATGTGCTTTAGCTCAGGATTCATGGCTTCCCCAGGTAGCTTCTCGATGTCAATTTCACTTCTGGTAGAAACGGCCAATAGGTGCATTGAAATAGATGTAATTTCATCTTCTTTTCAACAACCACAGAGTATATTTTCTTGGCATAATGAGTACATAAAAAATGTGAGAGGTATTTACAACTAGGTGCAGGTTTTCACCTTTTTTTTTAAGGTCTCTTGCTTTGAGAGAGTCCAGCTGTGTTGCATCATTACAGCTGGTCACAGTTTCTGCTCATTTGTCCTGGGTCCATAAGAACCTTCCCCCATCCCTTACCTTGCTACTTATTCAGTTGGTGGTACTCTAGGTTGATCTGCTGCAGTGTAAGTATATTTACCATGGCAGGAGCTTTTCTATATGGAAGCTAAGTAGCTAACTGAAAGGTACGTGTGGGAGAGGATAGGTTTGTGCAAGTCCTCTTCGTGCCTAGGATTGAGTGTGTTTTTCAGTAAAGGTGTTCCATACAGCCTAGAAGATATGTTTTTCTCCATATTTGTACATATTGAAAGATGGAAGTGATTTGGCTAAGAAGACTTTTGGATATGTGGGACTGGGTCCAGAGGAGGTAGCAAAGATGATCAGAGGGCTGGAGCAGCATTCCTGTGAGGCAAGGGTGAGAGAGTTGAGGTTATTCAACCTGGAGAAGAGAAGGCCCTGAGGAGACCTTAGTGCCCCTTCTGGTACCTGTAGAGGCTACAGAAGAGATGGAGAGGGGCTGTTTGCAAAGGTATAGAGTAACAGGATGAGGGGGAATTGCCTTAAGCTGAAGGAGAGGAGATCTAGATATGAGGAAGAAACTCTTTCCTGTGAGGGTGGTGAGGCTCTGGTACAACTTTTCCAGAGAAGCAGTGGCTGCCCCTGGATCCCTGGCAGGGCTCAAGGCCGGGTTGGATGGGGCTTTGGGCACCCTGGGCTGGTGGTGGCTGTCTCTGCCCATGGCAGGGGGGTAGGAATTAGGTGGGCTTTGAGGTCCCTTCCAACTCAAACCACTCTGATTTTCCTGCGTTTGGTTTTGTATTTCAGCAGTCTCTGAAAATAGTTTGTAACACTTTCTATGGGTTATTTCTCACTTTTTGTATTTTGAAATACCAATGCAGTCAATCGGTCCCTCTCCATAATTTCTGGGTTTATTACAAAGTAGATTAAACATATAGACACAACATTTCTAAAGACATTACATGGAAATCATCTATGCCTTTCCCTGTTTCTTGAAGTGCCAACTTCTGGGATACCTTAAAAACTTCCCTAGCAAAAGGAAGTGACAAACCATGGAGATTATCTCTGGTGATAAAATCAACAGATGGAACTGATCAAGGCAGGAATTTTATTACAGCTAGGGTGTGAATACACCTGCTAAGATGAGACATGCAGGTCTTGCCTTGGAAGCAGGACCTAGAAGCCACAAAACAGCAAGGAACAGCTTTCTAGACTGGTTTTGATAGGTAGTTTCTAGTCTTGTTTTCAGGCAGTTGCACAAGTGAAGTTCAAACATACCTGTATAACTTCTCTCCAAAGTGAACTGGTCTCAACTGGGAGGCAGTATTGTTTGAGTGGTGCAGTGTTGTGTGAGCATGTCTAGTCTTTGCAGAACAAGTCAAATTACTTAGTTTACACCTCATTTGGTGGTTATTTGGACTAACCTTTTCCAATTAACTCAGAAGCAGACGGCAAAACCTTAGGGGATCACAAAGAATCACAAGGTTGGAAAAGACCTTTAAAATCATCAAGCCCAACTGTTCCTGTCCTATGTTAAACCATATCCCTTAGTACCTCATCTACCCCTTTTTTTTTAAACACATCAAGGGACGGTGACTCAACCCCTTCCCTGGGCAGCCTGTTCCAATGCCTGACAACTCTTTCAGTGAAAAATATTTTCCTAATGTCTGACCCTGCCCTGGCACAGCTTGAGGCCATTCCCCCTCGTCCCATCTCCTGTCCCCTGGCTGAAGAGACCATCGCCCACCTCTCTGCACCCTCCTGGCAGATCAGTGGAGGTGGGGAGAAGGTCTCCCCTCAGGCTCCTCTTCTCCAGGCTGAACACCCCCAGGTCCCTCAGCCGCTCCTCAGAGGATTTGCCCTCCAGCCCCTTCCCCAGCCTGGTTGCCCTTCTCTGGACACGCTCAAGGACCTCAGTGTCCTTTTTATGGTGAGGAGCCCAGAACTGGACACTTGAGCTGTGGCCTCACCAATGCCAAGTACAGGGGCAGAGTCACCTCCTGGTGACCTGCTGGCCACACTATTTCTGACACAAGCCAGGATGCCATTGGCCTTCCTGGCCACCTGGATACACTGCTGACTCATATTCAGTTGGCAGTCAACCAACACCCCCAGGTCCTTCTCTGCGAGGCAGCTGTCCAGCCACTCTTCCCCAAGCCTGTAGCGCTGCACAGGGTTATTATGTCCCATGTGCAGGACTCTGCACTTGGCATTGTTAAACCTCACCCCATCGGAAGCTTGATCTCCTCCTTGTACACACCTTCTACCTCCCACCAGCTTTTAACTACTGCCAACTATCCACTGCATAGTGCTCAACTATGTGTGTGTAAAGGAATCATGCAGGCTAATGTGAGAATTCAGTGTCAGGGTAGATCTTTTATTGATTTGAAGTTGTGTTGCTGGGTGATAGGTTAAGTCGTGCAGAACCTGCTCTCATTTCTGAACTCTAGCTAGAGATTGGATGAGATAAAAGGAATTTTGCCCAACCCCTACTATAACACAAAACTACTATGGAATTCTCACACCTTAGACTACTAAAGTTCTCTCTCCTCCTCAAAAGGAATCCGCACTGCAGAGTTTTTGGTGTATGTGCAGCCACATAAAGGGTTTTATAGAGCATGTGAAGATGAAAATGACTTTTTGCCTGTAAAACTGAACTGCTTCTATATTAAGAGGCTATTTACAGAGAGGTTATGATTAGGCCTGCATGTGTAACTGCTAGAGAAATTCCTGGTGACACCTCAAACATGTTCCTACAACTTGTGCCCTTCCTTTTTTTTTTGTTCTCTTCAGATGCTGTTTATAGTTTTAATAAGCTCTGTAAGCCCCTATTGGGAATGGTGCTCAGTGTTTCTATTTGTATGCATGCTTTGTCTTCTCCTTGCCACCTTTTTCCCCCCTAGAGAGTTATCTGTAGTCAGAGATGTTTTAGAAGACTTTCAAAGATGAAGACTAGAATCCCAAAACAACCCCATATGCTCCTGAACTATATTTGCTGTTACACATGAGAGAGTGAGTATGCTTAATGTGCAGTTCTATATGAAACTGAACTATGCAATGCCATTATCTTCTTCCCACTTTATCTTTTCAAATAGGTCGATAAATTAGCAGTTCACCCAGCAGCAAGCAATGTTACATGTATATATGATACTTTGCTTATTAATCTAAATCTCCTGCCACCATACGAATGTGATTATCATTCATTCTTTGGGATATTCTTTTTCTGTAAATATACATTTCCTATTTGAAAAAAAAAAGAACTCCCAGTTTTCATGCCCATTTAATTAATCAGTTCTCCCTCCTGTCTTTGTTCTTATTCTTCTGCTTTATTGTGGTTGGCATAATGAATTTTTGGTTTAAATCTCTTCCTGCATCTAGAAGACCTCCTAAATGGTTTGGTTTTTGGTTTTGTTTCAGCCCATTTGGGGTTTTTTTGTTTGTTTTTTTTGTGTAACAAGAAACTCCTTGAAGAAAAAGAAACCCTGAAAAGAATCCAAGAAAACTTCACCATCAGACACAGTGTCTCTTCTGCTACCTGAACTGATTGGAATCCATGGAATTCAAGTTAGTCAGGACTTTTAATGGACTGATAAGCAAAATTCAGTTCAGGATCAAAGTTTACAGTGGTTAGTTTTAGAAGGATATTTATGTATCTGGTAAAATCTACATTAAGCTCATTGATTTCACCCTGAAAATGATAATATGTGATGTTGCTAAAAAAAAACCACAAATAACTTAGGATCTCTTATCTCAAGTCTTATTATGTGAAAATATTCTTTCAATACTTCTGTACCAAAATGTTTACTTGTAGCACCAAAGATAACAAATTTGAGTATTTAAACGGTGAAATGTTATTTGTAATGACTTGTTTTCAAGCAAGAATGTTAAAATGCTTTAAAAATATTCCTCCAATAAAAATATTCCTACAATAAAAGTCCCTGTGAGTCCCCTGTGTCCTACTTCATAGAATCATAAAATGTGAAACCAAAAATTTAAGCAACTTGTCCAAGCAAGAGAAGTCAGACTGGAACCAACAACCTTGTCTTCAATTGTACTCTTTTCACCCACTCAAGAGTTTCTCCATGAATCCTGTGTAGAATCTAGTATTGCTTTCTAATTGATGGATGTGAGTATATACAACTACACAGAAACAAAACCATACAATGATATATATCAGCATAAGTGGCATAAGAAAGATGCTGTAGCCCTCAGTGAGGAATATTCTCCTTATGCTGGATGTTCTTGTCACATTAACGCTTGTTGATTGGTGAGAATGTGAGTCTGAGGCTCACTGAGGATTGAATTATCTTAGTACATCTTAATGTTTCATAGAGAAATGTCTGAATACAATATCTGTGATAAGCCATTGTAAATGTGTATTAAGACCTCAGAATTATTCACCTGTTTCAGTAGATTAGATGAAACACTATACAGAGGTTCAGTTACTTTTTAAAGGACTTTGTATACTTCCCAAAAGATTCCTTTATCCTCCAATTTAAGACTATTTTATCTGAGCATCCATTTAAGAGTTCTGAAAGTACCAAAAACCATATGAACAAAAGCTTTATGAAACCAATGCTGAACCACAAAAACGTAGAGATAAAAGGATCCTCAAGGTATTTTCTATTTCAATTTGCTGTACCAAGGAAGACTCAAATATACCAAAACCACTCCCACCAAGGTTCGTGTTTTAAAGCTTCTTCATACATGAGATTCCATACCAGCCAGTAGTTGGCTCAAATGAATGCTTTTGTTAATACCCAAGTTCTTTTCTTCCAGATTTGTATCTTCACATAGAACTTCTCTAGAACTTTGCTTGTATTCAACAAAATCTCCCCCTTTTCTTCCTCCCCCCCCCCCCCCCTTTTGCTATCCTTATTGTGGTGATGGATGAGAGGAGTGGGGTGCTACCTCCACCCAGGGCAGCATGAATGAAGTTGTAAAATATTCTCAAAAATCTTCTCAAAAGAAGTAAATAGTTCACACAAACCTAGTATTTGCGATAGAGCCAATGTCTCAGCAGAGCTAGGATACCCTCCCAACAGGCTTCTCCTGAAGCCAACTGGATCTCAGTCTTTTTGCACTCCAGTATAAATCAGTTCCTAGTTATCACTGATTGCTCAGTGACATGAGATTATGACCCTCTCCCATTCAAATTTGGACAGAGGTTGTTGTATTAAAAAGTTGAGTATGTATGGCTATGATACAAGGAAATCCTTAACTCCCAGTGCCTTTACTGGTGGAGGTGCAGCAGGGGAAGGGTGTGAGGAATGCTCCCCACACACACACCTAAGAGGGAAAACAACTCATGAGGAACTGACTGAAATCCCCAGTCCCTGCCCCTCCCTGTGCCACAATGGGAGGGGGGAAGAAGGGAGCAAAATCATGACTGAAGTGAAGTCTGTGAAGAAGGGAGGGGTGGGGGAAGTGCTTTAAGATCTGGTCGCACTTCTCATTACCCAACTCTGGTGTCACTGGGCATGTAGTGCAGTGTAATAAAGTAGATGTTTTCTTTCTTTTATTTTGTGTTGAGTATGTTTTGCTGGTAATGCTAATTGTGGAATGATCTCTCCCTGTCCTTATCTCGACTCCTGAGCCTCTCAATATCTATTTTCTCCCCTGTCCAACTGAAAAGGGGAGTGATAGACTGACTCTGGTGGGCATTTGGCCTCCAGCCAGAGCTAAACCACCACAATGAATATGAGGAGTAATGATGGGGGTGAATAAAAAGGAAGAATTACAGGCAAGGCAGTGGCATCCATTAAACCTCACACCACATCGTTAGCCAGGGCTAAACCGCCACAGCATATGAGAGCAATTCTGGCTATCCAATACCACTGTAACTGGATAAAAATAGAAATAAATTATTAATTTTATGGAAGAGTGCGGTGTTTGTTAACAGATTATATATTCTGTAGCATTTGAGAAGTTTAATTTCTACAGGAAAATTATTGCACTGGTTGCAGTTGGTATATCTGGTATAATTTGCACTAGTATTACACTTACTAATCTGACAATTCAGCTTCTGTAATTCTAAAAAAATATTACAGACATTTTGCATATGGGAGTCAAAAAGACTGATATGTTTTCTATGAACTAACCGTATGTTAAACATTCTATGATTAGTACCTCTGCATAAATTTATCTGTGAAAAACAATAAAATGGATAATTTTAAGGGGGGAAAAAGGATTTACAGACAAAGAAATGCCTGATTTACTCATTTTTTTTCCTAGCCTATTTACAAGAAGTCATTAAGGTTTTAAAAACCTATCTATTACCTTTTAACCCTATTATCATTTTTGTATAACAATTAGTAATTTTAATTTCACCTGTTGCTGCTTCAGTACAAGACATTGTCCTGGTTCTGGCCAGGCCAGATTCAACCTCCCCAAGCAGCCAGCCCAGGTGCGCTGAGTTACCTGGGATTGTTTTCCACACCACCTGACATCACTCCCCTATAAAAGGGGGCTGGTTGGGGAGGGGCACTCCTTAGTGCCTCCAGGGCAGCCAGAGCGTAGTGTGATGCTGGATCAGTCCTTGCATTATGCAGCACTCTGTAATCATCAGGTCAGTAAGTTTCTCTGTGTATCACTGCGTGTGAGTGTAATTGGCTGATACTGTTCTCATCACAGTGCTTTTTGTCAGTAAACTCTCTTTATCCCAACCCATGGAAGCTCTGGATCTTTCTTCTCTGGAAGTGGGCATGCCACATGTGGTGCTGAGCCACTGGTTGAGGCTAAACCTCCACAGACATCAAAATTTGGTATTTTCAGTAGAAACGGTGTTTGCTGGACAGTTGCTAGGATTAAGCCTAGAGAAGAGAAGGCTGTAGGGGGACCTCATTGTAGCCTTTCAGTACCTGAAGAGAGCAGAGAAACAGGAGGGGAATCAACCTTTTGGAAAGGTAGATGTTGGCAAGACAAGGGGGAATAGATTGAAGCTAGAGGAAGGAAGGTTTAAATTAGATCTTATGGGGAAGTTTTTTACAGAGAGAGTGGTGAGGGGCTGGAACAGGCTGCCTAGAGAGGTTGTAGATGCCCTGTCCCTAGTGGTGTTCAAGGCCAGGTTGGATGGGGCCCTGGGCAACCTTGTGTAGCTCCAGGGCTGGAGGTTGGTGGCCCTGCCTGTGGGGGTTGGAGCTTTGTGATCCTTGGGGTATTTTCCAATGAAGGCCAGTCTGTGATTCTATGATTTCATCTATTGCTTTACTTAAAAGTATGATTAGTCACAGAGCCTTAAAAATAGGAAAAATGTTGGATCTTAAAAAAAACCCACCCAAAAAACCAATAAATGAAGCATTTTGAGAACAAAGCCATTGCACAAGGGAGCTATGTGCCATCAATTCTTTTAGGCCAATGAAGAATCAGGCAATAGCAGAACTGCAGCAAAGAAGACTAGTAATATTTTTTCCCAGTTGATTTATTCCACTTTCACAAGTGACTTCACTGGCTTCAGGGGTATTTTCATCCAAGGAGTTATTTTTTTGTGAAAAGGAGAGCATATAAATGATGTTTTTTGATAATGTCACCAAGTTGGAAGATGAGGTAACACTTTGCATCTAACACAGCTGTTAGAAAAAGGACAAGTTTTTATACGTGCTCTTTCACATCCAAAAAAGAAACATTGTACTTAATGTAATTTGGAAACAATTTTTCTCTAAACAAAGTTAAGTAATTATGTTAATCAAATATGAGATCAGAGTAGACATATTAGCAAGAGAAAAGGTAGCAAGTTTACTATTGCTACTTGTGATACAGAGTAAAACAGGTGATTATTGCCTATGGGAGATAGAGGCCTAACAAGGGACTGCCTATAAGAAAAGCTTCTAATATAAAAGAAAATCCTAACATTCATTGAATCTATGGATTGTAATACCTAGTAAAAATAGGAATTTTACTTCTTAGGCCTTGTTTCTGGAGGAATCTTGTAACTCTCTTAAGATTTGGAAAGCATAGTTAATGCAGTAGAGAATAATTTACAGAAATGTCTTGAGGACTGGAGAAGTGGGATGAAATGTAGAAGTACAAATGTGCAGTTGTGTATTTAGGAATCAATTTCTTCTGTGAGTTGGAGTCTCAGCCCTTGGAAACAATAGAAGAAAAGAAAGAGGGGAATGAATCCTCAAAATGCTGCTCAAAGCTGCAAGAAAAGCAAGTTTTCTCTTTACCTGATGACTATTAGGTATTTAATGAAAAAAAGTGGAACCTCTTTGTGAATGAGTAATGGCTGGCTGTAACCTTTAGTCATATAAAGAGGAGTTAAATTTGAGTTCTTTGTGGTGAAGAAGTTAAGTTACTATTGTGGGTATGTATTGCTATGTCTAAGGTGAGCATGGTCATATCTGTGGGAGTGTATCTTGTTTTAGAAGTCTGTGTATGGGTCTTATCCTTGCTAATACTGAATTGTGGAAGTCGTGGTGCTGTTCCCATTAACAGACTTTATAAAATATCAGAGCCTTTTCTTGTTTTGTGCTGTACCAGTGCGGTGAGGGACATGATCAAAAGGTTTGCAGAAACTGCTGGTGATAAGCTTACAGCAATATTTGGAGGTCTGTCACCTAGACAGCTACTGAGTGAGCCTGAGTTGTTTTCACTCTTTTGTGCTAATGTCTGTTCTGTGCATATCACTAGAGTCTGCCTTCAGTTTAGAGGCCTAGTAACTTTTGTTAGAGGATTCTTGCATCTAAAAATAAGCGGTGATTTAGAGCTGAGGGACCGAACCAAATCTTGGTTTTATGGGTTTGTGTGATTGCTTTAGTAATGGAGGCGTGAATATTTTTGTGTGTTTTGCCACATTTAGTGGAGAATCATAGAATCACAGAATGGTTTGGGTTGGAAGGTGCCTCAGTGATCATCTAGTTCCACCACTAGACCAGGCTTCCCCATCTAACCTGGCCTTGAACACTACCCAGGGGAGGGCAGCCACAGTTTCTCTGGGTACCCTGTGCCAGCGCCTCCTCACCCTCATGGTGAAGAATTTCTTCCTAATATCTAGTTTGTGTCAGCTCTCCCTCAGGTTACACCCATTCCCCTTGTCCTATCACTCCAAGCCTTTGCAAACAGCCCCTCCCCAACTTTCTTGTGGGCCTCCCCTTAGGTACTGGAAGGCTGCTATAATGATGTGCTGCAGTTTTCTTCCTAATTATAGGCAAAGGTTTTATTTAACTTCAGCAAAATTATTTTGCCTGTTTGTAGGCATAATGCAAAATGAAATTCAGTCAGTGGGGTCAACTCCTGCACAGAAAAGAGCAAGCAGTCATTTGGCTTTCATTGGATAAGGATCTTGCTTTAACTTTGGAAAGGAAATCAGATACAGTTTGGTGAAATATTCCTTTAATCTTCACATGCTCTTTCTGTATCAGTCACGGTTTAGCTCACATGTTTCAGGACTCTTTGTATCTTTGACAAGAAATCTATACATTTGACTGCTTGCTGCCAGCAAAACCATTTACATTAGCAGCAGAATGATGCCTCTCAACTTCTACAGCTAGCATGGTCAAAGCTTGAGCTGGAATCTTGCCAAATTGAACTTTTGGCCTTAATAAAATAATAAAGTGCTGCTTTGGGGCTTAATTATTGGTGGTGATGTTGTGAATTTCTTCTCTACAGATGACTTAGATTGATACTATTGCTACCTCATGACTTCTTTTACTGTTTCTTTTAGGATCACTCATCTTGACAGGTCTGGGAGGAGGAAAAGAACCTGATTTATCAATAAATAAAGAGGTAAGTGGAGGGAATTTGCTGAGTTTCTTGGGCCCTGGTAGTGTGTATGGTCTAGAAAGTGAACTACTTGCTGCAAAACCAGTTGTGTTTCTTCCAGAAGAGTAGTGGTCTGTGCTGTTTTGCAAAGAGCTGAAAATAATATATAATTACTTTAATAGAGACCATAAAGTGCAGCCAACCTTTTCCTGAGGAGGCAAAACTTTAAGCTGAATAATTTCAAGGTCAGTTGTGAATCAATTAGAAATAACTCTCAGTCATGCTTCTAGCTGGAGGGCACAGAGATCATGAGAAGCTAGCTGCTGACAAAAGAACAAGTATGGCTATAGGCTGTGTATATATGTATAGGCATACATACAAAGTAACCTTGGGCTATGGCAGAGGCCTGAGTTTGGAATGGAAGTAATTATTTTTAATTTTCTTTAAGAAAAGACAGATTTTTAGGTGGTAATTCTAAATCAATTACTGGAGAGTCAAAGGAGTCTGAATCCTATTTTCATTACGAACTTCAGATCATAGAAGTGGGAGATTTTAAATATAAAGTTTTGGTGCTGTAGGAGTGCCTGAAATGCTTAGCCCATTGTCATTATGGAAAGAACAAATAAAGAAGGGTAAAACTCAGTGCCATATGTACACTGGAAGGACTTAGCTCTAACTCATAGAGTCTAAAGGTCATATCTCAAAAAGGTATGCATGAAATGGCAATTCATTGACTTCAAAAACTGTCCCTTGTGTTTGTAGATCAGGAACCAAAATACAAACAAGAAACACAAGTCACAAATGTTGCAATAAATTCTCCTGAAGAGGGTTTTCTCCTTACCATTAGATTCTTATTTTTTCTTTTGTCCCAAATTCAAGTGTTCTCTAGTCATTCCCATGTTCCTCCCCTGCCACGTACAGAACATATCAGATGTCCAGAGTGCAGGGAAAACAAACAGCGTTCGTTGCTGCTCAGTTTTTTTCTGTTGTATATATGCACACACACAGGTGTTCTATGTCTCTTAATGGTCTAACAGTCCCATATCTAGGCTATTTCATACAAGTTAGTGGTGAATAAAAAGTTAGTGGTTAGGTGGTGAGCAAAATCTATGGAAAAGTACTTTCTAATACCCTCTACTCTCTTCTAGTAGAGAACTCTTATGAAATATGATAGCTATTACAGGTTTTGATTAAAAAAAAATAAGAAGTGGGTTTTTTTTGTTGGTATATATTTAGTTTCAGCATGTGTACTACTTTACAGAACAGAAAACTGTTACACCTGGAAACTAGCAGTTAGCCAGAGCAGATAACAGGGAATTAGGCTATTAATCTGCTTAACAAGGACATATGCCAAAGTAGTTTAAATTGTGCTAGTTTGTAATTCTATTCTTATATAAGAGGAATTCAAGTAGCAAGACATGCAGGAGGTAAAAAAAGAGTATAAGCATACTAGTTTGTTCAAAGTCCAAATCCAAGTGCAGTGGCTGTCCTATTTCAGTGTGTCAGCCGTTAATATATAGGCATGTGGTCTAACATGAGCTGGGTTTCCACCAGCTGGGATGATAGTTACTTGCTTGGTGTGCAAGCCTATGTATTTCAACAGAGATTCCATCTGGTTTTCTGTTCCTTTGTCTGATTATTTACTGGCAAATTAGTAATGATATTCTGGTGTTCTGCTATGAAAATACTTCTAGCTTGATTTTTTTTAAATTTTTTTTTAAAAACTGAACACTTGTTTCCCACTGACATTTTTAATTTGTTTTGGATAGCTGGAAAACAACTCTCCCCTGGACATGCTAAAACCTCTGTCACTCTTGTTCTTGTTTACTGTAGAGCAGGAAATTCTCAGAGGCAGTAACCTCTGAAATTGTAGGCCAGTATTGTTTGACCTTGGAACACCTGTTGCAAGAACATGCTGTGGATTAAACTAGGGGGTTAATATTTAGTTTTTAAAGTATTTCATATGTGAAAAATGCTGTTGATAAAAGGTCACAATCTTGTTCTTGCTTGATTGATACTTTATTTTTTTATTACTCTTTTTTTTACCTACCCGGGAAGATTTTTAAACTGGGGGGGGAAAAGTGGTGGCACCAACTCTGCATTAGGCTGAAGACAGGTAGATAGGTAATGAAAGAAGCACAGTGGTGATAGTTTCACAACAGCACAAATACTCTCTGATAGTTCCTTTCTTTTCAGATAAAATATAATTTAATCTGGACAGTGAAAATCTGTGTAGCTAAGTGAAAACATGACTGCATTCCCTGTGGGTGTTCTGTGTAAGTTTAATACTGTTAGAATGAGCAACAACCTCAAGGTGAATGAAAACTAAGGGTGTTTGAGGAGTCTATGCTTTCGTTGACAGCCTACATTGTTTTGTCTTCATTCCAACAGCTACATCAAACTAGTACATGCATTGTAACACAAGCACAGTCATCCCATTATTGTGTTGCATAGGAATACACAGGGTGGTATTTGGTTACTACGATTTATCACCAGTCTGAATTATGCTGTTGAGTGTGACTTGAATAGTTAGCCAGCCAGCTAGAAGGGGTAAACCAGCCAGTTTAGCAGCCCTTATATTACTTTTTGCATTAGAGATGAAGTTATAGAATCATGATTACCTATCAGGAAGTATATGCTGCATAAGGTACCTGGCTACTGCACATATACTCATGGGAAAAATTCCTGCCTTCAGCCTCACATGCTCATTAACATAGAATCATGGAATGTGTTAGGTTGGAAGGGACTTTTAAAGGCCATCCAGTCCAACCCCCTGCTGTGAGCAGGGACATCTTCACTAGATCAGGTCGCTCAGAGCCCCATCAAGCCTGACCTTGAATGTCGCCAGGGATGGGGCCTCCACCACCTCTCTGGGCAACCTGTGCCAGAGATCCACCACCCTCATACTGAAAATTTTCTTTTCCTTATATCCAACCTAAATCTCCCCTTTGCTAGTTGAAAGCTCCTTGTCCTGTTGCTCCATGCCCTCAGGAACAGTTCTTCCCCAGCTTTCTTATAGGCACCTTTCAGGGAGTGAAAAGCTGCTATATTTTTAATTATTATTATTTAGAAGATTTGGAGGCCATTCAAAGAAGATTCAACCCCAAACTACCTTCCCCCCCCCCCCTTTTTTTTTTTACAGGCTCTCAGTTGTTAGCCTTTAAAAATCATGATTAGGGCATTTTAAATACTCAGCTAGTTGGTGAACGGTGAGGCTTTTGTCTGAGCAGGAGTAAAATACCATCTTCTGACAGGTGTATATACAAGTCAGGGAAAAACGGGTCGTGCTGGAAATGGGTTTGGTGAAATTATTCTGCATGATGGAAGCACTGCCATCTCGTGGATAATTCGAGGATATGAAGAATTGTTATTTGTTTCAGAAATGTGAGGTTTGTATTTCTGTGGGTTAATATTTGCAGGAAGACAATTTTGGTATTGTTATAAGCAGGGAACAAGTGGGAAAAGGAGATGATTTCCAAATGCATGTTGGTTCTTTAGCTAATCACGTGTTTGTATCTTGTTGCACAGCTTTGTTGATTCTTCCTTTCTTGTTGCTTTTCTTAAATTACAGAATGTATTTGCTACATAGTGATTAACAGTAACAAAAAGAGGAAACCTGAATCTCATTTTCTGGACTTCAGTTCTTTAACAGAAAAAAATCACAAACAACCCCCTCCTGGCAAAACACAACAAACAAACCCCCTTATTGTCTTAAAGATTCCTCTCAGAACAGATTGCTCGACTGTTGTATCTTTGTACATCTGTCACTGAGGAGTACTGTGTGACCTATTGCTGTCATGCTGGTCTTTAGTCTTGGTGAGGATTAGGCTGATTCACAACAAATTATCAGACATTTAAATGAGAGCAGGGAAGGGTTGCAAGAAGAACTGGTTGCACAACTGTAGAAATCTCTAGCTCACAAATTTGGTTTATCTAGCTTTATTTCAGGCTGTGTGCTGTTACATACTGAAAATAAATAGGTGTTTTGTGTTGCACTTGTATATCTCTGTTGATGCAAAAAAACCCTATCAACTAAAACAAACAAAAAGCGTGGGGAAAGACTGTTTGGGGATGTAGACATCAACATAACTCAAACTTGATTAATTTAGATCTGTTTCTTTGTGCAACTTAGAAAAAAATATTCGGAAGATGTCAAGTGACTTCTTGCTGCCTTACTACTATTGCACAAGTATGCTGGTTTTAGCTGAGAACAATGAGCTATGAGGTGCTCTCCAAGCATATCATAGAATAGTTTGGGTTGGAAGGGACCTTTAAAGGTCACTTAGTCCAACTCCCCCTCTCTGCAAAAAGCAGGGATATCTTCAACTAAATTAGGTGTGTCTGTATATATATATCTCTCAAAGGATGTATAGTACCCAAAGAATTTACCCTTAGAGGAAGCTGAGCAGAAGGAGGGAAGAAGAAAGGGCACCTTATCTCTCCTTTAGAAATGCGAATTAGTACAGCAATATAAGGTGTTGAGTCTCCTAGAGCTGGAACTCGTATCTCCTTTTTCCTAGGCCCCTTTCATCTTCAGTGTTAGGTTTTGTGAACTGTTTACAATGGCAGCAAACCAAGAGGAAAATAAATGAGCCTGTCCTTATTTAGAAAACATATCACATACAGCAATTTAAGCAAACAGCTGGATTGAAATAGTAGTTAAGCATTGCTAGGAGCAAAACTGGCTAGTGATTTGCACCACTGAGGGAGAGGGCTGTGTGTCAAGATGAAGCTCTCCGTGAGAGGACTGAAAAGTGGTATGAAGTCTTTAGGGTATGGCTACTTCATAGTTAGAAGCTGAAGAATGTGGTGATGTTTCTGCAGTATTTTATAAATACTGTATACATGAATATAATGACAACAACAAATACTTTGACACTGGATGGTAAAATGAGAAGAATGGGGGCAATAAGCTTTGAGCCTCTTGAGTATTAATACTGTACTGTGGGTGTCTGGTACCTCAGGGAGTTTCTGTTGAACATATCAGAATCCTTAGTTGGAAGCCAGACAGGAAAACAAAACAAAATGCTTGCGGTGAACTTTCTGAAGAGCAGAATAGAGTAAGGTAGAAATAATAATTAAAAAGAAAATTTCTAATTAAACATGATTCTCTTTTGAAAAAATCTCCCCCAAATCCAAACAAAAACCCAACTCCCCCCAACCACCCACCCCCCGCCAGGAACAACAAAAAGCAACACTCCCCCCAAACCCCACCCTAGCATGTGTCATTGCATTAAATTTTGATCAGAATTTTTGAAGGCAAAGCTTGCAGCTCAACCCAATGTAGTCACTTGAGTCAACCCAGTACTGAATGACTGCAGTAGATGTTCTGGGTATGTCCTATGTTCAGTACGTCTGTTTGGTCTTTCCAGAGCAAATAGTTCAGGGAAAGGTGCCCTCATTTGACTGAGTATCCACAGAGTGAGATTTCATAGCTACTACAGACAACTTGTTTCCACAATGCTGCTTTTCTGTTAATCTATGCATGTGGATTAACTGGAAGAATAAAAGAATTGAAAGCAGATCTGAAATTCAGTTAAAAGAAAAAACACCAAAACAACCCAACCCCAAAAACCCCAGCCTTTCTCTGACTGCTGAAGCTAACAAACATTCAGACTCACCCTTGCATGCTATTGCTCCCTGGGCTGCTTATTCTCTGATGGGAAGCAGAGGGCAAATAAGTATGTAAAAAGGAAGTGCACAAAGGATGTTAATAAATGGTCTCTCAAATGAGACCCTGGGGCAGCAGCACAAGGTAGCTGCTTCTGCAAAGGAGCCAGAGGTATGTTACTGGAGACATTTCCCTGTGTGCCTGGTTCCTCTTCTCAAAGGAAGTAGAACTTGTGTGTGTGTTTTTTAAAAAAAAACAAACATACAAAGGCTCTGACAGACAGGTTCTGTCAGCTTTAAGTCTGGTGCTTTAGACTGCCACTTCCCCATCTGCCTTTGTCTCTACAGAAGGTTACTTCTCTCAGCTCTTCAGCTCCCTCTGTTCCTTACCAAGGTACTAGCTGTGGCTTTGTGTTTGCTTGTGAATGGATCCACTGCAGCAGACTCCTAGCTATGACATTTGAATGGTTTCACAGATTTGCTGCTCTTGATTGTTATGGGGGAATAGCTTTTCATAGAGGGGAAGAGTGTAGGTGATGGTAAGTATTTAACCTGGAGTGCCGTGTCCAGCTCTGGGGGCCCCAGTACAGGAAAGACTTTGAGCTGTTGGAGCAAATCCAGAGGAGGGCCATGAAGGAGATTGGGGGCTGGAGCACCTCTCAGGCTGGGACAATTGGGCTTGCTCAGCCTGGAGAAGAGAAGGTTCTGAGTGGGCTGTAATTAGGGTCTCCCTAATTAAAAGAGTCTGACAGGAAAGTGGGAGGGGGACTGTTCATCAGGGAGTACAGTGACAGGACAAGGGGCAATGGCTTCAAGCTGAAAGAGGGCAGGGTTAGATTAGACATTAGGAAGAAATGCTTTACTATGAGGGTGGTTGTAAGGCCCTGGCACAAGGTGCCCAGAGAGGTTGTGGAAGTCCCTTGAAAAGGGGAGATTAAGGTTGAGTATTAGGAAAAGGCTCTTCACTATGAGGGTGGTAGATCACCGGAACAGGTTTCCCAGAGACATGGTGGAGGCCTCATCCCTGGAGATACTCAACGTCAGGCTTGATGGGACTCTGAGTGACCTGATCTAGTGAAGATGTCCCTGCTCACTGCATGGGGGTTGGACTAGATGGCCTTTGAAGGTCCCTTCCAACCTTAAACATTCTATGACTCTATCCCTAGAAATGTTTACGTCCAGGTTGGATGAGGCTTTGGGCAACCTGGTCTAGTGGAGGGTGTCCCTTCCCATGGCAGGGGGGATGGAACTAGATGATCTTTGAGGTCCCTTCCAGCCCAAAGCATTCTATGATGTAAGACAAAGAACTTGATGACCTGGAATTGACCTTCAGCTGTAAATGAGGAAGTGCTCCACAGATCCTAAACTTCCTTTTCGTCTCATCAAAAGTGGGTTTTGTAGTTTAGTTTTGTAGCTAAATAGTTTATTGAACCTCTAAGAGGAAAATAAATCTGGAAGAAACAAGCAGAAAAAAGGTGAAATAGAAAGGTTTAAAAGAGCAAAGGAAGAATTAGAGAAATTATGACCTGGATCCTAGCTAATGGTACTGTAGTTAGCATACAAAAATGACAATTTACATTAGCTTTTCTAAAAATACATTTGGGAGAAGGTCAAAATTAAAATAATTAACTTCTAAAATTTATTTGCAAGGATTTAAGAATCTCTTGCAAATGTTGCAGAGAAAGCAGCCACAGAACAAGAATGTTGATGCTAGAGCATGGTCAGCAAAACCCTTGGCATTAGACAAATCAGAAGATGTGTTATCCTTGCTAAAAGTCAAATGAGATAATTATGAAAACACAGCTACATCAACAAAAATCAGGAGGACTTGCAAGATAACTGGTCAGAGTTGTATTGTGGGGTTTCTTTTCTAAACAAAAAAAGGTCATAACTTTCCAGAGCTGTAGTAAAACATCTTACTCAGAGCAATGTGATATCAAAGAGGCACTGGTATCAGCCACATTGAATACTGACCTGCAAAGTATTAGTTGAACTAAAGAAAAAAATATTGAATATTTATAATGCTGATAGTTGCCTAAAAAGGTGTTCAGCTCTTTTCAACTCTTTCAGCCTAGCTACCTGCTACAATATCATCTGCCTCTTGAAGTATATCCATGGTATCCTGCTTCCCAACTAGTATTTTCTGAGCTTTAAAGAAGCGAACCTCTTTATGACAGAATGTTGATGGGCATCCAAACAAAACTGCAGCACAGAAGAGATCTCCCCCTTTCAGTGCTAGTGGAGAAAGTTAGAATTATTATATGAAATTGGTATTTTAAAACTAGATTGGTGGTCTTTATTGCTTGACATATCTTCTTCTTTACAAAGAAGACAGTTAGTGAAGTCAAGGGGTGCTTTTTCCTTGAGGATAGCTGGGTGCTCTGTGCTGTGGTTGGAAATTGTCATGTGCTCCAGCACTTATTTTAAAGCTTGTGAGGGTATTTGTCATGGTTTAACCCCAGCTGGTAATTCAGCACCACGCAGCCACTCACTCATCCCTCTTCCCACAGTGGGATGGGAAGGAGAATGGGGAAAAAAAAACCCACCCCAAAACTAAATTAATGAGTTGAGATAAAGGCAAGTTAATGGAATAACAAAGGAAGCTAATATTGCTTCCAACTGTTTCCAAGCAGCAATCCTGCCTCCTGTCTCACTTCCGCTGTTATATATGGAACATGCTGTTATGCGGTATGGAGCATCCCTTTGGCTGGTCTGGGTCAGCTCTCCTGGCTGTGCTCCCAGCTGCTTCTGCACCTGGCTGGGCCTGGGAAGCCGAAAAGACCTTGACTTAGTGTGGACACTGCAACTACCCAGCAACAACTGAAAACATGAGTGTGCCATCAATATTGTTTTCATACTAAATCCAAAACACAACACTGTACCAGCTACTAAAAAGAAAATTAACTCTATCCATGTCAAAACTGGGACAATATTTAGTTGTTATTCCACAGACATTCTGATGCTCAAATGCTCAGGACCAGATTTTGCTGTTTAAAATTCTATGTCCTGCTAGGTTTCTGATTAAGCACTGACTTTGTGCAGAGCCTAGCAATATGTTGTATCTGGGGTTTGAAGTCTGCATAGTGATTTGTGTGTTCAGGCTGGAGAACTGTGAGATACAAAGCAAATTAGAATCATAGAATGCTACTAGATTGGAAGAGATGTCTGGAGGTCATTTTGTCCAACCTCCTGTTAAAAGCAGGACCAGCTTCAAAGTTAGATCCAACTTTGTCAACATCATGCAGCAGAGAATTACACAGCCAGTATTAGAGTTCTGACATTCCTTTGATGTAAAGCTGCTAAACAAGTCACCAGAAACTGTTTCACATCCTCCATCTGTGAAGCAGAGATAATTCTTGCATAAATACCTGTAAAGTATTTTGATCTCTCTGGGTGAAATAAAAGCTTTAGAAAGGTTCAGTTCAGTATTAGGGTTTTGGGGTTTTTATTTCTCCTGTTCTTGAAGTTGTGGAGGAAGCGAAAAATAAATCATCGGTATTGATGGGGATTATGAGTACTGCTGATATCCTTTCATTGAGTAAATGGGTCAGACTTGCCTTTTGTAGTATTGTTGCTATTCAGAGGTGGAATTGCTCTGTTTGCTGTTTAACCACTTAGGGGAGATGCTGTGTTTGTGACAGCAAAAGTTCCCACAAGCTTCTATTTCTGTTGGTTTCATGAAACTATTCACATCAGGGAGAGCAGAAATATGATCTCATGACATTATTTCTCTCAGCTGAAACAAAAAGGTCGTATTCTATCCGTGCTGATTTTAGCCTTCTCCCTGAATGCTGATGAATAAGTAAGGAGACTTGAATAGTGCATGTTAGTGACAATGGTTGAACAGGCAGCTAAATCCAAACAAGAGTCCCAGTGCTGAAAGCAGCGCTGCACGTACTGCCAGGGCAAAAGGTTACAGTTTTCTGGCTTTCTATAGGGCTGCTAACACAGGTTTTAAATCTCTTCCATGTAGCAATTAATTCTCAAAACGCTATCTGAAAGCCCTTCTTAGCCCTCAGTCCTCTTAGAAAGGTGAAGAAATCCACACAATGTAATTTGCCTAAGATCATCATGTCAGACAATGACAAAAATAGAGAGATATCGTTATACCCTCTGCCTCCTTCTACCTTGCATTTCACCCTTTTACTAGAGTAGATTGGCAGAGCAAGGCCAGGGCAGGCACATCAACTAGCACAGAATGATGGGGACTGGGTATGAAATACAGGGATTGTGGCAGATGGGAGGGATTTTGAATAGCAGTCAGGGCAAAGGATGCCAGAAGGATTAACGAGGGAACACCTTTAATATCTGCTCCTCACCTTTTCAGTTTTCTCAGCACCAGTTTTGGCTGTGACAAATCAGAGTTCTGAAAGATAGTTTAAACTTCCTTTCAGGATTTTTCAATTTTCTTCTCCCTGCCCCTGAGCTATTTGTCTTCTGCCTTGTTATTTTTGTTCTTTCTGGTATCTGCAATATTTCCTAATTTGTATTCTTCTGGTAATTTTAATTGTTATACTGTTTTATTTCCATGCCAACTCATTAATGGCAAAACATGTAGAATATGTCACATTTGCAAAGAAAAAGTTAGGTTTATGCTTCCTGTAATTAGGCAAATATTTAAGTGTAGATCTAATGCTTGCATTTCCTGATACACCTCCTCAGCTCAACAAACAGAAGTTTTGTTGATATTCTTTATATTTCTTTTCATCAATTGACTTTCAAAAGGTTAAACAGTTCAGGCAAATCCACAACAGGCATGGTCATTAGTCTCTTTTTCCCTCCTGGTCTGGATTTTTGTTTTCTGATAACAATCGTGCACATGTGAATTGAAACCCTAAAAGATTCAAGTAAATAATTTTCAAAACCTCTATTTCCTATTGCCCCCTGCCCCCTTTTTAAAGGTGTGTTTAAGGTAATGATTAGGTACAATTTTTAACTTACGATATTTCTAGATTGTGGCTTGCTCACCTCCTGCACAGGAAACAGTTCAGTTCCATGATTTGGCCAGTAAGTAGAGATGAATTTACTGACAATCACAAGATTTTTTTGGTGTGTGTTTCTTAAAATGATACCATATTTGCTTTTATTTTTTCCTATAGCTTGATATCTCTGGAGGCATGCATGCCTTGAAAAAGAAATACCTCTCTCCTGAGTTCAGAAGTTCTGAGGTACATATGGTCATGTTTAAAAGCACTCTCTTCCCTGCAATCAATACAATGCATTACATGTATCTACCACTTGATGACTTGCCAGTTCTGTTCTCAACTTGCCTCACAGAAGACACGTTTTTATAAAGCAGTGCTATATCTCAACCATTTGATGTGCCTCATTAATTTCAGCAGCCTCCTCATTTATTAAAAGTCCTTCGTTGTCTCTAGTTTTATTCTTTTCATGATTTGTTATAACCCATCCAATTTTCTCTGGACTGATTTGACTGCACTAATTCATTCTGCATTTTGGCTGCCCTTCTCTCTGCTGCAGGAACACACTCTGTGTATTTGTATTCTGATGCTTCCATTACTCAATTTTCTTCTAGTCTTAGATTCACGATCCCTCCCTGATTGCTTCCTTTTCCTGGAATTCTTTTCCAGAAATGTTTCTGTACAGTTAATAATATCCCTGCTTGCAAAGGAGTGTTCACAAAACGTTCCATTCAATTTTTGTCAACCTTAAGTGAGAAATTAGAGAAATGGCAATTTTTGGACAAGTCAGTGATTCCAAATGGCTATTACTCCAAGTAGAGGTTACTCTAGCCAGTCTGCACGGAGGTTACTGATGTCACTGTTTTGTGCTTAAAACTCAAAAGAAAGAGAGATAGTAGTATTTGACTGTCTGTTAGTCATGTCTATTAAATAGGTCTACAATTGTATATTGTTTTTCCCTTGAAATGCATTCCAGTGTATTTCCCATTTGTAATAATATCTCGCTGCTTTTTGCACCAGGTGTTAAATTGGGTGAAGCTTGCACTGCCTGCTACTGAAGAGCTTTAATATTACATGCTGCTGAAATGTAGAGGGTGTTAACAGGGCAGCTGGACAGGTACTCTACTGCAAGTGCTCACCCCTGGGGAGGACGAAAGGTCAAGAATCTATTGCAGTCCTTTCATGTGTTTCATACTTTAGGAGAGCTCTTTACATTCAACCCGGGTCTTCGCAGGAGCTCTTCAGACCAAGGCTCCCTGCCTATGGGGAGAATTAGTTTTTCCTTTGGATGAGCTGTCTGTGCTGTGCTAACAATTGAAGCTGGAAACAGCTTGGTCCCAATTGATCCTAAAACCTAGCAGGAGATGCATGTTGTCTTCTACTGAATTAACAGAGCAACCATTCAGCATCAGACACTTATTGCCAAGCTTCTATCAACTGAACTGTTGAATTTCTCTAGTATTCTTATAGCAAATTTCTTCCACATTTTTCTTCCTTCCTCCTTCATCTACGTTGTCTCCTTTATAGTTTTCCTCATCTGTTTGTTACAGGTTGTAGTACTATGGTCTGGCAAGCAGGGATGATAAATTTTTAGAGCCACAGGAAAAGTTGAGTGCTTGGCTGCAGAACCATTTATAAAGCAACTTGTTGCAAGATCCTACTGAAGTTCATCTACATAGCATTAGTGTTTGTCCTGGTTGGGCACTTGGATCACATTACAAACCACTCTATTAGTCTCCTAGATTTTGTTTATATCCATCTTCCTTTTTACTTTCTGAGGGGATTGTGCTTGATGGGAAAGGCCTTGGATTTAGGGTTTAGGACACAGTGATGACAAATAGCAACTTGAAATGTTCACACATTTTCTTCTTTTTTTCTTTTCCCCAAATAATGATTTTTTTTGCATGTTTGAAGAGTGATACAAATTCTGTACAAACAAGCAGAACAGATGAAAAATTAAGCTTTTTAGGTTCTACCCATATAAACCATGTTTAAGCCTAAGCTTCCTTTTTATTGTGGTTTGCCCCTGAGTGGCAGCTGAGCACCATGCAGCTGCTGGCTCGCTCCTTCTGGCAGGATGTGGGAAATAATTGGGAGAGTAAAAGTGAAAAAACTCATGGGTTGAGATAAAGACAGTTTAATAGGTAAAGAAAAGTTGTGCATGCAAGCAAAACAAGACAAGGAATTCATTCCCCACTTCCCATGGGCTGGCAGGTGTTCAGCCATCTCCAGGAAAGCAGGGTTCCATCACATGTAATGGTTACTTGGGAAGACAAATGCCATCATTCTGGCCACTGCCATGCCCCCTCCCCATCCTTCTTCTCCCCCAAGCCCTATGTAAACTGAGCATGATGTCATAGAGTATGGCATATGCCTTTGGTCAGTGGGGTCAGCTGTCTTGGCTGTGTCCTCTCCCAGCTCCTTGTATAACCCCAGTCTAATTGCTGGTGGGGCAAGATGTAGAAAAGGCCTAGGCTCTTTGCAAGCACTGTTCAACAATAACAAATCCATCTCTACAATACCCACAGTTTCCAACACAAATCCAAAGCTATGTTTTGTGCTAGCTACTATGAAGAAAATTAACTCTCAGCTGGGACCATGACACTGATTTAATTTCACAAAAATTCCAATTATATGGGATGCTTTCAGCACCAATGTACTAGTTAAAGGAATGTGTTTTAGCATCTCTGCCACATAAACAGTTTGCTTTTTCTTTATTGTGTCTGGAACTTGGCAGGCAAAAGGACATAGTTGTAAGTAAATATCCCAGGAAAGGGGATTTGGTTGTGTGTTAAGTGTTGAAGAGCAGAGTTTGCTCTGCATCTTTCAGCTATTACCAGAGGATAAAAGAACAGGAAAGATGGAACTGTGAGATGCTTTGCCCTAGGGAGTCCTTTCTAAACAGGTTCAACTTACATTCCTAGCATTTCTACAGGGAAGAGCTCACTGCCTCTAAAATGACTTAATTCTGAAAAGGCTCGTGTTGCTGTCTTACAATGTTATGTTGATGAGTGGGACTCTAGGAATAGGTGCCTGGAGTAAAGAGCTGGTTTGGCTCACTTAACCATGGGCATTCAAATTAGGGAGACACCTGTAAAATCCTAAACTTACAAATTAGGCTCCAAATTTGATACAAAAAAAATGCAATTGCATTGTGTTATGTAACTATCACTTAGAAATGCCTTTGAATCAGAGAAGGTGGCAAATGTGTTCCCCATTTTTAAAAGGGGACTTTGGACAAGATGTGGAAAAGTCCTAGCTGGTGAGCCTGATGTCTGAAAGGGCAGTGAAGCTGTAGAAAGAGTATTCAGAAGGAGCTACTGTGCCTTCTATGAGGGACAGGCATGTCTCTCAACTCTGCTGTAGTTCCCTGAAGAAATCACTGTCCTGTGCTTGACAAAGGTGATCTAATTGATGTTGACTTTAGAAGGACTTCAGAAACCCCCCCCATGGAGAAACCAGACTGCCATAGGAGAAAAGGAAAGGTCTTTGCATAGATTAGTAACAGTTGAAAAGATAGGAAACAGAAGGTAGAAACAAATGTTCAGTTTTCTCAGCATAGGATTTTCACTGAGATCTGCATTAAGACCCATGTCATTCAATGTAAACAATCTAGGAAGAAAAGTAGAGAGGGAGGTGACAACGTTTGCTGATGGTGTTAAGCTGTGCAGAGCAGTGAAAAAGAATACTTACTGCAAAGAGGGAAGGTCTCATGGTATTGAGTGACTACATGGCAGATTAAATTCACTGTGGAGAAAGGTAAAGCTACAGATATTAAAAAATATATATAAATTCTTAACATTATATATGTGATAAAGAGTTACCAGTCAGGAAATACATACTAAATTATGAGATTTTTATGAAAATGTGAGCACAGTGCTCTGTGGTGATTAAAAAAAAGCAGCATGGTCTTATGAATGATAAAGATGGAATAGAGAAAAAAACAAAGACTTAACTTCCCTGATATCAGAAGTTGATAGGAAGAGAAACAAGGAGGTTACAGAATGACTTCCATGTGAGATGTGACTACAGACCTAATGACTTTATAGTCTGTAGAAGTCTGCTGCTGGGGAGTATAATGGGATCTATAAAAATGATGACTGACACTGAAAGAACGGATAGGGTCCAAGTGATAATCCTCTTTTCTGGTCTGGGAAAAACAAGCATCAAAAAGAGCTATCAGGAGGTTAAAGAAACACAAACAAACAAAAAATGCGTTCACATAGTGTGCATTCAAACTGTGGAGTTTGTTGCTGGGGGATGTTGCATGTGCCAAAAATTTTGTGCGGGTTCAGAGTTGTGAAGAAAACCCATCTAAGTTTATGGAACACAATGACAGGACTTCCAGCTGATGAAGTTAATTTCCCAAGTCACAGACCACTGGAAACTGGAGCATTGGGGTACAACACTGTATGTTTGCTCCGTTCTTATGTGCTCTTCCCTAAGCATCTACTATTTTACCAGTGCTGGGGAGAATAAACGGGCTATTTTTATGTTCTGAGATATCAAAGATTGCAGAGTAATTTTTGCAAGCTGCTAATTTGTGTTTGTACAGTATATAACTAGCTAGAACCTAAGCAAGCCCTTCTGTGTAAACTAGCATTTGGTGACATTAAGATAGAGAAACACACAGATGCTATATTGTGGGACATGGACAAACAAGAACATGACACAGTAAGATGCAGAAGACATGTCAGAATGGAGAGGCTGTGACTTAAGGTTGAATTCCGGGGTGTTCTCTGAGGTCTTGTTCTCTGTGAAAAGTATCTTACTGTGTCACCAGGGAGTTGCTCAAGCTAAAATTAAGTTCAGAGGTGTTATGTAATTCTTTTGCCAGTGGAGTTTTCTATTTCAGGTGACAACTTTAAGCGTTATGATTGCTGAATGGGATGAAATGTGGGGATTTGCTGGTAATCAGAGCTGGGAAGCACAAAATCATTGAGAAGCGCACTCCTGCAGAAAGTGTAGGCCATGGCACAGCAGAACAAAAAATACAAGTGCCCCCTGCTAGCACCTAGATGGTTTGGAGGATGTGCAGGCTTTGCTTCTGTGTGATAAGAAGCTACAAACGTTCTTCCGGGGGGGGAATAAGTTGTTCTACAGAGAGTTTGAATCTGTTTGACCACTCTTGGGAAGATGGTTTTTGCTGTGGAATTTATGTGGTATTAATCATAATATTGTCATTATTATATTACTTTTAATGTTTTGGATGTGGAAATTTTCCTGGAGTTTTAAATAAAACTCTACAGGTAGGACAAAGGTGGGTGAAGTTGTCCTAGGTGATAATGGAAGCATCTTCTTCAACCTTTTGGCTGGCTGGGGCCTTTCTAATGTCTGAAGTTGGTTTTCTTCTGCCAGTTTTCCTGGTCTGGGCAGGTAGTGTGATAGACAAGTTGCCCTTTTAAAGTTGTTTGCATCTTGGGGATCATAAAGGGACTTTTGAGACGACTTGAATAGCTGTTTTTCTTCTGATGCACGTTTATTTCCCTTGGGAAATGTTCATTCCTTCCCTTAGGTGTCACTATTTATCGCTGCTAGGCTTCCACCGGCTCTGTATTTGGCTGAATGGCACAGTTTTGCTCTCTACTTCAGGCGTCTTGGCAAGTGTAGTGTGTATAGCCTGCTCTGCCAGTCTGTGCTGCCTCACATACTTGTCTCCCTCCTACATCAGAGAATAGCAGTGACAGCCTGTGTAAGGCTGTTACCAGAGATCTATATTAGTGCAATGTTATAAAAGATACCAGCCAGTAATTTCTCAGTGTGGGTTATGTCTTAAAATGAGGTTAATAGTTGTATATACTTATTTTCTTTAAAAAGTGTGCTACTGCTTGTAATCATGAAATTTCTCAGCTAATTTGCGTGCCCTTTCATGCTTTAATTTTTTCTCTTTAGTTTTACTTCAGAAAGGTTTATATTCTGATGAATTTTTACCTTTCTTTCATATTGTTACTTTTATTAAGAGAAAAAAAAAAGGTTTAGGTATGTTAGTGGTGGGGAAAATATTGCTGACAGCACTTACCATTTACCTAGGAATTAATTCCTATTTCAAACCATGTCTCTGATGGCTTGGGTTGTCATACTGACTTCAAAGCAAGCCTGTTAGTTTCTTCCTGCTTCATGTGACAACTATATACTCTGGCATCCAACTCTAAGACTTGTAGTATTGCCAAAGAGAGAGGTATTTTACCTGCCATGATCCATCTATTCCTACAATTAGTATCTAACACTGTCACACGAGGAACATTTGGTTATTTACAGTTACATTCTCACTCATCACAATAAAAGTTGGACTCCTTCACAGGAGCTCCGTGAGCAACAAAGGTGGCAAGCTCTGTCTACCACCATGTCCTCAGGAGCTGGCTTGCTTTGGTAGACACTTGAACAATTCTTAGGGAGATATGCAACTCCCATGAGGTGCTGAATCCTTACTGGGTTGGTATGGCCCAAGCTCTGATGACCAGCATCACCCATTCTCATGGGTGCTGTTGGCTCTCTACAGTTCATGAAGTGGTGGGGAGGTTTCCTCTAGTTTCTTGCAGTTTCCATAGCAGACATCTTGTTACTGAATTTATTCTTGCAGAAGCCTTTATTATTCTGACAGGAAGAACAGAAATTTAATAGTTGCAGCAGTCAGACTACTGTACATAAGTAATTAAAAATATTGAATGTTTACAGCCTTATATAAAAATATAACTGGAAAAAAAGCTGGGCAAAGAAGAAAAAGCAAATCAGTTGTAAAGGTCTTATGTGATTGGTTTGGATTTTGGTTTATTTGTTTTATGAAGTGAAGGTATTAAAGACAATTTCAGCAAGGGTGAAGTCTTTTGTTTTTAATCCAGGAGTGACCCAGCATTGTGGGGGGAAAAAGTAGACCAGACTGGCTAGAGGATTACCCAGGGAAAACTCTGATATTTTTAACCATGCAAATAGCTAGTCATCTGTTTTGAAATAAAGAGGATTACTTTTGCTTGATAGCTCTGTGTTGTGTTTTTACTGTGCCCGGAGTATGAACCCTGCAGTTTCCGAATAAGGGAAAAAATGGCTGTAGATCACATCATAGCTTTAGCTCCAGAAAGAAAATGCTGTGGTCATTGACAGTGTTTAATCTAGGTTTTCACAATCATGGGCATGCTAGGTCATTGCTGACTGTGTAAGCAAGAAATGCAGCTTGGATTTCTACATTTCTTAGATGGGAGCTTTCATCTCTAGTAAATGGAAAATAAAGAACAAACCCCATTTTTCTGTCCATGGGCAGAATTTCATTTTATTTCACCAATAACTAAATCAAAGAGTCATCTGCATCTCTTGCGGGGTTCAACTCAGCTAGTTTCTCCATGAGCTGGCAAGAATATGCATACAGAAGAAAAGCAGCAGAAGCAGGATGGCTAGCACCATTCTTTTTCAAATTACAAAAGGAATTTTTCCCCTTGTTGCTAAGCTATGTTTCTTGTTATAACTCCCCCTAACAATGCCGCTTTAGAAGACTTGTTGATTTGGCAACTTCATAATTCAAACAGTTGCATATGGCAAAGAGCAAATTTTGCCCCAGTTTGAACAATTTAAATGGCCTGAAAATAGAAGTGGAAAGCTTTCTGCAGAGAAGCTGTCCTCCTGCATTTGCACAGCACTGGCCAAGCTGCTCTTAATAAAATGTTATTGATGTTTCAGCGTTATTTTATGAGGAGATAGACAGCAGAGTGAGGATAGCAGGAGGAATTTTTTGTTACTTCAACTTGAAAGGAAGACAAAGGTCTGTGTCACTTCTAGTGTATATATATCCTAAAGTTCAGGAACATTAGTGGCATACCAAATTCAGGTTTTTATGTCATATTTAAGCTCTGTCTGCTGTGTTTCCAGAGAGTTCCTAATAGTATAGTCTTGTTTTTGCAGAACAGGGGACACTGGATAAACCTTTCCAATTGCAAATGGCAGGCAGGTCTATTAAAACCAGAACAAGTCATCCTTCTGGAATGTCAGAATAATTAATACTTGAGTAGTTGATTTTCCTCCTTTTTTAAATATACAGTCACAGAGCACAGATACTTTCCAACTTTTTCTCCTTTTCCTGTGTTCATGATTAATTTTGCCCTGCATCTGAAAATGCAGGCCTTTGGATCTTTAATCTTTTGCATATCTGTTGTATATCACTGAAAGTACATTTTTTTCCAAGCACATATTACCAAGATACATAGGTAGAAAGTGTATTTTTAAACTTTATCTCTCTTGTTGGGTACACTTAATTAGAAAAGATGTCTGGCCAATTTTTATCTTCCTCATTGTTTGGCTCCTGTTGAATCTTGAGTTTTAAGGTGCTCTGAGGAAAGCATGAAGTGGGAGAATAGTTGTGTATTGGCTATGCAAGTGAAGACGCAGTCTGAAGATACCTAATGTCTCTTCTAAACATCTTCTAAACTAATTATAGATAGTATTATCTGCCACTAATTCTAAAGTATGCTTAGAGAAATGTTTCTTAAGAGAACTTGGAGCAGTGCCCTGTAAAAGGTGAATAATAAGAAACAACTCCTTGCCTACTTAATGCTGTGTGGAGTTTGGTTGTTTGGTTTCTTTTAGTTCTGCTTCTATGAAGTAATTTTATTACTTTAGAGAGTCCTGGTTTAGGATTATTTTTAAAAGCATGAGCTTGACATTACTGCAATGACAGGAAGGAATCATGGTGTGTGTGGGAGTGGAACAGCAGTTATGCCCTCACCCTTCCTTACCTATTTGGAGATTTCTGTTTGAATGAATCTGACAAACCCATGAACATTTGTGTGATGGAAGCACTAAGAGAGGGCTGGTCAGCATGACAGCGACTCCATTCTGGTCTCAGATATGCTTAGCAAAGCAGAGTTTAGTCTTGCGATAATGAGCTTGACCCAAGGATCTGTTTTTAATATATTAAGAAACCATTTTTTTTTTTTTTTAAACAGCAAAGTCTGTGTCTTCCTACTCAGGATAATCCAATGATACATCTTTGACACAAGCACATTTTCTCTTGTCTGTATGTTCAGTTACAACTAGTTTTTGTACCAGTATCTGTAGACTGATACGTGGGGGTTTTTTTTCCCCCCGTTGTGAATTTAGTTGTTCACAATTCCTTGCCTGCTTTAATTAAAATAAGACTGCAAGCTGTCTGCCTCGGTGACCTCTTTCCTCCCAAAAATATTCTCCAGAGGTAGAATTCTTCAGGGATTTAACAGCTTTCTTTAAATATCCTTTGTCCTTGATGCAGGGCCTGTTCAGTCTCAAGTGGCACTGTACCTTGCTCCTCGGATCTGACTGTTGTGTTTCCATGAGGCTGTTATCGCTGCAGCTATAGGCTGTTTCTGTTGGCTGTCTAGACAGTCTGGAAAGAGAGGGAGGAGGAGGAGGAGTACTGTTGCGTTGGCAGAAGCGGGGAGCTTCGCTCAGGAGTCAGATCACTTTGAAGACAGACTCTGGGCTTCTGTTACCATGGCTTCTACTGCACCACATGCTCAGCAAAGGAGAGCTATACCCCAGTGAGGTGTGGCTGCTGGTCAAGAAAAGTTGAAATAACTCAAAAGAAACCAAGAGGAGCTAGAGGAGCAGTTCTCTTGGTGGGCCAGACTTTGACTAGCTCATTGTGTGGCAGATCGGTAGATCTCTAAATGAGGGTGTCCTTGATTGTACTTGACTGAATAGGATAGAGAGCTGTCTGTCCAGCTTTTGACAGCTGTCATTTTGGAATGCCTACTGAACAGGAGGAGGTGAATTCAGCTGCCCAAGTTTGTTGGAACTCTTGCATCACAAAATGAGAATTCCTTTCTAAAGGACTTTTAATGCACCTAATGAGAACCATGACTGGTACAGAAGCAAGGAACTTAGAAAATGCTAGGTGTAATGCTCAATAATTCTCAGCAGTACTAGGATCTCTGTGTTACACCAACTTTCATCAATTCCTATTACTTGTTCTCTAAACTATTAGAATTTAGGATAAGGTGTGAATTTCTGCTCACAAGTTCTAGAGAAAAAAAAGACCATGAAAATTATCCTTATTTCAGGTCCATCAAGCCGAGTTCAGTCTGTGTTTTTGTTTGTATGGACAGGTCAGATGAGGCAGACTTCCATTTGCTATGTTCAGCAGCTGGTTGGATGATACTATTCATTCTCTTTCAATTCCTCAGAGTGTATCTCCTTCCAAACCAACAACTTTAAAGAACTTTAATATTCTGCCTCTGATTGTTGCTCTTAATGTCAAGGAAAAGACCATTTATACAGTGATCATACTGTCTTTGCTTGTCTCAGAGGAGTGTTTGAAGAGTGCTGTCTTTTACTGCCTTATGCAGCAAGGCAATTCCTTCTCTCCCTTCTTCTGGTGTCTCAAAGAAACCTGCAATCTCTTTCTTTGTTCTTCAATGCCAAAGAAGAATAGAGGAATACAGCAGTCCTGCTGCCCACAAATCACAGCAGGAAGTTTAAAAGCTGTAGAAGTAGCATAATTTTTAGAAAACTCTTTGAATGGCAATGAAGAAAAAAGAAGGCAAGGAAAAAGAAGAAAGACCAGAAATTGGTTCAGCAGTTCCACAAACAGTGGGCAATTATGATATACTTTTTTCCTTCTTCTCCAACACACTCTGCAAAATGTCATTTATCATATAAAAACGATGAGCTTTATTGTTGGTTCAATTTTATTGTACTTTCAGAGCTAAGACCATGGCTAAGCAAACTGATCCTTGTGGTATCTTTAGCCTTTGCAAAGTGCCCCACCAGAAAATTGTGGCAACACCTTCATGTTAAGTGCCTTAATCAGTTTCCTTTCATCTTACCCACATACATCTGGAAATTAGAATACAATTCCAGTGTGGCTAATGTAAAAATTAGCAATGGAGAATAGTTTCCTCAGCACTGGTGGAAGTCCTAGGGACATGAATTACTCTGTGATTCATCTTTCAAAGATTCTGTTATCCCCAATCTTCCAGGATGATATTCCAGTATCATCCTCACAAAAAGAAGGAACTGGGCTCTGATTACTTTATGTGAGGGAAAGAGACTGGACTACTCTAAACACTGAATGAATAACAAATACAAACGCTGGGATTCACCCAGAGACCTGATCACACAATTTTCCCACTAAAAGACCAGGCCACAGCATATTGCAACCCTCTTCCACCCTTCATGTCTATTTTCCTTCCCATGGGAACCAAGGTATGGGGAAAAAAAATGTGGAGGGAGACAGAAAGTTTGTGAACACATTGGTGGCCCTGCTCTGGACTCTTCCCAGGAGTTCTATGTCTTTCTTGAACTGAGGGCCCCAGAACTTGACACAATATCCCAGGTGAGGTCTCAGCAGGGCAGAGTAGAGGGGGAGAAGGACCTCTCTTGACCTCCTAACCACAGCCCTTCTCATACACCCCAGGATGCCATCAGCCTTCCTAGCCATGAGGGCACATTGCTGTCTCATGGTCATTCTGCTATCCCCCAGGTCCCTCTCACCTACGCTGCTCTCCAACAGTCCAGTCCCCAACCTATACTGGTACCTGTGGTTGTTCTTCCCCAGATGCCAGACCCTCCACTTGCCCTTGTTAAATCTCATTAAACCTCTCCCCGCCCAACTCTCCAACCTGTCTGAGTCCTGCTGAATGGCAGCACAGCCCTCTGGGGTGGCAGCCACCCCTCCCAGTTTGTGTTGTCAGCGAACTTGCTGACTGTGCACTCTACAGTTCAGATATAGATTCTACAGTTTAGATATAGGAAATGTTGAGTATAAGAAAACATTACACCAGTTGCCACTAGAAGCACATACAAGGAATGTGACAGCCTGGAGTCCTTTTGAATAAATGGAAAAACTTAGGGAATTTCGGCAGAAATAGCAGAAGTCACTGGTTTGGTTCACCTGGGACACATTTAAAACTTACTTGCTTTCCCTAAATCTAGGCCATAGCAAACATGGAGCAGCGTGAGGTTCTCACTAATCACGTGTATCCTATTTCATCTTCTGTTCCACTCCGCTAACAACAAAGAGGAAAGCCTTTAGCCACAGATCTGCTTTTCCTGTTAGATACATTAAACATTGCTGTAGTACCCAGGTGCAGAATTCAGAGTCGAAGCTACTGTGATTCCAGAGCTTTACTTCCAAAATCTGTCTTGCATTAAATTCTCTTCCAGCATGCACATTTGGCCCCCTTTTTTCAGGCCTGCCTGGCTTTTCAGTAAGAATAACCAGACATTTCAAAATAAATTACAAGACTCAGAAACTATAAAGATTCACTTCTGCCCTTCTGCCTCATTTCTCTCTCCTTTGTTTCATACTGTTCTCCCCAATGCCTGGACCAGAGTAAATTCCTCAGTGATTCATGTTTATTCTCCAGGCTGCTGCTGCTAATTGCAATGAAATCTCAGCAGCTTTCAGCTAGGGTAAGTGTTCTTTTTTAAGAAGACATTTCTATTCAAAGTTATTGCATATGATATGTTAGGTCTTGATCTTATGGACGTTGGTAGTCACAGAATCACAGAATAGTTTGGTTGGAAGGGACCTCAAAGCACATCTAGTCCCAACCCCCTGCCATGGGCAGGGACACCTTCCACTAATCCAGGGTTTCCAAAGCCCCATCCTACCTGGTTTTGAGCCCTGCCAGGGATCCAGGGGCAGCCACAGCTTCTCTGGGCAATGAGAGTGCAGCTCTGAAATCCTGGAAATCCCTTAGTTATTCCAAAATAAAATACTGAAGATACAATGCCACAGTGCTTTTTGTTGCTCAGTTTAAGAAGATCACAAGATTAAGGCCATAACAAAAATAATTAAGTTTCACTGCAGATCTGAAATCCTGAGCACCGTTTAGCCTAGCTGATCTAGACTCAAATCATCAGTAAAGCGATCTGTTAAAATGCCAGGTGTGATCATTCTTGATAGAAAACAGTATTTTTCAGAGCTAAGCAACTCCCCAGCAGCAAGTTTCCTAGAATGCAACTGCACCTGGGGTTCTCTTTTGTGACACTTTTGCCCTCTTTTTATGGGACAGACCTACAGCCCAGCTGTATCTTCTTTGACAGATGTACACCTCTGGGTGGAAGTTGAGCCCAAACTTACGTTTTAGCTTCTTCCTTCTGAAAATCACACAAAAAAAAACCCACAAGGGGTTCTAGTTTATATGAGAATTTCTATTTATTTTGCATAAATAATATTGAAAGACCCTCAGCAAAGAAACTTTTCTTTTTGCAGTTAATGTTCACTGGCTATGTGAAGTCAAACATGTACGTAAATGTTGGGGCTTGTACTTTCTGAAGTAGCATAATAGTTTTAGAATGTGTGCTTTACATGTGAGGAGTTTTAACCAGACCCCCAGAGAACAGCTGTTACTGGTTTTGAACTGTAATAAAATCCATCCATATCAAGATGTGCCTTTAAGTGTGCCTACAGGTGAAGGTATTTGAAAGCACCCATTGTGTGTTGTAAAATCAGATAGAATATTTTGCTTATATGTTGGGTGGGGTTGAGGTTTTGGGTTTTTAGTACTGCATCTTGCCACTGTTCTAGAAATAAAAATTCTTCCAGGTCCGTTATAGTACAAAAGAGCTCCTGTCTGCCACCTTGTGTAACAGTGACAAAGTACAGAATTGGATGTATAGAGGGAAACCAGTAGCAGCGGTCATGAGACAGGAGAAATAAGTACTGTATCATCATGAGGTATGGGTCCCTTTGGGAAAACAGCCAGCAGAGTGCTAGAAAACTCATGGAGAAAAGGACCTGCACACACATCGTGAAACCATAATGACTAGGAAAATGGGGCTAATATATTTCTACCCAGTGAAGCACTAAATGAAACCCATGGTACCTATTGTGCTGAGAGATCACAGCCCTGATCTTAAATGAGGGTAACTGGAAAACTACCATTTCCCCCAGAAGTGATAGGAATATCCTATCCCTTTTCTCTGAATTAATGGGTAATCTTAGCTTATTATTTTCATAGTGGTGTGAATACGCTGCGCTCTGGGATATGTCTCTTAAGCCTGTGGTGAATAATAATCACAGAGTAGTAGGGGTTGGAAGGGACCTCCAGAGATCATCGGGTCCAACCTCCCTGCCAAAGCAGGGTCCCTAGGACAGGTCATACCGGGAGGCATCCAGATGGGTCTTGAATATCTCCAGAGAAGGAGACTACACATGCCCTGGGCAGCCTGTCTCAGGGCTCCCTCACCCTCACCAGGAAGAAATTCTTCCCCAGATTGGGGTGGAACTTGCCATGCTCCAACTTGAGGCCATTTCTCTGAATAAGAATTAGTAATGTTTTGTTTGTCAGAAATGTTCCTTGTTTTTTCCTGCACAGTGTAGGCTTTAGTTTGTTATTTCCAAGTTCACAGTGCCATGCTGAGCCTCTGCTGATCCATTCTTTGCGTCTTGCTTCCAATGTGCCCTAGATGATATCAACTGGGATCTAGTCTTTTCTTGCCCCGAGACACCTTTCCTCCTTTCACTTCTGTAGTCCAAATGGACTCTGCACCTCTTTACTTAGCCATGTTCCTAACTGTTAGTCCTTAGAGCTACCGCCAGCTTTTAATGGAATTCATATCCAGGCAGGGAAATGTGAGATGCTGAGCAACCTTGGCATTCACTGAAATCAGTAAGAGAAGAGCCAGCTCAGCACACTGAGGCCACCAAGGCCCAGGAGCATGAAGGTATTTAATTGTCCGGGCTTAAACATCTGATTCCCTATATATTTCAGTGATGAGTTAGCCATCTAATTAAGAGTCAACATCAGGCAACTTCTGCTCATTTTACTTCTGTAAGCAATCTACCAAAGGCAGTGCCACAGACTGACGAAATGAGATGAAGTCTTTGGCTGTAGACCGATAGCATATAATTAAACAAACAAACAAGTTGTTTAAATTACTTAGCTAAACTACCTTTGTTCAGTAGCTAAACCTCTTATCAATACTTATGCATGCAATTAAACAAATGTGAAATCAAAAACAAGATATAAAAATCTAAAATTAGAAAACTAATTAGTGCTCTATTTCCTGGTTCTAAAGGGGAAAAATTTCCCACCAGATTGAGAAACTATGAAAAATTTCTCATTCAATTAATAAATTATTCAAAGATAATCTTGAAAATTAATGTACTTCAGCTGCTCTTCAGAGACTTGATTCGTTATAATGGTGATATGAAAGTCCATTGGTGTTTCTTATGTAATATTGTATGGATATTTGTATGTATCTGTGGTGGTACGTACAAGGAAATTGCTAGGGTGGACTTCAGGTCACATTCCAATTTCAAAAATTTAGCTCTCTAGAATTAGCCATTCACTTCAACCTTCTAATCTAGATTGCCTCATTAGTCAATGGAGAAAAAGAAGGAACTCTAAAATGTGTTTCTTACCTTAGAAAACGTGGGACGAAAATTCTCTATCTACTGTTAGTGGAACTTTTCAGCAGGTGATATTTAAAGAGATAAAGATCACCATTTTCTATCACATGAAATCACTGGATTGACACAATTAAATCTTTGACACAATAAGTTATTAGAACTGTAGGAAACCCCCACAATCACTTCAAAATGAGACTTTTGAAAATTCTACAGAAGATTGAAAGTGGTGTGAGATGAGGCCGATGTGTCTTTCCGACTTCAGAAGCTAAAATTCCTGCTTGGATACAGAATCCTTCCTGAGACTTCTGAGGAACGCAAGAAGATGGAGAAGAAAATTTAATTTGCTAAAAATTGTTCATGTGGCTACAAGATGAACAGCCCCTCGCAGAATCAGTCCCCATAACACCAACCAACTTAATGAGCATTATCGCCGAACCAATCTATTCATTACTGCTGATCAAAATCTTGTGCCTGCTGTATGTATACTGCCAGACATTCTACTCCCCCAGAGTCGCCCCGTGCTATCATCCTACACTGAAAGTTTACACTTCCTCGGTCTGCTCTAGTTTATATCAAATGGAGATTATTAAGTTATACACAGGGGAACAGGTGGGTGGAGCAGCTGGCATGAGAAGTGAGCAGCCTGACAACAGAAAAAAAATCAGGGTAGATTGCAGCACGAAAATTTTCCTAGGAAATTGCAAATTTCACAATCTGTTCATGAGAACTGATGGTATAGCTCGTGTGCCAGGTAACAAGTCTGGGAGACTCTAGACTTCACTGGAAGCAGACTATTCAAGACCTTCAAAGATCTTGTTAGTTTTGGCTTCAGTCTATTACACTCTATCATGCAATCCTACTCATTCTGGAAAGCGATTCTTTATGAATTTCCTAAGTAGATTGAAAAGGTCACAGTGGTTTTTCAGTCTTAATTAACTGACTGACTGATTTACTGTATTTCTTATTACAGATGAAGCTTTAAAGATAGCTCTGCAAACTCTTAAATCATGCAGGATTTGAAGGCTTTATCTTTGGTTCCATTCAGGGATGTGAAGAAAACCTCAGTTTGAACTGGTTCTAAAAAACCAAGTTCTCCTTAACTTGGGTGCAGTGTGGTTGGTGACCTGATGGAATGAAATATGCTCAAAATATGCTCCAAAAGTTATATTACAGTGAACAGCCATAGCCACAGAGAATGGAGCAGCAGTCAGGACAAACAGGTAAAGCCAAATTTACTTATTCTACAATAAGTAAATGTGTAGACGGCTATGGACGTAGTAGGTGACAAGATCAGAAGGAAAGGTAATCCACCAGTTAGTGTCCAACACCGTGACAGTTTATCCTCTATTATTTACTAGGGAAGCCAGACTCAAAGAGCCTCTTGGTTAGGCTGTTGTCTTGGGACACAGCAGAACATCTTACCTCTGTGAGGTGAGCATTGTCATGATTTATCTCTAGTTATCTCCTGATTTAACTTGGGAATCTTTTTGTGTGAAAGTTTCAATTAAACACATTCCTGAAGAAAAGTTGCACTTATGACAAATCAGCATTTTTCAAATGAAAAGTGTTTAATCAAGAAGTTTTCCAGCCAACTCTAATTATAGCATCCTTTTTAAATGTTTCAGGGTTTCAGACAGCAATTCAAAATGAAACACAATGAAACATCCGTTATTACTAAAATCTTTCATATTACTCAAATTACAAGAACCAATTAAATATGTCATAAATGATATCTTGATAAGCATTTGACATGCCGCTGAATAACATTTGGTGACTGGAGTTTCTAATTCCTCTCCTTTAAATTCAAACTCCCTTCTAGTTCTTATCTGAATGACTGTTGAATACAAGACAAAGTTCACTCGGACTTCCTTTCTACACAAATTCAATTAAGAAATGTAAATGTTTGGAGTCACCCTTGGTGGGGATAAGTGTGGGGCAGAGAGGATAAAAAAAAATTGTCACTGGGAAAGATGCATGTAGGTGAAAAGGAGAGAGTGCTATTTTTATGTGGAGCCAAGAATCCCTAGTAGCTTTTGAGATGGACAAGGTAATCTGTTACTAGGGGTGGCAGGTTTCTTGCTTATGACAGAAGATGGTCAGCTAGCTATGCATGAGAGAAAGGTAACTCATGTTTGTGCAGTCACAGGGAGTAGCACGCTGGAAATGGCAGGAGAACGTGCGTAGCTTTTGGAAATACTTTGGCTATTGTGGAACATGCAGTGAGTGATGGGTTGAAACCAGAGTGTTTTCTTATTCATGATGAGCTGCTTCTCATTGGCTTATTTCATGGTGAGGGTGACAGAGCACTGGGACAGGCTGCCCGGGGGTTATAGTGTCTCCATCTCTGGAGAGATTCCAGCCCCATCTGGATGCTGACCTGTGTGACCTGTTCTAGGGACCCTGCTTTGGCAGGGGAGTTGAACCCAATGATCTCTGGAGGTCCCTTCCAGCCCCTACGATTCTGTGAATCCTTTCATAGAACAAATTGCAAATCCCCGGTGTAACCTAAAAGACCACAATAAATTTTACAAGAGCTAAAGCAAAGAGTGAAATATGATAATAATAATAATAATAATAATGATAGAAGACAATATACAGAGACAGGCTCACTAGAGAGTATGGAAGCTCATCTGTGCATTATTTTAAGGCACACTTAATCTGGTAGCATGGAAATTGTCAATGCAGATTTGAGACCACTACACTGGCAAAAGCTGGATAATACATGCAAAGGCCAACACATTTCTGACTCATTGTCTAGAGTCTGGTAAAGCAAGTGACAGCTGGTGGTGTTCTTAATATCAGCAACAAATCCAAGGAAACCAGCTGAAGCATGTAGCTGAGAAAATTCATTACCCATTTATAAAGTTCAAAGGGTATGTGAGGAAAGTTAGAAAAAGACTTTGGCTTTTGAACACTCAACTCTTTCACAGGAGCTTCAGGAGTTGTATAAACTTGTATAAGAATACATGCTGAGAATATTTCAGTCAAATGACTTTAAAAAGCTTGGCTTAGTTGAGGTATGAATTCCAAGCAAATTGACAAAAACCTTTAGCTAAGATAGACATAGGGAAAAAACCCCACCACAAAACTGCCCCTCCACCCCCCAGAATTCCAGTACCAGTAGGTGCTTGAAATATAAATTTGCTTTTTTTGTATTGTTTAAACATGTTGGGTTGAAAAGCATGTCTGGAAAGCTTCTGCATCACCCATTCAGAGATAAGCATTTAAACCATGGAATTCCAACATCCCAGCTAGGAATAGACATTAATCTGAGATATACCATGGCAAACCAAACCTGCAGTGCAGCCCTTTTCTGATCACACTTGAGGAGGCTTGTTCCATCAAGGCCTAGGAAATAGCATCTCCTCTCTCATGTCTTTTTTCTTTTTCCTTTAAATTATGTTGTTAGTGTTGCTTAAGAGTAAACAAGGTCTAGAAAGGATCATCTGGGGGCTCTGAGAAATCTCTTCTTAGGGACCCAACTGCAAGACAGTCACTGACTCAATGGGTTGGTGTTGGGGCAATTATGATTAAAGAGCCATTTTAGGCTGTAAAAAAAGTTTTCTGTTCCCGAAGTGGCCAGGGAGCTGTTCTTGACTCAAAAACAGAAATGGTTTTTGAATGTTTAGTGTCCAGCTATTCGTAAGAGCAGGTCTCATATTATTTCTCAAATTTCAGATGGATTTATAATGATGAATTATAGTTATCTGTTTTGTGGCATCAATGTTGTGTTAGTAAAAACTGGTTTTTATAATCTGCTTTAAAATATTACTTAAACAGAAAAAAATATCTGAATATAGGTATATATACTTTAGCATGTGTCTAACCTTAATAGAATTGTACAGACACAGCTGGACCAAGTCTTTGATAGAGGTTTATTCTTAGCTCGTGAAAAGGAAGTTATTGTAGAGTCACTCATGTGGATCAAGAAGCAAACTGTCTTCTGACTGCTGTACTGCTGCTCTTCTGTATGCTTTTAGTACATCATCCCAGGCTTTCATCTTTTCTTGCATGTGGGTATCAATTATTGCTGAGACAGAGTTCATGAGGATTTGAACCTGTTTCAGACTTTATTTTGGGACTGCATGAAGAGTAGATATTTTTCAGAAGAATGGGATGATGACAAACAAAGCGGCTTTTGTTTGTTTACTGGAACAAAGCGTTTCAAGGTGCTTAAATCAGAAGAAAAAGCAAAGTTTACATGCACATCCATACTGGCAGCATGATAATTCCATGCCATTACCAGCTCTTGATGGCTCTTTCACACCACGTCATATTTATTTTCTACATGTTCCCTAGCAAGCTCCCTATTTCAGTGCTAATTAAATCCTTCAGTGTCACCCTTCAGTGAAATTAGCCTTACCTTCCTCCCTGGTGTAAACCGGGCTTCATTTTCAAGTCTGCTCTTCAGTAGAAACACTTCCACAAACCTGGCTTGAGCATGTGCTGCTGATCTGATTCCCCAGTACTGAATTTCTGTACAACATAAATGTGAATCTTTTCAATTATTATTGAAATTAGTTCAATTATTTTAGCTTTTTTTTTATCTTGCGCTTCCTTTGATCACCTGCTGTATTTTCCAGAAGAGGGTCTTCACTCAATGCGTATTGATATATGTGATAAATCAATATAGTTACATCCTCTCTGATTTCCATGCAAGAAATGGAACCATTGACAGAAAAAAATGTTGTCTGTGGGGGCAAAAAAAGTTGTTTACTGGTCACCTACAGAAATAGAAATCAGCCTTACAACTAATTTGACACTATTATATGCTAAAAGGAGATGACATTGAGTTTTGTATGAGTTTTCTGTGCCCCTAGAAAATGCACAAGCCTCCTTGCTCTTTAACAACTCTATTTTCAGACTATGCTGCTGTCCTCGATGATTAGAGCCCGCAGAAGCAGATTAATGTAGTATTTGGTCTTTTTTTGGCCGTGATATTGTGGCTGAATTTACTATCCTGTGCATCTTTTAGACATATATTTTGCTTTTTTAGGTTTTCAGTGTTGGAAACAGATATAGTATGGATGAAAATTGGCAGAAAAATGTGAAAAGCTTCAGGATTTTGAGTCAGGTGGCAGAACATTCGGGAAGCTTCTGGCACACCACAGATGGTCGGTATAAACTGTTGTGGCAGAGCAGCTCTGCCAGAAACCCCATGGAGTTTATTTCTAAAGTAAACTTTTAAAAATACACAGAATATTAGAGCAGGAAAAAATAATATCGTTTGAAAGCACCGTTGATATGTTAGGATGTTGTTATGCAGTTCTTTATAGCCTCATCCTTGTTTATTTCTAGTTATTTAAGATTAGCATCCTGATTTTCCTAATTTTACCTTCCATCTCTGTAATCTTTGAAACGATCCTTTAGATGGTCTGGGGAGGGGGACATAGCTCTGAGACAAGAGCTGGCCTGTGAGGAGTTATAGATACTTTTACATTTACAAAAGAACCATGAACTGCGTTAAGGAGTAAAAGCGTTTTCTTACATAGTATGTATGACAGGCTTGTGAATGAAACCAGAAAGTTTAGCAAACATTAAATAATATTTACATTATTTACATAGATATACTATTTTGTTATTTATGTGTAAAATTATCTCTATAAACACACATAAAACCTATCAGAAGGCAGTTATTCTTATATATACTTATGTCTCATGGTTTAGATGCAGCTGAGCACCACGCAGCCTCTTGCTCGCTTGTCGTCTCCACAGTGGGATGGGGAGGAGAATGAGAAGAAAAAGGTAAAACTTGTAGGTTGGGATACATATGGTTTAAGAGGACAGCAAAGGAAGGAGAAAAATAGCAACAAGAAAGCAAATAACAGAATATATAAAGCGGATGATACACAATGCAGTTTGCTCGCTGCCCAGAACCTGATGCCCAGCTCATCCCCAGGCAGTGATACCTCCTCCCTGGTTACCTCCTCCCTTTTCTATTGATCATGACATCACAGTGTATGGAATATCCCTTTGGCTAGCTTGGGTCACCTGTCCTGGCTGTGTCCCCTCCCAGCTTCTTGTGAAAATTAACCCTATCCCAGCTGAAAAACAAGACAATATATTTATATATAAGAATATGAATAATATATATAACACAATTTATGATATTAAATAATTTTTTACCTGAATTATGCTATCAAGTGTGAAAATTTTGGCAGAGGATTGGGGATAGGACTGCATAAGTAGACCCATTCCGACAATACCAATAATGAAACAGGGAATTTTAATTTTTTTGCCTCCTATTTTTTGTGAGGAAGAAAGGGGGCTTATTTTTAAAAGAAAAAAACAAAGGAGAAAATATTCTTAAGAATAATTTTCATCTGAAAAATTCCCAGGCATAAAGAACAAATTGGATTAGCACAAAGTTCATGCGTTTGATTTAGTTTTTTCAAGGATATTCTCCATATTTCAGAATTTCTTGGAACTGTGATCCATGGTGCTTGCGAACAACTGATATTTCAAGAAGAAACCTGTATCCATAAAGTTGGTGGTTGATTTATAATCACTTCTTTTACTTCCCTTATTAGCTAGACAAGTCAGCATTTAGAAATGTCAGTCAAATCGTATATTTTTAAAGTGATAAAGGGATTCTAAGATGTGACTCATCTCTTAATAACGAATCCATTGTACACTACTGCAAAATGTAAATAGTGTTTTAGGTACTTTAGATACCAGCTAAAAATTTCTATTTTCAGACAGGTCTTAATATCAAGTTTGAAATAAATTGGTTGTCAAAATGAGAAAAGATTTACCCTTTGTACCAGTAAGATATGCCCCCTAAGATAATGCTGTGGACTCTCCCCCTTAAAGTCCCAAACATTGAGTACATCCGTGTTTTTTTTCCTGTGACTTTTTGATGTGAGGTTTTGTTCAAGGTTTCATTAAATTAGGTCATGAAGGAGGGCGAACTGAGGTTATCTAGGCTAATTTGATTGTCTCTAAAAGCAATGCATCTGTTGAATTTTCAATGAGTATTTTTGCCCTCTGTACCTCAGTGTTTCAATCTGGTGAAAGAAATTATTATTTCTTTCAGGCAAAATCCTGGTGAAGTTAGTAGCAAAATTCCATGAGCTGGAGGCTAGACTTTTTGGGTCACTGTATATGGAGCTGTACTGGGAAATAAACTGTGGCCTGAATAGAATAGTTTGAGATTGAACTATGTCCAATGGAATTACTTCCTATTTTATTTTTTTTTTTTCCTTGCTACCCCATGTTTGAAAGGAAGAGAGCAAAACCCTTTCTAGGTTAAGATAACCTATAATGGCTGTAAGAACGGACACAAAGAATCATAGAATCATAGAACGGTCTGGGTTGGAAGGGACCCCAAGGATCAGAGAGTTCCAACCCCCCTGCCACAGGCAGGGACACCAACCTCTAGGCCTGGATCTACACAAGGTTGCCCAGGGCCCCATCCAACCTGGCCTTGAACACCCACAGAGACAGGGCACCCACCCCTTCTCCGGGCAGCCCATTCCAGCACCAGTCTCTCTGTAAAGAGCTTCCCCCTAATATCTAATCTAAGCCTTTCCTCCTTTAGTTTTAATCCATTCCCCCTTGTCCTGCCAGTCTCTGCCCTTGAACAAGCTGATTCCCCTCCTGTCTCTCTGCTCCCTTCAGGGATGGGAAGGCTGCAATGAGGTCCCCCCGCAGCCTTCTCTTCTCCAGGCTGAACAAGCCCAGCTCCCCCAGCCTCTCATCATAGGGGAAGTGCTCCAGCCCTCTAATCATCTTCATGGCTTCTTCTGAACCCTCCCCAATAGTTTTACATCTTTCTTGTATTGGGGCCCTTAGATCTGGACACAGGACTCCAGATGGAGCCTCAGGAGGGCAGAATAGAGAGGGACAATCTGTCCCTGCTGGCCACCCCTCTTCTGATGGAGCCCAGGATCCCATCGCCGTTCCGAGCTGCAAGAGCACACTCCTGGCTCATGTTAAGTTTCTCATCCACCAGAACCCCAGGTGCTTCTCAGCAAGGCTACTCTCCAGGAGCTCTTATCCCAGTCTATATATATGTCTGGGAATTCCTCCAGCCCAAGTGCAAGACCTTATACTTTGCAGTGTTGAACCTCATTAGGTTCCCTCGGCCCACCTTCCAAGCCTGTCAAGATCCCCATGGATGTGTATCTAAGATGCCTTACTGACATAGTATGAGGAGTAAAGTTTGAGGAAAAACTTGGCTGCTTGCTAATAATATATCTTTAATAGTAGTCCCATGTCTTTTACATGGTCTATGAATGCTGTGTCACGCATACCTCACCATTGTCGCCTTGCAGCATGGAGTTGAATTGGGAAACCACAGAAACATGGTTGTATAGAGTAACCCATTCTCATTACATAATTAGGGGTAATCATCCTGTGATTTACTGTAATGTGCCATTTGTGGTGAAACTGTACATGGAGCCATATTTTTGTGTTTCAGCCTCAAGATTGTTAGACTTGTATGTTATTTTATTGTTGTACCTTTCCACTTCCATAGCAACAATTTAGCTATTCTCAGCTCATAGTAATTGTGAGAAAATCAAATTCCATCTGTTTTTGCCAAATGAAGTCTGAATAAACCTTTATTTGTTAAACATCACTTATTTCCTCTCCTAGGCTGGTTAAGCCATGTCTGTTGGGTGTTGCACGCAGTAAACAAACTGTCCCGCTAGTCAGAAACTCTGAGATCACTCAGCATCACAGCAAACTACTACTGCACAACTGGGGTTAGCGTGAGGATTAGGGTACAGGAAAGGTTACAGAAAGCAGAGTTGAGGCCAGTGCAACAGCATCAGGTTTTAGCCCTCATGCTACGTAATAAATAGTGCTGATCAGGAAACCTAGTTAAGTCTCGATTTGAATAATGTTTTAGGACTAAGAGTTTCAATGTTACAAATAATGGCAAAATGCAGTGCCAGCATCTTTCCCTATAGTTTTCTGCATCATCTGTGCTGCTTCATCTATGGCAAGTTGTTACCAAATGCTTTGTGTTCCCGCTGCTAAAACTTGAGGGAAAATCCCAGACCTTTCCATTCTCTCTGAATTATTCAATCAACGTGACATATTCTAAATCCTCTTGGCCTGGAGTAATGACTTAGGTTGTTCTGTAATCTAACTCTTCAGAAAATCTTCAGGCCACCTGATGCTATGAGTATTTCTTTGCTTCTTGATGGACAATTTCTTCAGTGACTTTTCAGTGCCTTACTGCCTTGGCATTGTTATGAGATGCTCTAAGTCTTTTCACCAGCCTTTCTACTATTTGCAGCATGAGGCGGCAAAACTATAAATTCTCTTCCTCTTACATCTTTAGAAATCTAGCACAGAATTCAGTGAGAGCTCTGAAAATAGTGTCCATCTCCAAGGCCTTGACAAAGCAAGAATTTCAAGCATGGCCTGTAAAATGCAGGGAGGTCTCTAGGCTCCTTGTTTCACAGGAAAGTGAAAATTAAGATGGTTCTGTATTTTGCTGACTGTACTCCGATTCTCTTCTCTCTGCCAATGGCAAAAATGGAAAATCAGGACTTAACAACCGCTTACTCCGTGGCCATTTCAGCAGGCCCATCAGAATTTCTGCAGCTGCTCCTCCACTCAGGGCTCATCAAACACCTCTCCCTTCACAGTTTCTCAAACGCCTCCACCTCAGCATTTCAAGTAACTCAAGCTGCTTCCTTTCTTGCTTGCTCTCCTGCTTGCCTGCCAAAACCAGAAAGCCTTTATTAAGGGCTTCCCCGTCAATCATCCTGAAGGCCTCTTTGGAGGTCTGATTAGTATTTGCAGCCTATATTCAGGGACAGGCTGAATCTATCTGGTGCAATTTATACACAGGGGTATGAAGGGGGTGATTTACGTAAAGGTTGAAGCCTTGTTTCTATGCTGCAAGATACATTATTGTCTCTGTGAGCAGGGAGATATTTTCAGATTGTAAAGAGTTTTGCGTGCAGGAATTTCAAATATGCGATGCCTTTTGGGATTGCTAGGGCTTGCCTTTACTGCAGTGCCTGAGAAACCGTGTGAATTAGCCTGAGCTTGAGACTCCTGTGCTGTTGGATTGGCAGTTTACAGCATGTTTTGATATACCTACAGCCTATACAGTCATACCAGCACAGGCTAAGCCCATACAAACTAGATAAAGAACTTTAGAAGAAGGTAAAAGTTTTCTGTGACTGGTGCTCTGGATCCTGTGTCTTATGATTTCACAGAAACATTAAACATTGCATTCTGTTTACCCAGAAGAATGGGCTGAATTTCACTTTCTCAGGCAGCACTGGAGGCTTGAGAAGTTTTGGGCCTAGCTAGGCTGACTGTGCACGAGGCGCACTGTGAGCTTCCCATCTGGGTAGACTGCAGCCTCATCTGCTAGACTCCATTGAACAAGCAGTGAACAAGGTACCCGCCTGAAAATAAAAAGTGCGAGTAACAAATTATTTCTTTGTGAAGCCCAAAGCAATCAGCTGAAGGATGTGATTTTATTCAGATATATGACTTTATTCATGCAATCTTGGCTAATCTAATAACCCCAGTAAAACTACACTTAGGTGCTATTTCTGGCCTGTTGCTGCTGTAAATTTTGCTTAGAAATCGGGCTGCAGAAAGTTGCTATTACTTGATTTAATTATAAAACAGCTATCAGAGCAAAACACAGAGACTAACTGCTGCCTGCCAGCTTCAGGTGCTGTTGAGTGAACTCCCCCGTGAAGACGCAGTAGCAGTGGCAGCAGGACCGCACCTCCTCACAGCCACATGTAGCAGAACATGGCTTTTGCCTGGTAACAGGGACTGTTGCTTTTCATTTTCCAGAGGTTTAGCAAACAGCTGAAACAACCAATTTGGGAAGCACCATAAGGTTTGAAAAGAACAAATAGTTATTGAGGAAAAAACAGTCAAAAGAGTGAGATCAGAGATTGTTACTTGGATACAGCAAAAGCCAACACAACAGAAGGGTTGGGAGGAGAGGCAAAGGCGAAATAACAGTAGACTTATTTAAGGGCTGGAAGGATCCTTTTTTTCTTTTTTTTTCTTTTTTTTAGTGCTTGTACATCTAGTAGCAATGCAGTTCAACACTTGCTGATCCAGAAGTATTTTCAGAACACTGTTCGTACAAGTCTTCTTCTCCTCACTTTCCAGTCACTTCCTCTTGTTCAAGTTTTCATGTTTATCTTCCACTATATTTTTTTTTACTCTCTATTTGCCCTTTAGAAGAAGTTTCTTCAGTTGTACTTGGTATGAGGCAAAGTTGGTAGTGGTTGCAAAAAATGGCCATTCCATTGAGACAAGAGGGACACTTGATACATCTGGGTTTGCTACTGCTGGTTCTGTGTGCCAGGTGTCTCACTACTGGCAGCTTCAGGTAGAAGACACCACATCAGCTGCACATCTGAAAGATTTTTCTTCTTAATCACAATGGTTACTGAAATAGACTGAAAGGTTCCCTTGTGTGAGCACAAGGAAGCCTTCACATGTGTATTCTTCATTGGAGAATACAAAAATGAGGGTAATACTTAGCAGGCTGCTTCCTGTAGAAGTGCTGGTTTGAGTTCTGTTTGCTCAGCTCACATTTTCTGTGTGGCTTCTCACAATCCACATGGCTAAATTTTTCCAGTAGGTCAGGTCACAGAAAGAAAAGATTCTGTAACTGAATGTAAAGCTGACAGGCTTGTCTGTGATGGCTCTACCATGAATAGAACCATAGAATCATAGAATATACTGAGCTGGAAGGGACTCATAAGGTTCACCAAGTCCAACAGGTATGAATTACCCTAGAGAAGACAGCCTGGCTCTTGGTGTGTCCTCTGGTTGCTGGTGATACCTATATGACATAGATTAGAATTACCTTAAATATTTTTTCCTTTGTTGTATTTACATTTCCACTTATGTGTGCAGACTTACACCTCAGCAACAGGTTGTGTAACTTCCTCCCAGGTTCCATACAGCATTTCTAATGAAGATCTCCCAAAATACATTGCTGGAAGGGAAATGGAGCATAAGGAGCTAGATAGGAATACATTTCCCAGTACAGCAGGCTTTTCAGGGTAACTTCTTTCTAGTGCTGCCTCGTGATTGCCTCTCAGCGATGAGCAGTTATTCACAGAGATACTCTGGTGGGTTTCCTTTCTGTGAGATGCTACTAACTGGCAGGAGGGAGAGCTCTCAGTACACTCTCAAGGTTTGAGATATCACCATTGCGCTCATACAGTATAGATTTTCACTCCTTGGCGTCTCTGTTTATGTTAGTTTCCTCCTTCTTCAGTTTTCCGAATTGCACACCATTTCCACCCCCCCACATATAAAATCCCATTTCTCCACAGTCCTTTTTCTCTCTACATGTCATTACGTATGAAAAGATAATCAAATGTCGGAAAACCCTAACCCCTTTTCTAAAGCAACAATATTTAGGTTCACTGCCTAGCTGTCAGCTCTATTCATCCTTCTCCTAAAGCTATTTCAGTCAACTATAATTCTTATAAGGATCTTTTGAAAATTGTTATCTTTTACTTGAAGCAAAGGAAATATGAAGGAATGTGTCCTCCAAAAGTCTTTTTAAGGACACTAAATAAAAAATGTCTATTTTAAATACTGTTAAAGAAGTAAATACATGTACTTTCCAATGGGTTTGTTTAATCTTCTGTAGAAGTGCAGTGCTCTGTTTTATTGCACTACTGTACACTTCAACTATGCTTATTGCAAGTGATAATTAAAAGCATGTACCTTCAGAGAATAATGCAAGTGAAAGTGTCAAAAATCCTGACATAACATGAGAAATCTTTTGTTAAGGAAATTGATGAGATTGTTCTCAAGAATGAGAGTTGCAGCTTTTGGCTTTCCTTCACTTGACATATTTTAGACCTAATTCAGTAGTCATTGACATCTGTGGATCAGGCTTTTTTTTATATGCCATGGCATTCAGTGAACATACTGTACATGCCTCTGTTTTTTTCACATGCTACTGGCCCCATAAGATAAATTTACTTTTCATCTTCCTTTGGGTCTAGAATATTCTGTAACTGTTACTCAAGTGACAGAATGCCTTTACTTGGGAGTATTCTGGCTTATTTCTCTAATAGCTTTACTTAAGAGTGGAATCTGCCCTTTGCAAATAACTTAAAAATAGTGGAATAAAGAATTTGGACTGTAATTTAAGTCCCCAGAGTAAATATATTCTATTGGATGTTAAGCAAACAGTTCAATAAACTTCTGTGGAAACTTCTCTTTAAAAACAGCATTGCTGATAATTTCTGAAAGGAAGATTACTAATGTTGGAAATTCATTAAATTTATTATGGTATAAACATTTCTAGTGGCTGACTCTGCACCTGCATTCTCTATCAGAGAAATTTTGGTTATGCAGCAAACACAGGTTTGCACTCAGACTGTTTCTTAAAATGACCTAAAAATTTATAGATGTGTTATTTTTCATTTCTCAATGTGATGAGCCAGCTGGCACAACCGATAGGCCGCTCATGTGGAGTTGTGGCTCTTCCAGAAGATTTCCTGTAAAAATAATCAGTGAGTATTGAGATGTACCCAACTAAGATGATTTCTGTGTCCCGAACCACTTTCAGTAGATGGTATTAAAAGCTTGTCTGGTATTTTCAACTTACTAAAGTTTGAGGTATTTTTTTTTAAGGACATACAACCTAGCATTTTTGGCTCTGATGAATAATCAGCTGTGAGAGTAACCTCTTTTCCTAGTGATCTTGTAAAGCACTTAAAAGCCAATGAAGTGGATGGTTCTGTTGGGTTGTTAAAAGGAATTCATCAGAGTAGCAGATGTTCAACAAGTTACAGGCTATCATCTTGTTGTGCATTATAGCTGTGTATGCAAGCCTAAAGGCGTGTGGATCTTTGTGACACCCTTGTGAATGTATTCCTGACAGAGAAAATAAAACAAAATTGAAGGAACTAAACTAAAAGAAATTCCATTCAGCAGTCCTTTCTTTGGTGCAGTGCCAACAGGAAGTGCTATGTTGCTTCTGGATCTGCAAATGATGTGTAAAAGCCCTATCTTTATTGCAATATCAAGTGTTGTAGACTTCTTAGTTTTGCTACTGTTAAGTTGGGCACCTTAGTCCGAAATCTAGGTACAAGAATAAGCTGGTTAATGCCAGGACTGCTGAGCTTTCTGTGAATAAAGTCATCATACAATCATAGAATGGCATAGGTTGGAAGGGACCCCAAGGATCACAGAGCTCCAAACCCCCTGACACAGGCAGGGACACCAACGTCCAACCTGGATCTACACAAGGTTGCCCAGGGCCCCATCCAACCTGCTCTTGAACACTTCCAGGGACAGGGCATCCACCACCTCTCTGGGCAGCCTGTTTCAGCCCCTCACCACTCTCTCTGTAAAGAACTTCCCCCTAAGATCTCATCTAAACCTTCCTTCCTTTAATTTTAATCCATTCCCCCTTGTCCTGCCATTGTCTGCCCTTTTTAAAAAGTTGATTCCCCTCCTGTTTGTATGTTCCCTTCAGGGACTGGAAGGCTGCCATGAGGTCCTCCCCACAGCCTCTCTTCTCCAGGCTGAACAAGCCCAGCTCCCCCAGCCTCTCTTTGTAGAGAAGGTGCTCCAGCCCTCTAATCATATTTGTGGCCTCCTCTGACCCCTCTCCAACAGTTCTACATCTTTTTTGTATTGGGGGCCTCAGACCTGGACACAGGACTCCAGATGGGACCTCATGAGGGCAGAGTAGAGAGGGACAATCACCTCCCTGTACCTGCTGGATGGAGCCCAGGATACCATTGGCCTTGTGAGCTGCAAGAGCACACTGTTGGCTCATGTTAAATTTCTCATCTACCAGAATCCCCAAGTCCTTCTCAGCAGGGCTGTTTTCAAGGATTTTTCTCCCAGTCTGTATCTGTGTCTCGGATTTCTCTGGCCCAGGTGCAAGACCTGACACTTTGCGGAGTTGAACCAAAGTAGGTTCACCCAGGCCCACCTTTCCAGCCTGTCAAGATCCCTCTGGATGGTTCCTTTCCTTCTATTGTGTTGACCACACCACTCAGCTTGGTGTCTTCCGCAAACTTGCTGAGGGTGCACTCAATTCCATCATCGATGTCATTGATAAAGATGTTAAAGAGCACCGGTCCCAAGACAGACCCCTGAGGGACACTGCTTGTCACCGGCCTCCTCCTGGACATAAACCCATTGACCACCACCCTTTATCTACATTCTGTCAACCAGTTTCTTATCCACTGGATGGTCCACCCATCAAATCCACTTCTCTCCAATTTAGAGATAAGGATGTGGTGGGGCACTGTGTCAAAGGCCTTGCACAAGTCCAGGTAGATGACGTTGGTCGCCTTCCCTTTATCTACCGATGCTGTCACTCCATCATAGAAGGTCACCAGATTGGTAAGGCACGACCTTCCCTTGGTGAAGCTGTGCTGGCTGTCCTGGATCACATGCTCTTCCCTCATGTGCTTCAAGATGTCATCCAGGAGGATCTGTTCCATGATCTTCCCAGGCACAGAGGTGAGGCTCACTGGCCTGTAATTCTCTGGATCTTCCTTACTCCCTTTCTTATAAATGGGAGTGACCTGAACATTGTCACATACATTTTTACTTCTGCCTATGCCTAGAAATGTCAAATTCTGATAAGACTGGGCATTTTGTTCCTTGAATCTTACCACCATTCACAAAGTGAGAGTTCCTCTGCCTTTTTCACTTGGAGGCAAACATTCATTGATGCCAACCCTCAACAGAGGGATGCTCATGGGCACCCTGTTTACCCATGGTCTAGGGATCAGGCTACTTGCCCAGGATATGAGAGACTGCAGTTTAAAATATCTGTCTGCTCTGGAGTCAGATCAGAGCAGTTCCACATTGCATTAAATATTCATTAGACCCCTGAGTGAAAAAGAGAGAGAGAGAATGACTGATTCTATTTCTGTAGACAAGAGGATGGGGCATTTAACTGTGATATAAGAAAGTTATGTATAGATTCTAATTTCCAGTGAAAGAATATAGTCAGATCATCTTTCTGTTTCTATAATTTCTTTGTGTTCTCTCTCTGCTAAGCTTAAAATTTGTGCTTGCTTTACATCTATGTGGCCTGTTCTTGCACTTGATTTGGGTGTAAGATGCTGTGGCAGACCGTTGGCTATGAAGTTTGTTTACATGCTTTGGATGTAGATGTGTCTTTTGACATCTAGATTTTTTTTCCCCTCTTTATTTTTAATCAAATATACTATTCTATTTACCATCCAAACATTGTACTTGCTGGTGTTCAGCAGAATAAAAGCTCCATGAAACTGGATGTTAGAAGGTCTATGAAATTGAGCCACTGTCTTTTTAAATTTATTTTTTCCCCCAAATTATCTCAATGCCTACTAATTTATTAAATGAAGTGAGTTCAGCTGAAAATCTTTAAGAATACAAGAGTGTATTAAATTGGCAGCTTTCCTAGTGAGGAGAGTTCAGTTCAAGGTTGTAGGTCAGTATTTAACGTCCTTCAAGAGAATAATTCCATCTGTATGAACCATTGCCTTGCCCTAAGTAGCCTTGACCTTGACAGACAGAACAGATAAACAGTTGCCTGAACTGAAAAGTCTCAAAGGTACTTCAGACAGAATTAGGAACTTAGAGTAGGAAACTCTGTTATGGTGCAGAAACAGTAAATAGGGGCTAAAATTCACAAACAAGGACTCTCCAAGGTAAATGTTACAGGAGAGAGAGACAAAAGAAAATTGCCATTGATGTGAGAGTGTGGGCAGTTCAGAACCAGACTAGCATCTTTCAGGTTTGGTTTCATAAACATGTGCTGACTTACAAATTCGTAACTCTCGTCTGTCCATATGTAAAAATCCCGCTGGGGTAGATGGGAGAAGTAGATGCAGAAGTAGATGGAGAAGACAGAGAGGGTTCCTGAGACTGAATGGGGCAAAGGCTGCAATTGAGTTGACCACAGGTCCACAGAACTGTAACCTTAACTCTGGACTCGAGAAGCCTGACGAACCTTCTGGCTATCAGAAGGTGGCAGCATTGACGAAGAAAACAAGCAGAAAAAACGACTGAAAGGAAATGTTGCTATACATTGTAGCTTTTTACTTTGAATAAAGTAGCATTGTAGGAAGATCATGTCAGTACAAAAGAAACCTCAACTCAGCTGTCTTGATGAGCAAATCACTGAGTTTAAAGTGTTAAATGAGGCAGGGTTTTCTGAGGTGGCCATCTAAACAGCATGTGTACGTAGCATTTGCACTGAGTTCAAAGTTTATTCTTCATTAATACAGTTATTAAAGTCACATGTCTGTGGTAAACAGACTTTTTGCCCCCCTGCCCCTTTTCTCCCCCTTTTTTTTTCTTATATATTTTTTTAAAATTAAAATTAACACCTCACATATGTAGGTTTTATTTAGACTTACTAATCCAACAGGAGGCTTAATTAGATGTGATTTTGTTCAAATTGTTGACTCGTAGATTTACGGTGGGTAGGAAAATCTGTGCCTGACTTTACTGTCGCTGGCCTGGATGGTGATATATTTGGCCTTATGGATGCCTGATGTGTCAATACTAAATGTGTGCTGAGACTTTGGAAGGGTCCCCTTGCAGATTTGCTTGGTAGTTCAGCCTAAACCTACTCAACATAGATTGGTATGTGAAAAGCACGCAAGTAAACAGAGTTTACACTCTTCTTCTCAGGGAGCATGGTATTTTTCTAATTCTCACTGCAGCATCTTGAAACAACAAAGCCTTGACATATTCATGGCTTAGGTAGACAGTTGGTGACTGGGCTTAAGGGTGTACGTATGTAAAACATAACTTTTCTCTTAAAGAAACAAACAGTAATCTAACTTCTAATTCTTCTGAAAGAGCTTTCCTAACTGGGAGCCAGCTGTAACAGGCAATACATTAGATTCCAAAATCTGCAGACAGGTAACTCACATGCTTTGCCATTGTGCTACTCTTCTCAAGCTCCTTAGTGTCCTGGAAATGAACGGATTCAAAAGACTGCTTGCTTGGGGCAATGGAATCAAGCATGTGGCAGATTCATTAAAAAAATGTCAATATCCATACATTTATGGCAATTTGCAAGAAATACAGATAGAAACCAAGTAGCACAATTACATCTTCCCCAGTTTGCAGAGCTATATAAACTCAAGTTTCTGGGAGCAGCGTACTCCCTCTATCTGCAAAGCTGTGCTAACCTAGTGCTAGCATAGGTTGGAAATATAAATACTTACTGAGGAGACATTGGCTCTTTATCCTTATGTACAAGAGAGACAGTATGGGGAAAACTCCTTACATTCTTATTGCACCACTAGTCTGTTTTCCTATTTTCAAGGTTCAGGCCGCAGATTTTGTGATTTGATTTTTTACAGAGATTCAGTGAAGGAAGGTTTTGAATGAAAACTCTGCAAAAGCTCATCTGAAAATCCACTGTTTTGTGGACTTCTCAGGTTCGTCACTCAGAACTGAGAAACCCAAGAGTTTAAATTCAAGAAATGACAAAACGAATGCATACAGATTTTTAATTTTTTTTTTTATTTGCCTGCTTTATTTTCTGTCTTTGGATGGTATAGAAATATATGCTACTGTCTTCTCTTCCCTTTCTATGAACTGTGACTTCTTCAGTAAAATGGGTATAATACCTGAGGTGACCGGTCTCATCTTTTCTGATACTCACAGTATCTCTTGGAGAAAAAATATTCCTCCTGTCTCCCGTCTCCCATCTCCCCTCTCCCCTCCTCTCTTCCATTCTGCTTCTCTCCTTCCTGCCAAAAAAAAAAAAAAGGCAAAAAAGAAAAGAGCATGGTTCCTCATTACTTTCACTTTCTGTCTACACAAAGTTTTGGTTTTGGTATCACAGGTTACAGGATACATTCTTCATCAGTTTCATTCTTGCAACACCACAGATTCACAACAGTGTAATTAAAAGGAGAACTAGAATTGAGATCTGTGTTGACAGATCTCAATTCTAGTTCTTCAGCTTCTTACCTACTTTCTGATTGCTCTAATGTCTTTACTTTGACTTTTCATATTGTTTGAGTAATATACCCAAATTTCCTATTGCTAGGATCTCATTAAAATATTTGTATTATATTTTACATATAAAATTGCATGAGAAGTCCTAATAGTGTGATAAGCAAGTGGAACAGATAATATAATATAATATGACAGAGGGACTCCAATGTTTTAAATAAAACTTGTTTGGTAAAAATAAATAAATTCTTCATTCTTTTCTCTTACTGCAGATCTTCAGAGTACAGTGACAGGAATGCAGTCAGATTTTGTTTGCACTTGTAACATGTTCATTGCTAGCTCTTGTCTTGATTATTCCTATTCTTAATAAAGTTTTCCTAAAAAAATTATTCTTAAATTTCAAGAATACCATGACAAGATTTTGTACATATAATCCATCAATTTCACTGAATCTTCTTCCCTGTTTGAAACCTCGTTCAGCACGACACTGAGTTATCAGCCTTTGCAGAGAACTTAACTTCACCTTTTCTCTTGCTGTTTCCATTTTCTGCTCAAATTTTGGCATCCTCTCTTGAGACTTCCACGTCTTTGCATTTTTTCTTATCATCACAATATATATCAAGATCTATACTCTGGCTTTATATATATATCTGAGTATGTATCAGAGGTCTTGATGTTTACCACAGAGAACAAAGAATTGGATTTCTTCCACTTGTGTCCTGTTGAGATTTTAGCACTCAGTCATCTTGTCAATGTAAATCTTGTCACTAACTTTAATAGGTTTGACTCCATAGCATTTGAGGTTAAAAACTTAAGAAACCTGCCTCTTGGCAGCCCTAGTGTTTATTTCCCTTCATAAGTGCTATGCTCTTCTGTGTTGCTGATGGGAAGGGGAAAAGTATCCAAATAGATTTGTCATATCATCCCAATACTACCCTGGATTACAATGCTGTTCTCTCTCTCCAGTTTACTCATGTAGCAGCTGAACAGATTAAGACATATAGGGATGGTCTGTCTGTTTAAAAGTGCATTAAATGTGTTCCATGCTACTTTTAGCTTGTCATCTAGACACTTCTACACTTCCTCATGTCAGGTCATGGTTGTGATAGAGAGGTGAGATTCCTGTATCATGTTACTGGCAGTTAGCAAAATTTATGCATCAGGTCCTTCATATTAATGTTGGCCCAAGTAGATGATTGTGGCAATCTGGATAGAGCACTTGAATTTTGTGGTTATGTCAGCATGGGTGACAAGTTATTCCTTTCCACAGTTTGGATCGTGCACAGCACTTTGTACTTCCCTGTTCCCAACTTTTCAAAGGTGGTAGTTGTAAAACCTCCTGCAGACTGGCATAGCAATTCATTACAGACAACTTTCGGCCACTAAGCTCTTAAACATCTGATTTCCCTATTTCTACTAACCTGACCTGGGTTTGTATTGAGCATCTGTATTAAAAGCAATACTAAAAGCCTGTCCACCTTGGAGCTCTATTCTAATCAGCATGTAGAGGTAAAATTTTAAAATTAAATTCTTGTAGGAATTAAGTCCACCAGTAGTTATATGTTTAAAATGAATTATAGTTTCAAACCTTCAGTCCAAATGCCTCAACTAGCTTTTCATGCTGTAAATTTTGTGTGCATAATTAGATTTTTATGGATTTTCTTCTGATATTGTGTTTATAATCTTATCAGAGCAATATATTGTGCCATTGTAAGTACTTATTATGTACTATAAGCCATGAACAACAGCTCTTTGTCACAGCCTACATGTCTGGTAGTCAATGTGTATTGAATTGTGTGCTGCACAAGGCAAAAGGATTTGGGTTTTAGGTTATAAAAGTAGCATTTTTAAAAGCTGGATTGCAGAATATGAAAAAATTTCTGAAAATTCCTAGGACATCAAATTATTTTTATCTGGACATTTAGCTGTATCTTCATCTATTCAAAATACATGTCATTTTGAAAATGTTACTACAGTAGACCAATAGGAATGGGTATTTCATAGTAGAACATACAATTTTCAGAGGTACAAGAATTTGCTGTTATGAGAGTCAGTTGTCATGATGGTAAATAAACCCATCTCCAGATAGTGCCAGCAGTATGCTGCAGTAATGTTAGAGCAGCAGGGGTAATATTGCTTTATAAAGTTGGTGGTGTAGTTGCTCCTGTAAAATAAATAACCTTGGTTATACTATCGCATAGAAATAAGGTGTTTTCTCTATGGCACTACCTTGGTATTTTTCTTCTGTAGAACCTGCATGTGATCACAAAAAATATTTTTGGGATTACTTAGCTTACAGATCACTATTAACTCTGAGCTGCTCTGTTATTTCAGTTCCTTTTCTAAGTTAAAGGGTAAAGAGGAAGGTACGTGGCTTTTCTGGTCAAGTTAGTCACAGGTACAATATTTAGTGTTTAAATTGTGGCATCCATTGCCAGGTTACATTGAGATTGTTGTCCACCATCACTCCCAATTTGTTCTCATCAGGGATGCCCTCAATCCATTTTCTGTGCAAGAAACCCATGTACAAGACCTTGCAATTGGTGTTGTTGAACTTCTCATGGGCATATCTCTCAAGCCTGTTCAAGGATGGCATCCCTTCCTCCCTCATGTCACCCACACCACACAGCTTGGTGAAGATGCTGAGGGTGCATTCCATCTCACTGTCTGTGTTGCCATCCAAGATGTTGACACTGCTGATCCCAACACTGGCCTCTGAGGATCACCGCTCCTTAATAAATCAGAGTAAAAAAAAAGTACACAAGGTTTTTTTCCATGGGTTAGATTGAAACAGCCTCAGCAAAAGACTTGTGTGTGTGTGTATACATATATTATATTAAAATATATATAAAGTATATAAAATATTTATATACTATATATATTATACATATATTTAGTATAAATACTAAATACTGAGTGATACATAGTAAATAATAGTAATGCATAAAAATAGTAATAGATAGTAAATCGTGGAATCTTCTGAGTTGGAAGGGACCCATAAGGACCACTGAGTCCAGCTCCCAGCTCCACACAGGCCCAGCCAAGTCAGAGCATGGGACTGAGCGCATCGTCCAGACGCTTCTTGAGCTCAGCCCAGCTTGGGGCTGTGACCACTTCCCTGGGGAGCCTGTGCCAGTGTCCACAAACCCTCTCGGTAAAGAACCTCTTCCTAACATCCAACCTAAAATACTGATGTATATAATGGTCCCAATTTAATATTACTCTGAAAGACATGTATAGACCACGTATATAAGTTCCTGAGGAAGGATGCATTCTTCCTCATAAGACCAAGATCACTGTAAGTTCAAGGAGTTTCATCCCAGAAACTGAGTTGTGCCCTTGCACTGTTAACAACTTTCCTCCTATCATCACAATAGCAGTATCATAAATGGGATGTGATAACATATAGGGTGTTGCCTCACCCATTTGGCTAAGATGATGAAAAACAAACTGCAGCAGAGTTAAAGGTGTCTTTAATTATTTGATGTAAAGAAACTGGAACTATTTTGTCAACAAGACACTCATTAACTGACATGAATAAAGCATTGTTAGGAACAGCAGAGTAATGGAAGTCCCAGTTTTCAGTAAACTTCACTTTCCCTTCCAAAATAATCTGCTTAGTGCTAATAAAAGCATACAGCCACAAGCAACCTCAATTATTGCTCTCCAGAGTAATCGTTAGCAATTCTCAACTTCAGGTATGCAGTTACGTAAATATAAGCCTTTATATATCTATATATATAAAAATAAGGTTGAGTAACTTTGAAATATCCTTGCCAAGTGCCTGCCTTGTTAGGAGCTAAAACTGCTAACAAGAACTTTTAGACAAATTTGGCTAGAATTAATCAGCTACTTGCAGCACATTAGACTTCACAGTTACCTGCTTAACCAAAAATTCATACATTAGTTTTTAGCAGGCAGATTTGAGTATTTAGGTCTGTGTTTCCAGTTTTCCACATAAACCCTCTATTTTGCTTTAGTTTAGGTCTGAACCCACAGAAATGGTGCCCAGAATCTCAATGGCCAAAACAAGTATAGTTTTCCCCTTGCAAGTTATGTTTAAAAAGAAGCCCTTGCAGACAATTTTCTATAATGAAATTAAATTAGAAGCTTTAAGATACAGTTTTATTTTCATTTATTTGCCATTTTTATGCTGAACAAAAGCTTTATTTTATTTAAGCAAAAGAGGATTTCCTGGTTGTTCTCTGGGTTTACTATTGCTAAGTGTGCTAAGAAAAAAGCAAGTACCTTTTGAGTAGAAATTGAAGGTAGAAAGAGAGAAATCAGAGACAAAAAATGAAATTAATTTACCACAAGTCACTGCAATCTATGGTCAGAGCAATACTGTTTGGCAAGTTATCAGTATATCATGAATTCCCCTTCAAAACCTGACTGTGCCAATTAGCATTCACTTTTTTTTAAGGTTTGCTCTTCCCTGTCTGCAGACCTTCCTCTATGAGGAAAAGCTCAGTGATTCATGCCACTGAGCTCTCTAGTTTGTCCTATGTAGTGCAAAGCAGGTAACAGCTGAGAGAAACCCAACTGCCGGTATTGAGTTGGTCTATCTCAACTACTCAGAATCAGGACTTCCTCTAATGTGCCAAGCTTTCGAGAACAATCTGAGGGATCCTCTTATTTGCATTCTGGTCTTTGAGACTTGTATCAGAAACAGTGTGGCCAGTAAGTCTAGGGATGTGATTATGCCCTTGTACTCGGCATTGGTGAGGCTGCATCTCAAGTGCTGGGTCCAGTTCACTACAAGAAGGACATTGAGGTCCTGGACCGTGTCCAGAGAAGGGCAACCAGGCTGGGGAAGGGGCTGGAGGGCAAATCATATGAGGAGCAGCTGAGGGAGCTGTGGGTGTTCAGCCTGGAGAAGAGGAGGCTGAGGGAAGACCTTATCACTTCCTATAATTACCTGAAAGGAGATGGTAGAGAGGTGGGTGATGGTCTCTTCAGCCAAGTGAGAGGTGATAGGACAAGGGAAAACGGCCTCCAAGCTGCACCAGGGCAGGGTCAGATTAGATGTTAGGAAAAAGTTCTTCACTGAAAGAGTTGTGAGGATGTGGAACAGGCTGCCCAGGGAGGAGGTTGAGCCTGGATGTGTTTAAAAGACAGGTGTCAGTCACGATGATCTCTTGAGGTCCCTTCCAACCCCTACAATTCTGTGATTCTGTGATGTTGGATGAGGTACTTGGCAATATGGTTCAGTAGAGGACAGGTATGGTGGAACTCAATGATCTTAAAGGTCTTTTCCAACCTTGTGATTCTGTCACTTAACTAGTATTTCCAGGCTTTTCTCTACAAAACCATAAAAGCTCAAAATGTAACTTTCAGTAAATAAAAAGTAAATGAACAACCCCCAAAATAAGTCTTGAATTTAGTCACTTTGCTTTAATAAAAGCAGAAAACATCCAAAAGTTTGTAAAATGTCGAGGTCCAGCTGCTAAGCTAACCTGTTCAACTTCAGGCAGCACCCATTCTCACAGAGCAGAAATGCAGCAGTCTGGGCATTGCATCCCTCCCACTTCTCTGTGAGAGCATGGAGTGTTGGTAAAACAAAAGCAGCTGGTATCTAGCAGTAGGGAACAGGTAAAACAGCCAGTGTTGGACAATGGGATACATGTAAGAAAGGAAAAAAAAAGTTCAAAACCCCCCAAGCAAACCAGAAAAACCATAACCTTAATTTCTAAATAATAGCATTTATATCCGGATCAGCAAGGTCTGACAGAATAACTATGTAATAACTAGAAAGCCAGGATATTAACTGAATGCTACTTGGGTCCCCAGTATGAGGACTGGTGTTAGGAAAAGCTCACCAACTCTTGGTAACTTAACAGTTATTGCTGCTTTTGACATCAAAATGTAGAAAAGTTTGGTGGCTATTTGAAATTGCTTAGCATTGGTTTTGTTTCAGCTGGCCCCAAGATGAGAGCTCACGTAGTTCAGGATGAAAGTGCATTAAAAATACTTTACTTCCAACCTTGATTGGACAAAGTTGCTACTACTGATCCTCTGACCCACAATCATCATAAACTGCTCAGAAAAATCATAGAATCATAGAATCATCTGGGTTGGAAATGACCCTTAAGATCATCAAGGCCAACCAGTCCTTAAGCATAACATTTGTATGCCTTTTAAATCCCTCCAGGGATGGTGACTTCAAGACCTCCCTGGGCAGCTTGTTCCAATGCCTGACAACCCTTTCAGTAAAGAAATTCTTCCTGATATCCGACCTAAATCTTCCCTGGTGCAATTTTAAGCCATTCCTTCTCATCCTATCGCTTGTTACCTGAGAGATGAGACCAACCCCATCATCTCTGCAACCACCTTGCAGGTAGCAGTAGAGAGCCTCCTTTTTTCAAGACTAAAAAGCCCCAGCTCCCTCAGCTGTTTCTCACAGGACTTGTGCTCCAGACCCTTCACCAGCTTCATCGCTCTCCTCTGGACACAATCCAGCATCTCAACATCCTTCCTGTAGTGAGGGGCCCAAAATTGAACATGCTACTCGAGGTGTGGCCTCGCAAGAGCTGAGTACAATGGAACTATCACTTCCCCACTCCTGCTGGGTACATTATTCCTGACACAGGCCAGGATGCCATTGGGCTTCTTGGACACCTGGGCACACTGATGGCTCACGAAATGAATCACTGTACTCATTTCAGAGGCATAAGTCTGCTTATTTGCTTGTTGTACTGTCACCTAAACATTCCATCCACTGAAATACAAAGTTTTACTTGACAGAACCCTAATGATTTTGAAAAAACCCCACCAAACCCCACCAACAAAACAAAAACCAAAACAGAAAACAGAAAAAAAGGAATAGAAAAATAGGAGGTAGAAAGAATCAGACAGCTGGCTAGTGGAGCCATCACGAAGTGGTGTTTAGTCAGGCTATCGGCAACAAACTGAGTGATGACGCCTGTTGACAGTGAAGTTCAAAAAGGCCAAATGCACTGGAATTGCTTGCCCAGAGAAGCTGTGGCTGCCCCTGGATCCCTGATAGTGTTCAAGGCCAGGTTAGATGGGGCTTTGGTCACCCTGGGCTAGTGGAAGGTGTCCCTGCTCATGGCAGAGGCGTTGGAACTAGATGACCTTTAGTGTCCCTTCCAACTCAAGCCATTCTGTGATTTCATAGAAAGCACAGACTGTAAAAATGGTCCTCTGTAATCTGTCAGAGGCATAAAACCAATGCCTTAGAGACAGTACAGAATTTGCCTAATGTTATTTTTTTGGCCAGAAGCATTACAAAGTATGACCATTAAGGACAAATTTAACAGATATCATGTCTTGCCCCTCTTCCCCTACATTATCTCTTTGAGCAAGCCACAAAGAAGTTACTTAGTATTGCCATTCATGTCAGGCCTCTGCATATGTTCCTGCCAAGAGTATTTTATGAGAAAAATGTTTTTATAAAATACTTTAAATTTGCCTTGGCTATTTATCACTACTTTTGATCAGGGAGTGCCTCGTGTACAAGCTGACTCCTACTCACCTTTCTCATTGCAGAGGAAAACTAAATTGTTGATCTCTTTATGGTGATTTATTGCTTTCCAGAGCTTTTACCAAGTATCCCTGTCATTCCATCTTCTGCATCCCCCTCTGCAGCAAAGAGCTGAATAAAGGCTCAATTGCTCTGTTTTTGCTTTAAAAAAATGCAAAACTGCTGCCATATCTTATTGGTAGTAAATGCTTCATGGACAGCTGGATGCAGAACCGGATCTAGAAAGATGGAAAAACATTAAACTACTGATAAGGAGGTTAGAGAAAAGATAGATTAGCCTCAGAATTTAAAAAGACCAAAAAAAAAAAGACAGTGAGCCTCAGAGAAAAGCCTGTAAAAGCAGGAGGAGATGAGGAAATGTTTGGACAATAACAAATATCAAGAACTTCTTAAAGATGACAAGGTATTAAAAGCAATATTCATATACACACACATATATATAAAAGGAAAGAGAACTGAAGACCCAAGAGCAAGGACAGCAGATATCCAAATTTTGATATCTAAAGTAATTTCTGGTTAAAAGTTTTTCTTTAAATTAAAAAAAAAAATAAGATGTTATTCAACACACTGGAAAGCCCCTTGCAGGTACCCAAGGTTTGAACACTTTGGTGTACTGTGCCTCACAGAGAGAGGATGGATAATGAAAATACTTGTGATAAAAGCTTAGAGAGTATAATAAAAACCTTCTTCCGGGAGAACTCCTTGAGATCAGTAAGTCAGGAGAGGAATTAATTGGTCAGTCTCTTTCACCAAGAGCTTTGCTAAAAATCTTTCCAGTAGCTGGCTTATTCCTTTCCATGCCAATAAAGCCGTAGTTTTCATGCTTCATTGTCCTAAAAATAGAACCCTCATTAGTTTTTTTGAGATTTATTGAGCTAGAATACAGTCTTGTGCCCTCAGCAAGGAAGAGTCCCTCTAGCATCTTGAGAACCAAGAGAGAAATATTAACTTAGTGTGATACACTGGTAAGTTATTGAAATGTCTTTGTATTTTGTATTTGTCACTTATGTCTCTGTCCCTGTCATGGAAGCTGCTGTTGAAATCTTTCAACATCAACACTCTGCCATTTAAAACTTACCCTGCCAGCATGCCATCTGTTTTGATCAGGGAACCACTTTCTACGTGAGCTGACTCCTACACAAGCAGCACTTTGCAAGAGAAAAATGTATTTGCTGAAAAGTAAAAAATCTAAACCTCCCTTGAAAAGCAATGCTCCTTGACTCAGTTTAAAAAAATCCCTTAAAATTAGATAAGTATGATTTCTTCCCCCTCGCCCATTGCTTTAGATTTCTAGACAATGGGGAGAAAAAAATCATAGTAAAGTGAGTCAAGCTCTCTCTGTAATCACATTCTGTACCCCCAAAGCTGGCTGTGCATGTTGATGTATTTCCAGTCAGGGCAGAGATATTGGCCCTTGAGTTTAGTTCTAGAGAATGTTAACTTTTGAAATTAAAAAAAAAAAAATTAAAACTGGTGCCATTCTCTGTGTGGCTTCTTCAAGAGCAATGGAAATACATTTAATTTTTCAACACTTCCTAGCTTTTTGAAAGCCATTATAATCAATATAATTTAGTAATCGTTATATGCAATTTTTAATAACAGAACCATTAAGGTAGGTTCATCTGGGTGAGATTTGGGTCTTGACATTTAACCCCCATTCTCCCTTGACAGGTTTTTGTTAAGAGCGTATCAATGTCTTTCACAATCTTAACAGTGCTCAGTCCTTTGTGGGTGGAGGGAGATGAGAGGGAAGCGAGATGTACATCATCAGCACTCTATGCTGAGACAATGTGTTTGCAATCCCATAGTTGGTTCTCAGCATCTTGCTCTATCTATACCCACAATTCCAAAGCCCGAACTTGTGGCTAAAGTGATGTGGTGGGACTTACTGATAGTTTTTCCTTTTGGGTCATTTTGTGGTGCTGAATGCAGATTCTGGGAATAGTACCATGATGGGGCTCCTGACTACAAATCTCTCTTGCCAACGCAGGATCATAGTTGCTACTTCCTGTAGCCTGACTGCTACCCTGTGCACATCTTTTAAACTGACTTATGTAAAAGGAGAACAATCACCACTGACTGTAATCACCATGTACATTAGCAAAGACAAAGGACTCCTAATTTTACCCTAATAGGCTGGAAAGAGCAGCAAATGAACTGCATTTATTCTATAGTCCCCTCTTCAAACCTCACGTTAGAAACCATGTGAGGATCTTCAGATTCAGTTTCTTTGCCTCTTTGGAACTGCATCATGCAATCCACCCCGTGAAGTTATCAAATTGCGTCTTCTGACTGTTCAGGTTCCTTGTCAAGACCTATAGTCTTCTGTTTCTAGTTTTGAGCCTGAATTTTTTCATGGCCAGTTTATAGCCAACTGTTCTTGTGCTGACACCATCCTTAAGCTTAAATATTTCTCCCTGTCTGTAAGTTACCCTATTAAAAAAAAGGCGGGGAGGTGGTGGGGGCACAAATGCCATCTTTTCACCAACTGAAAATAATACACATTAATTTGGTCTCTCCTTATTGAAGTCACTGCTCTTCAAGTTAGTTCCAGTAAGATTTACAGGGAGTCCAACACTGGCAAGGTACTTCTTCCGTATAAACTCAGCAGCAATCCCACTCATTGCCTGTTTTATGGAATAGCAACTCAGAAAGGGAAATCCAGCTTTGCTTGTTTTATAGCCATGTGGAATGAGGTGAAGGGTATCAGATCAATGCTCTGAAAGAAAAAAGAGCCAAACCCAACAAAACCCCCTAGTGTTCCTCTGACCCTTATCCCACAAATTCTCCTGGGCAACTTCATAGAATATTATAGTGAAATGTATTATTTTCTAACTTACCCTATTACGACACTAAAATCCCTAATAGAGTGGTGATGACACAGATTAAACTCTCCATCCACAGTAATATAAACACTTTCTAGCCTGTGAAGAGTGGCTCAATGTTAGGAAAATTGTGAGGCAAGCTGTTAGTGAATTATTGTCAAGGTCAGAGAATACACATTTATTTTTCTGGTAGTTGTATCGTTATCAGGCTCTTATGATATATCCACTTGTACTGAAAATGTCGCTAACTTACCTTGGTGAATTTGATTTATTAACATTGCAACTGACAAGGTTTCCCGTTTGTTAGTGCTTATTTTATATTTGAATAGCTTTCAGCACATAAATTTGAGGAAGTGCTTGAATACTTTAGCTGTTCCATATTTCATGGAGAAAGCTAGACTAGAAGAGTGCTGCTGTTGATATTTCTATTTTGATACTGTCCGGTTTCTTTTTTATAAATTAAAATGATGCCTGCATCTGTACTTATGTGTGCCTTGTGAGCAGGATTTATTGCAAACAGTAAAACTTCCATGTTCAGACTCATTAGCTTTATTCTGAATAAAACTGTGGCATAACCTTGCAATACAGTTTATTTTACGTTCAGAAATTATCATAAATGTGCTTGAAAGAAAACAAACAAACAAAAGAGACATGGAATTCAAAAGAAATTAGCTAATTACACAAGTTCCTCAGTTTAATCTTAAATTAAAGAATGGGTGGGGAAGGAACATGTGAATTAGTGTATGGTGCAGGATGGAAGAAGCAGCTCTCAAATGGGTCCAGAAATGAGGCCTGTAAGGTTCTTATTGACTTTGGTGGTGTTACATCAGGCAGAGGAGCACAGCTTAATTACAGCCAATATTAGCTCATCCTTTTCCCAGAAAGTAAACACAATTGTATAAAGAGCCAAATAAAGAAAAAGCAAAACTAATTACTTGCCCCTAACATCTTGTGAAGTTTCTTTAACACGTCTGTGTCCTGTCAGGAGTCCTTATTTGCTGTGGGGAAGAAATGCTTCATTTAACTCACTCTATTTCCTTGTGTCATGTGGGCCATCACCTATTTATGGATCACTCCAATTTTATGGATTTCAGCTTGTCCTGATTTTCCAGGCATCAGGAGGGAAACCAGGCAGAAACACAACTTCATAAACTCATAGAAGTTTGTATAACTGATGGGAAGATGGAGTAGGTTTCTTTAGGATCCCATGTTATCATGTTCACACTTAGGAATACTCAAATTCCAGACTGTCTTAACCAGTTCTCTCAGAGTGACTGCACTTTTAGTAATGGAGGAGAAGGAAGACTCATCTCCTGTCTTCCACTTCCATGAATTTGTTGTAGGTAGTATTTTAGTGTCAACCACAACAGTAAGACTGCCAGTCACAACTCTGAGAATGATTGTTCAGCCGTGTTGGCTGGCTGTGACGAGCGTGAGGAGCCTCTGGTTGAAGCTTAATCATGGAAACTCTGAACTGATGTTGTCTGGTTATTCCAAGAAATTGGCAGTTTGCAACATCTACTGCTGAAGTGATTTTCAAATCATTAACACCACCACTGATATCTAGACTCTTTCCAGCCACTCAATACTAATAATCCTCCTGGGGAGGATGAGCCAGAAGTCTACCTACATTGGACTCTAGTAGAATGATTCAAGTAGATGTTACCTGCAGGCTTTATTGTGAAAGTCCTCATATCTACTGTAGAAATCAAATGATGCATATAAACAATGCTAAACTGTGTTGAGCATGAAAGCTTGGTGCTTTTTCTCAGCAATGAGGTCCACCAAGAATATTTCATCTCATTGCTTCTTTTCCTTAATCCGCTGGGTCAAATTCAGGTGCTGGGTTTTCACACTTGCTGTGTTAGTTTACATTAACCAAAAAGCTGCCTTTCTGCAGAGCTTTTACCTCCTGTAAGAGCTACTATTCCAGTGGGACAACAGGCTACCCAGCATCACTGGAGAAGCCTATTTGTGGAGGAAGTAATCCCAAAAACGTCAGACAGTGAAGCAGAGGTTCCCAAGCGAAATGCTGGGTGTTACACACACAGGGTGTCCTCACTATTTCTCACTGGGAAAAGAACAGGAGGAAAAATATTCTGTTCCTGAACCCATTAGTAGTGCTATGATTGGTGGTTGTTGAATTGGTCTATGTACAGAACTTTAGGAAAATTAGAACTGAGCTATTTTAATTACAAAATATCCACTGTATAATTAGCACCGCTTAATGCAAAATGCGTTCCAATATATTTTACATGTAATTGAAATTCTGTAAAATTAAACTGTAATAATCTAAATAATTTTTCAGGATGAAAAGTAGGTTAGGATAACCAAATTTCATGCTTTAAACATTGAGATAAATAATCCCTAGTGTATTAATATATTGTGTTTTAGACTGTTAATCTTTTCATTGAATAATAAATATGAGCTTCCCTTTCATGTAATTAATGCAACCCATATTTTTCAGTAGAGAAATGAAATGTTGAATCATACATAAAAAGTAGCTATGAGTATTTCATTACCAAACTTAATTCAGTCGTTTCCACAGACTTATGGAAAATGTTATTCACCTCTTGGGGAAAACTTTTGGCAGTGAAAAGTAGTTTTGCTCGGCGTGTATTTTGAATTGCTTGTATCTCTGGTTAGTTAGTCCCTTCTGGGGGTGCTGGGGAGTATTATACACAGACTGGTTCAGAACAATAGTTAGCTTTATTTCATGTTTTCAAAGCCATATTACTAACATTAAAGGAGGGATCCTTGATCACCATCTCTTCAAGGATATTGAGAGGTTGACCTGCATTTTGTAATGTTTTAGTTGTCAATTATAAAACCTGCAGTTTACTTTTGTTCTGTGAAATCTGTATACAAGAACGACTAATTCCAAAGCATTTCAGGGGACAATGAGTTTTATTTCTCAAGTTGTTACTACATTTTCATGCAGCCATTTCTGTGGTGTAAAATCAGGACATCATTTGAAGTATGATTATGCTCTGAATGCCCAGTGAAGCTTTTAAAATGATACCTGACATCCAGTTGCATAGCTATAGATAGACATTGATTTATTTTATTTTGGGTTTTTTATTTTGTTCGCTTTTTACAGAGAAAGTTTGTTAGGATCTGAGAGAAATGGAAGAAAACAATCTTTACTTCCCTATCTTGACATTCCTGAACTAAGAAAAATTAGTACAAAAGATAATTCAGTCGTACTTCTCCAATTCTAATTTGGATTTTGTAAGTAAAGCCCTAAAGATTAAAATACGTTTGTTGACTTATACTCTGGTAACTGATATCTGGCATCCTTAGGCAGTCTGGAAAACTAGAATTTTAAAATTATTACTATAAGATAGACTCATCAGAGCAATATAGAGCTACACTGCAGTTTTAAAGAGTCTAGACTTTTCTGCTAGCAGAGTAGCTAAAGCAACAGAATGCAGTGTGGAGTGATGGAAATGTGCTTGAGGAGACCTGTAAATAATTAAGATATTATATATTATAATCTATGTAAGAGGGTAGCCTTTTCTGAGCTTTGCTCTGTCACTGCTACTAAGTAGTTAAGCCGGTTTTCATAAAGGTAGTTCAGGTACCTCAACCAGAGGAGTGGCAGTGCCTACCCTACAAGTATTCCAAGGGAATCTGATGTGTGTGTGTATTCTCCAGGGAGAAGACATTACAAAATCAGTCCCTAATTATTTTATAATTGTCCAAGGTTTTAATTATAAGACCTTAGTGATTGACTTCATTTAAAACACTTTAGGGACATTGACTTAAATAAAATGCTGTTCTGATATTATTTTTTCTCTCTCTGGAATCTGCTATGCTTAAAAAACTGAAGAATGATAAATGTAATTAAGAGATTCTGGGTACAGGTTCCCTAATTACCCTTACAAACAGCTCAATTAGCCACTGGGCACCCGATTTTCAAGGCATGCACAGTGAGTTCCACTTTCCTTCCTAACATCTCAAATAGTCCATGTTCTTTACTGTCACATAAATACAGCAAAAGGAGTTGAAATGACCTTTGAAATCAGTTGCTTCCAAACTGGGAGGAAAAAGAGGTGGAAATACTAATGGAATTTTGGTCAAGGTCACCAGTCAAGGATAATTGCTATCAGATCTCAATAAATCTGCATGCAAAGCAGAGCAAATCTTTTGTCTGGATGTTATCAGAAAGAAAATATCTTGCTGCTGATTTCTTTTTAACATGTCCTGTACTTGGGTAAGCATTGCCTCTTCATATCTGAAGTGTGCACTGAGACTGCTGGAGCTGAAATGAAAACAACGTAAATGAAACATCATAAGCCACTGCAAAGCATTCACGATGTTGGTTAGGGGTAGCTTACAAGCCATTGTAGATACTTTGCTTGGACCTTAATGTTTTGAGGTTAAATTCCAACCTATAATGCAAAACAGGTTGGAAAATCTGCTCTGTGGAAAACCTGATTTTGATAAACTGAGAGCTCTGTCAGTAGGTGTGCAAGTTGACATGTTGTGAAGTAAAATGGTATTAATACAGTTCCTACCACTTTTGTCCTGAAGTCTAAAGATATATAGTTGTGATAGTACCATTTAATTATAGGAAACAATATTTAGCTCATTTTGAGCTGGTCCAATGACAGGATTTCTGTCTGTTCATCCTGAATTAAAATATAAATCTGAAAGCCTTAAAAAGATTCCTGACACTTTCATTCAGGGAATGCTGAAAAGATTTTTCTGGGAACATTTTATTTCAGTAAGACTGAAACCCACTGAAGTATATTTATGTACCTTTCAAGAAATTACTTTGAATTCATGCAGTAATCATACTCCATAGAGTAATCTTGGGGGAAAAAAGCAATCTGGAAAAAAAAAAAAAGATATTAGTGTGTTTTTTAGTTGGGCAGGTTGTAGAATACTTTGCTTGTAAAGAGTATACTTTTTTTTCTCACTGAGAAAGAGACAAATGATAACTGCTTCCCCACGTCAAAACCTTCCTTTGGGCACTTGGAGTCCTAATGCTTGTCAGTTTAAGTATCTAAGCTGGCTGTGGGCTGTATGTCCTCCTGATTCTCTGCTGTTCCATGGAAGTAATCCTTGAGATACAAGTGGCAAATAGTATATTTAGGTAAAATTCTGAGCTGTTTAATAGAGAGTCTTTATGAAAACAAAAAAAAAAAAAGAAAAAAGACTATTATTGTAAATGTGCTTAAACTTATAAGTATAATTAAATTTTGGGGTAATGGTAGTGTTACTGAATAATGTGAATACATGCAAGAAAATGCATTTCAAGAAGTACTGTCCTGTATGTTATGCTAACATAAAGAAGAATGAAAACAATTATGAAATTAAATATAATTCAATATATTACATGTATATTGAATATTGGATATTATTGAATATAGAATATATTCTAATATATATCTTCTCTTGAAAGAGTCCAGCAGAGGGCTACAAAGAGGATTAAGGGTCTGGAGCACCTGCCCTATGAGGAAAGGCTGAGTGAGCTGGGGCTGTTCAGCCTTGAGAAAAGAAGCCTGAGAGGGGATCTGATCAATGGGTATCAATACTTCTTCCCAGTAAGGGAAAATGGTATTAATACAGTTCCTAGCACTTTTGTCCCGGAGTCTAAAGATATGCAGTTGTGATAGTACCATTTAATTCTAGGAAACAATATTTAGCTCGTTTTGAGCTGGTCCAATGACAGGATTTCTGTCTGTTCATCCTGAATTAAAATATAAATCTGAAAGGGGGCTGTGGAATCTCCTTCTCTGGAGAGATTCCAGCCCTGTCTGGACGCTGACCTGTGTGCCCTGTCCTAGGGACCCTGCTTTGGCAGGGGGATTGGACTCAATATCTCTTGAGATCCCTTCCAACCCCTACAGTTCTGTGATTCTGTAAAATAGAACAATTGCAATAATACCTAAAATTCCAACACCATTTGGGTATGGATCTTAAACTTCTGGTTATTGATATGAACGTTTATATAGCTTTGTAGACAGAAACTGAATTTTTAATCTATATCTGAAACGCTGTCTTTCTTCCTAGTTCTTGTTCCTGTTTTAAGACCAACTATTTCTTTCTGCCAAAGTGATGTTTTAAAATGCTGATCCTAACAGAACACCCTTTACAAGTGGAAGTTTGATAACTCTTGTGCCCTGGGAGTACAGCAAGGAGAGAAGTCTTTCATATCCCCAGAAACCACCTTACTCTTTGGAGCAGCATAGCTGTTTTCAGGCACTGAGAATTGCACAGCTCCTGAATCCAAGCCTGAAGATTGTTGTTGTTGTGTATGTGCTATATGAATTTACCAGCTTGGATATCTTTGTATCTTTTCCATGTATGGTATAGAACGCCCTTTGGATGCCATTCAGCTATGTGTTCCCGACATATTTGCTAAGGCATCCTTGGAAGTTAGCAGCTTTGCAAACAAGATGGGAATGATTCACTTAAGTTTGTACGATGCTGAAAATGTAATTCACCTTGCTGTGGAGTTTACTGAAATTAGTATAGATTGGAGGATCAGCTTTTCATCTGTGCTCCAGAAAGAGGGAGATTATCGGGCCAAGATTGTCTTTTGTTTTCTGTGGAAACATATAAAGGAAATCAGAAAGGCTTTACTGCGTTACTTTCAATGCATTTCATTAAATGCAATGTTAGTTGGGTTCTGTTGGAACACAACAGATACCATGCTGCTCTGTCATGCAAAAAAAACAGTGTAAGAAAGATTTTTAGATAGAATCCTGAACATCATGTTTCTTGGAGACGGGGTCTTCTGCCACAGGTAAGAAGAAAAATCTGTTCTGTGTACTCCTGGCATAGTTGCAGTCAGCCTACGTGTGCTCAGTCAGACCTCTAGACTGTGTGGGTTTAGTGTAGGCTTTCCTCTACAGAGACTTGGTTCTCTTTTGCTTTCTATCTGTTTCTGATCCATATTCCTCTGTGATATGTTTTGGCTGAAGTGGGCTCCTTATGGCTTTGGAGATATATATCCTGGTTTGATAAAATTGCAGATTTTAAGTGTGCAGGAAACCATTAGAGAAACCTGTTAACATCAAGGCACGGAACTTTCTCCACTAATTCTTGTAAGTCATTTGGTTGAAGCAGGTCCTTCTGTTCAGCTGTGAGCCTTTTAAAGAATTAGGAATTGTTTATTTGGAATTTTGTGGTTTGGGTTTGTTAGTTTGGGATTTTTTTTTTGCATGCTTTTCCCTTTCCTGTTAGAAACTGGTGGTATTAGGCAGTATTTCTTGGATGCCACTTTGCTTGTTTAGCGAATATGTAACAAACTGTTTCCTCAAGCACAGTGGGAATGAAAGAGATGGCAGGTTTTGTCTTGTGTTTCATTCTGATTTCCAAATACAGAGTACCTGATTGTCAGCTGGTAAGTATTTCTCTTTCTGTTCCCCTGGCTTTTCTGGCTGCTTGCCTCTGGTAGATCTTCATCAAATAATAAACAGGTGTCTACCTTCAGTCCACAGTCAATATCTCAACATATAGTCTTACTAAAAACTTCGGTTATTATTAAGTTTTTACAAGTTTTTAACTGCATTTTAAAGGTATTCCAGAAAAAGGATGCTATTGTACTACACATTTTCAGTGAAGCTTCACTGACCCTCCCCCCTCCTTTTTAGCAATTGCTTCTAGAAAGGCATCTTTTCTTTATTTAAGAGAGAAAATGAGGGGGATTCCCTATTTTCTTTATCGGGAAAATAATGATTAATTATTAACCCAACAAGTAATACAGTAATTAATGGTTAGAATCATCTAATTGTAAAGATTTATTGTGTAAAAAAGCCCATAAAGTGATCTGTGATGCAGAATCTCTGCTTCATCCATCTCTTACTTGATGAATCGTTTTTTCAGAAGAGAAATCGATTCTTGTTCCTGGCATCAAAACATGACAAAAACAACTATGTAAACCGGATTTTTGTGAGAGCCAAACTATTTCTTTTCAGTGGGATCAAAACCTGGGGTGTGAGAGTATGGAGGAAGAAGGTTCCAGATAGGAAATGTTCAGGTTTTCATAAATGTTTACTTTAGAGTAAGTAAACTTGGGATTTAAGGAACCACTAAGACGGAGTGGCCACTGTATTTTAAAGTCTCGGTTTTCATTTTAATTCTGCTTCCCTATCAAATCATCTTTTGAATTTTAGTTTTTCATGTTTTGGCTTGGTTTAGAGACAGATCTCTCTGTGTCTGTCTGGGGGTGTATGTATATGTGTACGTACGTGTCTGTATGTGTATATTTAAGACTTGAAAAATGCTAAGCCTGAATCCAAAAACCATTCATGTTAATATCTTTTGGCTTTCTATCCATCATTATTTGGAATGTGATTAAATCTTATTTACTTCACTGGGCCCAAAGCATGTTTTTTAAGTTAAGCATGTGCTTAAGTGCCTTCCCGAATGAGGATGCTTTCCTGAATGGAAACTGAAAGTGAATGCAAACCAGCAAACGTCTTTTTCCATGTAATTGTTGAGTGTCATACCAAAGTCTGGCCTCCCATTAATATATATTTTCGTTCTATTTAATGTAGAAAGAAGAAGTGGATTACATGGATTGAATTTCTTTTGTAACTGCATGATTTTTTTCTGTAGCTATAGCATATTATATTACTGGTAGATAAAACCTCTAATTCAGGGCTGCAAAGGAATAGAGAAATATTCTTTAAAATGGAGTAGCATCTCATCATTGGTCTATAACTTTATTAACTTATATGAATATTAGAGATTTGGTTCAGAAGGCTTATTGTCTGCCTCTGGTTATATTCTGGAGAAGCCTCTTTCATTTGTCATTTCTAAAATATTGAAGTAAATATATAGCAAACTCGGAGAAGGAATGTTGTTTTTGAGTATTTTTTTTGAATGTGTTCTTTCAAGACAGTATATTTGTAACTTAGTGCTACTTTGAGAAATGGTTGTTTAGGATTCACTTGTTTGTCTGCAATAAGAATGGCTGTAATTTTTTTAAAAAATAAAAGCAAATATTTGTAGCATAAAAATGAAATCTCTTTGACTGAAGCCCAGCAGCCAGTTTTAACTTGCTAAATTTTTTTGTGGTTGTGTTCTAAAAAAATTGGCATTATATTGACTCCCTGTTCTGGTAATGCAATTTGTAATGTTAAAAAAAAATATAATAGATGTTATCAAGATTTAGAAGGTATTTAAGGGCAAGCATTTTTTCTAGGAGCCTTTCTTTAATTTTTTTTTTAAATTGCATATAATTTTTTATTGTGAACATTTATTTTCCAGAAAATGCATTTGAGAATGTAAATTACTTGCACCAGTAGAATATTTCACCTTTAAAAAAAAAAAAAAAAACAAAGCTGAAAAGCTTTTAAGTCTGTGTCATATTTATCTTCAAAAATCCTAGTGTACCCTTTACAAAATTCAGGTGTTTTCAAATCTACAATAAAATTCTAATACTGTGCTCTTGAAAGGTATTGAAACCACACTGAGTTGAGCCAGCCTTTGCAGAAACATTAGTCCAGTGAACCTCAGGTTGGGTTTACATAAGGAACTCTAGTTTGTACCCCATTTGCAAAATGAAAAAAACCCAAAATGATTGTGGTTTAGACCTATAATGACTGAGTTTTAGGATTTAAGGTTGTCTTGAATTTGACTTACTTTGATTTCAGAATTTGTCCTGTTAGTTTTCATCATTATTAGTTTTGTTGTCTAATTCATTCCCCCACAGTCATTTGCTGGAATGATGATGGAGATTTTTATGATATACAGCAATCTTAGTTACCTGGGAGGTACCAGGTTACCAGAGTAGTACAATGAAGAAGTGCAAGTTGCCTTTCAGGAACTAACAAAACGATGATGCTCCTTTTAAGAAGGTCCATACGCTTTCAAATCTGGTTCAAAAGCCTGTGACAAATTTTGAGCACAACAAGAACTGCTGCAGTGCTTTCATTTTTACATTTTTTCGGTTGGGCATTTCCCCACTTGGCCTGAGAGCTGGCATTCTGACATATATGTGTGTTCAAGTGCTTTCCAATCCAATTAATGCACAGAGGACAAAATGTAACTCCTGTACCTTTCAGAGATTGCAGTATTTACTTATGGCATCAGAAGAACAGCAAAAGAACACAAGTTTAAGGAGATATTGTGAGGGTGTTAATGTCTTTATAGAACATCCACCATAATTCTCTTTGACACTTTTGGGAACTACTGTAACAGATGTAGTAAAAATAAATACAATAATTTTCTTTTTTTAATGTAAATGCTTTTAATTTTAATTTTAAGAACCTTAAAATAGACCATTATTAGGTTATGTTGCTTAGTGGCCCACCAAACTAGCTGAGTAGCTTTGCCAATATCTTGACAAAAGTTAGAGATTGTTACATAAATGTAGATGTTAATGTTCACTCAGTTCTGTATCACTGCTTTTGCAAATAATAAGTTTTTACCCCATGGCAGGTAATCATCTTGGTCTGTCTTTACAGTAGGTGGTAGAGATGGGCTCCTTGAGGAGGAAATCATTGCAAGTGTCTATCTGCTTGAGAGTAGGAATGCCAGGCAGGGAAGGTCCAGAGAAGGGCAACCAGGCTGGGGAAGGGGCTGGAGGGAAAACCTTATGAGGAGTGGCTAAGGGAGCTGGGGGTGTTTAGCCTGGCGAAGAAGAAGCTGAGGGGAGACCTTATCACTGCCTACAATTATCTGAAAGGAGGTTGTAGAGAGGTGGGTGATGGTCTCTTCAGCCAGGTGACAGGAGATAGGACAAGGGGAAATGGCCTCAAGTTGCACCAGGGCAGGTTCAGATTAGATGTTAGGAAAAAATTTTTCACTGAAAGAGTTGTTGGGATCTGGAACAGGCTGCCCAGGGAGAGGGTTGAGTCCCAATCCCTGGATGTGTTTAAAAGATAGGTAGATGAGGTGCTTTGAGATAATGGCTTAGTAGATGACAGGTGCTGTTGGACTTGATGATCTTAAACGTCTTTTCCAACCTTGTGATTCTGCGATTCTTTGAAATCAAAAGACTCTGCTCTTAATCTCCCTCTGGAGGAAGTTATATCTCTTTACTAGAGAGGAAACTTTGGAGATTTGCCTCCTTAGGTGAACCTTAGCCCTTTGGAAACCCTTGCAAGAATGACACACAGCTGCTTGATATATTGCATTTTTGCCACGATGCGCAAGGCTTTGGCAGCCATTAATTCCATTACTACTTCTGCTGATTATTCTCCAGTGCAATTGCTTGTTGCTGTTTTCTATTTATATTCTCCTTATTTCACTGGAGTGCAAGGTTATACCCAGAACATTCAGCATCTCTGCAAGTCTATTCTTTGAGGAGATATTAGGGACAACATTTGATGTTAATTAGAAATTTACAGATAGGGCTTGTTCTGGAGTCTACTGAGTCAGGAGAAAGTTTTCAGTGGAGTTCTGTGTGCTTTGGATCATGTGGATGGTTCTGAAATTTCACCCTGAAAAACACCGGTTGTATATTTAATTTATCCATGAACATCTAAAATTTAGACATAGCGTTACAATATATACGAAATGCATTAACTCTAATTTTTTATAGTTGTTTGCTATTATATGAATGTAATTTATTGTGCCTGCAGCAATCTGAGGACATGCTGGAAAATTAGATGATTCATTTCAAGTGTTTTATCCTAGTGAGCAAAATTTTAATCAGCCAGTTTTCTAATCCCAGCTCTGTTACTGGCACACTCTGTAAACTTGGCAAGGTCACAGAAGGACTCTGTTGTCGACACAGCGTTGTACCTCAGCTAAATCATTACTGCATATGTTTTAATTTATTGGCAGTATAGAATTGAACTATAGAAAGGTGCTCCTCTGATGAGCTGTGCTAAAGGTAATCTAATAACATAAATCACGGTGAATATAAGATTTACCTTGAGCTGTGGTTGCTATTTCCTATGCAAATGTTTTACAACTTCACCTTAAACGTGTCCCCCCCATATAAAACAATGCAAAAAACCCCAGAACACGCAGACTGCTGGCAGGTTTGTCACTGCATTGTTCATTGAGTCATTGAGCATCGTGAATTTTACTATACAGAGAAAAGGAACTGTGATTTCAGTCTGCTGTACCTCAAAGTCTGCTGTTAAACTTTTATCAGGAAGGTGCTACTTTTGATGATGTGGATGCTAATTCAGAAATGTAAAGTAGTCTAGCATCCAAAAATTAGTTGAGTGTGTCAAACGCATGCTAATGACAGTGTGGAAGATGTTCTAATCGTCTTAATTACCAGGCAGTAAATATAGCAATAATGGTCACGTTGGAGTAAAATCTTTTGAAGTATCCAATATCCTAATTTTAAAGGGAATAAAGCAGCCTAACGTCCACTGAAAGCAAATGGGCTCCATAACTCATAACTGACTTCTGCAAATGTGACACAGACTCCTAAAGGAATGTTAAGAAGATTTACACACAGATGACTTCAGAGTGATAGACTGACACATCCCAACATCATATTGAAAGTGGGATCACGGAGCATGTTATATGCTGCATTATTTAAAGGAGGGGCTCAATTCCTTTACAAGCCAAATAGGATTTTTTTCCTGAGCTATCAGAAAGCAAAATGCATTTCAGATTAGCTGCCACAAAAAAAAAGCCCAACCCAACCCAAACCAGTGGATATTATTAGCAAATTATAGGAGAGGGTAGGAGCCATAAAAGAGGTAGAAAAGGAAAGTCATTTTGTAAAAGCATGGAAATATTTAGGAAGGCATTAGATTAGGTAAACGTGTAAGCATGTTTTCACAAGGTTTGAGTAAGAAAAGCACAGGTGAATTAATTCTAAGCAGGGAGGGACATAAGGATTACATGTATTGTGACACATATATGTATTTTGCATCTGAATTTAAGAATGTAGAGTTATATGTATTACAACCACAAAAATCAGACTAGAATGAAAAAAAAACAAACCAAAAAACCCCCAAACTTAAGCAATATATCATGCAGGTCTTTCCAAACAGCAGTTTCAACTTCCTGATTAATTGAATTGCTTTAATAGAAACATCTTCAGCTTTGAATATTATCTCACAATGTGTTGCTTTTCTAGTGTCTAATTTTCAAAAGTTTTAAACAATACTGCTCTCACCTCGCCCCTTTCCCTTTTGTGCCTCATCACATAACACTGCCATTGCACTCTGTTGCCTTCATTTTATCTGCTTCCATTTAAAACAAGGTGGCAAGCCCTAATTACTGGCTGTCCCACACCGCAGTGCTTTCCTCCTGTAGAAATGACGAAGCCTGGCAAATAGGCAAGAGCCATTAAGAAAACCGTGGAATGTGTCACAATTAAGATGCCAGCAAAACTGACCCCTTACCATGCAAGTATTTATTCAAGCAGTAATTTTTGAAGGACAGATACTGATGACTATAATTATGTTGGCCTAAGTGTTCCCATTTTCTCATTTTGCTGTTGCTGTACACACCCATTTAGAGAGTATCATCTTGCTATTATTTTGCGAGACAGATTGAACAATAAACTTGTGGGAGAAAGGTATAAACTACACTGAGAGTAATTTCAAAATAACTCCCTTTTATGATACATATTAGCTTCTGAAATCCTGTGCTGGACTTCGAGAGCTGCAAAATAGAACAAAAAATCTCTTAGGGCATCTGAAGTGCAAAAAATACTGAGAGATTGGGAAAGCTAATGAGAATCTAGCAGCATGAGAATGAATGTTTTCTAATGGAAATTATTTCATTCTAAGAGATAACACTGAAATTGTGAAAAATGAGGAAGATAAATTAAAAAATGTAGGGAAGCCACCCCCCCCCCCCAAAAAAAAAAATAAATTTGGCAGTTAGATGGGATAACTAGCCATATCTCTTATCTTTCAGTGTTCTTCATGGTGCTTTAGTTTAGAGGAAATGAAATACCAGATTTTGGAGGGGTTGAAACCACTGAGGTCATCCTTGTTCTGCCTTATGACCTATAATGCTATGATCTGTAGGAGAGTCTGCTTGCAGATTCAGGAGGAGAAATCTTTGTACATTTGTATATGAGAAGACAGATGGAATATTGAATCAGCTTAGTGTAGCAAGGTTCTCTCTTGCCTCCTAATAGATAAGATTAGAATGACTAGGGATTTACTGACTTTATTAGCAGAATTGGAGTGAGCACCTGGGTTGCCACCGTGGGCATGGGCAGGGCCTTGGTGTTAGCTCTAGAGATGGGCTTCTTCAGCCTGGAGAAGAGGAGGCTATGGGGGGACCTCATTGCAGCCTTCCAGTCCCTGAAGGATGTTGAGAGACAGGAGGGGAATCATTGCTCTCAAAGGGCAGACACTGGCAGGAAAAGGGGGAATGGAGTAAAGCTAAAGGAGGGAAGGGTTAGATTAGATCTTAGGGGGAAGTTCTTTGCAGAGAGAGTGGTGAGGGGCTGGAACAGACTTCTGTTATGGTTGGCTAAGATATGACTACCATTACCCTGAGAAAGTGTTCAGCAGAGCAAATAAGGATCTCTTGTGCTGGACAGGAGGCCTAATTGGCTGACTTCAATATGTAGCTGCACACATCTATTATCTCATTTTTTAATTCAGTAAGAGAATTAGGTCTTCGTGAAAAAATATATCCTGTCCCTGATCATCAGCCAGACCAGGCAAAATTGTTTCTGCTTCTTGTACTTGCAGCTTAAATTTGAGAGACAGGCTATGCAGGCAAAAAGGACATCTGATCTCCGGGAACTTATTTTCACTGTAAGGGTGAGAGTAGAAAAGACTAACTCTTGGGCTCACCTCTAATGCACTTGATGCAGCAACACTACCTCATCCTGTATTTAGAGACAATCTGGCCTCCAAATACAGAGAAAATCAGGCTAGGGTTATTATCTCTACAGATATTTTTGAATGCTTTCTTTTTACTTACTAATATAAACCATAAGAAATATAAAGCCTGACAATATTTTACTATGTTTTACCATGTTGCTGTCTTTCATTTCAACCATAAACATCTATTTGCCTGTCCTCTTAATTAAAAAGGTGTGTAAATTGGAATGAATTAATAGACTATTTTTTTTTTCCTAGTCTGTTTTACCTGTGTCTTCTGCCTTTCTATAAAACCTCTACAATTTTAAAGACTTTTGAAAAAGTTGATATATTCAGTTCTGGGAACTGAAACGAATCACTGATCCGTTTTAATAAATACTATATTGTCACGCATTTGCTATCTCATTTATCCAGCGATTCATCAGTTTAACTTTCAATATATATAATAGTCATAAGATTTAGTAGATCATATATTTGATTGAAAAGATGTATTAGATTTGGTAGGTCCTGACTTCAATTCAACGTAAGATGACTTTATCTGCTTCATGAGGATATAGATGATTTCCAAAAGCAATGTATCTGTTTTTGAAAAATCCTCTGCTGAAAATGGAAAAAAAAATCATTTATTACTAGGAACTAAACATTCATTTTAGGCATATAAATATTGAAATTACCCACATTTATATTAGAATTTCATAGCAAAGCGGTATACCATGCATGTCTTCACATTTCCTATATTGCAAGCAATATTTTGATCATAACTCCACTGCATGTATTTCTGAGTTTGGAACTGAAAAGCACTTTGCTCTGTAGAAAAGAAAAATCAATTTAGCATAAGGTGATCTCATTAAACTCTATTTATCCAAGATTACAACAATTTAGAAGAAGATTGAGAGTGAAAGTAATCGTTCTTTTATTAATCCAAGTAGCTTTTAAAAAGAAATCTAGTGATTAGGAAGGTCTGCTTGACTTCTAACTTGAATCTCCCAGGATTTATTCCAGGAGGTTCTTATTTTAGTGATATGTTCTGATGATATCATAAGCAAGTATGTCCATACCTTGCTGAAGTCACATAAACAAGGTTGTGTAACAGGCTGACATGAGCTCTTAGTATATTTTAGTATTAATTTGCTATGGAAATATTAATACTTTTAAATATTCTGCATATATATGCTCTCTTGCCAACTGGTGATTTAAAACCTCAAACTTTACACTTTCCCTTTTTAGGGATGTAGGTTTCTGGTTTTAGTTTGAAAGATTAGTCTAATGCTTGAAGATACAGTGCAATCACCATGACTTTACAAAAGCTGTTTTGGAAGTGAGTTCTGTCTGCCCAGGTTCCATTGCTGACCCTTATTGATGCTCAGTCCCCACCTCCTTTTGCATTTAAGGGTGTAATATTTCCTGCCAAACACAAGAAGTAAAGAGACAAAGGACACCTACTGCCAGGAAGTCTAGGCTTTCACATTACATCTCCTACACCAATGTCCCTGAAAATATCTTTGAATTTTAATCTGAGTTTTCTCCTTTTTTTTTTTTATATTTCTTCTCCCCCTCCCTCCCATTTCAAATTTTCTTATTCTGAATCTTTCTTTAGTTACTGTATTGGTAAGAATGACAGGTTATAATATACTGGGCACTTAGCAATTAAAATCTTCATCAAATTCTGCTAAAGAAGTGGTGATTGCAACTACAAGCGTTAGCTCACTGTGTCTGTCAACATTCAGTTACATCTGGCAATTTTTTGCCTCAACTCCAGTGAATCAAATAATATACCTGCTGAAGTGGTGTCATGCAGTCTCTCTAGGCTTTCATTCATTGAACTTTTTTATTTGATAAAAACTCCTTCAGCTGCCTTGTAGACTCTCACAGAAAGCTCAGCCATTAAATAATGTCATAGAAGGCAGAAGTCCTTATACAGCAATTAAACTAAAGATTTCTCTATGCTGGGTGGGGGGGAAGAACGGTAGACAGAAGATCCAGGAATAAAAGCAAGTTGCTTGTTTGTGGATGCAAGCCAAAATATACAATGAGCAAGTCATTGGTTTCACAGAATCACAGACTGTTACGAGGTGGAGGGGACCTCAAAAGATCATCTAGTCCTATCCCCCTGCCAGAGCAGGATCACCCAGACTAAATCCCACAGGAACCCATCCAGGAGGGTTTGAATGGCTCTAGAGAAGGAGACTCCACAGCCTCTCAAGGCAGTCTGTCCTGGGGCTCAATCACTGTGTCCCAGATCCTCTTCCACATTGGATCATGACCTGATCCCACACTTGGCATCTCTGCAGGCCCAACTCTGATCAGCTGTATCCCAGCCTGGAGGTATGCAACCTTTTAGGAAGCAGAACTTGCAGATTTAGTGAAGTCAGGTTCTCTAGTTACTTTGATAATTTTCAAGCATTTTGCTTTTGATGTTGGTAGAGAAAATTTAGAACAATCTCAGTTCTTGTATTAATTACATCCTCTGAGGATCCACCGAGTTGGTGGTTTAGTGAGCGAGATGTAGAATAAATGGAGAAGATTTAGAAGTACTGGTAAAACGGAGTATTAGTTTAGAGCTTTTTTTTTAAATTTGGAGATCTCAGACTGAATGATGTGCTGTTGCCTTGAAAGTGTATATCTGCGATATTTTACATAAGATGCTAATGCTAAAAGAGTTAATTTTTTGTATGTAAGAATACATCACTTTATGTAAGGCTGAATGGAAGATCAGAGACTATGACTAATACAGCTATTGTTCTTGTTAATGTTTTTTGCTGCCAAAGTATTACTTTAGTGATATTTTCAATCAGGGATGAAATTCCAGTGGTGATAGTCAAGTGGGCAGTGGATCCAGTCCTCAGGTATAGCAAAGAACATGTAAAGAGGCTCTGAGCAAAGGAATTTTGTTTTAATGAATTATTTTGGGTTTTTTTTTCAGCTTTGAATAATATTTGGCTTTGAGAGGTTCAGTGGAAAGATTGTAAGTGTAAGTGTTTCTGAATAATTCTGGAAGAGGAGTTCACAATTGTTAAAACTGGAACAGATAAGCAGGAAAATAAATATTTTTAATCCTTTCTCTTTCTCCTTCCAAGAACTAGACAGAGGTCTTTGTGCTGCTTCAGTGTTCCACTTTCCAGAAATAATCTCAGAAGAGGTTTAATGTCTTAATCATCTTTTGTTGCAGTTACTGGGTTTTTTGGGGGGTTTTGTTTTACATTTTTGGTACCAGGTGTGGATAAAAACGAAAGGCTGAGCTAAATTTGCAGGAAAGAGACGTTGATGGGCTTTACTTAATTTGGTACTCAAAAGTGTGCCTCAGAACAATGTCTTTAGATGGTCTTGGGTTAGAGGAAGAGCAAGTAATGCAAGTTGTTTCAGATTGAGACAATAGCTACTGGGATTTCATGGAGACATTTTGACTTCCAGAGAATTGATAGTGAAAGGACGTGTGATGTTCCATGTTGTGTCGTAGGACAGATCCTGCAGTGTGGGCTAGAATGGCTCCTGAAGGCACCTGGTCCATCAAAAAAAGCTGGCAGACTGGCAGAGACTCCTTTACATGTTGACAATAAGATTTTAAGATACCTACATGTCCCTGGCTGTGCTAAACAAGCCGTTTACAGCTAAGAATTTCTACTTCTTATAACAAAATGCTTAGTAAGTCTCCTGCGTGGAGATTTAGAGTAGCTAGATGACTGTCATTGTGGGGGATTTCTCTGTCAATAGGGTGTGCTGATACTGTTCATGGAGTGGTGATAGTAGTATTACTTTAAATATGTATTGAACTGATCTCTACATCTCAAGTTATAACTGTAATTTGTAAGAGTATTTAGATAAACAAAAGCTTTGAATTTTTACAAAAAAAAAGTAGCAAAATTACAGTGTCACAATATTGTGGTTCTGAGAGGAAGATTATTTTCACCTCTAAAGTCTCAATATGTATTGGGTTTGCGTGGGAAGGTTTTGGGAGTTGGGGGTGGTGGCTTCTGTGAGAAGCTGTGAGAACCTTCCCCTGTGTCCAGTGGAGCCAATACCCTCTGGCTCCAAGATGAACCTGCCACTGGCCAAGGCTGAGCCCCCAGTGATTACCTCTGGGGTAATGTATTTAAAGAATAGGTAAAAAGTTGATGCGCAACAGCAATTACAGTGAGAGAAAAAAATGAGAATATGTGGGAGAAACAGCTCTCCAGGCCACAAGGCCAGTGCAGAAGGTGGTGCAGGAGGTATTCCAAATGCTGGGGCAGAGATTCTCCTGCAGCCCCTGGAGAAGGCCATGGTGAGGCAGGCTGTCCCCCTGCAGCCCATGGAGGATGATGAGGAGCAGAGATCCCACCTGCAGCCCGTGGAGGACCCCATGTTGGAGCAGGTGGAGACACCTGAAGAAATTGTGACCTTGTGGGAAGCATGTGCTGAAGCAAGCTCCTGGCAGGACCTGCAGCCTGTGGAGAGAGGGTCCCATTCTGGAGCAGGTTTGCTGGGCAGACCTGGGACCCTATGTGGACACATGCTGGAGCAGTTTGTGAAAAGCAAAGTAGGTGTTTTAAGAATTGGTTTTATTTCTCATTACCCTATCCTGATTTAATTTCCCCAAGTTGAGTCCGTTTTGCCTGTGACAGTAACTGGTGATCGATATCCCTGTCCTTAACTTGACCAATGAGCCTTTCATTATGTTTTCTCTACCTGGTCCAGCTGAGGGAGGGAGTAACAGAGTGGCTTTGGTGGGCACCTGGCCTCCAGACATGACCAGCTCACTGCACAGTGTGATAAGGTTCTGAGTGTGCATGTTGCTTCCAGAAAAAAAAAACAGCTTTAGGTCCTTTATATTCTGTCTTGAACTTGTTTGTTTGTGTTTCCTTTGTTGTTTTGTTAGGGGTTTTTTTATATGAAAGACTGGTCTGCATATCCTTATGGCATAGATATAAACCATCTAAACATTGTCAAATGGCAACAGCTGTACACATCTGCAAATAGCGATGATTTTCATCCCAAACCACCCTTATGAAAGCTTCAGAAGTTTTGTTTTAAATAGTTAAACTACAGGTGCTCAGAGCTGTGACTAAAATCTCTCACGGCTCTCATTTTGCTTCAGAGTAGCTTGGCTTTGCCTTCTCCTCCCTTTGTCAGCCATATATATTTGATACCACATTTCTTTCATGTTGGACTCTTCCTAGTTGTGTGTCTTGTTGCTAACCTCATTCTATCTCAGATACATCTGGGGTGCAGTACCTATTCTGTTGTCATTATTTTTAATGCTTGCTATCTTATATTTTCTTTTTCCATAGATGCATGTACCTTTAGACTGACCAAGAAAACCCTAAAAATATATTTACAGCCTGGCACTTGTTTTGAATGGTGGTTTATACTATGGAGAGTTGAGGACTGATGACTGTAGATAACTGTGCTTCGTCACTTGGAAGCTAAACAGAAAAGTAAAGTAGATTCATTCCACTGTTGAGATAACAGGAGGGGGACAGAGATTTGTAAATCCCCAGATATACCCAAAGAAAAAGTGGCACAGGATTTTAAAGGGCCTAGAGCTCCCCTAAGCATCAGTCCTCAGAGAGCAAGAAAAGGTCAGCATCCTATGGCACGTTCCTTCAAGTAACAGTTTGGTGCTCCAAATCTGTGTTACTAGCTAAGCTATCAGTGCTGTATGAAGAAATTCAGTTATTCCTTTGGAAGTTATAGCTCTTTCCAGGTGTATATGTATTTCTTCACTTATTTCTAGTCATATCCTGTAAATGAGGAAAGGTAGGCAGGTTTTTAGTGATGAAATTTAGCTGTTAATTTTTATTTTTGGAAAGGAGCCACTTGATCCAGGTGACCTTCACAGTATTTAATATTCACTAGCAATTTTTTTTTTGACGTGCAGTATTTTCATGCTGCCTTTCTTTCTCCAGCAGGTTCAGATATTTGCAGCTGACCCTATACTTTGCTCTTTCTTTTTGGTAGCCTTTAACATTTACTTTTGTGAGTCAACCTGATACTTTTATTTCCCAAGTGGCTGCTAGACCTCATAACATTTAGGGATTGATCTGCAACTTTGCAGACGGTAGCGTTACCATGATGTCATTATTGTATTTTTTGCTAGTGTATTGTCTCTGCTCCCCCATTTAAACAGACAAACTAACTAAATAAACCATCTGAAACAAACCAAAAACAGGTGTCTTGGAAGAATAGTAACTGGTAGGAATCTGGCAGGGAGCACGGTTAGAGTGAACCTAAATCTGGGTTAAAACAATAGTCTGGAGATAAAAACAGTGTGGTGAATTTATAAAGAATTGCAGGTTCATTTCTCAGAGACATCCCAGAAAAATAAGGCCCTGCTTACTACATCTGCTCACAGTAAAATCCTCCTTTGTCTAAACACTGCTACTTCAACATTGTCATTTTCAGCAATCAGACCAGGAACTCTGGGGTCATTTTCATGAAGAAAAAGTCTTTTCGATGATTAGAATTAAGAGGTTTCTCACAGAGTCTCCTGCTGCTCGACTAGTCATTGTTTCAATAACAAGAAGTTACCCTGCAGTGATGGTATCAAACTTCCCTGCTTCCTAGGGTGCATTCAGAGGTCAGTGGCGATGAGGATACAGAAGTCTCTTTGATGGAATAAAAGGAAAATTGCAACCTTATAAATCATCACCAAAGAGGTAAAAATGGATGGCTTAAGAAAATAGAATTACTTTTTTGTCAGATAGGGGGATAAGGAAACAGGTTCTATTTCTGGACATCTTTGGAAAAGAGAGAGGTAAAGGCCCTGTGGAATTTAGAGTCACCTAAAGTAATGTCAGTTTTGGCTGGGGTTGCCACAACCTGAACATGGAAGGGGAACTTTCTGCATTCCCCTTCACATGTGAAAAATCATTTTCACCTGCATGTAACCCTAAGATGATTTTTTGAGGAAAATAACCCATGAAGCTTTAAATTCAAGCATAGGGATTTTAATCATAGCCTTCTTTTCAAATATGATGCTACATATTTGGGAAGAAAACAGTTATGTTGTACATCTAAATACCTTGATAATTTTTCTCTCTGCTCCTTCCCTCCCATTTGTCTCCTACTGGCTATTTATCATGGAACCTGCTGTCATGAAAATATTACATTTTTTTTTTCATAATTATAATTTATTCTCTGTATATTTTTTCTTTCCCTGCAGAAATTATCTACATTGTTGTTATTTATTGAAATAAACAATAATATGTATTTAACGGAATAAAATCAGCATTCTTTCAAATACATTACTGCAGCTTAGTATTTCATACTGTTCTTTATGACAGAGAATCTTTTAAAGAGACCAAAAAAAAATATTTGGAAACATCATACAGAATAATTCAGGGTTGTAACAAGCAATATTTAAACTTTTAAAAATGAAGCTGATGCTGAAAGCCTAATAAATTATAAGTATTTCTAGGTGATTAGTCAATCTGTGTACAGTACTTTGAAAATGAAGTGCTATATGCTTGCTTAATTATGAGTGTCCTTAGAACTACTAGATGCAGTCTGCATAAATATGGAAGCATATGGATGTTCATTTTAATTTCTGATCCCCTTCTTACCCTTTTGAGTCTCCCTCCTCCCCCCATTCCTATTGCATACTACATTTTCATGAAAGCTGGAGAACGCTGGGTCACCTAGCCCTCTCCAGCAGATAAGGATTCATTTAGTATATGGTGCAATTTATTACCTCTCTTGCTGTGGAATTAGGAAATCCTTTATTCTTCATAGTTTCAGTGAATTCAAAGGTGGAAAAATCATCTAGATTTGCTTCCTGCATCACACAGTGGAGGAATTCTTGTGTGAAACTGTAACTTTTTCAAATGCATCTTTTAGATTAACATCCAATCTTGACTCCAAGATTTCAGAAAATGCAAAGTCCAACACCTATTGGTGAGTTTTATCTTGGACCAGGTATCTTCAGTTTATAAAAGTGTAAATATATTAATTCTACATGTCGGGTTAGCTACACCTCTTTATGTCTGATTCCTATTTAAAATCTTTCCATCTAGGCACATACAGATTGTGATTTATTGCTCAAACCTTCCTCTGTAACTACAGAAGATTTTTTTTTCCTTCACTCTAAATAGGGAAATTAGAAGTTGCTGGTTGATGCACAAGGGTCACTGTATCTTTGTTGGGAGTAACACAGCAAGTGTTCTTGGTTTGCAAGCAAGCAATTCAATTATTATTGATCTCTCTAGAGATATGGTCTCTATTTGGTGAGGTGGTTCTAAAGGAACTGTCCTTTCAGCTTCCTCCAGATTTTTCTTTATTTCCAATGCTATGCTTGGTTTTTTTTTTTTTAAAAAAACCACAACAAACAACCACCCCAAAACAACATCCCCCTATACTTCTGAACCCCATTTAATGTCTCCGTATACTGTTACATCCTCTTTTCAGATCTGAATTTATCTTAATCATTCTTTGACTAGATAATCCAGAATCCCTTGTTCCTTCTTTTTGAAGGAGTGCTGTAAGAAAATACATAGCATTTTCAGCTGGTGACTAAACTTGTTTCTTGTCTGCCTGGTCTGAACAGGAGTTATGATGAGGCAACATCTCTTCCGTAATTCTGTTTGCCTGATTTCTTGGAAATCAACACTGCCGATCTCTCCTTTAAGAGCAATGATACCCTTTATATTGAGCACTATCGTCAGAAAGCAAGGGAAAACACCTTCTGCAGCTACATAACTAAAACCTGTTAAGTAGTTTGGTTGCCATCTATCTGTATGAATTCCATACATAGCATGTATGTCTTCCTCTAAACAGCTGAGACTTTGAGCCTATTGCCTTCCACACTTGCTTCTCTCAACATGAGCGAATAATCTTCCAGCATTTCCTCGATTAAACTAAGTCTATTGAGCTTCTCTGACCTTAAGGCAGATTTTTCAGGTGTCAAAGTGTGCTTTAATTGACTTCTGCATATTTTCCTCTTTTTTTCATATGTTTTTTAAAAATGCAAATGCCAGACCAAACATAGTGTTCCAGGACTAGTGACATTTGGTTTAGAATCCAGAGATAATGAAAATAATCTGCTTCTTTTTGATATTCCTTTTCTATTCCAAAGACCAAATGAGTTCACTTAGCAGTGGAAGTTCACAGTTTCTTACCCACCTACAGTCTCAGAATCCCTTTTTTCAATGTCCCATCCTATAAATATGACCCACGTTCCCAGCACCTAGATTTATGACTTTGCATTTGTCCTTATTAAAATTTATCTTGTTCAAATGAAGCCACCTAACCAATTGAGACAGATCATTCTATAGAACATTTGCCTTATTACTTGCCACTCCACCAATTTTTGCATGCTCTTCAAGTTTTATCAGCAATTGCTTAGTATTTTCTTCCAGATCATTGAAAATGATACTTGGGACTTAAGACTTTGATCCTGGCTTGTCCATACTGGAAATACTGTGATTAGACAGGTATTTCTCCTTTTTAGCTGAAGAGGAATTTAGAATATATTTATAGCAGCTATAAGTAATATTTTTAAAAATAAACTTTAATAATTTAAATACCGTTTAAGTTATTGTATTTAATACTATCAACCTCTCATTCCAAGATATCAGCAAGAATGTGGAAATAAGCCAAATGCTTTACAGTCATGTAAGTACAGTGTATTAACCAATTTTCTTCTCTCAAGAAGAAAAAAAGCTTGCAGCCAGGGCGCTCAAGGTACAATCTGCTATTTCCATAAAATCAATTAAACTGTTGGGGAAGATAAGAAAGCCACATTTCACAATCCTTTTTTCTAATTGTGGGATATAAGCTCCAAAATGTTATTTAAAAGTTTAAAAGGCTGTTCATTCTAAGCTTGCACATGATTAATGCATTATGAGGTCCCTCCTGGACCAGGAAGAATGAAATCTGAAGCCAGCAAATGGTGTCAGGTGTTTTGGTTATGAGGATGGTGGCATCTCTTTCTCCCTGTTGGTCTGTTCCTATTGAAGGACCACCAAAATAGAGTAAGTGGATTGAAGCTGGAGATACCAGAGTTTCCCCCCCCCGCAGCTGCACAAAGCTGCATGTTTTGCATCACTATCAGTGTCCACTGGGTCTGTGATATGGAAGGTTGGGGAGTTAAACCAGCTCAAAACTATGAAGACTGTGATGATGATGATGATGAAGGAACCTGGCAAGCTCAGCTGTGCAATAGGTGTGTGAGAACATGGTCAGAGCTGAGGAAGGTCAGTCAGCATCAGTGTGAATATGACTTGGCCACCAGTGCAAATGTTTTTAGGTCTATTGTGCCTCTCCATTCCTCACCTGCAGGCATGTGATTTTCCAATTCTTAGACTGGCAGGATCTTAAAAAATATTTGGCTTTGTCTGGCTCTGTTTTCTGTGGGAGTCAATGGGATTTACCTTCCTGCTGATGATGGATTGGGAGAGGTAGGAGTTGTTTACTCAAATGCAACATTTCCTTATGGAACTAGTGTTTGCAAAATAGTTCGAATGTATAAGCAGCTGTAAGGAGAATAAATAAATCATTCTTTATCATGCTGCACATTAATTTTTGTCATGCAGGCACCATCTTGGTGATAATTAATTTTTTATTTGTAATGAATAAAAATATGCTACGTGAGTAAACATAGAAATTACCCAGAGAAACGTGATGTAGCAAGCATCCACAAGGTGAAGTGACATGAATTCACTGATAATTTTTCCTACAAGTAAATAGTTTGAAATTAAATGCATGGTGTTGTTTTCCACAGAAACATATGCTACAAAAAAATCAGTTCAATCTGATTAAGCAGTTTATAGATTCTGTGGGCTACATAATTACCTATCTATACACAATACCTCAAGCTGTAACACGCAGACAAGTCTCCCTTTAGTAGTTTTCACTGCTCCATCTCTTTAGAAGTCTAAATTCATTGGCTCTGCAAAGGGAAGTGTTTACTTCATTTCTGTAACTACACCTTGAGTCACTTCTAGTCAGCTTTCTGTCTCAACACTTTCCTGAAACTCCTCTCAGCTAGCCAAATCCTGGAACTGCTTGGAATATCTTCTACTCTCTTCTCTCCTTTATTTCCTTTATGCCACTGATACTGTTAGTTCCATTTTTCCTTTGAAAATAGTATCTTTTTCAGGGTTTGGTGAAACATTCTCATTTTCTGCCTACCTCTCTGCTTAATTCTACAGCATCTCTTCCAGTTTGCTGTTTTTCACTCTGTGAGAATGCCAGGGGCTTTCCACCTGTCCCAGAGTGCTTTCCCTCTGCACTGCATCTGCTGCCATTTCTATATTGGTGATTTATTTCTGACCCATCTTCTACAAGTACTGATCTTGGTTCTCATCACCCAATTTGGTAGTCCTCCTGTCTCCAGCTTTACTCTTCCCAGCCTGTGCATATCTCCAGATCATCGATGCTGCCCATCATACCCTTTCAATCCTTTTGCTGTCTCATTCCTTCTTGCACTGTCTATATTTGAGTTTCTTCCACAGCTTTACCTTTGTCGTATGTACTTTTACCTCTCTGACATCATAAGTACTCTCTAAACCTCTCTAATGAAAACAAATTTGATGAGTGCTATATTTGTGCTTCTCCTGTGCCTGACAGGATCATACCCTTCTTGAGACAAGCTATATAAGAAACTTCTCCCTTTTGCACATCCCTTCTAAAGCTGGTGTCAAATTAAATGTCTCATGAAAATAATTAATTCATAAATTTCAGGGAAAAGGCAGTTGAGGATAGCTGCAGTTTTGTCCTTTTCCCTTTCATTTAATTTTGCTTGTCTTTGTAAGTGCTTTGATTTTGGGACTACATCTGCACACAGGTTTGGAAAGGGACTAGCCCAGGATGTAAATAATAATTTTTAGGAAAGATTCTCTTGACTTACAGAGGACAAAATCCATCATCATCCAAAAATATTTGAAATATTTTTTCTGACCTTTGAAATTTTTATCATCTGGGCACAGAACAAGGGATAAAGGAAGGAATATGCCCCCTTCAAAAGGATGAAGTCAGCAGGGAAATGAAAAGTCTCTTACTACATCTTGAACAGCTGGTTGGTGGGGAAGGAAGTCATAAGCTTCAAAGAGCCTACAACAAATTCAGATTAAAGATAAACCTCTTGAAGAAGGTCTCAGATGATACAAATTGTCATAGAACTGGTTAAAAGTTAATTCCCTTGCTTTATCTTAAATAATTTTTAACCTATATTCAAATGGAGAGGGGCAGTCCAGGCATAGCTTGAATACATTAGGCTACTGTATTTGCACAGTTGAAAGATGTGTTCAACGTCTTTGTAGTGGCTTGGAGAAGCATGTGCCACCACACAGAGCAGCACAAGTGTGGCTTTTTTTGGAGTGCAGTGCAGCTCCCAGAACAGAACCACCAGGAGCTCACCATGAGAGCACCAGCAGGTCCCATCCTTCCATCTCAGTGAGGGAGCAGAGCAGCCCAGAGTGCCCATCACCAGGGAGGGACACAGGGATGGGTTACACCCAAAGGTTGTCCAGGAAGCTGTGCTGTGAGGGTGTTCTTCCCCAGGATTACACTTGGGGTACTCATTTGTGAGGTGGTGTTGTGGCCATGGCAGGAACATATGTTATCTCCAGCATCCCTGGATAGGTGCCCAGAAAGTCACTCAGGGCTCTCAGAATATGCAGTGAGGAGAGCTTGAGATGGATGGATGAGATATTGGGCACATATTATGAAGGACACTTTTATTTTCAGGGAGTGAAGGAAAACAGAGAATTTTGGTGTCAAATGACACCAAAATGGAAACTTGTGTCCCTGACTGAAACTAGAAATTCTGGGACATCGAATACATTGGCACACATGACCCATTTATTTTTGAATTTGTCTTACAAAAGCTCTCTCCCTTTGTATTTTTTCCTGCTCTGCTACTACCCTTCTCAAGTCTGGTCTGTACTGCCTGTTCCAGCACAGAGACCGGTTCTCTCTTCAGCCCTTGTTCTGGCAGGAACTGGCCTAGTTATAAAAGACCTTTAGGATATTTTCACCTACTGATAATAGTAGTTGAGGCTTTGCGAATGGACCCCTCTTTTGTGGTATAACAGCCACAGCAAAACCAGGGTCAGAGCTTAGATGGAAGAAGGACTTTCTAAATACTACGTATTGACCACAGTAATTCACCCATGCTGAACTACCTAGAGATATGCATGTAAAATGATTGTCAATTAAACTTTTCATTGTTAAAGGTCTAGTAATTTTACCTACATGAGCAGTACAAAATGCACCAATATAGTGATCCTTGTTGGAACAGGGACCTACACTGTATGTTCTCTAGATAAGACAGGGGTCTCTCTACTTCATATCTGTAAGCTACCAACCATGCTGTGGGTATGATGGAATACTAAATAGCAGTAACATATTTAAAATATAATTATAAGTATTTGACTACATTCATCCACGGCATAATGGGGCAGCTGTATTATTAGTCTGTCCTTAGGAAATTGAATTACTCTAATAAATGGAAATGACTGTTATTTAAATGGAAGGCTATTTGCATAAAGTAGGCCAATGCTAAGTGACCAGCTGTTAAATAGGTGTAAAATCTAATCTCAAAGTTCTGGGTCAAGGATGGATGGGCTCTTGCCAAAGATTGTCATACTTGGGCACTTAGGCTATATATAAAAGTTATGCAGCCAGAAGAAGCTTCAAGATCTGAAAACTGCATCTCAAATTATTAATTTTCCTTTTGAATATTTTTTATTTAAGAACAAGCTAGTGATTATCATTCAAAAATATCACTGTTTTTCTCTTAAATTGAAAGAAAGAATAAGAACTCAGATGATGCAGCTTCATTTCATAAGACAAATGCCACTATTGGACTTGCATTGTTTCTGAGGTAACCGTTTATTTCACTGTTACCTTATTCAATATCAGGGGCTTGGAGGGAATTCAGTGCAAAAGAAGTAATTAAAAGCTATCATCATCTTAGTAACATATATATTCACTTTATCAGCAGAAATGTAACAGGTCCATATCTTCCCAGAAACTTTCTGTACCTTACTGCAGCTGGGGCACAGCTCAGAGTCCTCTGAATGTTCCTTCTATTTTGGAAAATAATGCCAACTTTTACAGCACTGAAACCTTTGGAAAGACAAGATGGATTAAAAATTTTCCAGCAAGGTTCTTGGTGAGAAAAAAGGTTGTACAAGTTACTTACAAGACCACTTTCTGTAATGTTCAACACCACATTCCCTGAGAAGGCTGTCAAAAGTTACAAGGCTTCCATCTACCTGTCTCCACAGTATGCTATGGAGCTAGAAGTTGAGAAGTCTTTCCTTTCACATGTAATTTTTTAAGCAGGAGGAAATTCAGTACTTTATTTATTGCCAACTGCTGCCTTTTTTGTCATGAGGCCATGTTCGTGTGTGATTTGACATCGGTATTTTTCCACATCCATCAGTAGACTGATGAGCTACACACCCCAGTCTGTAAGAACAGTGTAGCTTGGTTTATGAATCATAAACACCAGTGAAACTTCCAGTGAAAAAAGTCTTGAATGGAGTACAGTCTTGGAAAGGTTTTTTTTGTTTGTTTTCTGTTTCTAAAAAATAATTGTTTCTGATGAAAGATAATTTGGATATAAAATATTAATTTGCTAAAAGGTCCATTTTCCATCAAAATTGTATCTTTTCAGCCAACAGGTCTATATGTTCAATATGACCCTTCTTTGTTTTTTTCACAATGAGTGGAAGAAAATGAAGCAAGATGGTATATGTATCTGTGGTTATTCCATGACATTCACATGATGTCATGTGGTTGGTCCTGGATTTGGCTCAATTTATTTATCCCATGATGTGGAAAACAACTTCAATTTTTGTGAAGTTAAAGAATGTTTTTCACTGAAGACCTTAAATTCTCTATGTCAGAAGAGGACACATGCTCCCAACATCTCAGTATTAATTTTGCTTTGAAGATTGGAATTGAATACCCTTTTAAACACAAATGTCCTGGTTTTGTGTGTTCCCCTGCCATCTGCTAAAAAAGAAAACTACTGTATAAATAGACATTGTAGAAATATTTCCAGCATTTTCAGGTCTAGACAGCTGATGGGTTTAATAACTTTCACTACTTGTACTTGAGGTAAAACAAAAGGTAATATGAAGGGCTGCTGGATGCACATCTCTGAAGGAAAATACCTTTAAGTCTGATTTTTTCCTTTTCTGTAGAGCAAATATTCAAGCCATTCAATATTAAGGATACTGTTTGCATTTTGGGGAACAGGCCTTCAAGCTTTACTCTTTTGGATGCGTCAAGTATTTATATAGAGATAAAAGGAATGAAGCCACTAAGTGTTACAAGATGCAAAGCAAGTCCAGCTTCTTGTCATCTTAAACCAATAGACCTTTATCTGCATTCTGTACAAGTGGCCCAAGTTCTACAGTATGATGATGTTTGGCAAGTGCTGAGGGGAAAAACAGTTTAAAAAAATCTTTGCAATTTAATACGAATGTTGAGAAAGTCTACCTGGCAATTCTAAAGCCCTGATGATCCACTTTTGGTTTTAGATTTGTTATTTACAGGGGTTTGCTTCCCCTCAAGAAAAAAACATACCTACTTCTGGTGGATTGCACCCCATTTCAAATACTCTGAATCAACGAGCTTCTCTGTAAGTATCCATCTAGATTGATAGCTAAAACTACATTTAGTTATCTAAGTACAGATGTCTTGAATCAAACCACAGCAAACAGGAATGGGTAGAGGACCCTGACACTGTGATATGTAGGTGAATATGAGGGTGATCACTTTGCTAAAGGGAACATGGAACTTGGCAGAGGTTCATTTCTTTAGCTGAGTTTGAGCCCAGCAAGGAGAACTTGACCGATACCTACTGTGTTATTGAAGTTTGTGTGGTTAAGCAGCTCTTTCTAGGCATGAGACAAGAAGAGAGTGTTTCTAGAGAGAAAGTGTCTAGGGCAAAGTTGTTTCTACAAAGAGAATCTCTAAACAACAGAGAAAAGCAAAGAAAAGAATCTCTGAACAACAACAATATGCAGGGGAAATGTCTGAAATTTTTATTTTCGTGAACACATACTTGCTTCCAATTTTGGTACCCTATTCCTTGAGTTATTAACACAGCAATAGGTTAAATTATCTCTTTTTCTGTGTGTCTTTACTGGTGTACTGGTGTAAAATGGACAATATCAGCTCTCCCTGCTCAGTTAAAATTCCTGGTCTACTAGCTAATAGGCAAATACAGCTCCCAGAGACTTTGCTTACTCCCCTAAAGAAACCTCCAATTATACCTGCCAAAGTGTATAGCATTATTGGTTGCATCTCTTAATATTTTCTTCATTTGGGAGCCCTTTCTCCTGAAATCCCAGGATAAGATAGCTAAAGGATAGTATGAGCATAGCTGTATCAGCACACTCTGGTAAGTTTTCATGCTCAGCATGACATCCCTGTTTCCACGTGTTGCGATCGGCTTGAGCTGCTACTGAAGTGAACTCAGGAAAGGTTCAAGGACTTCCAAAAAACTAACACCCCCCTGAGTGTGCTTCTCACCCGACTGAGTATTTCAGTAAACTCAATGCAATTATTGATCAGGGCAGGACTGGCATAGAATGTGTGAGTGGTCCATTTTTCTGTTTGTAAACCTGCCCAAATTCCATTAGGTAAACTTCTCCCTAGAACAAACAGCTTCATAGCTTCCTGTAACCTTCAGCACTAACCTTTTTTAGATACTTGTGAAATCAGATCTCCTGAGCCTTCCATGATATCATCAGGAATGTGTAATGCATTAGCATTGTATTTATTTAACTGAGTAAATACAGGCAAGCAGATTTATTCGTTTTGGCCCTTGGTAACAGCCGTCTTTCGGAGTGCTCTCCTCCCCATTAAGTTTTTCTACAGACACTGTAGGGTTTTTTTCCAAGTGTAAGTGGCAAAGAAAAGTGTCCCAGGCATGTAATTTTAGTAGTATCTTCTTCCCTTATGACTCATTACTGCTGAAATCAACACAACTTGGGATGTGCTTGGGAACTTCAGTACCTCTTTAATGTTTTCAAATAGTAACATCTGTGCATGTTTATTACTTCATGCTCTGCCTTAGCATTAGTCTTGGCCAATGTTTCTGGCTGTTAAATGGTTTTACTTGTAGTTGAGCAAGGTCCCTGCACATTGCAAGAAGCAAGAGAATTTCCATTAGTGAATATTTCATTGAGCAGATCAGCAGCGATGCTGCAGCAACAGATCTGATCCTATCAGTACAATATGGGGTTGTTTAAAACTTGCACCATATATTCAAAAGTAACTGACAACACTTTTTTTTTTCTTTTTTTTTCTTGTCCAAATCATGACCAAACCCTTCCTTTCATGTTCCACCTTCATTTGGAGATGACATTGAGTGTTCAATGTATTTGAACACTCTGGATCTTAAAGATCCATGTATTTCAGCCTGCCATCTGCCATGATGGCTGTCTGAGGGGAGAAGAGAAGAAGGTGAAGAAAAGCCTGGCTTGGAGGCAGATAGTGAGAAAATAAGAGAGAGCAGATCTCAGGGGACAGTAGTGACTTAAAACACCCCTCATTTAGGAGACAGCTGAAAAGGAATTTGGCAGTGGAAGCCTGCAACCATTCTTGCTTGTATTTAACACAAATGTGTATTTGTAGAGAGGGTATACAAGAGAAATATTGTAAAGAAGAACTACAGATAGTCTGGATGGAACTTTAGTCATCACCTGACACTGTATCTTATGTATTAGTATCAGAGTGGCTGATCTTTGAACCCGACAATACCACGTGCAAATAGTCAGACACGAATCTGCAGTCTGGCAGGAGTGCTGGTTTTGCTGCTTTAGACAAAGGGCAATTATATAGCTCAGTTTCTGGAATGCTTTCAGGATAATTATCTGTGTCTGACTGTACTCCATCACTATCTTGCTCTATCGTTATGTAGTGTATTCAAAGTTTTGTGGCATCTAGATATGGCAAATAAATGAGCTATCTTTCAAAGCTCAGAGCGCTAATAAAACTGTGAAGTATGAAATGAAAGTGCCAAAATGTGAGAGAGATGTTGCAAACTTGCATGCAAATAGGAAAGACAATATCAGCTGGAAAAGCCGTGGGATTAATGCTAATATTAAGTCTTCTCATAAAAGATGTGTACCTGACATTCAGAACAGTAGTGTGCTGCATTCTGGGGAAGTTACAGATGTCCTGTAAAGCTTTTCCATGTGCTTGATGATCCATAAAGAAATCTTGAAGGGTTTATGCCAAAGACAGAATTTTTCTGCTTGGTTTCTACATTTGAAATTCATATTCTCCAAGGGAAATTCTCTATTGATTGAGGAGCTAATGAGTTGTTAATAATCACAAGAACAAAGAGACTGAAAGTTGTACAGCTCAGAGGAGAATGGTTTTAGGGTCATTCTGCTTAAAACAGAGCTTGCAAAAATGCCTAAGTGTACTGAACCCCAAACTGAGGAAACATTCAAAAATAAAGAGCAGACTGGAAACATGCAGCCTGCCTGTCTCCCCTGTGGAACATTATAGCACTGACACTGAAAAAAACCCCCTTTTACCTGTGTTAAATCAACCACATTTTCAATGCAAAAGAGGAATGATCTTTTATTTCAATGTGGTATATTATGAAGTGCATTGTAAATCAGAGGGAACTTTACATTCCTAAGCAGGTAGAAATCCAGTTGTCAGCACTGCTGCTCTGGGTTTGGCACTCCTATTATGGATACATGCTTTGGTAGTGTTTTTTCCTGTCTGATACTTGAGTGTGGTGAGTATACAGGTGTATTGCCAGGCTACTGGGAGCGAATGTTCGCACGAGCTGTGGTGCATCTGCTGCAGCCAACTGGGGGGAGTTCACAGGACCAGTTGCTATTGACTCATTTTGGAATCCCCCTCTATTATTTACTTTCAAATACATTACATGTGTACTGCACTTTGTTCTACTGAGATTAAGGGACTTTGCTTGTTTTCTTCCCAGTGTTTTGTTTTTGTTTGCCAATGTGCTGAACTGGTGCGGTGGGGCTTGCAGGTCTGAGCATCTGCAGTCAGTTCTATGTCACCTGTAATGTACTGTTGTATGGTTATGTAGGTACTGAAAGAAACAGAAAGCTTCCAATTCATCTGTCTCTGTGTGTGAAGACAGTACAAAATTTTTCTAATTAAATTATGTTAATTTGGGGAAGTAAATGGGAAGTAAATACAGAGGGAATTTTTTTATTGTTTGAGGAAATCTTCTGAAGGGAGTGAAGGGAAAGAAACAGCACTTATACTGTACACATTTGAAGGCTATTGAATTTTTTTGCTATCCTTGGTACTTCTAAAACAATTGTTGTATGTGTACATTCCTAATATCTTTTCTAAAGCAGTTTTTATGCTTAAAAGTGTTTTAGTTTTCTCCGTGCTTGTGAATATGAACCAGATATAAGTGGAGTGTGTGGTCCACTTGTATAACGGTTGGGAGTCCAAAATTAAATGCAGTGATACTGGAGAGGATGTCTGTTTGCAGTATGTGCATATGTTTGTAGTTTTCCTGAGAAGTTTCTCATAGTCTTGTAGAAAAACTTGATGACTTGATGTCTCTCTTTAGCTGGCTGTGCTTATATGTATAGAAAAAAATATGGTTTAAGTCTTCTTTATATCACTTGCCTTTTTCATTGAAGGAGTAAGTACAACTGAGTTGTTGTCTGGGATTGACTCTGTTGGTAGAGCTTTGGATAAAGAGAAAAAGGAAAACTTCTCATCTATCAGGTAAGACCTGGGATAATTGACAGGAGAATTATTTTTCCTCTCCAAGCCAAGTAAGAAGGTGCCTTTTTGCAGGTTATAGGTTATATATACTGTAAACTTCTTGCTGTGAATTCTATTAGCAAGTTCTGCAAAATCTAGGAATAAAAGTGCTTTTTGATTGGTTGTTTAAATTTATTTTTATGGACTTCAGTATTGCCTCTTTAATATATACATTATTCCCATGATCTCATAGAAAAATGCAGGATAAGCTGTCTTTCCATTGATATACTTTAATGACTTTAGTTCTTCTTGTAAAAAGAACTGGACCTTCCTTTTTATATATCTAAACTTACTGATTTTTTTCCCCATTGTTTTTAGTGGTCAAACTTGTATTTACATCCTATGATCTCTGGTCAGGCCCTATACCTAAACTGAAACACTACTGAAATGTAAATAAGATGCACTTATATAATTTTTAGACTACCTACTTTGCCTTTTTAAAACATTAATTATACAAGCACCTACTGTATCTACAAGAAGAGCAAGATCTTTGGTTACCTTCACTTAACACCTGCTTAATAGTCACCAGGGCTATTGAGTTTTGATTCTGGCTTTTCAATGCTTCAAAACAAGGTGGTCATCATTTACACCAGCAGAAGATATGACTTGGTTCTGCTCCCCAGAATTGTCTTTTCCCTGAGTTCTGTTCTGATCAGCATGGCATGATCATTCGGTAGCACATTTCTCCCTTGTGACAGCACCAGCTCTCGTGAATCTTCATGGACCTGGACCGTGCAGCCCTTAACAGTTTTGATAAGCCTTTACTCATGGCTGTAGACCATGTGCTGAGAGGAGACTATGTATGACCACATGCCCACCCACCAGCAATGGAGTATACTCCAAACCATTATGTTTATTTATTTGCAGTCTTGCCTGATACTTTGTGATCTGAATCTTCCCAAAAGTTGCTTTATGCTCTTTATACTTTAAAGGATTTCTCTAACATCCTTATCACCATTTCAAAGACCTTTCTAGTAATTCCTCAAAACTGTTGACAATAACTTTCTTTTATCATCTGAATTCTAGCACCTTAAGGAACATTCTTAGTGGAACATTTTCAGTTTCAATTTGAGATTAAAATATTGGTGGGAGAATATCTAGATCTAAGTGTGTAGTTTTAGAGACTTATCATTTTATCTCTTTAGTGTGATAATTACATTTGCCACGTATGAACAAGGTGAAATGGCTGCTCATAGAAAACATTTAGCTGTGTCAGTGAGCTTTGGCTACTTTTTTCCACGTATCTTCAAAGAAAGACAAAATTATAGCTTATGGAAGACTTTTAATATATTTCTGAACAAACCTAAAATGCTTATTTGACTATTTTGAGGGGCTTCCATTGTTTAGCATCTCCTCTTCATCCCCCAGTTGTTGTGTAGAAAAGAGAACTGGAATCATAAAGAAGGGAGGGAAGTAGGGAATAACAAAGAAAGAAATCCACTATAAAGCAGAAAAAGGCAGGGGAGAAGGATGGATATCTGCAAATGGATTTTGCATTGAGGTCTGCAATCCTGAATTTTTTTACTTCTTTTTTTGATTACTTTGAGTTTACCTGCACCTTTGCAGATACAGCCCTGTTTACTGGACATCCTTGTGTGCCTGTTATGGTCTCCCACTCCTGTGGTGGCATTTTCTCCTTCTTACATGTTTTCTAAGTAAAGGCAGTAACATGACCACATTGCCCAGCTACTTTAAGGACACACATACAGAATGTTAGGAGTTGGAAGGGACCTCAAAATATCATCTAGTCCAAACCCCAACAACATCCCTGTAGTTGTATATATATACAGGTATCTACAATATATTTGCAGCAGAGACCTGGCTGCAAATATAATTAACAGTGGCCCACAATCACCAGTAGTATATGAACCACATTCCTAAACTCAAAATCAGTGGAAAATCCTATGAAGAATTTCTCTTTTGTTTTCTCTCATATCAGGGTCTTAAAATTCTTTAAGAATTCCAGGAAAGTTCATTTTGTCTCCCCAAATCCTTGTGATTTTATGTAGGGTTCCAGTGGGGACACTCCCAAGGAAAAATAAAATATAGCTGTACTTGTGATTTCACCTTGTGGTGCCTTCAGTGTAACCTCTTAGTATGTCATGTAGCCTTTCCTTCACACTTGGAATTTGCAAACAACTCCTGATCACTCCAAGTGTACATTATAAAAGAAACTTAAAACTAAGGCATGTAACCTGGATTTTATTTTTAGAAAGTGTAACATATCTCAGTAATAAAGCAGAACTGGGCACTATGCTTCTGGATGACAACTGTTATTGATGGGTACCACAAGGTATGGGGGTAAAGCAGGAGGTTAAATATGTTTCCCACTGATGAAATCTGATAATCCTCTAGTAAGCTTTATTGTTTGTATCCCAGACCTTCGTGAGTATGAACTTGGCTATTGAATGAAATAGGGGGGTGAAAAGCATTCTTTGCAAGATGGCATACTTAAATTACTCAAAGACTCAATTATATACCTGAGTTGTGATGGTGATTTCTTTCCCATGAATTTCCCATTGATCTTTTGATAATATCTGGATCCTTGTGACCATGGTTGCACAGCAGGTGTTGAAAAGCGTGCTCAGGTTTTAAAAGCACTTTGTTTTGCTGTTGACTATAGCGGACTATTCTTGATAGCCTTATTTCCAAGCCAGAGCTGAAACTGAGCTGTACGTATCCCACGGAAGCTCCTGTGGCTCTTGGTTATTTCACAACACTTCTAGAAGCTGGCCATGGTAACAAACTTGTTCCCTGGGATGAATATGTTTTATACATCCAGAATTATACAAAATTAACCATAGTTAAACAGCTAGGTTGAAAAAAATAGATAATCTTATTTATGTTAGTATAGTGTATTTATATTTGGTGGTGCCCAAAACCACAATCTTCAGGACTGAATTAAAATTCAGCAAAAATGTGACTGGTACTCATGGTTTTTAGTAACAATTTTTTCAAGTACAATATACTTTTTCATTCCTGAAAATTACCCACGATGACAAGCTACGCACTGCATTGTTTCAGTGGTAAAATAAACGACACATCTGGAACTGGGAGAATTACTCCACGGAGCCTGCCTTGAGCAGATGAGCAGACAGATTAGTGTGACTATGAAGAAGCAAAAGCCAGACCAGCCAGCTCCCACCCATCCAAAATAACATGAAGCTTCATTCTCCTGAGACTGTTTAGCTTGGAGAAGAGGAGGCTGAGGGGAGACCTTATTGCTCTCTACAACTACCTGAAAGCAAGTTGTGGTGAACTGAGGATCAGCCTCTTCTCGCAGATAACTAGTGATAGTGAGGGAATGGCTCTAAGTTGTTCCAGGGCAGGTTCAGGTACGAAATTGGGAGAAATTTCTTCTCAGAAGGAGTGGTTGGGCATTGGAAGGGATTGCCCAGGGAGGTGGTGGAGTCACCATCCCTTGGGGTGTTGAAGACAAGTTTGGATGAGATACTTCAGGACATGGTTTAGTAAGTAACATAGGTGGTAGGGGGACAGTTGGAGTAGATGATTGGGGAGGTCTTTTTCAACCTTACTGATTATGTGACTCCTTGTCTCACTGGCACCTATTATTCACGTTAACAGCTACATTGTATCTGTAGGCAGTGCCACTTGCCCACTCTTCTTTACCAGTATGGACAAATATATGTTTTACTGTGCTTCCATAGAAAATATTTGTTTATTTTCATTCTTTGACTTCCATGTCCACGGTACCAACAGGAGTGGCAGCTAATTACAGTCACAATGACAGAAGTAATTCTGTGAAGGACTAGAATGAAGCCATCAATTTATTTCCTATTACCACAAAGCAATTTTTAGATTGTAATGACTTTAAGTACATCTAATAAGAACAGCTAATTTAGAAATTAAAGGCTATAGAATTAAAAAGCCCCCAACCCCAAACTGGTGTTTATTCAAATGGTTAATTTTGATGTTGATGTGTTTAAAAACGTATTTTGAAGTGATGTTTGTACTTAAGCTGTATGAAGCTTTAGCTTGCAGTATAAACTTGTAGAGATAGAGAAAAGATCAATTTTCTTTCTTTTATTTTTTTTAAAGCAGATCCTTGGATATACTTGGTGCTGCATCTAGACCATATGGTATTCCTGGGTTTCAGAGCACTCACAAAGGTAAAGAGGAATAAATTCTGTTCTGGTACAGAAAATAGATATGATTTGATTAAACTGTACTGAGTATTAGGAAAGTTATCTTGATTTTTTGGAGGGAGGTATTTTTAATATAGAGGTATTTAAAAAATAAATTCATGTTGCATGTATTCTTTCCAATCTTCTGCAAAACTACAAAAAGTTTACAATATTGATTGTAGGCAAATTTGATTTTTTTTTAAATTTCAGACTCTTTTAAATGGATTCATGGATAAATCCATGTATCCCAGAGACAGCAATCAGTATTTATCTCCTAAGCCCCTCCTTCTGAATAGACTTTACTAGCTTACTCAAAACCTTTATACCATGTCCTTCAAACCCAAAATGAATGGTGTCTGTTTTCCTGTGAGCTATTACAGATCTTTCTTTGCATACATGAGTGTGTGCCAAGAACCTGGCTGGTTGACAGTACTATTGTCAAGTCCCATTGTGCTCTATCCTGTCTTGAGCGATTCTAGCATGCATCAAACCCCTTCCAAACATTACTTAGATACTTGGGCACCTAATCACTGTCAATCCAAACAACAGTCAAATGGCCACAGTCTGTCCCCCAGGGATTTAGTTACTGGCTTGAAAGCTTGGCTGATGGTTTTCCCACTGGCCAGGTTTCTGCATCAATTACTTGGGTGTAGCTCTCTGCTCCATGATCCTGAGACCTAATACTTTTTTTGATCTGCTCCAGCCTTGGTTCTTGATCTATATCTTGGATACATATCTCTCTGCCCTGCCTCCTGTCCCAGCTTGTTCCTGCTGCCCAACATTCTGCTGCAGCATTCCTTGTTTGCCACCTCCATCTTGCATGACTGATCTTATGACCTTCAACTGAGTCTTCCCTTTGCCAGTGTTGACTACTTGAATCTTGACTAGCTTGTATTAGCTTTTCACTGCCCTAAACTCCTGTGGTAAAAAGGCCAGCTGAGAGCCTGAACTTCTGGTCTCCAGTGGGAACTCACTAAAAATAAAATGACTGTAAAGAGGTCTGCAGTAAAAGCTCTTGATACAAAATTGGAGACTGAATGGGAGAACTAAGGAACTTACTCAGTTCCATCTTTTTCAGTCACAGGACACTGAGAATTGGATAAAAAAATCTGACTCTTGTGAAAATAAGACACTTATCTGATCTTTTACCTTGATAAACAAAAATAGTAACAGAAATCTGTTTGCTATAAATGCTTCCTTGGGCTTTTGAAGACTTAACCAGGCTCTGAATCATGATAGTCACTAAACATTTTCTTAATCTACTGCACTTAAAAGTCCCCAAGTAGTCTGTTGCTAGCAGCAAAATGATCTGTCAGCTCTGATCTTCCCTTTTTCTCTGCACTCTAATCTTGGTATAAGGAAGTATAAGACTATGAAAAGCCAATGGATTCTGAAACAATCAGGTATTGTGAATGAGTTAACATCCGTTCTGTCTTCCAGTGCCTTCTGTTTAGGTCTTTTACACATTCAAAATCTAAATTTTCCTGCAAGCAGACCAAAAAAAAACCTGATTTAAGCTGCTATCAATAGGATGCTGCTGTCTCAATGAATGGGAATGTTTAGACTGTATCCACAATGTGTTTTTGCAAATATTGTTTAAAAAGGCAAAGAAAGGCTCTGAAAAACCTTAATTTGATTGTTCTTTAGGATGAAATTACAGCATGACAACTTGCCTTAAAACTGACTCAGCGGCAGCCTATAGTTGTCCACCCCCAGATCAGATCAGGCAGGGAGCTAGCTCTCAATTACAGTTTGTGCTTTGGTCCTCCATTCATTACAAGGAGGAAGCAATCTGTTACTGTCTATTCAGCACAGGATTACTTTTCCTTCCTAGCTGGTCCAGATCTGCTGGCCAATGAGGCTGGATACCCCACCCCCACTGGTCATGCTGTGCACATTGCTGTATGAGATGAAGAGCAGAAACCTCTGTGGAGTCACCTAAAGAGCTGTGATGCTGTTCATTGGAACAGAAAAAATGTGAGACAAGATCATAATTGTCCTTTTCAAAGGACACAGTTGTTTTTACTTTGTGATAGTCTCCTATTTGGCTTTATTAGTCAGAAAAGTCTACTCTGCTCTTTCGAGCTGATAAATGTGAGCAATTCCTAGATCACAGAATCACAGAATTGTAGGGGTTGGAAGGGACCTCAAGAGATCATCGAGTCCAGCCCCATGTGTGCAAATTTCCCTATGTGATTGCTGGCAGATTGCATTGCTGGGCTCAGTAACCTAAAGAGAAAGGAACATAATTTGGCAGGATATTTTAAAACAAAATAACCGATTGTTTTATTGGTACTACCTGTACATTTGTACTATATGTGGAGAATGTTGAAGCTGAGCATTAGCTCAGCTATAAGGTGATATTTGAGACACATCTTAATAAAAAAGCCTCCTAATTACACCCTCCCATTATCTGCAAAAATGTTGATTTCAAAGATGAAGTTTAAAAAAATCTGCTACTTAATGCTTGTAAAACTTGAAGTCCGTGCATTTGTATGAGTATGTTTTTTTAAAAAAATCTTAAAAGAACACAAACTACAGGTTATCCCTCTTTCTGAGGTAAGAGATTCTTTCCTTAGGCTTAATGGATTTTATCATTAAGTGCTAGAAATTGATAAATAGCAGTGAAAATGGCTAGGAATATGCAAGAAAAATATGTTTTTTAATAATTTATTCAATGATTAGTGCCAATATTCCACAAACCATATTCAAGCAACTGTCAAACTAGTTGAATACCTAAATCCTCAGGAAAAACAATAAATTCTTTGATTTAAAAATGTCAGAATTAATTCTAAAATGTTTTTAGCAAATGACATTAGTCCAGCTGTCTTGTAAAGTAAGAGGACCAGAGCTTTTTCTGTATCTCCTAGGAACCAAAACTGACTAATTCTGTAAATGTTTGTACAGATTAGGTTGTATTCCTTTGAGTCTAAACTGCATATTAAACGATGAATATTGTCATTCCTCTTGTAGGAGAGGCTTGATATACTGTTAAAAAAGCTAAACATTTCATTCAATTAAAAATAGGAGGAAAGAGCTTTAGGGCTGTAGGCAGACACTGATTCCTGTATGTTAATATCAATGTTTGTGTGTATATCACTAGGCATACATAGAAATACATATGAACTCCTAAGATATACTGCTCCATTTTGCTCACAGTCACAGCAAAGTGTATGCAAATACTTCGCTTCAGAATGGATATTATAAAATTATTGCCAAATAATTAGCAACCAGACTTTAAAAAATATTAATTACAAGAATAACTCTCACTACTGGTCTGTGGGTTTATTAACAGCTCCTTGCAGTGTTTCCATAACCCTCTTGATGTTCATAGTCTCATCTTGCATGAGGGAGAGGCAGCACATGTTTTCTTGCTGGCAGTCTTCCTTCAGGACCCCAGAGACAACTTCCACAAGAGCAGAAGTGGACAAGTGAGGAGAGACTGAGGGAAAAGGAGTAGAAGTGCTTCTTTTGCTCTCTTCCATCCACCTTTGTTGAATAAAGTTCATATATGTAGTAGGTTCAGAGGTACTGGGTGAGTTTAAAGTAAACTATGGAGTAGCCTTTTGGTAGTCCACTGTGGCCTGCAAGGACCTAAGGGGCTTCCAGGTTGACCTGGACCCTGTTTTTCATTCCTCCTTCTCTCAGCAAGAGTGTGAGAACTTTTCAAAGGAATTTCAGGCTTTTTTTTTTCCTTTTTTCTCTTTTCTCTTTATTTTCTGCTATAAGTTATTCCTCATATAAAGTCATCAGAAAGCAGAGTATTTCTCTTTCAACGAACTAGATATCTAAAGATGTGACTTAAATCAAGGGTCTAGCTTATCTCTATCAGCCAAAAACAATCTAAGCCAAAGGAGCTGATGACAAATATGTGAGAAATCAAACATATTTGATGATAATAAAATAATGCCAGAAACCTTGCATTGACTTGGTTCATCCTTATTCATGAACAGACATGAGTCACAATCAGGCACTGGCTTGAACTTAGTTCAGCTTTTTCATTCTGTTGCCCACCTCTATTTCTGTCATATGGAATAATGATTTCCTAGCAGAAACCAAGTAGGCAAGTTGGAATTCAGTTTTTGTCTAGTATGCTGTTTTAGGGTTCTTTTTTTGTTCTTTTTTGTTTGTTTGTTTGTTTTGTTTAAAGATGCATATTCTCAGCAAGTAAAACTTCAGCTTCAAGAGCTGACGTTACAGTAGTTGAAAACAGAGCATTGTAATGGAAAAACACTGACCAGTTTTGATGGGAAGTGCTAGTAACAATGCTCATGTTGCTCATTCATACAAAAGCACGGTTGAAGGAGGACATACTGAACGTATTAGCAACACTCTTGACGTTGAGTAAAGCCTTCCAAATAAGCCATCTGGTTTATAGTTTGAAAAAAACAATACTATGTTTGAAACACTTGCAAGACCACCCCATCTTTTATGGTTGGACTTAGTCAATGAGGTAATATTGCTCTCTCCAGAATGGCTCCTTCTGGCCAACAAGGCCTGATTTAGATTCTTCACCTTTCTCTTAAAGACCTGAAATGCTGTACTTTCTGCAAGTCACTGTTAGTATATATATTTTCATCTTTAAGCTATGACAGATCTGATATGTTAAGGAAAATAAAATCCAAGAAGCCACATATCTGTAAACACTTGCAAACCTATGTTTTCTACAGATAGTTTCTATATGAAAAAATACATGAATATTAGCACTTCTGAATGTCCTGTGAAAATTAGCTTTTGCAGTGAAAGTCAGTTTTCCTCCCCTGGCTTAGCAGATGATGCCAGTAATAAATCTGTTTTCTGAATGAAAAACTTGGTCTAATAGAGGCCAGAAACCAAAAGGCCAAGTGTTGGACTGTACTGCATTATATATGACAGCTGAATGGTTTTGAAAATCTGATCTTCACAGCTGAAGGACTGCCAAAAGCTGGAGGCCTTATTATGTTGCTCAGGCTCACTACTAAAAAGGAATCACACTCTCTCTCTTGAGTTCACTTGGTGTGAAAACATCTGCACCCTTTTTTTCCTCTACAAAGGGACATTGGTTAGTTGCTGAGCTTCAGTGGAAGCATAAGTCTATCTCTAATTCCCTTTTGTGTCACCGTTTTAGGTGATTTGTAGTCAGTCACACCTGGGTAGAGTGGAAAAAAGGCTGGGATTCAATTTGAGTCCTCAATATAAATGGGTTTTTAAGAAACAATCAAATTACTCCTGTCTGCTTCAGGCACATTTACCTAATTTTTTCTTATTGTGTAAGAGAAATGGCCAATTTTTCTGTCAGGGACAAAAAAAAAAGTGTCAGATGAAGGGATGTTATCCTTTTTAGATTCCAGCATAACTGATTTTCAATTATGTGCTCCTAAAATGGTCAGGCCACAGCCTGGAGAAGAAGAGGTTGAGGGGAGACCTTATCACCATCTCCTACTACCTGAAAGGAGGTTGTAGAGAGGTGGGTGTTGATCTCTTCAGCCAAGTGACAGGTGATGGGACAAGGGGAAATAGCTTCAAGCTGCACCAGGGCAGGTTCAGATTAGACATTAGGAAAAAGTTCTTCACTGAAGGGGTTATGGGGCACTGGAACAGGCTGCCCAGGGAGGGGGGTGAGTCAACATCCCTGGATGTGCTTAAAAGACGTGTAGATGAGGTGCTCAGGGATATAGTTTAGTAAAGGACAGGTATGGTTGGACTCTATGGTCTCAAAGGTCTTTTCCAACCTAGTGGTTCTGTGATTGGCTGTGATTCTGTAATTAACACTGTCACAATTTCAAACCATCTAGCACAGTTTGTGGGGGCTTAGCTTTATGATGGCTCACTTCCATCTTCCAGCGGGAAGCTCTGGAACTGATTATTTTTCTTGCTCAGTTCATCACAGTTCATGGTCATATATCTATCAGAAAAAAAATACTTGCTTAGTAACATGAAGATACACGACTGATGGGGTTTATTCATGGGAAAACATGTAAAACGTTTCATTTCATAAAGGACAGTGTAGGCTGAAAATAAGATTTGCAGGAAGGAAAGGAGAAGAAATAACTAGAGCACTCCAAATAAACAGTGCGTTTGCAAATACAGCTTGAGTCATAAAATAAAAGAGGTGAGGAGATTTCACTTTCTAAGACAGGAAAACAATTTGACCTTTATGAAAGATATTCACATTACGCACGGCTCAGACCCTTTGATGCTTTGTTGATAAAATCAAAAGCTGTTTAGAGCAAATTAGAGTTAGCTTGAGTTTGAAGCAATTGAAAAAATAACAACAGTTTGCAGCAGTGATAAAACAGACTTTTGCTCTCCCAAGCATGTCCGTAGTCATTTGAACTACAGATTTTATTCTTTCCTCTGTTTCTTCTGACCCAGTATTATTTCTTGTTTGCCTTCTATTCTTGTGTAGCAGTTTAACATAAAGGCTTTGCTAAACAGAACAGGGTTTTTTGGGGACTACAGCTTTCTATGGATTTCTAAAGGGATTTGTAGGCAATCTTTATGAGTGCTGCTATATTTTTAGTAGTCCTCTCACTTGCCTATTAAATACAGGGCTGAACAATAGTAATTACTGCAGGAATACCAAGGTCCCAAAGTAGTACCATTCACTTCAATGAAGCGCTGCTGTGAAAGCACATTTGAAAAATAACCCATGGTGACAAGAGATGGGGAGGAAGGGGAAGAAACTGCAGTTCAAAGGGCTTTTTCTGAGGGAGCATAATTCATTCATGTGTATACAAGATTCTTTTCCCCGTTGTTTGCATTTTTAAATACAATAAAATAGGCCCATGGAAGTGCCCTGTGGGCAGGAAGTGATTTCTTTAATGGAAAGGTTTATATGAAGCAAAGAAAGGCTGTGAAATAGGGTATTGCTGGGAGGCTGGAAATGAGCTGGATCAGCTATACAGGGACTTGAAGGGTGAATATTAATTGTGGGATCAGGCTTAGGGAATAACAGGGGGCAACAAAAGACCTGCAAGATGTCACAGGAGACGTCTCAAGGAGTGTCAATGAGATATATTTCCGAACTGGAAATTTTAGGGCCCCTTTTCACCGATGTCCAGGTGTCAGTGCAGTGCCAGTGAGGGACCTCCAAGGTTTTCAGGTGTATGCTGGTGTAACTTCTGTCTTGTTTGTAAAACCAGTATATCTTTGGTGAAGGCAAGCTATTGTCGCAGCATAATATTTTCATTATTTACAAGCACAAGTTGTACATTGCAATGGAATACTCTGTATCAATTTATTTTTTCAGGTTATGTTTCTGCTCCTTGAAGACTGCTGCAAACTGAGAACTGTTTTTTTAGAAATTAAGTTTTTATGGAAAAAGTATCAGTATTTTAAGGATTTCTTTCCTTTTTTGGCAAAAAGTTATGTTTTTTATCTTTATGTAGTTCACAATCTTTTTCTTTCAGATTGTAAAAGGAATTAGTGAAAGAAGTAAGGAGGAGAGAGAAAAAGACATATGTTTCCTTTTGTTCCAAAATCTTAAGTACATAGAAATTAGGGCATTTGACATTGTTTTCACTTACTCTAGCATTTCACATTTTGTCTTTCTTCCATATGTTATGAACTCCAGATCTCAAACTTGTCTGCATGCTAATACTGTCTCAAGACAGGTCCACTGCTTGATTAAGTAGAACATGTCATCATTGAAAGCTGATACTAGGGTAAGAAAAAGTCTGTGGCTTTGCTCATGTTCCCTTTTAAAAAGGATACCTTTGTAGATGTGCTCACCCCATCTTTAACCAGGGAAGTAAAATCCATCATTAAAAGAAATACCCAGAAAACAACCCAAAACCCCTCCAGGCTTGTAAAAAATTCTGTCTGCAAATGCTACATGGGGACCCTATCTCTAACTAGATTTCTGCCATTCAAGGCTCCATTCTCATCCCGGGTGAGGTGTGGGCGTGCTAACCAAGCAGCTGAACTGGGTGGATGATTCTCTGATACCACAGGCACTTGGAAGAGATTTCAAGTTTTCTAATGCAAAAAATAATAAAGCTGGTGAGACACAATATCCATCTTCACACCAGCCAGAAATGAGACCAAATTTCAGCTATATTTCTGGTATTACTGTTGTTTTCTAAGTGCCCTTCAATTGCGCTGCACATAAACAAACCCAGCCTCTGGGTTGGATAACTGGACCTACACACACATTCTTGATACTTCACAGTGATTGCTTTACTTTCCAATATCAAATTCATTTCTGAAATCTAAGAATAGTTTAAGGACATACAAGTTCAACATATCTTCTGCCTTTTTTTGTTTTTCTGTGTTTTTTTTTTTTACCACAATATAAAATGCAATCTGAATTGTTTTATCATTTGAAACATGCTTATAAAACCACACTATTTTAATTGACCATAAATATACTATAGCTGTAGTAGGGGCCTGCTTAATTGCAGCGTGTACCAGCTTTTCCACGGGACCTTTTATGAGAGATTGTGCTAAGTGGAGAGCACCCTAATAAAAGTTCAGTGTAAGGAGAGCATGTTTATTTCAAGTATTTCATGCATGTAGATGTTTTCAACATGAGCTGGCAAAACCCACTTTACATAAAATGTGCAACAATGCAACTACCTTTTCTAAACAAAACAAGGTTGTTCTGTTTGCTTGTTAAGTCAGCTTTAGCAATTCTTAGAATTGCCATTTATTAAATGTCAAGCTAATTACTTGTAATATCAACCCTGAAAAGCAAACCTTTGTGGGTGCACTTTCAGAAGCTTTAGCTTTCTCTGTCTGGTACATTTCCAGTAAACAAATCAATGTTTTTCCAAAGATACTAAAGTATTTGCTAAATATGCGTCTTTGTTTAGAATATAGAAGGATGTTTCATAATACCATAATGAAAGGAAATGCAGAGTAATTTTATTTTAAAAAATATTTTAAATACCCTGGTTTTTAAACGTGGCTGGTAGATACAACAAATGAACTCTAGCAAATATCCCACATCTGGCAGGAAGCAGTTCCACTTCCATGGGGTAGAGGGAATTGGTTTTGTTCTCACTGCTAAACATGACACCAAAAGCAAAATTAGTACAAATTCAATAGGTATTTCTATACCATGAATCATTACATCTTACGCTGGATGCCTGGCACTGGAAGTGTGCTACCGCCAGTAGCTCTGCTATTAAGAAGAGTAACAGACCTCCTTTAGATGATTAAAAGAGGTTATCAGAAAGAAATCACATTTCAGCGTTGAAAAGTTGTGGGTAAGTAGAAATAAAAGAAGCAAACTGAGAATTTCTATACTGTTTAGGCTACAGACCCTGAATTCTTGCATTTGAAAACTCTTAACAAGCTTTGGTGTAGCCCAAGTACATATCTGCAAGGGAAACTGTTGAAGTTTGATGGTGAGTTTGTTAAATCTAGTTTACACAAGTAACCATAAAGTAAAATTGCAGCAGTCCAAACGAGCTAGCATAGGGTTAAATTTGAGAACAGAGGTGACAAAGGTTGAAGCTTGTAGATGACAGAGTTTGGGAATAGAAACTAATTTTTGCATTGGTAGCTGCTGTACCTACCTGTGGGCACCAGTAGTTCCCATTCTGGAAAGTTTGCGTTCTACCTATCAAAAAAAAAGGCAAATTAAATTAATGCATTTGCAAAATAAACCAAAACTGAGACTAAAAAGTCACACCTCAGTAATGTTTTGGCATGCCAAAATGCAGTCTGAACACCCAGTATTTTAGGAAAAGCCATCAGGCTTTACTTGTTCTGTATGGAATTTAAGGTCTTAAGATTGCTCAAAATTCCATTAGACAGATGAGGTTTTGTGTGCTATTGAAGCTTGCCCCAAGCAAATCCTGTGTCAAGCAAAAGAGATACTCAGCAAATATTTTAGATGAATTTTTAAAAACAAAAATAGTTAATGACAATTTATTGTCCTGATATTAGATCTTTAAATGTTACGAGTGTCTAATGAGATCTTGAATGCTATTAGCTGAGAATTGCAAAGACATTGTAACATTATGTTCATTTTGCAATACTTAATTTGTTGTGCTTTTAATTCTGATATGTGTATATAATCTCTTACTATACATACACATAAAATATTTACATAAATTTATATAAATTTGTATAAAAGTATCATAATTCTATTGCAGTCACTGGAGACATACAGAAAATACTTGTTTCTTGTTATGCAACTTAAAATGAATGTAATGGAAGTTGCAATGTAGACAGGGAGTGCAATCTCCTATTTTGGTCCTGTGATGAGCCACAGCCTTTATACTATCCTTGCAGTGTAGAAGATACTGAAGTGAACACAAACTTCGGCCTTGTGTTCTGTGACTGCTTCAGATTTCTCAATCCTGGCCACTATTTTCCTGTTCAGTGTTTCAAAGCACTCACTGACTGACTTGATAGATAAAATTGAAATGCTTTGAATTAATTTCCTCACACAGAGTTATTAAACTAGCTCCCCCCTACCCAATTTTAAATACAAACTATGAACTGCTGCTTCTATATTCCAGTTAATATTTGCTTGTAAGTACTGCAGATTAAAGATGAGTGTGCTATTTAAAAAGGCATTAGCTAGCTGTGAATTTTCATCAACTTCTTCCTCTTCCCTCCATGCACTCATTTTTGGAGTGGAATGGTAACTGGGAAAAAGAGTGCTTTTGAGAGAAGCTTGGTTTAAACTCTAGCTTTTCTCACCTATTTACTGGATGACATAGATGTATCTTTCACAGGATACTTGCAACAACCTTTGTCATTAAAAAGGGTCCATGAAGGTTAAAAGCAGTTCTGGGTGACCTTAGAGAGATGTTCTTTATAGGAAAGGGCTAGATAAAAATACCTGGAATGAAAATGGAGCACAAGGGGAATTCAGAAGAGAAGTTAATTTGAGACCTGATAAAGTTCAGTAAGTGTAGACAACTAGGGAAGGTATAAAGAATATTTATTTCTGTTTTAAACTGAATTTGGACTCTGGTCCCTGGAGTTGCAAAAGAATGTAAACTCTTTTTTCCTCATCAATATTTTTTTTGATATTGCTGATATTTACTAAGTTTCCAGGCTTCAAGGGGAATGGTGGTGTGCATAACAGAAAAGCATATTGCCTGACTTTGGGAATAAGCAGTTGAAACAGAGATCCCCAGTGTGTTTTGATCTCTGACTGTCTCTGCATTGAGACATTTGCCTGTGATCATTACATGACCCCTTTATCTTTCACACCTAGGTGTCTCAGCCACTTTGGAACTATAATTTCTCTTCATAGAGGAGGGATAAATGCACATACAGACAATAGACAACATCCTGCAGTATTCCCTCAATGTTCAGGCTTCTTAGAAGTGACTCAAATAACTGAACTTATGCAGTAGATTCTGTTGGGCATTCAAAGAGTTAGAAGTTGTAAAATCCATCTGTGATTTTCACCAAATAAAGAAAAGGTACAGAAGAAAGAGAAATATCTTTAAAACCTGTTCTTTCTTGCGTGTAGGGGTTTAACATCATTTAGCTGCATGTTTCCTAGTGGTGTGCTATGATGAAATATATCAAATCTACTGCAGAATTTAGTGTGGTTGGGTTTTTTTTTTAAAATATAGTCTAGGAGCTTATTCAGTCCTAAGTAACTTGATGGTTAGGAAACTTCTATCCTGGTAGAAGCCATGGAACTACCATCAGTTCCCTGCAGGAATTAAAATAATGCAATAATAGAGAGAATGCTGGATCTAACTGGCAGCAGTGGTAACTCTTAGGCTTGTAGAGGTTGCAGAAGTAATCTGACGGAATTGGAAAATGGAAGAACAAAGTCTGTGTCTTAAGCATCGTATCACAGCATTCTTTTCAAGGGGAAAAGGAGAGATTTAGGTTGGCTATTAGGAAAAATTCTTCACTCTTAGGGTGTTAGATTACTGGCACAGGTTGCCCAGAGATGTAGTGGAGGTCCCATCTCTGGAGAAATTCAGCCTCAGGATTGATAGGACTCTGAGTGACCTGATCTAGTGAAGATGTCCCTGCTTACTGCAGGGGGGTTGGACTAGATGACCTGTAAAGATCCCTTCCAACCTAACACACTCTATGATTCTATGATCTTTCCCTAGTGGTTTTCCTCTTCTCTCGTTGGTGACTCCTTGACAGAATTTTTGGTGGGTTTGGGTAGAAGGCTGAGCTCTTGTGCCATTAACTGTAAGTGTTGTGATCAATAGAATAATAATTTTAAAAAAGAGCATATTAATGTTTTTAGGGGTTAATGTATCAAATTCAGAAAGAATAATGAAGTTTCTTCATAAATTAGCCTCATCTGAAATACAGTGTGTGGTCCTGGTCACAGCATTTCAAAAAACAGGTGACAAAAAGCCCTTTTACAGTCCAAGGCCTTGACAAAATTTACTGGGAAAAAGCTTCAGAAAAGAAGACTATACTCCAAAAAAAGGAACATTTAAACAAGTAGCTATGTCTCAGGCAAAGCAAGTGGTAAAGAAAAGATAGATCAGGAAATTCCATCTTCATGTCTCCCTTGTTCCTAATGGGGAAAAAAAAAAGGATTTTTCAAAGAGAAAATAAACCCCCATACTTTTCACAAAACTACAATTATGTTTTGAGGTGATCTTTTAAAATGAAATTATTGCTACCAAAAAGCAAAAATATCAAGAATAGCTATTGTCTTAATGAATTATAAAACTAAAATAATCTAATGGCATCAAACTTTATGATTGAAGACCAGCCAAGCACGGAGTTCTGTTGATTGGAGATTTCTCTATAAGGTTTGTAATTAAAGTTTTCCAGAAGTGCTTAGTGTTTGCTATTGTTGGAGAGTGAGTTCTGGACAAGAAGGACTGTTGACCTCTTTCAGTATGTCAGCTTCTATTGTTATGCATTTATTAGGCAAATCTGGCATGATTAATATTTTCATTTCATTAGCCAAATTTGATTCTGTTTTTCTCAAATGGTCACCTCTACTGCAAGACATATCAATCTCATTTGATCCCCTTGATGTTCCAGAGAACTCACTGAGGTCGAGATTGTATTTTCAAAATCTAGAGCAGAAAATTCTTTCTCCCAGCAGTATAAAGACTACTGTGGTATGGGTTAAGCATGTTACTATATATACTACATTCATTTGTACAAAAACATTAGATGATTTCATTGTTTTTGTGAACTTTATCCGTAAGTACTTATCTTAAATTGTAAGCTGGCAGGTTATAGTTTTAAGTAATGCATTAATTTTAATTCAATAAGGTTGCATAGGAACAAGGAATTCTATGGACTTGAAGCTGATATAGAAGGTTTTACTTAGAAAATAATCACAGAATCATTAAGGTTGGAAAAGACCTCCAGGATCATCTAGTCCAACCATGCCCCTACCACCTATTTTACTTACTAAACCATATCCCTGAGTACCTCACCCAACCTTTCCTTGAACACCCCGAGGGACGGTGACTCCAACACCTCCCTGGGCAACCTAGTCCAGTGCCCAACTACTCTTGCTGAGAAGAATTTTCTCCACATCTCTAACCTGAACATCCCCTGGTGCAACTTGCAGCCATTCCCTCTTGTCCTATTGCTAGTTATCTGTGAGAAGAGGTTGAACCCCAGCTCACCACAACGTCCTTTCAGATAGTTATAGAGAGAGACCTTATGTAGTGTATGTATGTCACCATTCAGAATTTTTTAACAACAGGGTGTATTATCACGTTAGAACAAGAACTAGGTTGTGACTTGGCACCAGACTCGTACTGACTGTGATGGAGTTGTATTTTAATAAGAAATCAGATTGGCTCTTCAAAATACCTTCCAAAAAGCCCTGTTCCTGGTTTCTGCACTGATCCATAAAGAGGAATGCTACTTGGGCAATTTTCAGATGAAAGAGCAGTAAGTCTTGTAGACAACATGCTTGAAGAGAACAGGAAACTGCTAATTGTCTCCATGGTAAGGCAGATGGAAGACTGCAGAGCTGCTTTTATGCCTTTCTATGGATGATATCTAGATAAAAAAAAAGAAACCTCTTCTTTTTCCTTTGAAAATACTTGTGGGACTGCATTAAAAGCTATGCAATGAGATGCAGACTTCGAGATTTTACTAGTTTTGTTGTCATTGATCTAGACAGTGAGCTTGAGAATATTCTAAGTGATTTATGGAAACTGCTGACTGACCCAGTGGGAAGCAGATGTCAACTCCACTTCTGGGAACTGAAGCTACTAATTCAGTAGTTTGAGTACAAATAGATAACGAGACATAATTTGGATAAATGACATATTTTTTCAAAACCACACCAATCTTCCCAGCAGACAAAGCATACCAGGACTGGAGAGGCATGATTGCATCAAATGCTGTGAAAGGCTACAGCCAAGCAAGGCAAACAATCACAAAGGGCAAGGAGGTGCGTGAAATGACCAATTGTCGGTCAGGAAGGATCAAGTCTGTGTAAATTAGAAATTTTTGCATTTTAGTAATGAACTTTGCTTTCTACATAGTGATCTATAATATAAGCAATGTTGTCATCAAAACAGGGGAACAAATTTTATAGTTGGAGCAGTAGCCATGATTTTGGTTCCAGAAAATTCTCAGCTTACCAGATATCCCTACATTATTACGAGTGCCATGTCCATTTCTATGAACAGAGCAGTGCTTCAATATTGGTGTTCTACCATGAGTAGAACTTCCATGAATGTAAGTCTATTGCATTATGTACATGCATATGACTTATTGGAGACTTTCATGCAAAGAACAGATCTCTGTTTTAAACTAAACCAAACAGTACATCTAGATTTCTGGATTCCACAGATTTTTAAATGTTAATACTTGCTGTGTGTTAGATAACACAATCTAATTTCAAAGTTGAAATAACTTTGTCTAAATACACTCTCTCTTTAAGAAGAGGGACAGGTTGACTGATACTTGATTTCCAATGTTTGCATCCTCATGGTACAGTTATCTCATCATTTCACCAACTTGACTTTTACAACATGCTATCTAGAAAGATAAGCTTTTTTCCCCAGTGAGATAATAAAGCTGAAATTATTTGACCTACCCTCATGTAATGTAAGGTGAAACCTGGATAATTTAAATTACCATACCTTTCTAGTAATTTGAAAAGTATTTTATGAAAAATACCAAACATCTCGAAGACGACAGATTCTCAAATTCATATAGTTATAAACAGGTAAAGCTCAGAAAGAAATAGAAACATTTAGCAAAATTTCACATATTTTATACACATTTAGAAACGATATGGTTTTGAGGTACAAAGATTAAATATTAAAAGTAATTTAAAGTAGCAACTGTTGGAGGTAACTTTCCTGCTTGACGCTTTCTATTTGACCTTAGAAGGGAATAAATCTTACTATTTAAAAAATAATTTAAAACATATCTTAGCCTTTTGGAAAACACTTGTGAAAACTGGGAGGCTTGCAAGAAACAAAGTATTTCTTTTATTCTTAAAAAGGCAGCTTTATCAGTGAATAAAACAGAATATCAAAGAAGAGCAAAAGTTTGATAGCATAAATTGAGTTGGACAGGATTCTGGATAGTGGCAGTTGAAATGCTAGCACGTCTTCAATTGAGAGATGTTATCCCTATAAGCATCCTATAATTATAGTTACTTTTAAATGATTCATCCTGAGATAGATACCGTCCAATAATTATTCTATGTGTTCTCTGGAAAGTATTATGAACATAGACTTTGTATACACAAGAACTTTTCTTTCAGTACTGTAATTCAGTTCTCATTGTAAATTGTCCTGACAGTCAGTTAATTCAAAAGAGAATGACTTTAGACTGATAAAGGTATTTTCACCAAATGAATCCAGGACCTTGCTGTAGGTGCCTGTGCCATTTACATATTCATTGAACAGTACTTTTTACCTAGGTTTTGGGTTTTTTCTCTCCAACTTCTTCCAGGGAAAAAGAGCTCTGTTCTCCTTTGATGTTCAGAAACCTTTGGTTTCACAAGTGAACCCCTTAGCCATTCTGTAGCATCTCTTGAGTTTGTTCTGCAACAAAACAAAACAGAACTTCAAAATCTTCAAATGTCCTGTTAAGTTATGAGTTAGCCTGTAATGAAAACATATCCAAAACCAGGGCAGTATTCTCTTTTTGCATAGGTACACATAGCTAAACTACCTTCTTGAAAGAGACTTTGATGGTAGGACTTTATTGCCAGAGCAGTTACATTGGTTTCACAACTGTCTCTGGTGCTCATCCTTTCAAGTATTTTCTACATTGATTCAGCTTTCTATTTGCAATACCCATGTAAACTTCTGTACTTGCTTCATGCCATTTTTATTTCATTAAAGCCAGCTAACATGTCTAACCTACCAGGAAGGAAAGATAACCTTTGGATGAAAATGCAGACAAGAAATGGAAAAGAAGAAGTAGAAGGTATGTCATGCACAAAGACATCTTTGTTACTGAACATTTCATGTGAAAGAAAGTCACCTTGCAGAGTATTTCCATGTTGGACTGCATTTTTCATACTGAGAATGGCATGAAGCTGAGACAGGAGAGGTTTAGGCTGGATGTCAGGAAGCGGTTCTGTACTGAGAGGGTGGTTGGGCACTGGAACAGGCTCCCCAGGGAAGTGATCACAGCACTGAGATTGGCTGAGTCCAAGAAAGGTCTGGATGATGCACTCAGTGCTATGCTCTGTCTTGGCTGGCCCTGTGTGGAGACAGCAGTTGAACTTGATGATCCTTATGGCTCCCTTCCAGCTCAGGATATTCTATGATTCTTTAATGAGAAGAGGCAACCGAGATTGTTGTAATTTATGAACCTGGAGAAAACAGCGAGTGTGCTCAGAAAGTGTCTGTAGCTTTGCTTACATCTACACACAAAGGGTATTGTTGATTTAGAGTGGCTTTCATGTATTCTCTGAAAAATTATCAGAAACATAAAAGTGAGAGTGGTTCATTCAAGTTTAAAAGCTGCTTAATGAAATCATTCCCGAAAAGACACATGAGGAAGAATGGCTTACACGTAAGGTGTTACATTACCAGAATGCCATTATTTTGAGATATTGATTTATTTTCTTTGAGAGGAAATAGAATATAGTTGTGGTGTTTTAAGAGCTGAGATAGCTGAGTTTGCTTGCTATTTGCACATTAGTAGAGTTTTGCACTTGACCTAAAATAGGAAACAGTTATTTAAATAGAAAGCTCTTTCAAATCTAGCTGTGAATTACCCATTTCTGCATTATGATTCAAGGCTGATAAAGAGTTCTACTGTTTATCATGCAAAGTGGTTCCATGGTTCAAATTCACCAGTTTAGACAGCATACCTTAATAATCTGAGTTGAAAAAAATATGAAACATCCTTTCCCACTCTATCATCTCTAATCCACAATAGAATGATCAGCTTCTATTCATCCAGTGATGAATGATGGCAGTTTCAATGTTCCAGCATGCATCTATAGGTGTTTTCCTGTGCTACCTTGTAGGCTCGGCAGAAACTCTCTACAGATGGTCCAAAACAACCTCTTTAATGCACTTTATTTTCATTCTTAAGATTAAACTTTACCACTCTGTCAGTTCGAAAGAAACAGCCATTAAGTTCCTGATCTACTGTGACAAGTCTTTGTCATGCCAATCAAAATCACTTTGTTGTTTCCTTGTGTTACTTCATCTCTCTGTATTTCTTTCTTGTTGCCTGATCTTTACTGCAATTCTGAATTATCTGAGATAGTGGTTGTTCTATACTCACTGTATTTAAACAGTGCCCAGCATTATGGCGTACTGTGACCAAGACTAAGGTCTTGAGTTTCTGTGCGGCGATACCACCAACTATAATAGATGAGCTGATTTTTTTTCTGTGGTTGCAACCTACTCACCTTATCCAGCCTTTCATATGACATCCTTAGACCAATATCTTTGGAGCTGCAGTGATCTGTGGTCTTATTGCAAACATTTTTTTTTTTTTTCAAAAAAAACCCCACTCTGGCACAGAAGGGTTAACAGTCTTTGGGTCACCAGAGTCCTGCATTTCAACTTTTCCCCAATTTCAGGAACGCTGGAAATTTTATTTTCAGAAATTACTGGATTTTTTTAAATGATATTTTGAGTATTTTAAATACTTTTTTGTAGATTAATATACTTATTATATCCATATACATCCTGTATATAAGGTATTCAAAAACAGGTCCTGGGCCCTGTACAAGAGAGCATGAGTTAGAATGAAACAAATTAGTTTGATACCTCTGATTCTGGAGTAGCTTTCCATGCAGACATTATTCTTAAATAAAAGTTACTTTTATTCCGGAATAATTATTCTACTCACAAAGCAGCACCAGCTCTGAGACAAAGCTGAGACTTCTAACACTTTGTAAGTTTATCTCTGAATTCCTGCTGTGCAGATGGCACAGTGGGCTGAGGAGCAGCAGGACTGGGAAGCAATAGAGGAGTTGGCAGGTTGGTGAAGAAGATAACAGGTGGCTTGTGAAGTGAAAGCAAGGTCTTGATTGCAGGCCACCCTTGTCTCAGGCGTAATAAAACTTTAAATTCAAAGAGGGGAGGTAGCCTCAGATGAAAGCATATGAAACCTACTGGACCACAGAGTTGAGGATTAAAAGGTAGTTTGGGAAGTAAAGGAAGAGAATTGTGAACTTCTGGGTGGCCGTAGGTAAAAATTAGAAATCTAGAAGGAGGAATGGCAGTTCGAAGGGTAGCCAGTCACTGAGATGGTGGACCAGCATAAATAGAGGGCCATGGAAGAAAAATACTCTAGGAAGTCTTCAGATGAGATAGTTTGCTTGTTTAGGTCTTGGTTTGCTTTTTTTGGTGTGGGTTTTGGGTTTTTTTGGGAGTAATTTTTGTTTTTCTCAGCAACCTTATCAGAGTACAGATTGCTGTAACAGCCAATTAAATTCCCTTCGCAAATGGGAGGCAGGAGACAACTCAATTGGCAAGTGGCTCATCATAGTGTGAAAAGCTCATTCAGAGTCAAATGCATGCTTCACTGCACTGTTTTATATGGAAGGTTCTGAGAAGATGAAGCCATTTGACTCCTTTACTATAGCGGTATATCAAGTAGCCTGGCAAGTGCAAATTGTAAAGAACCTTTGCATGTATTTCTCACATCCCACTTCTCAGGGGTCGATGATATGATTTTCCTTATTGTTAAAAGGGAACATCAAGCTATGTGGTCAACTTTAGGAAAGCAAGGTAAAATATACCTTACTTAAGAAACAATACTTAACTCTTAAGAAAGTAAGGTGAAAAATAGTTTTCACTCAGCTCTATGAACCTTATGGGTAGCAATCTGCTGATCAAAGGTTTATTTTCTCGCAGTGTTCATTTTTGAAATGAATGGTACTTCTAAATGTTTGAAATTACTTCATGAATATAAGAGATATTCAGAGATCTGGTCCTGGCACATACCGGCCACATGCATAATAGGATAATATTTTCTATTGTCAGCTCATAATCAGAATAACATACTGATAAGCACAGCTGGAGGACCTGAGTCCCTTGGACAATGTTTTGAAAGCATTTGGGAAATCTCATGTAAATTATCAAGATACCTTGAAGGAGCTTAGAAAGTTATCACATATCTATCTTGCTCTGAATTCATACATTTATACCCAGACATGTGCAAAGTCACTTATTGTAGTATTGGATCTTTGCCTAGAGGTTAATTTTTGGAGAATGACTCTTGAGGTCTTATGCAAATAGTATGCTTATTGCACCTCTATGTCCACTCTTTTCTCATGTTTTCTCTGAGACACCTGGTGTTAACATCCAAACTGCAATAAAATAACCAGTCACATCTCAATCGCACAAGAAGTGGAATTTCATCTTCATATTAAATCACAGATGGTGACTTTATTAGGCATGGGCTTGGCTTTATACCACATGAACTAAACTGTAGATTGCCTTTCAGCACACGCCCTACATGCCTGACAGGATTTTCAAACGGGTCCATGGAGTTGATAAAATGATGGCTTTACCCACTCTAGCTCTGGGAGGAGTAACTTCAGGGCTCAAATCCCAAGATCAAAATGAGAAGTCCAAAATATAGCAAGCTAGTATAAAATTCAACCAAATTGGACAAGATTACTCAGTGGTGAGACAGGACTTAATAAATAAATGACCAAATAACAAAATACCTCATTTCTGGCTACCACTGGCCTGGACAGGTGCAACTTCTGCTGGGTAATAAAACTGGCTGGATGGCTGAGCCCAAAGAGTTATGGTAAATGGAGCTAAATCCAGGTATGGTTGGACTCAATGATCTCAAAGGTCTTTTCCACCCTAGTGATTCTGTGATTCTGTAAATAAGCCTATTCCTGAGCATATGCATGCATTTTAGCTCTCCCACCGGATACTAGTTACTTGCACTGGTAGCTGATGATCCTAAAATATACAAGGGTTTGCAGAGCCAGGTCTTCTATTTGCAATGGCAACTGCTTGAAGTGCAGTAGCAGTCTCCTTAGATGAATAGTTTTCTCTAACAGTTGGATAACTCATACCTCACTGCTTGAAATCTGTAATATAAGTCAGCGTACTGACTTGCAGCCTTCAAAATCTGCATTCTTTGATTAAAAAATGATAATCAGTGTCTAGCATTCAGGCTCTGTGGGTAGACTTGCTAAATAGAACGCTTGAAAGAGCAGTTTAGTTGTACTTAACGCATTGCTGACATTAATCTAGCATGTACCAAAGATACATGGAAACATGCAACCAATAAGACTAACGTTTGGATGAGGTGGATAAGAGCAAATCACCTATCAGGCATGCAGTCTTTCCTTCAGCTGGTTGAATGGATCAGGCTAGTAACTGATAAGGAGACTCCTGAAACCAGTTATAGTGCTGAAAATCTAATTGGAGTTTACTAAGAATACCAAAATACTTGTGTGGCTGGCTGCTGATCAGGATAGAGTTTTTACTACATCCATAGTACACCCATGTCTTAAATGCCACAAGCCAGTCATAGCATTTGGGATCACCAGAGGTGTGGAATAAATTCCATCATAAAACAGGCTAAATAAGGTAGGAATTATCAAGTGGGAAAATGTTTCATTCTGTACTTACTGTATTTATCATATACCATTTCACCATCCGTTGGTTCAGCATGATAAAATCTGCATGACAGAGGTAACAGATCAGGAATAAAAATCTTGAAAGTAGGGGATTGGCTGATAATAATAATAACAATAATAATAATAATAGTTTTTCTAGCTCAAGAACTAGAGGGGTGTGATGAAACCATCAGGTAGTGTATGTAGAACAAAAATACAAAAATCTTTTTCACATAGTGCATAATTGAATTGTGGATCTGTCAGCCACAGGTGTTGCAAAGTCTGAAAATAGAAAAGGGATCAAAAGGGATTAGACAATTTGGTGTCTGATTGGTTATTCTGTGGTTATTAAGCTTGCTTGTCTCTAGCTCAGTCACTAAACTGCTGAAAATCAGAAGTCTCTTATAGAGACAAATCACCCCTCTAAGTGCCGTGTTTCTTAATGTTGCCTCTACTCCTTTGTTGGACATGGTTAGGAAGAGAATATAGGAATGGGTGGTATTCTGGTGTGATGTCATATCCATTCTTTAACATGCTTTGTTTATTGCTGTGTTGCAGGAACACGGGAATTAAAATGTCAAGGACACCAGAAAGGGTTATAGTTATATGCTTCAGTTATAACCTGAGTTGGGGTTTTGTTGTAGTTGTTTTTCTTTCTCTTTTTCTTCCTTTTTTTTTTTTTTCTGGAACTTTTTACAGATGATGACTTCCTTCCTAAGATGTAGTCAGATCAGAAATACATCATTAGAAAAAAAAAGGCCAAACAGCGATAGCAAATGTTTGTGGCTTTTGTGTCTTCCTATTTTGTTAAATGAAGACACAGAATTATGAGGTGGCAGGACTGGGAATAGTCATTGAGGACAGTGAAAGAAGAAAGCAGCATTTACCCTTTTTAAATCTGTACATCTGGTCTGATAGCAAAATATTGCTAGGTTCATCCCTAAAATCTACTATTACTGATTAGGTAGTTTTATTTCTTTCAACTTTTTTGTTTTGCTCAGTAAAGCAGCGAGTCCTATCTAAATTTAAAACCTTTTAAACTATATGTACAGATCTGGCAGTTATAAGCTTAGATTTTACCTATCTAATTCACTAGGTCTTCTGTCTTTCCAGATTGTGGTAGACTTCAAACACGCAAAAAGAAGAGCTCTGCATCAAGTGCTAAGTCAGAAAGTAGGTATATGAGGTGTTTTTTTCCTATTAATCTGGCAGCAGATTAAACTGATTTATGTATTTTCAAACTTACTTTTAAAAGTTTTTCTTTTGGAAATTAATATCGAACACTGACAAAGGCATTAGAAAGCACGAATATCTCTTAGTCACGCTATTTCCAGGTAGAATCCATCTATTCTCAATGTCATTAAGTTGCACAACCTCAGAGGGGTGATTCAGGGTTCTTCACTGTGATCAATGAGATCTGTTTGTTTGATCTCCCGTTACCGTCATTGCTGCCCCAGGAAACAAGGCAAATTTTAGTATCAGGCCCTGAGACCAACTAAACTGAGCCCTCTGATGTTGAAAACTATTTGCGACGTATCTTTGAGTTTAAGGATGCATTTTGTCATCATCTTAATTTATGTCTGCATGAATTGTAATTAGCTGGTCATCAAAATTCTACTCAGCCATATATTGATTATGTATATGCATATCTTCAGATTTTATTTGTAAAGTGATAATTTCTGGATTGAGAACATACTGACACTTATGAGTAATCACTGGGCTCCAGTTCAGCACTCCATCTGTATTCAGCAAAACACTTAAGCATATGCTTAATTTTAACTTTAGCTCAGGTAAGCATGCAATTGCCTCCATCCAAATTCAGCATAGCATTTTAAGTATATGCCTAACTTTAAGAATATCCTTAAATCCTACTAAAGCTAAAATCAAACACATCCTTAAGTGTCTTCATGAATATGGATAACTATGAAATGAGGTTTGATGAAATGAACTCTGTTGGCCATTAAATAACATAAAATGCCTGGCCATGATTTCATTAATGTCCTACAGGCAGGGGAAATGTAACAGAGAAATAAAACAATATATTTCTTTCTTGAAATTCTAAAAGCTGATCAGTGTAGTGTTAAAGTGTTCTATAAATTCTGTGTGTGTGTGTGTGTGTGTGTGTGTCTTTCCTTCAAAGAAGACTGTATGAGTAGGAAATCAAGACTTTATTCTCAATATTTCATTAAGTTCAAAATGTAAGATGAAGCTCTGTATCATTCCCCAAACAAGACCTTTCAGATAATGTTATCTAGATAGTTTAAAATTACAAATGATACAACTGGTCACAGAAACTTAGAAAGAAAATGAATAAACCAAATGCAGGTGGTAAGGATGTTAGAGTTTATAGCATGTTTCCTATGATTTTGTTTTATTTTCAGAGCCAAAGTGTTCGATTCACATCACCATTTTGTGTCGCGATCCATTTTCACTTTTGCTGCTTTACCCTCTACAATCTTTCTGCACTATCTATGTGCAAAGCTCATTGCATTTTTTATTTCAGATCCTCTCTTATTGCAGTTCACGAAGTCTTTCAACAGTAGGCTGTTAATCCTTAGCAGATTAATATGATTTCAGTGATAATCCTTTCATTTGTTGAATTTTTAAGACATATAATCATTAAAGAAAGTGCTTGACAGATTTTCCATTAAAGTAGTACCAAGCAGGTGGTATGTCTTTAATGTATGTTGGTAGCACTTCATGTTGCTCATTTATAAAATTAGATTTGCAGATGAAGCAAATAAATCTAGGGTTAGCTATTGGTCTTTTTCCTTTGGTATTACAGTTCAAATCCAGTCAAGGAAAAAAAATTAAATTATTCAAGGGTTCACAGACAAAACAGGATTAGAATATCTGTTTGAATACTCTTTTCACAGCTCCATTGCTATTTTTCATCTGGAGTAAAGGTCAGCTTGGGTTCTCGCCTGAAACTGTAGAGTATGAAGTTAAATATATATATATATACATGAGGTTTGCCTTCAAGTAGGCCATGGGATGTAAATGGTATACAAGAGTTATTCCAGCTCTCTGTAGAAGGCTAATTCTTGTCTTCATTTAAGTTCAGTATAAACTGGAATACTCTTTCCCAGATGGAACTGCAATTATCTTGAAATAATGGCTCACACACATCTCTTGCCATAAAGGTTTTTGGCTTGCTGTTGAACCCCAGCTCATTGTCCATGACTTTCCTTCTCATTCAACTTCTTTACCCTCTATTTCATCTTCTTTTTCCTCTGATATTTCCCATATTGAGTTATTTCTCATTCTCCTGTCTTTTTTATGCATAAAACAATAGGCTGGAAGAGAAGGAACAGATATTGAAATATGGTGATATCGAGTGCACTGTTAAGCCACATTTTAGTGACGATCTGAGAAGCAGTGCTTCAAAGTTAATATATGAACAGCAGAAATGCTTTTTAGCTAGAGATCTGAGGGAAAAGAAGCAGACACCACAACTCTTTAGGAAAATCAGGTCCTGAACTTGGCAAACCTTTAGCTGATTTTGTCACATATTTGCAGCTTTAAAATGATTTGGCCTGTGCAACAGCCAAAATAAGTGTCCTTTAATCACTTCCAACCTATTAACAGATGGGCATACAGCTTTTATAAATGGGGCATGCAAAATACTCCAATATCAGCCAAAACTAATTAGTAGCATTATCTGAACTGAAATTTGTAAGCAATGGAATATATATTAATGCAGATAAACTGTGGGTTTGATAGAAATTAGTCTTGAAACATCATGGTTGGTATTTTTTTCTGTTCTAGTCTGTTCTAAACACTTATTTAATAAAATCCTTTTTTTTTTTCTGTTTAGATATTATCTTCTATTAAACCAACAAATCTTCTTGTAAAAGTTATCATTAGAGATAGCATAACTGAGAGAAATCACATAAAGAGGTAGTTTAGTATACATTTTTTGTGGCATATAAGAACAGTGTAACTTAAACACAACCTCAAAATAAATTAATCTTTAAGAAGAGTACAAAATACTGAGATAAGACATTATTTATACAGCAGTGCCAGAGCATATTAAATATATCTTTGCACAGCACTATTAATCAGAATATGTAAATTGCATGATTGTGAGATTATAAAAAAAATTGCCACATGTATAATTCAGTAGGAAGATCCATTTAATGCATTGCAGTCAGATCTGCAGCATGGATTTGATTCTACAAAGACATCTGTAGTGCAGACAGCTGCTGTACCTAAGTGAGGATTTGATTGTACACTTGAAATTTCAAACAGCCACTTGTCCATATCTTTCCCATCATTTTTATTATGCTGGATTTAAAAAAGAATGCAGTGGTTACAAAGTCAGAATTGTTCTGAAATGCATTTTAATTAAAAATAAAAGAAAATGTTGATTTTAGGAAGACTTTCTCTCCTTCCATCCGAGTGCTCTCCCTTCCTCAAATAACCTACCTCCACCTCAACTTACATAGGGATTTGAAGATCTTGTTTGAAAAGTCAAGCTATATATTGAAAACAGTCTGCAGAAAACATCTCAAACTTCCTGTAAGAGAACACAGTGGGACTGCCTTCCCAACATAGATTATTGCCTTTGATAAACTTTTCCTCAAAATCTTGGGAAAAAAAAAATCTATATAAATACTGTGTACATTCTATATACCCATGTCTCTAATAAAGCAGGTAGTTCCTTTCCAGTCCATCTGATATAATGTTCTTCCTTGGTCTGAGGACAGTTGACTTAATCAGTCCAGAGATGTAGCCCTTGGGTATCCTCATGCTTGGCACATTCTCATGTCTCAGAGTAGACAGGCATCACCTGCAAACTGGCTAGACCTGTCTAGAAACAATTGTGGTGATGAGTCCACTCATTCCCTGTGCAACCTATGAAACTGCAATTTCTTAGACACTCTACAAGCAAATTAAAATGCTGCTGTTCTCTGACAGAATCACTGGGGAAAATAATAAATGCACAGCCTCTGCTAGTATGGAGCAGAATTAGGCTGGTAGAGGGTTTCATTCTTTGTTCAGTGGAAAAGGTTAGAAGCTGTACCAAATTATAAGTGAGTGGTGAAATTGTGGTCCCATACTGTGAGGTTATATGAAATACCTGGAAGATTTTTTAGCCAGAAGAGAGAGACCAAGATTGATGGAAGAGATTTGTCTTTGTGGCATAGACTGGAATGATGAATAAGTGCAAATGATATTTTTTAATTATAAGAGGATAGTCTGATGAGAAATCCTGCGGGCTCTTGGCTAGAGGGAGAAAGTGCTAGAGAATACCAGAAAATAACCAGCTTGAAATTCATCATCTAAGTTATGTTGTTTAAAAACCCTCTCAATATATTGTAACCTCAAAACAACAACAAAAAAATAAAAGAAAAAAAACCAAACCCAAAAAACGACCCAACATACAACCCATTAAAAGACAAATTTTGATAAATGCTCAGAGCTCAATTTCTCAAGCATTTTATCAGGCTAGCACCTTGCTTAATTAAGACCAAGCATCAAAAAACATTTTCCTCTCAATTCAATGATATTTCAAGCAGATTGGCTTAGTCTTGGCACAATCTGGATGTGGCAAGTGAAATTGCAACTGACTTCACAGCACACAGCTACTTATGACCTTAACTATAATGGCTATTCCTGTTCACAGTTGTACCTTCAGAAAAAATGAAGGCTTTAAATGTGTCTGATGAAAAATCCTCAGCTGCTTTTTTGTTTGCATTTCTGCCAGGTACCACTGGTTGAAATTCAAAATGTAGCATTTTGACTATTCATCATACATATTTTTTCAGTTGGGACACAGAAAAATAATGACACAGGAGGACTTGACAGATGAAATTTGGAAAGTTCCTTTTTACTGAATCAATATCGAGACAAAGTTGAGAGGGTTTAGGGTTTAAAAATTATTTATAATAGTTTTACTGTAGCAAATAATGTACAATTCATGTTATTGAATATCTTGGCTTTTTTGGTGTTTCTATCTTTTGATGGGGAAATCTCCAGTACAGCTTTTCCTGATGTGTTTTTATGAGAGGGTTTGGTTTTGATACTTTTCTATGTTCTCGTAAAGCCCTTTTTTTTAAATTATTTTGGGGGTGTGGACAGAATTTCCTGGCAGCTTTAATGGAGGAGAAACACCAAGGTTTCAATACGTCTGTCTGCTATAGTTTGTATTATCAACCAATTGTACCTGGTAGGTAAGGGGTTTTTTTTAGTCTTACTCAAATTTTTTTTGAGATAATGTATTTTCACACAAAATATGACTTTCTGTGTTCTCCATTTTGTAAAAAAACCTGTGCAGTTGAATAGGAATTCAAAATGTTAACAATGTTTAAAATAATAACTTAATCCTTCTAGTTTACAAAGCCATGGGCATTGTGCAGATCTACACAGCTGCAGCATAACAGTTGGCAAGCAGATTTGGATGCTAATTCTGTAATTGTAGATGGTAAATGACCAACAGTTCCTTTTCAATCTTTTCAAGCTATTCATGTAAATAAAAGGATTCTGTGCGATTCTGTAATTATTTTAGGTGCACATTACAATTTGTCTTCTAGAATTTTGATTCATAGTTCCAGCATTTGTCCACCAAACTGAAAAATAAATCTTCCTTACTTTAATTTCTAGTGACAAACTCCGTGACCTTCAAACACAGAAGAAGGTGAAGAAAACCGCAGCTCACCTGGAAGTCTTTGCAGCTTCTTGTGACAGTAGAAAACATCTTTGCAATGGAGAAATAATTGAAGCAGTCCTTTGCCTTGAAAGATAAGTGAGAGGGTCTCTTGAACGCAGGGCATTCAAGAGAGTAAAGATTAAGGTAATGTTTTGATTTTTTAATCCATGTACCATATTCTAGCAGTTAAGAAGTCTTGATTATTACTAATTTGCTATGAAAAAACCCTCCAGGTTCAGCTACTCTGTCTGTCATGGCTGTTCTGCACCTTCAAGTTTAGGAAGAATTCAGTGGCAGTGAGTGCTCTGCTAGGATTCATTTCCATCACTTGATCTCACAAAGGGTCTTTATTAGTTTTTGGAAGTGAATGGTCTGTGTCACGTTTGCTCCCTCTGCCTTCAGAGAGTCTTGGTATACTTCCACATCGTACTGTTAACTCTGGGGCTCGCAATTTTTCAGGTAAACAGGCTGTAACTAACAGACTGTTTATTGCAGTCTTCTTTTCCCACTCTGTTTTAAGCTTCACTTACTGAAAAAAAAATCATGGATTCTATAGTATAATTACTGTTTTTCATGTTTGTCATCTAGTATTGCTAAAGGAAATGCCAGTTTCTGAAAAATGACACACTAGAATGCTGTAATATGCACTTTTATATGCCTTCCATCTCGTAGCTTATATCAAGTTAAAAGAGCTCATGCACATCACAGGGTGAACACTAATGGAGGCTCCATAACTTCAGTTCAGATGGCATTTTTCTGGTGAGGTCTAAGCCTCCCATCTAAGAAGTATATCATTAGGTACAAGTTTTCTAATTCAAGTAAGTGGGTCAAGTAGGAACTAAGTCATCCATTAAACAATCTATTTTATTAGGTTTTCAGAATCCTGAAATAGGGTAATAAAAGATCCGGTCATATTATTTGGTAATTATCAACTTTTAAAAGGTATTCCTTCACTTTATATATTGGAGGAGAGGAATTTTTTCTGCTGATACAATTAATGATGAGGTGAGACAGCATTTCTTGATATATGCTCCTGGGCTGCGGAAAACAAATATGTATTTTCCCTCCCACAAGATTCTTTTATTTAAAAGAAAAAACAACAAAAAACATGTTGAACACAGAGTTTCTCACCTTGCAAATTTTCACTGTTCTACTTTTCCTCTGCTGAGACACAGAACCCTGTCTTTCCCCCAGGATTCTGATTATGCGCAGACAGTATGTCATGTAGCTCCTGATTCACTTCTGTAATTTGGCTTAAAATATGTTTATCCCAAAATCGTTCTATCTGAAATTTTTATCCAATTGCCTTTGGAAAAGATCTTCCCGTACCAGGATGTACCTATACTGGTACCACACCTAGAATATTGTATCCAGTTCTGGGCCCCTCACTTCCAGAAGGACACAGAACTCCATGAAAGAGCTCAGTGCAGGGCCACCAAGATGATGAAGAGGGTGGAACACCTTCCTTATGAGGAGAGGCTGAGGGAGCTTGGAGGAGACTGAGGGGTGACCTTATTCATGTTTATAAATATGTAAAGGGCAAGAGTCAGGAGGCTGGTGCCAGGCTCTTTTCAGTGACGGCTAATGGTAGGGCAAGGGACAACAGGTGCAAGCTGAAGCAGAGGAAGTTCTTTGGGAATATAAGGAGGAGTTTCTCACTGTGAGAGTGATGGAGCCCTGGGACAGTCTGCCCAGAGAGGTTGGGGAGTCTCCTTCTCTGGAGACATTCAAACCCGCCTGGATGTGTTCCTGTGTGATTTAGTCTGGGTGATCCTGCTCTGGCAGGGGCGTTGGACTGGATGAGCTTTCAAGGTCCCTTCCAACATTCTGTGATTCTATGATCCTTTATAAGCACTATGGAGTAGTTGTTTTTACATACCTGTCTGAATGAGTTTTCAGGAATGAAATTTGTTCTTGTTTTCTTTTAAGATATTCCTATACGCCTCATGCCTCTTAGTTCCACATCCCTTCGCTTATTTCTTACAGTAGTGAAAGCAAAACATATTTTTAATTACAGTCTACAAGTCATAGAACATCCCAACTAGCAGTTGTAAGGTACTACTGTAAAGTGATAGCCCTCATTAAATATTGAGCTAGTGTTTTGGATCTCTCTCTACACCTCTTCAGTATTTAGAATTAGAGGAGTGGATCAAGCAAAAAAGGAAGTCATCACATTTAAAAATAGAATTATGATTTATTTTAATGTCATTGGAATGTCTGCTCTTAAATAATACTCCAGGTATGCAACATGATTATTTTCAAGTGAATTTTTGTGCAAGGAAGATTCCATGTCTCGTCTGCACAGCTGCATTTTTTAGATGTCATTCTGACACTGCAGAACTGCAGGGTTTAGCTTGAATAAAGAGATTCTCCTGGTCACTTGATAAGGATGTTAATTATTAACTATTAACGTAAACTACTTCACCTCTTGCATGCTGCACTTTGTGATTGTGTTATGTTGTGTAGACTGTGTTAACTGTTAAATGATGGGCAGTGCCACACAGTCAGGAAGGAGAGTTGGTAATGAGATAGTGGGTGAGAAAGCACAAAACTGAGCATCATCACAATTTTCTTAGCACTTTATCCTTTTCATTCATTCTTGCCAAGACTTTTCCCCCCTAGTATTATTGTCCTATTGTATTTTTGAAGCTCTGTGTAGATAATGAAGTGCACTGAAACATCTCCCAGAATGAAATAACTAACTTGTACCTTTAGTGAGCTTCTTTAAAGAAGACCCCTTTGCAGATCTTTTTGAGCAATCCATGTAGTATATATTTTATTGATGGAACAAGTTTTTATACCTGCTTTTGTTTCCCCTGTTTCCTCATCAGTTTGATGGCTCACTGGTACAATCAAGCAAGTGTGGTAGAGAAGATAGACGTTGTTCAGCTCCGTGGCAGAAAATTCATGGACACACACAAGAGAATAAATAGCAACGGTCAGGTGAAGCATAAATGACAATAGCCTGAAGGCATAAGCACAAAGACACAGACACAAGAGCTGCTTCTCCTGATACATAACCAGGGAACTGTTGAAAAAAGAGGAAATAATTGACTAATACCAAAATTAATTCTTCCTTAGCTCCAGATGCTCTCTGCTCATTGCCTTCTGCATTCTTCTGAATGTTTCTGTTTGTGTAGTCCTTATCACCCCAAGAACTATAGGAAGATAATAAGGAAAATAAAATGCAGTTTAGACTGCAAAATTTAATCTAAACTTCTTTTTTGCTTGAGACTTTTCCCTTCAAATTCCTCTTCCACAGTAAGAGGTGGCCATCTTATCACAGATGAGATATTTAAGATTAGATGACTGCATACACTAGAAAATAATTTTCCTGATGGGACAAATGCTGAGAAAAAGAGAATTAGTCTGAGTTTTCAACCATGCATCAAAAATCAATAGGGCAAATTGGACTTAGGTGACCATTTTTATACCTGAGGTTTAGAAATGTAAAGCTTTTTTTTTTTTTACTTCCTCTCCTTTATGCCTATGGCATTAACATTCTAGAGAAATAAAACCAGACCAACCATTAAATACTGGAATTAGGTTATAATTGATCCTCATGCCTTTTGAACTTGATATGTATCTACAGAGGGACCTGGACAGGATGGTTCAATGAGCTGAGGCCAATTGCATGAGATTCACCAACAATAAGTGCCAGGTCCTGTACTAGGGTCACAACAACTGTGGTATTGGCAAATGAGACCTCCCACAGACAACTGGAAGTAATATCACAATCATAGGCCATGGTCCTCATAAGGGACTTCAACTACCCTGGTATTTGATGGAAAGGCAACACAGTCAGGCACTCACAGTCCAGGAAATTTGTGCAGGGCATTGGTGATAACATTTTGACACAGACAATGGAGAAGCCCACAAGGAGAAGGATTGGTTGAGGACATGAGAGCTGAGGGCAGCCTTGGCTCCAGTGACCATGAGATGTTGGACTACAGGAGCCTGCATGGAAGGAGCAGGGTTAGGGCTCTAAAAGCTTAGGGGCGGTCTAAGAAAGTTGGTCAATAGTCAAGCACCACTTCTTCCAAGCTCAAGATTGGTGCAGAAGGAAGAGTAGGAAATTAAGCAAAGGAGGCAGGAGACCTGCAGGGATGAGAAAGGAGCTCCTGGAAAGCCTCAAAGGGAAGAAGGATATTTATGTAAAAAGGGACTGGCCTCTTGGGAGGTATACAACGATGTAGTCACAGAAAGTAGGGATGCAACAAGGAAGGCTAAGTCCCACTTGGAATTAAATCTCTCAAGGGATGTCAAGGAAAACAAAAATGGCATTTTCAAGTACATCAGCAATGAGACAAAGGGGCAAGGGCACAAACTGGAACATGGGAAGCTCCATTTCCATGTGAGAAAAAGGTTCTTTAATGCAAGAGTGACTGAGCACTGGGAGAGGATGCTCAGAGAGGCTGTGGAGTCTCCTTCTCTGGAGATGTTCCAATTCTGCCTGGTTGCCATCCTATGCAACCTGCTTGAGGTGATCCCGCTTTGGCAGGAGGGTTGGACTAGATCTCCAGACATCCCCTCCAACCCCTATCGTTCTGTGACTATTTGATTTTGTGAAATGCAGGTTGATAGTTGAGTCACTGATGCATTAATTGAAAGTCTCACATTTATACCTTCAAAGTTTCATTGTGGCTGTGATAAGATGCTGCAGCCTAATGTATTGTCTTTTTTTTTTTGTTTTGTCATTGTGGTCCTCAAAATTAGAGTACATACTCTGCCTGAAAAGGCAGATGCTGTTTTTCAGAAATGTTAAATTGACATTAATTTGCTCTGCTTTGATGAAGAAAAAAAGACACGTTATAGATGCTTGTGCATAACAGAGTGTAATATGATCTGTTGCTGTTCTACATTGATGTTCCTGCTGTTTGATAGATCTATTGATCTATTCCTTACAGGAAAAACTGTGGTTTATTAATGTCATGGTTTAGCCCCAGCTGGCAACTAAGCACCACATGGACATTTATACACTCTTCCCCTCTCCCCCAGTGGGATGGAGAGGAGAATCAGAAGAAAAAACTTAAACTCACTGGTTGGGATAGTCTTAGTTTACTGGGACAGCAAAGGAAAAGGAAAATAACAGTAATACTAATAAAAGAATATATATACAAAGCAGCTCATACACAGTTCAATGTGCTCATCACCTGGAAAACAATGCTCATTCCATCCCCACACAGCAGCTCCTCCTCCCTGGCCAGTTCCCCGCCTTTTATACAGATCATGATGTCATATGGAATCAACTATCCCTTTGGCAAGTTTAGGACAGCTGTCCTGGCTGTGCCACCTCCCAGATTCTTGTGAAAATTAATTCTGTGCCAGCTGAAAACCAGAATCATTATTTAGTGGTAAATCAGCTAGACTAGTATCGTCTGTCTCTCAGCGAGGAAGATTTGCAAAATTGCACCAATTCTGCAAAAATCTGTGTGCTATGTAGATCAGCTGAAATGTTCTGTGGACATGAAAGTATATGAGACTGTGAAGTTCTTTATTTTTAATCAGTACTTTGCCTTCCCTGAGCAATACAAAATAAATAACACAACACCTACCTTTGACTGAAGATATATTATTTACTATATTAAATTTATCAAGAAAATAATTGATTGTGAGTTTACCAGTATAAATCCTTCTTGGCTTTTTGTTTGTTTGTTTGTTTGTTTTTTTGTTTGTTTTTTTTTTTAAGTAGCTGTGGCAAGGTATCTATGGGCATCTCCATTATGATAATACTGAGGACAATATCTTACATTATGAGTTTCACCTTGCCTTTCACCCTAAGGGGAGCAGTATAATATACTGCTTTAGGTAGGTTGAGTGTATCTGCTAAGTAAAAATGAGTATTAGAATCATAGATTCGTAGAATTGTCTTGGTTGGAAGGGACCCTTTAGATCAGCAAGTCCAACTATCACCCTAACCTGCCAACCACTACTAAACCATGTACCTAAGCACCACATCTAACCATCTTTTAAATACCTCTTCCCTGTTCCAATGCCTAACAACCCTCTCTGGGAAGAAGATTTTTCCTAATAGCCAATCTAAACCTCTCCTGGTCTACCTTGATGCCATTTCCTCTTGTTCTATCATTTGTCAGTAGGAAGAAAAGGTCGGCCCCCACCTGTCCACAACCTCTTTAACCACTATAATAATCTACTTATCTCTACCTCTTTCTACCAGCCCATGGTAGATGCGCCTTTCTACCAGCCCATGGCAGATGCACCTGCCCCAACAAAGCCCGTGAAAACCCAACAAAGACCTGACAAAAAACCCATCCCACCACAGTTTCAATCATACCTACATGTCTGTTGACAGGTGACAATGGGAGGCCTATGTGACCACATATGACCACAAATCAGATTTGAATTGGGTAGAAATGGAATCCATCCAGAGAGCCATTTTGAATCAGCCTTATCCCAGAGCGGCAGGTCTGTGGTTGGAGGCTCTCCCTGTGGGTTTAAATGCCATCATTTCAACCATCATGGTTCATCTTCTAAGACCTCATCTTGCATGGATGAGTGATTATGCACATTTTGGGTCACCAACCATAAATCTTAGATCAGAAGTATAATCTGACATCCTTAACCTGTAGATTGTTAGTGTCTCTTGGAGTCTCAAAGCAGTTTTGGTTAGAATAAAACTTAATTTGATTTTTTTCCTTTTTGCAAAAATAAATGCAGTTTTTAGGTTTTTAATTGGCCTGTTTTGTGAAGTCCTGTGACACAGCCCAGTTCTGCAAAGTCAACCACCTTTCCATATGGAGAAGTTTTGATGTGTGAGAGATGTTTTTCAGCCTAACTGTTCCCCTTTGTATTTGATAAGGACGTGCAAGTGTCACTTCAGTGCACATCAGCAGTAAACATCATATGAGCTCTGCATTGGCCTAAGTTTTCATAGAAAGTTTATCCAAAATATTAACTTGATTCTGAGGAAAATATTTCTAAAGAAACCTAGTGCCTTATAACTTATGGTAAATATGTATCTGCAGGAAGCTCCTCTTCTTCAAGTTTATGAAAGAATGTTTTCCAAGAGAGAGTTTGTAAAAAAGATGGACAGAGAAGATCTCCCTGAATTTTTGAGAAACTGTGGATATTCAATACCTTCCAGTGGAACAGAGCATGTATTACTGCTGGACTGTCCAGGTAAGTAGTTTCTTAAAAATGCTTTGCATTGCTACAAAATTTCAACTGCCTATGCTGGAGGATTGGGGGTTTTGTTTGGGTTTATGTTTGGGTTTTTTTTTCCTTGCACAGATAAATAAGCTACTATTCTTAAAAACATTGTCAGGAGGAATGCTGCCTGATGTTGATCTTTTTCAAAATGAAGCATTTTGTCATTATACTTCAAATAATGTACATTTTTTAGAACTCCATTGTGCCTAACAATGCTGGGATATAATCCCATACTTTCTTGGAATGTACTTAAGAGGGTGTAGAGCAATTTTGTGGCAGGTCTGCACTTGTAGATGCCTCCAGCCAAAACATTTGACTCCTTTATAAAGTCAGTGGTTCTTGCCTTCCAACTCAGCCCAGCAATGAATGTCTGTAAATTAAAGATGATGTCACAAGGGTGACATGTCCCAAGGGTATCCTGTACTGCAAATAATAGGGAAATCATTACTCTTTAAAAAAAAGAATAAACCTGTAACTTTTCAATTAAATCTAGTCTCATCTTCCTTCTGACTTTTTCCCAGGGACATCAGTGGAGGAGTCTGCATGCTCTGCTCTTGGAGTAGAGCAGCAGCTCTTGGGTAAGACTGGTGGAGGCAGCCTCTGTGGGCACCTCACAGGATGAGGAGGGAGATGTCACTTGCAATTTCTCCTCTAGCACGCTTTTGTAGCACGCTTTTGATTTGTACTGAAATATGTAGGTGCTGTGAACCAAAGCTGATCTAAACGTGAATTTATATTACCTATGTGTCTTCCCAAGTTTGACGGTCACCACAACCGGTAGATTCTTGCAGAGAGTGATCTTATTTGGAGGTTACAGTTCATTTTATGTATCAGCACTTCCAAAGAATGCTTTTAAATTACAACTTTATTTAGTGAGAAAAGCCCATTGATATTTTGATTTGATAATGACCTACATGTGGGTTCTTTTTCTCATGATTTTTTTGATATGCTTTCTTCCAGCCAGCTCTGTGTTCAAGCAGCATCTTTGAAAAGGTGGTCTCTCTCAGTTTCTGACCACACACTGTACTGGTACATTGTCTGCTTCTTGGTGTTGGCTCCTCGTAAATGCAATTAATTTCTCATGGAAAATCATGTATTACATGTCATTTAGGTCACATTCCTAAGACAGTGTGAATAAGACCAGGTATTTTTAGTCGTTTGCTCAGTCCCCATCGCTATGGTAACAGGAGATTTTTGCGACTGTGAGACAGATTTCTGTCTTATATCCTAGATTTGGGAGACTATTGCTACTTTTCACTGTGTTCACAGACAGACTAGGAAAGGTTCCTGCTTCCCTACTCATAATTCTATTTATTTAGGTTCGCTTAGCTGTGAAGTGTTATCAAAGGCTTGTTCAGCCATTCAAGACAGTGTGTAGACTTCTTATTCACGTTGAGTTCGAAACACTCCCAAATTATGAACGTGTAAATGATGGGTAATTGTTGAAACATGGAGATGTGCCTTTGTCTAAAGGGCACCCATAAAACGATTTCTAACATGGAAGCTTTTTGAATAAATGGCACTTAGCTGTAAAGTGCCCTCTTTCAATTTTATAATACAAATATCATTATTTCTGAAGATAAGTTATTAACAGAGTATAACCTTGCTAAATTGCCTGGGAGAGACACTGCAACTGGTCAAATGTTTTGAATTGCTGAACACTGATTTGATGTGACCGTCTCCTGTGCCAGTGCAGAGTACCCTATACCATCAGGCTGCCTATTCAGGGATGGAAAGATACGGGTGAGGGGTTTATATGTCTGGGCAGAATGATGGAGGCTCCTACTGATGATTACTTAATTTTTTTGGATCAGTATTGCATCCTCTCTGGCCATGTGCCTGATCTGTGGAAGGCTAAAACAAGAATATATATGGACCCTGGCCCTGTGGCTATTTACTCTGAGCACAGGGGAGAAAAAAAAATTCAGATTTTCTCTTGAAAACATTTCTGTCTCATTTTACTCTTGCCATTGTCCTTTATTTTTAAATGTATCTAAAGACTGCTGATAGAACAGGGCCTGTGAAAATGAGTGCCCAGATGTTAAATGTCCTGTCACTTTTCCATTTCCAGTAATGAAATGATGAGTACTGTCTTTAGCTAACAATAATTTCACCAGGAAAAGCTTGAAGACTTTATTTTATATGTTCTCTTGAGAGTTTTAATTACATCACTCGCACATAACTACCAATCTGATTTGTATGGGATCTGCTTATTTGATGTAAAGGTTAGACACTGAAGTTAAGATGGTAAAATTATCAGAATGAAAGAAGCATATTTGTAGGAAAGTGCTAACATTCTTTATTATATTTCAAAAGGTTTTCTATGAGAAATAGGAAAGAAGAGTAACTGTTATAAAACGCCTGTGAAATGTGAATTAGAAAGTTTAGGTGGAATAGAAAAAAATTGGAAGGCTACTAAACATACTGTTATGGGGTGCTGCCTTTAGGCAAGCAAACCTAATAGAATAACATTATGAAATGAGGCTGTGGTAACGACATGGTTTGGAACTGAAGAAGACATTGGTACCTGGAGTGGGCTTCTGGGTGTTGAGTGAAAGCTTAACAGCTAAACCTGTTTGTGATTTCATTTTGAACTGTGCAGTTTTTGACTTCTGGGGAAAGAAGTGAGCTTCCTTTAGGTCAAATGAATTTAACCATGGAGGATTCTCTAGATGTATCTCTACATACCTTGTTCCTGGTAGTGGGAGGAAATAAGTGACTGCATTGGAATGGTTTTATACCAGTGGTGAGGTTTAGCTGCTGGTTTCAAGAAAAAGCCAATTAAAATTAAGGTCACAGTCCAGTGATTTTTAGATTTCCTACACAGGTAATGATGCTATTTCATCATATTTCAAACCAATTTGGGCTACTTCATTCTGCTATTGAAAAGCAGGATGCCATGCACTACGCTGTCAGGAGAAAACCTCAGTGCAACACTGCTGTACTTTGAATGAAATAGGAAAAATTGAGGTAATAAATCAATCATATTTGGCCCTGTGCTTTGAAGTATCAATTGAGATTACACCTAATTGTTAGGAAAAATAAGGCTTTAAGCATTTTTCAGAAAGCAGTATTGTAGCCTATGCTTAAATATATATAGATGTATTTTTTATCTCTGATTCAAAGTGCTACATGTGCTATTCAGGTAAATATTTACAGTTCATTCAGAGGAACTATCCATATAGGTTAGGTATTGGTCTGCTAGTTGTTTTGCTTCTACATTTGCTGAAGAGTCTGGCAGTAATGTTATGTAATGTATTCTGCAGTCACCGGAGTTACTCCTATTAATGCTTGTTGAAAGTGGTTGAGGTAAATAGTCACGAGCTGATCCTGATATCTGTTGTTAAGGCAAAGTGTTCACAGTTGCAGCATCCTGATAATTGAAGCATTTTCAAATAAAATTTGAACACAGTAAGGATTTTCTCTGCAATTGGCCCTTCTGAGCTGCCTCTACTAAGCCCTGGATTTTTCCATCTTCGTATGTGATCTTGATAGCTAGTCTTGTATTTACAGAAAATATCCAGTGCTTAGGCTAAGGATATGAATTATCACCTATTCTACTTGAATTTGAATAATTGCCTATAAGCCATCTCAATTTATGTCAGCCTTGCCTGATTGTCGATTTTTCTACATTTGCAGGGAGCTGGTAAACCATCTTTTCATTCTAAGTACAGAAGTGACCAGAATTTTCATGTATTTAAATTTTTATATATTAATGGAAGATATGGGTTTGGTTTTTGGGGTTTTTTTTGTTTTTTTGTTTTTTTTTTTTTACAGGAGCTTTTAGTTTGCAGACCAATCTGGCTTGATTTAAAACAACAAATTACAGTGCAAAACAATGAACTCTAACAGACATGTCAAAGCAATGTGTCTTCATTAAAATCAATGCCAAATCTCTTTCAAGCTGCAGACGGGGAGATGCAGGAGGTCCCCGGGGAATGCTTCCTTGCATGAAGCTAACAGAGGGTAGTAGAGCAGTCCCACACTGCCGTTGTCACAATCTGTGGTTCAGAGCTTGACTCATTCTGAGACTTCATCTTCTTTCAGTCCCATTGGGCTGTTCTATGATAAATGGTGCCTGTTACTGGAGCTTTGGAAAGCTCTCATGGTTTTGGAAGTTCAGCTCAGGAATGGCACTGTGTGACTGAAGCTTTCCACAATGCACACTGCTGTTATTTGCTCTCTCAATTCTTCTTTAGTGCAGCTCATATTTGTGACATCTTATGCATAAATTGTTAAATATAAACACCACCTAATAGCAATTTTGGTTGCAGTCATGCCAGAACATCCTTATTTACAGAGAGGGTCCTTTCTGTTCTGAGTACCATGCACATTCTCAAGAAAAATATGCCTCTGGACTCACTGATAGGAAATCACCTCCTAAAACTGTTTATTTTTCATTAAACAAAGTCTTACAGGACAAGCAACAGGAAGCTATGAATACTCTAATAGGAGCAAAGGTGTAATGGCTCTCATGCATCTGGCAGAACACAATACTTGGGAGTTTCTTTCATTGTGCAGTTGTTTAATATATGGTAATGAGCCCTGAGGCAGATGTAGACTGTCTTTATGGCCATTTAAGCCAGATATAACTTCAAGACATTTAAATCCTGCTATGGAAAAACTCTACAAGTGACAGTGCTAATGAATAGATGCATTAATAAATTGTCTTAAAAGAACCATTGCAAAGCTTTGCTTTTCCTACATAATGGTTGCTGGATCAAGGCTAAATGCAGATTTGATCTAACGATCCCTTCAGGTCTTGAAGACTATGGGTCATTCACTATCAATTGCAGCAAAAGGAAACAATACATATGTAGTATACCCCTCTCCCTGACTGTTCTGACTGACCCAAAAGAATTGTGAATTAATATGAATTTAGAACGTTAAAGAAATCCCACAACATCTGGAATGTTTATCATCAAGGATGCCTGCTGCCGGATCCAAATGCTATCCAGTCAATGTTTGTCCACAAGTATTCCTTTTAACCTTCCACATATATACAAACATAAGCCAGTGTTTCTTCTTTGGTTTTCCCTTTTAAAAGGAAGGTGAATTAATTTGCTTGAGCGTTTCTGCTGTTAGCATATCATCAGTATGCTCACCCTGTGTTTGGCAAATCGGAACAGGAAATTCAATTCGGGTTTCCAACACAGCCCAGAGTATCCCAGGCCAGCCACCAACCTTGTTTTAACGTGATTAAAATGTTACATTTTGACACTAATAACAGTCCAAAACATCATTACGTACTTATTAAATTGTTTTAGAATAAAGTTGAGACCTAAACAAAACAGATGACCTGCTTAGATGATGAAGAGGGTTTTTGCAGGGCTGTTCACATTTTTCATCGTATTTAGAACTATTCTAAAAACCTACTTTGGGACAACAATATAACTATCTGAGAAGTCAATTTTCTCCTTAAAATTCGCCTTTGCTACAATATCTACAGAATAGTTGATAACAATTGAACTAGTAGTTTGCTGACACTGCTGCCTGTCATCCAGACTGATGCTGTCTTATTTTTATTCTCCTGTCTTGTCTCTTCCTCTTATACCTAAGCAATAAAACCTTGGACAGTCTTTTTGCACTGTCTGTGTTAGAGTCTGACACTGAGGGTCTTGTTCTGTGCCTAGGGCTCCTAAGCACTATCCTAATACTAATAGATTGTACAAATAATGATGCACTGTCAAATCTGCTTTAAAGAAAGTTGAGGAATTTTAAAATGTGGATGATGGAACTTCTCCACACCAATATCAGCAGAGTATAAGTCCTTATATTTGACTAGTTTTCTACGCCAGCTGTGGCTCTTGATACTCAAATATAGGAGGAATGGTATCTATCAGAGTGAATTCAGTGGGGGGTTGTGATTGGGAAACACAACATGATTGCAGTCCTTATCCATCAGTGTGTGGCCCGTGGTGGAAGGACAGGTGTCTATGCTGGTCTGACTCCTTCTGGGACTATCTGGCTGAAGAAAAGACCCTCCCTTGATCAGCATTTGTCATTGCATGTGGTTGTCAGGAATTTGTGGGGACTAACCCCTGACTGAAGCTGAGGATATTTTTTTTTGCTGAGCTCTGTAATGACAGTATATAGGATCAATGCAGTAGAGTGGATTAGACAATTTGGCCATCTTCTCCCTTTGCACTTTGGTCTGTCTCAGCCCCTGACGGACAATTTCACCAGACAACATCCCTTTCTACCTGGTAGTTTGTGTTTTCATTACTGTCATGGCAGGGCATTTAGTTTTTATACAAATATTAGTGGCTCAGTTTGCTAATACATTTCATGCAATAATATCAGGTGCAATTCATTCCCCTGATACAATAGCACACACATTTTAAAATCTTTTTTAAAGGTGTAAGTAAATTCGCATGTGTGCCACGCTGAAATAGTTAACAAGTAACCATAATGCCACTTTGCTGCATTTGCAGACTCTTTATCCAGGAGATTTTCCTGAATCACCAACCAGTACACATGGGCAGTCCCTGTTTCATAATTATGGACAAACATAGAAGCATGACAACAGTATGCACCCATTGATTTGTCTCCAGCTCATCCTCATCTGTCTCTGACCTCAGGTTTTTCACTTTGCTGTGGCTAGGTTCTATTCATCTGTTGAAATCTTGACTGTTGGTGTGTTAGTATCTACATGAAGTAAAAAGATAAAGTGCCTTCCATGAAAGAGAACTCATAAAGTTCACTTCTGTCCTAGTGGCATCATCTTTTAGAACATTTTTTTCATATAGATTGCTACTTTAGTTCTTTAATTGGATGAACTGCTCTGGAAGGTCCACCAATACTGTTGGAGCAGGTTCATTGCCTCTTATACCTGAATGACAGCCTATCTGTTAAAACATCTCAGGATGACATCTGCTCTTCTCACAATTGTGATGTTAATTGACATTCTGTTTGTTGTCCTCTACAGCACTAGTCTTCACTGCTGCCTAGACAGTTTTCCTCAGTTTTGAGCATTTGATAGTTTCTTTCCAAGTTTACTACTTTGCACTTGTCTTTATTGAATTATATTTTACTGACTTTCAGCCATTTCTCCAATCTATCAAGATCATTTTGAGTTAGACTGCACTCCTCTAAAGTGCTTGTGAGTGCCTTCAGCATGGTGTCACCTACAAGCTTTAAAAATGTCTTCTCTATTCCATTATTGTAGTAGTCATTAATGAAAATATTGAACAGAACCGGACTCAGGACAGACCTCTCTGTGACCTCACTTTGTACTTCATCTCAGTGTTAACAGGAAAGTATTTATCCACCCTTTAAGTAGGGTATTTGGATCCCTAATAAGAAAAAATGAGTCAGCGGAAAATATGAGCTTAAAGATTAGGAAGCTATTCAGAGATTCACAAATTCTAACGTAGAATAGCAGTATGTGGGAGAGAAATTAAATGTTCACCACTTATTGCTACAAATATGTCTTTTACATGATTTAAGAAGGTTTATTCTCCAATAATACATGAAAAGATTTATCATTGCAGTATTCTTGGTCAGAAAGATATACACTAGGTTTTAAAAGTTTGAAGAACTTCTTGCTATCTGTGGTTAGATGGACACTATAAATTGATTTAACTATCAGCCCTATTAATATATATAATATTTATAATATATTTTATATGCACAGTTCAATGCATCTATACAGGGATGTGGATACGTATGTACAATACATATAGAATATATTAAAAAAATGTTGAAGACTTGCATAATAATGTATCCTGAAATAAAAAAGATCTCTCTTTAGTGAACAGAAATCACTTGTCAAGCAGGAGGTAACGTGAATTATCACTGGTCCCATACTCCAAGATCTCTTGACAGGGCAATGACTGTAAAGAGTTTAAACACCTTATTTAATAACTATGAAGAGAGAATCATCCTAATATTCAGTTTTTGTGTTAGTTTTATGGATTAAACTAGAGTTTAATTTTTTCCCCACAATTTTAATCCATACTTTGAAAACACAATAATCTTTCCAATCCTGCTGTGTTGTAGGTAGGTATGTATTATTCTCATTTCTTAGATGAGGAAATAAAGAAAATAAAGTATTTTTCTCTATACTGAATAGGTGTTAGAAATTTGGCCTGGATTGTTTAAAATTGGCGTAGAACAAGTTCTGATCCCCACAGTCACGAAATAGGTGAACTTTTGAATCATAGAATGGTTTGGGTTGCAAGGGCTCTCAAAGATCATCCAACCCCCTGTCATGGGCAGGGCCACCCTCCACTAGCCCAAAATGCCCAAAGCCCTATCCAACCTGTCCTTGAAACCTGCCAGAGATCCAGTGGCAGCCACAGCTTCTCTGGGCACCCTGTGCCAGGGCCTCACCACCCTCACAGGGAAGAATTTCTTCCTATTATCTAATCTAAATCTACCTTCCTTCAGTTTAAGTAGCATTTTTTTTCTAAGTAGTTAATTTTTCTTTACTTTCTTTCATTTGTATTTGAAAATACACACTTACACTTAGCCCTCTCCCATAGGCACACACTTAACATGTGCTCAGCTGCAATTGTTGAGATAGGTACAGGGAAAAATGATCCTTAAATTCTTTCTATCTGTATACAGGACACTGAGCAGGATACAAAATCTTCCAAATAAAAATGAGACTTGCTTTTGATAATGACAAATATTTCTCAAGCTGCCCATTTTAATTCATAGAACCTCAAAATCTTAACTTTGCTGTTTTTAATACTCTTAGGTTTTAATAACTTGGTGGTTTTTAGGCAAATTTTAATCTATCAGTAAAAACAACATTCAACTTTTTGTCATGATTGCAATAGTAGGAGCACAGGGGCTTTGCCCCATTGAAATTACTCCTGATTCTGTTACTATACAGGATCCTTTCATAGAATCATAGACTCATAGAGTCATAGACTGGTCTGGGTTGGAAGGGACCCCAAGGATCACAGAGCTCCAACCTCCTGCCACAGGCAGGGACACCAACCTCCAGGCCTGGAGCTACACAAGGTTGCCCAGGGCTCCATCCAACCTGCCCTTGAACACTTCCAGGGACAGGGCATCCACCACCTCTCTGGGCAGCCTGTTCCAGCCCCTCACCACTCTCTCTGTAAAGAACTTCCCCCTAAGATCTCATCTAAAACTTCCTTCCTTTAATTTTAATCCATTCCCCCTTGTCCTGCCATTGTCTATCCTTTTTAAAAAGTTGATTCCTCTCCTGTTTGTCTGCTCCATTCTGGGACTGGAAGGCTGCCATGAGGTCCTCCCCACAGCCTCTCTTCTCCAGGCTGAACAAGCTCAGCTCCCCTGGCCTCTCTTCGTAGGGAAGGTGCTCCAGCCCTCTAATCATCTTTGTGGCTCCTCTGACCCCTCTCCAACAGTTCTACATCTTTTTTTGTATTGGGGGCCTCAGACCTGGACATAGGACTCCAGATGGGACCTCATGAGGGCAGAGTAGAGAGGGACAATCACCTCCCTGTCCCTGCTGGATGGAGCCCAGGATACCATTGACCTTGTGAGCTGCAAGAGCACACTGTTGGCTCATGTTAAGTTTCTCATCTACCAGAATCCCCAAGTCCTTCTCAGCAGGGCTACTCTCAAGAAGCTCTTCTCCCAGTCTGTATCTGTGTCTGGGATTCTTCCGGCCCAAGTGAAACACCTGACACTTTGGAGAGTTGAACCTCATTAGGTTCACCCGGGCCCACCTTTCCAGCCTGTCAAGATCCCTCTGGATGGCTCCTTTCCTTCTGTTGTGTCGACCACACCACTCAGCTTGGTGTCTTCCGCAAACTTGCTGAGGGTGCACTCAATTCCATCATCAATGTCATTGATAAAGATGTTAAAGAGCACCGGTCCCAAGACAGACCCCTGAGGGACCCTGCTTGTCACTGGCCTCCTCCTGGACATAAACCCATTGACCACCACCCTTTATCTACATTCTGTCAACCAGTTTCTTATCCACTGGATGGTCCACCCATCAAATCCACATCTCTCCAATTTAGAGATAATGATGTGGTGGGGCACTGTGTCAAAGGCCTTGCACAAGTCCAGGTAGATGACATCGGATGCCTTCCCTTTCCCAGTGGAAAGCATTGGCAAAAAAAATCCCAAACAAAAGCCACCAAAAAAAAAAAAAAAAAAAAAAAAAACCCAAGCAACTTTTCTAAAGAAAACAGACTTGGTTGTTGGTTTTCATGATGAGTAACCTCTTGGTTTTGTCTTATTTGGTTTTCTGGGATTACACTGGTCTCAGTTCTGCTATTCCATCTGAAATTGAGTTTTAGTGTAGTGTCGCTAATATTTTCTGTCACCCAGCAAGAAGTTATGTTTTGCACTGGGAACATCTATAATCATGACCATTGTAGTTTTTTCCTCTAGTACATGAATTATTATTTTAATTTCTTTAAGCTGCATACTTGCACTTACTTCTTTTGAATCCATTGTTTGAAACTGCACCCATTGCATTGGATGCCTTATTTATATAATGTTGTGATAACCTTCCAACTTCTTGAAACAGTCTCCAGAACATATGGGGAGGATAGGATCCAAGATGTCTCTCTGCTATAGTTCAAGACAGCTTCTAATAAATATCTGTGTGGTAGATGACTGAATACTTCAGGATATCCATCAACAGACTGAATTTGCTTAAAGTCATCCACACTCTCAGCTAAAAATGGCACTTTATGTATTTTTACCACTTTGAAAACTATTAAAAAATAAATGACTGCATTTCTATATTAATATTTTCTCTAAAGTGGAAAATTAAAAATAAAAATAAACCATAATGCCTATATTTAGATTCCCTAGTTTCTTATCCAAGAACATGCAATCATAGTATATGTAGACCAATACAATTATAGGTAAAATACCTGTAACTCTTTTGTTATAAAACTTTCCAGACTAAATTATTAAGCTCTTAAATAGATATTTCAAGGTTTATTGTCTTCCAAATATACAGACAGGCCCTGACTTGTAGGATTTAATCTAGAGACCAAAGACATCAATAGAAAAACTGATTCAAATTAAGTTCATTGGTCCTAACAATTGGTCTTGGCCATAGGTTCAAAGACATGGGAAACCCTCATTTAAGTACTGGCATAATGCTGTCACACTGAGTTAAATATTTTTGTGAAAGTAATTAAATAATGAATGAAGTCACTCATGTCCCCTTTGAAAAACAGTTCATGATAGCAGATTAAATCTCTGTAAAACTTCAGTTGAAATTTTATGCTAGTATAACTAATAGAGAAGCAATGAAGGGATATTTGAATGGAACAGGAAGAGTCTAGATAAAAACCTAAGTATTAAAATTTAAGATTTTTTTAATGTTTTTATCCTGGGAAAAAAAAAAAAAGGACCACAGCTTTACTCAAAGTCCATTCCATTAAATTTTGTAGAAACAATTGCAGTAAAGTGCCTGGAACAGGCTGAAAGATTTACTGATTTCATCAATATTTCTAGGCCAAGGAGAAAATTTGCAATGTATCATGAGACAGTACTTTAACAATATTCTATTTGGTTGATGGTTTCAGGATCATCTGGTTTTTTCCAGAATGAGGAGTCAGGAAACAATCTCAATGTAGAGGGATTAGTAGGAACCACCCCGATTTGGTTGTATGAATTTAATGGGGTTGATAGTTTGTTTTGTGTTAAAAGCACATACAAACATTTGAAATTGCATGATTCAGAATAGAAATTGCATTTTTATTAGTTTGGCTGTCTTTCATGGCATAAATTCTTTGCCATTCTAAAATAAAACTGTACCTGAGTAACAATTAGAAGTTATTTAGATTCTCACAGCTTGATCTTATGCTTCCTTCGGTTGAAAACAAATCTTCTGCTGGCAATAATGATACAGGAAAAGAAATTTTCTTGTTTCAGAAATGACCAGGGAGCCATTGCTCTGTGTAAACTTGTGTTTCTAAAATATAAACCATTGGTTTTAGATTGCTAAATTCATATGGAATATGTGTATGTGTAGAAGTGGGATTTTCAAAAGCTCACTGAGATCTATTTGGACTGTGTGATGGCATTAGAAAAAAAAGTGCTTATTACATTGGTTCTTCCTTTCCCTTTAATATGGAACAGTTGAAGCAATACCTCATGAGAAGGAGATCTACATGTACATTTTCTGTTATTAAATACATCATCAGTGATACCTTAACATAATAGGTCGTTATATGTATTGACCTCAGATAGAATTATAGCAATGACAGGGAATGGGAATAATGTAGAAAATTGAGATAACTACACAAAATTTTCTGAATATGAATCATAGAATGGTTTCAGTTGGAAAAGACCTTCAAGGTCATTGAGTCCAACCATCCATCCAGCCCTACTAGGTCCAATACTAGACAGTGTCACCAAGTACAACATCTACTCTTCTTTTAAATACCTACAGGGATGGTGACTCAACCACCTCCCTGGGCAGCCTGTTCCAGTATCTGACAACCTTTTCAGTAAAGAAATTTTTCCTCATATCCAACCTAAACTTCCCCTTACATAACTTCAGACCATTTCCCTATGTCTTGTCATTAGCTATCAGGGAGAAGAGTCTGACCCCCACCTCACTACAAGCACCTTTAGGTAGTAGTTGAGAGTCTCCTTTTCTCCAGACTAAACAATCCCAGTTCCGTCAGCCGCTCTTCATAAGACTTGACTTCTAAATCCTTCACTGGCTTTTTGGCCCTTCTCTGGACATGCTCAAGCATCTCAATGTCCTTCTTGTAGTGAGGGGGCAAAAACTAAACACAATACTCCAAGAATCCTAATAGGTAAATCAACTTTTTGGCACAAAAAGAATAAAAGTTCCATTTGGAACAATATTCTTCAGAGTTCAGCTCATACCTAATTAAAATTTCAAAAGGACTATCATCTGCATGAAATTTCAGCCAAATAGTGAAAAACTTGTTAGAGTAGCTTATCTTCTGCCACCTTTAGAAGTAGAAATTTTATTAAGTTTTAGGGCATCACTGTTTATAACCTTGTCTCTGTGCCTAATTCATCTTCACACTTCATCACTGCCTTAACAAAGTTGAAGGCATACGGTTATCCCTTCACCCCCAGACTACTGACAATGTTTGTAAAGCCTAATTAGGGGGTATTAAAGCACATAGAATTTTTATACTTTTTTTCTATCTAGTGAAACTCCTCGATCTCTTTAAATGAACATTAAACTGAGATACATATTTTTCTTAAATGCTCACAAGCAGTAGTAGATCATGGTCCTTTGTGGAAAGTCAGAGATGGAACACATGGTTAAAAGCTGTTTCCTTGATTCAGCCCTTGTCTGTTTCCATAGGAGATGTAGCTCATCTATGTTTTCTGTTTACCTCTTCTCTAAAGCCCGATATCTCCTAAAAAGAACAAATTTCAGCTTGCACATTTTTCAAAATACTATATACACTATGAAATATAAACATGTAGAAGTGGCTTAATTACTGAAAGCTGTTGAACTGCTCAGGCTATCAAAATGCCCGTTGTAAAATATAGTGAGATTTGGATGCTTTTACAGAATGTTAAATACAAAATCATATTTTAAGATATAAGCTGTGGGTCAGCATTAGGATTTCCCCTCTCCAAAAGCAGTGGCAAAGTTTTTATTGCTTGTAACAGCAAATGAATAGGGGACAACGTGGGAGACTCGCACTTAACTCCCATATCCATTCTATATGTTCTCCACAACTCAGTTAACTTTTATCAATGTGGAAGAAGGAGGTTGATTTATATGAAGTAACATCTGAAACTTTGAAATTATGGTGTCTTTTGTTGGTTCATGTCACAACCCGAGTGTTATTTAAACTTCTATTTTTTTCATATTTAATACTGGAAAATACTCTAGAGGCCTCTCTAAAACAGCTAATGTTCCCTTTGGCACTGAAATCCACTTACCTTAACTGACTTCTGTTATACTTCAACCTGATTCTCAGAGTCACAATGGTAATATTCATTTTAATGTCCCAATAGGCTCTTAGTATTCATCAAATATTTGATTTACATTTCTAATAAGGCTTATGGAATGCAGAAACATGAAACCCATACCCTGCCATGATTCTAACTACTGTCTCTTTCATTAACACTGTGAATTATTTCTCCAAAATAATTAAAATCTGTAATTGAATATACTAGAATAATTTTGGAAAATTAGTTTAATTATTCCAGTGCTTCTATTTGGAAAGATCACATAATTTATAATAACAGAATACACAAATATAAATTTACTCTCCCGGAGTCCTTTTGTTTATAGTTATCTTTTAAGAAAACATATATACTTGAAATGCATATGCTTGTTAAGCAACGTGGTTAAAATGTAGAGGTTTTGTACTCTGGAATTGTGCTGGAAAAAAGATAATCTCAGAATTATTTCAACAAAAAATAGGTGTGTTCTCTCCTTTAGGAATTTGTAAATACAGAAAGTGTGTGTATCATTTAGCTGCAGTAAAACTGACATGCAAATGAAGCATCTATACTAGATGAAGCATCACTTTTGCACCAGAAATCACTGAACTGTGCATGCAAAACCAAAATTGCAACTGAAATAACTAGGAGATGAATTGAAAGGGTTAAAAATTCCTGGTGTATCCACAGTTTTGGAAGTATGCTGCTGCTGCTGCGGAGGCAACTGCAAAGTCTTGCTAGGGTTCATGAGTGGCTTCCTGTGCAAGAAACCAAGGAGGTTAGTGATTCATCAGAGGGTGACCAGAAGGTCTGAAAACTGGCCATAAACCTCTGAACAGCATTTTGCAGCTGCTACCGCAACATATTGAGTTGTGGGACTGCATGGTGTTTTGACCATTATAAACGTAGGCGGGAAGTGTGTTGAAGAGAGCAGAAAAAACTAAGCTAAGAGAAAGCCTGAACTGGAAAATTTTTAGGAAGCAGAACTGGGCTGAAGGAATAGCCAGGGAGATCAGTACAATAATATAAAGACTGGTACCTTAGTAGCTTGAGATTTATTTTTTTATTTATAATAATTTTTTATTTTTATTTTAAAAATATTTAAATATTTTTAAAAACAACTTATTTTCATTTCAAAAATACATCCCAAGGTACTAAGGTATCAGTCTTTATATTATTTTTTAAATCTTCAAATTGTGGGGCTCCAACTGCCCAAGGGTTTCCAGTCAGTCCTTTGGCATGACATCAAACGCTACCTCTAAGGACCAGCTCCCAGCAATGGGTATATCTGAGTCTCTGAGTTATCAGATGGATGTAGCATGGGTGAGTATAGGGCATGCACAGATAGAGCAGCATGTTGCTCACATGTCTAATTCCAATTGCACAGAGGGCTTGTGGGTGAATGGCTTCCAGTCTGGTGACACTGCCGTACCTAGACACAAATGTCTCATAAACTGCCAGTTCTTTGTAAGGCACATTTCTCTTACGGTACGCTCAGCACCTCCTGATTCCTGTATTTTTTTTTAGTATGGTTTGTAGTGTTAGCTTGAACTTGTGAAATTTTAAATGTCGTGTGTGTGTGTGTTGCATCAGGGGTTGCTTTTACTGCATGGTGGAGTATAGCTGATGGCACTGCAGGGCTAGCTCCTGAGCCAGGATAATACTGCCATGCCAGTGCATGTGTGGAACCTGGACTAATTAGCCTTGCTGAGAGACATGGCTAATTAGTCCAGACTTAACACAAATCTCACAATGCTTTTGGGAGCTGAGTGGGTATTGCTGCATGGAAATATGTCAGTCTGCTAATCTATTGAGAGCTCTCTGCAGGGTCTCTGAGGGGACTGGGTCATCAGCTATGCTCTTGGATGGGTCCCTTTTTGGGAGACCTTGTGGCACAGAAGCTTTTAGGTTCACACCAGGTTTAACCTCCAGGAACAGACAAAGGTGTCCATGATGGTTTCCTTATTCTAAATTTTGTTTCCGTACTCAGTCTGTCAACATGTTCTGTTCAGTTTATATCAGAGGCTGGTTTGCTCATCCAGACTCCCGAGCTTTCCACTCTTCCTCATCTCACTGGCTCCAGCAGGCAGATCTTCAGTGGCACAGTCCCCCTTCCAGTCACTATTGAGCTTTGCACATGTTGCGGGGTGCACTATACATCAGTGTCCCCAGCTTTCATGCCTTGGCTTGGTCACTGTGGAGCAGCTGGGTGATGAGACAGCGAGCAATGCAGATGGTCAGCTGCTGGATCAGGCACCCACCATGGCTGTCTCACAACATCCTTCCCAAACCCAGTGGGTTTGATCCCAAAAGTGGGATCAGATATATATATATATATATATATATATATATATATATATTTCTTTAATCTAAAGACAAGTATTTTCTGCAGTAGTAAATGAGAGGAAAGAGATGGAGTCATCGATCCTACCCCATTCCAGTCGGTTTCAAATCACTAGCTGGTATCTTGTCACCTAATCTTGCTCCACTTTGTGTTTGGATCCTGCACACTGTACGAAAATGTAGCAGACTGCAGCACAGGAAGATCAAATAAAAGCCATGTGAGGGGAAGATGGGGTGCATAGTCGGAGTAGTAGGCTCTTTCCCTGTGTTCTTCCCTCCAGGCAAATAATGTTAAGTGCTTGACTTGCTCAGTGAATATTACTCTCTTCATCTGGTCTTATTCGGTACGTTTTACCAAACTGAATAGTGATTATTAATAAGAAGTGAGATTTTAATAGGTCTTATAAAAATACTGTTGCGTGTAAAGATTGCTGATGTAGCCCCAAAAGAGCTATTACAACAGCTGTGTCTAATCACTTTTTTTCCCTGAAAGAAATACTAGAGTTCGGACAGCTGGGCCCGAGTGTGTATGCGGGGGGCAGAAAATAGCTTTTATTGTTGCCCTATTATTTGAAGAAAGGAGATTATTGAGTAACCTAAGAATTCTTGGAGCTGTTTAGCACTTTCCCTGTTCATGCCAGAGAGAATCACACTTTTACTGCTAATGAGCAGAATGCGGCTTTATGACTTTGTCTGAATGTTTTGCCTGAGATGACTTCCTTCGCTACTAAAGTCATTGGCAGAACCCCTCCTGTTGGTTTTAATGAGGAAGGATTGGACCTTTAATAAGCATCACAGTCACGTAAGCTTGGGGTTTGTTTTTTTAGCATCGTGCTTTTTAAGTGTTTTTAGTTACTGCCTGCAGTGTATACAGCTGTGAACTTGGATAATAAATAAGGATTATTTCTATGAAGAAACCTTTGGCAGCAATTTTTGCTTTGCTGAGGTAAGCTGTTAGTCATCTGCCACCAAAGGGTAATCAGCTAGATTTTAAATATTGCTGTGTCTTTCTACTTTTACTGTATTTTTGATTAGTCAATAAATACATGTTCAGTCTATTTCCAAAGCCCAGCAATCAGTATAGATGCAAGATACATTGCTGAAAAGAAACCAGCCAACAACAGCTAATTGTAAAGCTTTTGGTTGCTCTAAGAAAAGGTTGGGCTTGCTTGGAAATTAGTAGAAGGCGGTAAAGCTTCATTATAAAAACATCACAACCAAAAAATTGTGTTGACAGGTGGCAAAGTACATTCTCAAGACTGAATAAACTTATTTGCAGATAGTGAAAGCGAAGCCAGAGAGAATGCACTCCTTGATACTAAGGGTGAATTTGAGCTTGGGTACCCTGCAGGCAAACACAATTCAGATTCAAAAACCTAAATTTAAACTTCTAAATCTATATTTAGGAACCTGCATGATTTTTCAGAAGTGCTTAGTACCGAGTCAAGGAATGTCTTGTGTAATAAAACAGAGATAAGAGAGGAATATCGTTTCCTCTTCTTGCTTGTTATGAAATAATTCAGAGCCCAAAATCCAAATCCTTACCACTCTAACTCTCCTTGCTGAATCCCCAAACAAGAAGTGCTGAAAAAGACTTAAGAAAAAGTCGTCACAAAATGTACTGTGTGAATGGATTTGTTTGGGATATTGAGTAAATATAAATTGCAGTGGCCTGACATGGTTAAAACACAATTGATATATTCTGGTATACATGTAGAGAGTTAGGAAATTACTGTTTGGGTTCTTACTTAGCCACCCAAAAAAAAGAGAGTTATTAGTTGCATTGGAGGCAAACTGGGCATTTGGATATACTGCAACAATACAACAAATAAACAGTAATAGTTTAGCCACACTCTTCTGACAAATAAGGGACATAGAATATCATCAAGTATTTTTTCTGCACCTCTTCTTTTTGTCTGTGATAGGGATGCAGAGAAGAACATGTGCACTATGCAGATGCCTTTTGTTTCAAATCTGGTTTCAATAAACCTCTATTCAGTATTTTAACTTGTAAAGCCTTTAGCTGAGTGAAAAATATTGGGATACATAATATTGCTTCACCTGAATAAAGGATTCTTTGCCTACAAAGACTTAATTCCTTGGAATAATCAAGATGCTATCTGTTACACGTTGCAGTCTCTTGTTTTCACCCAGTTCAGTAAGAGGAATTTTAATTTAAAAGAACCCAATGTGAATAGATAAAATAAAAATTGCCATTGCACAAACCAGTCAGCTTTGATTATGCAGTTAGAACTGATATGAAGTTGGGAGCACTTTAAGGCCCATGGATAAAACTGTGAAGAAACACCACTTAAATATTCCACTTCCAAGATGTCAGTCAAATTTATAATGTAAGAATGGATGCTTGCAGATGTTCAGCTATTGATTTTCCACGACTGTATCTTCAACGGAGCACTAGCATGTATGTCATATGACATACCAAGGGAGATTTTAAGGTTTCAATTAGATGACAACTTTTACTTTATGCCACTTTGTCAGACAATGCCAATTTTTAGGACTAAACTGTCCTTCGGCTCTTTGGGCTCTATTCAGTCTTTGGCCATATTTCAACAACACATCAAATTGTGCATAGGAGATGAAAGTATTAGAAGCGTGTGCACCACACTGTTCATTTTGCATATCCCCATTTGTTTTTAATCTTTGGAACGCAGTAGTTAGTGCCTTAGAGGATGTCATCACATAATGGTAGTCCAATGACCTAAGAATTTAAAACTTACAGTGTTGCAAAAAAAGAAAGGAAAAGAGCCATCCTAAAATTAAGCAGCAGTGTAGAGAATCCAGTGGCATTAATTCATTCTTACACACAGCAGCAGTCTGAGGAAAATTGAAGCACCTACAAAGCTGGAAAATTTATTGCAGCCAGCCAGTGCTCAGCTGCCATGGATGGCAGAAGAACATACAAAAGGATTAGTTTACAGTCAGGTCTGGGGAGCGGGGCACAAAAACAGAACGGCAGAAGCTTGGGAATTATGCCCAGTTTCTTCTACAGTCATACTGGGCAACATGAATAGTTGTTTAATATTTTTCCTTCTTCCCAACACTGAGTTTAGACTATTCCTGACCTGGTGTTACAACACAGATGTTGATGGGAAATCAAGGTTTGCACCATAAATTCCCCTGGGCAGAGAACCATCCTGTGTGCTTGTACAGTGCCCAGCACAATAGTGGCAGTATCTCTGTGGGAGACCGAAGACGTTATTGTAATATAAGTTATCGACATTTTTAATCATCTGCCTTATTTCATCTCTTATCTCACAATTGTTTACAGTAATTTGGACATTTGTTTCCTTTGCACATTTAAAATGGTCCCAGGGAGACATCAGTGGATTGAGGTTCATGGATTATGTGGACCTGATTATTCAAATTCCAGGCACCTGCGGGGGTTTCTTTTGATATTGCATGTTTCAAACTGAATATTCGCTAAATACAATGAATTTAAAATATTGGGGGGGAAAATGAATTAAATGAAAACATTAGAACTGCATCTAAGTTTATAATCAGCATGATATGGGGGATGGAAATGAATGTGGAACCCAGCTGAACAGTGTGTTGGCATAAGAACTCTTGACTTACAGCTGTTCCTTTGTTCTTTTTTGTTAGTTTTAGAGCATTTTTTTCTAGAAAACCTTACTTTGCATGAAAGACAAATTCATACTAGAAGATTGTTTAGCTTTGTGCATCATAATTTAAACAGAGTGAATTGAAATCTGTTAAAGTTGCACAGCGTTTGATGGAGTGGGCAGTTTAGCCTAGTAGGTCAGTTCTGTTCAAAATTAAAAGCTACTCTTTTTTGAAATGTGAAAAAAATCAACTTATACAGAAATAGTCTTACTGTCTAGTAAGGCTAACATGTCTTTAATACCAGAATTACTGAGATGAAAGAAGAAAATAAAAATCCATTACAAGAACTATATGTGGAAATTGCCTGTAAATAGCTTCTCTGGACATTGTGAAAGAATGAGACATAGCTGAGAGTCAGGGACTGTCTGGTGAGCATTCCTAATCTACTGCAGGTAGTTCTGATGTCCTCTGTATTTCACTGAATCACCTAAGGAATGGCTTCAACTGCTGCTTTTTCTACCACCCACTTTTCCTAAATTGCAAGTTAATTCAGGTTGCAAGGAACCTCAGCAGGTCTCTGGTTCCACCTCCTGCTGAAAGAAGGCTTAACTATGAGAACATACCAGGTTTCTCAGCATTTTAATCCAATATGATCTTGCAAACCTGCAGGAATGGAAACTGCACAACTTCCCTGGGCAGATTCACTTCCCCTCGTTCACTGCCATCATGAACAAGAAGTGTTTCCTTTTATCAAGTCAATATACTTCAGGTGCTTTGCCTGGGACATGGCAATTCAAGTTCTGATGCTTTACCTAACGTGAAGATTCAAATCTGTGTTTCTGATGGCTGGAGGATAAAGGGACAGGAAAGCAGAGGCATTTGTTTGCTGGTCCATACTATGTGTTATTATGCATTTCATGTTAAATAGCCACCTCATAAAGTACATGAACAGAAACACAACTCAGGTTTCTTGCCACCCACAAGAGTATCCTGTTTAGTGCATTAAAAAGTCATGTTGTGGTTCTGGAATTTTGTTTCTTCCACAGTTTTGTCTAATGAAGCTTGAATAATTTTTGCCGAGGTTGTCCAGATCAAACAGGAAAGGTATCATATCCTGCATAGCCAGGTGGTGAGAGATCTATTCAGACAGATGGACTTTGAGCCTCCTCCCCTTAAGGTGGTTAAGCCAATCAGTGCTTTAGCATCGGTGCTTTGATTTGCTTGCTTGTTACAGAACAGAAAGCACTTTCACTAACTCCTCTCCTGGACATTTTAGGGAAAATGCCATAGCACTTAACATAAGCACTCAGTGCTTAGTTCCCCTCCTACCAGCCCCGAGGTGGGTTTATTCCCTGCCAGGTTTAAGTATTTAAGTTGTCTCTCATTAGCTTTAATGGCAATGGTGTCAGATCAATAGTAGAAGCGTCTTTCCCACCACAACGTCTGCCCCCAGCTTCTCCAGCTTGCAAGGAAATTAGAAAACAGTATCAAAAATATCCCTAATTTCTCATATTATTATTATCGATTGCCTGTTTATTTGTTGTAGAAATTGTAGTGTGCAAGGTGCACGAGTGTCAGGGTGGAAGGGTTAGCCCATGGTTCACATGACTGAGTGCCACTGTGGGACCAGATCCCTGTCCTACTTTCACCACCATGTTCTAACCGGATCATCAGCAGAATTTTTTCAGAGTTTTCACAATTATTTTGCAGATATTTTCTGTTTATGGGCATGCTAAAAGCTCATGTGTAAACTACAAGTTAATAGGGGCTGTATTTTAAATGTGTGCACTGCTACATAAATGACAACTTCTTCCCCCCTGGATACTTAGTTGTATTAAAGTAGGCACCCAAATTGGTGAATATTTAGCAAAGTGTCCTTCCACTCTCTCTGCTTCAATTATATGATTTCTTAGAGGTGTTGGGAGGATAGATTAATTATAGTGAGAGCTGAGAGCACCACAAAAAAGCTGAGAAAACCACAAAAAAGCCTATGAAGAAATTGGTAATTTTGTATTCAATGCAGGGTTTTGATGGCGTGTGCTAAATAAGGTCTGGAATCAAACATAGAAGGATGAAGATAAAAAGAAAAGCTGAATAGCTCCCCATTCAGTTAATGTCCATTTTATACACTGAATAAGTCCTGTAAGAGGGGGAGAATGCAACATTAGCTCTTATATTTTATAACTTTTGAGTTCTTGAATCTGTAAATTTAATATTTGTGTAGCATGAGATTAGAGAACAGGCACAGCAGGAGTAGCACAAAAGGGCGTTCTTCCATAAGGACGTCTCACAGATTTCATTTAAAATGAGATATAAGAGTTTTGTGCAAATTTTTATGTACAAAGGGCTTTTGTTATTGTTGTTGTTAGTGCCGGATATGAAGCTGCTTGTTATCAGTAAACTTCTCAGTGGCTGCCTAGCCAACGGGCTGCCACATCTCCTTGTCCAGTTCCACAGGGCTGTGTACGTCTGGGAGTAGTAAATAAACTTGGAAGAGATCTAACACTCCTCAGCCGACACCATGGGCCTGCCTTTTTGTGAGAAGGAATTGGAGTGTGGAATTCAGATACATGGGAGCTTAAGTTTTAAGCTTGATGATTAGAGGTAGTCTTTACTGCCCTCACCTGTACTCTAAGTATTTAAGTCTCCTGTGTGAATCACGGTCCTTTCTGGAATCCAAAGACGAAGGAAGCCTCACTTTTTAATTTCTACCTGTCAGTCACCCGAGCACAATTGATGACCCACTCACAGGGATTTACTAAAGCTACACAGGCAGCAACCCATTTGACAGGTAAAGGAAAACTCCCTTTTTGTTTGGTACCTTCGTGGCTGTAATTAACATTTCTGTTTTGTTCTAATTATAGTTTTTGTATCTTAGCCATTATGCTAATAGTGTTGTTCAGTAGTATGTGAGATTGCATTCATTATCACTGGTGAATTAAACCTTTATTAAAGAAAAATTCCCCCAGGCCTCATTCTGAAGTTAAGTAATTATTCATTTGGTTTTATCCTGGCAATTAGCTTATATACTGTAGCACTCATGATTGAGTTTCTATATCTCCCCAGATGAGATTAACCCACCATGGTAAATAAATGCCTAACAGCTCCCAACATGTTGTTTTAAGCACATTATTATATAGCAAAGAAAAAGAAAAAAGGCAAAGAAAAAAAAATTACTCATCATTCAGTAAAATAGCTTTCTAGTTTCTAGCAGGCAATACTGTCAGAAAAAGATTGTGCTGGACATTTGGGGCTCTGTGGAGCAACAGTAATAACAAACGAGTTTATGAAGCCCTCCAACAGAGCAGTTAATTCTTTTTTCAACTGCAATGACTTCCTTGGTCAATATGCTTCATAACTGAGATATGCACTCTGCTCAGCCACACTCACATTGTAAATCAAACCTTCTGAGAGCTTCCGGACATAAATAAATTTCCTGGATGATGTAGCCTAGCTCTCGGTCACAAGGGGCTGATGGGTGGGAAATCACAGAATCACAGAATCATAGGGGTTGGAAGGGACCTCAAGAGATCATCGGGTCCAACCCCCCTGCCAAAGCAGGGTCCCTAGCTCATATTGCACAGGTCAGCGTCCAGACGGGTCTTGACTATCTCCAGAGATGGAGACTTCACAACCTCCCTGGGCAACCTATTGGAAATGTCGAGGAAAATCTTATTCACCCACCCCTATGTAATAATAATTTATGAATATCTCTCAAGCACTGTAGTATTCAAAAATGCTTTGCTGAAGAAAGATGAGAGTTTATGCTTGTTTTACCACCAGAACATGGAGGCATGGAGAAATTGGAGATTTACCAACACTCGCGCAAGAAATCATCAATAGAAGCAGATTCTGGCTCTGGTTCCCCTGTGGCCTAATCAGATGTTTTACTTGTGTTAACAGTTTTCTCTCTCATACCTCTTTTTAGCACACATTCAGTTTAGAAATCTCTCATAAAATGCTAGTCAAATGCATTTGGAGTCTCTTTTTACTCCTCTAATTCATCTTATGCTGCTCTATGGGGAGAAGCAATCATTGTCCTGCCTTTAATTACAGCTACAGTTTTTGACGTATTTTAAAATGGAAACACCTTAAAAGCATTAAATTAATCAATCAAGCACCCTTGATTCCATACAAGACTTCAGTGATGGCTCATATATAATCATCGCATAAGGTGAAACCTAACTCGCTACCACAGCTAAAACATTAATCAACTACCTGAGAGTTTTGCCTCAAGCAGTAATTCAGGATTTGACCTTGAATTTGGGTGCCTAGTATATATGAATTGCAGGCATTACCTCTATTGTGTCATGAACTCAGCAAATTCTTACAGATAGGAAAAATTAATATACAATGATTTTTGATAAGCATCATTTAATCTCTTGTATATTCTGGCAATATCTACCATATACCCACAGGATCAAAGAACCACCTTAAACATCTCCCCTTTCAATTCGAAATGCAAGCTGAATGTCATTAACCTTGGATCAATATCAAACACGTGAAGCACATCAGACATAAGATAAATAAGTGAAAAATAATTTTAAAAACTGCCACAAAATTATTCCCATTGGGAAGAAAACAGAGAGAAAGGAAAAAGGAAACACAATGCCGTCCTTGTCCATTTAATGTGTATCACAAAAGTATCACACTTCAGTTTCTCAAAGGTTATCTGCCTCACCTGCACTACTGTCAGTGGAAGTTGCATGCCTAGATATATTTGGTTTTCTGGGCTTCAGCTCCTTGCAGCTGAAGGTAGGATGCAAATCTGAATAGAATTCAAGGTCATTAGTAAATCTTTTCAAGTTATGTATTATATGTGGAGTTATAGATCAAACAACACAATATGGCTTACAGTAGGTGCTATATCACCTCTTGGGATACTAAAGAGCTTGCTTTATTAATATTCATAAGGTGCTATCAAATAATAAAATGATATATATGACAAACATTATTGTACTGTACTATATCTCATTACTGTAGTAGGTTTGAATTGTGTCCTGTAAGACTTCCACGCAGAAGTCGTTCTCCTCCAAATGCTCTTTACAGACCACTGCATCCATTGAGGGCTCAATGGGAGTGTGGTGCAATGATCAGGAGGTTCAACTTCCAGGCTTTGCTCTTACCCACTTTGTGAGGTAGCAGTTGCATCACTATAGGCAGACAGGTCTCACGATAAAAAGGAAGTTGCAGATATGACCCACTGATCAGTCCAAAAGGAGTCCTAACTGGTATTCAGGAGGAAAGGGAAGAGTAAACTTGGGTTTTAGCTGGAAAACCATCCTGTTGCATTGCATTAAGAAAGCTTCTGTGTCTAACCATGTGTCAGTTATTTCTCAGCAAACGTTTTGTGCTTGCAAGTAAATCTGGTTTTGATGTCCACAACCACAAAGGAAACCAGGCTTGGCTTTTCATTCCTCCTGCGCTACTAGAGATCATGCATTCATGGCAATGGAAACCTTGAAGACCAAATTCGTTTTTCACTGATATCTATTCAAGTGGAATGCTGTCTGAGCCCTGACCATCCAGGATTGTGATGACAGGACATCCATTACAGTCATGCAAAAATAAAGTAGATTTCTTCCATTTATAAATTATCCACAACATGATACTCCATTTGATCATGGTCCCTCGAAGTTCTCCAAAACAGGAAGTGGAAAAGATGGGAAGAAAACTAAAACTAGAATTTTCTAGTGCTGAAATTGTCTTCTGGATGCTCTTTTGACTCTTACTGTGGAGTTTTCTCCCTGCAAGAATGGGAGACCTAAACATGCGTTTTAAATTGAACAGATATTTGAAAAAAAGTTATTAACAGCATAAATTATGTTGACCTATCCTTTGATGAGGGGGTATCAGACGAGCTGAGGTAGGCAGTGAGCTGTTAGGTAGAGCATGCCAACCTGTTGATTCTGTCTCCAGGTGCTTTTGTCTCTAGCAAGAAATCCATTAACTGCCCTGCATGCTTCTACTATAGCAGATTATGTTTTAAAAGCTTTTTTAGTTAGCGAGACTGATGATTTTTCCCCTTTGCATAGGGGGAAAAGAAAAGAGTCCTTTACACTCTTCGTAAAACTGCTTTCTTATTGCAATGCTGAATTTCTGCTAGCTTTGTCAAAAATGTACCCACAAATACTTCAAATCAGTGTATCATATAAAGGTAGAAGATATTTCAGTTGAAGAATTCTGGAGATGTTTGAAAGTTTTGTGATGGTACTATGGAGAAGAAGCTAGGAGATTGTGACAGGAGTGAAGAGGGTTCGGTTTGAGAACTTTATTGCCTGTGGTAGACACTCCAACAGTGTGCAAAGTATTTGGCACATTTATTTATTTATCATTGGCAAACTGTAAAAAAACATATCCAATTGGAGAAAAAAGGAATTTTTAAAAGTAAAGTATAATAACTATCCATTTCAAAACAGTATTCCAGAATTCACTGACAACAGGGAAGTCGAGGACTCAGATTCCTTTTCATCTTTAGAATCCTTTTAGGAAGATAGTCTGTGGTTATCTTGAAAATGTTGGTGGCCAGATGAAGTTGGGAAACTTAATTCTGCAGGATACCAAACCTGTTACTTACAGTTAGACCATAGGTCAAATTTCCCCCTGAAATTTCCTTTGTAAATGGAGCTAAAGTCAGCATATACTCAGATTCTGCTGTCATAACTCTTGAAAGAAGTAGTCACCTGAAAGCCTCCAAGTTTGTTTCACCTCCATTTGCCCCTGTCTCTTACGATTCCAGCTATACATCCATGCATTAGCTCCAACTGCAAATGTGAAGGGAGTAGCAGGAAAGTTTTAGTAAATTCTCAACGCTACTTTTTATAAAATTTGAAAGATGTTTCAGATTTCTGCTGACGTCTGACGAGAGCTAATCTGCAAGTCAAGAGATCACAACGCGGTGTGCATATGAGTTGAAGGTTATGTTTTTATTCCTGATTGATACCTGGTCAATTTCCACATTCCCTTTTAAGGAACTGGGCAGAAATGAGACCATTCTTGAGACTTGCTGAAGCACATGTGAGTTCCATTGTAATGAGGACCAAACTGAGCTTCTTCATATTGAGGCTGGGAATGGATTTCCTGAAGAAACAGAGACAAAAATAGTTTCAAATCGGGACAAGTTTTTGCTTACTCTTTCTGCAGTCAGGTGAAATGAGACCGTAGAAGGTTCAGAAGCAGGAATGGAAAACCTGTAAATGACTTTGCCACAGGCAAATGTTTAGCAGTGTTAAAATATTTTCAATTTTTTTTTTTTTTTTGGGCATATTATTTTAGGAGGTTGCATGGTCAAAAAATAGAACCTTCAGCAGGTTGAAATATCAAAGCATATTTTTTACATCGCTTTGAGATATTAGTGTTTTTATTGCACATAGCACGATAATGGCTTGCTGCCAGTCAGACACATTCTGCTTGCTTTATTTACACATTGAGGTCAATGAGATTCCAAAGCAGGATTACTCATTTGTCCCTAACAAATTTAGACTTGCCAGTGAAATGACCTATGCTGTCAGTAGGACTATCTTAAAACAAAAATCCTGAGTCCATGCCACATGAGTTAAAGGTGTTACTAGTATAATGGTGATAAAAACATCTTTGGTAGACCTGCACTCCTTAGCTTGTTTAAAGAGTACCAGTTGTTATGACAGTATGATATTATAACAGAAATAGTGCTAACAGCGTGTAATGCTGCTGTTGGCATTTTAGTGACCTCCTTTACATTTCTGGAACCCTGATACATGGTTATGAATGGTCAGGCATTTTGCATTGCCTAACTGTGGTGCCAAACGGCAAGCTCAGAACGACTTTGCAGATTCTTAGCTGGGGAAGGACTGTTCACAAGGGCATGGAGCAATAGGATGAGGGGTAATGGTTTAAACTCAAAAATGGGAGATTTAGGTGGGATATTGGGAAAAAATTCTTCAATATGATGGTGGTAGATGACTGTAACAGGTTGCCCCTAGAGGTGTTGGAGGCCTCGTCCCTGGAGATATTCAAGGTCAGGCTTGATGGGGCTCTGAGCAACTTGATCTAGTGAAGATGTCCTTGCTCACTGCAGGAGGGTTGGACTAGATGACCTTTAAAGATCCCTTCCAACCTAACACATCCTATGATTCTTGCCTGTTTTTCTTTTCTATGTGGGGAACCTTTATTTCAAGATCAGTCCACACACAAGAGGAAATATAAATTGTAGGCTACTTTCGTAATTCCCAATCCTGGGTTTTGTAATTCCCTAACAGTTGGGTTAGGTGTTAGGACAAGAACTTGTATTTATGTGGTTTCTGTCTGCATACCATGAATGTAATGCTTTTAAATGTTTTCTTTTCACAATTTGCACATGGAAGGTATATTGCTTCCCTTTTCAGCGCTGGGTTAACATAAGATATATACTAGCCTGAAAGAGATAAATTACTTAATGTAATTTTGTAGCTACAGTCTTTGTCATACTCAGAGGCTTGTTATTTAGCCACCCAATTGTATAACCAATTGTTCCCATAATCCTCAGCGTTAAAGAATAAGTTTCCATGGTAATCTTAGATTTTGTAAATGCTTATCATTTCTCTAAATGGATAGCTTAAACAAATAAGTGATCAGCTATCTTGTAGCCAGAATATACTTTATTGGTATAAAAAGCAGAAATATACCTCCGTTATAAAAATAGACTCGTTTGTTCAGCCATAATAAGTTCACAATCTGCAGAATCATGACCCTACTGATAGTGTTAACAAAAGCTTGCTCCTTAATTATGGGCATTGCATTCAGCGGCTGTTTCCCTCCTAAACTCAATTATAATTCTAATAGCAGCTGTGCTGCCATTGTTTGTTGCAATTCATTTAAAAGAAGTTTGATTGGATGTCATTGGTCTTTTTGACTAAATGTGCAAGGTTCAAAGTATCCACTGCCACTAATAGCCCTCATCTCATCTCAAGATTATACTAATTATTTACATAATTATATATTGTATATTATAGAGCTATTATGTATTATCTCTAAATGATAGTTCTCCATCAAAGCTGTTGAACAAAAGAATATATATAGTTTTATTGTCCTTACACATAGCTCAGTGTTGGTGAAGATATGCTTATGATTACTCTGTTTCTGTGTTAGCCAACAATTGAAATATCCTTCCAGTACACTGGAAATTTCTAGGAGCATCCACAAGTCTCTACTGCATTCAGTTATGACTCTTCATTTATTATTTCTTCTGTGCGCCTATGTCTGTAGTGGGTATGATAAGCAAACACTTTTCCAGGAACAAAAATGTCCTCTGATGTCCTTCACATTTTGTTGTCCTATTATATGGCAGATCTTACTTTGATGGTTTAATGTAATAATTGCAACAGCTGGTAGAAATACACTCCGTGATTACCACTTACGTAACAGTAAAAAGCCAGCTCATCTCTAGTGTGATGAAAGAATTTATCTGATGGAATAATTCAAGTCATTTACACACAAGTAAACAAAAATTAATGAAGAAATTGCTGCAGGTCTTGGATTTTGGTTTGGTTTCTATGTGTGGAGCTAGTTCTATTGACTTTATATCACTACTACAAATGCAACTTTATTTCAGGAAAACTCATATATATGTATATGTCAAGGAAAATAAAGCATTTAAAAACTGAGTCTTTGATAATATTAGGAAGTGGTTGTCAAGATACAGAAGTGGATTTCTTCGATGTTTATAGGTGTAAGAAAGTGACTTGAAGTGGCAGTTTTATTCTGAGGTGGAAGCCTGAAGTTTGGTTTGGGTGCATCTAACACAAAGGTAGAGCCATGAATTCTGCCTTCTTATCATGGAAATGATGAGAATGGTCATCTACATGTACGTGTGACATCAAGAGTTTTGATGCCTGTTGAAAACTCAGGACTGTCACTGTATTAAATCATAAAAGCAGCCTTCAACATTTTTTTTTCCTGTTTGTTCTTTGTACTATCTTGAATGTTAAAAAAAACCCAACCCAAAACCCAACAACTCTACAAAGTATTAAAAGCAAAAGCACCATGTTGGAGTTGCAAAGTCAAGTGATTTATAGTTTGTACATCAGCTGTGCTACATATGCAAATTGGGCTCTACATATATACATAGCATAATGGTTTTGGTTGCAAAATCACATACATATTTGGGAGAAATTGCTGCCCCATTCAGTACGAGAGATTCAGAGTTTTTGGCTAAAGAGATTGCAGAAGCCTCCTACTTTTTTTGCAGAAGCCAGAAGGTACACAGCAAATGATGATGAGAATTGCAGGGAGAGAATGGTTGCATAGTTAAGAGTATTTGAAAATTGCCCACAGCAGCTCCACTTTTTGCTGATAGTTCATTTATGTAAAAGTGTTTGCAGAGGTGTTCAGTATTTTTGGATGCCCGACTCGGGATCTTGATGACTGATACACAGAAATGCTGAGGATTCAGAGCTACGACTGATTACATTCCTGCTGCGGCTTGAAGTTGTGCTTAAAGCACATCAGATGCTAGGAGAATGCCAGACTCTCAGAAGATGAGATCCTACATGTCTGGGAGTGGGAACCCACAGTTCATAGTCCACAGTTAATGGACTAAAGCTAAAGGAGGGAAGGTTTAGATTAGATATTAGAAGGAGGTTTTTTACTGATAGAATGGTAAGGTTCCTGGAGAGGTGGTGAGTGCCCCATCCCTGGAGGTGTTCAAGACCAGGTTGGGTGGGGTCCTGGGCAACCTTGTGTAGCTCCAGGCCTGGAGGTTGGTGTCCCTGCCTGTGGCAGGGGGTTGGAGCTCTGTGCTCCTTTGGGTCCCTTCCAACTCAAACCATTCTATGATTCTATGATACCCTCATCTTTAGGTCTGTTTTAGTCAGATGTTAAGATGTATTAGCACGACTAGTGAGGGGCATAGTCTCAGAGAAGAAACTTTAAAAATTCCCCTGTGCTGGAAATGAAGAATTTTAGCACTTTGGGGAAAACTATTAGGCTCCTTCATGCATTTTTGGGTACCTATTTAACTGTGAAAAATCTGCTCTTATGTGCCTTGGCTCCTAAGCAATAAAATGGCCGTAATAAAACCTGTTCCTCCCTCAGGCTGTTGCAAAGGTAAATTTGTTAATGTCTCTGAACATCTGATACTCTCATGATGAGTCCCACGAAGAAGATCATGTGGAAATTACTAATTCCATCTTCAGCCCAGAGCAGGAGTACCATAAAGTAATTGAGTCCTGGGATAACACACACACACAAAGAGGAGACAACAAAATACCAAACAGCTGCTCACGAGGCAAACACCATCAGCTTGGTGCAGTGAAGGAGACAGGGCTCATGTGCATCATGAAATTAAGAACCTTATCATAATGAACACACAAAAGAGCTTCCTGATGCTTGAGTGGTATTTTGACTTTGCAACCTCAGTAATGATATCAGAACACAGTTCTTTTATATGCAATATTCTATAAGGTTTTGGTTGACAGTCGTTTGGGAAAATACATATATCTAACTTATAGCTCTGCCACCTGTTATTAATGTAGTCTTCCTAAACCAGAGGCAATACAAGCTTTATTGCACCTCAGGCTGTCATATATCTATATTAGGTGGGGGGTGATGAATGCACTTTTTCTTTTTTCAGAATTGGCTACCAAATACTTACAATTGAAATCCTCTGGAAAACAAATATGAATCTGGATAATGAGACAAGTCTGCCATGTTGATGAAAATAAATGTAAAGTTTATTCGAACAGAGCTTGAGAAGCACAATCCATTTAGAGGAGTGTTGTATATCTGTTCCAACTATCTCATCATACAGCATATGCAAATGTATTTCATACTCCTGGCATTTCACAATGAATCGAAACTTTAATCATGGTTTAAGATTCGAAAGGTAATTTCGTAAGAAAAGAAAATCCATATTTTTGGTGTGAAATCTGTTCCTCCACCCCTTTCCTTTTTTTTTTACAATGCTCTTGGTATTTGCATATCTGGAGGTCTGTTCTGGACTTGGCAAATTCTGTGGTTTTCCTTAGGTTTCTGTCCAATAATAGGTAATAACTTTTTTGGGGTCCTTCATCCTGTAAACGCATTTCTAAATACACATAGAAAAAAAACCCAATATGTGGGATTCATGGTTACTTTAGTCTTATTTTTGGTGCTTCATTTTTGTCCAGTGGATGAGGGAAAATAGCTTCCAAGATAAAGCTTGTAAAGGTCATTTTTTTTTTGTCCCATGGATAGACATTTTACATTAATTCAAAATTAATTGAGGATTCTGTTTGGTTCCACAGGTTATTTGCATTTTGACATGAAAAATGGAACAACAAGAAATAGAGGGGAGCAAAATAAAATCCCAGGGCAGAGTTTTAAGAAATTGCTCTTTCAGCCTAACCTACATCTGTTTTTCTTGTCTATTGCTCTGATCAGCTTGAATCTCTCCTACATTCCTGTTTACATTTCTTTTTAGTATAACTTCCCTATTCCACTTTTTTTTTCTTCTGTTTACAAATTGAATACAAAGTGTTGTGTGGTGTAAGGTACTAGAACCTGATTGCTTTCTTGCCTCTGAAGCAAATAACATATTGAATTAGGGAAAAATGGCAATACCTCATATTGGGTTGGAATCACAGTTCAGAAAATGCCAATGAATACTCAGAAGTAAACCCACATTTTCTAATAGCAATGGCATAATGTTTAAAAAAAAATTAAAATCTAGGATGAGAATAGTTATAAAAGTAAAAAAACCCAAGCAACAATGGGTACACTTTAACAAATGCATCACTGAATGGCTTTCGAAAGAGATGCTGTGCTAATAGTAAGCAAACCAAGCATGGGTTCTAATGCTGATGATGTCACTGATAATTCTAATAAATTTTAACCATTCTAGACTATTGATTTATATTAAAAAGAATTGTAATTATTATTATTCTGTATTTTAAAAAGTGACAAGCATGCACACTGCTGCACTTTTTTAATACACAATAGGTAACAGAAATGGTCTTCCAAATGAATTATGGCAACTAGAACATTTCTAAATAGGAGTAAGAAATAATGTGAGTGAAACATGCTGCTGTGACTTTTATATGGAGATGATAGAGATCCGATTCCGGTAGTAGAAAGCAATTCTATTTTACAGAATGACGGAGCAAATGTCCCAGCCCTTGCAAAAAGAACACTTATCCATTGCTTGTGGAATGGGTTAAAAGATGTTAACAGCAGCATAAGTCTGCCTAGTTGAATTTGCACATCTTAATAGATTAGCAAGGTATCTGTGTTCCTTCTGGCTCGTGACCTTGCTTATGCCTTGGATTATCTGCCTTGCTTTTAAGAAGCAAAATATAATTCTTTTCCTACCATCGGTTTGCAAAGGGTACTCCCTATATGCTTTATTCCCCCACATATATCAAGTACAATAAGAGGTAACATGTGAGCCCCTAGACTGAGTGCTTACATACAGAGTTTACTTATGGCATATACAGGAAGTTATGACATGCCAGAAAACAGGGTACCAATAATGAAGAAGCGAAATTAAAGTAGTTTGCACGTAAATGGCAATAGCATAAAATGTTATTTAAAAACTGAAGCTTTAAAAATGAAGACAATTCAGCTGTCGGATTTTTTGAAAGAAAGATATATATATGTTGGTTAAAATGGAGAAAACTATTCATTTTCTGGAACTCCATGGCGTATTCTGAAAAAAGTGAACTCATCATTTATCAAAGTACTCTCAGGCTAGATTAAAGAGGTAACCAATTTTTTGTGTGTTTCCTGATAAACCTGGCTGTTCTAAGTGTTTCTGTGTTTGCTGGTTTCTAGTTCCCGTGTCCTGTGGGAACAAAGAGGAGTCTATTTTTATCGTTTGATTTTCAACATGAGAAGCTTCTCATATCTGGCAGGGAAATGACCTTCTCAAAACACTGCGAATCAAAACCTGGCAACTGGTCCTTAAATTGGTTTTGTAACTGATGAGATTGCAGATCTAATCCCTGCATGGGAATATTCCACTACATGTGTGCTAGATCCATGTTCTGCCTGCTCTTAGATGTTGTAAGTCTTGCTAATGCAATCGCCATGCAATTTAAAGCTCAGTATTTGACACGTGCAAGGTGGACAAATGTTGTAAAAGGTTTGAAGGGTATAAAGGGACGTTACCAAAACAAAGCTTTTCTGCCCAAGTGCTGGGAAGCAAAGAGGAACCAGACCTGTTGATCGTTCCTCCTGAAGTCTGATAAAAGGCGACTATTGTGTTTGCTGGCACATGTGGAAGTCTCTTAAAGCAGCCGGATTGTGTTTAGGGACTAAGTGGCAGTAATAGCACTCAGAAGGAGGCCCAAGTTCAGGAATATTTATATCATAGACACGCTCTGTCTTTGCCAGCTCCTATTTCTGCTGCTTATAAGCTACCTTTCAGCATACCTTTGTAGTAGGTTGCGAACTGGCTTCTTTGGTAGTTTAACTTGGCAATTCAGCTTTGAATTCTCTGTTCCGTAACTTGTCTGGTAGGTTGACTGGCGGGGGTTTTTTTTGGGGCGGTGTTGGGTGGGGGTTTTTTGGTTTTGTGAGGTTTTTTTTTCAAAATAGGTAATATGGTTAGTCATTTCCTAGCTCTGGGACCTTGGCTGTTCTCCATTAGTACTGAAGAATAATAGCCAGTGGCTCCAACGCTATTTCTGCAAGTTCCATTAGCTCACTGGGATGAATTCCATCTGATTTCTGTGAATTTCCTTTTGTTGCAATAAATATATTGTATATTAAAAGATCAGTTATTACGTTACTTAAGAAGGCCTGGGCAAATCTGTTGCACTGGATTTTTTTTTTTTAGAAAGGATAATTAGTGTCTGGATGGCAAGTGAGGGCTGGGTTTACAAAGGGCAACCGCACTGCTGTAGTGATTCTAGGGGACAGAAACATCACGTGTCACAGTCCCAGCAGCTGAAACAGCCAGTGGTACATTTGGGGATGTTGCACACAAATTAATTGTCTTTCTCAATGATAACTGTTATTCATGGCTCTTATTTAAAATAAGAATAGAGAGAAAATCTATTTTTAAAATTCTTTTTTATTAACATGAAATTGCTCCTTGTTTATAAACCTGAGCCTTCTCTGGTATGTATGCTTGATTAGTCCTGCATCTTTGGTTAGCTTTAATGAACTTTGTTGTCCTTTCTCCTTGTTATGTATTGTGTACATTTAATTATACTATTGGAGATCAATGATTCCTGCATTTCTTTTCCTAGGCTGTATCACTTGATGACATGATTCTGAAATGCTTTTTTGGCAGTTTTGCCCTTCAGCTGTAAATTGTGACTCTGTACTTCTTCATTAATGATCTTGGAGTGCTTACATAACTACTTAAGAGAAAATATTAAATGTAAGAGGGTTCCATTAATTTAAGAGCAGGGACATTCTATTTAGGCTCCCCTTTCCTTGCTCAAAGAGTACAGCATTTTTCATTTTGATAAATGATTTGCCTTGTTATAACTTTCTTAACTAATGGGTATAGAAAAAAACCCTGTTAAATAAAAATGGTATGACAAAAAAGTGTGACATTCACTTTATTTTATACAGAAACAAATGAATGTAACTCAAAGTGATTTTATTGAACTGTAACAACAAAACATTGGAAATTCAGTGCTGAATTGGCCTTGAAATTTATTTCTTGTGTAATTTAGATCCCTTCGCTTCCAGATATAGGTTCAGATATAGCCCAAACAGTTAAAAGACCAGGACTGCTAGCAGTGTGGCCCTATAAGGCATTTGGTTCATTTCCCTTTTCTAAGGTATTCCTACCCTGAGCATCACTGTCAGCATCCTGGGCATAGGTTGCATTTGGATTTCACCCAGAAGGGAAAATTACCCACATGTCCCACCTCCCAACATGTTTCTTGAGAGGTTATTCTAATGGTTGTCTTGTTTTTGTAAATAGGATACTGTTAACAAATATTTAATTTAACCATGTAATTTAATGGTCTAAATTCAGGTGTGCTACACTCTGTGGCCAATAAACAGTAAGCATTAAGCTTGAAATTTTTAGAGGGATGAAGAATATTGACACACACATCTCTCACTAAGTTTCAGATGCCTTTGAAAATTTAGTTGTGCTTACCACTGGACTCTACTCAAAAGATTATTTAGTGAGCATCATTATAAAAGGCATCTCCATATTGAACTAGCTGAAGTATTAGAAAAGTAATCAATTAAATCTTTCCAGGGTGGAGAGCATTGACCTGTTTTTTAATCACATCCAGCAGCTCCACAGCTTATAAGCTTACGTACCATCTCAGCCTCTTAAGGCACATGGAAAATAAAGATGTGATTGGTGACAGCCAACATGGCTTCTCTAAGGGTAAATTGTGCTTAACAAATTGTGTGGCCTTCTACATTGGGGCTACAATGTTGGTGGGGAAGTGCAACTGATGTCATCTCCCTGGGTTTTAGCAAAGCATTTGTCACTGTCCCTCATGACATTCTTGTCTCTAAATTGTAGAGATGTGGATTTGACGGATGGACAACTTGGTGGATAAGGAATTGCCTTCATGTTTGCACCCAAAGAGTTGCAGTCAATGGCTTAATGTCCAAGTGGAGATCAGTGATGAGACAGTATTGGGACTGGTACCGTTTAACATCTTTGTTGGTGACATGGACAATGGGATCAAGTGCACCCTCAGCAAGTTTGCTGACAACACCAAGCTGTGTGGTGCAGCCAACATGCTAGAGGTAAGGGATGCCTGACTGGCTTGGGCCTGTGGAAACTGCATGAGGTTCAGCGAAACCAAGTGCAAGGTTCTGCATGACAGTTGGGGCAATCCCAAGCATAGCTACAGAATGTAATGAAGAACATGAAGGTATCCCACCTTCCACAGCATCTATTAGAACCTGTATATGTGGTATTTATATCTCCACAATCAAATTTACTGAGAGCTGATATATTCTTTCCAAAAACTGTATTAGTTTACCAATTGGATTTCCATAGGCTGAGATAAAATCCTTACATTTTTCAGGAGTTTCCAACACAAAAGCTACTAACTCAGCAACTGCACCTCAGAGTTAACCTGTGATAGTTTCTCTATGTGTGTTAATATTAAGAAGGGCATGTTCAGGTGTCATCTCTTTGGAGGTTCAAGTTCAAGGGCAGAGCTGTTATTTTCTCCCAATTCTGTCTGAGAGTAGGCAGAGTAACTCCACATTTACATGCAAATGGACCTGGATGTGCAGAAAGAATCCACAGCATGTGTGCTCCAGAGAGGAAGCAAAACCAATAGAGGTTGTGCTAACATTGATGCACAGTGCCACTGCAGAGTCCAAACCGATACACTTATCTTGTCTCAGGGCATCATTCCACTGAGAAAAGGATGATGACTGCAGTCAGGGATTGTGTGAGAGGAGAGAGATGAAACTAAAAGGAAAAAAACCCCAAAACTCTCAATTAAAACCTACACAAAACTATTAAGTATGTGGCAGGCTGAGTTTTTTGTTCTTCAGTGTCAGAATAAGAGTTTTCCTTGTGATGGGCTTGAAGTCAAAGCAAGCATCAGCCTAAAGGTTGTATGAGAAATGGTACAAGATCTGCACTTCTTTTACCCTGTCCCCTTGTTTTGCCAGGTAATAACAGCCAAGCTCTACGTTAGAAACTCAAGGCCAAAACCTTGTTGATTATTCCATGCTTTAATGGGAATTCCCTGCAGTTTGTTTAGGCTCTAAACCTGTTTCTAGGGTGTTGGCCCAAATCCATCACTCTAGGCTGTGCAAAAAGGTGGAATTTAAGGACACTGTCTCAGCCAGCACAGAATATTTTTCAAGTGTGAATATGAATCAGAAGATCACAGAATGACTTGGTTGGAAAAACCTTTAAGATCACTGAGTCAAACCATACCTGTCCTCTACAAAATCATATCCCTGAGCATCTCATCTACCCGTCTTTTAAACACATCCAGGGATGGTGACTTAACCACCTCCCTGAACAGCCTGTTGCACATCCTGACAGCTCTTTCAGTGAAGAATTTTTTCCTAATATCTAATCTGATCTGAACCAGGCACAGCTTAAGGCTGTTTCCCCTTGTCCCATCAACTGTCTTGGCTGAAGAGACCATCGCCCACCTCTCTGTATGCTCCTGGCAGGTCAATGTAGGCGGTGAGAAGGTCTTCCTCAGCCTTCTCTTCTCCAGGCTGAACATCCCCAGCTCCCTCAGCTGCTCCTCATAAAATTTGCCCTCCAGACCCTTCCCCAGCCTGCTTGCTCTTCTCTGAACACACTTGATGTCCTTCTTGCAGTGAGGGGTCCAGCACTGGACCCAGCACTCGAGGTGCAGCCTCACCAATGCCGAGTACAGGGGCACAATCACCTCCCCAGACCTACTGGCCACTCTATGTCTGATACAAGCCAGGATGCTGTTGACCTTCCTGGCCACCTGGCCACACTGCTGACTCATATTCAGTCTGCAGTCAACCAACAAGATTGGTGTAAAGAAGGAATAAGTAGCAGAGTGAGTGCCATCCCTTGTCCAAGCAACATTCAATATTCTTGTGCTGCATTCAGATGAAAAGAGCTCTGGATTGAAATTAAGACAGTTGTGCTTATCCTTGATGTGTCAAACAGACAGTCTCCTTCTCCCATCACTTTTCACAAGTGTCCTCATGACAGCTGCTATGCTGAAGAAATTATTGTTCAAAAAATAACTTTCTATCTCACTCGAACTCTGAGTTGCAGGATCTGGTTTTAAACTATATTTCATTCCAAAATTTTCATGAGGAATAATTCATTAGTGTAACAGCTGTAAGGAGCTGATTGAAAAGGAAATGTAAAAAGGTTGGTTTGGTTTTTCTCACCTGCAGATATAAAGGGTACCAAGTTTTTCCTTGGTTTTGATGTACCATTAGCACTGGCTTTAACTGTGTTGAACTGACACTATGACATTGCTGAATTCTACTTTCTTTGGGCCGGATCTCTGTCTACTGGAAATAGTCATAAAATCATCGATTGTAATGCAGCAGGGCTGGTCTGCAACACTTGCAGACAGGTGCCATTTCTGTGAGATTATTGAGGTCTGCCAAGGCCTGAAGTATTTAAATGCTCTCCTCATGTTAGTCAATATTCTAGATAATGACTTTTCATTTAAAATGCTTATTCGGATCTTTGACAGCATATTGGTCTGTCAGATTTTGATTATAATATAGACAAGAATAGTGGAGGAGGCAAAAATAGATCTTCAAATGAGATTATGATGTATAGGGCAAGGTCTACGTCTGGAGGGCTTTCGAGCTTTTTTGCTCAGTGACCAGAGTATTGCATCTTCTTGAGTTACAGCAGTTATTAAACTGGTTGACAAGAGAGATGCAGTAGTTGCCTTGAAAAGAGATTAGTCTATTGAAGGAGGACTTTTCTGTATCTCAGAGACTCCTCTTCCAATAAGCATTTTAGCTCCAGATAGCCCTAGAAATTTATTGTGTGCTCCACCATTAATACTCATAAACACTACAAGATTCATATAGCCTTTTTTTTTTCTTTGCTTACTGTGTCTGTTTCTGTGCCTTCTGAGATGCATTAAGCTTTCAGTGGGTAACTGTGAAGTGGTGAACACCCACTAACCAACTCATCCGTAGGCAGAGCTTTTACTATTTGGTAGAAATCTAAGCCAAGATAAATAATCTCACAATTGTACTTAATTCAAAAGCAGAAGTTGCCATAGGCATGTGTTTACACCATATATGTAAATTACAGCTTCTAATATCTAATCTAACTAGAGAAATCCTACATGTGCTTAAATAAGCAGAAATTAAGCTTTTGAAATTTTTGAAATACCATAGATTTATCATTGATATACAAGGCATGTTTTCATAACACTTCTGCACTTATGTCAACTATTATTGCTCCTACATTACCAGTAAGTATTGTGCTAACATCTCTTTTAAGGATGAGTAATCTTCACTGTATTTTTTAACTGGAAAATGGAAGATAATATTCATTTCCCCTTGGAAATTGACTATATGAAAATGCATCTTCCTACTCAATTTATTTGCCAGCTCTTCTATTCAGATTGTTTTACTGATTAAAAAGTCAGGACATCGAGGTTTAAGTCACACTGAATTTTCTCACTATGGCAAGCTTTGCAGGCATTTCAATTTCTCATATATATCCCAGGTTTTATATTTGAAAATGGGACGATATTTCAAATTCACTTTTCTGAAGTGCTTTTAAGTGAAAGAAGGCATGGCTTCCTTGTTTAAATAATGGCATGGGTGATTGATCAATACTTTTATTTTGCTGTGTGAGCAATTTGAAATAAATACTAAGCTGTATAACACTATCAACAATGACATAGAGTCAGCTTTTCTCTGTTAGCCTTGCAGTACAATATTTCCTTGGATAGTTAAAGGAAGGACAGAATTTTTTACGTTTTCTGTCACATAATCTTGTTCTATGGAACAAGGACATGTTATTTCGGTTTGGGTGGGTTTTTTAATTATTTTTTAATTATTGTCTTTGTTTGGGTTTTCTTCAATAAAATAAGACTTTTTTAAATGTTTACTGTAACAAATAAGCAACACCACAAAAGTGATATTGTGCTTGATGGTAACATGTATGTACATTAATATTACCAATATTGATAGAGTAGAAAAGGGCTTAGCGTGGTTAATTCAAATAGAGAAGTATGGTTGCAAAAGGTTGTTGAAGAGAAGCCTTTTCTTGAGAAACTAATTTAGAAACCCACTGCTTACTAACAGAGCCTCTTGAAGTCAATGTAATGTTCAGTGGTGGTGTACATCTGTCCCTTATGACATACTGGTGTATGTCCATAGCACTTGTTGCTAGATATTTCAGACCTGTAAAGATTCTCTGCCAGGGATGGTTTCCTGGTGATACTCAGAGCAGACAGAACTCTATCAACCTTTCCTTTTACTGCTAGACTAAACTGCGAAAAGAAAGCCCTGAATGCACCACATCCTACCGATTAGGAGAACTGTAATGTTGTTTGGTCTTGTATGTGAGAAGCAGCTTTGTAAACATGGGTTCAGCAACTCCATTGGGAAAGAAAGGAGCAGAGAGGAAGCATTGTAAAATGGAAGGCTGAGGCACTCATACTTCAAGGGGTAGAGTGATTATTCTACTACCTGAGCAAAAGAGGATATGGAAGGTGTTTAAACGTCTGTATGGAGTGCATATTAGCTCTTTCTTTTAGCTTTGATGTGATTTTCACAGTTTAATTTACATGGTATAGCTTCAAAAATAAAAAAGAGAAGATATTGAAGAGCTATCATGGCAGGCTTTTCATATGGTGTCAGTTTGGGATAAAGGAATAAAAGTTCTAATAATATCTTTCAAGCATTAATCTCTGCAAGATGTCGTGAAGACCAGAATTAGAGCAATATGTGGTCTTTGCCATCTTTGACTGCTGTGACTCAAAAGACACTTTTGATCACTTAAAAAGAAAATTCAACACTTAAAAATCACACAAACCAGTAGAATTTCCACAACAATCCAATTCCCCATTTACATCCCAACAGGGTCAATTTTCAATGCATTTCACATAAGAAAAAATGTAGTGTTCTCACAATTATGTGTGTACTTCTCTATACCCCATGCTGTAAATATACCCCACAGTGTCAGATCCATGCTGTGACCAACAATATATGCCCAGTGGGCTAGGCTAGCTATATCTACTGTATGTTTGTATTTTTTCCCTTTGCATTTTCGCAAAGCTGCTGCTTCTTCTGTCCTCGTCTGGCGGTATGGCTTGCTGGAGTTTGGGGATTGTAAAGCTGTCTCTAAAAACCATGTTGGAATGCAGCATTTAAACCCTCAAATGAAAGCTCAAGCTCTCTACTGCAAGGTCTTTGTTTTCTGAATGTTTGTGGGGTATGCAACAGGACAGAAAAGCTGCTGCATGTCAACACGATTGTTTGTAGAAGTTGTAGATAACTTGAAGTGAGAATTGTGGCTCTCCTACTATGTGGCATTTCACATTAGAGCACACCTCAGCTTCCTGAGCTGTGCTGGATATCAAAAATTCAGCCTGAAAGTCCTTTTAAAATATTTGAAATGACAGCTTAACTGCTCTGGAAGGAAGAATTTTATTTCATGATAAGTGAAAAATAGTGTTTGAAATTTCTTTAGAAGAAAGCAAAAAGGAGATATCACATCCCTTCCATTCCTATTTTCATATGATTCTGTGCATGTGGCACGTGGGTTGGTAATAATTCAGCAATAAAATATAGCCAGTAATTTGAGAAAAGTCAACACTTGTCTAATTTTGTGTTTAAGAGGTTCTTGGAGTGGCTGCAGTTTTCTAAATTTTCATCCATCATATTGTAAAATTGGAGTTTGAAACCTGACCTGTATGTATGTTTGTGACTAGTCAATTAAATCTCCCTGTTCTATTTCTGTTTCCTGATTTGATTAACTGAGCCCAGTGAAACACAAGTAATGGAGCATGAAGACTTCATATTGACTTTCAAATAGGCTTTGCATTACTCAAGCCTGTTCATCTGAAAGTTTGCTCAAAAGAGGCAGGGACAGGCCCAAGCTACAGTTACGGAAAAAAAAATCACAAAGTGTGTGTGTGGGGTGAAATAAAGCAGGGAAAAAAGCCCATATTTGGCAAAAAAGTAGTCAGAATATTCTGAGTGTGTATTCAGAGCATGAAGCCTCAACCATTTTGAAGTGTTCTTGGATTATCTAGCATCCTAGAAAGGCAGATTTAGGATAATTTCTAAACCATTCTATATCTGCTACACTAAATGGTATTTCTTTAACGTAAAGCATAACTCATTGCAACTTTGTGAGGACTGGTATTACTGTAGCATTTCTTTTTCAGTTTTTTGAAAACAAACACAACATAAAACATTTGCTCAGAACAAACTACCCAGAAGACTTATTAACAAGAAATTGAGAATTGTATGTATAGGTACATACATACATACACTTATGTATACATGTTTAATATATGAACATTATACATATCTAATTGTTATTTATTTTATCACATAAAATTGTTTAAGGACAGTGCAGCTGATTTTGTAAGTATTTTAAGTTTTGTTGAAGTAGTTGGCATCCTTTTTCTATATCTTCCCAGTGAAAGATGTCAGCGTTCTTCAGTGATAGTCTTTTGTTTAAAAACCTCCTTCAGTGTTTTTGTAATACAAATTTCAAACTCTTCAAAATAAAAGAGAAAATTTTTAATCAAGCTGTCACTTTAAAAAAATTTCTACTTAATTGAAGTATCATTATTTCACTGTGAAACAAGAGAAATTAAAAAAAAATCAAAGATGACGGCCAAAAACATTTGTGTGTTCTCTTCTCATCTGCTAGTTATTCCAGAATTGTCATTTGCTGCTTATCATGAAGCAAGATATAATCCTAAGGAATGATATTTTTATAAAAAGATTATTAAAAAAAAAGAATTTGCAATTACATGGTTAAATGGAGTTAGTTATCCACCCAGTGAGCCACGAACATGAATCCTAGTTGAAATCCAGAGTCAAGTTAGCCTTTGTTAGTGAGTTTATAAAATCACAATATCATAAAGGTCTGCAATGGTCTTAACAAAGAGATCATAAGGGATTCCAATATGAATCTTGCTGAAATTCTGCCCTTGAATTAGGGATTTAAAGTTCTGGGAAATATTGGTAAGGAATTAATAGCAAAGCAAGAAATATTTGTCTTGCTTTGCAAATACTCTGGAAGTAATTCATGTCTCAACAGTTACATGCAGAAATGGCTATTGAAAAAAAAAAAAAAAGAAAAAAAAAGAGTGAAAATCATATTTGCTTGCAAATTAACCAGAATGCTGGAAAGTTGGTTTAATCTAAAAATATCTGCTTTTAGTTACAGGAGTATAGAATTAAATTCATATCCTGAACAGGAAAGATAATGAAATTGTCCCATTTATTAACTATACTGCTAGTCTTTTCCTTACAAATACTAGCAAAATATGTGGATTTTATTATAGTTCTTGCCAACCATTTATGAGCTCCCTTGAATAAGGATTCTGTAGTTCATATGAAATAGGAAAATGCGTGCAGTTCTTTATGAAGGAACTCATGCTGTCTTTTAGTCCCTATAGTAAAACATTACATACAAAAGGAATTTAAGTTTCTTCTCTTGTGGTTACTGACACAGATATGCAATCAGTAAATCAACTGATTCACTCACATTTTTATCAGTTCGGTGTAGATAGCAGAAGAAAAGTGTGAGCAAATTCTAAAAGTTGCAGCAACTCGAGGATTTGCAACAAATAATTGCCTCAGAGAGATTATTTGTACCGTGTTATATTTATAGCAATTATACCAAGACATACCATTTTAGTAAGTTCAAAGTCTGGAATTCCACATCAACTCTATTTCTATTATTTCTGTTCAGAATGTTACCAGTGTAAGCCTGAAAAAAGGTTAGAGGAACCTGGGGGTTATGGGGGACAGCAGGATGACCATGAGCCAGCAATGTGCCCTCATGGCTAAGAAGGCCAATGGCATCCTGGAGTGCATCAGAAAGGATATGGTTAGTAGGTCAAGAGAGGTCCTTCTCCCCCTCTACTCTGCCCTGCTGAGACCCCATCTGGAATATTATGTCCAGTTCTGGGCCCCTCAGTTCCAGAAGGACAAAGAACTCCTGGAAAGACCCCAGTGCAGGGACACCAAGATGATGAAGGGAGTGGAACACCTTCCTTATGAGGAGAGGCTGAGGGAGCTGGGCCTCTTTAGCCTGGAGGAGACTGAGCGGTGACCTTATTCATGTTTATAAATATGTAAAGGGCGACAGTCAGGAGGATGGAACCAGGCTCTTCTCAGGGATGGCCAGAGACAGGACAAGGGGTGCAGCTGGAGCAGAGGAAGTTCTATGGGAATATAAGGAGAAATTTCTCACTGTGAGGGTGATGGAGCACTAGACAGACTGCCCAGAGAGGCTGAGGAGTCTCCTTCTCTGGAGACATTCAAACCCCACCTGGATGTGTTCCTGTGTGATTTAGTCTGGGTGATCCTGTGCTTGGCAGGGGGGTTGGACTGGGTGATCTCTCAAGGTCTCTTCCAACTCCTAATGTTCTGTGATTCTGTGACTGCAGGTAAAGAACATCCTACTCCAAATGATGAAGCTGTATGCAAGACAGGGTGTCAAAATAACAATTTTTTTTTAACATCCCAATTACCACGTACCCTTCCCAGACAGATATCTGGAGATAGCTTAGTATCTTCCTGCTAATTTTAAGAAAAGCAAGGCTAGAGTGTTTTTGGGAGAAACGTAATTGTACCAGAGAGGCTTTTTGTTTTAAAAACTACTTTCTGAATTAGCCAAACACAAATATAGGTTCATGTGCACAGCACGTATAGTACTGTCAAATCCGAGATTCATGCTTACAGTGCTTAGAACGTGAAATCCATTGGCAAGATTGATTTCTAAAACCCTAGCAGTGAGTTACAGTTTATGAAACCAGAAATTCTCTAAATCCTACTTTCTAGTTTTCTGAAACATATTTACTGTTTATTACCACATACCTATTGATATGCTTTATATATGTATATATATGTTTTACTAGTTATTATGCTAGTTTTCACAAAAATGTTTATGTTGTTTAGCTGTAACGTTTAAAAATTAATTTGTTTAAAAATATGCAAAATAATTACAGTGAATTAAATTTCTGGTTTTGAAATCAATGTAAATGACATGCTATGTAGTCCTGCTAAAATGCCTGCTTGTATTTGCTTTGGGTACTATAGGCAAAACATCGCTTACATCTATTTTACTTGATGCCAGTGGACAATTTTAATATAAGAGGAATTAGATTGCTGAATATTTTCTATGGCCCAGGCATTTCACTTTCCAGTATTTATAACTGCTGTCAGGGTTTCAGTCACAAGGAGAAATGCTGAAGCTGTTGCTTAGCAAACTCCTTCCTTAATCAGCAGGAAACATATCAGGACATATCAGAAGATGTAATTCAAATTAAGAAATTTAAATCAATGATTTTAAGGATATGATTGTTGGAGCTCCTGATGACATCTCAATACGGGCTAGTGAATATAACAAATTATCCAGATAGACATAAATATCTGCAAACCTGCAGTTATTTTCATTGCTACATCACATAAAACCAGGGTCTTGGATTAATAAACCCGTAGATCAATACAACATTGGCCACATTATAAGAAATTGCTAAGCATCAATGGGAAGAAAGTTTCTAGTCAAAGTAGAAGAAAAAAAGCAATACATTTATTTCCAGGCATCCCCAGAGTCATCGTTACTGGCCATATTTCTGTTTCTTACTTGGTCTCTTGAACAGGCTCCTGCTGGTCCCATATTTAATACTAAAGCTTCCAGTCCCGAGTAACATACTTGAATTAATAATGCAGGGGCAAAGTTTTGACGTTTGCTAATCTGTTTTCAATTGGTTATCCTGAAAATAATGCCTGCTTGCCCTATTAGCAGCTCCAAAGCCTCTAGTGAGCAGGTGGGGCGTTTTCTTTCCAGGAAATGTCAGTTTGATGTCTGGAAGCAGATGTAGTTTTCCCCAACTCGGTGCGGGTCTCTCTTCTAACTTAATAGGAGCTCTAAATAGCTGACAGGTGATAATACATCTAGTCAGCTCAAAGCATACTCTGACTGCACTGCCAGCTAGCAAATGGGAAACTCACTTCTACAATGGTGATCTTAAAGCAATCACCTTTTAGAGCAAGAAATCATATTTTAAAGAACATTGGGATTAGCAAATCAAGGGAGCCACCTTCACCTATGTACGTAATTGGTACAGCAATGGGTATAGAATCATTACTTTGTAAAACAGATGATATATTGGCTATTTGATATTAAAAATAATTTTCAGGGAAGAAGAGATGATTTGAATCTCTGTTGTAGGAAACTCTTAAATGAGGGAGGATAAAGAAGTCTGTATCTAATCTGACCTCTGATGTTGCCTCCAGAGCAAGGATGTAAGCCTAAACCTTTCTCCCAGAAACTCATTTTCACTTACTGAGCATTTTAGGTGGATAAAGTGCAGCTCTATGAGTGCAGTTCTTATGGGCTGAAAGCTTTTTCTCCAGGCTCTGGTACTCTTTTGGTGACTTCTGCAGTGACACTAGCTATTCCAAACCTGCACTATTTAGTTCTTCTGAGAGAAGAGGGGGAGGAGAAGGCAAGGGGAGTTCGTAAATTAGGGTTTTTTTCACTTGCTCTTGGTCCTACAGTCTCCCTACAGTCTTCCCTGGTCTCTGAGAGAACCATCTGTTCCTCTCACCTTCCAATTTTTCCCAGCAGTTGGTCCAGCATTTAGAAAGCAATATTTTCTTCTAGAATTCATTCTCTGAGAGTTGCACTGCGGAGGATGCTCAGCTAATATCCAACATTCATTCCTTCTTCAGCTAGTTCTTGGTGTATGTTATTGCAAACTGTGTACTCTAAAGTGAATATTTGATCTCATGCTGAGATGCTGTCTAACTCCAGGTTACAGTCAATTCTTGGTTTGACTCATAGCCCACTTAGAAATCAAAAAATCCATTTTGGGGTTACCAATACAGCACATGAAAGCAAAGGAGACTGAAATCTGAGGCAGTTGTTCTAGCACCTTTGATATATAGGAGTGACAGTGTAGTGATCAGATTCAGGAAAATTTCTGCAAGGAAAGCATGCAAGGATGAGGGGCTGTTTGAGTGAGCTAAAGAAAATCCCATGGGAATGTAGGATGTAGAAGGTGTGAGAGTTAAGCTGTGTGGTAGATGTGCTGATGTTCTTCAAGGATGGTAACTGGCATCCACAATCACAGAAGATCCCTATCTCTGAGGCCAAAGCAGTTCTAATATGAAAAGAGGAAAATGGAGTATTTATATCTATGGAGATGTTGCGTTGTGCACGTTCTGCACCATCATCTCAGTCTTCTGGGGCTGCCTGCAAGACCATTCCCAAAAACTGAGTAATGACCAAGACGATCTATGAGAAATGATACGGACACAGTTTAAGGATCTGCAGATCTTACATTTCCTCCTGAAGTGCAACAGTTTTCACTCTCTTTCACTTAGTAAAGAAGATGCGCCCTGTATCCCTTTGCCTTCCTTGATGTAACCTGGCAGTCTGAAGTATGAGGGTTTAGCCCTTTGTACATTTGCAGTTGTACAAAATGTAAACTTCATTTTCATGAGCTTGCTCTGGCATGTAATCATTTCCAATATATTATATACTCTTAAAAGTGGTAACATTCCTTAATATATCATAAGATATTATATCAAAAGAAAAAAGAAATGTTAGCTCAGTTTGTGGTACCCTTTCTGGGTGAGAAATATCTTTGAGATTTACTACATACAAAGAACCACAAGCCATAAGAAGCAACTATTTAAACTTCAGACCTGCAAATATTCAATTAGATGCTTTTTGTCATCAGAAAAATCAAATTAATTTGACTGTATGGTGGATAAATCATTTGCCAACCTCCACTTTTTAGAACATCCGTGATTTTTGAGCTGTGTAAAGTGATATTCTGAATAACTCACCAAACAGATGGCTCTGGCAGTCGGCATTGTGTACTGCAGGAATGTAGATTGTGTACATGGATAATAGACAGACAGACTGACTGACCAACCGACTGACCAACTTTATTTGCTAAGCCTGGGATTCCAGGAAGAAAAATTACTGGCAAGTTAAAAAACTCCTGAAAAACAAGATTTAAAATAGAAAGGCTGACACAACTCTAACAATAGCAACGTGAATGGCGACATTGTCATTCTGAATGGAGATCTGCTTGAGTCAAATTGAATAACAATGCTCTTTTTCTTCATTAAGGCCATTAAAATCTGTAAGGCTATGGGACCTGGATAGACATAAAGGTTTTAAAAAGCAATGAGGAGAGACTAATGCTCATTGCTGCATACTTACTTGAAGAGCCCAATTAAGTAAAAGTTTGTGCTAATCTGTGCTCTCTGAAAAAAATCTAAGCAGAAAAGTCTCCTTTTTGCTGTTGTGTTGGTTCAGATAAAACCCCTACAATCTTTTTCTCAGTATCACCATATAAATATTACGAATTTCTTTTGGAGTGCAAAATGATTTGTACTATTGAAACCGAAGATACATGTTATTTGTGCATAACATCAAAATAGAAGAATTTGCCAAGATTCTTTCTCTGTGCCTCACTCTGCTCTTTCAGTAGAGGGTCTCTGGGAATACTGCAGTTTTCTACTGGTTTTTGGAAGTGCTAATATTAGTACAAAATTTGATAAGAATTATTTAAGAACCTAATTGCATGCTCTCTATTTGGCATTTGAATTTTGCATCTTTGGAATTCGTCTTTTCAGAGTGCTTTATTTAGTTTCTATTAATACCCTGTAATTTAATAATTGTAGTGGGAGGCTAAGGAGAATATGGAACAAGGAAAGATTTGCATATTTCTTTGAGTAGTTTGTGATAGGCTCTGACCTTTTTTTTTAGGCTGATCTGAAAAAGCAGTTTTGTTAAGGCTGGCGTGAACACCACAGAGCATGGAGAGACCAGATAGGGAGACTATTCATCCTTTATTTCATTCATTTGTCATATGACTAAGGGAAGGCTGAATCAATCAATCAAAGCTCCGCAAAACAGTATTAAGCAATGTAATTCTGGATTAAATCTTGCTTTCAATGTAGATATCAGCCTGAAGAAAAGATCTTTAAAATAAATCTTACCATGAAAGCAGAAAAAAAAATTGCTTTTTCTGTTGCCTTAAGACTATTCTGAAAAGCACATCAAGAAAAAAAAAATGTGGCTGTGACTTCATGTTTGAGTTTTTGCCTGTTAAAACATATTACTACAGGCCTCTGTTTTTTGCACTTGTAACCCAAGTAAGAAAATGGCATGCAAGAAAGAAATCTTCTGGAAAGATTGGCTAATGGCTACGTAAACAGCAAATGCTTGCCACATATGGGCATTAGGAGTTTTTATTGCAAAAACTCTGACTACAGTGAACAGGGTAGAGCTCTGAAATGTGGTAGCAAGGCAGATCTTTTGGCTGAGGCTCAGAATTAGTTTGGCAATGGCTTTACCAGAGGCTTTAGGACATTTTACTCAGGGTCTGTGTGGAAAATAAAAGGACTACAGCAACCAAAAGTCGAGGCTGTACTGTGCTGCTTGGGTCTTCTGCAAGGGGCTGTCATGATGTGAATGAAGGGAATGCATAATCCACAAAACAAGGTTGAAGCAGACTCACCTCAAGCATTTGCATGTAGGCATGGAAATACCTGTGAGGAACCATTATGAGGAACCCATCATGGGTAATGAACCAACTGAGAGCTTATGGGAATGTGACACATCATAGTGAATGTCTTCTGTAGGCTGCCTTGTCAGGAAAAACAAGTGATGAGGCCTTCTACAGAAAGCTAGAGGTAACCTTGTGTTCACAGACCCTGGTCCCTATGGGGAATTTTAACCACTCCAGTATCTGCTGGAGAGACATCATAGCAGGACAAATGGAGATGCTAGGAGACCATTGATGACAACTTCACGACAAAAGTGATAGAGGAAGCAGTGAGGGAGGGTGGTTTGCTCCATTTCACACTTAAAAACAAGGAAGGGCATGCTGGGGATGCAAAGGTCAAAGGCAGCCATGGCTGCAGTGACTAAGAAATGGTGGAGTTTAGGAACTGGAGAAGAGGTAACAGGGCAAAGCAAAACAAGATCACAACTCTAGATTCCAGAAGAGAAAATTTTAGCATCTTCAGGGGACTGCTTGAAAGATTACTATGGGATAGGGCACCAAAGGAAAGAGGTTAATATTCAAGAATCATTTCCTCCAAGTTCAAGATCCCAAAGATCAGAAAAATTCCAGGCAGCCTGCAAGGATGAGCAAGGAGCTTGTGTCCAAACTCGAACATCAAAAGGAGGTATAGACAAGACGGCAACAGGAACAGATAACCTGAGAGGACTATAGAGACTCTGTACAAATATTCAGGGGCAGAGTGAGGAAAACCAAAGGACATCTGTATCAGGATCAGGTGAGGGATGTCAAAGGCTAGATGAAGGTCTTCTACAAGTGTCTCTGTAGCAAAATCAAGACTGAGGAAAACATGGGCCCACTGCTGAATAGGGCCAACCTGGTGACATGGGATATGGAAAAGACTGAGGTACTGAATGCGTTCTTTGCTTCAGGCCTTAGCAAGAATGGTCTTCATTCATGCAAGGCTCTGGTCATCGGGGGGAAAGACAAGGAAGCAAGGAAGTTTTACCCTTGCTGAAAGAGGATGAGATATGAGAATATGGAAGCTTGGCATATATCGGTTCATGACCATGATAGATGCATTCACAAGTGCTGAGGGAATGCCTGATGTCATTGCAAGACAACTCTCAACTCTGATTGATCATGGCAATTGGAAAAGGTTCCTGAGGGCTACAGGAGAGCAAATATCACTCCTGTTTTCAAGAAGGGGAAGAAGGAGGACCCAGGGAACTACAGGCTGGCCAGCTTTACCTTGATCACCTCCCAGCTTCTTGCACATGTCCATTTGCCGGTGGGGTAGTGAGAGAAGAAGAAAAGGCCTCAACTCTGTGTAAGTACTGCTCAACAATAACAAAACCATGTCTGTTATCAACACTGTTATCAGCACAAATCCAAAACACTGCCCTAGACTAGCTACTGTGAAGAAAATTAACTCTATCCCAGCCAAAGCCAGCACATTCATATAGGCCAGTTAGTTAATTCTCACAGAAGACATAAATGTTTTCCCAAGATTCAACCCTTGACAAAATACTAAATCCTTATATGACAAAGATGTATTTGTTGCTAAGTATGTGCCAGCTTCCAACTGTTGAGGAGGTTTTTTTGCTACCAGATATAAAAACTATTGAAAAATATGTCTTGGCAAAAGGGAAAGAAATGCAAAGGGATTTAATGATTTAATTGAGTGGTATGCATTATCTCTTCAATTCTGATTTAGCATTTTTATTTCAGCTTTTCTATTCATCACCTGACTCCGTGGCCACATTCTCTGAAAGAAGATGTTGGCTTTTTAGGAAATTATAAGCTTTGTTCAATGTTTGGAATTTGACTAAAGGCTGAATAAGGATTACTTGCATGAGAGACGTTTTATTGCAACAGCTTCCCAGATGTGTGGGTATGTTTGCATGTTTCAGGAGCATTGTATGAGGATATGATCTCATATTCTGTTGTGAAATCCCAGTTTTTGCAGATTCTCAGAGCTCAAGAAATTTTTGCCTCAAATCCATCAGTAGAAATAATACTGTTCTCTAGCAAACAGTCTTGGACAGATTGCAGAAATCTGTTGAATATTAATTCCATTAAGGCTGAACATTCTACTAAAATAATTGCAATACTATGTAAAAATAATGTCATGAATTTATTTCAGAAGAGATGCCATGAAATGTATAGAAACAGGTAAGTAATAATTTGAATAACACAGTGAAGCTTTTAATAATTTAATTGTATATTCAAGGGTAGTATAGGTACACACTTGAGAAGAGAAGGTGGCATATCTATATATATATATATATATATACTAACATAAATGTGTATCTATGAGTGCATGTGTGGATGTTGCAGACACACACACATAAACATGACATAAACATGACTGGTGAACTGGAAAATAAAGCAGAAAATAAACTGGTCTTGGACAGCCAGGCTGCAGATGTCCTATCTGTGCTTGTCTGGGTTACCAGTTTTCCGAATTCCTGCACCCACGTGCACTCTACCTGTTTGCACCTCTATTTCCTGGTAAGTGGGTTTTAGCTGGACAGAATTATGATGGGACACATGTTGATCCAGACCAGTGCCTCATCTGGACATTTGGGGAAGCTGGTTGCTGGAGCATGGTGTAACATGATAAATTAGTGAGGAAGTACAGATGCAGTGGCTATGTCCTCACTGTGATTGGAGCCAGTAAAGAAGTTAGAATATTAGGAAAGAATGATGGTGCCTGTTCTCTGTTTGCTGCACAGATTTTAAGGAAAATAAACCTTTTCAATTTTTTTTTTCTTTTCTTGCTCAATATTTCTCTCTATCCATTCTCATGTGGCCCATCAGCCATGTGGATATTTTGCAGAAAGAATAAAGACAGATATATGAGTAGGAAGGGAGAGAGAACTCAGTATAACTACTTTTCCCTTTCATATATATCTTTTCTTGCGGTATATTTCCCCTCAAGAACATTCACAGGGTGAAAACAACATAAGGGCTACTGAAAATATGTAGCAATGTACTGCATGCTTCTTATCTTCATTAATTCAAGGCAGATAGCATTTCAATGCAAAATATCCCTCAATATCACTACAAAAAAAGTGGAAATACAAGATGAGCAATGCAGAATTTGTTTCAATGATCTTAGCGTGACGTTCAGTGCAATGCAAGGGTCTAGGGCATAAACGTTCAGAGGCATTCAGTTTTCTCACCCTGCCAGGTAAAGACTTCAAGAGAAGGCTCTTGTGGAATGGCTAATCTGCTTTTCCAAACCAGATAGACACTATTTCTAATCCCTAGTTGCAGAGTGCAACCACTGTGGGGGAACTACTTGCTGTTCTCATACAGTGTGGGGCTGGGTATTAATCTTAGCATAAAACAAGTTTTGTGGGAACCTAAGAACTTGTCTGCAAGAGCAGCAATTGAAGGGAGATATCACCCACCACACAGGCACTTCACCTGCCATGAGATCTGAGATATCAACAAGTGCATATATGCTCTGTTGAGAAGCTGGCAAGAAAGCAGTAGTATTGGCATCAGCAGTGAGTACAGAAACCATGAATAGTCCTGCCTCTTTGTTGCAGTCCAAAGTGAGTATGTTTGTGTGATGCTGAAAGACTCTAAGACCCTGCTGGAGTATTCCAAGTACTCACTGCTTACAGGTACAATCCTTGATCCTGTGCTTTTTGGATGTCAGGGATTCCATTAAATTTGGTGGGGTTATGAAACAAAAAAAAATCTCTTTTATTTCATGCTGTATCAAGTGAAGATTTGGGTATCTGACTGTCCAGTCTCAGACATTTTATTAAAAGATTGGTTCAGGATTCCCTGTGCTTCTTGCTTTTTTTTTTTTTTCTAGGAAGACCAGTTGCAGTGACCAAAATCAATCACCATTTCTAGATTCCTGGCACACATATGTAAATACTAAACGCTTTCTTTCATGCTCCTATTGTAATTATGTGCTAAAAAGGAGAACACAACCCAAAATGCAGAAGCCCCATGTCTTCAGATGCAAACACTGTTGCAAACGAACCGTCTACCTGCATAGAGAGAAAAGATCCAGACGTGGATTCACAGCATGTAGCCTGGCTTTGCTTCTATGTATGAGAAAGCTTGCTATAAAACCAAAATCAAATTACAGAAGATAGTTACCATTAAATTCATCTCTGCACCATCTAATTTCATTTTCAGATGTTTGCATAGTTTATCTTAGGTAATGAAGAATGTTGACACAGCAGATCATGTTGCTCAGAGAGGAACTCAACTCTGCTGGCTTTAAAATGGTTGTCTTCAAAACATGCCAGGGTAGGACGACATGAATGGAAGAACAAGCCAGTCTTCTGGCTGCAAATTGGCATTGGAAAGCTTTATGTTAGTGTTAGGGTTTCAAGGTTGCGTTGCCAAAGAAGGGCAAAGATGCTAAGAGCGTGAGAAAAGCTTTCTTTTGTGAATATTTAATTCCTTATGAAAGAAAAGTTACCTAAGAAAGGAAGTGATTCTTTTTCATCATGTCAGGCAGCATGTTAATGTCAGGATAGCCAAGTGCATTTACAATGTGGTTTGTTCTAAAAGTACCAATTTATTTGTAATACAGTATTATTTCAGTAGTCTTGTTTCAGGCTGCTATTTTTATGTCAGGGAATCCAAATTAGGAACATTGTGAAGTCTGAGATGTTTCTAGTAATTTACACAAGATATTCTTTTTTTCTAATTCCTTTATGATCGTTCCAAGGGCTTAAAATTTGCTTTTATTCTGCAGAAGATTAGAATTCAGTATTACAAATGTATTCATTGGGTCTGCTATACAAGGCTGCTAGGACAAGATACCACCTGGGTGATGTTGCTTGCTTTGAGTGAAACATATTCCCAGGACAAAGTGCCAGGACAAATAATTCAACTTTTCTATCATGTGGGTACCCAAAATGTGTCTGATGTGCCACTTTTAAACCCATGAAACCACTTCAAAGACAACTTCTTAAATGTGGCCATCCTCAGAAGACTTATCTGCTTGTTACAACTCCTGCGTGTCATCCCACAAAGCCTGAAAGCCCAGGGAGTCCTAGAGTTGTACCTGCAGGAGCCAAGATATGCTCCAGATTCTGCTGTCAGTCCTGCAGCAGGACCTGCTCCAAGTGCCATTGGCACAGGTGAGACATTCAGCCATCCCCAGGACAGCAGGGCTCCATCACGTGCAACAGTTACTTGGGAAGACAAACGTCAGCATTCTGAACTCCCTCCCTTCTTCTTCCCCCAGCTTTACATGTTGAGAATGATGTCATAAGGTATGCAATATCCTTTTGGTCAGCTGTGGTCAGCTGTCCTAGCTGTGTCCCCTCCCAGCTCCTTGCCCACCCCCAACCTGCTCACTGGTGGGGCGGTGATGAGACAGAAAAGCCCTTGGCTCTGTGTAAGCGCTGCTCAGCACTAACAAAAACAACCCTGTGTTATCAGCACTGTTATCAACATACATTCAAAACATATCCCCATACCAGCTACTACGAAGAAAATTAACTCTACCCCAGCCAAAACCAGCACAAGCCTTCACTCTGATGTACCCACCATTAAGCAGTCCCCCTGGAACAAAGTTCAGGACCTCCTTTTCTCTCCCATTGGAACCTCAGCTCTTCAGTGATCCTACAATTTGCTACTTTGCAGCTGATAAATTTCTTCTTGGAAAACCGAATTCAGGATCACGTGCTCAGAGCTTTCTCAGCCTTTCTAAATTAAGTCAGTCATCTCCCATGTGTTAACTAGATGATTTAGAGGCTACTCCACAATTAATTTTACCCTGGAAACAGGAGAGATGAATATTCTCTTGAGAAAAATCCAAGGAGTTTTACTTTAGTTTAGGTGTGAGGAATAGCTGCTACAGCAATAGCTGCTACAGGGAGAATGTGAATTTATACTCATTACATTATGTGCACATTGCATGTATATTGCATTATGTTATGTATTGTATGGTACTGTGTTGTGTTATTACAGAGAGCGTATTCCAACAGCAGTGGTACTGTACAGCATTATACAGCAGAAAATTGAGCAATAGCACTTCCAGGACCCACAAGAAAACTGAAGATAGCATCTTCCCATATTTCTACTAATGTTTATTAATCCCACACCAATGAGACCACCCTTTATTGGCAAATGCAGTTATCTCACTTGGCATCTGAGAAGCTTAAACACTAACCAGTCCGTGGCTTTTTCTTCTCTCTAATACACAGAGGATTATCCTCGTGAAGGGCTACAGAAATAGAAAATGCAATGGCTTTGCTTTAACTACACTAAGCTTGTCTTCCCCCCCCCCCCCCCTTTTTTTTTTTCCTGGCAAGGGTTTTAAGCATCAGTGTTGCATCCATATTAAGTGTGAATTCCCTGGTGTAAATCCCATTAAGGTTAACAGAATTTTACTTTTACTGCTCAATAGATTTCAAAGTGGATTAACTTGTGAGAAATACATAACCAGCCATAAGGCAGAGAACACAGTCCTATATCAGAATACATACACTGTAGCTAAGATATGGGAAGTGCTAATGGAGGCACGATTAAGCAGACTCATTATATGCAAAGAAATAGAATATTTTCAATTTGTGACTTAGTTACTTCTTACTTATTATTAAAGTATCATTTGTGGGTTTTTTGCTTTCTTTTCTCACTTTAAAATTCCATTCTTCAAGCTTTTGTGCTTCTGGATTTGAAATAATAATAAATGATTTGAGACATCAGCATTTCCAACCTGTTAGGTCACCTTGCAATTTTACAAACACAGTAATTGCTGGACTTGTCATGGGAACAGGACTATGAGAGAGTTGGTGCTCCACTGCATGTATTTTAAGAGGATCATAGAATCATATTTTAAGAGAGTCCCATGACTTTGCTTCACATGCACAATGCTGTACATGTTCACACTCTATGGAACTGAAGTTGGTTTATAGGATTAAGTACAAGTTTCTTCTTAAGTTACCGTGTGTGTTTCTCAAGAGCTTTCAGAGACTCAGGTGACTCCAGTTGCCTTTCTCCAAGCGCTGTTACATTGGATTTGCCAGCTTCAAAAGAAATGCTCAAGGTAGAGGCAATTTTTTTACATTGGAGGCAGGCAACTCTCCTGAACTTCTGGTCATTGGTGCTGCTCTGAAGTCAAGGTAAGGTTATGTCTCTGTGGGCTGGCAGCCTTCCCCCTGACCCTCTATGGGACAATGCCACTCGTAATGGGTGAGGGCCAGCCACCTCTTCTCAACCCCAAATTTAACTAACAAAAGCAGACAAATGCTCACCTGTTTCTCTGTTTCTGCTAGAATTCTTTGCTTGTGCCCATTGTTCACACCCCTCTGTACATCTCACTTTTTATTCTTGTTGCTGGTGTGATGAGTTGGGAAACCTGCTGCTGTAGAACTGCAAATTGCAGCCAAGGCTGTGAAGCAGCAGACTATCTGAGTATTAGTTACGTTCAGGAGACTGACCGCAAATGTCATTACAGGTTTCCGTATTTATTATCTCTGAAAATTCGTATCCAACTAGAATATGAATTTTATTTTTTATTTACATGCCAGCCCTGCAACTCTGCCTGTGATCTGAAAGTCAAGCTGTCATCTTTTGCTTTTAATGATTTTTTTTTTGCAACAGAAACTCACGTTACAATATTGCTGCTAACTGGAGCCAGCATAGGGCTGAAGCTGTTTTTATAGCTCTGTTGCTTCTGCAAAGAGCTGAAGTGAAAATGGAAAGAAGTAAAAAAGAAAAAAAAAACCCAAAGAATTCTTTTTAGAAATGAATAGTTATGATCCTAAGTAGCCACAGGGAAAACCAGTGGTTCAAAACCATGTAATGGTATTTTTTAATGACTTTAACTGTACTTCTAATGTTTAATGGCAATAAACATGTGATGGCATCGATCTAAACAGGCAAGGTGACTTATTCCTCTCTACTGCATGCAACACCTTAAAATTGAAGAGCAACTTAAATATGATTCATTCATGCTAAGAAGAGTTAGATAGGAGGCTAAAGAGAATTGTCACTCAAGATTTCAGCCCATAGCTTTCTTGGAAGGACCCAAACTGGCCCTGTTTGCTTTACCTCCCAGTGCTCCAGGTCATGCTTGATTTCATCTTCTACTTCAGTATTTGTCAGTTGCCAGCTATACAAAATCACGGAATTAGAGGGGTTGGAAGGGACCTCCAGAGACAATCGAGTCCAACGCCCCTGCCAGAGCAGGTTCCCTAGAGCAGATGAACACCTGTATTTATAACACCACCTAAAAATGCTTTCCCTTAAGAATCTCTTGTAGTTTTGTCTTTCCTCTGTGATTAGAACTTGCAGTTGGTTTTGAAATCCTGTCTTTATTCAGTCTGGAGCTTTTTGCCCAGGGTGAGTTTGGCTGCTCTGCTTCTGAAACTGCCAGATGTAACGTATATTTACTGCTGCACTTTTAACAACAAGTGGCACATAATTTTTCAATAGCCTTTTAAAAAAATAGTAGATAAATAATGGTTGCAAAAGGGGTTCAGTATTATCCTAATTTTCAAGATGAGGAAACTGAGGCAGGTGACTAAGGCAATTTATTACCATCCAATACCACAGTTGCAAAGTGTGTTCAGGGCATTTACCAAAAAGCAATGTACAGTTGTAGAAGTGGACATATCAAAACCCATTAATTTAAATGATCATCTGGTTTAGTCTTTGCTAATTTTTTCTTTCCCACAGGAAGCATTCACTATCTCATTGCAGTGTGTTACTGAGACGTTATACAGTGGCTGCCTCTGCTGTGCAGTACATTTGTGCACCTTCAGGAACAGTGCTACAAGTTAAATTTAGGAAGCATGGGTTTATCTTGGAGAGCTGGGTTACAGCAGCTTTTTGTTTATCTGCTGTATAAGTATCTTGAAGAATAATTGTGAAGGATACTTCGTGTGGTCAGGGGTTTTTTTTGGTTTAACAACATGCTGGTTCTTAGGGTTTGGTTTTCTTAGGGATTTTTTGGTTTTTTTTTTTTTTCAATGAAATACTTTTGGCATTGTTTCCTGTACTTCCCACTACCCAGTCCCACTTCTGACACGTCTCAGTGCTGATGAGCCTTTGAGAAGCCACAAGTACTTGATGAAACAAGGAAAATTTTGGTGAGATAGTCTCCATGTGCAAAACCTGCAGAGACCAGGAGCACAACGCAGAGGAAAAAAAATAGTTTCACTTGGAATGTTCTCTAAACCATCGAAGGTCAATATTTTTTTTCTTTACATGAACAGAATCAGTAATAGCAAAGCTTAAATATGTGTATTATTTAAATCTATTTGTTAATGGATTATTTTATATAGTTCAGCTCTATGGATATGTTGTGGGTTTTTTTCCACAGATCCTGCCAAGAGAGTTTCCATTCTGGGGCTTCCTGCTTATTTCTTCCAGCTGCTTCTCTTTCTTATCCCTTCTGTTGTTATTCTCCTCCTGTCTCCTTGTTTTCACTACTGATGGAGGAGAAGCTTGGTTAGACTTTGAAATCATAATATAAATGTTCTTGGCAATTGTTTCTTTCTATACTCTTTATAATTATTCCCTAGTGATTCCAATTGTATTTTCCAGTTGGAGACTATCACAGAGGACTGCATTGTTCAGTCAGAATGGTAAAGGTGCAAATATTCATTTAAGAGGATTCATAAGGACTGTATTTGATATTGGGACACAGCAGGAATAACACAGTGGCTAAAGCACTGTTGACTGTGTTGACCAGAGGGATGCAGGAAGGAAAACTCTTTAAATGAGTCTTCAGTTCCTGTCTAGAATTACTCCTGAAAGCCTGTCTGCAACACAAAACCTCCTGCCAACCTCACCTTGCCAGTTCACCATCAGCAATAATGGGATTTGTGGGACTTGTTGACCCAACTTTCTTCAACAGTGTGGTATTAAATGCATGAGATGTATGTGTGCGTGCGTGCATGTTTCTGTGTGTATTTGAATCCAGGATGGTATTGATGACAGATAGTTTTAAAAGAAAAAAATGTTGTTCCATGTCTGTGTGAGTCGTCTGACTACCTGTTCCTCTGATGGCATCAATCTTAGTCTTCTCAGGAGCAAATCGGTCCTCCCTCCCTGCAACAACAACAACTGGCGTGGAGGCAGCCGAGTGCCGTTTTCTCACATGTGAAAGTATTTGTGGAATGAAGTCCTTTGTTTGTTTATTTGTTTGTCTCTGTGTGTGTGTGTGTGTGTGTGTGTGAGTGTGTGTGTTTGTTTTCTCTACTTTTGGAACATATTAGAAAGCATCCTGCTCTTGTTATTTCTTTTGAATAGTCTATTTTCTGTAGAAAGTAATATCCACATGGTAAACTCCTATTCATCAAGACTGTGCCAAATATGTGCCATTTTAAAGCTAAATATATGTTATTTTATTTTACTTTAAAGCAAGCCAAAATACATATGAAGAACATAGCTCTGGATGGTGTTGGTCCTATTTTCAAATGAGCATTTACTCTGTGAGGCACTTCTGTGCAGCAAGCTGAGTCGGTAAGGCACTGCTTTACGAAAGCACTGCAGAAAGCAGTTCTTCCTCCTCTCACCGTGAACTTACCTTTTAATTGTAAAAATGTGTATTTTTCTTGGCAAAGCATGACCTTGTGAGCCTAATGCAGCCATACCTGGCTCCTTAGTGCTCCCCTCTCACTTGCATTTTAAGAGCGTTTCTCCAGGGGACGTAAAGATAGCAAGAAAGTGTTTGGTTGGGGAGAAATAAAGTGTTATTACTCCAAGCTTCTGTGTCAACTCTTATCTCCTTCTGTAGGTATGACTGGCTGATGCACAGGAGTGTATTGTTAGTCCTATTCTTCTTATGTCTTGATGGGTGCTAGTAAATCTTTCCTCTTGTCCTGGACTGGTGATATTTTTCTTCCTTGGCTTGGTCAGGATAAGAAAAATTTCTTAAACAAGCTCCTCTCCCATTCCTCTGCTATACACCAAAACAAGGACCCACTTCAGGCCAGAATATTCCTGGATATGGGGATATTCCTGGAGTTACAGGAATATGTGGTAAATTTATTCCTTTTCCATTATTTTGCTTTATAAAATGTTAAAAATTGCTCTTTCTCTTTTTGTAAGGATCACATTTTACTTATCTGGCTCAACACTTCCTTTTCTAAAAGATAAATTAAAAGAATGTTACTGAGCAACCATGTTAGTAAATGCTGAGAGTAAAAAACTGTATATATGGCATGTCCAAATAAAGGATGTGTTATGAGGTTTATAAATTGAAAAGAGTTTTATAAAGTATTGAGAGTAATCCAAACCAGCAGTAATTTCTCTTTGATCGCATGGAAAACAGTTCTACATGACCTGCAAGCTTACTGGCTATGGGGAACCCAGTAACTGAAACTAGGAATAATTTAGCAGTTTCATATTTTACTTGGACATCTGAACTGAGCTTTGCTTGCAAATACAACATGGTTCTGTAAACAGAGCCAGGTCAAGTCACTCTGGCTAATGATTTGTTTATTTAGAATATGAGCTTGGTCTCCCTGAAACAGTCTGAAAATTCATCCTAGGTTTTCTGTATAATCTCAGCTGGGAAAGACATTTTTTAGTCTTCACACAAGAGCGTAGAATTTGGGGGTTTTAGTGTTGAAATGTTATTGGCCTTTATTGTCAAATATTAAACTTCTGATATACTTCTAATTAAATAAATGTTTATTTTTTATTCCAGCATTTACCCATCAAAAGTCAAAGAAAGCTGATTTTCAAGTATTAGTAACTTCCTCGATGAGAGAGTGGAAAAGAAAATCATCTCCACCGCTCTGATCAGAAAGTAGCCAGTGAAGTCTGAAGAAAGCAAGTTCCAACACCCTTCTGTAGGGAAAGAGTATTACATTTAAGAGTAAGAAGGACACGGGACTCTTGATCTTGAAGACCTCCTCTACCTAAGAGATCAAAATAAATGTGAAAATCAGCAGGTTATATAATTAGACCATTTTTGAAAAAACTTAAGTTATCTATTTGCATATGATAGGGTGAATCTGTGTGTGATGTAGGTAATGAATGCAAAGTTTCTCTTTTTTAGGTGATTTCCCTTTAACATCTATAAGTGACGAATCTTTCCTCTGACAGTCTTCCTGTAAATGGAGAGGTGACATCCTTTAGCAAATATTCAGCAAATAATTCCAGAATTCAGAGCCTAAAAGAGTAAATGGCACCTCTGATTTTTTTTAATGGGTGTAGTGGTACCTCTGTGCCTGAAACTGGTGTAAATATCTTGTATAGGTATAGAAGACTATAGGCAGAGCTTGTTCCTTTTGTCCTGGAAGCATGGCTGACAACTGAGCCAAGAAAATTGTTAAGGAATATTATTTTCAGAGTCTTCCTTCCCATTGCCACACAGGCACACCGGCAGCTGGTTCAGCATCCATCCCACCTGGAGGGAGAGGCAAGAGGGACCTGCTAAAATAGAAGTGCTGCTTAGGGAGAAGTGTCTATCCACCACCAGCTGCTGCCCTTGGGGAGTTTCCAACTGCCCATCCCCAGCTGTCCATGCCCCTGCTGCCAAAACAAAGTGCTTAAGCAGCTGGCAGAAGGAAATCAATCGATTATCAGTTCTGAGATTGACAGTCACCTACCAGGTTATCAGTCAAGAACACCCCTGCTGATCAGTTTGAAGGTGCAAGCGTGTTGCGTATGAACAACTGATGTCACAGCTTTGAGGTAAGCTGGGTGCAGAGGAAAATTTGGAGAAGAGCTGAAACATTTATTGCTGCTGCTGCATGGATCCCACCTGCTTTCCCTCAGTGGGAATAGTATGGTAATTGGGAGGCTGCTTCTTTCCTCTTCATCCTTTTTTACACAAAGGTACAAGATAGTCTTCTGAATAGATGCTACTTCAGGACATGACTCCATCTAGTTACTGGAAGGAGGGTACGCTTGTTCCCCTCTGCCTCTTTGAGTCTTTTTTCAATATTCTAATTGTTATTTATTCTTTATTTTCCCCTTATGTTTTATTATTAGCTATAATTTTCTGTTATTATATTTCTATCATTTTCTAAAAAATCTCCTGCCATGCTCTTGACCTTGTAAATAATGCTTTCCAAGAGCAAACACCCTAAGTAAAGCAACTAACACTAACCCAATACCCTAAGTAAAGCAACTAACACTAACCCGAGTGGTTTACTCTCCCTTACCCTCCCCAGGCAGGACCGTGCATCCATCAGCTATTACCACTGCCAGACCTTTGTGGATGGTTCACCACCAGCTCCTCAGCTCCCCCTTCCCCAGCACATAAGTGTGAAACTATATCAAGGACTGAGTCCTGTTTTGCGTTTGCCGAGCCAGCTGCAGCCCACAGCTGGCTGGTCACCTCCTCTGCCTTGTCAAGCTGTATTTGTTCCGGCTCTGAACCTATTAGCATCCACTATTTGGAGTGGCATTTAACTTACCCTCAGCAGGCATCTGCCCTCTCTTTCCACTTCTTCCAGCCCCATGGGAGAGTGTGGCTGTTTGTCCATCTCTGCTCAAGTGAGCAGCAGCTCCCACACTTCCAAGTTGCCTGGCCTGGGTGCTGGGCACATCCCCCTGTCCCCAAATCCAAACCTTGCTAGCTGCTAGCCACAGAGCATTTTTATCTATGAAAACTTATGGTCATTTTAATGTTTCTTGATACCAGCTTGCTCTACAAGGAATGAACTTGTGTTTAGTGGAATGACAATATGTCACTCCAGATCTGCAAAAGACAGTGTAAGGTCAGTGAAGAGAAGCCTTCCCTTTTCAATAGTTGGTTTCTATGTATAAATTGGCACTTGATGCTCATCAAAGAACAAGAAATATTGGATATGCTCTAAATGTCCATTGTATTTTTGAGCCAACTACCTGATGGAAGTCATCACTTATATGTAAATGAACTGTCAATGGCTTGCCTCCGTTGGCAGTCGCTGGACTGTGAAGGGTATGTCTTAATAAGAAGCAAAGCTTTTCACAGGCTTTGATTTACTGGAAATAAAATAGAAAAGTCCTCTGAGACTACAAAGGACACTTGTTTCAGATAAAATGTCTAGACAGTAGCAATATATTTGGGGCTTTTATTATAGCAAAACTGCAAATTAGAATAGAGTGCTGAGAAAGTTCCTATGACCCAGCTGAGTTCAAAAACACTGTTTCAGACTGATCCTTGAAACACTTACACTCAAATTAAGTTCATGAGCATTCAGAAAAGGAAAGAAAAGATGTGCAAGGTCAACGTTCAGGTTTGGTAGAACTCTCGAGCTGCCCAGATTTTACATTCTCTCTGACAAGGAGGGATTTGCAATTCAGCTGTGATTTAAATCAGTTAAAGAAAACACAAATCATGCGTTGTGCTTCACTGCATTAGATAACAGCCTGCTTTACAGCCCACCGCTGTATGACGGCTGTTTATTTATTTATTTATTGTTATTATTTTGATTATTGAGAATAAAACACAGAAGAGAGATTAGTCCTGTGAGATGTTGCATTTCAAAATGAAACTGAAGCGTGCTGTGGCTGAGACATGCCTGTCTCTTCTTTTCAGGAAGGCAAATCATAGGGCTTTTTTGATAGAGTTGTGTGAGAATTTCAGATCTGGTTTACAGTGATCTTTGTCATTGGCAGTTTTTTAGAATATTTGGAATCTTTACTGAATTTAAATTATTATTACTACTATTAATAATTATTAATAATAATAACAATCACATTTAAGAATCATTAATAATAATTTAACATTTCTTATTAAATAATGAAATAATTATTGTTAGTTATTATTTAATAATAATAATAATAATAATAATAATAATAATAATAATAATAATAATAATAATAATAATAATAATAATAATAATAATAATAATGCTGGGGTGAATCTATACATTCTATCAGTCTATGTAACCTGTGCTCAGTATTTTTGCACAGGAGGATTTATGTGCCATGAATACAATATGTGAGAACCTAGGTACTTAAATTAGAACCTCAGTTGCCTGTGTGGCTAATGGAGAGTCCAGCAAGCAGTGCAGTGAAGCATCATTTTGCAGCACCAGAGTGCTCTGAATCATCTTCCATGGGATTTATCCCAGCTTTCCAGGAATCACCCTGCTCTCCTTGTGATCACCTCCTTTTCCATCTCTATGGAGACCAAATGGAGACACACGGTGGTGCACCCTACCAGCATTTCTTCCCAGTTTGCACCTTTGGTTCTGGAAGCTCTGTAAGGCTTTGTAAGAAACAGTCACTAGATTTCAGAGAATTAATGTGTTCACAGATGTGTTTCCACATACCTGAAACAACAGCTCTGGGAGGTGAGAACTGTCTGGAAATCTGTCGCACATTGCATCAGATAATTAAAAAAACAAAATCAATTTTGTTAGCTGTCAGGTTTTTTCACAGTGTGGGTTCATGATGCTTGAGAGAGAGCAACTCCTCTGTGATGGGGGGGTTCTCTAAACAGGGACTTCTATAGCACGTTCAGTCTCTGAGTGCTGGGTTTTGAAGTGGAAGGTCAAGGTGGGATTCAGACAGGAGGCTGAATAATTCTTGCTGACCAGAATGAGATAACCCATTTGCCATTGCCATCCAAATATAAAACCAGGAATAGTTTGAGAGCATCAGGCTGAGTCTGCAAGCAATCTGAAATCTTATCTCTGAGAGCTACGAAAGGCCCCTTTCCAATTCAATAGGCTACTAACCCTGAAAGCTGAATATCTAACAATTTGCTGTCCTTTAGAAACCTAGATTCAGCTCAGTGCCTGTGTACCTAGGCAGTGTATTAAATGATCATGGTCTATGGTTTTAGTTCCACTGTAAAATTAATATAAGCCCTAAGGTTAAATGGTGCACACTGTCAGCATGGTGACTGCATTAGCTGTAGCTGTTCCAAAAATAAAATTTATTTGATAGTAACTGAATTTCTACATCGTCCAACAGATGAGTCATCAGATAATGTCCGCAGAGATCAATTTTATTTATACTTTCAGAAGATTAATATTAGCTGTTTTCTGAATCTAAGGGTATGCATAACAACAGGCTGAATTAAATCTAGGAAATGTAAATGGATAATCAGAATGTCTTTTGGGGCTTCCTACCAACTCGATATTTGGTACTCTGATCATAGTCACAGTATGCCACGTTATCTTTTATCCTGTCGTATGGCTGGTAAATAACATTACAAATACTAAATTAATGGACTCAATCCCATACAAGTATAATTTGATGCAAATCATAGTCAATTGTTTACAGAGTCCTCGAGAAGGCTTTGCACCCCGTCTATCCTGGCATGCAGCTCTTCAAATATTTAACAAGTCACTGTTATCAGAGAGTAGAGAGCTTTAAAAGAAAAAAATCAAAAACCACAGGCAATATTAGAAAATTGAGGCTAAAAAGCACAAAGAAAAATCGCATCTAGAACTTTTTTTCTTTAAATGAGAAAAGGGCAATATTCCTATTTATGTCTTCCTTGTTTTCAAGTATGTGATTCAAAAATTACCTGCCATCACGGAAGTCATGAAAAGGGCTGTTTTCCCCATTTCCCTGGCATTATACTTATGAGCAGTACAGTGTTTTAGTAGTTTCACTGCCTGAAGTATTATCCGGAACATCTATTTTGCGTTCAAGTAAGTGCTATATTTAGAACCTATTTTTATTCTGACTGAAGTATACAGTACACTAGACCTTAATGTACCCTCTAACATGGGCACAGAAGATGTAGGCTAAAAATAGTTATTACTCTAGAAGCAATAATTTGTTTGAAAGCCATCACCTGAATTCGCAAGCAGTAGTGAATGATTAGGACTCACTTGTCTTCTCTGCTGGAGAGAAACCTCCTCAGCAGATCCTCGTTTGCAGTTGGCAAATTTGAGATCTGTACAACAGCAGCAACAGAAAAAAGTTAGGGAAAATTTCAGCATGCCACAAACTCCTGCAGGAAGATGAAGTACTATTTGTGAATTCCTCTCAGTGATGGTTACTTTTCAGTGCTTTATTTTCTCCATTGGGAATAATGTAATTATCAGTAGGAGTAGCAGTGAGGAAGAAAAATAAAATTGTTTATTATTGGACGAGTGCGGCCCAGCGAGATGAAGGCCAAATTGGTTTTGGTTTTTTTTTTTTTGCTTGTCTGAGTTTGATTTTTAGTCAGTCTGGATGTGTTTTTTGTTTAGCAGAGAACTTCAGTGAGGAGTATGTTATTTTATGACTGAGGCCAATAGAAAGTCATTGGCATAATAAAACTGCAGATTTTACAATTTCAACGCAGCTGCTCCGTGACTTTTAAGCAACTGTGAAATCACATTGTTTAAACTGTGTTTATAAGGACTGGTGCCTGGATCCATCCTTTTTCTTCCTTTTTTTTTTTTTTTCTGGAGAAGTCAACAGAAATCCCTCTGATCAACAACTGGTATCACTGCCTAACCATTTGAGTGAGCAATTGCAAACCTCCCTTTAGAAATAACCACCTGGTCAACCAGTGTTACACTCATATGAAAATAAATGTGAGACCAGTATCATCAAGGAATTTGCTTGTACTAATTAACCAGTGAAAAATCAATTAGTTTAATGACAAATGCACTTGTTTGGATGACACACCGATTACATGCAATACCCTGAGCAAACTGGAATTTCAATTGTTTTTTACAACTCTCTTACGATTTCTTAAACTGCAGCAGTTGGATGTATTTTCATACTGCGTTAGCAAGGCTATCTATATGCCATTTGTAAGAAGTAATGCTTGCTTCTCATGGGGTAAACTCTTTGCAATGAGAGGTAAACTCCAGACCTCAACTGCAGTTGGGATCAAGGCCTTCCTGCCCTGAGCCGGTCATCCTACCAACATCCATGGAGGTATTTACACAAGTGATGTCTAAGTGGGTTGTTTGTTTGGTTGGTTTTTTAAATCCTAACACTTCAGTAAAATTTAGTTTAGCAGATTAGGACATTTTCAGTCTACAACACGAAATATTTCACGTCAAAAGTTGAACTGCCCCCTTAATGACAACAGAGAATCCATGTCTTGCACTTCTCGATGAATTGAGTCAGTGCTGAGGGCTCAGCCTGATGCCTGGAGTCTGCAGATGTCTCAGGCCCCACAACTGTTGGTGCAGCTGGGGAAGGATAGATGCTTCCGACAAAAAGGTGCTAGCTGCATGGGGAGGAGAGATGTGAAGCCAGAGGGCGTCATGTGCTTGCCAGAAGAATGGTGACAAGGAATAGCTGGTCTACAGTAAAAGTCACTATTAAGTTACAGGGTAGGAGCTAATTCTTGTGGTGATTGACCTTTAAGATTGAGAAGAGTGATAGGTCAAGAGTCCTGTAGGAAAATGGAAATCTAGTTCAGAGGTTTCTGTGGATTTTGTTTGGCTTTTGAGCTTTGCCAAGAGCCTCAAAGAAGGAGCCCAGCAGCTGCTGCCCTGAAAGAAAAATGAGATGTAGAGGCTCTGAAGAGACAGGGAAAATGTGACAGAGCATTTGAATTGGAGACAGCAAGTTTGTGATATATTTGAAAAAGGGCATAGACTTCAGAGAAACCTAGAAAAAAGACCATGTACACCTTTATCGGTATTTTCTGGGATAAAAGTATTAGGGATATCATCAGGATGGTGTACATAAGTCATATGATCAACACAGTGGGTGAAACTGGAAGCTCTGAAAGCTCAGATGGAAGGGATTGAACAGCAACTTTTTATCTCTCTCTTATGACTTAAAAATTGGTACTAAGGAATAAAATTATCCTCTTATCTTCAGTAGATTAGCTCAGTTTATCGTATCTGATTCCAAGGGTCAAATCTTTTTATTTACTCAAGTTTTTCTTAAGGGAGGTTTGTAGGTGTCAGTGGAGGTACTCTAAAGATAAAGATTTTAAAGCTGTAGAGCCATCCTTGACTCTTTTTTAACAATATTATCTCTCTCTGGTGATAGTATGGTCACCAGTAGTGGTTAGTTCCTCCTGTACCTGGATTTGAATGATGACTCCTCCAGACTGAGGAGGGAAGAGAGAAATTGTTACCACTTCCCCTGCACCCAGTGCTCCTGCAGAACTGAAAGGAGACATCATTTAGCCTGCAGTGCATAAACAGGGTGGGTTAATGCATGAAATGTACTGCTTAGATAAAACCTTGACTCAAGCCTGACATCTCTTCTAATATGCACACAAAAATAATAACTTGGGAATTCAGTTTCTGTTTTGTTTTTCCACTGCACAAAGAAAACAAAAGTACATCTGTTGCAAGTCTTTCTCACTCAGTTCTTTGCCATCTCAAATGAAGACAAATTGCTTATGCTTGTCCCCTGAACTGCTGAAATGCATAAACTGGGATCTCCTTCTGGCAAGTTTTAATTGTGGGATGAGTCAAACTGGCATTTACCTAGAAAGTTCACATGTGCAAAGACTCTAGTGTCAGTGTAGTGAAGGAAAGGTGTGGCATTTACAGTGAGTCTGGAAATTCAGGCACCACTTAAAAACTTCACAGCGATGCATGTAACGAGCACATTGGGTTCCCTTGTGGGAGAAGTCAGCATCCAACTGGCATATCAGGAGTGATCCCCTGGGTCCATGTAGAATGGTACGAGAGGAGAGAAGAGGTGGATGGAAATGAAGATCCCAGTAAATTCACAAACTGGGAAGACCAGACAGCCCTGCTACATCCTGAAAAGAGAGTCTGCTTGACGTGGGTGTTTTCCCAGAGGTTTCAGCAGAACACAGGAGCCAGATTATATACATATAATTCTAAAACCAGGACCATGGCCAATGTTTAGCATGTTTTTAATATATGGGACTATATCCTTTCATAGCAGTAGAATGAACAAAGGAATGAATGAATGAATTAATGTGGTGCTGAATGTTTACTACTAAGGACAGAATTCATCTGCAAATCGTGCATCTCCAGTTATGTCTTACAAGGCTGCTGCCTTGCTACAGCATAGACATCAAAGAGCAAAACATCTGACAGCCCCAGAGCTGGGGTCAAGACAAAAGTACAGAAGTGGATACCTGTAGTGTACCTGAGCCTTGAGAAGAGGGGGCAGAGTAGGGTCTTGATGGAAGATCTATGTCTGTCTGAGCTCCTTGCAGTCTCAAATGTCTTGCGTGCACAATGTGATGCTTGATCTGTTAATTTCTTGTAAGCCTAAAAGCTTTGATATAGTGGCATAGATAATTCTAAATATTGCAGAGAAAGCTCCTCCAATATTATAAGGCCAATGTAGAATTTACCCACTTACTGCTGACCTAGGACACAAGAAGAAGAGGTTATACCTTTTGCTCGCATCTAGTGTGCTGTCTGCAGACATGTCCCAAATATAACACATTCAAATTGCACTGGGTTATTGCAAAGATAGCAAAAATTATTCTGGACTTGACTTGATGCCAGGGAATATAATAGGGTTTTTGCAATACCTTGATATTATGTAACTCACACACCGTACAGCATACACAAAAAAACCCAAATACCAAGTTCACTGTGCTCTAAAAATCACATTCAAGAGACCTGGGAAGACATCAGCATGGTGGGTCTGCACAGTAGGGACTTATTTCTGAGTGGGTAAGGGACACCTTTAAACCTACCCACTAAAATGAAAATGGATTTGTGTGTCTTTCTTTCTTGTTCAGCAGAAACAGAAAGAAATCAGTTAAGTTCTGAGACTGTAAAGTTATAAAAAGCAAGAGCCTTAACTTTCCCGTAGAAATGAGGATCTGGTAACATTTATATACTTTGAGTTTGCAGAACATGACATGCATGCTGCTTTCCACAAGAAAAAGAAAAAAAAAAGAGAAGGTGGTGCTTTATTAAGGACAATTGGTCTGGTTTTGTTTCTTCTTGGCTTCTCCGTTTGCTTTATTCTTTTTCCAGAACCTGGTGCAAGAATTGAGACAGCAGGAGAACAGCACTGATGTAATTGTAACATATACATTTCAGAAAACAGTAAAAGCAAATATATTTTAAAAAGCAGGGGAATACTTGATAGCCTACATATTTATAATTGAAAGCTGTTCAGAAAGGAATTATTTTTTGTTCACTCTAAATTGGTCTAATCCCAAGACAAAAATCTTCCTGGATTCCAGGAACTAATAAATCCATCAATCAGCAGCCAAGGGATAGAACCACCTGAAACTGTCAATAGGAAATAAAAGATAATAACAAGAACTCTCCACTGAAAATAGATGTTTCTCAAATGCAGAAAGATAAAATTGGCACTACAGAAAACAGTCTAAAGCATGTCTCTATTTCTTTTCTTCTTTTCTCCTTTTCTTTTCTTCTTCTCTTCTCTTCTCTTCTCTTCTCTTCTCTTCTCTTCTCTTCTCTTCTCTTCTCTTCTCTTCTCTTCTCTTCTCTTCTCTTCTCTTCTCTTCTCTTCTCTTCTCTTCTCTTCTCTTCTCTTCTCTTCTCTCTTTTCTTTATCTTTCTTTTCCTCTTTTATCTTTTTTCTTTTCTTCTTTTTCCTGTCCCTTCCCTTCCCTCTCCTTCCTCTTCCCCTTCCCCTTCCCCTTCCCCTTCCCCTTCCCCTTCCCCTTCCCCTTCCCCTTCCCCTTCCCCTCCCCCTCCCCGTCCCCTTCCCCATTTTTTCCTCTTTCCTTTCTCTTTTCTGTTCTCTTTCCTGTCCTGTCCTTTCCCATCCTCTCCTTCTCCCTTTCTTTGTCAAAGTCTCCTCTTAAGCCATAGGTTTCTGAGCTCCAATTTTGTGGATAATGTCTTAACAATCCTTTAATGAAGTTTTGATGAGTCCATTAAAAAAAAAAATCCCCAGTTTGGCCAAATTTTAATCCACAAACTAAACCCAAACTGATTTTGCAGCAAAAGTATCTGAAAGTGGATACAGTGCAGTTCTTTCATCGATATCGCATTAGCTTTTGGAGCTAATCCAGACTCACTGGAGGTTTACATGCAAACCTGACTCAGTATGGGTCTCCCATTCATATCTGATCTGCTTCCAGATCTGATGTCAATGGAAGCACTGTATACTCTCTGCTGTTGCCTCCCAGCTTGGCCTTCCTCCAGAAACTTAACGTTTTTCTTCAGTTGCATCACTGCCTCTGAGCAAAAAGAGAATGACATCCGTATGGTTTAAGATTAAAGCCGAGTCAACATTTCAAGTGAAAAAATACATACATTTGTAGGCCTACAGGAACATGGTGAAAGGGTAAATTTCTTGAAATAACACTTTTGGTCTCAAAGCTGCAGAGGCAATAGTGTATGTTACATTTTCTTATAAGGGATCAGCAGAAAGATGCCTGTAGAGTGCCCTGGTTTTCTTTTGGCAGCTAAATTTTGAACCATATAATTCACTGTAGTTTTTTAAAACCAAAGAGAATTTGGCAATAAGTATGTTGATAACTTCCCATTTAAGGCAAGTGAAAGAGCAGTTAATTCAGAAAGCTGATGAAGAGGAGTGTATTGCTCCACGTGAAGAAGGCTCAAAAGGGTTTTCTGAGGAGAAAATTGTATAATTGCACTTGCATAATGCAAGAAATGCAAACTGTTCCCAAACAATACAAGTCACTCGCATGCACAGTGAGACCAGGCTGTCGTTTTAGTCATTTACTGAAGAATTCTTCGAACAGGTCCATAAACTTTAGCATTAAACATGCAAGTCTGAAGGGGGTTATTTTACTTAAACATGGTCCTGCAATGGTAGAATGCAATTATAAATGCATTGTGGAGAGGGTGATTTAACTTGTAGTCTGGTAGGACCACATATTCATACTTTACTCCAGGCTAAGCTGGACCTTACTGGAGACACAATGATGGCAAGATCATCTCATATGTGTACAAAACAACTTCAGGGATTAGCACTCCGTTCGTTTTGTCTTAATTCTCTTATATACTATCATTATTCTTCCAAAACCATGATGCCCACCAAATGCAATAAGTCATGAAGGGGTTGAAAAGATAAAAAGGACTGCGTAGGGTCACTCCAAGAGTTATTTATTTAAAAATAATCCCCTCCTTTTTCTTCCCCTTTTTTCCTCATGACAGTGACATGGCACCGGTTGATACTTATCAGGTTTCTTTATTCATTAAAAACAATTTCTGAAGCTATTTCCATAATCTATTTCCATATATAAGCAGGTAAAATGGGCTAAATTCTTGGGTGTCTATGAGATCAAGACAACATAAGATCCTGTTTGCTATGGAAATCTAACAGAGAGGTCAAAGCATCACCTAGTTAGATAAATACGACACTGATTTTAGTTCATAGAATCATGGAATCATAGAATGTGTAAGGTTGGAAGGGACCTTTAAAGGTCATCTAGTCCAGCACCCCTGCAGTGAGCAGGGACATCTTCACTAGAGCAGGTTGCTCAGAGCCCCATCAAGCCTGATCTTGAATGTCTCCAGGGATGGAGCCTCCACCACTTCTCTGGGCAACCTGGGCCAGTGATCTACCACCCTCATATTGAAGATTTTTTTCCTAATATCCAACCTAAATCTTCCCTTTTCTAGTTTAAAACCATCACTCCTTGTCCTATTGCTCCATGCCCTCAGGAACAGTTCTTCCCCAGCTTTCTTATAGGCACCTTTCAGGTACTAGAAGTCTTCTCCAGGCTGAACAAACCCAAGTCTCTCAGCCTATCTTTATACGAGAGGTGCTCCAGCCCTTTGATCATTTTTGTGTCCCTCCTTTGGATGTGCTTCAACAGGTCTTTCTTGTATTAATGGCTCCAAAACTGATCACAGCATTCCACGTGAGGTCTCTCCAGAGCAGAGTAGAGGGGCAGAATCACCCCTCTCTCATCTGTGTCACTTGACCAAAAATCTGACCACAGTTCTTTCAACTGTTCATTAGTTTTCCTGAGTCTTTATTCACACAAAATCACCACCAAACACCATATCCAGAGCATCTGTAACATACCAAAATGCTTTGCAGCCTATAATATGGACTAAAACATGTGGCGTTCTGCATGGGTGATAACTTTGGAAATAGCTAAAGTGATTCAGGATAGGTTCCTATACGCTCCTTCACCCCAATGCCTGGTGAAAGGCTTGAGGGACTGAAGGAAATGCCAAGTGTGATGGCATTTGCCGACTCTTCTCTGCGGTGGGACGGGGAAGAGCCATGGGGTGCTAGGCTGGGAAAACACCAAAAAAATGGCATCTGCCACTACAATGTGCCTCTGCCTTCTGGTCTGTCTGCAGGCATGTTCAAGTGCACTTCACAGATATTTTTCATAGCTTTCTAGAGCGTTTTCTTACGCTGCTGTGTAGAAAAGCCACACATGAGAGATCTTTTTTTTATTAAATCTAAACATAAAAAGAAAAATTCACAAATCTGTTGGTCTGGCTGTTTCCCAGTCATATGTCATCTGAATTACATTACTACAATATTCCAGACATTAAATTAAAGACAGTAGGAACAAGTATAGTTGACATCTGTGCAAAATTTAAAACTAAGGAACTTCCAGTGGTTTCTTTAATCCCAGCCAAATTATGGCTTTTACCACACTCTTCCTTCTATAATGCCAATATTTTCCCCCCCTCTCTCTCAAACACATTCACAAGCATGCAGCTGAAAGGCGTCCTGTGCTGTTCCTGTGTGGGCTGGCTCTGCCAGGAGTTGCACTGGGGAGAGGGTGCTGGCTTATCTCTGAGGGGTTGCTGCTCTGGTCTCCTTGCTTTTTAGTACCACCAGGAATGTGCAGTGCCTGGAAGAGGTAATCTCTTGGTATAGCTTCATACCTTCTTTTGTCCAACGTAAAGAAGAAATCAGTAAGAGTTAAATGTCTGTGCTATGAGAAGGATACAGTGCTGGAACATGTTATCCAGGGAGACCAAATCCTCTATCCTTTGGGGGTTTCAAGACTTGCCTTGGCACAGCCATGGCTTGCCAGAGCTAGTACTACAGGCAGAGGCTTGGATTACATCACCTCCAAGCTCTCCTTGCAGCAAACACTGCTCTGTCATTGGGGAAACAGGTACCAGCCATTGCTCATGGTGGAGCAATAACTGCTTAATTCTAACTATGACTTGCCACAATCTATCCACAGTGACGTGGAGGATTCTTGTTTTTTCTCCTCTTCTTAGGCTGGGAGATGTTAATGGCTTCTAGTAAACATCTATCAAAAGCTGAAAGATGTGGTTAAAATGAATGGGCAACCTTTTGTTCAGGGTAACTAAATCATAGATTCATAGAATCACAGAATGGTCTGGATTGGAAAGGACCTCAAGGATCATCTAGTCCCTAACCCCTGCCATGGGCAGGGACACCCTTCACCAGCCCAGGGTGCCCAAAGCCCCATCCAGCCTGGCCTTGATCCCTGCCAGGGATCCAGAGGCAACCACAGTTTCTCTGGGCATCCTGTGCCAGGGCCTCGCTGAGCTCCCAGGGAAGAATTTCTACCAAATATCTAATCTAAATCTGCCCTCCTTCAGTTTAAGGCCATTACCCTTTGTCCTAGCCCTTAGTGCCCATGTAAAAAGCCCCTCTTTAGCTTTCTTGTAGGGTCCTTTTAGCTACTGGGAGGCTGCTATAAGGTCTCCCCAGAGCCTCGTCTTCTCCTGGCATAACAACCCCAACCCTCTCAGCCTGTCCTCATAGAAGACGTGCTCCAGCCCACTGATCATCTTCATAGTTCTCTTCAGGACTTGCTCCAAAAGGTCCATGTCTTTCTTGTACTGGGGACCCCAGAGCTGGACGCAGTGTTGCAGGGGAGATCTTGCCAGGGAGGGGCAGAATCACCCCCCTCAAACTGCTGGTCACATTTCTTTAGATGCAGCTCAAGATATAGCACATTGCTGGCTCGTGTTAAACTTTATATCAACCAACTCCCCCAAGTCCTTCTCGTCAGGGCTGCTCTCACTCCATTTTCCGCCCAGCCTGTAGTTGTGCTCAGGTTTGCGCTGACCCATGTGCAGGACCTTGCACTTGGCCTTGTTGAACTTCATGAGGTTAGCACAGACCCACATCTCAATCCTGTCAAGGTCCCTCTGGATGGTATCCTTTCCCTCCAGCATGTCAACCACACCACAGCTTGGTGCCCTGGTGAGTAGTGGCAGTGGAGAAAACCACAGCTCAAGGCAAAGCCTGCTGTGGTCAGACCAATTAGAAGCTAAATCACATGCACGCAGTTATATGGCAGGAGAGAGAGAAACAACACAGCTACTGGGTTGAGGCTGGCACACTCCTGCCCTAAATCAGTGGGGCAGGCAGAGGCTGCCCACTCTTCTGCTGCAGGTTCCCCTTAACTCTTGCCCTCAATGCCCACCACCATCCACAGGGCTCTTCCTTGCAGCGTGCCCGCATGATAGGATGGCCCACACATAAGCGGGTCAGGATTCCTTGCAATTCCCTGCATCCCTTTGTTTTCCCCTGTGTTTGTTCAGCTGTGAGTATATTTGGAAACTCACTGGTGGTGAATGGGTTGCTTTGGCATGGCAGGAGGAAGAGTGTGGTAAAGGCGCTGTGTTTTCCACATTATCTGATTGATACCATTCTTCTTTCCTCTTAGGAGAAACAATCCACTATGGCTTTGACATTGCCTTAACCACAGAGGCCAGAAAAACTGAAAAAAAATATCTCATTTTGGCTTGATATATCTAAACATAAATGGTGTTTTCTGTGGAGCTGATCAGGCAAAGGTAAATAAAATGTCATGTATTGCTTCAGAATAAACACCATTCCTCTACCTTTAATATTTCCATCAAGACCTATTTTGGTGTGGAAAAAGCTGGGATTTTCATGTTTTATTCCCAAGGGACAGACCAGTAAAAGAACTTCAGAAAACATCGATGCTTTCTACCACAATGAAATGAATACTTTGCATAGAAAAATATCTGAGCCCTGAGTAGAAATGAACTCATTTTCCACTCTAAATAACAGTTTGATATACTTCACTTTTGTGTTACATTTGGAGACTCTGAAGTGCAGAAGTGAAAGCTAGGAGTGCACCACACTATGTGGACTTAGAAGAAATGGTCTACAAAGACTGCGAGGGGGACCATGTCTCAATTTTCTGTTTACAGAACACCGCTGGCCCATTGATGTATCCCTCTGTGTTGCCCTTCTGAATTAAATATCATTAATACTGATCAATAATGGATAATTTTGGGGCAAAGGAGGATCTTCTGCTTCTGGGCAGAGGTCTGTTTCCTATGGGTTTGTCACCCCTCAGGTGTGAAAATTGAATTGGGAACTCTTCAGGTTGCAAGGTAGCATGGTTGGATATGATCCCCGGGACAGGGAGGTGACAGCCACTCATGTAGGCCAAGCAGACCGTGTGGATTAACCTGGCATGATTCTTTCCCACCTTTCCAGCCCACACAATGTAAGTGAAAACAGGATGAGACACTGGTGCTCTGTCAACTACCACATTGACAGGGAGGTATGTATCACACCTTGTCAGCGAGAATGTACCTGTCGTGGTTTAACCCCAGCCAGCAACTGAGCACCACATAGCCACCTGCTCACTCTCCCTGTGGCAGGATGGGGGAGAGAACTGGATGAGGAACAGTGAGAAAACTTGTGGGTTGAGCTAAAGACAATTCAATAGGTAAATAGGTGAAGCAAAAGCTACAGACACAAGAAAAGGAAGACAAGGAATTCATTCCCCACTCCCCCTGGGCAGCCATCCCCAGGACAGCAGGGCTCCATCACACGTAACCGTTACTTGGGAAGACAAATGCCAACACTCTCAACATTCCTCTCCTGCTTCTTCTTCCCCCAGATTTACATGCTGAGCATGATGTCATATGGTATGGAACATCCCTTTGGTCAGTTGGGGTCAGCTGTCCTGGCTGTGTCCCCTCTCAAATCCTTGTGCACCACCAACCTACTCACTGATGGGGCGGTGGAGCGGCAGAAACGCCCTTGACTCTAAGCACTGCTCAGCAGTACTGAAAACAACCCTGTGTTATCAACACTGTTATCAGCAGAAGTCAAAAAAACACAGCCCCATATTAGCTACTGTGAAGAAAAATAACTCTACCTCAGCCAAATCCAGCACAGTACCCATGGATCCTCTTGCGATTAGCATGGGAAGGAAGGCACGAGACCTCCCTTCCTTTGAGATTCCAACAAAAAGTGGAAATTAAGGCATGTATAAGCTTCCACCATACCTATTATTTGTTTGTTAGGTGCTGGCAACCTGCTTACAGCAGTGCAAGACAGAAATGTGAATTGCAGCCGTCCCCTATAGCATCTTTGCTTTATGGTCCAGACATCAATGTGAGTATCTACACAGGCCAAATCAGTTTTAATGATGTGTGTGTGAACTCTCTTGTGAGTAAGTCTGTGCATACTGTTCTCTCTATGGGATCAGAGAGAAGGCAATATGTGATGTTTTATTTCTATTACCTTGTTCCTTTTCATTTACTTGCTGTTCAGTTATGATTTTTAAACGGCCACAAACAATGAGATTCAAATACAAAGTCCAATTGTTTTTTAACATCAGCCAGATATCTGATATCTTCTTGGCAATCTGGGACCCAGAAATCAATGAATAAATTGCCATCATCCAGCGAGTAAAACAAGTCATCTGAATAAGTACAGCACAGATGTGCCCTTTCACTCCACTAACACGTACTGTATGCAGAATACCTTAAACATGACGCAATTTCATGTTTCATAATGCATGGGATTTTTTTTTTGTGAAACAACATATGCCGTCAGTTGTGATTGTTTGAAGGTACTGCTACAAGCCTGATGGCTATTCTAATTTCCCTTGCAGTTGGCTAGTCATTCTAGAAACAATTTTTCCCCTGCTAGTAGAAGAGATCACTTTAATACAAATTAGCTCAATAAAAATATTTATTAAAACAACAGTCAACAATCTGCTCCTCCTAGCACGCATCTTGTACAGTTTTAGACTGAAAGCACATATTAGTATGTTCCTAAAAAGAAAACTATTGAAATAAAGAAGATTCATAAAAGAATAACAATAAATAATCTGCTCAATCAGGCATCCTAACTGCTTAGGTGTGTAATTATAGAAATGACACAATGTTTATGCAAGCGTCTGAAGAATAACAATAAAGTGCAATGTGTATTCTGCCAAGGAAGATTTATTTAAATGAATATGCTATAAACCCTGCAGGGCTACTCACATGACAACAGAGGAGTAAGCAGGGAGAGGCATTCCCTAATGCACAGTCAAAAGGGCAGAAAGGCAAGGGAATGGAATATGAGGTTTCAATGGCGTCGGAAAGGTTAGTGCTCTGTCTCATTTTTCTTTTGCTGTGTTTCAAGTATTTGAGCAGAAGGGGTGGGCAGTGTAAACAGAACTTAAAGCTGTGGCTCTCAAGGCTCTCTGCTGTACCAGGTGAATAAGAAGTTGAAAAGCTGGGAGGATGCCTGTTTGTGTTTAGTGCTTGTGTGTGTGTCTCACTTTGTCACTATCTCCGTTCCGCTTTTTATAGCTTGTTTGCTCTTGGTCAGAGAAAGCAATCTATACCCCTATGTCTTACTTGTAGATATCTCTCCTAATCACTCAACTTATAGAGCAAATTCATCCTCTTTGCATCAAATTCCTACTTTTTATAGTGCTCTTTCATCTCTAATCTTCCCACTGTGACAGGAAAATGTACCCTGCAGCAGTGCCTTATGATGTCAGAATGAGAGGCTTCTAGCTGGATGAGCAAAAGAGTATTTAAAAGGCAATTTTGCATTCATACGTTCTGACCACATAGTCATCACTGGCCTCAAAAAGGAAGGGAAAGGCCTCTCTGCAGCTTGACCTGCAGTTTCCCTTCTGCAGCCTCTAAAATAATAGAAAGTATAAAACATTCTATTTAAGGAATGGCCTTCCACACCTGTTCTGTGCAAGAGTTCATGATGGCAGAGCATCAAGTCCCTGGAGTCTCAGGTCTTCATCATATGTGACCAGATTGTTTTTCTGTGGCATTTCAGCAGATCTGAAACTGGCCAACTGCTTTAATGCAACAGTCAAAGAACTTTTTCATGGTATTTGGGTCACACTAGTAGTCTGTTCCCAGTCCAGTTACTTCCCTGCAGTACCACACAGGCTGTTTAACCCTCCTGTCTGAAGCGGTGGTCATGATGTCTGGTTAACAGGATGCAGGAGAAATAGCACATCCCTCCAGTTCTTTGGCTGCATCCAACTCATAATAGACTGGCAGACATTACCTTACACATTACCATTCCCATGGGGTGGCCCAAGTTGACCTCCTAAGAGTGCCAGTAAAACTGAACTGGATTGCCTCGAGGGTGCACAAAGATTTCAGCCACTTTTGCCACAGGTGGAAGATGGAATCTAGAGTCAGCAATCTGGGGTGAAATCTCTGAAGACTTGGATTCAGTTCATCTTGTACAATGGCACGGTAAGACTAATGGGCAGCAGCAATTGCTGCTGTGTGGAACAGTGGTGCTCTTCTCATGTAGCCAGTTAGCCCCTTCTAGCTAGTTCTTTAAGCCTGAACAATGGTGTTCTGCAGATCACAATTTTTTTCAGATATTCTGGCCAGAATTTTGGTTTTCCTTTTTCAATACATTATCTGTATTCAGCTGTGGTAGTGTATACATAGGAGTATTTATGGTTCTGGCTTGAAGAATTTCCTGGCTGTGGTAGAGCCTCTAACCCCTAAGGAAACTGGAAAGTAACTGTGGTTCAAAGGAAGAAGATGGGAAGTTTAGCATCACTAACACTGATTTTGAAAACTAAGGTTGTTGTCAGTTTTACCTGGGATAGTTATCCTTAAATTGTTGTCTTTTCTCCTTAAATAAACCTGGTTTAGTCCCATTTTTGTAGTATTTCTTACATTTCCCTACTGTTTCCAAAGAGGATACTGGAAACACCAGCATAGTGTTTGCTTTAAGTTTTACAAGGAATTTAACACACTTAGAAGTAATCCAGACTTGAAGACAGGTGCCAAGAATGAGTAGTAATATTTTTAAGTCTGTGCAGATCAGGGTCACTGGGGCCTTTGGTGTTAACCACCAAATGCTCTGCACCCTCTGTTCACCAAGATCAGGAAGCAGAGTGCTCTGAACAGACACTGACCACAGAAGAGCTACAAAGCAATGCCTGCAAGTGCAAATCTATGTTGTAAAGAACAAGCTCAGTAGCTAAGGGTAGGGACTGTTTCAGTAGCAAATCAAGGCATTCCTGCACAGGGAATGGGTGTACATCAAAAATTAACAAGATTAAGTTAGTCAGCTGCTGGTTTGACAAAGACACAATACATGTGAGCAAAGGCATCCCAAAACATACATAATATGTATCACACTTTTAGATCTTTGTATTCAGGGTGGTGCCTGTAGCATCTTGATGGTATGCTTGCTGTGGGGCCATGATTTTCCCCAAAGCAGGCTCAGCATGTGGTGCTGCTCCCCAGGCTTCGACCAGGGAAGAAAGGCTTTCAAAGCCACCTAGGTTTGCATTCATGAGCTGGAGATGAGCAGTACAGAGGTCTGCATGAACATGCTAATCGTACAAGGGTGCGCGGTGAGCCTTCCAGCAGTGTGACCCTGCAGCATTGGTACAGCCAGCCCATGACAGCTTGTCCAGCACTGCAGTGGTCCAGAAACCCCTCGGTCCTCAACCTACACTGGGGCAAGCTGCAAGTCCTCCCAAGTGAACTGTGGTAAAGTTAAATGTCCTTTGGGGCACTTAAGGAGACTGTGGAAAAATGTTGGAGGGCTGTCAGCACTTGCATGATTTAGACTAAATCCTCTCAGCAGAGTGAATGTTCACAGTCTGAGGGGAAATCTCGCCTGTAGCTGTGTGCAAGCCAACTAACTTAGTCTGAAAGGACCAAATTAACCTTGGATAAGAGGTTTTTGTGCATGGATGGTTAGTGGATTAAAGATCTCTAAGTGAAAGCCCAAGCTAAGCAAGGGGAAGGAGCAGCCCTGGCTGAGTATCCTCTCAGCCCAGCCCACTCCCCTCCCATCCAGCACTGCTGGCCTCAGGGCTGCCCTTTGGGCCACCCAGTGTCCCCTTCCTACATGCTTTCCAGGGCTGCTGGCAAAGCTCATCACAAAACTTGGGCCCATGGTTTAAAATGTGTTTCCTGAGAGCCAGTAACTGTTGTTGGGTTATTTTATTAAGACCCACACATCCTCACTGGACAAGAAAATAAGGAGCTGCTGATGCTCCCTGGCACGTGGTTGCCTTGGCTGCAGCACACAAATGCCCACCTGCATTTTGAGAGCAGAGACCAAGTTGAGGACACAGAAGAGGTGGCATTGCATCCAGGGGGCACGTTTGGTATGAAAAGTGGATCTTGGGTATGATCACCCTATCACGCTTTGTTTCAAAAGTCCTCACACCTTGGAAAGCAAATACTGTGTGCTACTTTTGGTGGCATAGGAGGAAATATGTGTCTTTACTTTGATTTCTTTTGAATAGGTTCAGCCCCTTATCTGTTACATGAGAACTGGCTGTCCGTTCGATATCAAACAGTTCTGTGTGATCAGGCTGAGAACAACCAATTACTTTGTCTTTTTCAGACTGAAAACCTTGAACCCATCAGTCCCCAGCTCCAGCCCTGAGAGCTCACGAGTGCAGCAACCCTTTTTGGACATCATCTGCTTTCAGTGAGCAGCAGGGTCTAGCATGGAACCACATCTCCGTCTATGGGCTGGGTGATATGTTCCAGCTATACAGTACTTGCTGCAGGGAGAATAAAGACAGCTTATGGCAGCTGGCAACGTTTGCAGGACGTATAGCATCTGCTGCGTATCGGCTCCATGCTGATACCAGGTCAGCAATTGGCTGACAGATTGAGATAAGACCATTCCTTGTCAAGATGCTTCCAGGCTATTGAGAATGTAAAATCAAAGCCTGCCTGGAAATACTGCTCAGTGCTGTTGGGGTCTTGGAAAAGACAGAGAAAGGACAACAGCCAGCGTGCGTGTTCAGTACAGGAATTACAGGCAGGGCAGCTAAATCAGTAGGTCTTTAAGACTGAAAATAACCTTGAAGCTGCCTCAAACCTTTTCTTTCAGGGCTCCTTTTGTGTACCGATGGAAAAGAGGGAGTAGCTGACTTACTGTTGTACTGTGCGCTCTCCTATGGCTCCAGAATGGTCCTTCTTACAGTCAAAGTTATACAGCAAAAGTCTCAGATGCCTTTAAAGTTGAAATTTGGGTCCAGCCTGCTGTGTAATGAGCAAAGATCAGGGAATCACAAAGATGCTTATGACCATTTTTTGATTCTCTGAATTTGACTGGAGACTAAATGGATTAGACCAGGATCTCCAGTCTGCCCTCATTATTACACTAAAAATATTTTACTGTAACTTTGCAGATGGCAAGCTTGACATAATATCCACCCCATTATATTTAAGCTTTAAGTTATCCTTATAAGCAAACCTGTTATTTGCTGTGCTATAGAACTAAAGCAATGCAAATAAATTTACAGCAATTACATTGATCTTCTATATCAGGCAGCAACATGGAATGAATGTAAAATACATATATTTATGTTCTTTAACCAGCAGCTGGTGTTAATAATAACTGCAGTTTGGAGTTAATTATAACTGAAGCTTGGACTATTCATTTTTATGTTTAGGACAACCCCCTGAGGTTTCTGTGACCAGGATTTTATAGCCAGAGGCAAGAAATTTCACCACCATTGGAAACATACACATTCCTATCAAGACAGTTAGAGAAGGAAAAAACCCATCTTGCAGGAAAATTTCCAGATAAACCCAAAAAGGAAGGATTAGGATACCCATGGAAGAATCCTTTCTGAACCCCAATATATTGCATATAGTAGGAATTACCATGAAGAATTTAAATATTTGGAGGGAGAGAGAAAATGCAAAATAAATGGTTGCAATGCCTTTGTTTTTCAATACCTGTCTAAAGTTCCAACTACCATCAAGAAGAGCAAGCAAGTGGATTAACTAAGTCCTGAGAGTTGGAATTTCACTAGCCTGAGTTTGAGCTGGCTAAGAAATTGTTTTCCTATCCTACACAATTTAAGATTTGTCTTTTTCCTGTTCCTTTCACCAGAATGAAATCCAAAATTTGCAAAGACTTTTCGTGAAGCATAAGGGTCATTCTTGGCAGGTAGGTCTGTGAAGGATCTTCCCAGTTATTAGGGATCCTGTGTTGGAGTGGTTGGGCAGTCATTTTATGCTTCTCAGGTGGGAGAGGCTTCTGTAGGTGGACTCTTCCACTCTTCCTTTGGGAAAAATTACACACGTGACAAGAGAGAGTATACAGGTTAAAACCTGGTGGAACTCTTCTGAAGAGTATTTTGATGAAAAAACATTTTCTTTTCCTTCATAAAAAGAAAACATGACTCCCACCCTGCAACAGCTCTATTTTGCATGCAAGCAAACTCAGTTCCCCCCAACAATAGGTCTGTTTTGCATGCAAGCCTACACACATTTCCCTTTGTTATTGTTTGTAGAGTACTCTGAATAGGAAATGGTACTTGGTGCTAAGCATTAGTGCATCTTGATGGCAGCCTGTTTGCCTGGTACCCTATGTGCCCACTGGGCCCTGAGACTCTTCGTGCTGCTGTGAAGCAGCACCTCTGTTCCCTCCATGCCTTGTAGTTTCTCAGTGTGTACAGCAATGATTGTACACTATGTTTTAATTTGCATTTTTCAGCAGACATGGTCTCAGCCATCCCATGTGACAAGAACGATTAGTCTTACCTGATATCTGAATCTGTCCTTGCCTCTTCAGCTGTCACCTTTTGGCATTTTGTATCTTAGACAGAGGAAGGATGAAAGTCAAGCACTGAAACTGAAATAATTATATTAATATGCATGAACAAATGACATGAACATGCTTCTGAAGCACAGATACTCTGCTTTTTCTACTGTCAGATCTCACAAGTGTTTGTCACTGGAAAAAGTGCACAGGAAGAAGGGCAATAGGTAGGTAGGAAGGTAGGTAGGTGGGTAAACAGGTAGGTAGGTCTGTAGGTAGGTTGGTTGGTAGGTAGATAGGGAAGGAGGGAGGGATTTTAGTAGGTAGGTAGACATACAACTACCTAAACAAAGAACAGACGAGGCAAAAGTGGAAAGTTTTGTTTGAACTGCACTGAACATTATTTTCTGGAGACTTTCACAATGGAGTCAAAAGACCTTGTGTCTAGCAGGTAATTGTAATCTGCCAAAGTTTGACAATGGAGACACAAACATAAACATCATTCATAAAACATGTCCCCAGTACATGCTCTACAACCAACTGGGTCTGCTGGCAGTAGAGGAAGAGCCAGCTGACAGTACCTGGGAAGCCAGAGCAGCTGTGCTCTAACCTCGATTACTATTTATTATTTATTCGCTTTGTTCTCCTTAAGCTGGGACATGCAGACCAACAAAAATTTGCTTTGCCTTTTAGGGTATGTTTGAACAGACAAAAGGGGTGCCTGTCAGTGGGTTTAGCTCTTGGGGGAACAGTTACCATAGTTAAAAGGCGACATGTTTCAGAGAAGGACTTGCATTTGCTAAATTCAGAGCCATCTGATGTGTGGGCTCATGTCAAAGAGCATCTAGTCCAGGGTTCTACAAAGCACAAGACCTATTGAAACCATGTTGATCTTGCTTGCCTACAGCCATCCCTGATGAGAAGTCTCCTGAAGCCAGCCTTGTTAACTATAACGCTGCCACGAGGAAAACTTAAACACCCAACAGAATAACCTACATCAGTTATGGGTCTTTTCTTTGCACATTGATTGCTGGAGTAAGATTTCTAACTGCATAAAGATAGATGTCTTTTCAAGCTGCCAACCAACAGCCTGCTTCTTTTTTTGCAAGAAAATATAATTTTTTTTTTTTTTCCTGTCTGTCCTGCAAGTGGCATGATGGGAGCCTTCTCTGAAGAAGAAAGCACATAGCTGCACTCAGCTTTGGAACAAACAGGCTCTGAAGTACAAAAGTCTGGGCTCTGCACTAACCACAGCAACATGGCTTCTGTTTTGGAGCTGTCTCACATCTGTCCAAAGGGAAGCACAGGAAACTGTAGTTCAGATCTGCCTGGAAAATAGCATGTAGACATATCTGTATGAACGCTGGTGAACCCTTTCAGTGTAGTCAAAGCTTGTGAGAAATGAAAGGTAACACCTCTCATACTTAGAATCATAGAAACATAGAATGCTTTGGGTTTGAAGGGACCTCAAACATCGTCTAGTTCCAAACCCCCTGCCATGGGCAGGGACACCCTCCACTAGACCAAGTTGCCCAAAGCCCCATCCAACATAGCCTTGAAGACTTCCAGGGATGGGCCTTCTACAACCTCTTTGGGCACCCTGTGCCAGGGCCTCACCAGCCTCATAGCAAAGAATTTCTTTCTAACATCTAACCTAACCCTGACCTCTTTCAGCTTGAAGCTTGTTCTGTCATTGCACTCCCTGGTGAACAGTCAATCTCCTGCTTTCCTGTAGGAAAAGTTCAATATTGATCTTTACCTACCTCTGAAGGTAATTTTGTCATCTTGCTCTGGAATGGCAGTTTGATGCCTGAAGAGGGATATAAATGGTTTATTCAGAGTAGGTTTATTATTATTATTATTTAATGTGTTGGTCAAACTGCATGTTTAAAGGAGGAGAGAAATGCTGTTCCCCTGAATTGGCCATCTCTGTGAATGGCTATTTTTCAAGATAAGACAGGCTTGAGTGGGACTCCCTGTTTAATTTATTCAGCAATTTTGCCCAAATTAGATACTTAAATGTCAGTGCCAAACTACCAGCTGTACAGTAGATGGAGAGCTGACCCATGGAGTCTGAGGAAGCTTCCCCCAGGTCTGTATCTTATCTAGCCATGCAAGTTGTGTCTTCACAACTGCAATTTCCTGCAAAGCCCAACATTGGTGAGCATCAATGACATAGTGACAATTTTACTACAGACTGAGTGACCCTGCAGGCTGGTCTCAGCATCCGCCAAGAAGAATTTATTTCATGTTTCTTGTCTGAACTTCAGTTTTTTCTATTTCTAATGAAATTTCCATCTCTCTGTTTTTGTGAGCTGTGAATCAGAAACCATAGTCTGTGAAGGAGACCCTGCAAGAATTCCACCCATGAATTACTGCTGTTTTGTTACTGGGCTTCATTTTTTGTGCAGTTTCAACTCCATGCTGTCATCCTTGATGAAGTAAATGATGATTCTGAGCAATGTCTTTTCAATTTTGTCTGCTTCTAAATGAATTCTGGTTTTATTTCTCAGCATAATGCAGACCCTAGACCTAGTTTACTTGAGATTTATGTTCTGTTCAAAGGTATGAGCCTTCATGAAGCCTACTGGCTAATAATTAATTAAGCTCATTTTAAGTCATTAATCTGTTGTTCTGCATGATCTTTCCAGAACACATTTAAGATGTCTGATGCAATGCTTATTCTCAGCCCTTTTAATGCAACTCTTCTCTATATCTGGCTGCTTTTATTTTCCATTTGCATCACTTGCAAATGATTGTCTATACAAGCCTAATGGTTTACAGTAACCCTTTAAAAATTAGATACATGAGGTGAACCCATTTCAGATATTTTTTTACAAAAGTCTAGCAGTCTTCCCAAGTACCACAGCATACCTTCTGAACAGAAAGCCAAGGCACTAAAAGTATCAGCATCATGATAGCCCAAACCCATTTGCTGTGGTATTGAGGGCTGACACAAAGATGACCTTGGGTCTCAGTACATGGAAATTACTTGTAATTATTCTATATTTTCCAACTCTCAACCTGTTCATCTCATAACTCTTTGGTAGAGACTCCTTTGAGCTGGCTCTAGCATTATCAGGGGAAATTCTGAGATCTCTGTTGGAGCTCTCCAATTTGCAGCTGAGTAGCTGACCCATTTTTGTTTAGGGCAATGTGTCTTTGGTTATAAAATAATAATTCTTTATAAGCCTCTTGCAGGGGGACAAATGGATGTATTTTTTACTCTATGTGACATTTTAAAACTGATAGACAGACACTATTTGCCCAGCATTTTTTAATCTCCATTTCATGAAAAATGAAGGTCTGTGGCCTAGAATTTCAATTTGATTTATATTCACAATTTCTCTCAACATGTTTCAGCCTAGCTGATATCAAAACATGAACATTAGCTTTAATCTTTACCAAAGGTTTCCATGTGATTTAATAGTGAGAGAGGATGTTGGTTTTCTTCATCATTTTTTAATTTCTCATAAACTGAATATCAAATTCACTAGCTTTCATCCAGAATCAATTACTTTGAAAACCTGTAGGAGAGGAGACCTTGGAAGAATATCCTACCATAACTTTTGTCACTCTATCCAATCTTGGTGCTGTCTCTTGTTAGTTGGAATCATTACTATACCTCAAAAGTAGCAATTCAGTGCAGTAAAATGGCACCATACTGCTCAATCTCTCTACTAGGTAGGAGTCCTCTGAATTTTTGCTGCAGATTCTACTGAAGTGGGTTTCTTTAGTTGTTTTTATCAACACTAGTGACTCAATAGAGCTGTGAAACTGTGAATATTTCTCTATTTCAAGTAATCAGAAAGTAATGCTTTTTCTCTTCTGAGGCCAGGATCTTTAAGAGTGGACAGAATGTAAATCAGAAGCAAAAAGGATTCAATTCCAACTTGCCAAGGGGAGGTTCCCATCTGGTCTCACTGAAGTGCATGGGGATTTTTCTATTGACTCTCTTGAGAAAAGGGTCAGGCCTTAATTTGAGGGAGGAGAGAGGATTTAGCTGTTTTGTATTGCTATCTAAAAGAAAAATACTTCAGCTAAATAGGCTTGGGACCAACTGAAGTATTACAGAATCTTAGAACTGTCTTGGTTGGAATGGACCTTTCAGATCACCAAGTCCAACCATCAACCCAACCTACCAAAAATCACCACTAAACAAGTTAGCTGCTTAGTAACAAACATTCTCAGTTTTGCAAAGGTGTAAATCCTTAGAAATCAGGTGGTCTTGCCCACCACAACAGCAAATCTACGTAGGTTAAGTGCTCCAATAGCGCTTCTACCCCATAGAAACAAAATCTTACTCATCAAGGCCTTTTCCATTGAATATACATCTTGCTAGGAAAAGAATATACAAAAAATTTACAGGTTTTCAAGGTTCTGCCTGTTCCTACCACCAGCCTGAGGAATCTTCTGGCAAAGAGCCAACCAAAAATAACCTCACCTTCATTTTTTGCCACCAGCTGATGTGAGCAACGTAGTCTTGATACTGCAGAGACTGCATTCAGATCTGACCAATTGGACAATATTTGTTCCAGCAGTTTCTCTAGTTCAGTCAGTCTGAATATTCACATATTTATGCTGAAGTGCTTCTTTCATTACCCTCAGGACAGATCTGAGGACTGTAATTCCAGCTCAGGGTGGGGTTGGCTACACGGTAGACTGATTTTCCATATTTTCACAGTTTCTGAGCAAAAAATTGATACTGGTTGCCCTCCAGCTTGCTCCCAGAGAAAGGTAATTACAATACTTATTTTCTGTGTGCAGTTTTTTACTTTCCCCCTCAAATCAGTCTGGTCCTTCTTGCTCCCTTTCTTTTTGCCTTTGTAGTGGGTGGCATATATAATGTGAAGGCTGTGTTTAACACCAGACTTCTTGCTGTCTAAAGAAATAAGCACTGGGCTTGATGTATAAATCAAAGACCATAAGGTAGTCCTAATAAATTAGTTTATGAACAATGGAAATTAAGAAATATTGCAAAAGGAGATGAAAATAACCCTACCTCTTTAAAGCAATTATATGAAGCATAGGCCATACTCATACCAGCCAACTCAGTCCAAGATAAAAGCTCAAAAGGAATGTTTCTAGTTGGTAGACAATAGTGCATGCAGAGTTCCCGATTCTATCTAGTCCCAGGGGAGCTTCTAAGGAGCAGCTGAAGCTTTCTTACCAAAGTTGAATCCTGTCAAGCTGTATGCTGGTGCGGGAAATCATCAGCCGGTGTCAGAACAGACATGGTCTTCACTGACTAACCAGACCTCCAGAGGAAATCTCTTGTGATTCTCAGAAGTAACTTCAGTTTCAACGCATCTGCTGGTGAGGACACACTGAAATGTTCACTTGTATACCAGTATAACACACACACACTTTTTATTCAGCCAGACTTTTTTGAAAGACTGTGCCCCACCAAATTGCTCAGCATTTTGTAAGAACTTAAAGTTCTAGTTCTCTGTAAACACACCACGTTGGTTGTGCAATGTAACTTGCAGCTCAGTGCTGGTAGGGGATGTAAAGCTGCATGAAATCTACCTTTATAGGAAGAGTTATGGAGTCACTGCTTTCATATCATGTTAGTTACTGCCTTGACTTTTTAAAGAACAGGTAGTTTTCTCTTGCTTTTGCCAATACTTTCTGAGATAAATTATTGAAATCTAATGGAGTTGTGCCAGTTGAACCAGCTAAGGATGCTGCCTTCTCGTTGCTTTTACAGCTCCTGAAGGATGTGTCAGTCAAATTCCATTGGGATTGCTCTTTTATCTTTGCAGTCAAAAATGTCCCTATTTTTTCTTCCACTTTTCCCAGAACAATATAAGATCTGTGTGCTAATGTGTGCTGCAAAAATGTGCTTCAAAAAGTAGATTGTAACTATCCGTTTGAATAACTTTATTTCAGCTACAGTTTCACCATCTTTAATTGCATTTTCTGGTATTTTCATAGAAGGTTGCTTTGCAAAGAAGTTGGTATTGCAAACTGCCCTGTAAAATCTAATATTTCTTGCATATTCTAACAAAAGTAACCCAAATAACTAACACGTTGTGAAGCAATAACTTGGGGGCAAAAGCTACAGAACACTAAATCACACAGCAAGAAGAGCAATTTGTCACAGACCCAGATATATACAGTCTTTAGATTGCCCAGAAAAACCTATTCATCAGAAAAAAGAGATATCTACACAAATAGAGTTTGTAATCAGTTAAAGATGTGAGGAGTTACATCTCTAAAGGGCTCCTTTGCTGTAATACAGAGGCAGCTGGAGCAGAGACACTGAATGGTACAGATCTGTGTTAAACACCTTGTCTCCAAGTATACCACATGGTACCGAGAATAAAAATAGCCTGAGTATGGGGAATGGAGAATTTCAAATCTCTATCGGAGCCAACACTCTCCAGAAATGTGGAAGGTAACTGAAGGAAATTCAGTAGGCACTTCGTTATGTGTTTGTAGGCAAGCAGTGCCAGTAGAAATGAAGACATTCAGAAGGTAACCTTGGTTTTGACAGTGGCTGGATCTGAAAAGCTTGCTGCTGTTAATAATTTGCTGTTAAGCAGGAGCTGACCATGAAGTGGCAGTACAGAAATGTGAATTCCATGTAAAATGGAACGTATGTGTGAGGTGGGCTCAGAGTAAGCAGAGCCTTGTAATTTTGTAGGGCTAAGAGGAGACTGGGTCCTAATGGAAGGTGGGAAGATAAATAAGGGAAATTGCCAGAAAATCCAGAGTGGAGATGAACAAAGCTCTTACGAGGTCCTGGTTGATGCATGGTAGTGAGGAAGGCAGGCACTTGCACAGTCTACAGAGTGAACTCCACAGCCCTGTGACACCGCAGACCTGATCTGGCATGCAAAAATGCCACCAAAACCCCATCTCCTTTAGGCAAAAGGTAGACAGAGCTCTGTCTTGGATCAAAGCAAGAGCACAACAGCTTGCATACTTTGGACATCTGCCACCTAAAAAGACAGTGTCCAGAAAAAGAAATATATATCCAAAAAGGCAATGGGCTGCACCATACTTTTAATTGATTGCAGACATCCCAGAGTGTGGCCAGTGAGAGCAAAGGATGACAAGTATGCCTCTAGCTCAGATGAACTCCACATAGCAGAGACAAATAATGTTCTGCTGAAATACAAAGACCGTCAACCTGAAAGTAAATATGACAGGTATTATTTCAAAGCTGCACACTGACACATAAAATACTGTTCCTGGGAAGTCTATTAAAAGGGCTTAAAGAAAACCCTCAAAAATTGAAGATAAACTGATGAAGAGTGTTATTTACACATCAGCTAAAGAAATATTTGAGTTAGACCCATAGTTAAACAGTAACAAGGCTATGAATGGTACTTCTTGAGTTAGAAGGATGCCGGTTCTTTTATCTGATTCAGGGGTCTGCTGCTGAGGTGTTAGAAGCCAAAATAAATAAGGATAGCTTTTGAACATCTTGGAGGGGGTGCTTTTACTCCTGCTGGACTTCGAAAGAGCCAACAGTGCCCTCACATTTCCATAGCAATGCCATATACATTATCCTATTGCACATTGTCACACCAGAGGGATGCATGCGGTACGATATGGCACTATCAGAAACCAGTGACTTGCTGCTTCTTTGTGTTAGCATTCATCTATCAGAAGAACATACAAGTTGAGGTGTCAGTAACACTATGGACTAACTGGACATTGTTGTTAAGATAGGTTAGCAGATAGGCTGGAAGTTCCTGGGATCCTGTGTTACGTGAACACTGCTCACTTGTCATTCACAGGTTGCTCTGGGAAATAACTCAGTGGCATCTGGGCTGCTCGCCCATGTGCCCAGCATGGCCTGGGCAGTACCTAGTGCTGGGAAAACAGGAACAAAACAGTCATTGCCAAGGTCCTTGCTGCAGGGCAGTGACTGAACAGTGCAGGGAGCCTGAATGCATACCATTAACTTTATGTTCTTCTACAGTGCCCCGCTCAGCATTCTCAATGGGATTTTAGAAACCAGATCTCTTATACAGTAACACAGTGATGAAAGTTCCTCTGCCTGACTTGGACAGTAAAGCTAGCTGGAAGAAATCCACCTTCTCCTTTTGGTCTCCAGTGTGACATACTGTAGTGAAGATACTTTGGAAATTTTGTGTCTTCATCAACAACTGAAAAGTAGACAGACAACTTCTTTTTTTTTCACTTACAAGTTTTGGTTTTCCACTCTTTTGAAAAAGACATTTCTTTTTTGGCTACAAAAGAAGTTGCAAGTGAAATCATTAGCAGAGTTTTCCACCTAGCTCAAATGTCATTCTTCAAGCAGTCATACCATTTTCAGCTTCCTTCTGATCGTGGTGTTAGACTAGGCAATTTGTAAAAATTTGGTAGCTGTTATGATTTGTCGTAGGAATTGAACTGAGACATAGTATTTGTCCCACAAGTCCATTTGGTCTTTTAATTAGGATTGATGTACAAGTTGCACCTTAGTCTTGAATCAGTCTCCAGCTGGCTCTGAACTTTTCGTGCTTGATTACAATGATTATGATTCTTTGACTGGGTCCTCCAGCATAACTTCCCTGCTTTAAAGAGAGTGGTGATGGTTGGTTCAAACAGAACAGACTACTGGGATTAGTAAAAACTATCTCTATTGTCACAGAATTGATCAATGTTGTTTTCCTTTTACAGAAATGTTCTCTGAAAGGTGCTGTTCAGCTGAGTGCAGCTGATGTAATGGTCTGGATGGCATAAAGGGCTCTAAGAAAAGACCATGCACGTCCACCAAGTAGCTTTCAATTACACCCAAGCCTAGCCTGCCTATTCATAGCCACAAAAAAATGCACAAATAATTTCCTGGACTTAATTTCACATTACTACCAAATGTGCAGGATAGGATGTGTTGATTGTTGGGCTACCTGGAGCTTACCCAACTGGTGTTCTGTCAACCACTGTGGATGCTGTTTGCTTTCCAGATCAACGTGAACATGGTTTCATAAGTAAAAGGTGAATGACCTGTGATGAACCTGTCTGAGAAACTCTCTCTCAGTCAACAATAAACTGATTAAAACTGCATCATGAAGGAGTTAAAGCCCCACCGTTGTAAGAGGGAAGAGGTAGCTGTCAGGTTGCTCACACTTGGGACACCACATTTTTTTCAAGTCTTTTCCTCCCTAGATTCATTATATCCTCACATCTTTTATGAAGTGCCACCTAATTTTGGTACTGAGAGGAGAAAAGGATCAGTATAGTGTATGTTGGCACTGAGGAAGGTGAGGTGAGTGCTTAGCACCAAAGGCAGTGGCTGCTGTGTCCAGATACTGATACTGCCTTCAAAAGTGTGAATAAAACCAATTATTGCATATTGCCAGCAATTTTTACTGCATATGAAAGGAGTCATACTTGGCTCTAAAAGGCAAAGATTTGGGCATAATAATTTAGTAACATGACTGAATGTTAGGATCAGGCATTTAATCACATAGGAACAGTTGCATACCTCATTGGCTATGACAACACTGCCTGTGTGGTTTTTTGGAGTGTGACACACATTGCAAAGGATATATTATCCTGTAGATATTAATGGTAAGTAATTTAAGATCAGTAGTTGCCTTCTTTTCAGAAGTTACGTTTCTGCCTTGTTGGACTTACACTTTTGGGGTCATTTAGCCAGATCTGGTTTACTAGATTAGCAACCCCTTGAACAAATATAGTTCAATTTGTTAATTTTGATATACCCTCAGAGAAGCCATTAATTGCCCAATGGACAATTAATGATTTCTGTGGATAGTACATTAAACTCGTTACATATGAAAGTCTAAGTTTAAAGGATCCACACAAGAGTCAGATGTTCTGATTTCTACATCCAGCTCTTCCACTGACTTGAAGTAACTGTAAGAGTTATGACCCTGGTGCCCAGGCTTAGAAGGGGGCAGTAGAGCATGGCTCCCCAGAATGGACAATCTGAGGAGTTTTTCTAATAGGATGGATGATGGATTATGGTAGGGCAGTGGATGTGGTCTACCTTGACCTAAGTAAAGCATTTGACACCGTTTCCCACAGCAACCTTGTGGCTAAACTGAAGAAGTGTGGTCTGGAAGGCCAAGTAGTGAGGTGGATTGAGAGCTGGTTGAAGGGAAGAAGCCAGTGAGTTCTGATCAATGAGATATAGTCTCTCTGGGGGCCTGCATCTAGAGGAGTCCCTCAAGGGTTGGCACTGGGACCTGTACTATTCAATATGTTAATGGATGACCTGGATGAGGGAATAGAGTGCACAGTCAGCATGTTTGCTGACAACACAAAACTGGGAGACGTGTTTCAGCCCAGCACAAAACTGCTCGGCTTTGGACAAGAGAAATGATGTGGCAAGAACAGCGTTCTCTGAGGGGCTGCTTGAGGTGCCTTGAGCACATTTAAGCAAAAAATCCAGTTTGGGTATTCACAGCATTAGCTAGTAGCTGAGCGAGAGTGTTTAGGACCCTGCTTTTCAGTCACTCTTGCAAAACTTAAGTCCTTTCCTTGATTCAGATCCTAATCTTGGTTACTCAGTTTTGCCATCTGTTGGAGTGGGATAATAATTCCTTTATATATTGGCTTTACATGAAGAGATCTATGAACTTTAACTTATAGCCTTTGAATTTTAACAAATTCAGAATGGATGTTATACACATGATATATGTTATTTCTCATGTAAAATTAACAGTGAATGGTTCATTAGAAACAAAGCAATTCCAGAAATTCTTTTCATCAGACGATATTTCAATTAACTTATTTTTTTCTAATTAATTCTTCTTTCTACTTGTTTTCTACTTTTATCAACAGCTACTTGGTTTTCACAAACAGAAGATCTGATTTTTTTTTCCCTACATCAGTTTCCACTGCCATCCTTCCACCAAAGTATTCAGACTTAAGTCGTGCTAAGGCCAGGGAATGCAGTGAAGAATAAAGCAAAATGCTAAAAAAAAATTCAGATACGAAGAAGTAATTTATTGCTCTCAAGTACTGAATGTCATAAAATCCCCATTGTTTATGGCTGACAAACTTTTTTCTTCTTTTTTTTAGGATTTTAAGATTTTCAACTGGAATAGGGCAGGCTGATTCTACAGAAATTTACATATGGAAATAACTTTGCACGCACGTAATCTTGTTTAGTTCAAACAGAACTAGTGAATTTGTGTCATTACCCTGGTGCATATTTAGGAGGAGTATGTTTCCACTTGTGTATGGAACATGTGTTGTCCTTTGGTAATGGAAAGAAAATACGTGCACGTACATACATCAAAAGAGATAAGGAAAAGAAAAATACACAAGCTGAAAGCAAAATCCCTGGTTGCCTGTCAGTTTACTAAAATAATGTTTGTTTAAAACATGTTCAACAAAAAAGCCAAAGAGTGTCATCTTACAGTTGGCTATTTGCCTAATGAGACGTTGTTTGTCCCCTGCTTTAATTCGGAGTCTGAAAACCTGAAAAAAAAAGGTATCTTCAAAAGCAGAATATCTTCTCTAAGAGATAAATATTGTCTTTGTGTATTAAAGGATAAATGTGCCTCCAGTACAGAAGGTGTGATAACTAGAACTACTTCTAACTTCTTTTTTTGGCTGCTGTCCTACCAAATGAGTCACATTTAGTCAAGATTTTGCCCTTATTATATGCCTGGGGTCAGTATCCTGGAGATTCAGTGGTTACTAATGGTTACTCGGCCAGAGTGTGAAGGAAGAGGTAAGGCAAAAAAAAGCATACACATAAGGCGTAGTTTTCTAAGTCCTGCTGTGAGAGTGAAAACTGAAGACACTTCCCCCCCCCCAAAAAAAAAATAATCAAACCCATCTTTTGTAGGCTGCAAAACGCACTTTTTTATGGTCTCAAAAATAAAGAGCACAATAGAACCCCCTTTTTTGAGCAGTTTAAAAAAAACCCTGCACTAAATTCAGGACAAAAAGCAAAGGTCTTGTTTAGATCCAGCGTCTGTGAAATACCTAGTTGAGGTCAATATACCATAGATGCCCCTCACCTCAGTCCCCCAATATCCAGCTGTATGACCCATGCTGTAAACAAGAGCATTAAAGGATACAGCCAACATAAAGATAGATTCTTGATGCAGCTAAATTCAACAATTAGCCTAATCATATAAGATTAATTTTTCTGTAGTTCACATAATTGTCTCTTTTCCAAAAGTCTGCTCATGCATCTGTCTGGAATTCAGCTCTTATTGTCATTTCGTGTTACTTTCTGATCTAATAGCCAAAAGTTTTATTCCTGCTTAAAGGCCTGAGTGAAATGGCCACTTAACCAAATGCCTTCGTTTCAGCAGCTTTGCCAAATCGCCGGTGATCGACAGAACGACTGTGATAGGCATTAGACCCAATGCATCTCCCGTATTAATCATTGCTCGTTGACATTTAACAGCAGCCAAGTTGTATCTGAGCGTAGTTAAAGGTGTCCAGAGGGGTTGTGTGTCACAGGAGGAGGGGATGGAGAGCAAGGAGGGAAGAGAGAGGGTTATTCTTTTATTCTGGGGTGGGGGGACATTGTCCCCATTGAAATCAGTCACAAAAATACTCTGACACCGAAGATGCGTGGACCTTGCGGGCAAAATCCAGACCACTGAATATTGAATATTGCTGTGTAGTTAAATGCTGAATCTTGCTATTTGAAAAGAATATATATATTTTCTATCTAGGGCACTGAAAAGAATAATCCCTGTTACTGAAAGAAAGTTATGTGGGAGTAAAATAGTCCTTGGGACTGGAATTCAGTTGCCAGCTTAGCTCTCTGCTGCACAGTTTTGCGGCTAATCAGGGCACGCAGAAAGGGTTTCCAGCTGCTCTGTGCTTTCCCTGGGGAGGGATTTTATTGAGTGCTTGTGTGTATATGTGCGGCAGCACCTCTTTCAAGCAATGTATGCAATGGCCAGGGAGGCTTATTGGTGGGTCTGGTTTGTGGATGGGTTTTTGTTTGGTTTATTTGAGGGTTTTGTTTGTGTATTTGGGTTTTCCTTTGTATCCCAGAGGAAACAGCTGGGGAAAAGATTTTGGAGTAGCCCTGCAGGCCTCTTATGCCAGTTTATTGAAGCTGTTTGTTATGTTTGAGTTAATTTGTCCCATGTTTAAAAAATGTGTGCTCCTAAAGAATGTAGAAGTGCATGAGAAACATTAAAAATAAACAAATATTCCAATAATACCACCCATATTGTCCTTATGTTGTTGGGTAAAATAAATCAGTGTGGGTATTTTCAGTGTGATGAACCAACACTTGGGAACATATTCCTAAAAGGAGCTCAATCAGCACGGGCTATGACCAACTTTGTTACTTGAAGTCAATGAAAAAACATTTGCAAGTAAGGATTACTCATAGACAAATGGTTTTCAGTACTGGAGCTTGTACCAGCAGCCCACAGAATGAGACAAAAACTCCACATAATTGTGTTAAAGGTTGGATTTGTATTTTCTAGGGGAAAGATGGAAACTTATATATGTCTAGCAATGTTAACCTAAAAGTGCAGGTTTTTAATAAGGAAAAGTGGAGTGTTTTTTTAAGTAAGTAAAAATTCTTTAAAGCAATTGTGTAAAATCTCTATCTTTAATATGGTTTTCATTCATTAAATAGCTTCTTCCCCCGTTGCTATATTTGAGTTCAAAGCTTCAAAATTTTGCGAAAAGCAATCATTTTTCACATGATTAACAGGAAAAAAGGAGCAGACAGATAAAATGGTATCCTCTGCCACTTTAGTGTTTTTAAATAATTAGTCCATTAGATTTTAATGTAAAATAGATTTTCTCAATTTTGTTGTGAGAAAATGATACATTTATTTAAAATAATCCCTAAATCCAACTTTTTTCTCAAAATCAAACCACATATTTTTTTGGGGGGTTTCATTTTTTTTCTTCTTTATTGAATTATTTCTTTACCCTGTACCAATAAACAAGAGCTAATCGCCTTATTAATGCTGAAAGTTGCATGCCAATATATTAACCCTTTGTTTTCCATCACCTACAGGGGCAGATCCTCAGCTGATGTGAGACAAGCCCCTGTGAGGCTAGCAAACTTGTCTTTAAATAGTGTGTTGAAAATGCAGTCCTACTTTTTCAAGGCCATGTAACTGAAGCATTTTATGATACAATTCACTGATCCTCTTTAAATTAATTGATGATCCTGCTGCTGCAACTGTTGCAGTTGTAGTTACTACGTCATATATATGTAATTTTTTCTAAATTGCTGGTTTGTCTTTTTTGTGGGTTGGCTTTTTTATTCTTTTTCCTCCTGAGCTGACATCACTTCTTACTAGATACTAAAGAATGGCTTGAGATAACCATGGAAAAACCTTGATGCTTGCTTTTCAATTAGTTGTTGCATATCTTATGGTCAAAAATCCATATTTCCTAGCAGCAGCTTTGCTTCATTTCTGTATACAAGGGTTTTTTTCACACACAGATTGTGTTGTTTGCAAACATTGGTACCATCTAACTAAAGACATTCCTAAGTGACCAAAGCTGATATTTCAGTAAGTCATTATCATGGTTTCACTTACAGGGAGGAGTGCAACTACCTCACCCCAAATCCAGTGCCACTAAAATCAATGCATACGGTTTCACTGACGAGCCAGAAACAGACTGTGTGCAATCATTTTGCTTATGTGTTTGTATTAAACATAACCATGGTTTTCTATGCTGATGTGGGATACGTTTAGTCTGTGGAAAAGACTGGGAGAACGAGACAGGAGCCCAAAATACAAGCCAGCACAGGGTGCGCTCCCAGACTGTGGTGCAAGATGTACTACACAAGAGGATGTATTCCTTACCAAATGGGTTAGGTAAACATCTGCAGCTTGGCAGCTGGATACAGAGGAGTAAAGAGCAATCTTTTAAATTTATCCTTAGTGCAAACAGATTAACCACAGCTTGCTTTTATTTCTGTCATCTCCATCTATGTAATCCGTGTCTTTGCAGCTGGTTATCTTTTTTGGATTTTGTAAGTGTGAGTAATCTGCTTTTAACTTTCACCTTACTTCAGTGAAGAATTATTTCAAGGTCACCAGCTAGAACCAAAATTTTCTGGGGCTGCAGCTGTCCTTAGCCCTGCAATCACCTAGCAGTTACCTACTTTTCTCTGTAATACTGAAAGGCAACAGGATTTATCCCCATGTAAGATGCAATAGTCTGCATTGAGGTTTAATAATGCAGTGAGTGAAGCAAAAAAAAAGGAAAAAAAATTCTTTCCATGATCAGAAAAACTCTGGCATATTACAATTAGTGGAGACCATACCTGAATCTGCAGAGTCCCAGCAGAATTGGTGACCACCATTCAGGGCACTTGAACAATACATCAATACTTGGTATTGATCAGAGAGCAGATCGCCAACTGGAGAAGGAAAGTCTGAGTTCCTGCAGGCTGGCAATAGGTAATTGTGGAGAATTAAATGTGGGAAAATTATTTTTCCTCATGGCGTTTGCATTTTATAAATCTAAGCCTTAGAAATAAAACCAGGTTATGAAATCTTTTGTCATTATTTCCTTCCCGTTTCCCTTCCAGCCCAGCGAGTGCGTTCGCAGGCAGGTGAGCTCTTCAAAATGTTCCTCCCATGTACGGAACCGTGGGAGATGTGAAATATTACTGTGGTCTGGTTATCACTGAAATGCTGATCTGCCTGGCTAACATGGAGCTGAAATGCAGTCATTCCCTTTGACATGAAGTCAGTTGTGAATTTACCAGATGAACTTCCTTGACAAATGGCTACCACCCACTCAATCCATCACTTCAGGGAAGCTGGGCTGCCTCGTACTTTTTCTTTTCCTGCGCTTTTATCTTTTGTTCTGCCTCTCAAAAAGATCGAGGGGTAAAATCCAACCCAATATTCAAAAGTATGTGATTTAGAGCACAAAACAAGCAACAAAGAGATCTTGTAAAATTGCATATTGCACAGTAATCGCGTACTTCAGAATTTCCTCCTGTTTAATATAGGAAAATCAGCTAGAATTCTTCATTAATATTTTAATTGGCGTTAAGTGTTGAGTTCCCAACTATCCACATGGTAATTTACACTTCTACTGTAGCTGGTGGGAGTTAGTTTATTTTTCTTTGTGCTAATCCAAGGATCTCACTTCCTGTGACAGGAAAGCTGCAGATGAGAGTTGCTCTGCACAGGGGAAAGGCACAAAAGGAAAGGTAAAATATATATGGAATAATTTTCCTCAAAAGGAGAAGAAAAAGATATATTAGCATTTTGTGTTGAATGACTCTCAGGCTCATCTTATCTAAGCAGCCAGTGGTGAAAAGGGTGCATTTTTCAAGAATTAATATGCAAAATGCAATTTTTCTCTGCACAATCTAGTCTGAGAAGAGGGAAGGGGTGCTCAGCAGCTATAGATCCTCTTGGAAAATTAGATGGTAGAGCAACCTGTAGATTTCTAAACCTGTGTATGTGCTACTTTAACACAAGCTCTGGGGATATCCTGGAGAGCCACCCTCCCAGGGTCTTCTCCTGTGGGGCATTGGCACACCACAGAGCTGGGAATAAAGCAGGGCTGGAAAGGAGCTGCCAACAGATAACTTGGTCTGGAGTAAGATTTCTCCCTGTGGGCCTTGGCATGTATAGAGAATGGGATGCCCTCAGGAAGGCTCAGCAGATGGTGAGGCCAGAACTCTGAGGCAGAGAAAGACCAGACCTGCTGCTGGTGTGATCCTGGAAAGGGGTTGCCAGAGGATAAGGCAGGTTGCCAAAATTAAATTGCTCTCCTTGTCTGAACTGGGGTGTTGTCTGAAGCCCAGTGTTGGCAGGTCACAAGGAGCTGCTCTCTCATGGTGCCAGCAATCCTTGCTGATGGGACAGGGAGAACGCAATGCCCCTCATGTGGCTTCCCCACCATCTCCTCAAAAATCATGGGGATTGCTTTAGAGGGCGCGCGATCTTTGTCACCACATGGTTTTGCTCTGGTTGGCAGCGTTGCTGTTGTTTTAATTCATTTCTTAAGGGAATAAGCCTTATAGTACCATGGGGTTTGCCTGGATGTCTGTCTCCTTTTTAGTTTTTTTCCTTTTTTTGAACCCAGTGGCAGATTTCAGCTAAATGTGACTTAGGGCTAAAGCTCTCCCAGATAATTAAGTACCAAATGTCACGAAAATAGACAAATGGGTAGAGGAGACAGATGCTGTAAATGCCCTTACTGTGGGAAAAACTGCAGAGTGGTATCTCACATCATTAGGCACTAGAAGAGCCACATGGGAAAAGAGGCCCTGTAAATGCCCCAAACACAGTTAGCTTCAGCTGGGTTTGTGCTTCATGCATGCCAGAGTTGACCCCTTATAAGACAAAGCTCCACAGAGAGCAGGATTAATTCCTCCTGTGCCCAAATAGCTGTTGGTTTTCTGATTGGTGCCCCCTCAAAATATTCTTTGGATTCAATTATTTACATTTTCAAGAAAGATATTACCTATCTAAGAAAATACACCGAGGTGCCTAGTATTTAATTGGGAAAAGATGTCAGTTCCATTATCCTCTTCACCACCACTCTACCTGCAGTACAATCTGCACGTCAAAGACTTAGAAAAATGGGCACAGCAAAGACCACATCGTGTTGTGCCAGCAAAGCTATACCTGTCAGGAGAATTAAGTCAATGGTGTGAGCAGGGCAGCATTTGTTTCTGGTGTGCAGGATTCAAGATCAGAGAGTAAAGCCCAGTTGAGGACTTTGGAGTATCATCTCACACCATGTTATAGTCACGCCCTAGCTATAATGGAGATGCAACAGCCCAAATGGCTGAAGTCAACAAGATCAAGAACTCCGTGCATTTCAAATTAACCATATTGTTAAATGTTTGACTGTTGCAGCATCCTGGAGTGAACGATAGATACACAGGGACAAAAAAGCAGGCAAGTGCTACCTTGGCCAAATATTCCAGTTGTGTGTGGCTGCATCCAAGGGCACAGCTGGGCACCCATGCCAAATGGTCCTGGTCAGTTTTAGGGATACAGCAAATTCCAGCTTCGGAAAAATTACCTGGAAATTTAGATGATGCCAAGAAGGTAATTTCCAACTCCAAGTTTGGGGTTCTGAAGTTAATCACCATTGCTCTTATTTTTCTACTATGCTGAAGACTCATGATGGGTCTTCTGGGACTTTAGCCACAGTCCAAAAGAGTGAAGGTTAGAAAATAGACACCTCTTGGCTTTGTAGCCCATAATTTTGGGAGTGGTTTAGATCTGTGGCTCAGCCCAGAGTTCAAGGGAGGAAGTAGAGTCAAACTTCCTTCTGGAATCCAGCTCTATTTAAAGATCGATTTTAAAATAAAAGCCTTTTCTGGATAGAGATGCATTACTAGGCAGATGCTCAGTTGTCTTTATAGTATCAACCACATCTTTAATATTCTGTGCTGTTTCAAATACTTCTGCTACCATCAAGAAAGATAATACTCTTCTCCTTTAAGTCTCTATTTTAACTCAGTTGTGCACTCCTCTGGGTGATTTCAGGTTACCTGCCATCTGTGGCATGACATGGAGACTGACTATGGGTAAAGCACCATAGTATTTTAGCACATGTTCAGTACCAACGAGCCAGCATAAGCGAGTGGATAAAACAGAAGCCTAATCATTACTCCATGTTCCTGGTGCATAAAGAGAGATACTGTCCACCCACACAGTCTGTGATCGATGCCAAGTCTTTTGCAGACTTGGGGCTTTAGTTCAGCTTCTCTGATTCACACTTGTGCATTCTTCCTGGTTCCTACCTTAGCTGGGATATAACAAACTTACTGACCAGAAGCTATCATGCCACAATGCACAAAAAAGGGATGCTGGGGATGTAAAGCTGAGTTATAACTTATGAGGAAGGTCCTCTCATTTGGAGAGGCTAGGAGCAAAGTCTTTTCATATCTCTGTGGGCTTCATGAAATAGTTTGGTAGCTTAAGCTTGATAGGATTTCACCAGTTTGTTCATAGTCACACAGAGCTGCCCACTTACGACCTCTTTACCCATGTTTTCCCTGCTATTGCCAATGTTTTAAGAGCATCTCTGTTCTATGTAGCTGCTCCCTAATGTCCTGAGCAGGGAATGGGTATATTTCGAATGAATTCTGAAATATGGCTATGGTGACATCATTTCACTAAAAAGGTGCCAATATGAGATGGTCAGGAAATTCAAGAACGTTTTTCTACTGTCCTTGTTAAAAATAGATCACTTAAAATATTGCACTGGGTTGTAATCAAGAGTAGACATGTCTGAGCCATGGACAGATAATGGAGAAGCTTCTAAGGAAGATAACTCACCCACTGCAGACACTTTGATTAAGAAAATGCTTTTCACTTTAGAAAAAAAAACCCAAACCAACCACAAAACATGCGGTGGTGGACATCTTAACATGAAAATTATTAATCTTACATCAAAATTAGCTAATGACATACAGCATGGGTAGGAACTATTTATTGCAAAGGTTGAATCACCCTGTAATATGAGTAAAATACTGTAGAGCAAGTCTGTCAAAAACAGTGGTCATAGTCTAATGCATTTAACATTGTCTATGCTAGCCTTCCTCTCCAGCAGTTCTTAAAGTTCTGGTTACATTGTAAGTTAGAGCATCATCAATTCCTCCAAAAGCTCTAAGTGAACTGAGAACCTGTGTTCCAATGAGAGCTTGCTACAGGAGACAGAGATTTGAATTCAGACTCATCTTTTGGTGTAACAACCGGAGAATCCATACTGTTTAAACCAGTGTGAATAGTCTTTCAAAGAACCAGTTATAAGTAAGAATTTGCCCATTTTGTCTATGGAAAAAAGGTGAAAATAGGCTTTTTTTTTACACTGGAAGTTACAATCAGCAAGGAAAATGATACATTAAACCATCCTTAGCAGAGGTTAACATCTGGTGTGGTAGAGGACTAAAGAACATAATCTATTTGCTTATGAATATAGAATGGCAATAATGACTATTAGCAAAGGCAAAGGGGAGGGATTCTCCATCTGAAATAGCTATTATTTGCTGCTCATCTACCTTCTGCAGGTTTTTGTATGTGTGCACATGTCTACATGTTTACTTAAACTCAGAAGTCTCACTGAGGTTTAATATGGTTTCCTAGAAAGTAAATGGGGTCAGCCATGCAGGATTTTTATTTCTTTTTTCCTACTTTTTCCCTCCCTGGTTTCCTATTTTTGTTCCTTTGTGGCTCCTACTAATCAGGGTCATATTTATCTCTATACCATATAAGCCCTTATCAATACCAGGGAAGAATTTGTCTTACTAATATAATATATTAATGATTTAGAAAGATAAAACAAGGAAAATAACATAAAATCTCACAATAATCTTTTATAACTATATATATAGTTATAACAATCAGATCAGGCTTATGGAACTGATATAGTTATGTAAAAAACCCACCTAAATTAAGAAAGAAAGTCTGCTAAAGCACTGGTCAAGCAATATGCATCATTATTTCATACACACAGAGAAAGTTTATGAGGTCACATCCAAATTAGAAAGCTTTGAGGTTACAAGGTTGGATTTGTGATAAAGCAACAATCCAATTTACTATTAATTGGGTTTAATTAATACTTAAAGAGTCTGGTCTACTGCAGAGCCTGATCCTCCTATGCACCGCAACATATGGAGTCTTTGTATGCAAACGAAGTAGGTGTATATTTGGAGAAGCAGCAAAATTATAGATCTACTTATTGCCTGGCATCTTAGCAAAGAAGACACTGATGACTGTACATGGTACAAGACTGTAAAGAATTGTTTTGATGAAATAAATATTAAAATTTAAAGTTCTAGTAAATATTGTCAAAAGCATCCTTTTAAGATTGTCTGCATTGTTACATCCAATTAACTGCAGTTTACAAGATTCTTGACACATTTTCTTGAAAATATATTAATATTATGTATTTTGCCTTTTCAGATCTATTATGAATAGAGTACTTTTGACTATTATGAATTCATTAGCATGATGCAATTTGTATTTAGAGTGCACAAATTATCTCTGACCTCGGCAGAGCTGAATGAAAACAGGGCCTTGTAGCTCTCAGGGCTATGCTGGAGAGCAATATTTTCCTGTAACTAAGATTCACAATTAAATAGAAGACAGGGCTCCTCTCCACAAGGAGCTCTATCTGAACAAGAACAATTGTCTAGTTATATTTTCTTTCTCCGGATGTTGCATTTCTCATCCTTAAATGTTAAACCCAAACCAAACCTGGGGTCTGGTCTGCAGACACTCATTGCAGCAGAACTGTCTCCAGGCATGGAGGAAATGTGCTGGAGAAAGTGATGAATTTGAAATAAATAGTGAATATAAAGGTGAGTATTTGCAAACTGTTTCTTCCTGGAATTGAATGCTACCTGTGGAAATCCCTGAAAATACTAGAGGAGCACAGGGCACTTGGGTGCCGCACCTCCTTGTGCTCCAGGGACAGTGCAAGGATGAGCAAACCTTGAGAGCAGCCTAGAGTTGCCTCATCCTGTGGAGATGCCAGCAGAGGGTGGTGTGAAGCCAGGATGGCTCTCCCTGTGTGCCAGTCCTTGCCCTTGCTCTGCAGCATACCTGGAGGGACCCCACGCACCCCCAGGCTGGTGCCAACATCCCTGAGACAGCCCCTGGCAGCCCCTTGACAACCCCACCAGATACCTACAAATGTCACATCCTCAAGTATTTTAAGACAACCCTAAATTATGCCAGAGCCTGTTCTGGCCTGTGGCCAGGCAAGAGCTGGAGTGATTGGAGTGGGAAAATGCCTCACAGTGACATTTCCCTCCTCTGCCCTCAGCTGCTCCGGGAAAGACAGTGGCACAGATGCAGACAGAGGGCTGGGAAGGTGATGGCCACCTCAAAAAAGGATGCTGGGCTGATCTGGGATGTGGCTTTAGGATAAAAACAAACAAACAAAAAAGGATAGCAAGTATTTCACTCAGAGCTGTTCAGTGGGGATTTATCATGAAGGTTTTGTTGTCCATCTCACCCACCATTTTACTTCTCTGAAGGGAAAACTGATTTTAACCTTGAATGGTTGTTTTTGAGCTGAAGCATTATCAGTTCCATAAGCCTGATCTGAAAGGGTTTTGTGCCATCAGTGCTCAGGGTGGACAGCCCCACAGGGGGCAAGAAAGAAGAAAATTCAGCCCCTTATGGCTCCTTTTTTTTTTTTTTAATGAAAACTCAGCAGACTCCATAAACCAAACAGTGCTCCTTCCTGACAGCAGAGATCAGCAGGGCAATCAAAAGGTCATTTAGATCCTGCCCTCTAGAGCCTGAGGCACAAATTGCCTTGGGTTACCATTGATAACTAGATAAGCTGTTCATTATCATAACATTTGTTCGTAGGAACTGGACTTGGCTGGGGCTGGTTTTGCTTAAAGGAAAGATCAATATTGTTGGAACCAGACAATTGGGATGGTGGGCGCTTCCCACCGTGTATAGCCTCAGTGCTAGTGGGCATAGATGTTGAGGTCAGAAATGGGCCAAGTTTGGCCCCACTAAGTAATATAGACATGGAAGCTACTACGGGAAGTTTATCTTGCTCTGCCCAGGCGACCAGCACACCTCATTTTTTGGAAGGCAGATGATCTCCAGGGATGAGTTAGAAGCACTATAAAAGACAGCATCCTTCAGCATTACTATTTCCATCCCTTTTTGCTGTCTATGAAGACACCCATTGATACTCAGTATGACATATAATAAACAAGGGAAGGAAACACAGGGAAATTCTCAAAACAGACAAGGGGAAGAAAGAGAAAGAAAGCACTATCAAGATAAAATTTACTCTGGCTTTCCTGCATCAAGGAAGGGGATCTAACGGAGAGTGCAAATGTGTGCTGCAGTCTGAACCCAAGCAATCGTTATGGCCTGATACATGAAATGGCTGCTCACAGAAGATGAACTTGTGAAGTGTCCAACATGGTCCCAGAAATAGACTCTGTGAAATATATCTTTTGCTGATTTTTTTTCCCCCAGCTTGAAAGGACAGAGCAGACTTAAATGTAAAACTAGTTAATAAAACATACTTTTTTTACTAGAGGAGTGAAATGAAACAGGATGATCTTGGGCTGAATTCTTTATCTTCTGAGTATAAGAAATATATTTATTCATTCTAATGATTGGCTTCTCTTATGTTCCAAGGAGTATCAGTCCAGGCTGTTGTCTCTTGGTCTTGTTCTTTGGCCAGCATGAAATCTATGGTGAATCTGTGCTACTCTTTAAGGACCATTAAGGTGAAGGTTCCAAGCTCACAGCATAAGTCTGAGCCTTATTAAAGAGCAGAGAGGTCAGTTCAGAGCCTACTTAAGCCTCGAAGTCGCAAGCCAAAACATCTGTGGGTGACAGGCCTACCAAGTGAGACTTCTGGAAAGGAAGGCCAGCAAAGAGGACACTGATCTCCTCACCCAAAGAGTTGCTGCAAAAAGTGTTGAGTGGATGTGAAAGATGAAAGCCTTAGCGTGCCTTTTGTGGGTTTTTTTTGGCTAAGCCTCTCACAGTGAGCCATGAAGTTGTCAGTCAGCCCTTGTCAGCCGTAATGTGTAAGCCACATGCAAGGCAGCTCCATACAGCTGAAAGGAGTGCTGCTAGATAGCAGAGTTGGATTTGCAGCCTGCTGTCAGCACAGCCAAACACACACATTGCTAAGGTGTGAATTATGAAAGTTAGCTTTCAAATGGCCAAGGGGCAATAAACATTAATATAAACTAGACATGGATCCGTGCCAAATAACCCCAACTCTCAGGGTGTTTGGATTGCAAACATTTGATTTGGATCCAAGCTTTGCAGCTGGCCTTATCTCTGCAGTGGCCAAGCCAAAACCCCGGGGTTCGTGGCCACCTGGCACATTCTGCGGTCCAAGGATGTAATGTCTGATTACCTGCTCCTTTGCCATCTCCAGCTAACAGTTCTTTTTATCAACCACCCCTTGTGCTTCCTGTCTCACTCTGGTATTCTTTCTATGGCTTCATGGTTTTTTTTCTCTCACTTAATCATACTGGAAGTCATCTGAATAAGGGACACACACTTTAAGTCTGTTGTGAGCAGCTCTGTGTAGAATTATGCAATATTGTGGAAAATCATCAACGGAAAGCACGGAGCCTGAGCAGAACTTTGTACCTTCCGTGCAAGGTTGACAAAGGACGCTCACTAGGCTGTTCTGCTTGTGAAAGAGAGGAGGGCAAGAAGTACGTTTAATAGACACACCCAATTCAACTTGGAAGACCTTCCGATGTTTTAAAAGATATAGTAGAGCTGGTTAGCAGTAGGTTCCTGTGGAATCCGAGCCAGGAATCTCCAACTGCTCCTGGGGTCAAAGACTGGACTCTGTCACCGTCTGTGTTTACTCTTTCCACCTCAAAACCCACTGACTTGAGTTTGAGATGGAGATTGCCAGTCTTATTGCCTGTGTTTTTATTCTCCAGGATGTAGTGCACAGAGAATCACTTGGACTTGCCAAAACACACACAGGATCTCCTTGTTTCACCTCCAGAAGGAACAGCCATGAAATGAGTTGTGAGTTCACTGGGCTTTTGGTGGACTCTCCTTCTCTCCCTTGGTAAGGGGCAGAAAGGAAACACCATGCTTGTCTCCCTAAAACTTAGCATTGTGATACTAAAATTGTGGGCTCTTTTCCTTTCTTCTGTGAAATAAATAGGCATAATGTAAATATAAAAGAAGGCTGACTTTGGCTGAATTCTAAGAGGTTAATTGGCATATTAATTATCAGTAATTAATATATACATATATGGACAGAAGAATTGGATATTTTATTGGTATGAAATTTGCCCATTAGCTGCACTTCACAGTCATCAGATCCAATGTTTCTGAAGCAGTAAGACTATTGATCTACATTATGGATTCTGCTTGGGTAATTGTGATGTGTATTTAATACCCTCATTTAAAACAGTACATGGGAATGCTGAGCTTGCATCTGGAGTTGTCTCGATTTCCTCTTCTCAGTGTCTGAAAAACACATGAAATTTTATGATCTTTTCATCCCTGGTTATATTGTCTCTGTTTTTAGCTGGACATGTTTCCTGAGTCTACATTTCTAGCTATAGCAATTAAATTGTTGACTCATGGTCATGCAAGGAAAAACTTTGTGGATTCCACACTGATAAAATATCTCCAGGGAACTTATCTGAACTTCTAGAAAATCAAAGGTTAAGAATATTGTCTGAGAGAATCGCGTAAAATCTTCGGTTTCCACCTTTTTGAGAAACATCTCTATTCACTGGTATTTAATCCTGGTGCTGTAGCAAGTCTTCATGGATTTATATCTGATCAGTATATATATTTTCCCTCTTTTTCACTGTTGCCATCTATTTGGGAACATACTAGACCAAGTTTTCTGTACAGACCTTTCTACGTAGATCTCTGGGATCAAAAATATGCCTTTAGTATTTTTATTTCTTTTTAAACAGTCTGAATTTATGACATAGTTGGATATCTAGACTCAGAGGGACAGTCTTGAAAGTAGACTCAGCTCTGCTCTGTCCAAGCCCTGCAAGCATCAAGGACCTGCCAACCTCATCAAAACACAGTTCCTTAAAGTGTTGTTGTAGATATGAAAATTACTCCATTAATACTACCCAGCTTTATCTCTCCACTCATGTAGGAGTGCAGAAGATGTCTGACAGTGCCTTCAGCTGTTCAGGGATGAGCACTAATGCATTTGTGTTTTCTGCTTGGTTATGGGGTTGGAGTGGGAGGAAAGGGCTCTGCTTCTTTTGCAGCTCAAATCTCGCCAATCTGCCAATATGTTCTCATCATCCTCTCCACCCAGACTGCTGCAAGAATCCCAGTTTCATTGCCTGTTCTCATTGCTGACTGGTTTTGGTTTTTTTTTTTTTAAATTAATTCATCTTTGTTGGAGCAAAATTCAGAGGTGATGAGCTTCATAAGGGCTGACCTGGAACATATGATCCTTGGCAATTCACTAAGACTATGTATGGGGCAGCCCATCATGTATATAGGGGATAACAAGTAGGCAAATCACAGTGCAAATCTACCATAATGGAGCTTCAGCCAGAAAGAGACAGCTCCAGGTTTTGTGGTATCACCTACTGAGACCCCAGGAAAGGTTGGAAGGTCAAACTGTAAGCTGTTTGCCTTTCATCTATTTGTGAAGGCCATGAAATTCTTTGCAGACATTTTAACAAATAATGCTTCAGAAATATATTTTCCCCTAACATCCTGCTCCTTTTTACTTCCCAAGCATAAAAGCCAACAACAACTCAGCACGCATGTTTTAAGTTGAATAAAAAGAGCTGGTAAGAATGCATGTTTCACCCTTCCAGAGGGGTCATTAGAAAAGAAGGGAGGTTAAAAATAATGTTAACGTGATCTGCAAAAGAATGCACTCTTCATTTTTCTGCATCTTTTAAGACATTTTGAAATGTCTCTGCGTGAACCCTTGTCTCATCCTCCTTCTTTTTGCTTTTGTCCCACACCCAGCCTCTCCATCTCAGAAAAGGGAAGTTTTTGGTACCTCTGGCTATGTCTAAATGAGAGAACCCTTGATATACTACCAACTCCATCTTAGGATGAAATCAAGATGCATATTTTCCCTCCTCACTTTTGCCTTTGGCCTCTGGCACTATGTCACCATGGGAAGAAAATCAGGCACCCAACTGTAATGGTTACAGGCATGTTGCACCCCTCTGCTGCTCTAGTCTCCATTAATGTATATTAATGCAGATCTTCAGTGAATCCCAGAGAGTTTGCAGGAAATTTGGAATTATACAGTTGGTGCTCTACCCTTGGAAAGCAAATGTTTCCGTGTTTTTAAAGACATGTTTTACTTTGATTTGTTGGGGGTTTTTCCTTGTTTGTTTGGCGGGTGTTTTTTACCACACTGTTAACAGTTTCAAGAGTAATTTTGTTAAAACTGCAGAACACATCCTGAAACACTTATGAGTGTGTCCATCTTGACCCACTACTCTTGGTGTTCTCCATGGACCGTGGGGTTCATGATATGCTGCTGCCACAGGGACCTGCCTCCTTTCTTCTAGGAGGATGCTCAACACGATCTTAGAAATAAGTTCCCTTCAGGCAAGAACCACTGTTCTATAAGCATTTTGTTAGACTAAAGGTCTTTTGGCATCTCATTTTAAAACGTTGGATCGTAATTACCTGGAGGAGTACCCCACCCTGTGATTTCAACGTGTGGTACAAATCAGCTCAGCAGCAGAACTGTGCTTTCTGGATTCACTACATGGGCTTATTCACAGTGGTGAACTGATACTTGCTGGCCCTGAAAACAAGCAGAGACACACCAGCGGTTTAATGGTGTGTGTGGTTTAATCTCCTGGGCAGTACTGGAATGCCATTGTTCAGGACACTAAAGCATCTGTATTAATACACTTACTAGAATAGCTATTATGTTGATAATAATTTTATAATCATCATTATTATTAATATAGTAATGAATATAATTAACAATTATAATTATTAAGATTAAGACAGTTATGATCTCTTTGTATATTCTGTGAGGAGTTGTGCTCCGGTGTACATAGTACCCTGTTATTTTATCCTCCCAAATTTTCTCAGTCCTCTTCTGCTTTCTCCCTGGCTTGTAGCTTGTTTTCCCCCTTCTCATAACCAATCTTTCCTCTCTGATGTTTTAGACGTCCCTCCCATGTCCCTGACTGACTCCCCTGCAGTCTCCAGTGGCACAGGATTTGTTCTCAGCATGACATGAGTGTTGGCCGTTGTACAGACAGGGCTGGATTCACCACTCACATGGGACACTCACCTTCACTGCCAGAACTGAGGTAAGAAGCCATTGTTTGTGGGGACAGAGATTCATGTTCATCTCTCTCTAGAAGTCTTGTGTGCAGGTTAAGATAGAACAGAATGAAGCAGACTAGTAGTATTGAACATAATTAAATGATAAATATAAGAATCACCTTATAACAGTTAATAAAATAATTCTTGTATGAAATCTAGTCATCTTCCTGAAGCAAAAAGTTAACTTTAACGTGGTTGCTGCCTTGGCTACTTAAGAGTTTTGGCTGTGCTGTACTGTGCACTAGCTGGACTTTGAAACTACTAATGGGATTTGAATTGGCTTCAAAGTATATAACAGCATCTCATAAAGCTTCATGTGAGAGGGACAAGGTTCCTGCTGTTTTAGTGTTTACTGTTTCTCTTCCGGGATGAACTGCATGTAAAATATGGCATCTTCAAACAGGCTGAAGATGCCATAAAAAACCCATTTTAACCCCCAGACTCAATTGTAAAAAGCCTGTACCTGCAGAAGGACCAGCTGTTGAGCCTGGAGTTTCTGAAACAGAGGCAGGGGAAAGCTGAACCCTGTTTCCATTTGTACAAATGTGTAGCTCAGAATTTCAAGCACAAATTGCATCAACATTTGCAAAAACAAAGAAACTGCCTCTTGAAAATTTGACCCCACACTTTCCACTGGATAACACTACTACCTGTGGCTATTTCAATTTATGACCACCTCCCCATCACCTTCAGGCACAGATCAGAGAAGCAAAGCATGGGCATGGGCTGCTCTACCATTAGCACACATGTAACCTCAGTAATGCAATTGCAGAAGGAAGCTGGTGGCTCACAGACACACACTCATGCATGCAGAACCGTTCTGGTAGTTACCTACCTAACATCAGGTTCTGGTCCCAAAGTTACCTACATGCTGTCTCACCAACAGACAAAATGGAGATATTTATGTATGGAGAGAACAGGAGAGACACGCAATGACATATATGTAAGTGCAAAGATATCACCTAATAAAATATCACCCTGATGGTTCCACTAGGTGTTGGCAATTCTGAAACTAGTTAAAGATAATATTAAAAATGTATAAACATACTTTTTTTTTCCAGATATGTTTGGTTTTATGCATGATCAGAAGAAGAAAAGAATAATGAATTCTAAAATTGATGCCCAGTGCCATCAGTAGTACCTCTGAATTTCCTAGATGTGCAGAGATCAGGGACTCCAACAAGCCCGGCCGTTGTGTGGATAAATTCAAAAAGGGAAAGTGAAAAACTTCACCTTTCCCAGTGGAATTTTTGCAGAGGATGCTGCCGCAAGCGTGGCTGAGCCTTACCATGGTTAAAAAGGACAGGGAGGAAATGAGACACGTAACAGCAGTGCCTGGCTTCAGCAACTGTGGAAACTCACCATGTATTCTGTGCCTCGTTTTTGTAGCCCTGATCATGACATATGATAGATGCCAGAAAATAGTCTCTTATCATCATTCCGCAGGCAGGCTCTCTTTTAGTATGTGCCCTGGGCATGATCCTGCCGGTTTCACTGGCACAGATATGGAAGAAAGTGTTTGCTCTTCTCTGTAACCTATTTACAGGGATTTCTTCTGAACTCCCAGAATTTCCCCTGGAGTAGGACAACCCCATGCTGTTCTCAGTTAGCGTTATGAATAACATTTTCCAACAAAAAATCATGGCTGAGTTCAGGCTGAAAGATTTCTGTTGCAAAATGCTTGCCAAATGCAGCCCAGGATTTAATATGGAATTTCGACTTTTGGGGTATCCTGCTCCTCTGATAGGGACCTTGGAAGTCCAAGGTCATTGACTCAGTATGAGCTATCTTTTCCCTGCTTGGAATGGGGAGCAGGAAAGCCCAGGAAGCCTTGACTGTAAAGTAAGACACCTTGGATTTTCAGACAGCTGTTTGGCAGAACCAATTTTGCACCAGAGAAAATGAGGAAAATGGCAATTTTATTTAGCAAATGTAGGTACTGGGGAAAATATTTTATCTGGGAAGTATTGTATGTCTTAGGTTTGGGAAAAAAACTTCTCAAAATTTCTGGTTTTGGTTCAAATATTGATCAAAGTGAAATTCAGAAAAAGATTGGTTTTCACACCCCAAAAAAGCTTCTTTGCCAGCTGCTCTCCTTCTGTTGCAAGTTAGGGCTAATTAGGCAAAGAGGTGGCTAAATAAGATGAATAGCTGTGCTACTAATTCACATTGGTGAAACCTGAGGAAATTTCACAGCATCATTGATGGCGTGGTAACTAGGATTTGAAAACAGGGTAGGAAATAAACATCATTGTCTTACTGAAAAAAAGATGGATGTAGGAACACTTGAAAAATAGTAAAGAAAAAGGAAAGTAAGGCAAACTTGGTTTGTAGTTATACCTGAGAATTTAAATTTTAATTTACACAATGCAATGTTGATGACTCAGGCACTTGGATTTGGCCACTGCAGAGCGGGACGTGAAGGTTTTGGAGCATTACAAAGCTGTAGCACCTGTTCTGGGGCTGTCTCTCTGTGCAGTTTTAGATAACCAGAGTCTCTCTCGTATTCCTGTACACAGAGAACAGGCTTACCTAGCCATGAGAAAGGAAATGAGTTACCCACCAGCCAGTGGACTGGCAGACTCTAAATGCACATCCCCTTGTGTGCTTACATGCAGCAGTTAGTATCCACTCAGTTGGCTGCACAAAGTGGTCAATAATGCCAAAGGAAAACAGAGAATTTGTCTTGAGTGAAGTTTTTTTGTTCTAAATAGAATCAACCTGATCAACAGGTGCTTTCAAAGAACATCCTTTTATAGGGAAATGGAACCCAAGGGAGGGGGAGAGGGGGACGATGGACTGAGAAACAATTTTTATGCAAAGGTAGTTAAAAAAGAGACGGTTCACATGGGGATATGGGACCTAGAGTCTTTCCTTGTGTACCATATTTTAATGAAACAGTATTTTTCTCCTTTTACTTTGTGGAATGTGGACCAGCAGGTCAGTTGCACAAGATGTTTGCTGCTCCCATTTTTCCATTCCTTGTATATTTGGCTTGGATAAATTCCTCTGAAAACCAGCTTTACAGAGCACTGAGTTGGGTGAGCTTGCCAGAGACACTGTGCAGGCAGGGCTAGTCAACGGGCTGCAGCACTTGGCCTATGGTGGTAAACCACCTCCTCTTCAAATTTGTGTCTTGAGAGGCTAAATAAGTCCAGCAGCTTCTAAAGATAGATGTGACAGAGCGACAGCTCTCAAGTTGGGCTAGCCAATTGCTCTGTTATATAAAAAACTCGGCCTTCTGGGCAACGTCAAAATTTGCCTGCAAAATGTTTGGCCAAAGATCAACAGTAAACTGGAACCGTGATTGTTTCAGTTTGTCTGACCTCCCCATGGTTTTCCCTAGTACGTGGCAGTCTAATCTGGTTAAGAGCTACATTTTGTTTGCATTTTACGTTATTCTAACTTTAGTGTCCCTGTGAGAAGGCTGTTAAAAAAGAGGACTGAGCAAAGAGGAAGGAGCAAGGTACCAATGCCTATAGCCTGAAATGATTGTTTTAAATCATACATTGATCTTTCCTGGTAAAGAAGACAGAAGAAGGCTGTGAAAACATATCCCACCTTCTTCTCTCAGACCTGCAACTGGTGGGATGGGCATTACCTGTTGTTGCACATATGCCATGGGGGAGCGATCAGGCCCAGGCTTTGGAGTTGCAAGTATAAAGGTCGGAACACCAACCAAGGGTGGAGATCTTTTTAAAGAGATCAACATGAGTCATGCTGCTGAGAGTTCTCCACTGCTTCACACTCACAATCTGCCACATGGGCTCCTCCAAACAGCAACCAATTTAGCACTTAGCCCTAAAACTTCATCAGTTTGAGAAACTCATGGGTTTCTCTGAATTCTCTGTGCTCTATGTTACTATGGAAGACATATTCCAGTGGGAAAAAAGAAGAGAAGCATCATGAAATGGTTACAGAAATTATTCTATTTTTTTCCTTTGTAAATCTGATGGCATTTTGCAAATAGTCAGTTTTCTGATTTGCTTGTAGATTTTGTAGCTCTGGTCTTTTATTTATGTGCTTTTGATATACAGCCAGAGAAAAACATTTTTTTAAACCAAACAAAAAAATTGTCTTTTTTTTTATCCCCCCAAATGGCCTGGGGGACTTATGACATAATCTACTGCTATTTAAAGCTCACTTTTTTGAGGAGGCTATAGAAGGGATTCTCTAACATTAAAGCTAGAATAGCAAAATATTTATTAGCAGAATCCTTTCATACTTCATCCCAGGAACATGGAAATTATCTTCTTCCCTTATGCTCTTGATAATGAACAAATCAACACATGTACCTTCAAATTGCAGCAAGAAACTATGGAGAAATCCAATGGTCTCAAGTGTAGAAGGCAGAAAGCTTTTCAAAATCATAAAAATCCACCTTCAAACAAAATCACAGTACAATGACCTTGCTCTGACTCCAGCTTCTGTTCTGTATATATTGGGAACCAAATCCTGGGCTAACAAAGAATGAACTTGTTACCTTGCACATGGTCAGCAGAAGTCCTTTTCCTCACTCGTGTCTGACTGAAACCTTTTTGGTGCATAAGCAGGACAGCTTTTGTGAATCAGCCTGATGCCTGACTTGTGCACAGAGGTGAGTGCTTCCCTGAAAGAGCAGAGCAAAGAAATTAGAAAAAAAAAAGAAAAAGAAAAAGAGGTGATTCAGGCTGAGCCTTGCAGACTTAAATAGGAGTTTTAAATTTTCAGAAGTCAGAGGCGTACCTGATTAAATCTGCAGCTGTCTAGGTGAAAGTAAATGATTGGTGGATCTCAGAAGATTTGGGACCAGATTCATCCATATGGTTTGAGTCATTCTGACAATAGAAAACAGCTGTAAAACCATTTCCCTGGCCAGAAAAGGTTGGGTTTATGGTTGCTTTGTGTCTCCAAGCATCTGATGAATACAGTCCTTTGTCTCAAGAAGCATCTGAAACCCCAGATGCTTATCTGCATTTCTCAGCTAAATAAATTGCGATAGTAATTTTGTGGTGATAGCCCTTCATGAGCTTTTTCAGTCATTTTTGGGATTGAGTAATTGGTAAGAGAATATTTGAATACAAATTCCCTCTATGCCAAGAGGATGTTATATTTTTTATGGACTCTGTTTATTAAAAGAGAGGATCCTGCACTGGGAAACTCACAGTCTAGGTATAAAACTGAAGAAGGACAATTAACAATCTGTCTAGATAGACAGAACAAGGCAAACAGTGTGGGAAGAAAATTTAAAAAGGGAGAGCGACTGAGCACTTGCACTCGGCTCATATTCATGTCTTAGTAGGTCTGCAGGAGGTTGGTTGTTTTTTATATCTGTTTCTTTGATGGACTCAATGGGAGGACTCAGGCTTAGAGATTTTATGAGATGAGTATTTTGAGAAGAGACTTTAAAGAATAAGGGGTGGAGGCACAGTGGATTGGGTCAGGAAGGGAATTTCAGGCAGGGGGGCTCCATTGAAGAAGGCACCAGAGAAAGAGCTGGCGAAGCAGATGTGTACAACTGGAGCCAAGTACATGAGGCAAGGGTGAAAGGATAAGAGCAGAGCTCTTCCAGCAGAATTTCCATACTTCTACTCCCACTCCGACTTCAAGCCTGAAATACATGGAAACAGAGCAGGGACATGCTGATGGAAAAAAGGTTGCAGTGGCAAAAACTAACTCAAGGCTCTGATCTTTCAGAAAAAGATATGTTTATTGTTCTGAATTGAGAGTTTAGATTAGAAATTTTGTCTGCTTTCACTTCTTAGCAGTGGAAGGCAACAGCAATTTGTAGTTCTTTTTATAGATTCATTTGGAAGAAGTCTGCTCTGTTTTCATGTTTCTTTGAGATCACTTGCACACTTTTATACTCCAAATATGGAGACTCTGGAGACTGAGACCAAAAGAGGTGCTTTATTGTTTATTCACTTGCTCAGTCTCTCTCTTCCCCTCACACACATATTCTTTCTCTTTTTCTTCTCCTCCCCTGTCTCTGAAGGAAATATTTCCCAGTGTGCACTTTCTCGCTCTCCTCTGAATGCTCTTCAGATTAAAGGTCAAAAATAAAATTCTTGTCATTGTGTAGATACCAAAGAGAATGATAAAAATGGAGCAGAATCACTTGTGTGGACTACATTAAAAATAACCAAAACCAACAGCTTTAGGACTGATTTTAAAAGTCATGCAAATGTGTAAAATCTAGCAGCCTTAGGACATAGTTTAACACTTTGAGACATATTGCATGCTTCTAAAAAGATCCCTTAAAGGTTGGCAGGAGATAAATCACCTTTTCCAATTATTTTGAAATCATGCAAGCTAGGCATACTACAACTTTTGATCACAAGTACTTACTGAATCGCTTATTCTCCAAGTACCCCCTTTGAAGGTCACCCTCAGATCTAGACCATAATGGCTTTCAGCCTGCTGATGGTCTGACGGCTCTCTGACCTTCTACTAGCAGCAGTGGGAGTTAGAGAAATACAATGAGATAGGAAACTCTGATAGCTTTGGGGCTAGTAAGGCTTTGCACCTATTTTAAATAACTTTGCATCCCTGAAATGGCAATGCAATGACAAAAGAGGCAAGATGAGTGTCTGAAGGGTTTTGAATTCGGGTACGCCTATCCCTGATCACCATAGGATCCTTATAAAATTTCACCAAGCTAACTGAAGCTCTGGCTATTAAATGGAATGCAGAAGGTAAAAAAAATATATCAAATAAATTTTAAAAATTACACAAGCACAAGAGAAGCCCAGGTGACAAATACCAAATTTAGGATATTCTTCAGATGCTCCTCCTGACACTATAAGCAGTGTTAGGCTCTTTGTGAGTATCTGTTGGGCAGGGGAGCAAAAAATAAAATAAATCAATAATTTAGTTTAAGCAGTTCAATAGACAACAACATGATAGGCAGTAAGGGAAAAAAACTTTGGTGTCCATTTAGAAATAAGCACTGCCTATACCTATATGGAGAATAATGTATTCTGCTGTAGAGAGTTAGTGCAAAATCAACATTCTCTGACTGATAGGGTTATTTCTGAAAGGGCTATTCAGTGCTTAAGAGAGTACTTGTCACTTGCATAATTTTAATAGAATTAGCAGACAGTTTGATAGGATTACTTCTTCTCATGATAATCTATCTTCTCTGTAATACTGGGAAATTTTTTGGTGACAAATGTGGCTACTGGCTTAAACAGATCTTTTTAAGCCTCATTTTTAAAAGTCATTGTGTCATTGAGCATTGTTATTATTAGATGTGGACACTTGCCAAAACCCAGAGCTGTGCAGTCCCACATCAGGAGAAATTTTTCCATTTTAAAACTACCTCTCATTAATTATAATTAATGATCATTATTTCTTTTTTATTGTCAAATGTAGATTCGAGCAAGAAGTATAGAGAATAAAAGTGCCCTGAAATGTTTATAAAACAGAGATGACATTGGAAATACAGATTAAAGGACAGGTGAGGTTAAATTCACGCTAAAGAAAAACTGGGATAATCGGGTAGAGGATATTGGGAACAACTTTTACCTGGCAGTGCAGTAAAATGTTTGACCAAGCTGAATGCCCTGGAAGACTTCCTTGGAGGCTTGTAAGTGAGAGCTTAAGAAGGCAGTTAGTAGGGAACAGGGAGAACCAGCTTAGATATTTTTCTAGGATGTCTGAAGCTTAATTTCTAAGACTTTGTACAACCAGATGTTGGGGAAATGCTTTCTTTGCTAACCATGGAAAAAGACCACCACGGTACAAAATTAGAACCAGTGCAGCTTCCACAATGTATCTTCTGCTACTGATTTTGAAGTCTGTATCTGAAGTAGAACGGGGATGGCAAGGACTGCTCTCTGCTTCCCTCTTTTCCATCTGCTATTTTGGCTCATAGGAGGTTTTGTGAGGAGCAGAGTATCCTCCAGTGCTATGTGAGGCACAGCTGAGCCAGGATGGGGAACAACAAAAGTGACCATCACGCTGTGAAGTAATGACTGGGACTCTGACAATCTGTTTGGAGGGATGGAGTCTAACAATTGGTACAGAACAAGGAGTCTTGAAGGATTATGGGATGAAATGGACCCCAGTGGTATGAATGAGGAGATAACAGAGATTTGTAGTACCCAGAAATAAAGTTTCTATGACTACCTGCCTGTGGGAATATGGCATTCTTTTATTCCAGGTCTAACATCACTGCCAAGCTGGAGAGTATAAAGTAAAGTTCCTTTTCGAGGACTTCCCCGTTGCTGTGTTATTTTTGTGGTTCTCGTCCACATGTCCTGTGAGGTTTAGATGAAATCTTCCCTCCTAACTCAAATCCTTAAGACATTCCAGGGACCTCATTTAACTCAGAATAAAAAAATGAGTATGAAGGTGGAGTCTCAGACCTAATGTGAGGGAGAGGCAGTACCTACCACCAAAGAAAGAGATCATTTAAAACAGTCTCAACATAGGAATATATGAATCTTTCTGAAGTATCTTCTCTGATCTAGTAGAAATAGTTTTGATTACACATGTGAGAATTCAGACGTAAAAACACTGATGAAAATCATATTTATTGTTACATTAATTTGTTACTGATTTCTACATGAGCTTGTATGTGCACACACAGGAATGAGATTGTTGCTAGACCTGGGGGTAATACATGTAATCTGAGAAAGGCTGAGTAAAAAAAGCGGTGTGAAAACATGTAAGTAGTATAGTACCCCCAGGGAGTAGAAACAATCTCAATTTTTCCAATACTATTCTTGAAATGTGTAGCCAAAAGAAAGTAGAAAAATGTCCCTCATCATAGAGACAGAATATGTCTTACACTTATTAGGTATTCCTTAGTATGATCTCCTTTTCTGTAGAGACAGTCAAAATGTGCAAAGAGAAAAAAAAAAAGTATAAACTAGAAGCTGAAAACTGTGACAGGTGAGATTGTTGAAGGTGTAGTGAAAAATGAAGAGAGCAAGGCCACTGAAGGATTCCAGTTTTTATTATCTCGCTTGGACTAATGCACATTTCAGTTGTACGTGGTGCATAGCATATAAATGAGCTGGAATTTCAACATGGAGCAAAATGTAAGAAAAGCAAGAAAACTCTTCTAGCAGAGGAAATGGGGGATAGGCTTATCTGTACATGAGCATCTTCACTGCAGTTTTTCCAAAGGAAGGAATCTGTACAATTAGAAAATCATTTTGATGAACCGAAACACAAATTCCCCAGCAGACCAACTGCAAATCTGGAAACTTTTACGGTCTATATAACACTTGGGCATTTTTATAAAGGGCTTTTCTCTGAATCCTCTGGACCATCACGCCCCATATTCCTAGGAGAAACCATACTGGCAGACCCAGGAGGCTGTGTGGAGCCCGAAGTTGGACTTGATGATACTTATGGGTCACTTCCAACTCAGGATATTCTATGACTCCATGATGCTAAAGCAGACTCAGCAGAGTGTGCATTCCTGATGCCATCACAGTCAGAGAAAGCTCCCTTTGGTCCTTCTGTGGGTCCACTCACAAGCTTCTGGACAAGGTACAGTGAGGCTCTGGGCATAACAGAAGGAAAAATCTTTAAACCAACCAGTATAATAACGCAGTACAGAGCAGGAGCAAATGATTCAATGCATGGGAATGGGACACGGCTGGTTTGGCGAGTTCATGCAAATATCACAGAAAATACAAACAATGCTCATGGTTCATACCTCTTTGAGGCTCTCATTGTTTCTGAATGTGTATGGACCTCCAGGAGGCAATTTTATGGATTGTGCATAGGGATAAGGCAGCCTGTGTTGAGAGTTATGCAGCTGCAGAAACTCACGCCAACACTCTTCTAAGAGCATCAGCTGTTTGGCATCGTGACCCTGTAGACAGTAGGAGAGCTTCTGAGTGACATATCTGCAAGATGAAGGGCACTTGTTTTTGAAAAGTTGATGTTTCAAATTGGGAAGAAATTACATCATTTAAATGAAATGACTTTGATTTTCTGTTTGCCTGAATGTGTCTGAGGGGGCCTGTGGATGAAGGGTCAGCATGCTTTCCCTTCTGTTTACCTGCTAATGGAATTTATTTGCAACCTAGTTTTCAATTAATTTTAGAAAGAATGCCAAACATATGGGGTTTTTTAGTAGGTTTGATTTCTTGATGAGATTGGTTCACAAAGTATTATTTGTGTTACCTTGTTGGAGCATGAGTTTCTCCACAGGGTTTCACTCTTCTTCCCATAGCCCACAGTGTGAAAGAAGAGTCTACAAGGTTAACTCACAGATTCTAAGGCATTCTATTTTTTTCCTTCGGCTACTTTTGAAACTTCATTTTACATCTGAATGGCTTGGGTTGTTTTTTTTTTTTCTCTCTCTAATAGTTGTGTGTTGTTGTAAATGTAATAACAAATTTTAGTGAGGACCATAATTCTCCTTCAACAGGTGATTAAGCCTTTGAAGCAAAGCATTGCTGTGTATCTTCATTCCTATCACTTTTAAAAGGCTCTCTTATTCGAATTTGCATTTGTTTGAACTTAATTTGGTATTGAACAGATACAGATATTTAAATGTAATTAAATTTTTTTTTCAAGATATCTAGCTGTTGCTTATTTTACTAGCTATTAGGTAGTAGATAACTGCAGCTGAACATTTATTTTCTAGTTTACAGTATTTAGTACATGAGTAATTATTCCAACATACATGCATAAGAGAGTAAATGAATATAGGAACAATCTTTCCTGTGGCTAAATTTTTTGTGTGGTAAATATATTCTCATGTTAAGGACTTGATAGAATACATAAGGCACAGAACATGGTATATATTACTTGCTCTTGGGTGGTCTAGTAGATCATTTCTACAGCTCAAAGCCCCTCGTCATTTAGTGAAGATACAATACAGTATTCTTCCATGACTATTTACATTCCCTTTTTTGCAGCAACTTCAAATACATACATTAGACATTTCTTCCCTCTTATCCTTTTTGATCTCCTTGAAGACAAATTTTACTATGGTGTCAAAATATAATACAGTCCAGTCATTCATTAGACACAGATCTTATTTACAGAAGTCTTATTTATTGCAGTGAGAAAGAGAGCATATTCCTGAAGAATGGTCATGGAAGAAAAAGGAAAAAAACACATGAATAGCTAGCTTTAAAAAAATAAATCATTGACTCTTTTATCTCACCAATGCCTTTGTACAGCTGGGAAAATGATTTAGAAGATACTGTAAAAGAGAAAATCTGAGAAGTCCTGCAAAATTCAATGTTATTATTTTAGGTCTTTCTGAGCAGGCAAGTTCTGCAGCCCTTTTGAAGCTCAATTATAATTCAGCAGGAAGAGGCAAAAGATTTTAAATCCTCATTGGAAATGGAAGTTACAGAGGGACTGGATGTAGAGTGAAGATAATGAGACCTTTTTGTCTCTGATCTAGCCAGGGAAGATGCTGCATACAATTCTTAAATGAGTACTTAGTTCAACCATATTTTAGATAAAGTCCTCCCCAATTTGTCAATTGTAAAACCAGTCTGTACTTTCATGGGGGAGGGGGGAAATGCAGTTGTTCAAAACCAAATTAAAAGTACCTAAGAAATTGTAGCACTCTTTGCAGTGGCACTAATACTTCCACTTACAGATAAACTTTCATTTGATGATCTCAGAGCACTGTAGCCATGAATCAAACTTCACAATGACTATATAAAATACTTCAGATTATCTCTAGAGCAATCAGAATGATTTGCAGTCAGAAAATGCTGATTTGTCAAAATGAGAATGGGCTTTGTAAAGATTTGTCGTGATAAGGTTGAGTGTGTTGGGCTGATAAGGTTGAAGTGCATGTTTTGACTTTTGCAGCTGTCAGATCATATTATATGCCCATAGAGGAATGATGGAAGTCCAACTGAGGGTCATGCAATTGTTTTGACTCTAATGAAAGCAGACACTCAATTTTTTAAGAGTCTATTTTGAGGTTTTGATAGTGAAAATTGGAAATTTAGTCTTGCAGGAACTTAAAGCTATTGGTCTCCCATTACATTCCAAGATTAAAAGAAAGTGCAATTTTAATTTTTTTTTTTTTTTTTTTACTTCCAGGTACTGAAATATTTGAGATTTTAGCAAAGGTAGTTATGGTGTCAGGTTTTCAAAACTTTGACCCTGGTTTTGCAAATGCTGTTGCGTATGTTAGAATTGAAATACTTCAGTACTCAATATGCAATGGAAAAACTTATGATCCTAATTATGTAGCCATTTCCAGAACTGGGTTTTTACAAAAATTTTAAAAACCTGTCCATCTAAAACAAAAATCAGTATTTTCTGGCATGATTTCACAACTGAATATAAATCATACATGCACCATGTCAACCATTACCCACAAGCTTAGGCACAGAGAAAACTGAGCACAGAGACATTGAGATTAAAGCATGTACTACTCTTCTCTGAAACTAGCTACTTTTGATATGTTGTACAGATTTAAAATATTAGGGGAAATATTGAATACATAACAAAAAAACCTGGCCAGTATGGATAATGGTGTATTTAATATCAATCAGTGCTGAAGCATGAAATTCCATATTAAAAAATAACATTCAAAATGAAAATATTTGTAAATAATACTTACAATTTCCAAACTATCCTTGGAATTAGTAATACTAGCAATACACTTTTTTGTATACATGTCTAAAAGCAGTAGTATGTGGACTTTTACTTCAAGTAAGACCTTGCCTATCTGGAATTGAACAAGTTAGTTCCATAGCTCGGTTAAGGTTTAGGGACAGAGTGGGCAGTAAGTAAAGGGCACTCATAGTAGTAAAATTGGTTCCATATAAAGTAGGAAACAACCCTATCAGACATTTGAGAATACATTAAAATGAGATGTTAGTGGAGCAAGCAGGGATAAAGGTAGAAGAGGCAGGTGAAATAAAAAAGAGAGAAACAGCTATCATCACAATGTACATGGACTTCAAGGCATCTTGAGAGACAACACAAAGTGGAAAAAAGGCTACAAGGTCAGCAACTAGAGTGAAAAGGATAAGGTATTTGCATAGATACAAACCAGGCTTAAACATGGAAGACAGAGGGTAATTTTGAACTTCAGAAAGAGGAATGCAACTAATGGACCTCTACAATGGTAATCGTTCAGGATGAGTCCATTCAGTTTTATATCAGTGACCTAGAAGAGGTAATGTAACTCTGACAGAGTAGGAGCTGTAGTGAAAGACCAGTTATCAAGTGAAAATTGACTTAGACTACAAACTATGTGGTTTAGAGTAGAGCTGAGACTATTAATGACAGTAATGAAATACATGCATCAAGCAGCTGTGCAATAGAAAACACTAATAAAGAGAAGGATCTCAATGAAGTAATCTAGAATAGAAATTTTGTTTATTAGATTCTCAAGTTAAAAAACTGAGAAAATTACCATAAATATAAGTTAGAATAATATTTGCCAGAAGACAAATATTACTGAATATTCAAACCAGTCTTTGAATGCATGTTTCAAATATATTTATGTAAATATATCTGCACTAGAAAAGCACTCCAACTGTAAAGGTAACTATCAGTCAGCCCAAAACTTAAAGGAGCTTTCATTTCCTTCTTAATAGGATAGAGATTGGATGTGATAGTGTGTACATTGCACATGTAAGTATCCATAAAAAGGAAATATCAGAATTATTTCTTGTACAAAGGCATTGAATTATCATTATAATACAAAAGCTAATTAATTAGATGACCTCACAGTCTGGGGAGGTCTTTTGCTAATCTTTATCAACATTTCCTTCTACATTTTGTGAAAGTTGTTCATGTAAAATTTTTTCACTAATTTTCAAAAAGTGACAGTGAAATTATACTATCCAGACTTTTGCCTTTGTCAATAACTTGTAAAACCAGCGTATTTTGATTCTGATAATAAAACATTTTAAACAATCTAATATAACACTTCTTATTAAGCTGAATTTACACACACAAATGTAACACATCTAATTCACATTATATAATTACTGCATAGGATAATTTTTATTATCCTGGAATCTTTGAAATTGTGATGAAATTTTCTAGACTGCAGACTGCTCTTGACTAAAACCTTTTCTTTTCAAATACACAAGCTGAAAATTGCTTCATTCTTTGACCTGTGAGCCAAGTTCCCCAAAGCCTGATGCAAATTAAAATGGCTGAGTTATAAATATCCCTGAAACTAGGTTTATAATGGAAACACAACCAGATCCCTCACTATGGCAGCACTCGTGGGGGCTGTTAGGGCACTTTATAGAGCTATCAGTGCCTAACTATAAGTTAATGAGGAGGAGTAATAAAGCACCCCTATACAAGAGGAGAGCATTAAGAAATGCAGGAGCTGAAAATTCCTACTGGGCTTTCCATTAGCTATGTCCCTGTCTACAGCTTCTGCTTCAGGAAAACACTGCCTTAGCTCCTTATATTTTCATGTGCTGAATTCAGTAAGCACACTTTTGTAGAGCTGAGGAAGGGATATGAGTGAAACCTCAAGTTAGGAGCCAGTTGTCAAAAAAAAATGCCAAAACCAAATTCACCATTCTCATATAATCTCAGCCTTCCCTCTGTTCTCCTTATTATGATATTACTGGGAATGCACCATAGGATGACAGGAAGATAAAATTAGAAATGGCTCCGTTTGACTTTTGTGCCTTTTCACATCAATCTCCTCCTGCAAAGTTTTATTGTTAACATTTGAACATGACACAGGGTACACGTGCCTATGGCAGACAATCAGTGCTTGAGAAGAGTGCATAAAGACATGGCTTAGTTAATGTTAGAGTGTAGGGGCAATGTGAACAGGGGAGGCAATTGCCATTATTGCAGTCATACAAATGCATCACTAAGTAGATTTAATGCATGCTATGACTGTCGTTATAAAGCCAGCGTTCGCTGTAGAAGAGATAACAGAAATATTCTTCTCAGTTGAGAGATGATTGGTGACAGCTCAGAGTGATCAGGTTTTTCTTTTCCAGCCAGAAGTCACTGCACTCCATTTTTTAAAAAGATATAGAAAAGATTTAGATGGAGTGAAACTCCCTGGTAAATTATAGTGCTGAAGGTAGGTTTGTGCACCTTTGAACTCACCTTGATTATTTTACACTGGGAGCCATGTGCTGCAGGAAGTGTTAAATACATCCTACGTTTCATCTTGAAATATACACATCATGAGTAAAGCAAATGATGAAGTAAACACACACACACCACCCCCAGTGATTTTTTGCCCCCTTTCTTGTTGTCTATGTACATTCTCTTTTCTGAACTGCATACGTATACTTCCTAGCGAGAGTAATAACGAGGTAATTTGGACAAGATGCATGCTTCATAAACAGATGCACAGTTTTCATGTGCCTGACTTAAATTAGTGAGTGGTTTAAGAATATGAAGCAATTCATTGTGTGGAACTTCAACCCCTCCTCATTACTATTATGTACAATGTAGTAGCATAATGAACCGTTTTCAAATTAGACCTCCGTAAGCCTGTTCTTTCTGCTTGTCACCTTCGCTTGCAGGATTGCTGCCACCTCAGTTTCTATCTTCGCTTAGCTTCCATCGAGTGAACTCAACTGGGTAAAGCCAACTTGAAGGTGGCTATACTGTTTTACAGTTTTGCTCCAGAACACAAGAAAACCACAAGCCTTCAGAATGCAGGAACTGAAATCCCCCTTGACAAAATGGTGCTGTGCTGAAATCCCTTTTATCCAGTCCAGGCCATGACATTGGTCCCATGTGAACCTCATGAGGTTCAACAAGAACAAGTGTGAGGTCCTACAGCTGGGTCAGGGCAATCCTCATCATCAATATAGGCTGGGAGATGGTGTGATAGAAAGCAGTCCTGCAGAGAAAGACTATGGGGTGCTGGTGGATGAGAAGCTTGACATGAGCTGACAGGGTGCAGTCCCAGCCCAGAAGGCCAACCATATTCTGGGCTGCATCAAAAGAAGCATGGCCTGCAGGTCAAGAGAGGTGATTCTGCTGATTCTTCCCCTCTGCTCCACTCTAATGAGAGCTCTGGGGAGATCTCATAGCAGGCTTCCAGTACCTGAAGGGGTCTATAAGGAAGCTGATGAGAGGCTTTTTAGAAGGGCATGTAGTGATAGGACAAGAGGGAATGGTTTTAAATTGGAAAGGGGTAGATTTAGATTGGATATTAGGAAGAATTCTTCCCTATGAGTGGTGAGGAACTGGAACAGGTTGCCCAGGGTGGTGGTGGATGGCCCCTCCCTGGAGGTGTTCAAGGCCGGGTTGGATGGGGCCTTGAGCAGCCTGGTCTGGTGAGAGGTGTCCCTGCCCATGGCAGGGGTTTTGGAACAAGATGATCTCTAAGGTTCCTTCAAACCCAACCCAATCTGTGATTCTATGATTCTATTGTCTGCTGGGGAACACACCCAAGGCCCACCTTCAGTGTCTTTTGAGGCAAGATGACACAACCCGCTGAGGGATTAAAGTACCCGTCTGGAGGAGCGTGAAGGGCTTGAGGAGGAGGAGGACAGGACATGCCTTCCCCCTCTCAGAGGAAGAGAGATTTTCCCAGTGTGCCTCCTGTCTCACTTACAAGGATGCTCATACAGCAGGAGATGGGATACTTTGCACTCCAGGTGCAAGCCTGAAGCTGTGTATGTTACAGCTCCAGTGACAAAAACATTTATATGCTACTGATACATAAAGTGCTATATTGGATACAGCATATAGAACTCCTTAAGATAAGGAATCTGACTTAATTCAAGCATCATTTTTTCCCATGCTGTGTCTATAAGCAGTCTAAAAGACCGAGACGTGAGACCCTTAGATGTTATTACAGATTCTTTTGATTTTTAATCCTACAATTATTTGTATAATGGTGAGGAGAGAGAAAAATAATCCTTCAGCTTGTCTGCTGGGCTCTTCAGACTCAGCGTGTTCATAGACTTGCTATATATACTTCATATGCTGCATAATTGCAGTGGAGAAAAAAAAAGAGAAAATTGCACATTTAAACTAAATTAAATTCAGATCTTCTAATACGTCAGGTCACAGAAGGCATGTACACATTTAAATGTAAAGTAAAGGACTGCTGCTTTGGAAACCAAGTAGCTCTGAAGTACATCTACATGTTGGCTCTCGACTCCATGCAGCTCCATTAGGTAATGTTTTAAATATAAAGGCACTTAATGATGAATGTTCATAATGAAAAATGCACATTCCCCACAAAATGCTTGTCAAACAGCAGTGCCCACCTATTTTTAGCATGCTAAAAAAAAAGGAATAAGAAAAATTCACATTAATCCATATTGTTATGAAACTCCTGATCTGCCCTTGAGAGTTTTTAAAGGATTTTAAATAATCATTCCTGCAAAGGCAGCCTTCTTATTCTATAATTCCTAATTTTTTAATAGATCGCTAACAAAGTAGAGGAGCAACAAATGCAGAACTCTTTAGGTTTGAGGTGCTTTAATACCAGCATAAAATCTCTTCACCTAGAGCTTTATGACTAACTGTTAAGAGTTCTTAATTCCCTTAAGGAAATTTAAGTGTTGAATTGTCAACGATATGCCGATTACAGAGCCAAAATTTCTGCAGTGACAGACCAGGCAGAAGGTATTCTCAGTAAGGGACCACTGTTATTAAATACACTGTCACAGAAAATTAGGCCAAAAGCAGATCACACTTAAAGAGACTGCACAGCAAGACACACCCTTTTAAATTAGACTGTCCTCTTGCACTCTGCAGAGTTTGTTCTGTGCTGGAGTTTAATTTAATTCAATGCAACTCTTGCTGTAGTCAACCTTTTGGCTTCCACCATCTTTTCTCCCATGTTTTGCATCTTATGGAGACTATTTTTATAGTTAATTAGCTTATCCAAAATAAAGCAGAGAAAGATGCAAATCCCCAACTAACATTTAAAAAGAACTATCATGGAAAATAAACTATACAGTGGTAGCTGTTGAATTTTTTTTCTATAGTAACTGCTTTTCTAAGAGAAAGAAAAGGCTTCACAAGGAAAGTATTTTGAAGTCTATATTTACATAAGTCCTTTAAAATTATTTTCTTTTTCCCTCTTAAAAGTAGTAAATATGGAAATGAAATGTTAAATCATAGGAAAGGAGGCGACTAGAGGGTACTTGAAACATGGATACTTAGCAGGATGATTCTACAAAGACCAAATCTTGACCAACAGGAGAGTATCTGCTGTCAGGATTTTGTTTGGCCCCAATCCTGCTAACCGTCTTTTCCACAGAAGCAACCTTTGTGCTCCTTAAATATAAAGGAAATCTTCTAAAAAAGGAGATCTGATTACTTTAAAAATATCTTAAGAAAAGCTAAGGATACCCTGATACACAATCTGCTTAACAGGACCCAGCAAAACATTGGGAAATATTCAGTACAGTTGATTATTGTCAATTCATCATTTGAGCAATACTTACACACCTTCGCCAACACTGGTGACCTCTGTGCTCAGCATTGCACACTGAAGCAGACATTTCTTGACCCAGGGAATTATAATCCCAACTAATAAAATGAGGCTAGAACAGGGGAAATGAAAATAGATGAAGACCTAAATAACTGCAGCTCAAAAAGAAAGTGACACATCCCAAATCTCAGCAAAGGGACGATTTGTTGGCTATGTCCTTTTGGGAATTCTGTTTTTATGTATCTGCTTTTCCTGTGCGTATAACACAAACAAACCCTTGCCTAAATGCAGACTTCCTACCATACACATACAAACATGAGAACAGTAGACTTCAGCCAGGTGTCCTGTATGTTAGCAGAATAGAAATCTCCATAGAGAATCTAAATGTTTAAGAGGAACCAAACAGAAAATGGGTCCGGATGATCATAAGAAACGTTTAGTTCCCATTTCAGAATCTCTGCCCCATCGGGTTGCCTCCTATAGAAAATGTAACTTCCCTGTGAAGAGGGGAAAACATCTGACAACACTCCTCTTAAGAAAGCTAGAAACGAATTGTCTCATTGAAACTGCGGTGAAATAAACTTTGAAAACTTTAGTCAGCAAGAAGTTGCCTATATTTTGTCATGAAACATGTATCAAGTCAGGTTCTACGCTGACCTGTCCTGCATCTGATACTGAAGAACACTTTCATTTACTGATCACGTAACAAAATACATTATTAAACTTTCAGACAACACAAAAAGGAGTAAAAATTTCAGTGCCTAGGATTAGGAAGCAAAGAGTTGTTCTCAGATTATATAAATGGTCTGAAATACAATAAGAAAAATTTCAGTAGTGATGAGTGAAAAGTGTTCCACTTAAATAGGCATAATCAACTGCACACAATTACAGGAGGAGTACTGTGGCAGGCAGTAACTCTGCAAAAATACAACCTGGTGGATTGCAAACTCCACATGAGTAAAATAACCATTATTTACTGTTGGAATAAAACAAGTTTCACGCTGAAGCGCATAAATAGGAGTGCCATATATACAAAATATGAAGTAATCCTTCCATTTTACTCCTCATCAATGAAATCCACACCCAGTTTGAGACACTGATTCCCAGGAAAAAAACACGAAGCAAACACAGAGAGCAAGTAAGAATCATCAAGGGTCTAGAAACATGGTCTATATGATAATATACACTTCTCTCTTTTTAGAGAAGGCTGAGAGACACTGAGAGACACTGGATGGCTATCTTCAAGTATACAGAAAACACGTAGAAAATAATCTGGTTTTCACATCCTCAGGCAGCACAACAAAAAATAGCAAGCTTAAACTGGGTAATGGAACGTGTGGTTAGACATCAGGAATAAGCTTTCTTCCTCTAGAGACTGCATCATTTATTTTACAATCAAGGCGATGTTGTAGGCCTGAATCTAGGACTTGCCTTAGGCTGTTTGGGTGCAGGGAAGATGTTGATCCTTTGCAGCACAGCTTGCTTATGCTGCCAAGGGATTCATCCCCGCGGCCATTCTTGCACCCACCACCTTCAAAGCCTCCATCTCCTGCAAGTTTGGGTATAATTATCCTCCATTTCACCCATGACCTTGATAACTGTAGATGATGTGCTTTATTGCTCCTTAACGTGAAGCATTTTTTTATTTTCATGGCACTGAACAGGGTTTGCATTGGCCTCTGCAAGTGAGACTGGGTTAAATTCCCTGTGAGTTGTGTTGCATCACTCTGTGCAACCTCTGTGCCTGTGATTTGCCACACAGCAATTTTTCTGCACGTTTGAATACACTGCTGGGAAGCTTTAGAGCTGCATTTTTTTTTTAACTTGAGACTATTTTTGGAAGGCTGCAAAATGTCCAGGGAATATAGTTCACTTGCATTCACAGGCAGACTGTTTGTGTATGTTTATTAATTGGTTTAAAAAATACAAAAGCCACAACACAAAACAATTCTGTATCTTTTCAACTTCACCTGGCATTTGCAGGCAAAAACCCAGGTGTGCTAGGAAATATCTGGCCAAGTGGCAAGCTTGCATGTCTTATTAAGCAGCAAATATACAAGTTTCTTCAAATGCTTAAGATTTTCCACTGATTTTCTGGCAAATATCTCTCTTCTTCTTGTTTCAAAACACCAAATGGTTCACAACAGGTAAAGTATAGAATAGTTAAAAATCTTTTCAATTTTTGAAAGAGATACCCTTTTTGATCAATAGTTTGATTAGAAAAGAGAGAAAATATGAAGACACAACCGCTTCTTGTGCTTTCTGTAAATCAAAACCCAGGAAAATAAGTTTGTTTGGGGTGTTTTTAAAACAGAGAACCCAATGATCTCTTGAGGTCCCTTCCAACCCCTACGATTCTGTGATTATGTGATTCTGTAATTAAGAATAATTTTGCCATCAGCAATTCGCATTGGGACACTGAGGACCTGACTTCTAAAGCAAATTTTATAATTCAGGTGAGTTATTAACATCTAGCCTATGTTTGGAGAAAAGAAGCATGTGGTCCAAGAGAAGAAAGCGGAGTTGTGATCTTAAGTATCCAACAAAATCCATATTCACTATGGCACACCTGGAGTAGTTGCTCTGTATACAATGAACAGTATTCTGCCCCCTTAAATTTCTACAATTTCAAATTTGATGTCTGCATCTAAGATGGGCTCTTACTGGACTCTATTAGACAATACTGGAGGGGAATTCCTCTGCCCTATGTTAGACACCCACCTTCAAAACAAAGACTTGTTTTTATGATGGTTGCTAGCTGTGGGAACGAATAGTGCCTGTTTCTTCTGTTGGGTGCAAGAGGAGCCTAGGCAACCACATGGATCTTGAAGTGTTGAAGATGAAACCCAGCCAGGACAACACAAATGATCAAACCCATAGAGTGCTGACGTACAGTAGCTCAGATCCTTATTATGCTCCAGGTAGACAACAAATTATACATTCCTTAGCTAGCTACAAATTCAGTGAAGGTGACTGCGTCTGAAAGATGTCTGCTGAATATTATTTACAGCCACATCTGCAAAGTTAAAGCAACCCACTAGTAAAGAAACTGAGCACTGGACTCACTCCAAGCTGCAAGTTTAGCATCAGACAGAACTCGATGAGCTCCTCACGCAGGGCACAGCAACACAAGCTGCTCAGGACAAGTAGTTTCAAGATCTTAAAGCCCACCAGGTAAATATTCTGCTTATTCGGTGTCTGCTAACACAGAGATAATTGCCAGTAGCTGCAATCAGTTGAGGACTTACAGAAGATAGTTTAATGTGCTATACAAATATATGTGTTCTTCTATTATTCATACCATGACATTTGTTAGTTGTCTCAAGAGTAACAAGTAAGGTTCCTATGGTTCATGAATTACTTGAATTATGCATGGTTATGATAGGCATTCACCATGAACAAACTGGGTTTGAATCACGCATTTCCTGGGGGCAATATTTCTCATGGTAACTAGTGCACTTTTTAGGTTTCCACAGCCTGCTGTGTATTAGTAATTACTAACTGTGGCAGTGATCCTAGCATGCATGCTTTCTGGGAAACAGGGGGGGATAATGAATGTATACATGTTGCTAGATAGGAATCAGCATTTGTATTTGTTCACATTCAAAAAGCTATCTACCTCACTTGGAATATAAATTATGACATGAAACTGCTAAACAGTTATCTGCCATCCAATTGTCACTATAAATAGCAGTCCACAAGAGGGAGGTGGCAGTAGATGATTTTTTTTTACATTTGGAACTGTACAATCGTTTCCTAGCTTGCAGCCCTGCTTTGGGAAGATAACCTGTATTCTCATCTTCAGGCTTTTGCTTCTAGGTGCCTCTCCAGTATGTTTTTTAGTTGTTCAACTTAATGAACAATATTGCCTATCTATCAGGGAAAGGTATATGAAAGCCCATTAATAGATAATTTGTTGCAAAAATACCAAGGCTTTACCAAGGACAAGCCTTTTCTAATGGCACTAATAATTACTTTTTTTCCTTATTAATAAACACGTTCTTTTTCCCAGAATCCTTTTTTACACAAGTAAAAGCCAAGAGAAGACTCCAAAGTTGCACGTTCTGTTGCACATGGAACACGTCACATCACCAAACTGACTAATTTCACACTTTCCTTAATGATTTTAACAAAAGTGTTCAGAAAATCCTGACACAGAGACTGTTCAAGTCTCGGTGGAGTAAATAGAGATCCTGCGTCTCCCTGGCTTGGGCAGCACAGTAGCGACACCAGGACCACAACGAACCTGAGCATGGACCAGGCTGGTTCTAGGGCTGGCAGGCTGCCACCAGGCACTACCCAAGAAAGCCAGTCCACCAGCAAGAATCACCCATGACCTCTCTGTTGAGGCTTTGTAACCCCTACATTAAGAATAACATTCACATTTGGTAGAAAATAATAAGGACAACAAACTTCATTGCCCTGATGAAACGTAGGTCTCTAAAAGAACTTCTCTGGACAGGAAAAATTATCTGTTTTTACTGTGCTGAAAAATGTAAGTGCCCTACCAGCCTAACTACCTGAGACTACAATCTCCAGAAGCTTCATCTAGAGCTCTCCGAGTTGAAAACATTCTGTGAACAAAGTAAAGGGCATTATCCTACACCCACCAAAAACTTAGTGCAGGTAAATGTGCCATCAGAGAATCTGGGGACTGGTAAAATGCATTATCACAGAATCACAGGCTGTGTTAGGTTGGAAGGGATGTTAAAGATCATCTAGTCCAACCTCCCAGCAGTCATCAGGGTCACCTTTAACACCTTTAATTAGATCTGTCTAGTTTTTTCCCTGTGAAGGGTTGCTTATTACATCATATTTTCTAGTGTTTTGTCCAAAAGCAGTGTAAAATTTTGAAAGCCTCCTGCTTTGGAAAATGAGCTGAATAAACCTTGTAGTCAGGGTATGTCTCCTGAAGTTCAGCTTTAATTTATCCTGTTTTCAGTTTTACTCCTTACTACCAATAATATCTCATGCACTAACTAAGCCTTTGTTTACCCAACTAATAATGGATGCAGTGACAGAACAGGAATTCTGTTAGGAAGAAGGCACTGCTAAGATTTATTATCATGTTGGTTCTTAAGACACAGAACTGCTTTAAAAATCCATTTTAATTTTTCCATGGGAAGGTAGTTAAAGCATGTCATGATAAAGGAACATACAAGTACCTCGGGAATAGGTACAGAAACTTGTTTTATTCAATAGTTAATGCAATAGGAGGAAAATTAATATCTGTTGTAAGACACTTCTCTGCTCTGTGTAAAAGCAAGTAAATATTGAGGCAAATTCAGAAAAAAAAAAAAACCAAAAACAACAATGGAAGCTCAGTTTGTAGACTTTCTCCTTTTTTCATTTGCAGGATCTGAATTTTATGACCACAAACTTTGAAAGAAGCAGAATAATAGAATGCTTTGAGTTGGAAGCGACCTCAAAGCACATCTAGATCCACACCCTGCAGTAGCCCAGGGTGCCCAAAGCCCCATCCAACCTGGTCTTGAACTCTACCAGGGATCCAGGGGCAGCCACAGCTTCTCTGGGCACCTTGTGGCAGGACCTCACCACGTTCACAGGGAAGAATTTAGTCCTAATGCTTAATCCCTCCCCATCTTTCCTGTAGGCCCGCTTCAGGTACTGGAAGGTTGAAAAACTGTAGCCTTCTCTTCTGCAGGCTGAACAAACCCAAATCTCTCAGCCTGGCTTCATAGGAGAGGTGTTCCAGTCACCTGATCATCTTTGTGGCCATCCTCTGGACTCTTCCTGCTTTAAAGCTTCCCTTCAATATTAGTACACACTGATAAGATCAACCCCGAGTCTTTTTGCTTCCTCTTCTCCTCTTCCTTTCTTTGTCTTATCTCTTTGCTGAACAGTCCCACCTCTCAGCCTTTCCTCATCAGAGCCCTTCATGGCCCTTCACTCCACAGATCCCTGGTGTTGGGAAGGCAAACCAGCAACTGAGGAATCACAGTTTAGGGCTGCAAAGCTTCACCCCAAACACAGGGCTTGCAATGGGTAGGAGAACCAGCACAAGCGGGCACTTCTGCAGGAGATGAACCCTCATGTCCATCCTTCTATTGTTAACTGTAAAATGTATTTCAAATTACAAGAAAAAAATTAGACCTAACATGCATGCATTCACAGCAAGGCTTTAAAAAAAAAGGAAGGCCTAATAACAAGTGAAAATCCAACAACTCTGCTCCTGAAAGGCCTTACTCAGCTGACTATCACTTCTACACTTTCTACCTTCAACTTGGAAAGACTTTGTATAGGGAACATGTCTTACAGAAGAAAAATTTAAATTCTTCTCTGTTACAGTTAGCAGCAAATGACATTAATGCCTCTGCTATTCAATGGTATTAATCAAGCTGCTGGATATTCGTGTAGATGTCATATGTAATTCTATGGAAGCTCCGGTGTTATTTAGAATGAATAAATGTTCACTTACTGCAAAGTGTTACAGGAAAAGTATATTTGTGGACTTTACATAGGATCATATTCTTCTACTGTGAAAGAGGATGAGCAGATAAAGTACACGCCAGAATAGAATTCAGGTGTAATGAGTAAATGCAGTTGTATGTAGAGTGCACTTAACAATCTCAGTGTCTAAAAACGCAAGGCACTCAGACCTGTTATATGTTCAATCGCTTAATCAAGAAAATGTGGAGAGACACTGGTTTGAGGTTCGGATTAATGGAATCCCTCAATGTCTTTATTAAATTTAATGAACCTGTGGAACAGAAATAAGAATAACACTTCAAATGTATATTGCATTCCTCCTCTTATCTAAGATATCCAACCCCATTGTGAGCATTTGTGAATGGAGCATCACTTTCCACCTCCATGGAGTGATTCCCTTCTTCCTGCTGGGGATGATGATACTTTCTTCTGGAAGACCTTTGCATGAGAGTCCTGCAGTAGCACGCTCCAGGCAGATGCATGTGTCCCTGCTTCTGGCAGTTCCATTGATAGCATAGTGAGCTTTACTATTTTATTTGGATTCCTTTTACTCAGTAAATTTCCTAAGGCACCAGTGCTCCAGATTAGGCCTCTTTATTACCATTCTACTTTTATTTTTAAATATTAATGACAGCATTTGTCTCCGGTTTGTAATTTTGCACTCCTCTAGTTTTTTCCAGCAGTACCATTATCTTGGTGTTTATTCCATATATTTAACTGTAATGCAGTCAGATTTATGCCACTTGAGCTCTACTTTGCTTCACTGGGACAGTTTGCTGAAGAAGCCATGCATCCCTATGGTCCTGGAGCAGTCATTTTAAAAACATAGAGTCATAGGATCATGGAATCATTTCAGCTAGAAAACACTTTTAATATTATCAACTCCAACTGCAAAAAAACCCCACAAAACCCCCAAACCAAACAAGCCATTTTCGAAAAAAATAAAAGGCTACTGTCCTGGATTTTTCTGGATTTTTGGTGACACAGAGACCTCACTGAACTGTGGCCTGTCTCATCAGATGAGCTGCTGCTCAAAGTTTTTGACAGTTTCTTCAGCTGTTCTGCAGCAATAGCAATTGCTACTCCTGCATAAAACCTGAATCATCCACAGCTCCAGGTTTTTGCTTTACCTGGTGAAAACTGACCACTTATTTTTCAAATGTACTTCAGTTTCTCAAATACTAGTGTGCTACTTTTAAATTCCCTCCTCATTTATTAAGAGTCCAGCTCGCTTCTGCTTCATTCATTCTTGCCTAAAATGTGGAAGGTGTTAAGTCGTTTCCTTTTCCACTCACTTGGACTAGGAGAATGACTGGGCACTTCTTTTCAACAGAAGGCTTTGCATGGCCAGGGAACTGCAGATCTGCTGGGAGCTAATTAATCTCTCGTTTTCTCTCTGTGCACTTTGTATAGTCCTTGGCTTGTTGCTGAAAAAGTTATAGAAAATGAATAGCAGGGAGAGGACATAAGGATTTTCCTTTCCTCCCTAAAGCTGTAGATTTTTGCTTTGCATTGGCTGGTGAGGACTAGGTAGAGTTATGTCCAAACCCTTATTTAAAAGGAAGAAAGACCAAACATGTTTACTATTAAAGGGACTAGGACTTCTGAGTTGCTGTGGGCAAAGAATATTGTGAAATCCACCTTGAGTCTTCCCAGCCTCCTTTCAAGGCTGCCACATTTCCTAATAGGAGTTCATGCCACTCCTTTTCTGCCTCTAGCTTTCCTTTTTTTCTTATCTGATTCTTCATTCTTGCTTGACATCTTCTGTCTTTCAGACTACCACTCAAACACACATGCTTCTGCCCTTTTAACCTCACATAAACAATTTTTTACTATTAATTAGCTTTGCCTCCAAACTCTACTAATCACAGTCCTGTAAACAGAGAAGCATCTAACAAAGAAGACAGGAAAGGGCGGGAAACTGGGAGGTCCATCTCCAAGTTTTGCTCCCAGGTCAAATATCTTTCCTTACTTAATTACGCTCTGTAAAGTTCTTTGAAATCATTGCGTTAAAGGAGCTGTGCAAGTATATTGTACAGTTAATTATATTGCATTTATAATCAGGCCATAAAAAATAAACCCTTGAACCACGGCTATATTGTTCCAGGCACCGCAGTCCGTGGATGTCTTCCTTTGAATTTTGTACCATGCCAACCAGCGGTAATAGGTTCTCACTGTATCCAAAACTCCTGCAGTCTTTTTCAGCCTGCCCTGGCCAGCAGCCCGTCAGCCATTCCACAAACATATATTTCTCTCTGCATTTATTTCTTCCTTCTTTTTCATCCCACTGTGCAAGCAATTAGCTATTGAATCCTTAATAAGGCAATCTAGTCCAGCCCACATGACTGTTTTGCTCCTAATCAATTTATTCAGCTCACATAGAGGGATTTATCATATTTACAATATCACAGCTATTTGTGTAGGAGTTATAAAAGGTAAGGAGTAATTTTAAGGGAATAAAATCCAGTCGTAGGTTTTTGCTGGTTTTGTAGAGCTTTGGTATGTGGGGGCTTATTTCCCCATTTGGGAGGGGCAGTTTTGGATTTCAGTCAGCAGAGTTCAGATCCACCAAGGGAGGAACAGAAATGCATAATTAAACAAGCAGCAATGGAGAAATGTAACCAGAGTTTCGCAAACTGTCTTTATTCCAGAAGTGTTTTCTTCTAGTTTAGCACTCTTCACTCAGCCTTGGAGATGGACTTCACCCTGAGCTGTTATCACTTTGAAGTTAATTTATTATCGCAAGGGGGGGAGGGAAAACCCAAACCCAAACACAAAAGGTTCAGTGACTCAGTTCAGAGAGTCGCCTGTGCAGCCAGGATGTTTGTGCAAGGTGACTTTTAAGCATCTCTGGTGCTATAGCCTGAAGTCCCCACAGGGTGTGCACACAGTTGGGTCTCCACGTTTCCCAGGCCTCGTGTCCCTCGCTGTATGTGCTTGGTGAATACTTTTGGATCCAGGCAACTGTCCAGCTCTACTTGAGATTTGTCTGCAAATCAAACTAATAACTTCCTTGGCCTGCAGTGAAAAAAAGGATAATAACGCTTTCCCAACTGGCTCATTTTTGCTATTATTAGGATTTATTGACATAACAGTAGTATTAGGAGGCCCAGCTAAGGCTCCTGGATTGAACCTCTCCCCCAGCTCCCCCGAACACCCACCCTTGTCCCTGATATTTCTGCCTCATAAATTATCTGACTCAGAGATGACCACCTCAAATGTGGTATTATCCTAACACACAACTGTCATATTCTTATCTTGCCATAAAAATAATATCAGTACACAGGCTCTACAGAAACAACACTGGGGTTATGGAAGAATAAATGTGCCTAAGACATTTGAAGCTGTCTTTTGTATACAGTGCAAGAATTGCAGGGTACACAAGGGTTAATTTGAGACTGGGTCATTCAAGAAGTTTGAGCCCCTACAACACGTACATTAAGAAGCCTGATTTCTGCTATAGCTGCCACATGCAACCTGCAGTATGTGTTTCTTTGGGGTTTTTTTACATTTCTAAGAGAAAAATTCTCCTCTTAGAGATCCAAGAGCAAAAGGGTTTCCTCACAAGCATTTTCCCTCTAATTGAAGCCTTCTTTCTGCAGGGATGCATGCATATTTCAAGTGTCCAGAAAGGTTGTCTGCACTAAAGCCAGTGTTAATACACACACACACACGCACACACACACACCCTGCAAACTTTTAGTTCTTTTACAGAATTCAGTATTTTTAATTCTTAATCTAAACATTGTGTTCTCCAGAAGGGTAGAATAGGTCAGATCCAACAAAAAGCAGAGCTGAAAGCTGCTACCCCTTATTTGCAAGGGTTGAAATCAAATACAAATACAGTCATTACAGATTGAATCCATTCTTGAAAATGCAAAAATGACCAAATTTGCATCTTTCAGGGTGAATGCTGTAAAACTGCATGACCTGGTGTTACAAAGCTCTTCACTGTAACATTATGCACTTGTCCCATCGCGTTGGACAATGCTTGTTGTTATTGTCCCTTTTAGGAAGAAAGCTCATTCCATTCAGTTTAATGCCCTTCTGCTGGTACTGAGGATGAAATCCTATCTGTGTAGCCACACTTGAAATGCCTTCCCATATAGGGGTGGTGACCAAAGCTGCAGTGACCAGACTGAGCTTCTGAATAGTGGCCAGACTCCTCCCAGGATGGACATTGCTCTTGCTCTTTTGCTGGAGGATGTGGGCAGAAGTTCCACAAGAGTGGCCATCCCATCCACCTCCTTTTGCATTTTATCAACTATCTGAGTTTGCAGTAATATATTTCATCAATACTGTCACTCATCTCACTGGAGATATTCAAGACCTGTCTGGACGCCTATCTAAGTGATATGTCCTAGGGAGCTGCTTTGGCAGGAGGGTTGGACCTGATGATCTCTCGAGGTCCCTTCCAACCCCTACAATTCTATGATTCTATGAATAGACCATTTGTTGCAAAAATACCAAGGCTTTACCAAGGACAAGCCTTTTCTAATGGCACTAATATTTTTTTTCCCTTATTAATAAACACATTCTTTTTCCCAGAATCCTTTTTTACACAAGTAAAAGCCAAGAGGCTTTCATAAGACTTGTTCTTCTGTAATTGAGTCATCATCTCAGCAAGTTTCTGAGCTCTATTTCTGATGAAGTCAGGTTCAAAGGGACATCTAGTCTGCATGGAGAGGGATGCCCACAAATGGCATCTATTTCTTTGTGAATATCTATACCTTACCATATTGATTTAGAAAAAAATCTTCTGTATGATAAAGTTTTCTTCCAACTTTTTTTCCCCACACTTTTTCTCATGCAGCTTGAAGCCATCCCTTATTTGAAACAGAGAGCTTTGGAAAGATAGAAAATAATCCAAGATTAAGAGAGGGGAGCATGAAATAAGGAAGAGAGGCTTCCAAATGGTTGGACACAAAGAAAACAGTCAGGAGAGAGAGAGAAGCAAGCTCTCAGTAGTGTTAAAGTGAGAAAGGAAGGAGGGTTGGGGAGGACGCCAATTCTGATAAGCCAAGTTTTCTTGGCCAGGGAGGTGGCGTTCTTCACCTTAAACTAAGCCCAGCTTGTATTTAACAACCTAATTATTCATGCTTAACAGTTAACAGGCTGTAGCCCAGCCCTGAGCCTTGTGTTGACTGCAGCTCGCTGCTTGCTCTCCAGGCGTGTTTGCTGCAGCCACAGGCTTTACATTTTATTGATATGCCAAAAAGCCCTTCGACCTTCCTGACCTCATCACAGATGCTCAGACAATGGCTTTCCTGCCCAAAAAAAAGAGAACTGCAGAGATTTAGTGTTTATGCTGGGGACCCTCCGTAAAGCCAAGCTTTCGGTAAACTGAGCCTTGCAGGGTGCAGGTACTTCGCGCAGTGAGGCTGAGTCACCACCAGAGACTTCTGAAATCCATAGTTTCAACCTGAAAAGTGGAGTATATGGAAAAGAAATTATAAGCCTTAATGAATGGCTGCTTTGAGTATGGATTATACATTGCTAGCAATATGCCACTGTTTATAGCACATCATTAGCCTGTAAGAGCCGCAGCGATTGAACTTTTGTGTTTGTTTCAAAAGTGCCACAGTACAACATTTTAGTCTTTCTTCTGCAGTAACCACTAGTTGTTACAAATCCCTTCATGAATGCATTATGGAAAACTGGGGCAGAGTTCTTCACTAGCTAGCCAAGTGCATGCCTGCTGGGGCTTTGTACTAAGAAACAGTGAATAATGTTTTTTAAAGCCAAAGTACAGTAGAAACCCATTTTACACGCATAAGCATGTTGCACAAGACTAATGTTCATTGAAGTTCCCCGCTGGTATGTGAAATTCATATCAGTTTACAATGCAGATCATTGGAGTTTTTTTCCAGGTGTTTCTTGTATCACTTCACCTGTTAGTGTCCTCAAAATAACTTACCTCACTAACTCTATCATTTTATTGAGTATTCATGTAAAAAGGTCTCATTGTACTTCTCTCTATGGGCTGGAGCACAGAAAAATGTATTTTCTAAGGAGAGGCAGTGCACATTTAATTCTGCTCCACTTTACTCAATGGTATTATTGCAGGTAGAAAACTATCCTGTTTGACACCCTGTGACACTATACAGGACCATGAAATGCATCATCTTGTGCAAGACACTGCTGACATTGGGACCTCTCTAAGGGGAGTAGGATCTTTGCCTTTTTAGCAAAGCAAAAACCTGATGGGTCTGAGGGGGGCATCCCTGGACTTGGGACCCAATCCATCTGCCAAAATGGATCTACAGAGACACAATGGATAGGCTTGTGCCTCTACCTTTTGCTTCATTAGGAAGACAGGAGGTATTAATGACAGCAATTACTTACTCTCAATTTAATGCATGAAAATATAAGAGACCATAAATAATGATATTATCAGCAAAGTTTGTTGATTTTATTCGGTACTTATGACTGTAAAGAACAGTTTAGAAAAATGATCACACGATAAGCAGTGAAGGTCTCTGTTGTTAAAAAGTAGCTCAGAGAAAAGGCTTGGAAATCAGTTGACAAAGTTATTTTCTTGGATAAGAACAAGAAGACAAGTCAAACAAGGAGAAAACATCAGTATTTTAACACTATTGCCTATAAAACAGGGAGACAGCTGAATGAGAGAAAAAGCAAGGAATTTGGTGTTTTGTGGCCCCTTTATATACTTTGGCCAAATTCAGTTGAGTGAGGATTTCTCACTAGCAACTGTCACAGAGGATGTTGTTGCTCTTCCTTTTTACCACTCCATGTGCTTTTTCTCCTGCTGTCCAGCTAAAAAGAGAAAGAAATGGCAAAACATATAATGTTTTAAAAAAAGAGTAAAGAACAAATAAATAGAAGCTAAGCCATTGTCTCGCAGAAAAATAAAGGCAGCAAAGCAAAGGGAATTGAAAAGTAGGAGGAAGAAAGAGAAGTAAGGAAAAAGGACTTATGTTTAAAAAGAAAAAGGGAGCAAACCCAAAAAGTCTGAAAACCCCGTAACAACTTAGCTATTAATATTTGAATAACTGACCTAATTCTTTTATCATCTCAGTGTGTGAATCTTAGAAATAGTTGCCCCTTTACATTACACATGCCTGTCCTCTTCCTTTTATAGGAAACAATGAATTAAACCCCGATGACAGATGCAAGTGTCATATGTTAAGCCTATGTTCTTGGCCATGATTAAACAATTAAGAGGACAAGTATAGAAAAACAACTACGATTGGGGCTGCAGGCAAGGGAGGAGCTGAGCATCACTCCATTATCTTTTAAATCATGTCACAGAATTTAGCTCTTCCCTCTTTTTTTTTTTTCCTATGAACTACTCCCCTGTACCCAGAGTGATAAGCAAAATGAATAACAAGAAGTTTGTAAAGAAAACTGTGCTGTCCACCTAGGATGGACAGTTAGAATCAATAACAGAGTAGAAATTATTTGGGTTTTGGTTTATATTTTCTAAGGGGTCATTTAGAAATGAGAGGATGAAATACGTGTACACTTGAGGCTTTCAACTAGATAATTGCTGGGGTCCCTTCCAACCCAAAGGTATGACTCTTCCGGAGTATTTTTTCATATTTTCTGTTTACAGGAAAGGTTTAGTTGTATTTTTTAGTTTTGGTTTTGGGGTTTTTTATATTTAAAAATATTTTGGTTTAAGTTATTTTTTTGGTGGAAGCTTCCTAACAAGCTCTAGATTACTTAAAAATCATTTTTTAATCCAAAACACTGAGTTAGCAAAATCGTCATTACTTTTTCAATACAGATATGGATATATCAATATCATATTTTTGCAGTTAAATATGTGGATCTTTGTTTCTATCATTGCAATAATTGCTTTACAATTTTGATGATTGCATGAAATGAGGAGGAATTGGAAAACCCACAATTTTTGTTAGGAAAGAGGGGTTAGGATAGAGAAATTGATATATTTCCTTGCTGACAAGCACTTAACACTTGGAAAACCTAAGGTTTATCTGAAAAACCTGGATCCCAAAAGACTGTGTAACACAGCACTTGGCCTGAGATATTTCATTCTTCTGAATGAGCAGGGAAGTTGGACGTGTTCATTCAGGGGTACACAATATACTTCTCAACAAATTAAAATCCATGCTGGCGAGGTGCAGTAAGATGCATTAGCAGCAAAGCAGTGGTAAACGCCAATAACTCTTGCAGTTTCCCCCAAACTCCCACATCTGTGGCCAGCAGATCAAGAGAGGTAATTCTGCCCCTCTACCCTGCTCTGAGGAGACCTCACCTGGAGTACTGTGTCCAGTTCTGGAGCCCTCAGCACAAGAAGGACATGGACCTGTTGGAGCATGTACAAAGGAGGGACACAAAAATGATCAAAGGGCTGGAGCACATGTCCTATGAAGACAGGCTGAGAGAGTTGAACTTGTTCAGTCTGAAGAGGAGAAGGCTCTTGGTGGGACCTTATAGTGGCCTTCCAGCACCTAAAAGGTACCTATAAGAAAGCTGGGGAAGAACTGTTCACAAGGGCATGGGTGAGGGGTAATGGTTTTAAACTAGAAAAGGGGGGGCTTAGGTTGGGTATAAGGAAAAAATTCTTCACTATGAGGTGGTAGATCACTGGCACAGGTTGCCCAGAGACATAGTGGAGGACCCATCCCTGGAGACGTTCAAGTTCAGGTTTGATGGGCCTCTGAGCAACGTGATCTAGTGAAGATGTCCCTGCTCACTGCAGTGGGGGTGGGACTAGATGTGCTCTAAAGGTCCCTTCCAACCTTACACATTCTATGATTCTATGATCTTCACCACTGACCATAAGTAGGTATTTGAGACTCTCCTTTGATCACTCCAGGCAAATCTGAGTCAGGAAGGCAGAGGAAGCTGGTTGCTGATTAACCTGTTTGACTTGTCACCTAAGAGACCTGTGATATAAAATATTACTCGAGCATTTTAAACAAATAACTGTAATTTCCATTTAATTGATTTTTTTGAGCTCACAATGCAATTACTCAATGTTAATCTATCTCAGGATAGAAAAATAGCAACTGCAGATAAACTATTAAAGATGCTGTTAAAAGATATGTGCACAGGAGAAAGTCTGCATTTATTACATTAGCTTTCATTTGCACGGTATCCAGATTAATACTCTTTCCTTTTCCTGCAATGCAATTATCAAAAGCAACTAAATTCACAAGGACTACTTTAAGAAACACATGGAAGTTGGTGCTATGCAAATCATAAAAGTCCTTATTTGAAAGCAGTTCTATTGCTCTGGTTTTAAGACTGTACTTTATTATTTATTACAACACCCAGGAGTGTGTTTGAGATTTTACAGAGCAAAGAGGACCAGCAGGTCCCTGCTGTGAGCCACATGCAACCCAGGAGAATGAAGAAAACAATAATGGACAGGACACCAAATTTTGTTCTTTGCCCAAAATAATGACAGATGAAGAACAAGGTAGTTCAATTTCTCTCCTGGATACTGGATCCATGATCCTGGAGTTGAGAAAAACTTCCTGTTAGCCATTCATCACCATCAAGGTTGTCTTACTGATCTGAAAATGTCTCTACTATGCTGATTATGGGGTACCTTAATCACAGCTACTATCACTGTGATTGCTCTGAGAGCATAACAATGTATATTGCAGCATCGCATAGGACAGATTTTTTTTTACCATTGAACCCAAACTATTGTAAAATGTAAAGAATTATCATTTTCTTAATTAGGGTATAGACGGAGTTTGGGTTCTGCAGAATAAACAGAGGAAAGATGAGAATCTGGGCAGTGACAGTCCTGAGCTGCTGCTCTTCCAAGCACTGGAAACTAGTCAGTGCTGCTTAAGAAAAACATTATTTACCTCCTGGATAAATTGCAAATTACTCCTCCAGAACTTGAGCCATCCTGACTTTATTCTTACCTGTTAGGTCACATGTCAGGAATATCCTTCCTTTAAACATTGCCTTAATAGAGAAACTTGAAAAATGAATAGGAATCTTCATTGCAAAAGAGTAAAGAAAAGCCAACCCTAAATTCAACTACAGAAATCATGGCCCTATCTTGAATGAAACCTTTTAGATTAACTGATAAAGGATTCAGTGATACCCTTGAAATCATCTGCCTGTCACATGCCCATAATCTCTTTGCAGTAGGGTAGAATTTGGAGAATGAGAATTACAGAGGAGTTCAGAATTAACCTTGATGCTCAGGCACTGCCACTGCTTCGTTTTTAGATTTACTGCCATGATGACAACTATCATAGCGTGTGTACTGCTGAGGAGAAGGGCTGTATGCAAGGTCCTTCATTCAGCCTTCCCCTTTCGGCTCCTCTCAGGAGATTAGCTGCACAAAAGGTGCCCACATCTCATATTGCCACTTCAAGCAGTGACAGAATATACCAAGAGTCCTTGTAATTTCCTTTCTATATGTAATGAAGAGGACAGGGTCAGTTTTACCCATGCTGGCCAGCAGTATACTGTTTAACAGCAGCTTCTCTGGCTGTATGCTGGATGCAATTCCCTGACTGTGTTCATGACTTCCACGTTTGATGTATCTTGGTTTGGGGTTACAACGCTCCTGGCACCACATTGAGCATGAATTGTCCCCATAATGACAGCAAAGGAAGGCAGAAACATTCAAAATGATGTAGATAGAAACACAAGCTTGTGAGAAGTATTAAAACCACTTTCACTGGTTACAGCCTGTCTGAAAGAAACTCTCTGTGAGAGGTCTGTAAGCATGACAGTGGTTGAAAGCACCTGACATTCGCAGCTCCCACTACGCTTATATCTGAGGAGATAATGATGGGAGGTTTGTGTTTGAGGTAGTGCAACCGCTGCAAGGAAATTAAAGTCTGAGCATGAAGCAAACACAGAGAACACCTCATCAGAAATGCTGCTTTCTCTAAGAATGAGCAAAACCAGGGATAAATGTAATACAGGTGTTCAGAGCGCAGCTCCTTAGAGATGGAGAATCAGAGAACAAAGCTGGGCTGTAGTGGCTCATAAATTCTGTAACTTTCTGAAGAATCAGCTCATCTCTGTCTTCAAGTATTTAAAAAATTCATCCCGCTAACAATGATGTATAGAGCAGAAAGAAAAGGTCTCTACAGAATGTTGGTTATATATATATTTTTTTTTTAGCACAGAGAAATATATAAGGTGTTAAATATTTCAGGGCGAGTCAGGAAGATCAATGAATGGGTTTATAACAAACATCCATCTAGGAAATTATTCCTCAGTGATACATGGAGATGTAATTGCAAGTAAGTAGGACAGCTAGCTCAAAAACAGGGTGTGCAGTGGACAAAATTAAGTCACAGAATACCAGTCGTGGATGTAGAAGAGAAATGAAGGTTGCCAAGAGATGGCAAATGGATGTGATCGCAGCATTTACCAGGACAAGATAGATGAGCAAAGTACAAGGCAGAGAAAAATCACAGTAGCTCTCTTACTCCATCAGTTGCCTTGTACCAGCAGCTGCTACTACTAATATGATGCTATCTATATTATCCATAATCAAAGTTTTATATTTTCAGTTGATTTGCAATATCAGCTAGAGCTCCCGTGTAAAAGAGAAATGTGCACTCATTAGCGCCGCTGAGAATACGTTGTGGAAGAGCTTTGCAAAGAGAATTGCTGCTGGGCTTCTAGTGTAGCTGCTACTGCTGGAACAGAGCAGTGAACTAATGAATTAATTCCTGTTTTGAAATATTCTCCATGGGATCACTCATAAAACACAGACCTTGTTTGCACGAGGAACAGAAATAGGTAACAGTCGTCTGTGCTGAATCTCTACATACTTCACAAAACTACACATAACACTGTTTTCTCTGTGCTGTTGTTCAATAGAAGAACAATCATATTTTGCTGGTATAAGGCCATGTGTGATTACTGAATAATTTACAGAGAGAAGCACAGAAAGAAGTGGCAACTTGAGAGAATGTCAAATGGACTTCGGTAGCTCAGAAGGTGCCAGGATTTTTCCAACTGTATTACCTGATTAAATCTGGTGTATTATCTCCTGGACAAAGCTTGGCTGTCTGGAGGAATAAATGACAAGATTTTTATTTGGACACTATTATGTACATGGACACATGCACATGTATATGCATATATAATAATACTGTATTCACAGATCTGGAAGGGACCTCCAGAGCCCATCAAGTCCAACCCCCTGCCAAAGCAGGGTCCCTAGGACAGGTCACACAGGTCGGTGTCCAGACGGGGCTGGAATCTCTCCAGAGAAGGAGACTCCACACCCCCTGGGCAGCCTGTCCCAGGGCTCCCTCACCCTCACTGGGAAGAAGTTCTTCCCCAGATTGGGGTGGAACTTCCTGTGCTCCAACTTGAGGCCATCACCCCTTGTGCTGTCCCCACAGACACTGAGAAGAAGCTGCCCATGTCCCCCTGTGTCCCACCCTTCAGATATTGATCCCCATTGATCAGATCCCCTCTCAGGCTGCTTCTCTCAAGGCTGAACAGCCCCAGCTCACTCAGCCTTTCCTTGTAGGGGAGATGTTCCAAGCCCTTAATCATCTTTGCAGCCCTCCCCTGGACTTTTTCCAGGAGATCCCTATATTTTCTTATACCAAGGAGCCCAGAACTGGATACAGATCCCCTTCTCAGAGTTGTAATCATTCTGGTCTCAGTTGTGCTGGATAGGAAGCTAATGAAGTTGTAAATACAGCCACTAAAAGACAAGTCCTGTTGTTTCATTAACATGCTCGAGTCACAAGCACAGGAGGCATCCACAAAACTTGATTCCATTGTTTCTTTCCTTCATAGAGATCAAAATAAAGCAACCTGCAGTTACTAAATGCCTGGGAAATATAACTGCAAAAGAAAATTTTGTTAAGAAATACTACGAATCAAAGTTCCCTTGAGCTAATGCCCCTGCTTAGGGGTTAGTGGCAATGAATGAGCGTGAGTAAACAGGTCAAGAAACATGACTGAGAGTAAGTCTGGAAGTCAGTATGCCCAGCTGCCCAACTAAACTTGATGTGAGATGACTGAGTGACTGATTCAATATGGCTGAGTATGAATAAAAGAGCATACTGATTCAATATGACTATAAGGATAAAAGATCATGTGTGTAAATGATTATGTCACTGGCTGTACAACTAGGAGATGAGGTGAAATGACAGGAGTAAATGAAGGAAAATGGGAACAATTGAATTGCAGAACCGGCAGTGACAAGGAATAGTCCCAGATGGTCCATTTCAGATTATCAATGGAAAATCCATACTAACAATAGGCTTACAGGTGGAATTGAAGCGCACTACCGAGTGCATTAATTTACCAACCTCGGCACATGACTTAACCCCAAGGTGCAACAAGTTAAACTGAAGAGTAATTGCAAAAAGTTCTTACTATTAACTTATTTTTGAGAGAACTTTCTTAAATGAAGACTTCCCTGACTTCTTTAAAGTGACTTTAAAAACAGGCATGCAGGACATATGGAAAGGGCCAACCCTTCAAGCCGTCTTTGCAATATGTCCAGTTAGTATAAAAGGAACACTTTTTGAAGGGGAGAGGGGATAGAACTCATCATTCTGCTAGAGAATTACTAGATTTACAAGCTCATCAATTCATTCATATATATTTAGTTTCAAATTATGTAACTAATGTAAGTGACCTTATTCTTTATCGGTCTTTCTTGAGTTGTTGGGACATGGAAGAGGCTGCCCCAGGGAGGTGGTTGAGTCACCATCCCTGGATGTGCTTAAAATACGGGTAGATGAGGTACTTAAAGATAAGGTTTAGCATAAGACAGGAACGGTTGGACTCAATGATCTTAAAGGTCTTTTCCAACCTTGTGATTCTGTGATTCTGTGAATCATGCAATTTGGAGTAGGAACATTATCCTTATCTCTGAGGTATACAGAGATAACATTGTGTTTCTACTGATGATGAGATTATGAAATTTTAAAAGATAAGCAATCACAAATTTAAAATATAATACTGTTTGTGATATTAGATTATTAGCTTCTCTCTGAGTAGCTTTGTAGACCTACTACAAATGTTAGAAATGGCAGCAAAAGAAATGACTCAGGAATACATTTTCAAATCACTTTGTAGCACTTTTTTCCCTTCGAACAACTTTCACACAACATATCAGCATAAAATTGTAATACCAAAAGACCTGATTGTCTGTCCCTGAGACTGTAGGAAAAGCAGAAATTCAATTTTCCAGTATTTCTGCAATGTCATCGGTGTCCCTCTGGAGGGAGACATTCTGATGTGGCCCTTCAGAGGAGGAGGCATCCCAAGGAAAGGGTTGCCTTGTCTCCTTACCAGAGCAAGGTCTGTATGCTCCTGAGAGCTGCAGATGGTCTTCATAAAACATCAGTTAGGTTGCATAAGAGTTTCCCTCGTATTGGGGTCTGGAAAAAGGTTGCTTTTTGGTGGTCATATAGCAGCATAATATGAATATGGTTTTCTGTCCTTCCTTTTCAGGGCAAGAACATTTTAATGCATTGTATTAATTGTCCCTTTCCTCAAAATCACATCATGAGAGTTTTCTGCCCTCCGTGCCAGGCAGGAGGGTCACTCTCTCCTGAGAGAAGTGCATGGTGGAACTTTGTTGCTGACCAACTCTCTGAGAGCCTTTGAGCAAAGTCCTGGACTGCTGCATAATGAAATCCTTGAGAAGTCGTCTGGAAGCAGTTAGGCTGCAATGCTATGAGTTAAAGCAAGTTAAACTTGCACCATTTTCAACTCAAAGGCACAGGTTCGGTAGCCAACTCAACTGTTGCTGGAAGCCCTCCCTGGCTGCTGCAAGCAGAGTTGCCTGATGCCAGTGAGGACAACGAAGATGCCATACTTCATGCTGCCTATGACTCCAGGGGCAGCAATCATTCACCACTCCACCAGCCTCTGGAGATGTTCACCTGAGTACACTCAGCCTTTCCTTGCTGCGTCCTGTCCTGTGGGTCTCACCTTTTCCAGAGCCCAGACATGAAGGAGCGGTTACACCTCTTCCAGAGAGCACAGAAATGGGTTCAGTGGGCAGGATGAAGAATCAAAATGCTGTAATTCATAATTATGTCATCAGGCCCACTTTGAAAACTTACATCAACTCCATTACCAATGATTTAGGAAAAGAAATTATTCTGTTGTCACATTCATGGGTCAGTGAAGGAGACAGAAATACAAGAGCAATAAAACGTAAGGGGCCCGGTGATTTCATGATAACGTTTTATATTATGATTGTAGCAAGTTGCTGTTTAATGGCCAAGTTTTCCTTCCACTTAAGTCTATGGGTCTTTTCTGCTGATTTCAGTGTTATAAATTCTCAACCTGCTCTTCACTTATTTGATGATTTTAGATTTTTTATAATGTCTGTCAATTGGTGTTTCAGCAAGTTCTTGGTCATTCATCAAAAAGGCCAATAGGCTTTTGCCATCTCATCAACTGTTTTATTAGCTTCCTTTATATTAGAATATTGAAGTTCAGGAATAATAATTTTTCCTTTCTCTTTGTTGACAGTGGGGACTCATAGCAACTTTTAAATAATACCTGTGACTGTGCAGCTCTACTAAAGCTCAGTATACAGAGAAAGCAATTATGTTACCTTATCTGTGACTTTTCCCTCTGTCACTTGCTCTCCTTGACGATCTTACAGGGAAAATAATTTATGAGACATTAAGAGTCAAAACAAGTCCTCAGAGATGCAAAGGAGGGCTGGGGCTAGCAATTAGACACTACATTATGTGAGTGTAACTAATCACAGAGGTAGCTTGCTTTCACCGGCAGCAGGACATGACCAGAATTTTTGAGGCTGTGGGTCCATCATCTTAATTCCTGACAAGATCACTTCTGACTAACAGCACTAACCTTATGGGTAGTTGGTGGCCTGTCTGATAGTTGTTGATTTAAGAGTAAGCAGACCTTTATCCTACTACTACACTGTGTGATGTCTCTGTTTTGGATATTAGCAACATCTGCAAAGAGGCCATGAAGTCAGCTTTAGGACATGCCTGTAAAGGATTACAGCAAGAGAAACATTCCAACATTTCAGGTGATGCTTTGAAAAAGTAGTTCAGTGCAAATGATGCTGAAATACCATTCATTCTCCTCTCTGCTGTGACTTAACATTGCTTTAATGAAAATGAGGCATTTTGAAGCCTTAATATTATTTGTGAAAGTCCTGTGATAAGAGATGACACTTTGTGTTTTTCTGACAAATCATTCTGAGGGCTAATGTTCAACTTGTTCATTAACAGCTATCCCTGGACTGGAGATATAGAGTGAGGATCACATCCAGTCTGAAATCCACTGAGGTCTAGTGATGAAGAGGTTTAGAAGAAGTGCAGAACTAGAGAACTCTGGTGTGTTTTCCCACTATTTTAATCAATGATGTGAAATAACTCCCTGAAACATTCTGTTCTTTTCCATACTGTGATAAGAGAAGTTTTAAACTGGATAGTTAATGTATGTGAATAATGCAGTATTAAAAAAAAAAACCACTTTATCTATAGCCAATGCTTATACAAAACATAGTAGAGGTTGTAGGATTGGTACATGTGAAACTAGATAGACTAGACTTTGACTTGAGAGAAGCCACAGCAAAGAACTACACCTCCCTGGTGACGGCAGACCTTCTGGGGTCTTTGCTAGAAGCTGCCATAGGACAGACTCTTCACAGACTTGCCTGGGTAAAACCAGTCTGGTTTTTTTCCTGTTCCTTTCCACTATTCATAAAACAGTGGGAGTCACATCCAGGAGTTTTGGTGCATAGATGAGTGAGGGGTTTCTCAAATTCTCTGAAGTTTAGAAGCATATTTTGTGCTGAAATGCATGATTTGAGTATTAATAGATACTTTTTAGTGCCATTTCTGAAGTATGTTATTGAAACTCTTCTCCAAGCCTTTTGGGTCTTGTAGAGTAGTCGCTCAGAACCAGAGAAGATAGGTACTACCTGTAGCTGTACTTCACTCTGGAAATAATTAGTAACATTCAGCTTCAAAAAAACCTGCACTCACCACTTCCACCCCTGCCAAGAGCCAGGGGACAGACAGGGAGTCTGGAGAAGTTGCCTCCCAGGGAAAATACTGCTGGTACTTCATCAAAGGGAAAGCTGTCTCAGAAACGTCTGCATCCTGCAGCTCTCTGGGCTTCTCTGGGTGGCCTTCGAACACTCCTACCACAAGGGGAAGCCCCGCTGGTGATGAAAGATTTCTTGAGTAATTTTGTCACCTGCTACAAGCAGCTTCCTCAGCAGAGAGAGAGAGTCCTGCACCCACTCCCCTCACGCTCCCATCATACCCGTTTTCAGGTTCAACCTTCACTGGGTGCTGCTGGCAGGTACCACCCACCCCCACCCCCCCCAGTGTCCCCTGGAAAAATCCCAAACTGCTCCAGAGAGTAGAGAGCTCTTTATATAAGAGGCACCTCAGGGACAGGCGAGGTGACTCCCTCTGTGCCATGTTATCTCTGTGATAAAGCCTGATGCTGGCTGACACTGTTCTGCCAAGGTTAAAGTCATTCGTGGGGCTCCGTTTGGCCTTTCCAATCTGCAACTAAAAAGAAAAAAAAAGCAGATCACAAAGGCACCTGCCATTTGATCTACTGCCAGTGGATAATGTTTCATATCACAGGTACCTTTCTGGGTACATAAATGAACCCTCTAAGCTCTTATCTCAACTGTAATATTTTCCTTTAAACAAAACAGTCATAAAAAAATTATTTCTAAATGTAACAATGCTGGGATGCATTTTGGGAAGGAGACACTCTATTTATCTCAGGTCTGTGAAATGTGTGTTACCATATACTCAGAAACAGTGATGACCCACCCTGGGATGAGATCCTGCTCTGATGCTGCTCTGCTCCAGCCAGTTCTGCGTCTCTGATGCTGGAAGCAGCTTCCCAATCTACGCTGAGCAAATCTAACTGTAAAAATCTAGAAGTAAATCATACGTAGCATCTCTCCCCGGGGATGTGTGCTACATACACATAACAATACTTCCAGCTGAGAAAGCCATTCCCAGTGTGCCTCTTTAATGGTAGGAAACTAGCACTTAATACAAATACTTTACTAGCATGCACCCCCAGTTCTGCTTAATCTTAGCAAAGCTGCTTTTTCCTGTTTTAAATTCAGAGCTTTGGTTCCCTTGATCCAAGAGGTTAAATACTTCAAATCACATCAGCGCCCTAGGATTGCGAAGGGCCAGCTCAATGATGATGACTGCAAGTCGAAACATTAAGCATGCAAATTATCAGCCAAGTGACAACTGTTAAGCTGTATTAAAAAGTATGGTGCTTCTGCCTAGCAGACACAGAAATGATGCTACTGCGAAATTTGGTGCAGGGAGAGGGGGGCTGGGGGGGCATAATAGAGTTCAAAGTGCAGGGAAAGCATTTGTTCTCTTGGCTGTTTGCACGCTGCTTTGAAAACAAGCAACAGTATCACCTCAAGAGATCTGCAGCTGAGATCTGTCACCAGGAAGTGTCCTTACTAATAAATACAGGATGTTGATGAATAAAGGAAAATATTATTAAGTGAACCTTTTGTATAATACCAAATTCACCTTATTAGACCAATTTCATACTTCCTGGGAATCATAGGCTTGATAAAACTGTGTTTAAAGGCAAAAGCCTCTGGCTGCTGACTGCTTGCTGATGTCACATAAATTCCAAAAGCTGATAGAGCTTGTCCAAATACTTCTGTATATCACATTGATTTCATCTTTTCCTTCCATGAGGATACAGCCCTAAACTGTATAGAAATGAGTTTGCTTTAAATGCACAGAAGAGATTTCTTTACAAAGTCGGCAGCCAGCATTCAAGGAACAGCACATTGCTCATGTCCCTTTACTCATTTTTAAATGGATGCACATTCTGGTTTTAAGTCTTCTGCCACAAATATGGAAACCTGACAATGACCTCACATTGAATGTACTAACCAAAATACATCTGCTTCCTCCTCCTCCTGCCTCCACAGCTTATTGATGCTGGAGGTCAGGGAGTTAAATACTATCTCTAATTTTTTTTTTTTTTTTAATAGCTGGATGATTTTATGACAGAGCTCAGGTCCCAGTCTGGCACTGTGAGGTTCACAGGGTGAATTATAGCTCAGCTGTCACATGGCATTTCACCTTTGACTCCAATAAAGGCAGGATCACACCTCGTTGTCTTCTAAATAATGAGAGTAATATTGTGCCTTCACCAGAGTGTCCATCCTGCATCACTGAACCACTCTGCTATGGTAAATTCCACACTCCTACTGCATGGATATGGGTTTTGCAACAGTCCAAAAGCTGACGAAGACATTAGTGCCAGCCAGAAAGGCTGCACCCTCCTGCTGAAACCAGCAATGTCACTCCCACCATACAATTTCCGACTTTTGTGGCTTATGAGTATCTTACTCACTGATCATATATGTGTATATATAAATATCTCAACATGCTGATGAGATATATATATATATACATATATATATCAACATGCATTCATTCCTTGTGTAAAACCTGCATTCCTAATAGGATGAGTCCTTGATGAATTATTTTCTAATGCATGAACCACCTTTGAATGATTTTTCTCTGTCATCACTGCCGCTTATGAATGGTCTTCCAGATGACAACAGCTGAGAGACTGATACAGTCCATTACTTTTTGAGAGATTTCCTTTGGAATTGGGCCATGTTTCCTGCCACTATTTGACAAATGTGCGACCTATCCTAAGGACCCTGCTTTGGCACGGGGGTTGTACTTGATGATCTCTGGAGGTCCCTTCCCACCCCTACGATTCTGTGAATCTGTGAATCTGTGAAATATCTTGCTTGTCCCTTAGTGCTTGGAAGACATTTTTCCCTTGGCATTTTGAACACTAGGTTCTGTGGGATAAGGCCCAGTGCAGCTATTTTGGAGAAGCATCTGGAATTAATCTGTGTAAAGATCGAGCATACACTTGTAGAATATAGTGTTTGTAAAATGACAACTCACCTTATTTTAATAGGGTTTTATACAACTCCAGATTCAAGAAACAAACAGTTGTATTTATACCATAATGTAATGATTAATCTCAATCTCATTTATTTCCCACTTTCAATTTGCTGCACCTCAAAGTACTTTACAAAGGAGGTAAACATGATTATCCCTAATTTATGAATGGCACAACTGGGAGACAGAGAAGTAAGACCAACAATGTTCCAAGGTTTTCATGAAGCTTCTGTGGACTTTCCAAAAAAAAGGGATCACAAATAATCAGCTAAGCAACTGACATCAAGCAAAGTTCATTGAGAAGATGACAGATAACTATAATATTCAACCATCTCAGATTTCTAAAGTAATTAATAAGGTGCTGTATGTGACATGGGTTGGCTGTACAGCATTACCCACAGGGGAAGTCACCAGAGTGACTTCTGATATTTTCAAAAATACTTCCCCATTCTTGTCCTGAGAAGAACACTAAGGTGGGCAACCTATCCTGCTCTGAAAAATACATCTGAAGCCAGCTATGCCTGCTGAACGCTGTGGGTGAGCAGAGGAACAGTTCTCACCTAAAGAGGCCGAAGTGACCCTTTTGGAGTTGTAGGTAGTGTTCAGGCAATAACAGATGTATAATTGGAAATTCCTCTGAGTAGCGATCATCTTCTTCCTGACCTAAAGCTCAAACCGACAGCTCAAGCTTTTGCAGGAATGCATTGTTATGCAATTCCTGACATTCAGGTAATGTCACTTTGACTGTATTGAACATAGCCATAATTTGAGGAAGTCCGATAGGATTAAGGAAATGTCTTTGCTATCCCCAGCCCATGACTTAGCACAAAAACAATGTGATAACTGCATTTCCTGAAACAAAATAGTAGATACTGGAATGATATCAGCACTTTTTCCTACTGCAAAAATGTTATGATGAGCTTGTCTTACATCTGTTACGCAGAAATCCTGATGCTAAATACTGCTCTTAAATTTCAGTTGATTAATACATTGCTATGCCACAAACTCAATTTATGAGAATAAGCGACTATTTTTATCACATCCTCCTGGTATACAGGGTATGATAAGCTGTTTAAATTGCCCAAAACTCTTTTGCCAATGCACCTTCCCCTGATTGGGAGTTTCCTTATTATTCCAGTCTTAGGCTTTTCTTGATGAGAAATAACAAGTTGTGCCAAGTTGGCGTAGTGGCCTCTGCATCAGTAAGAGCACTGAAATAATTAAGGCTCTGTCATTTTTCCAGTTGCACCAAATAACATCATTTAAAAAAAAATAAAAATAATGTTTAAAAAAAACCCACAACCAAGGCCGGGTTTTATTCCCAGAAGGGATTACAACACACAGCACTATCTGGTGCAAGAATGTTGCCAGGTTGAGTCGACATTTTAACCTAAACTCCTTCAACACGGTTAGGAATAGCAGTGCAGGCCTAGTCTGGAAGTGAAGGCCCTGTAAAAAAAAAAAAAAACACATATGAAAGAGTAATTGTTGGTTTTGCTGTGAAGAACATAGGCTTGGAAAAGGCATCCTGCGTCATTGTGTCCAGTCCCCCGCTGTCTTAGGCAACCACAACATATAATCCTTTTCATAAATTTATCAAGTTCCATCTTAAACCCAGTTAGGTTTCTTGCCCCAATGGGAAGGCTGTTCCCAAGCCTCACTGTGCTGAGGGTTAGAAATATTCTTCTAATTTCCAGCTTACATTTATTCGTGGCCAATTCAGACCCATTTGTTCTTGTGCCAACATTGTTCTGTAGCTTAAATAGTTTCTCTGCCTCTCTTGTGTTTACCACCCCCGATGAACTTACAGAGAGCAGGCTGTCCCTTTGGCCTCGTGCTGTCGTGCCATCCTGCTTGTACATGAGCTGCGAGCTCCCCAAAACAATGGACGGGCTATTGTTTTAGGAAGGTTAACTGCAAATAAAGGCAGCGCTCTGCCTCTCTGTCCGGGATGGGCAAAATCCATCACTGGGTGTCAGGAGATCGGCAGAGGCCTCTGGAGCTCAAAGTCATGGCTGAGTGTCCCAGGGAAAACAGAAGCATAAAGTCATAATAGACCAGTCATAATAGACTCAACATAATAGGGTCAGTTTAACACATTTCCCCAATTATCCCTTACTACTTCTGAGTCTGAAAGAGCAACAACTGCTAATTGCAAAACAGACCTACTGGTCCACAGCAGCTAGGCAGGAAAAAAATTATCAGCAGCAATCAGGCTAAACAAATATTTTCAACAATGTCGCTGCGCCTGCTGGAGGAGGAAAACACATCCATGCTCTCAGGCGTAGTGGGAGTAACTGGCCAGAGAGCCAGTGGTGCATCCAAGTCAAACATTTCGCTTATGAAGGCTCCTCTCTGCATGCCAAGCTTAGTTTGGTGCAGTTGTAAACTTCCAGGAGGCAGGTCCTGAGATTTTTTTGACAGCCCCCAATTTTCATATTGGAAGTCTAACCATGTCATTTAATATATGTCAGGATTCTTAAAAAGTGTTCTGGCCTCCATATGTTTCTTGTTTGTGTGGCCCTTCCTGTATTTCCACTAGGTTAGGAAATCTCAGATTATCATAATGTAAGTGGCTTAATGAGAAAGATATAAACAGTGGCATGCCTTAGAAAGGGTACACATATCCTGTCATGCCATGCCTATTCTATTCCATTCTATTCCTCCTACCCTACCCTACCCTACCCTACCCTACCCTACCCTACCCTACCCTACCCTACCCTATTCTTTCTGTAGTGGTTTTGGAATGAGAGTTAGGAATAGTATAATCTTTTGGGAGGACCTCATAGCTTGAGGACTGATGACCTTATCATTTAATTCTTGCTAGTATGACTACAGTTGCTGTTATATTCATGAGTGTCTTGGTCTCTTTCAGCTTCACTAAAATATAAGTCTTTTAGTCAAACCACATAGTTCAGAGAACTTTCCAATATACTCATAATACTCAGAAAATTCATCCCTATTTCATTTTCAAAACTGTCTTTTGAGCTAGACACAGATTCTTACAAGTGGCTCAGGGAAAAAAAAAGTAAAGAAAAAAAAGAAAAGAAAAAAGAAAAGACTCAGACACTGAAAATTTCTAAAGACCCAGAGCCAACCCCCGCCCCCAAAAATGAAAGGATCAAACACAGTCCCACAAAAAGTGGCATGAATTTATTAAACTGAAGTTAGATATAGCTTCAGGGTAGTACCCACTCTAGAACTTAACACCCCCATTCTTTTCCTATGACAAAAAGCCTATTCTTGTTTTCATATGCAAATGTGAAGGGCTTCTAGCATGTAATTTCCTGGAAATCCCTAGTTTGCAAATCACTTATAACGACATTGAAGCCGATATGAGTAACATTTGAGATAACATTTATCCATAACATTGTGTTTCTGTGTGTAATGCTGCCACACACATTTGAAGTGCCAACGGGGCACACTGTTCTGCAGCAGGCATTTCGGCAGTGTCATGGAGACTATCCTCCCCCATCAAGCAACCTCACCCATTTCCAGAGCATCCAGCACCAGACCAGCCCCTGCAGACAGAGCTGGAAGAACAGAGGTAATCTTTTCTCAAGTTGTAGTCATCACTTGCTCATGTTTTGGGGGCAAGTCTGTCTGTATGGCTTCTCTCTCCCAACTTTTGGTGTAGGCCTCATGTCTACCACAGGGACTAATGCTTAAGGGTGTGAGTGCATCAGGAGGGGGAAGATGAACAGATCTCCATTCCCAGCCAACTCCTGATATTTCAGATTCAGTTGCAACAGATTTGCTATTGTCCTTGACACATGATCAGACTCAACTTCGGCTCATGTATATGTCAGCTAGACAGATTTGGCAGTGGGAGCTAGCATTGGGCTTTTCAATAAAATTAAGCAGTCTGGGTGCAATGGATGAGACTATTCCCTTGAATCATCTCACTGTGATTCTGACTTCCGTTCACAGTAGGCTGGAGAGAGTCCAGAGGTTCATCAGGGCGCCTTGGGCCAGAAAGAACATTAGGAGAGATAGTGGGGATTTATCCACTCTGTTGGAAATTAGTCCCTCAGTGATCAATGCTGATTTGCTTCTTCTCTGGACAGTCTTTCCTGGCTTCATGGATTAGATGCTGGTAGTGTGGGGAATAACAATAAACCCATTCGCTAGCTGCATCTGGTGCAGGGAAAGCTTTCCAGAGATTATTAGTTTAAGCATCCTAGAGAGACATAATAAAAGGGGAATTGTTATTACAGTGTGTGTGTTTTAGGGAATCCATTACTGCAGTGTCTTGACATTATTACATAATTTAAAATAATAAAAACAATTATCCTTCAGGATAAAGGAGACTTTGAAGATGATGAGTTTTATGTCACTGCCCATGTGTTTGTTAGGTCAGAAGCATCCTGGCTCAACCATTAGAAACTGAGGAAAATGCAAGGTCCAGAGGTAAATCTTGGGCAGCAATAGGAAAGCTGCAAGAATTGAGTTGTGTTACCCACAGAAGTGACTTCCACATCTCAGAGTTTTACCACAGTGCTGCACAGCCCAGGTCCTGCTTGTTCATCTTCAACTGCATTTCTCTGCAGCACAGGGAAGTGCAGAAGGGCAGAGGTTGTTTTTGTCCACAACAGATGTCATTTTCCTGTGCAGCCGTCCCATCAAGGCTATTTCTGCAGGTGCATTGGGACAAAAATCAAATGGTGATTCCCAAAGTTCTTACTCCATCCCAAAGTCTCAAACTGGAAAACTGCTACCACAAACTACTTGGATATTTAGGACTTGATGCATGTGACCCTCACAGCAGGTCTAAGATGGCAGCAATGAAGTCTGAAAGGAAACCAACAAGATCAGTGATGTATCCCACTCTTTAGTTTTAATTATTGTGGTGTATGATAATTACTTGATGGATATGCATGTGAGTGACTTGGATCTGAGCATGAGGGCTTTTTCCCTCATATCTTTTCCATCTGTATCGTTGACTTGCTGTATGACTTGCATAATGCTGTGGGTTTTGGAAACTGCAGGGACTTAGAAATTTTGACTGTGGGAATGCTCTTTCTGAGCCTTCAGTACAGATTTAGTTGTCTAACTTCAACCTTCCAACTTCATAAATGTCAGCTTTCACTTACTTGTCTCAAAAAAGACTTGGGAAACCCAGTCAATTCAAATCAGTAGTATGCTTACCAGACACTGCATAAAACGTGCTACTTGCATGAAAATTATTAGTGATTATGTGTTATTTTGTCTATATTAAAATATATCAACACTGAACATATTGTCGTAGCTACTGGAGGACGTGAGAGGGCTACACAGGCGAGTTGTCTTTATAAAATACCATGTGTTTGGCATAAAAGTTAACCGAGGCAAACGTTCTGTTTCAGCATACGTCATACAACCACCAGTGTGTGGAGATGACCCTCTCCCACACTAACACAGCCTTGAAGGACTGGCATTATGGAAAGCATCCCAGTTTCAAAATGCTGGACCACTTTCATCTCCCTTGCGCACCACAAACTCCTCTTGAAGTCAGTGGGTGGTTGGTCCTAAAAGCAATGCGGTGTCGAGAGCTGTGTTTTTCTTAGATAAAAGTTACATAGAGAACTTGCTCTCTCTGTCCCTTCCTCTGCTTTTGCCAAGTATCAACATCAGCAACTATTTGTATTGGCCACGGCGTTGTTTTAAACAGAAGGGGCTGACTTGCACGCAGCCCACACGCAATCAAAATCACCATGTAGTATAAAGCTGATGTCACCTCTTGCTGCTACTCATATAATGGATATTGGTCTCAGTCTGTGCACCACTACAAATCTTGCCAGGCACAATCATTCCAAAGGAAAGGAATTACTGCATCATAACAGTCTGAAGGATTACCAAAAATCAAAATTAAATTAAAAATACAAAGAAGTCACATGAATATTCTGCTTCAAAATCTCCATCAGCTTGATTCTCACAATCCCTTTTTCTTTTCAACCTGTCGAACATCCCCCTCCAAGAGTTAAATCTTCACAAATTCCATCCCTCTTTTCTTTTTCCCCAAAACAATCACTTTGTCACCAAGGCACATATGAGAAATTTATGCCTGTCTCTGTTTGGCATCACTGCCACCTCATGGATTAATGAATTCTGTGTCCTCTAATTCCCCCACATTATGCACCTCTGTTTTGTATGAGTAGCCAAATGTATCAAGATTCATTTTAATGAATGTGAGTCATTCCCCTTATTCAGAAGGCAGGTCTGTTATGTTGTAAGTAAGCACGCCATTAGCTGTGCTAAAAATAAACAGGCATTACCTGCAGGAAAACCTATATAGTAAAAGTACACACTGCAAAGTGAAAAAAAAATAAAAAGGGGTGGTGGGGGGAGAAGACAAAAAATAAAAGACATGACCTGGAATGGTGTTCTTGCTGTAGGCAAAGGAACCAGGATGGATTACACAGGGTATCTACTGTGTGTTTCCTCCAAGCAGAGTAGAACCCAAAGAATACTTTGCCATGAAATTTTAAATTCAAAACACTCAATGTCTGCATACGTTCTGTCAATGCTGAGCTATGTTTAAGTTAATTGAATTGTTAGTGCTGAAAGAAAAATAAATGGACAGTTCTTTTTAACACCGTTTCTCTCCTATGTCTTGGTTGGTGTAGAGCAGCTATTTCCTGTGTGGGTTTGCTGGAGATTTCAAGGTTTGGAGATTCGACTATTTCAAGGTCAGCCTGAAGTTGCTTAAACAGAAAGCATGCATGGCTTAGCCATGTGGTATTTCTGTTCCATTATTTTCATGACTCTTAGTGTGGTGCAATGGGAAAGGCTCTGGTTGAGTCTCAGAAACCAAACTCATAAATCAGTAAGTCAATCAACAAGTCTGGGGAACAATATGTTCTTCTATTTTAATTTCTTTGTGGGAAATGTGTAAATAGATACTGGCAATGAAGCTGGAATATAATGGGTACTTATAAATTAAGGCATCCAATGATTTATCTTCTCTACGTGCGGTGTAAAAAGAGGTTATGCTTTCTGATCTGTTAAAAGACTATTTTTAAAATAATAAGACATCTTTAGTTTTTAAGGATGCGAATTGCTGTCTTCTACTGACCAGTTTCCAAAAACGTGGGGAGTTCACATGCTGAGAAGAATATTTAGAGACCCTCAGCGAAACATTTCTACATGACTGTAGGTTATCAGAGACGTACCAGCAACACGTCATACACCACACAACAGCATGGCAACCTGACCTGGGCAGGGGTGGCTCTAGTTACTGCTGGATCAACCTGTCCCCGCAGTTCCCTTGGTGTAGGATGTCTGTGTGTCTTTGTCGAGACATTTCCCCCTGTAAAACCTGATGACGAACACCAGGCTCACCGGTTTCTCGGCAGTCTCTGGAGACTAATTAGTTAATGTTTGTATAGAACTGATAAAGGTGGTCATAAACCATAAAATGTGAAACATTTAGAAAAGGAAAGGAAAAGGCTTAAACTTACTTTGTCTATATCCCTTTGAAAATGGGTTTTTACTAGTATTTGAACAACTAAAATGCTCTCTGTAAAACTGAACTCCAACAGCTAGTTTGAGCTCCACTTACTGAAGTCCTTTTAAACAAAACAAATAAAATGTATTATATGTTGAAAATTCACTATGGAAAGAAACAGAAGACATTTATAAAGTTACATCATCCATTCCAGGAAAATAATGCAGAACTGTGATTTAGGAAGCCAAACACCAACCCTACATCAAAGACTCAACTAAATATTTACTACAAACAGCTGACAAATGACAGTTCATAACTCAAAAATGTCCACAAAACTACTTGCCAACCTATTTTAAATAATTTTATTTCTTTTCTTGCTGTTGTTAAAAAGGGCCATATTTCTGGATAACTTACAAATGGGAGGATAAACACATCATTTGAGAAACTAATTGTTTGCAAACAGTAGTCTGTCCTGCCCTAAGGACCTGACTTTTGAGGTGTGTTTGGCCAGGCGGACCATAAGTAGACTTTTCAAAAGCTTCTAAATATCTAAATGAGGTAACTATGAATTTTTAAAATCTCATTTCTGCCTGTCCAAATCTTGGCATGCTCAAATGCCTTTAAAAGCTGACCCCATGTTTTGTGTAATGTGAAAGGCATTATCTGAAGGCTCATCTCCACCGCAAGGCAGCTGCTATTACTGCACCGCAGTCATGTCCCTCGGATGAGGCCAAGGAGAATAAGCCAACATGACAAAGCAGCGACATGCAGTGAGTTGTGCTATTTCAGGCTTCTCCTACCTCTGTCACCAGAAGTTCATTGGCTTGAGTGTTACCACCCTTCTTCAACCTGTTCACTAAAACCACAAGCTAGCTTAAGCGCAAACATGGCTTAAATTGTGCAGGAACAAGGATCTGGAGAGGGATCACAGAATTGTAGGGGTTGGAAGGGACCTCAAGAGATCATCGGGTCCAACCCCCCTGCCAAAGCAGGCTCCCTAGGACATATCGAATGATGATGTAGTATCTCAGACTGGAGTGAGGAAGCTTTGAGCGACGACTATTAATCAGATACAACTACAGACATGATTTAGTGCTTCAGTGTCTATCTAAAACATGTAGTCCATCCTTTAAATTCCATAAAGATGTATGATATTTCTGAAAACATAAATCCTGATGAAACTAATTGAAGATTATGCCCCGTGTTCACTCACAGATGTAAAAACTTACTATTGGATTTTTGAACTGGAGAGATGCCTTTTTCTGTTCAAAAATATGGAGGCCAGATGTGTCAACGGATGCTTGAAACCTAGTTATAGAAGTTCATAATTCAATCCTGCTCTAAACTGCAGCAGGTAATTTTTTACCTTAAAACAAAGTTATGAAATAACAAATATACTGGCAGTTTAGAAGCTGCCTGCTTGTACGTGTAAAATAAACAACAGCAAAACTAATTTGGAGTGGGATCTAAGAACTGTGCTGTGGCCATTGGTGAAAGAGATGTTCCCTAGAAAACAAAACAGTTCTCAGCTTCCTTCGGGAATGCAGTGATTAATTGAAATTCTGAAGGAAGGGACATGAAGAAAAACTCTAAGAAAACATAAACAAAAAAAACCCCACCATGAGCAGCACATTGCAGAAAAATCTGGCTGGCTCAAAACTCTGCTGATGACAATACAAAAAATTACACCATTATTTTAAAACAAGCTCTTTTCATGAGTTTCTTCATTTCTCCTAATTTGTGAGTTTTCCATGTATTTTTTTCTTGAATACACCTACTATGCAAAATGCTATTAGATTTAGAATAAAATTTGTATAGAAATATATATATATATATTTGTATTTGAAGAGGTTTATATACAAGTTTTATGAATACACACAGCAGCCATCACATTTTGGCTGTTAATACCATCTAAATAGGTGCTTTTCCTGACCAAAATGGTCCATTCTCTGTCTTTATTGCAATGACATAAAAGATTTGAACTGAAGCCCCAGCAAAAATGAGTGTATCCGTATTACACCTATATTTTCAGTACTCTGGCAAACACTCCTCCCACAGAATTAATTCACTGGAATATTCCTGCTATACCAACATAGGATCAGATGCAAAATCAGACGATGCAGGTTGTGTTAGAAACAGCTGAATTCTTAGGATGACAGCGCTTGGTCATTGCGTTTTTTGGAGCAACAAAGACTGGCCTTGAACCTGCAAAAACAAGCAGCTGCACAAGGTGTCTCCTTGCACTGAAATTACCTTCTGGCTGCTTTGTCAACAAAGTGGCTCCCCCTAGGCAAGCCTTGCCCTTGAAAGAGTTGCAAGACTTGTTCTGCACCATAAATATGATCAACGGATAGTGGGACAGATTTACTGCTTCACAATCCTGTTCTAATCTCTTCCTACAATATCATCAATACCCTCTGTTGCAAAAATTCCCTAGTGCAACAGTGTGAGGCTGGAAATGTTTGACCTTGCTCTCCAGAGACCAAGGGGACGTCTCCTTTTTATCCTTGAGGAGGTACACTGAGGAATAGGTACAATAGGTCTGAGTGACATGGGGGTGTCCACATGAGCTAATCCGGAAGGATGCCCCAAGCATCCCCAGCTGCCACCAGCACTTTGTCAAGGCCTTTGGACAACACTGAGATATTGTCAACATCTAAGAGGGAGAACCATGCAGCATGCAAATCAAAATGCAGTCACACAGTTGTGTACTACTGGTACAGGACTTGGAATGTAGAAGAAAACCACAGGATTGCGATTGCTTTTCTTTGTCCTGTGCTTCCTGGATTAATTTAGCTAGTGTTGCTTCCTGCTCTAAGACTCATATTTGCCAGTGGACTCCTCGCTTCTCATTCTCAGTAAGAGCTGTTGTGCCGTCTGGAATCAATTAGCATAAAAGCGCTATTTTTATTAATATAGTTTCCTTGTTGCAGTTTCTGCTGTGATTGAAGTCTTTCAAAGGTCAACCCAAGCATATCAATGGGAGGGTGTATCAAGTGCTGTAGAAATGCACTGAGAAGCCCTTTAACAACTGCTCTTTAAACTGGGCAGACAGTGAAAGAAATCCAGTGTGAAACAGCTTAGAATAGATCATGAGCAGGATGCCGAAGTCCAAATTATCCAACAAAACTCCAGCTGCCTAAACAGAAATCAAACCTCAAAGGTTTCCACATCATGAATGACGCTTGTAGCCATCATGTTGGATTAAATGACTAACTTTTACAGATTAACCCTTTTCTACTTTTTTGTTTGTTTGTTTTTTAATTCTTGGACTACGACAGAGGGTCTTCAGATTCAAAATAAAACAAATGTAGATTGCCACTTACTAACAAAATGAAAAACTTTTGAGTGACATTTTTCATAGATTTGTTTTCTTATATCAACCTACCCATCTTCCTTCTGTAGATGTTCCCTGATAAGCAGGATAGCTGATGAGCTGGTCTGAAATCAAACCATGACCTCTGATGCTGACAGGCATCCCTTTTGGATATTCTCTGTGATGTGTGCTCTTCTACAAGCAAACAAAACAATGTCTAAAAGTTTGTGTTAAGCCCTTAATACAAGAAGTTCACCTGTGTCTTTTATGGGTAGTAAAAACAGTCTATCCCAATATCTGTACTGAAGGCAGACAGGAGTCCTTAGAAGAAAACAAAAAAATGATGGTTGGCATCTTTTCTGAACATAGGTCATGAAATAATTATAGACTTAAAATGAAACTATTCATCTTTCATCAATAAATCAAAACAGATAGGTAGATATTTTCCCAGACAAATGTACAGGAAGACTGATGAAGTCTGGCAGGATGAGTGGTAACCATAGCTCCCTGTTTGGCAGCCCTGTGTTTGAGCTTACCCGGTCAGTAGTTGAGACAAGAACAGTTCTGAAAAGGGTTAGCCAGCAACACAGGCATGTAAAACCTTGACAGACCTAAGCTGATAAACTAAAATGGGAGCTTAAGAAATCATACAACTTCCTTCAGCAGAATGTGTCATATCTATCCTGGAAAAAAAAAAAAAAAGCAATTTGTTTCTTTTTTTCTTTTATCTTACACATGTATTGCCTTTTACTATATAGGCCAGTTCTAATAGATTAATAATATACAGTAGCAAGTCTTCCAGAAGAAACTTTGAAAGCCAATATTTAGCTGTCAGCTGCTGTGCCTGTTTTTCAATGCTTAAACCTTGTTGGAACTGAAGCCTCTTTAACCTGTTTCAGACTGTGTCCCCAAAACTACAATTACATCTCAGAAAGTGGCAAGCTCCTGATTGGTGACCTTATACTGTTTTCTTCCCAAGTACAAGTCTGACTTTGACTGATACATGTGTAGGAAAAACAGAATAGCTGGGTTTAGATCAGTAAGGGAGCACAAGTTTTCCCATGTATTTGGGTTTATTTTATACAAATTGAGCATGTATTTAACCAGCACTTCAGGATGTTAGCTCTGAACCCTAATTTTTGGTATTATTAGCAATTAATTGACTAATCTGATGATAAAAAATTTCCTTGCTACATTGCATTTCTTAGTAGCAACAATAAGAATGATAACAAAATTCATAATAACACAATTGTGTTAAAAGGAGAATTTGTGAATGAATACCTTGCTCTTCTGACTGTTCATTAGTTCACAACTAATGGTCTGTAAGTTATAACTGTACATTTATTCTTAATTATTAACATCTGATTTCTCTAGGAGTAATGATTTTATTGACAGTATCTGAATCAGAAAATCAATTTTCTTAGGTAAAGGGTTCATTTGGTTAAAGTCAGCATTTAATAAGGGGGAAATGTGAACACATTATTTAGCTATCTGTTTCATAATTACATTAAAGAGCATATCTTCCTCTGCACACTTCCCTGTGGTTAAAAAACCAGCATTGCATTAGAAGGGTTATACTTGTGATTGCTTCACTTCATCATTTGAATAGTTGTATATATTAACAGGAAAATCTCATTAACATGAAGAACAAGCACAGATAGAAATCGCCAAGAGAAGGCATCTCTGTGAATACAACAGAATGACAAGGGCCCAGCCAATCATGGTTGCCTAATTGCTTCATTTACATAGACCTCGTTGTTCACCACAAAACATCAGTTGTTGTACTGGCAATGTCTCTGTGAGTATGGTTGCAGTTAGACGAAGGTGGGCTAAAGTATACCAAATGAAAATGTGCCAAGAACTTCTTTTCAAATTGAGCAGCCTGGACAAACTATGACAGAGCCTGAAGGAGCCACACTCTGCAAGACTTACTAAAAACAAAATACCATTGAAGATTATTGAATATAGGATCAATTAAAAAAACAAGTGCAGTTCCTCATAAAGTCCCTCGTGGGTTTGGGATCAGTCTCTGGTTTCCCACCCCATTAGGGATTTCCCCACCTAGTGGTCCCTGGGCACGCTGTGCTCCCTGACTGCAATCTCACCAGCCTCTCACCCCAGAAGTAGTTTCATCTGAAGCCAGGCGTGTCACGAAGGTGACTACTGGAATGAAGAAACTAATTATTCCCTGGTGGTAAACCTATATGGACATAAGAAGATGATTTACATTCCTATTTTTTGCTCTCAAAGAAAAAGGTAGAATCTGCTTAATAATAAAACTCATATCTGATGCTTATCTTCAAATCAATCGCAATGGTGTGGCAATTCCAGTGGCAACCACAAAATTTAGTAATTACCAGAGATTACAGGGTGAGAAAGTGACATTTCAGAACACACAGCACATGTCCAGATTGGGATCTAAGTACCATGGCCAATATCCCTGATAGGTGACTGAAGCTTGACTAGAGAAATAATAGGCAGCCTAGACCATCTCAGGATGCTCATCATCATGACCAGAGAGCACTGTGTTTGGCCTCTGGGTCTCCGGGCTGGGGTGAATGCTCTAGGTGCAAGGCACTACATTATTTTCATACCTCTTGTGATTCTAAGTGAGACCTTGTCTTTCTTATCTGCTGGTAGACAAGACTGTAGCACGAGACCAAAACCAAATGCTGTGTGATGTTTTTAAACACTGATTTTCTAGGGCTAGTAATACCCATCAGGAAAAAAGTGCTACTAAATAAATAAAGTGTGAAGCAGAGGATTAGTACATGAATATATAAGTAATACAGAGGTAAATATTGCATAATGATAGAAGGAAGTTACATAGTGGCTACCCATGAGTAAGAACAGCACAGGTACCTGGAAGTAATGCAATGTTTCCATCAGGAATTCTGGCTGTATAGTTTCTTACTTGCATGTTCTGCCATGAACAGAATACACATGTAATTATTTTTAGCAGCACTTGGCTTAATAATAGTGGTACACAGAGTTTTGGTGCATAACATTTTACGATAAGATGCCATATAATTTCAAAGTAATGTGATGCCTTCTGCTTCTTGTGCAATGAGCTTTGCTTTGAGAACAGTTGGGAAAATTGTTTCAGCACACAATATTTTATTTTAAGTCCCCTACAGCTTATGAAGTCAACACACAGTTTTGCATGCAACGGCATCTTAGTTGCAGGACTGATCGTAATAAAAGGTACCTTATTTAAGCCATAATCTTTTAGGCATCCCAGGCTTCAGTGGACAACAACAGAGCCTTTGTAGAGAGATTTAGGCACTGGCCCCAGAACTGCAATTAACTCAGAAAGACCACAAAGAGAAGGATGAAGATGAAGGAATGCCAAGGAAATAAGATGTGGATTTTGATTCCTTCATCAAAATGGCAAAGCGAATCTAGATTCCAGCATGTCACAATGTCTATCTGGAGCATTTTTGCTCCCCCTGAAATCTTCTGTGAGATTTCCCCTAAATATTATATGATCTTTGCCAGCAGAGAACAATTGCACACCAACTACGGTTATCTCACATGCAAGAGATTAAGGGAGACGTAAGGTACTTTATTGCTTCAAGGAATGGGATGGTTCCATTTAAAGGAAATAGAAAGGCTCCCAGTGCCTTCAGTCATGTCCAGTCTGATCCCAGAGGAGCTCTTTCTCCTGCTGCTGCTTCTAGTGACTCTTGTTTGTTAGAGCTCCTACACCTTGGATAGAGAAGAGTAAGTGAGCATTTCCTACCTATTTGTCAGTGACATAACGGAGAGCAACGGCAGAACCTCTGAAATCCAGTCTTAGGATAACATAGGGAAAATGTGACCATTTAAACTGTATTTATTGTTCTGTGTGACATAATGTCACGTGTGTGCACTGCAAGCAGAGAAGGAAGGTATGCCTGAGTGTTTTAGTGAAGGAATCTCCCCACAATTCATTGTCAGCAAAGTAGGAGGCTGTTTGAAATCAGTCCCTACTATTTAAACTTATGACTATAAGATCAGTAAGCAAAAATTAAAAGTTAACCTGCTGCACTGAGATATACCAGACTCCTGAAATACTAATTGACACGTAGCATATGTCTAAACTGCTTGGTATGTGCACCAGCCCAAAGTGCCTAATCCTTCCCTAGCCAAACTGTCACGACTTGTCCCCACTTCACATGGCCAATTTTCCTCCCCCCAGTGAATGAGAACTGAGGAAAGAAGTGTATGCAACTAAATCTGACCCCCTGAAACGAGGGTGGCATCAGGATGCACAACTTGATCTGTGATCTCGGAAGTACTTCCAGGTGCTGCATACTAAACATGCCCAAAGAGTGCTCTGGCAGAGAGCCTAGATCTTGTGGTATGGAAAAACTGTAATAAGCTGTTGACGATGCATATATGGAGATTGCATATACAAAATTTTCTAAAACTTCTTTAACTCAGCTTCTTCCAGAGCATTGGACACTCCGTATGTTTTTTCTTAATTGTTCCCTCAAAACAAATCATTGTTAAATCCATACATAATTTGCATGCATCCTCATAGGGGAGGAGTAGAACAAGCCCATACACAGCATTTTCAGGTTGAAAGCATCTAACAAGCGTCAACTAATTATGCTATTTAGAATAAAAAGAAGAGGGACTCATCTGCATAGCTATAGACAAGCTAGTTACCCTTGTCTCACTTTCCATCAAACGGCATCTAGGCAATATAGACGAGAGAGTCTAGGGCACTATTCATCTCTTCCTAAAGCAGCAACTGTGATGACCGACCCCCCCCAGCCCCCCCACACTTTTCTTAGAACTCCTGGTACATGATGTGCACCAACAGGATGTGCACCAACAGGATGTACACTGGTACATGGCACTGCAAGAAGTGCTCATCAGCGAAAAAGCGAAAGAAGTGCCTTGCGTGTGGTTTGTGATTCGATCTTGGAGCACAAGCTGCAAGTCTAAACTTGTGGTCTGATTTCGGATCATGAAGTAATTGTGTGTGGGCAAACCAGCTCTCTAAGAGCTGGCCGTTGAGCAGAATTAGCTGAGGATCGCACCAGTGCAGTGACATCCTCTTGGTCGGGAACGCTTGACCGCATGGCACTGTCAGTCATCTTAGTTGCAATTATGAGTGTTATTTGTGTTGTTGCCATTGTTATATCTATTAAGATTTCATACAATTTTATTTGTGAATATCCAAATAAGGCTAGGTCTAACATAGTGACTATCAGCAAATATTTGGATGCTTAAGAAGCGTACGTTTATCACCGATCTCAACGTTCGATTGATTTAGTTCCTTACTTGCTGGTTACTGGTGGGTACTATGCTTCTATCTCCTACTTCCAAGCACAGGTTTGTGGACATTGGCTTGGTATTGTACATATACATGTTCTGCACAGTTGAGCAGATGATTGAGGAGGAATCTGGGTGTTGCACTGAAGTAGTGATCACCTCACCAGAAGGCAGCCTGGATCTGTCTCCTCAGTAGGCTGAATCTTCACCAATGCATAACCCCTCAAAACAGTTGGGTTATGAGACCTATCTAAAGTAAATCAGATGTCTGTTACCTAAACCCACCTTTTTCTCTAAATTGAATGCAAAGTGAGTCTACTCTGGCTGCCTTAACTATTGGAAAATTTAGATATCCAAACCCTACTGGGAATAACTTTGGGTCCTACATCAATTATGTTCAGCTCAATTATATCCAGCTAAGAAAGCAATGGTTTTGAGAATTTAAATTGCCTGAAGAAGGAATAAGAAATTTCAGATGTTCAATAGAATAATAGTCCAATAACTATTCATGAGCAATATGCTTCTCCTGTTAAATTCAGCAAATGGATTGAAAATTTGTTGTTCTTACTGTGATTATTGGTTTCTAAAAGACCTGTTTACTCAACTCTGCAGGGATTTTGTTTCATGTTACTAATGATAACTGTAGTTTCTTCAGACCAAAATACTGATTACATCAGCTATTTTGACTGTCCATGAAAGGTGATCTTTTTGACTGCAATCTGGTGGTCAAAGCTTTCAAATTACATCACTGTCATCATATTTTGTGCTATTCAAATATCCTGCATATCTGCTTCCCCTACAAGAAATCGTGTTCGTTTGTCAGGAAAAAAATGAAGAATCCTACTTAGAAAGAGTAGTTGTGAAAAAGCAGCTGATATGTAAGTTAGTCATCCTTCCTTGTGGCTTGTCTCCTAAAGACATACATGGCCAATCTGCTCATAAAATCCACAGGTGCACTCTTAATAGTGAGAAACACAAAGCCTATGGTTGCTGAACTTTTTGGCCAATCTTCTCAGAGTTTCCAGGTAACAAATATAATAGGTTAATACTAATGGTTCAGCAAGAAAGAAAGAGAAACAACTAAGAAGAGAAAGCCAGTGTCACATAACAATTTGGTAGCAGATGAGTCAATGAAGCCTGTTTGAGCTAAGGCTGTAGCCAATGCCACAACAAGCAGCAATATTAGCCATATGGGAGCCTGAGATTTGGAAAGATGGTTGCAAGTACAAACCCACCCCCTCATCTCCTGGCTCCTGAGGGAAAAGGGCAGCATAGCATCTCAATTTCAGATCTCACCCGGATTTAAAGAATATCAAAATTTTCTTCAGTCTTTGTGTGTGAGAGTACAGCATTCACACAGTGAGCCCTCTACTCCCCAGGAGCATGGAAGAAAAGATGACTCAGTATGATGATTCTGCCTTGGCAATGGTAGAAGCTCCCAGAGCAAAGCTCAGAGGTGCTCTGTGGTCCTTTAATACAATTTAGGGCAACCACCAGATGTCTTAAATTACACAAAGAAGGAGGCATATGAAGTAGCAATGACCTACTTCATTGAGCAAGAGCAATGAACACTCTATACTGAAAGCATGGAGAGTCGTTAAGCCTTCTAGTTCTAGGCTATCATGAAATCCCCCCATAAGGAGACAATTAGCTGGGCTTAGCTCACTGTTTTGTTATTGTTTACATTTAGCCGTAGACAGACAGATAGATAAACAGTGTAGCAAGCATTTTCTATCACACAATATATTTGTCCTCACATGACAGTTTACTTCCATGCCTTTTTCTAACAGGATTACAAATGAGAAGGAAAAAAAAAAAGTGTGGTCTTGAAGGAGAAAGAAGTTTGGCAGCCAGAAGAAAAAGGAGATGAGTAATACTTCTGTTTCTGCTTTTCAGAAGGTTTTATTTAAAAGCTCTTTTGTGCCCAAAGTGTTGACTCACCCGTGACACTTGTCAGTATCTAGATTTGCCCTGAAGCACAGCAAACTTCTATATGGGAAAGTAGAAAAGGGCTGCGCTGGTGGGTCATATAGTTTGTATATAGGAGTTTGAGGGGCTTTATAGCAAATCTGCTAATTTTACAAGGGGAAGAAGAAAAATAAAAGGAAAAGGGAGAGCAAATTTGCTTTCAGCTCTCAACCTAGCCAACTCAAGTTAAAACACAAAAGTTAAACTGGGTTTATTCCTTCCTGAACTTTATTGCTGGTACCAAGGAGCCCAAGAGACAGCTTTTTTTTCTCCAGTGTCCTTGAGCATCCCTACTGTCTCCAGAGTACACCTTCAGTGACCTCTGAACACCCCACTTGCCATCTATGAGCGTGCACAAAAAGCTGTGCTGCAGAGTGACATGCAGGGAGTTACTCTCCTAATGGTGAACTGGGAGGAATGGGATATGGTTCAACCTCTTATTCTGTATTGCTCTTATTCTGTATTTGTCTCTGAGGTCAGCAAATGCAGCTCTGAATGCACGCAGGCAGCAAAACTGGCAAAGAACTATTCATTTTACATAGTTACTTTACAAAGCAGAGCTACATCTTTCAAAGTCCCTTGTTTCTTATGCAGATAAAGAGGCTTCTGCCTTCTTCCACTACTGTTCTGCATAATAAACCTGGATCTTCTCTATGGTCTGTAAATAAAATGGCAGCTTCCACTGGGACAAAGTGATCAGAAGAGTTCAGAAAACACACAGCTATTTCTAGGAACTGTTCTGAAAATTTACTTTCAATAATTTTAGTGTACCATGCATCATTTTTCTCTCACTATTATTTGTGCTTAATAATACTTGGTTGTTTGCCTCAATTAATATTGTTTGCATTTAATTCACTGAAATGAATTAAATATTGAGATGTTTTCAAATGTTTCAAGTAGAATAGAAACTAATAACTGCGATTAGAAGTCATTCTCAGCAAGAGAAATTCAGAGTCCAATCTTGTGGGTACAAGAGCATATGAGTAATTTGATGGAATATTTGGAAGTATTTTAGAAGATCTGGATACTTTGGAACAAAAAATACTTTTTGTTGAACATAAAATACCACACTGGAAATGTATGTAAATAAAAGACCAGGAATGTGATTACTGCTGTGTCTATTTCACTTGTCCTATCAAGATTAAAGAACCATGACTTCAGTGATCCTTCTCTCAGGACAAATAATGAATAATAAGAAAAACTGTATTATGACTAATAAGTACTCACTGACTACGTAGTAAAAAATTACCACATTTGCAGAAAGCAAAAATCACTCAGATAACAAATTGGCCAACAAAAAAAGGAATCAAAATTGCAAACCGTGTGCTGAGAAACAAGTACCTACATGAGATCAAATGTCAAGATAGAATATATGAAAAAAGAGCATAGGAGAACCAAAGACCCAGATTCAGGCTTCCAGGATCACATATGTAGTAGATATACCTATGTCACATCAGCTGGATCTGACAACAGTTGGAATGATTGAGACTGAGTCAATAATTACAAACATGGATTTGCTGTCTGTATCTGAAAAAGAATACCTAACCTCATACACAGCAATATAACCACATCTTATCGTTCATTCTGACAGCAGAATTATAATTAATTCACAAAATGCAGATTTAAAGGTGGTGAAATACATACATATATATATATATATATAGATAGATCTATAGATACATGAAAGGCACTCAGAAAAGAAAATATATTCATGCAGTACCACTAACCACTAGCAATAAAAGTCTCCCAGGAGCTGTGTGTAAATCTCATCCTTACTGGAAGTCTAAAATAAGAGGAAGGAGAGGGGGAGTGAGTTACCTCTTTTTTCACGCTCTTTCCCAGAACACCTGGCAGTGCCCATAGGGACTCAGAGATGAGGATTCAGCTGGGCCAGAAGTTGAGACATCCACACAAGGTTCAGCCTCAGCTCTGAATGGCACTGTCCAAAATACCTGCTCCACATCCCAGGATAGCAGTGCATAGGGAAGTCCTTATCATCAAGGGCAGTCCAAGCATTCTAGGGAAGTGACCAGCTGCCGGGGGGGGGATTGATTCTTGTGCTCATATCTGCACTATAACCTCTCTGAACCCACACAGCACAGCACTGCTAATCTGCTTGAAATAAAGCGTGCTTTTGAGGAGTAGCTTTCACTGTACTGCAAGCTGGTTTGTATTTAGAGGCAAAACTAGTGTCAGGGAAAATACATGTTATCTTCCAGTTTCATTTCCTTTGCCTACATTGGTCATCCAATGAAGATGCTGGTGAATATCACACAGGCATTGCCCTGTTCTAACCACGGAAGTGAGTCTCACTAGACAGTTGGAGACAGAGTTAATAATAAAATTATTTCTACTTACATCAGCCTCTCCCCCCAAAATTAGATCACAAGCCTCAGTTTTGACAGGAAGAATGAATGTCACTCATGCAGAAGAAATAATACTGCGTATTACAGTACCCTCTAGTGACTCCTGCCATAGCTGGATTTCAGCTGGCATTCAGCACATCCCAGGATAGATGTCACCATGGCAAAAGCGCAATGCCCAGAGTTCTCCAGGGTTGCCCTTCAACATAGGGAAATCAGTCTCCAGCTTGCTTTCTTAGGTAGAGTAGCACTGGGTGTTGAGCATCATTCATTTCTTGTTTGCTCTAGGGCTTGACTTTCTTAATTCCAAATACCCAGCTTCTAAAATCTATATGAGCTAGCAGCTAGACACTCACTATTCTTTGATCTCACATTATGAGCTTCCTACACAGCAGGAAGCCAATATTTTTTCATGTCAAAATCCAGTCATATCTCAGAAGGAAACAAAAATAAGCTTTTTCTTCCCTACCCCAGTTTTCGTCACAAAACCTTTGGCCCCTGTTGCTTTCATCTTTCCTCCCTGTCTGACACATGAACTGTGGGAAATCATTCCCAAGTGTGATTACACTCTTCCCATCAACTCATATCCCAAAGCTACTTTGGATACAGTGTCAGAATCATAGTCATCACAGAGTGGATTGGGTTGGAAGGGATGTCAAAGCCCATGTAGTCCCAACCCCCTGTCATGGCCAGGGATACTCTCCACTAGCCCAGGTCACCCAAAACCCCATCCAACCTGGTCTTGAACACTGCCAGGGAGGGGACATCCACAACTTCACTGGACAACCTGTTCTGGTGCCTGCCCACATTCACAGTGAACAAATCCTTCCTTATATCTAATTTAAATCTACCCTCTTTCTTGTACTCAGGACCCCAGAGTTGGATGCAGCACTCCAGGTGGGGTCTCATGAAAATGGGACAGAGGGGCAGAATCACCTCCCTCGACCTGCCAGCTATACTTCTTTTGATGTAGACCAGGGTAAGATTGTTTTTCTGGGTTGTGAGCACACATTGCCGGCTCACGTTGAACTTCTCTCATCAACCAACACCCCCAAGTCCTCAGGACCTGGAAAGAAATACTTGAATGGCCTGGCCTTGAAAAGTCATCTTCAAAGGTATTGTATCTCCCTTCTTCACGGACATTCTACACAGCAGTCTGGAAAGAAAGGAAACTTCAGCTAGCTTTGTGTCTGATTTCCTTGCTTTTAATCACATTTCTTTGTCGTTCCAGTTTCTTGAAAATTGTTAAAGACATTTTCTGACTTAGATCACAGGTAACACAAAGAGACTGGTATTAGCAAAGTGAAAGGGTATAATACCTGTAGGGTTCCATATGTGCTATATATTTTCAATAGTTGCAAACTCTACCTGTAACAAGATCTAACTGCTTTTCTCTTCAAAGTTACAGACCTGGTACTTTGAAAGAGTTGCCTTGTAGCTAATGGACCATAAAGGCAGTTACAGTTTAGGCAAGGATGTTTTGAGGGGCAAGTGGGAAGAGGATGTTTTCGGAGAGAGTTTCAGGCTTCCTTCAGAAACTTTGCAGCCCATGGCTGAATAGTTGTTTGTGCAGGCATAGTTGGAAAAATGTGCTGAGCAGGCTGTAGGAGAAGCATAAATGCTTCTTCTCACATGGATTTATGGATGTATACCTGAGGGGTCAGCACTACATGATGTGGTATTGAGTTATTTTAATTCTTTTCTCTGTCCATTTATGCCTTTGGTCCCATTCCCAGAACGGCTGAGTAACCTCTATGAACTTATGGCAGAGAAAGACAGTGACAGGGAAGAGAGCAGGATGCCAGTGTCTGAACCCTGAGCTAGGTTTGCTGATGGTCCGTCCCCACCATTCCCGGAACCGGCACAGAAAACTCTATCTGATCTGTTTTATTTTACACTGCAAGTGGCTCTGCAAACCAATCCACACATCACCCTCCAGAGCACAAATCCTGCACCTCCAAATTCTCTGAGGCCCCAAATGCCAGCTGCAGAAGCTGCTCTGAATTTAGGCTTCGGGATGAGCAAACAGCAGCATGACAGGCAGCTCTCATGACTCAACCTTGATACTAGGCAAATTGAGTAGTTAAATAATTCACTGTAATTCAGCCTAGCAATTCAAAATACCGCACACTCCTGATTCTCTGGCAAGCTACTTCATGTAGGGTATGATATATTTTTTCAGCAGTTTCAAACTGCCAAAAATGTGGTATTATTTCTCAAACAGGAAACAAATTAATGAAGGATATGAGAGGTAAATGAAAACATGTCACAGAATGAAAACATGGTTCAAAAGCTCTTAATAAATTAAAAGTTACAAAAAGCAATTTACAGAGTGTTTTATGTATGTCACTATGATGAGGTTTTATTGGTGTGATATCATAATTTGGCTGTCTCTGATTCTTTTCTCTTGGCAGCTCTAGCTCCAAAGACATTATGCGCTGATCATGCCAGCTCAGAAAGCAGAATGCCAGAGGTCTGCTTTATTTGGGCAGTAATCAACGGGACTTGTAGGTTTACCTAAGGACTTCCACATCAATTCTCCAAGCACCAGATCTCGGGGTCTTTCTTGTTTGACTTTTGTAATTGCTTTTGTGCAGAGAAACTGAGTAAAGTCATCAGGATTCAACACAAAAATTGCATGGCTTTTAGTTGTTTTCCAAATTTCCTGTGGAATTATCTGTGTTTACAAATGTATCCAGATTTTACTTTGAACTTTCTCCCCTCCTCCTGCCCTTAAAGATAAATGAATTCCTAAACATGTTTGTACTTGCAAATTCATAGATTTATACACTTCATGCCACTTTAATCCCTATTAAACTAATCTGAAGTCATGTCAGGCCAAATATCCACAGTAAAATGGATTAGACAAGCCAGTTGATCAGATATAGAAATTACTCTAGGCACTTTTTCTGTCTAGCCTCCATGCATTTAGAGTACTATTTTCATACAAATAATTTTGTTCTCTTTAATTTATTTGTGATTAAGCTAATTCACAAATAACATTGGTTCTTAGAGAATCATTAGTGTAAAGCAGAGCAGACAATGCTTTTAATTAGCGCTTTTCATACCTCCTCTATCCATTTGGTAATAAAATTACTTCTGTATTAATTGATTTGTTGTTTTAATTTACACAGCAATAAGTGCGGATATACAGTGGCCATAAAACAACTTTGCTAAATAATTTTAAAAGTACAACCAATATTTATTTCCTGGAGAAAAGGAAGAACCTTTGTGATGTTTGCACTGTAAACCACTGGCTATCTTTCTCACCAGGACACAACAGAACTCCAAGTGAATTTTAGGGAATTTATACATGTATTTAAACATTATATTTATTACCACTCCATCCTTTTTGCATTAATAAAGGGGCATAAGCTCTTAGGATGTCTGAAAATTGTGACAGCTGCAAGTTATACTTGCCTGGTTTGTTGTATTCATAAAATTACGTGATATGTTAGTGGGTAAGGGTGGAAAATGAAAGAATTCAGGAGTTTTCTTCTCAAATTTTTGGTGTCATCAAGCCATGATTGGAACCAATAGGAGAAAAACTGAGTGAAAGTGAGAACGAAATGAAATCACCCACCAGAAGTTTAGAGCAAAGTGTCTGATACTCAAAAAAGACCAATTTTTTAGCTTAGACTTGCAGCCTTCCAGCGTTAAGCAACACGCTGCATCATACCTGTTCATATTGTCAGTCTTGTCTGAATGCTTCCTCATTAATACACAAGAACAAGTAAATAAGAAAAGGCAAGAATTAGTGAAATAATCTCAAGTGGCATCTCCCATCCCACAGCAAATCGTAGGGAAAGGGCAGATTTGAGGGAAACGATGACATTTACTTCTGTACAATTCCATTTTCTGCTATCAGCTAATGAAGTGACAATCATTTAGAAATTTCTGAAGCCAATACGTTTCCAGCTGAATTTGTTTAGTTTGTTTCTCAAAAAGAGGCCAGGAAAAGAACCCAAATCCCAGTTGAAAACAACCTCATTGAGGCATTTATTTTTACAAGTTACAGCACTCGGACACAGAAAAAATCATTAAGAGAATGTCACCCATTCTGCTTATTGAATGAGGCCAACATCCTCTGGGAAGAAAAAGGGAAAATAACATGCAATCATGTGGTCACAGACTTCATATTTGGGGCATTTTGCAACTGTAGAATATTTCATTTTTGAAGATTTACTGGTCCTTTAAGATAATTCTCTCATGCCATTCTTATAACTCTGCTTTGTCCATGTTCTTTCCCACACCTTTTGCCTCTCTTAGTTGTTGCTTTACATTTTCCACAGGATTGAAATCTTCTAGATCAGTAGGCACATCAATCTGAAAGTCTGGATGACAACTGGCATATAAACAGTATCACAACAGGCAAAATCATGGCAACCTGAGTTATCATTTTAAGCCATAAAAGGGCATTATTTTAGGAGAGGAGAAATAGGAAGGTACATTCTTAGGGAAAATGTTTATTATGGTGTTAAAAAAGCTGATCTTATGGCTGAGCACTTGCAAGCTATTTTACAGATTTTCTTTATTTGGCAAGGGAAAATTAAAAATGTGATTCCATCCATTCCACTTGATTCTGCTGGTGCAACTTGTCCCAAAGAAGTCTGCAAGGTGATGGAAACAAATCCTGAAAAATACAGAGTAGTCAGGCTGAACTTTTCTGGAGTATATAAGCGGCAATACTGTACAGCACCTCCAATCCATTGCATTCTGGAAGATTATATTAGGCATATGCCAAGTATAGAATATCCTGCAAAAGTGTCTAGCTGCTGCTCAAGGTGAGCTTTGCACTGAGCCTTCACGAAAGTTTTAACCCAAACAATGATAATCAACAGAGATAGTGACACATGGAAAGGAAGTGGGGAAGAATAGTGACATTTGGTGCTGAACCATATGTGCGTGGTTTGAAAGACATGACTGAATTGTTTTTGGTGCTCTATTATTCTGACATTTAGAATGAGGCAAGTTTCCATTTCCATTAATGTACTGCCAACTCAAAGGGGAACTGTCGCAAATTTGAGACTAAAGAAAGCTGTTCCTCAAACTTCTCTTGAGCATAATCAATGCCCTCGCTAAGCAACAGAGTAGTGTCACAATGTGGAATCTGAAGGTTTATTATGCTTTCTGCTTGTTGAATGCAAGAACGTGTTTTATACCTTATGATGATATGGCATAAGCTGCTATGACAGAGGACCCTGAAATGATATACGAATGGAAAGCAACCAATGCAAAGGAACGCTGTTGATCAAGATTTTCTGATCGATAACCTGGCAAATATAGCCACCAAAAAAGTGAACCAGCCTTAGGTGGAGGATGTTCAGGTAGAAGAACATGAAAGGCTGAAGTATTTTCAGACTGTAGCTAAAATCCAATGCTGTTTGGAAAAAAATGCACCATGGTCGTAAGTTTCCTACATTCTTTTTTTAAGTTGCTGCCTATCCTTATCAAAAGATTAAAAATTAAAAAGAGTGAGATGAAGAAGAGTGAGAGGGGGAAGAGGCTGAAGGTAGCACAAGGTGTTTCAGGACCTGGTGAGGAGGCTCTCGACTCACAGATTCATCCTTCTCCAAAACAGCTCCTGGATGCTGCAATTTCCAGCTGAAAGCAGCTGTTAAGCTGCTTTACAAACAACTTGAGTTCAGAAGACTCTCCTGACCTTGTGCAATGATAGAGCCACACAATTCTAGGGACATCATTCAGCAATCAAAACTGAAGGGATGATTCTTCTCCAAATCATCAATGGCAGTTTTCTTTCCTAATTAACATCTCCCCCCTTGTGACTACTTAATCTCTGAAGCTTTGGAGGTAGAGGCTCAATTTCATTCTCTTTAGGAGGCAGAGACTTGTTTTTTAGTAACGGAAAAGAATCATCTCATTCCTGTACTGACTGCATGCAAAGTTATTCTTACTTGTTTGGTTGGGGGTTGGGTTTATTTGGGGGTTTTTTGTTTAATCTATCAGAAGTTTTAGAAAGTCTCCAGGTGATGACACCCAGGTTTCTTGAAATTCCCTTTCTATAGCAGACATGGAGCTCAGTGTTTGCCATTCCACCCAGGAATAGCAGAAGAACAAACGCACCAAGCTCCATGGGCTGTTACCCCACTCAAGAGAGCCGAATCACAACCCTGGGCTGATCCGGCTTCCCGTCTTCTCTCATCGTTCACTCCTGGAACACTCCCCAAGCCCCTCAGAAATTAATTTGCTTGCATGATTCATGAGGTCCCTTATGACCACACAGGCCCTTGGTGCCATGATGTGCATTTTTTTCGTTTTTGTTTGGATCAACTACTTCATTTTTTATCAACTGGAATTTTGCAGCCCTCACTGTGGTATTTTTCCATTCTGCTAGCATAAAAAAACCCCAAAACATAATGAAATATAGAAGAGAGAACACATTAAGCATATACCTTGTTTTTATATAAATGAATTTATTGCCTAAAAGGTGCCAGGACTGGCAGGCATGGTATCTGAAACCCTTCTTTCACCCACAGAGCGTGCGTTATAAAAATGCTCTGTAATAATGAAGTGCAAGATCCCTTTAAACACCTATTTGGACTCAATAGTCAATCTTTGGTGAAGAAACAGACTTTACCATGAATAAGAGCAAAGAACAACCAGTATAAACGCCATGGGAGAGAGACAGAATTTGAGTACTAATCACAGAATTTCCTTTACCAAGCATACAAGCAGAATGCCTAGAAGAGCTGGAGATTTGTGAACTGATCATTGAATTCATCTCTCTTTAAGTATTTGGTACACTACAGATAATTACTAAAACAATCTCACATGAGATGGGGAATTAAACAAAATCCAGAAAGCAGGAAAAAAAATGAACAAGATTGGACAATCTACCAGCCTGCCCACAACACTTGCTAAAATACTAGCTCAGGTAATGATGCCTTCTGAGGAAACAGGTTAAAAATCCCATGCCATTTGCCATAAGAAGTTGAGAAACTATCCACTGGAGCAGTTTCTCATAGTTATCATTCAGCTCTGCATTTCACTTGCTGCCATTTGGTCCACAGAAACCACCCACTGAACATTTGCCTTTGAAGTGCACCTCCTTCTCCTAGGAAGTATGAGTGACTTCTTGGGTCTCTCTCAATTCACCACAGACAGCTTCTGATGTCTCCAAATTGTGAGCTACTTCTTCTAACTTTTTTTTCACAGAATTGCTGCAACATCTTACATTCAAACCAGCACCCTTGGAGGGAAAGGACTGCTGGCTGGGGTACAGAAACAAGACCAGACCAAGAGTGAACATAATGGTAATGGACAAGTGCTCAGAGTACAGCTAACCCAAATTCAATCCCTTTCTCACTCCGATGAGGTACTTTATATGCTGCAGACACCCACTGCCCCAGATTTTCTTTAGGTAGGCTTTTTTTTGCCTTCATATATTTGATTCACAGTGTAGAAAATATGGAGAATTAGGCAGGATTACAGTTTATTGCAGCTCACGGTACCATCTTTGACTCTCCGGAAAGTTTTCTCAGTGATCTAAGACCAGTCACTGCTTCTTAGGAAGGTCGACGTACTTTATATTCAGTGTTTCCATTATTAGTCTCCCAGCCAAACAGTTTTCTTGCATCTGGCTGGCAGTTATCATTCTGTTATTTGATAAAACACTCATGAGTACTTTGTATTGCGTTTGTGGTCCCTTTCTCGCAAGACAACATTTGCTGCTGAATTCCAAGCTATAAAGATCAGAAATTCCACAAGAAAAAAAGAATTACATGCCTGTATCACTGCCATTCTTAGGGACGTAGCTGCTAAATATTCCCTTCCTGGATTCTATTTTTTATTTTGATTTTTTTTTTAAGAGAAAATCCTTTCTGCTCGTGCCTACTGTCTCGGTTATCGTTTGAGATAGCTCACGGACCATGCTAACTTCAGTATAGCTTGGATGAATTCATGGCACTGAATATTCATACGGCGTATGATACAGACACTGAACCCAATTTAGTAAATGAATACTTGTAATTTCACCAAAGCCCCTCTGAGAGATTATTATGCAGATTTATGAAGGAATATTGCTGAAGCAATTCTTGGCTGTGTTTTCAGTCACTGAGGACTTAAAAGTATGTAAACCTAAAATAATTTCAGACTTATTTACTGTCACTGCTTTCATCTTCTGAACTTTTCTGACATTATTTCTGGTTTATATCCAACATCCCCTCCCCTGTCCTTGCCCTTGAGCAAAGAGCCAGCGTCACACCACCTACAAGTGTTGCCAAGTTACTCCCAACAATATTCTTGCTGCCATAATGCCAGCAATCTGTTCTAATCCTGCTGCTGCAAAATTGCATTACAGCCAGGGGGATGTATGGACATGGGCATATTGGTAGTATCACTCACCTGGAAATACAGAGACCTGCACACAACCAGGTTGTGAGCAGGCTCTGACACCTCTTTGTGTATGATGAAGATTGCCTCACAATTTTGAGACCATCAGCCTTGTAAAAGAAGGAATAATCGGGCTGAGAAATGATGGAAATACTTGACCCAGTGGTATATTGCAGTCCCTTAAAATTCAGCAAGTGTGCTATAAGTTGTTCTCCACATTGCTGCTTTTACAGATAGTATCTCTTGCATAGTGTCACAGACCCACGTACTTTTGCAGCAGCCTTCCCTACACACTGTATCACCTTCAACTTCATCCCTCCGGGTGTCAGAAGGAAAACTCATTGCTGCTCTGCTAAATGTCTCTTAAAATATCATTCTGTTCTCTGACATTGCTACCAGAAGCAATAATTTTAAAAAAATTAATGGGTCAGTATCCCTCACTCTGGTCAACTTTCCTGCCCCACTCATTAAGGGAATTAGTCACCACTGAACTATTTCGGTTTGCTAATGGGCACAGAGCCAGAATCTGAATCCTCATTCATACTGCATCGTTCCTTCCTCAGCAACAGGAGTCCTACCTCACGTGAGATGAAGTAAAACATGAGTAAAGCCTTTGGGATGCGTCCCACAGGCTTCAGAAGGCTACAGCAATAGTTAAATTTTAGCATACTGTAAATACCACAGTTCTCGGTTACATTTCTTGGTATACAATATAGTAACATATGCTACATGGAAGTGAATCGTAAAGGCCAACTTCTGCTCTTGGATTCAGATCTCCTTGACTTCAGTGAGACTGCAGAGCAAGGAAGCCTGGTGACACCTGCAAGCAGCAAGTAACCATGGCAAAGTCTCAGTTGGGGAGCTGAGGGGAAGATCAGCAGGCAGTTCCTGAAGGTCTCTCGAGCTTCACGCAAATTGTCGCAATGAGGTTCGTTTTAGCCACGTTTTGTGTGGTGAACATGCACATGCACAACTTCAACTCCTTTAACAAATCAGTATGCCATAGAACAAGGGTCTATGGGCCAAAAAAGCTAGAAAATCTGCATGTCAGAGACATGCAGCAATAAAAGAGCTGGCGATAGATGATGATGAGGGTAAGCAAGGGAGCTGGTGCAAAGCACCTGTTTTTCGTTGGTTTTGGGGAGTTTTTTTGGTAATCAATAGTTTATCAATTGATTTCAAAAGGTTTTCCTGTTTTATCCTTCTTCATGTTTTCTCCTCATTTCTCATATTTTTCTGGATCCCTTTCCTGCCTTCATTCCCTGCTCCTCTGTCTTATTCTCCTCGTTACTCTGTGCTTGATTGACTGTCAAGTCAGATATGGGAAGAGGGAACTATCTTTGAAAATGTCAAAGAGTAACTGCGAAAAGGCACATATTTGCACACTTTGCAGGAAACATGTTCAACTCTACACAGATAGAATCCAAGATACTGAGGTACAGAAAAGTAATTAAAGAAACCCTCCTCCTTTCTCCTCTGCAATCGCCAAACTATCACTCGCACAAGTAAAGCGGGAGGTGATAGAAACTCAAGGATGGAACCAACCACTCGGTGCTACGTGTGAGTGACAATAATGAAAGCCAAGTCACAATTTTCAGAGGGTGAGCCATGGCTGTAATTGACTTAACTAGACCAATAAATTGCACGGGGCTTAAGGATGATTTTATTCATTGTCAGGAAGTTCCCCTTCACTTGCTGCACCCCTTAAATACAATTAATAAGCATTGCAAGGGGCAGAGGGTTTGAGAGGACCTTTCCTCAGGTGCAGCTGGGTATTTATCATCTTTTAAACAGAATCACTCAAAACTGCAAGTAAGCATTTAACAGCTAAGTACCAGGAAGTGACAATGTTGTTCCATAAAACATCACCCTAATCTTCTCTGGGGGCCCCTTTTCAACACTTGTCTTAGATAAGAATACAAGGCTTGCAACATCCAAAGGTAGAACTGACTGTGCCAGACTCACGGCCAGCTTGGATGAAGGATCAATATTTGTGGATGCTAATAAGGTGTTTGAGGTGGGTGTCTCAGCTAGACCATTGCTAGGATTCCATCTGCCACGGTGGGCAGAGTTTGGAAAGGCAGAGCTTAAACAAAAGCATGTGAAAAATTTCAGTAACTTTTCTCTACCTTTATAAAGAAGTACTTTCATGAAGGCTGATGAAACTTTTAAAATATATCGTCCTTTTATTTACAGTAACAGTTGTGCTTTTGGGGAGCTAAGCCCCTAAGTCCCAGTAGAACCTGTTTTTCTGCTGGTCTTAAAGTGGACCATGGATATTTTTCTCAATGTCTTCTCCTCCTCTAGAAATATGCAGAAGAAAGCATTTAGCTTGTACTCTGGCTGAAATTTTGGGAAATTCTTACAGGACACTATTCTTGGCTCACATCACCAAATTACATTGGAGTTGCGACAGTCCACAGAACCATAAGCCAGTGCTTGGCTCCATCCACCATCTTCCTGCAAGTCAAATGGCTTCAGTGTATGTGGCTGTGGTCTGGGCCAGCTCTGAACTAGATGAGAGTCTTAATGGCTGCTGCATATAACCAGCCAGCTACGCCAACCGAGTGCCCAGCAAACCAGAAATAGTCAAACTTCTGCTTTCCCTTCAGCTCTGGAGCTGCTTCTTGCTTCAGCAAAGAATAAAGGGAAACTTTTGGAAATGTTCTGAGAGTGAAAGCTGTATTTTTGTTTGAATATGTACACAATAGGAGGCAGTGAAGGAGGAAATTCCAGATACAGTACATTTACAGTAAGTACAAAACAGCTCTGCCCCCAGTAATTCATCCAGCCTGATATAGTAAAGCCCTTCAAGCTGTCATGCACAGAAAGAGTAAAAATTAGAGAAAAAGAAAACACAAGACCATGCAAAGTCTACTTTTCTTCCGCTGCTCATTTCTATACTGTGGCTATTTCATGATCTCCTTAATTTCAGAGTTCATTTATCCACCAAAGCAGAACAAATCTCTTGCTCTTTGAGCTGAGGCCAACCTTTTTACTTTGTCCATAAAGCTTTTCTGTATTGTCCAACATTAGTCTTTTCCCTAGATAGTGTATACCCAAAGCATGAATTATTTCAAGGAGTTTTAGTAATGACAAACTGTAGAACATCCCTGTGCTTTTAATTTGAAGAGGGTGCTTCTGTAGACAAGACGGGAGCTCGGGTATAACAGAGCAGTTTTGTGTCTAACAAGTGGCATCTTTAAAAAAAAATATAAAATAAAATCTTTGAGATTGAAAAACCAAGTCTGAGCCATCATACATAAGCAAAATATGTTACTATGGATTTCTTGGCAGAGTTTGCAATATAAACATAGTTTTCCTTTTGTTTCAATGACAAAACAAAAAATATGCATGCAAGTGTACTTCTAGATGCAAGTCAGCGTCTCATCTGGGCTGTATAATGCCCACTGAGATCTGCTTTAAGTTCTAACCAAGGTTTTTAGAAACCTTTTCCTTCTGTGCAAGTTGTTTCCTACACAAACAGTAGGCTTTCTAGTGGAAACTTGCAAGGCTCTAGAGCACACAATCCTCACGCTCGCTCCTCTCCCTGAAAACTTCAGAGTGTAGAAAAAAAAAAATCAGTCACTCAAGAATTTATGAAAAGTGGAAAAAGTGATGTGAGTACAGCTGCAGGAAATTCATTTTATAATCTGAATAGCTGCTCAAGATTTTTTAATAATAACCACCTACTTTTAATGGGGACGTTTTCATATTGCTCATTCTATATTCCTGAACAACCATCTGATACTTCGTTCAAAGTACTTGAGGTATCATTTAAATAAAGCAAAGCCTTTCATTTTCCTTCTTTTCCACCTCAACAAGATTTGCCTGTTTTTTTGACTCTGAAAAGCCCGTACGCTTCTGCTAGTCAATCCTCTCAAAACATTGCTGTGAACCTGTCCAGAAAATCCCAAATACACCCTACTACCCCACTAACACCATCCATCACTGTTTGCATTCCACTATCAATCTTCTCCTGTCTCTGTTTGCACTTGGTACCAGAAGGAGCTTCGGGAAGGTGACCTGCATGACTCCTATCTTAAGTTATCTGCTGCGGTCCCAGAAGTGATTCATAATCGTACCAGATCTATCTCCCTGGTGCTGTTTTGTCCTTAAGGCTTCAGCAATTGCAGAGACTGACTAGAGACTCCAATCAACCATCTGGTGTCTGCCAACTGTGGTGTCTAGTCAGGTTACACTGAACGCAGGGAGAAATGTGGTTTGTATCTGGATCCTTAATACGCTCATCTCTTCCCATGGGCCAAGCAGAATATTAAACGGCTGCAACTCTAAAAGGCTGGGATGCCCATGGAAGCAAACCTTGGATTTGTAAGGAATAGTTAAAATCAGCTTTGAAGCTCGACTGAATGGAAGTGCTAGCATAACGCATGCAGCAGCGCTGCTTTGGGGAAGGATGGGTTTAATAAGTGACGGGACTTTTTCCATCAGTTCTTTCTAAAATTTTATGAGCTGTTTTTAATTGCAATTTGCCTATTTAGATGTGATTAGAATGTTGTTAATGGAGTTGTTTTTTTTTTTCTTCCTTTAAACTCTTCTTGTCCTCTAAATAATGAAAAGGAAACACTAGGAGTCTGAAAAACTCATTATATGCCTTTTGCCAAATATTTTTCAGAGCAGGCTGCATCAGTTGTGCTTTACATAGACTGTTTTACTCCACACAATTTGAGATGAGCCTTCCCTCCTCCCCTAGATCTCTCCCTATTCCTTTCTCTCCTCCCAAGGATACCTTAAAAATGGAAATACAAATGGGTTTGCCAGACCCAGCCTTACCACATCACCGTCACATGAAAAGTCCTACAGGTTATAAGCCCTTCATAATAATCTTCTTACTCAGCTGGTTTCCTTCTGCCATGACAAGTTTTATCACGGCTTGCACAATCTCAGCAGCCAAGTGCCTGAGGTGGCTGTTTGAGGAATGACTTCTCAAAGGTGTTGACACCCTCTGACTTGGTACTATGTGCATCTAGGCAGAGGGCACTAAGGGCATTTTGGCATCTTAGCATCCCATCCTTGAACACCAGAAGCAGTCTTGGCATCCTTGAAGTGCAATTTTCATGCCACCACTCACTCCAGAGCTGTGTGCATCAGAAGTTCATGGGGTGATTTGATGGGTAATACCACCCATGATCTTGAAACTGGCCAGGGAAGTTCTGTGAGATTTTTGTCATTTCCACTGACTGTGGTAGGAACGGTGAACTGGCATTATACTCACTATTTTATTTCTACAAACAAAAGAGCAGATGCAGGGTGGCTGTGCTGCAGAGCAGATGCAGGGTGGCTGTGCTGCAGGAGACACTGAGTGTCAGGGAGACACTGGGTGTCAGGAGGATGGGCTCTGCCTTATTTCAGTGGTGCCCAGGGACAGGACTAGAGGTGATGGGCACAAACTTTAATATAGAAAGTTCCATCTAAATATGAGGAGGAACTTCTTTCTTGCGAGGATGGCAGAGTACTGGGACAGGCCGCCCAGAGAGGTTATGGAGTCTCCTCTGAAGACATTCCAAGCCCACCTGGAGGCTGTCCTGTGCTGTAGGTGGTCCTTATCTGGCAGGGGGGTTGGACTAGATGATCTTCAGAGGTCCCTTCCAACCCTCATCATTCTGTGATTCTGTGAGTTATCCATGGGCCTGTTTGATTTCAGCCAGAGGGAAAGCCAGGCTAGCCACAGCAGCGCTGGTCAGCCTGTGCACAATGATGAGGGCTTCTGCAGGGGTGCATCTTCACCGATGCCCCCAGCTATCCTCTTTTCCCAGGAGCAACACAGCTGCTGACTCCGGAGGGAGTTCCTTGCATGCCCACATCCTTTCCATCTTCCCAGGGCTGGGGCCAGCTCCTGTCCTTCAACCCAGCCTGACCTTGTTGACCAGAACTGGGCCATTAAGGCAGCAGGATCTGATAAGCAGCCAAGTTTAAATACCTGCTCGAACTGGTACAGAGCAAAACCTTGAGCCTGCAGCTCCCAAGCCCCAGGGGAGCGCCGCATTTACTTGCCTGCTCTCCGGTCTGCCTCCCTCTCTGCTCCTGACTGAGATCTGAAATTTCATCCTACACCTGACAAGCCTTCCCTATCAGAGTGCTGCGGGAAGTCTGAGCTTCTGGCCTGACTTTTGGTCTGAGAAATGTGTTTTCCCACAGAAGCTGGATTTTCGTACCATCACCTGGCCAGTCCTACTCAGGTTTGAGGCCACAGTTAAAGCTCAGGTTCCTGCTTGTAGCTGCTCTTCACGATTTATTAATCACTTTTACATCAGGATAAATAAGGGATATCTCTGCCTGTCAGAGCAAACATAGTCCAGCAGAAAAAAAATGCAAAAAAAAGACAAATGGGAAAAGAATAAATAATTTCTCATCAAAATGTGGAGGGAAAATTTGATGCTATAGAAATTCTCCTTTAGGGCACACAGATAGGGACAACGGCTGAAGTTTTGTCTTGATTCTTATTTTGCTTACTCAGTTTGCCTGCCTCTTTTGAGGAAAAATGTCTGCAGTGAAGTCTAGCTAGAAAATGAAAGCGAACTACAGGTTTTAACCAAGCACAGAAAATCATGAGAAATCAAGCTCTCTGCTTCTGAGAGCAAGCCCTTCAACACCGGCGTGTTGAGATCAGCTCCTCAGACCTCTCCATTCGCTAGATTTTAACCAGGGCTGCCCATATGTCACACGCTTCCAGAGCACAGCTTTGTCCAAAAGTAAAACCCCAAAACAACTACGACGGCAACAATAATAAATCCTAGGGAGGCAGTTCAGACTATATTTACTATATACCATCTGCACCGAGCCCTGAGAGACATTATGTTCCACATTCCCTGTCTGTACTACGGAGAGCTTTTCTGATGTGTAAACCATCATTTATCTTGTCTTTGATTCCCTTCATGTGACCTTTTTCAGAGCATGGCAGTATAACATCCTCGCTATGGCAGGCTCCGAGACCATTTGAGGACAGGCCTCATAAAGCCTGCCTTTAACATTAATCGATCACTTTATTATGGAAGTAAATCAAAGCAGTTAAACTCAGGTCTTCTGGGAGTTGAAGGTCAAACAGGGAAAAACAAACTTTAGTCTGGGAAGAACACAGAAAAAATTCTTTCAGCCCCATCCCTTTGTTCTTTGCCTCAGGGGCATGACAAACACACGTACCACACACGCCATTTAGGGAAGTACAAAAGAAAATATACGTTAATATAGACAAAGTTTTCTGTGTCTCATCACCTCTTCATCTCTTTATTCCAACCGGCTTTAGTGAAGATCTTGTTTCATGTCCTGGAAAGCAAAGACTGGAGAGAGGGGATGATCAAGGAAAGAATACAGACTCACTTGCCTTCCCAGCAGCTCGGCTGAAGAGGCAGAGGACAGGAGGAACAAGCAATGCAGGGGAAAGCTCCAGAAGATCTGTCTCTATTTATCGTTGCCCCACAAAATACCTTCGCTGATATGTTTTGAGGAGTATGGTAGGACTTCCACACCTGGGTGTACAGTCTGCAGGAGCATGGTCCAGCTGTAGGTGTGAGCGAACAAATAAACATTTTCAAAGATAAAATTCATCTTAAAGAAGTTTTATAAATAAGAAAACCTGTAGTTTCAATCTTCCTTCCCTATTCAGGGCTGATAAACCAGCAGCCAACATTGCTTCTTCCCATCTTTCAGCTAGCCCAGAGAGACATTCCTCTCCACCCCAGCTGAGCTTTGCTGTGGTGTCCCAGACATAAGGGGTCTCGGCACTTCAGTACCATGATTTTCTGTCTCTTGAACTAAAACCACAAGGCTTGAAAAAGCATCACACGACTGAATGATAGGGCCGTGTGAGAAGGAAAGCCCAGCAGGAAGCTGCTGCTTCCCTCCACTCCCAGCTTGAGGAGATGCTGGTGCCCAGGACCTGCTCCTTCCCCACCAGCTGTGGTGCTCCCTCTCCAGCCTGCAGAAAGCACAGCCTCTGCTTTGCAAGGACATGTGAAAGTGAAAAGCTGTCCCTTCCCATGCTGGCAATGTGACAGAAGACCAAGAGCAATTGCATGGGCGAGGATGCCCCTGGAGCATGATGACAAGCTGCCTGACAGCCAAAGGCACCAGAGCAGAGACTTTAACATGACCTTAGAGCAGTCTCTAATTTATGTGCCTCAGTTTCCCCTTACTGAAATGAGGTGCAAAAAATATATTTTTTAATGTTTGTCCTGTTTTGTTTGTGTTGGGGTTTATTTTTAAAGAAAAAAAGCCCTCAGCATTGACTCTGCATTGCACTCTTCAAGCCCTGTGATCTGAAGAAGTGTTTCCCTGAACTGCTTTTTGCCTTACCTTGGATTTTTCAGGGCTTTGCAAACACACAGGCACACCCAAATGACACAGGAGGGTGTTGGTCAGTAATGAGCTTTCTAGTCAGGGGAACCTGCCAGCTTAATTTGCTTCTTTGTAAGGCACAACCATTTTCTAAACCCAGGAGTTTTGCTGACAGTAAGCAACACGAGTGCAAACACCAACCCCTTATTGCTGCTTGTATTATCAGGCTGAAAAGCGTGCTGGTCACTTTAAAAGCCACGTGTGAAGATGTTTTCCCTGTCCTAAAAGTGTAGGCAGGAGGGTAGAGCATCCCTGGGAGCAGGCAGGGTTAGGAGAGGCAAAGGTTACAAAATAAGATGATGTCGCTGATCAGCTATGGAATGTTCTTATCTTCCCATCTCCATTACCAACATAATGAATAAGCTGCTTTTAATTGGGATCAGAGCGGCGGATTGACTCACAGGCAAGGTAACCACTTAGGGAAAAAATGTGCATGTGAGGGAAGTGCTTCCCAGCCCCAGGAAGCAAGGCACGAGTGGTTATGGGCGAAATGACAAATAGGCTATTGTGAGCAAATCTGTGAACGGGGTGGGGAAACACGGGACAATTTATGAGAGGTCGCGGAGACAGAAAAGCACGCAGAGAAGAGTTATATAGAATATATGTATCTATTGTATCTATTAGCAGAGGGCCGAGGAAGGAAGAGCACTGTCAGCTTGAAATATAATGCACTTTGTGGACTTATTTTTTCCCTTTTTTTAAGTGATTTTTATCTCCTTTTCTCTTATGCAGTGAATCATTCGACAAGCACAGGGAAAGCTGACTGCACTATTAATTAGAAGAAAATTGAAATATAAAGTGCTATCAAGTACACAGCACTAAACCCCAAGAATAAATATACGTATTTCCACATATCTGTCAATTATTAAGAGTATTAAAAGTATTGCCAGTAGACAGGAAAAATCAGAAAAAAAATATGTTTTCAGTACCACGGTGAACCTTTAGGGCCTGAAGTGCTGGGAAAGGGAGTTGACTCAAGGATGGCTTGATGCTGCCAGTTAGTGTGAGAAAGGTTGTTTTTTTCTGAAGAACTCTCTGAAATTCAGCCAGGTTGATTGAACAACGCAGGGTCAAGAACAAGACTTGTGTGAGTGGTCACAGAGTGGTATCTCTTACTCTAACCACAGATACAAAGGAAAACTGAGGCTGCCCTAGAAGTTATGAGTTCTTAAGTGTGTTTGTTTCTGATGGGAGGCATCTGTAGCATCTCTGGATAGGCGCCTAACCTAGTCTGAGCACATGAAATACAGCATCTATCTGAAATAAAGCAAGGGTCCAGCTCCAAACATTACAGCTGACCCCTCTTTTGAGCAAGCGCAGTAGGATGCTTTGGCTCCAAGTGCCCCCTCACATCTAGCAAGACCACCAAACGAATCCAAATGCTGTGGTTGGGGCCCATATCTCTTAAAAAGATTTCTCGTTTTGTTTGGACAGGAATCTGAATCCTGAATCTCTGGGATATATCAAATTAAGTTGAAAACATTTATAGCAATACTTCCTGAAAAATCATGGTGCTTTCTAATTCTTAGTAAGTCAAGGAAACAGAGGACTGAATATTCTAATTCCCATCTCACTGAAAACAGCAAATTCAAGGGTCCAAGTCAAAGACAAAAAGTATGGAAGATTTTGTCTGAACTGTCTCGAATCTCAGGAAAAGGTTCTGCTGGGTTTTGCTTTGAGTATTTGATTGAAAGCTTGACTTCTTATTTCATCCCAGCAGACTTGTACATTATGTTAACAGTCAGTCAGCGTTGGAGCGCTTCCCTCTGTATTCACATGTGCACGTAAATAATTCCAATAATTTCCCCGGACACAAATTCCAGCTAATGGTTTGTTCCTAACTATAACGTTGGTCTCTGTGCACACTCCCCCTTCCCAACGTGACATTTCAGCAATATGAGATTATTATTTTTAAAATCTCCTTGCAAAATGACAAGTAAAATCCCAGGTTAAAAAAAGACAATGCCTGATTTTTTTCCATCAGGATTCCCATCTGAAAGAGTCCTCTCTACCTGTAAGGATAAATACGCATCTACCTGGCTGAGCTGAAACCTACTCAACATTCCATGTACGGTTTGTTCCTCATGTGGCTGCTCTACAGAGAAGGACATGGAGTTACTTTGTCTGACATGACTCCTCGGGTTTCAATGTCCCCCAGACTGCCAGAGGCCAAAGCCTGAATGGACTGAAAAATCTCTTAAAGGGCAATTTCCTCCATACTTACATTCAGGTGTTCAACTGGACTGATGGCCACTACTCCTAAGAATATTAACCATATTTATAGAGCTGGTGTGTGACAAAACATCCTCTTTTTGTACTGCTCTTTCACCTTCCCTAAAATCTTTCTGATTTGCTGTATGAAGCTTCATGAGCAGAATTCCCTCACTTTTGGGCATAGCTTCATATAAAAGCAGAGAGATTTATTAAACTGTGAACACTCTAGATAGGAAAACCAAGCTTGAATGTTGGCTTTGAGATTGGCAGTCTGAAATGACAACGGTTGCAAATGGGCCCACTTGTACACCTATGTGCTGTAGCTTCAGTGAAATAAAATATGGCCAGGAGGGCTATTTTCATGATATACTGCATTCATAATCAATTTTTATATAATCTGTTCCTCTACTTAAAAAATAGAACCTTTCAGAAAATGTAAAACACCATTGTTTAATGAAAAATATATAGTAACCAGCTTGGCAAATGTTGTATGTGAAATTTCAACAGAAACCATAAATTATATTAAATGCCCAATAAAAATGTTCAATCAAAAGCTCATTTTAAGATACATTGTTAATGAACTGTATGAAATGATGCTTAATCAAAACCCGACACCTTGCAGGGGAGAGAGATTCCACAGGACCTCGAGAGCACTATTGTTCTGAACAAAAGATAACAATAGAACAGGGTAATTAATAGTCTGCACTCCGGTGGAATTCTCCAGGGATTTCCAATTTCTAAATGATCTCCATTGTTTTTCAAGAAAGCAGAAATTATGCTGCATGATACCGTAAATGCCTTGAACTCGATCAAACATTAAGACATCATTTGTCAGGCAGGTTTTGTTTGCTCTGGAAGATTTTATTATTGCCTTGTTTAAAGTTATCCTGTGAACATTAGGGAAAAGTTTTCCTGCAGAAGCTCATCTCACAAACACGGTGCTGGGCCCTTACCTTTTCCGTCCACAATTTTGCAGTTCTCAAATAGCACAAAGCAAGTGAAAGAAAACATCTAGGAAGAGTTCTTTGCCATGGCAGTATTAGTAAGAGGTTCAGTGTGGGTATATCGATGTGCACAACAGATTTTCTTATTTGGTTCCCTTTCAATTGGCATCCTTTAATGAGCATGTCATAGTCATCATATATAAACTTCTAAATTCTCCTAGCCAAAGATAGAAGATGTTACTCTTTCTAGTGGAGCAGAAGGGGGTGGGGGGGGATAAAGTACTATAAGGAGATGGCTGAACACCTGCCTGCGTATGGGAAGTGGTGAATGAGTTCCTTATTTTGCTTTGCTTGTGTGTGCGGCTTTTGCTTTACCTATTAAACTGTCTTTATCTCAACCCACGAGTTTTCTCACTTTTACCCTTTCGATTCTCTCCCCCATCGCACCAGGGGGGAGTGAGCGAGCAGCTGTGTGGTGCTTAGTTGCTGGCATTAAACCACGACAACAGTGTACTGAAATACTCAAGTCATCCTAATTACTGTCAGCATTTACAGTGGTAAATAGTTTCAAATTCAGTTCTGCGTATATTTTTCCCCCCTCTTAAATCTTCCTTCCTTGGAGCAACTTGGAAACATTCATTTTCTAGCAATGCAATTTTTCAAAACAGTCATAAGCTGCTATTATTATTAATCACGATATTCATGTTGGTACAAAGATGGATTTACTGAAGAGCAGAGGAAGATGTAGCCCACTCCCCTTCTCTTCATTACCGCCTCCCACTCCACGCTGTGTTCCTGCTCACTCAGCCTGCAACGCTTAGGACTAGAAAAAACACAAACATGCCATTACCAACAATGCTTGAGAAGTATTAATGCCTTGAAAGTTATGTTTCCTAACAGGAAAGTCAAGTTTTTACACCGAACTTGTGCTCCCCTGAGACCACCAGCAGCTGACAAATTGCCAGGGAGAAGCCAGCATATGAATTTGTAGCACGCCAGAGATGCCGTAGCTGCTCCTCACAATTGCATTCACACCCAGCAGACGTCTTTCCCTTTCCCTTGGCATCCCAGCGCATCCAAAGTCACCGGTGAGAGGCTGACCAACGTGACACAAATTAATGCTGCTCCTTCTTTATCCCTGGCAACGTGTCTGCATCCTTGGGCGCTCCATTTGATGGGGTGGGAAGTGAGAACATACCTTCTTCTGGGGGTTTCCAAGTCTACCAGTGATAGAAAAGCACATACAAAAAAAAAAAAAAAAGTAAAAAGGTTTTATATTAAAGAGACCTAGATGTGAAATGTTCCTACTAAGAAAAGCCCTTTTTAATGCGTTTTCTGCTGGACCAGGGACAGCTGTACTGAAATGAGCAAAACAGGCTAAGCAGGGAAGCTCGGAAGGGTATTGTACAGCTACACGGGACGGCTTTCTGCATGCCTGAGCGTACGTGTCTCAGGGCAGAGAAATAGCTCGGATTATTAAGGTTAGAAAAGCACACTGGGACATAGATTTTGCTGACAGAAGCATTGCTATGTCAACAGCGCGCAACATGTAGCGCATTAGTAGTAGTGGTCTTATTTTTGTTGTTCCCAGTGATGGGAACAGCACTTTGGGGCCCCTTTCTGAAGAGCCCGGCGTCAGGCTGACGCGGACAGAGGAGACGCTTCTTCCATCCACTGCAGATGCAGCCTGGGTCCGGGCCCAAAACACCGTCCCTGTAGGGAAAGGGACTGGCTGGCTCCTCAGAGGCTGGTAAGGTGCACGTCGGCGGCTCCACACTGCCAGAAGGGTTGTTCCTGCTGGTGTTCTGGGTCGTTATTCCACAGTCACGTGCAGGCAAACAGAGTACAACTATGTGGAAATTCAGGAAATACAGATTAAGCCAAGGAAATGCTGCATTCACCAATCTTGGTGTGTTTTCTGTGTTTTCTGTTTTGCTCCTTATAAATGAATGCATGTACACAGAGACCTGTGAGACGCTTAGATGTGCAGCCAACATAAGATGCAAAACAGAACCCAACCCCAAACCAACCCCTGATGTGTCAAGGGAGAACACCAGATCTCTCATATCTCCAAGCTGTCCTTTAACCACAAAACCACCTTTCTGCGCTGTCCAGTTATCAGTTCCAGCTCGTTCCCTCAAATTTCTACACAGTAAATGTGGTCCCATCGCTATCTGCTTTTCTTAAATATCTAATATAGCTGTTCTTTATATTTTCTAGATAACATTCTTCCCAACTAATCATTTAAATGGATTTTCAATATTTTTTCTTTCCAGTAATGAATGCCACTATATTTTTCCTTATTTTTAATTTCGGATATGATGCACCTTCCTCTTCAATTTTTTAGCCTTTACTTAGGATTTCTTTTTCATACCTTGCAGCATCTTATAAAATATAAAATAAAAAATGTAATGAAACTTTCAGAGGTTTCTTCTCCTTGTGGATTTTAGGAGATGCAATGTTGCGCTGAAGTTCCAGCCTTCATTTTATTACTTCCAAGAAGGTGCAAAGAATAACAATAAACACCTGCCCGCACTTGTGAGTTGACAAATAGAATGTGCTCAAAGGTCCTCTCACCTCAATTTTGAGTCATAACTGGATGCCTCCAAGGCAGGGATGTGGACATTGTGATATGCTGTCTTTCTTCTTTGCATATTGAAGTTCCCCAATCACTAATTTAAATATACAGCACTCATAGAGCCTCGGCTGATCATTGAAGTAGACCAAAAGCTTTTGCATTCCCAATGAACAGCTTGCTGCTGCCACCACAGCCCCAAAACTAGCCATGTTGACTTTTGTGTTTGGTTTGATTGGGGGAGTTTGTTGGAAGAAAAACATACTGTGTTTTAATGCCTGTGGTTGTCTGGGCCTCTGCGGTGATTTCATGGCATACTTTCCCACCTGTCTTGTTCCACTCCCTTTTTCCTGCCCATCAAGATCTTCATTACAGCATTCTTTCTCTTAGTCATATGCATTTCTTTTAGGTTACAAGAGCTACTTACGCCAACCAGGAAAGTAAATGAGATACCATCAGAAATCTCTGGCACTAAGCAGTTCTCCCCCTCTTCCTCGATTGCTTAGAATGGCTGCTTTGGAGTAGCTGCTGCTTTCAAGTACGTGTGTGCAGGCAAAGCAAGACCTGACAGTGAGCACAACTGTGCATGATGCTGGGAGTACCACTGGGTGTCCACTCTTCACAGAAGACAAAGGTCTGCAAATGAAGGGCTCCAGGGGTTGATTCTGGGGACACAGTACTTCCCTGGGGAAAAAAAATATGGTTTCTGGATGTTTGAAGAGTGATGCTCTACAAGTCCCCTGGACCCAGAAGTGAAAGGGGGAAATGGTACTGGCTAGTCTTTTTTGTTATGTAGAAAGATACTGAGATGTGTATATTAGAGAAAAAAATAGCTGGATACATACATTTAATACCTTTTAATGGTGGTGTGCTATTAACAGGTCTAATCAACACTATGATAGGGGGGCTGGAACGAGATGATCTTGAAGGTAACTTCCAAGCCAAACCATACTATGATTCTATAATTGTATACTCTTGTCATCCCAAAGTTCTCATCATCTTAGTGCTCAAAAGCAAGAGTCTGTAAGGGTGCAACATTTGAATATACAAACAAAATACTTTGGGAGAGAATTAGTGTCCTAGGAAAGGTTTGTGCTTTTATTGACACATATGAAATGCTGGTCACAGGGGACAAGACCCCTGAAAGCTCATGAGTCAATTGTGAACTCCATTCCTTTGGAAATAAATCAATGTTTCGGTGCAATGGATTTAAATATGCCACCATTAAAACACAGAGAATGGAAAACAATTCCACTGAAAAGCCAAGACTCAACAGAAGACAACACTTCACTGAGTGATTTGGAAAAAAAAGAAAAAAAAAATCTGTGTCAAAAGCTAGCAGACAATGAAGCTGTAAATAAAGAGAAGAAACAGTGGGAAGTATGTGAAACCACAAAACATAGATGAATGTCTAAAAACAGACTGGCAATTTGGAAATGTGAGGATCTCGGAGAGCTGGTGCGGTGGACTCGGGGTCACAGTACAGAAGGAATGATGCCATGGACTCAGAATGCTTCATGAATAGAAATAATAGAAGGTTCAGCTGTAATAGCACAGTGTATTCACAAAGGTTAGCAGCAGAGAGAAATTACACCAGGGTAAACATTAGTTGATATTTAGTGCACATATTGTTTTAATATCCATAAAGATATTTGAACAGGTAAAGAAACTGTTCAAGCTTACCGCAGCCTTTGTCTGGAAACTGGCCTCACTTTGCAGATTAGACATGAATGTACAAGATGTGCATGTGCATTAAAGCAGATAAAATATTTACCATTCTAAATTGCAGATACAATGCCCCACTACTGCCTGCTTTCAAACCATGCCTGACTCTTAAATTGATCGTGTAGATATTAAGACTGGGAACCATCTGACTTCCAGTGTTACCAGCATTAAGCCAGAAGATGTAATGGAAGGATACAGAGATTCATTTCATAAAGCCCAGCAGTTTCCTGGGGAATACAAGATTAAAGTGAATCCTCTGCTATAAGCACCATGAAATATCCCTCTTGCACCAAGACAGATTGGCTAGAAAGTCTCTTTGAGACTAAAAACCATACAAAAGCTCCATGCCACAAATAGAAAGAAGGGGGCATGGGAGAGCTCTAACCACACTGAGTCCATGACGGAGAGAGAATACGACTAAATGACTATACATACATTTACATATGCAGTCCTGGCTGTACTAAATATTGCAGATGAAGAATGTAAATACAGATCCAGTTTATTTTTCTCAGTGTTGCACGTTCTTAAATCTTTTGGCTTGTCTACATTGATTCTATAAATTTCCTTTGACTGCAGTGCACTTTCTAGAGGACACCACATGTCAAGAGACATTCAGCTGTGGCACAACCATCTCTTTCCTTCCAATCTCACTCAAAGTCTCTTGGTAGCACGCCTTCCTTCCATGAGATAAAAGCACCCTCATCACCATCATTTTCCCCCAAGAGTATACAGATATGCAGTCATCATTTTGCTCTATGATAATTTAACCAGACTGAGCTCTTTAAATCTCTTGGGTTATTCAGAAGGCCAAGCTGAGCCACACCATATAGCACTTGTTGCCATCACTAAATGAAACTCCTGCAGCAGGATCCTGTGGCAGGATCTGGTAAGTGAAACCAGAAATCACAAATACAAACTCATTTTATGATAAAAGCATGGATAAATAGTAAAATCATCTACATATGGGTTAGGGACTAAATGGGTCCATGTCGGCAGTCAGTAACTGATACAAACAAACCTCTAATACTCAGGAAAACATGCTGTGCAACAAAGAGGTAAGCCCAGGACATTTCAGCCATTCTTCCATCAGCAAAGTTATGCCTGATTTTGACTAAAACCTCATTAAAATTGATTAGTCGATGCCCAGTCTCAAGAGTATAATACAACTACGTAAATACAACAATGGAGATTCAGCAATGGAGAGAAACACAAATTCAGAGGCCAATACGCCAGCTGCTGCCACCTGAGAGAGACTGTGGCTGAGAATAATAACACAGAGAAGTCATTTCATCATGCAGGTGTTGAATGCAATGTAACCAAGGGTTTCATCTAAGCCAGATGATCAGTTATGTCTGTTTCTTGGTATTATCTTTGGGTGTCAATCAAAATAAATTCCATGAACGTTTCATTTCCAAACAAGAACGCTCCCTCAAATTTGTGCTAGTTCCAAACTAAACACCGATGGATAGCAAATTGATCTATACAAGTTGAAGACTGGTTAGTCCATAATAAAACTGAAAGATGATGTAGTCATTCATATGGTATGCAAAATACAAGCGTAGTCCCAAAATGTGCTCTTCTTACATGTATACAAATGTATGGATAGCTTTGCTAGTAGTACCAACACTAAACTGAGAATGAGAATTTGCTAGTGGAATAATGAGAATTTGCTTTGGACTGGGAATAGAAGAATATTTTACAAGCTTGGATTCCAATCTTATTTTAATCCATGTGCTTCAGATCACCTTTCACAAGTCTTTATCTTCAGATTAGATAAGATTTGCCTCACTCTGAATTTTTCTGCTTTAGTCTGTAGAGAAACGAACAGATACAGGAAGTTTCTGTTACCATTTTGTGCTGCTTGTACTCTGAAACCACCTAAAGGCTTGAATATATGAATATTTGCTCTGAAGTTGACATTAAATCTTCCTGTTGAAAGGTAAGATGGAGTGCACTGAAATGTTAGCGGAGCACTGTCTAAAACCAACCTCAACTGTAAATTTAAAGGGGTTTTCTCTATGAAGCAACTCCTGAAGCGATTATAATCTAGGACCACCACACCATGGACGTGAAGTGAACAGAGCTTGTGGGTAGGTCGGAGGCACGGTATTTGGGTGTATCACTACTTGGTGTTATAGCTGGTACTAATATACCACTGTCAGTTTTCCTCAGCCAAATACAGGGTGAAAAATCTTCATTCCCTGGTATGGGACCTCTCCTTTCAGAAGCAGTGACATTCTTAGTAAAACCTTCCCATAACAGCTTTTCTGACTAGAAATTATTACCTAGCTATACTTACTGCCCCAGGCTATATCTACATTTTAAAGTCTAAGTCTAGACTTGCAGGGCATACTTCTGGAGCTCCAGCAGACAGGGAGGTGCCGCTTGCTCTCCTTCCAGGCTTAGCATCCTCTGAGATCCCAAATTACTCTCAGACTCAATTCTGAAAGGTCTTATAATTCCCAATTGTTTGTGAGTCCAGAAAGATGTGGCTCTAGAAAACAGCAGTGGTCATATAAGTTACAGTACTTTAACATATTTGTTGGTGTCATGGACAGTGGGGTTAAATGCACCCCCAGTAAGTTTGTCAATGACACCAAGCTGTGTGGTGCGTTTGACACACTGCAGGGAAGGGATGCCATCCAGAGGGACCTTGACAGGATTCATAGGTGGGTCTGTGGAAACTGCACGAAGTTCAACAAGGGCAAGGGCAAGGGCCTGCACATGGATCAGCGCAATCCCAAGCACAACTACAGGCTGGTATGAGAATGGATTGAGAGCAGCCCTGAGGAGAAGGACTTGGGGTGTTGGTTGGTATAAAGCTCAACAGAAGCTGGCAGTGCACACTCACAGCCCTGAATGCTGATCGTGTCCTGAGCTGCATCAAAATCAGCACAACCAGCAAGCAGATCAAGGGAGGTGATTCTGCCGCTCTGCTCTGGTGAGACTCCACTTACAGCACTGCCTCCAGTTCTGGGGTCCCCAGGACAAGACAGACATGGAGCTGCTGGAGGGAGTCCCGAGGAGAGCCACAGGGATGATCAGAGGGCTGGAGCACCTTTTTCTCCAGGCTGAAAGAGTTGTTCTTGTTCAGCCTGGAGAAAAGAAGGCTCTGGGGAGATCTTATAACAGCTTTCCAGTACATGAAGGGGCTGCAGGAAAGTTAGAGAGGGACTGTTTGCAAGGACATGGAGTGATAGGACAAGGGGAAATGGCTTTAAATTTGAGCAGGGGGGATTTAGATTGGATATTAGTAATGTTTCTTGAGGTCCTTTCCAATCCAAACCAGTCTGTGAGTCTATGATTCTATGAACACATTGGCCCAACCACAATGGCTCATTGCCAGCCCCTGGAGAAGGAGCTGTGCACATATTAAGTGCATGGTCTGCTCCAGACAAGACAAACACAGGTTATCAGAGGGCAGCAGTTTAAACCTGGAGTGATGACAGAGGAGGAGGTGATAGCTTTGGTCAGGGAGGTGACGGGGAGCTGCAGTGACAGGGAACTGCAACAGATCTCTGGCGATGGCATCCATCTGCCGCCCCAGCGGCACAGAAGCCTGAGCAGCTCCTCACTGGGGCTCCTGCGGGAGCTGCTGGCCCTGCACGGCCATGAAGCTGGGGCTGTGGTGCACATCCCTTGACTTACAAAAGCTTCACCTCATCCACAGTTCCTGCTCCTGCAGCAGTACGTTCCAAACATCCGCGCGTGCCCTGCATGGGGGTTAATCCTTTCCTTGTTCAGCTGTACCAAAGTTTTTGTTGTTTGAAGTTGGTTGTGTCTTTGAGGTGTCTGCTGGTCAGGATTGTCCTGCTGGACCGCTAGAGAGAAATGAAAAGAGAGGAATGCAATGTTTGGATTTAAAAAAAACAACATGTTTATTATCTCTTTTGATATACTGCAATAAAAGGTCCTGCATCAGAAGACCACAGTTTGCTTTTCACTCCTTTCACAGGGCTGAGAACTTGCTGCAGCCTTTGCAATAGAGGCTGTGATCAGTCTTCCTGCTTCTGCTGCAACAGTTCCAAAGTAATTGGTTGGTTTTATTATTCGAGCAACAGGCAGGGTATGAAATATGCTCTGAGCAAACAAGGCTTCTGGCAATATATTTTTAAATATGTTAAAAACATCTTTAGAATGTTTTTTTCCCAATTCCTTACCATTGTTCCATAATGCATCTCCTTCATTGTTACCACAGAAATGCACGTGCTTACTGGTAACGATCTTCTACACAAAGACCTTCAGGAGTTTAAAAGGGAAAAAAAGAAAAATAAATATATATAATAATCTCTTATTCAAGATAATCTCAGCAGACCATTTTCCTGTAGCCAGTCTGGGTGCAACACCAGTGTTTTGCAGGTGCATTCTTGCTGACCTTGGATATAGCAAATAGGTGTAAATGACATTCGGGGCCCCTCTGCTGCTGTCATTATGGGTTCTTTGTTATACTGCAGGAGTCACATTAGCATTACACTGAGAGTACAGTATTGCAGGTGAAAGAGAAAACTGAACCTCATGGATATTACAGTATAACAGCTTTGGCTCAGACTCCTGAGGCACTGAGCCAAGCGATAACAAAATGTATGTTAAATTAAATACAAAAAACCCTCCTACATTAGCATTAAGGATTTGACTTACACTCCTAAAGAAAAAATGTTCCAAGCCAAGCCTGCTTCTGTCTAAGTTTGGAATTAAAGCAATACAGGCAATTTAAACTTTCCCAAAAAATGGACAATTTCTTCCCTACGTTTTGTGTTGTGCTTTGGTTGTTAGTTTGGGGATCGGGTTTTTTTTCAGTTCTGCTTTGGGTAATTTATAAACAACATATACTAGTTTTTGTTTAAAACTCTTATATGTTTGATTCTAATAATTTTTTTCGGACAGGAAAAAAATTAAGGGTCCAACCTGTGGCTGTTGTAAGCAACTTCAGTAGACTTTGAAGCAGGCCCTGACAATCCAGGAACATAAGTGAAAGAAAATTTTGCCAAATGCATGAGGACATGTTGGAAGATGGGGTTTTTTTTTAAAAGAAATAATTTCTTTTCAAAGAGATGCTCTAATCACACCATAATTCCCAGCATTGCATGCACACATTGCAGGTCCACATTTGTTTTGCAGCCAGAGACACAATTTTCCAATTGACAGAATCTTGCTTAACCATATAATTACTTGGTTAAATTTAAGATATGAGCTTATGTATCAAAAGCCAGGAGGGCAAATTATTAAGCACATACGATTTCCTCTGAAAAAAAAATGGAAGGACTTAACGTGAGCAAACTGCACAGTATTTAGGTCTGTTGCAACCAACCATTCCTTTTTAACTGTAGTCACACACGTATAGCACAACTGACCTAGATAGCAAGGTTTGACTTGGGATATAAAAAAGGGGCTGGTAAGAAGTCCCTCCTCTCCTTCAAAAGGCAGAATGAAGAAAACACCAAAAGCTATGTAGTAATCAGTTGTCCTGGTGGGAGGGAAAGAGCAGGACTGTAAGTTATTCTTCATCCATAGGATGGAAAAAACAAACCAGGATGTGATCAAATTATCATTCTAAACCTGATTTTAAAAAAATATATATTCTTTGCTTCTTTTTTTATTAATTGCCAGATCTTGTGAACCATTACATATGTCCTAGAAACGAGTAAGACAAGATGCTTGCTTATAATTAAACTGATAAAGAAACATTGAAGTAATGTCCCAGTTCAATAAAAATTAATAAAAATTAAAATAGACTACATGCACTGACAACAAATAATGTAAATATGCTTGAAAGATATAAGGCAGGAGTCAAAAATGACACTGAAAAACCTGCAGCCAACTGATAGCCTGAATGGTCGTGCACGTAATGAAATGCTTACCTATCAACTTCTCTTACAGAAATTTATGTTTATGGAACTTAAGGGAAATGATCTTAGCTTAAACTGAAATTGTTACATCCTCCAGGAGACAAAAGGGCTCATGGGGTTTCCTTTGTTTATCTCTTACTAACTGAATTTTCAGTAGAAATGAAAAAGGCAGGCATTTATAAAAAAAAATCAGATAGGAATTAGCACAAAGACAGATGAATTTCCAAACAAAATCAATTTCTTATTGATTAACATAACTCATCACAATATTGTATACATCTTCAAATTACTGAAATAGGAAGAGGAAGACTGCTCTCTTAGTATTTTTACTCTTTAATCTGCTTTTGCTGACTGTTACAAACTCTCAAAGGTGACAGAAAAAAACAGCTCTTCCTAACCAACACTCTGTTTCTCCAGTTACTCTTTTTTCTCTCTTTTATTTTTTCCTTTTAATTGGGACCAACCAGCAGACAATAAAATGAAAGTCAATAAACAGGTCAGCTTCTATCCATCCCTGTGGACATTCCTGGTTTTGTCTAAAAAAGAACCCCCAAACCTCCAGTCATATGGCAAGTCTTCTGTCAAAAAATAATGATGGCAAGTTATGAAAAAAGATTGAGGAAGTGGTAGAAGAGTTTTAAAAACACTCTTTCTTCCTTGCAGTAGAAAATTTCACATTTGTCATTGTGATCTGAAAAGGCAGCAGGTCTTTTTCATGCACTAATCATGATGAGAGTCAGAACCAAGCTCCCAAGCCTGAAGCCATCCTGATGCTACTTTGAGTTGATGCCTGGTCACATTCTCATGCAGAGGAGAGTCCATGACAATCCATGGGGCTTTGTCCATTCTTACAAATACCATCATTTTAACCTCCAGGTGGATCAGAGGATTACCCTGGAATGAGCACCCCAGCTGTACATGGTCCAAACACACACTGGAGGTAAAGTTGTATTGACATTTCACGATAATCGGCAATAACTGCTTTCTCCAGGGAAGTGATGTTGTGCTTAGGTGAGCTCATGTTCCCAGAGCAACCTGACTCAAACTCCTCTGGCATGTCCTAGGGCACATTTTGGATGCTTTTCTGTGTTTACTGTCCTTGTGCCACAGCGGCTGCTGTCCTTGTTCATGCTGATTAGTGTGTGGGACAAGTCTATCCGCTATGTGCTGAGTCACCACATTAATCAGAGGTTTTCTGCCTCTTGTCCTCCTGGCAAGGAGGCTGGAAACACACTTGGTATCCTTGAAACTGAGACCCAAGATGTGAACAGGATGTCATGCTACTCATACTCTTTATATCCTGATGCATGAGTCTCTTCATAGCATCTGCTGCATATGAAAATCCCTGTTCACCCATTAGCTTACAGTGAGACAGCACTAAGGTCTCACTGATGTAATTCCTCTAGAACCAGATGAGATGTACTGTTTGGCTGAAGGAAGCATCTTGGTTGCCAGCTGATTGACAGGTAGCGCTGCCCTACAAAGTCCCAAGTAGGTTTTTCCTGTGATCACATCCTCTTCTCTTTCTCTACAAGCCCAAGGTGACTAAATAATTTAGGCAGACAATTAAGAAAAGCTTCTTGTCCAGAGCAGATTTTTTTTTCTAGGTTTCCAGAGCTCTTTTATACAGTGATTGTTTAATCATTTTCCCTAAATAAGGAAGAGGCAGACATTTACAAAGCCAAACCAAATGCATCATTTTATTTAGTCTACAGTACATACAAACCTGCAGAGTAGGGTGCAAGCTTACTCCAAAAAGTACAGCTTTTTGAGTTGCTGCAGCCTCTGGAGAGCTGCTGATTGGTTGAGTTTGATGGCCCTTTCAGCCATTGTATGTGAGCTGCAGCGGGGAGCTCAGGGTAGAAATACATGTCTTTGCACAGGCAGAGACACCAGAATGAAGTCTCTCCTTCCTCCTTTAGCCTGGTCAGATGCTTCCCTAATCAATACCTCCATAATTAAAGGAGAGGCTTTGAGTAGCTTCACCTACAAGCTGAGACATGTCTCTAGGCTTTCCCACCATGCTCAGCAGTTGGTCTTGTAGTCTATAACATGCCAAGCACAATCATTTAAGTAGCCACAAGGTCTTATGAGCTATAATCAAGCTCTTTCCAAGTTTTCTTTCAGCAGTGAGAACAACCCTGTCAAGAGGAGGTGGATGAGCTGTATGACTTTAAATTGCTGCTCATGAAATATTAATTCTTCAAGAGGCTTCTGGGTGTTGAATGTTGGAGAGAAGATGTAACTTCCAAACATCTAGGGGTCATTGAAGAAGGACTTGCTCCTGGTAGAGACAGTAGGAAAGACAAGACTGGGAGAAAGCGCTGACCTGGGGGCAAGTTGAGCACATCTTGCTTTCCTGGAAGAGTCTCAATTTGCCCGAGTTTCACGCAACCATACAAAAAAATGGACCTTACATTTGATGCTAAACCAATACTAACACAATCACTTGTTTTCTCCTTAACATCACAGTTGCCCAGTAGTTTCTCAAGTGAATGCATTCGAAAGCCCGCTCCTGTGAAAGCTGTCCATCAAGACTGGCCCTCCTGGCTCAGATTCAACAGCCTTGAGTCCTGCATTCATTTCCAACAGGAGAGAATAAGGTTTAGCCAAACAAGGCTGACTGCAGCAGCTCCAGTAATCCTGCCCTAACCCGTGTTAAAATAACAGCCTGGATGAAAATGCCAGCCCTTGCAGACACAGGCCAAAGCGTTGAGGATTGATGCTTGGTAAACACTAGACTGGAGGAATTCAGATTCAAAAACTGCTGGAAAATCTCCATCATCATCATCACAATGGAGCAAGGGGAGGGGAGAATCTTAGCTGATCACTTCATTCCTCAACATCCCCCCAGGCACAGCTTGTCAGAAGCTCTCATTAGGGCAATGGGTCTGATGAACTGCATGGTAGGTCTAATGAATTAGAGAATTAGAATTTTCCAATGAAGATTTCAGGGCAACTATGTACATTAGCGAATTATTTTGGTGCGTTATTTGTGCCAGATCCTGTATATTTCCATCAGTGCATTTCAAGCCCTGCTGAAGGCAGGGATTTCTAATGGTAAGTGACTGTTGTATGTGGATGCATCATTTAAGTATGATGCAGAACAGAGCACAACCTGTGTAACATGGAGACACACAATGGCGTTAAGGCAGAAAATCCAGATTCGCCACAAATGTAAATGATCATAACTTCACAGAAGCCCTTTAAAACAAAGGCAGATTTACAAATCCAGATCAAAAAGGCACACCCAGCATTAGCTTTTATCCCCTAAACAATGAGCCACTGTCATCATCTCATCATACCCAAAGGAGAAGAGAGGAAAGGGGAGCTCTGGTTGCAGAGCAACACTTAACATTTGCTTAAATATCCCAAATCTGGGGAGAGATGGCATGTTTCTGTACATCAGCACATTATTTTCTGCCCCTTTGAAGAGATCCTGAAATCAGAAAAGTCTGTGCACTGTTTGGTTGTCTCAATCCTAGCATCAAGATTTCAGAGCTAGTTAAACAGTAAGTACAAAGTTTTGTAAATTTAAGCAGAGGATAAAGCTACTAAAGGAAATATTCAAAATGCATTTGAAGGGGTGGTACAAACTAGTTGCACAGGCTAAGGCCAGAAAAGGATAAACAGCATTTCTCTCAGAGTAGTCACAGCTAATAGAGGAATCAATAATTCAGTCAGAACAATTAATTTGACCAGACCAAGTCAAGTGGTCCATCTGACCTGTGACTTGAGAACTGAGTGGCGATAAAAGTAGAGGCAACGGCTGCTGGGTGAGGGAATTTGTGGTCCAGGTCTGTTCTGTCACTCAACCTGGGAAAGGGAAATCACTCTGATGTAGAGGGTGTTTCCTGCTTATCAGGACGAATTCACAACACTGTGCATCTGGAGAGCGACGCAAGGCTCATTTTCAGCAGAGTTCAGCTAAAGGCTGCATGTTTAAACCAGAGTAACCTGCAGAATAACAGCAGATCTTCACTGCAAACTCAAGGAGGAATTATGGGTTGCCAGCAAGCTGCAATACTCCAGTCCAACCTCCTCTGCCATACCCTTGCCTGGTTGTCAGCCATATTCAAGGAAGCATGCTGGAGCACTCAGACATGTCTCTCCATGAGTTGTGCCTTTACAGCTTGGTGTGCAACAACATACCATTTTGTGGCCAGCAAAATGTCACAGCTTGTAAATCAACAGCTTTTCTTATACACCTCAACTTCTCTGAGCATCACAGCTGTGAGAGGTGGATAGGTCAGCCAAGGAGCATCCCCATCTGCACCATGTAGCACCCAACAGCTCTGCAGAATGACCTGATAGGACAAAATCACCCACTTTTGGCCAAAAAGATTGAAGGCCTGAGACATTTGCTTGCCACAAACCCAAGCATAGCCTAATGTCTGTAGAAATCCCCTGCGTGTTTTTAGATCTGATGGACGTTACACTGGCATTTCAGCAAAGGTAAAATTCATCCATGTGCAAGGTCATTGTGCGAGGCTGTGTGCCTTACGTGCCAGGATATGGCCTCAGTGAGACTTTTCCAAGCCCTCTGCCCAGGGAGGAATTCCTCCCTAAATGAATAACAGGTCTCCAGTAAGTAAAACCTTCCAGAAATAGCTTGCATGACTGATGTATCACACGGTACATCATGTACTGTATTTTCCCCCCTCAGGTAACCTGCCTGAACAAAGACTCACTTTTGTCCTCGAGTTCTTTTGCCTCCTTGTGTGACTTGTATCGTTCATTCTTCAGCAATGCCCTCCATGCTGGAGAGACGCCATGAAGCCTTGCTAAATTGTGCAAGGTTGTCAGAGAAATTTATGGTACAATATTTTGTTTTCAGAAGGCTGCTCCTCCCATTTCTGCTTTAGCAAAGAATTTACTCTGACCAAGGTCATGTGAATTTCAGCAGTGGGGATACCTGACTGACAATCTGCCTTTGCATGCCCCAGAGATGTATTGCCTTTCAAAATACATGACAACAATGTATTAAAGCCCTACTCAGCCTACAGCTTTTTAATTCCAGGTTTGACTAGGTTTGCACGCTATACAGACAAAACTTTGGTGGTTGCTTCAGAAAATTAAATAAAAAAACCCCACAAACCCAGCATTGATAAGCCAGAATAAAAGCATGAATCCATATCAATCACTCACACGGTTTTATCCACAGATAGGTGTGTGGGAAAACTAGGAGAACTCAATCAAAATTGATGTGGAGAAGAAAACTGGCTATATTGACAATGAGGGATAATCGCTATAGAGATACACGCCAGGAAGACTTACAAAAGCGAGCCTCAGAACTAGTGACATAATTTGAATGAGAAACGTCTCAGGAAAACTTAAATGTCATTGCTGTTCAGGTTGTCAACAGTAATTCTGTCATTTAGGTAAATGCTCCATTACTTTATTACAAGCCTTTAATTACTGTTCGTGCATTATAAATATGTTTTGCTGAAGCTCGACGATAAAGTGACCCATTATTTATTAAAGGTACAATGGCAGCATAATAGCATGCTTGCCCCAAAAACAAGTCTTCATATGGAGATGCATTCATGGAGTGAATGCTGGACAGCCACGCACAGTACTTCATTACCATGTCAGGTCAATGGTATGTTTTTTGTCTGTTTGTGTTTGCCACATCTTCAAACATCTATGAAGATCACAGAATCACACAATTGTAGGGATTGGGAAGGACCTCAAGATCAGCCTTACTCTTGCATGAAGGGCATGACAGTATATTTCTAAAGATTGTGGATAACCGACCAGAAAAAATTAAGCATTTCTTCTGGTAACCTGCCAGGGTGGACACATTATAGGGCTCCTAGCCCTGCAGAAGATAGATTTTTATGGAGGGATTGCAATCAATATGTTTTTCAAAAGGGGACTTCATACCTTGGTAAGAACACCTGAAAGAAATATCACATCAGGTAGCTTTCCACCCCAGCCTTCCTTAAGGATATTAATTCATGCACCTACTTTATAACTGACAGCTGAACTGTGAACTTTGGGGAGGGGGGGGTTGTACAGCACATTGAAGCTGTGCTCCCAAAACCCCAGATGATGCAGTGGAAAAAAACTGGGAAATGCAGTTGTACCTCAGTCCCATCACATGACTTGTCTGTTCTTGACCCCAAGTTCAAATTCAACTTAACCAAGAAAATGAAGCAGATGTATAACAAGGGATATGGGACTGGGGGAGGGGAGTAATAATGGCCACATGCTGCAGTACAAAGAAGAACTGGAGCAAAGTATTAACACATGAAAATCCCAATTCAAGGCAGGAATAAATCAAATGGGCCGCAAAGACTGCAGTGTATCCAAGGAACTTTCTATGAGCTAGAGAAAAAAGAGGCCATCCAGGGATTTGCAGAAGGGACCGGTGTCAGCCCTAAAAAGAAAAAAAAAAGGTTCCCATTGAACAAGCAGCAAATATCACCCTCTGATCTGATTTCTTCCTTTGCAGCTTTTTCGTGGCCTCCTACAATTTTGCAATGTGCTCTACACCTTTGTGGCTGGTCCGTTGCTTGAGACAAAAGGACTCATCAAATGATGCACTTTTACTGCTCTGTTTACACTACTGCAACAGCCTTATTTACAGTGCGGTAGTTCACTGCAATACCTGAATATATAAAAAAAGGGGGCAAAACTACAGAAGACAGAAGCATATTCTCATCTTAAGGGCCTGATACAGAATTTGCACAATTGACTAAGTCCTTAACAGACTCGCTGTGCATTTTCCATCCAAAGGATTAAGTATTTGGTCCTCATCAGATTTACATGTATGCAAGATAGCATGCAAGACTGCTTCTGGCTTCAGGAAGCCCCAGTGCGAAGCACAGGATTCAGACCAAAAAGAGGAAGGATGTCAGGGAGAAAAGAACCTGAATTTGGTCATAAAACTACATTTGCACATGGAGGAAGCAGTAAAGCAGTGAGAGGAACTGCATGAAAGTTTAGAAAGACTTGACACGAGCTGAATTAAAGAACATACATAAGCCCCTCCAAAATTTGACCCCAACCACTTAACTTGCCTTTTTCCTTCACCTTCAAAACATTCTTAATCCATTTACAATGCTTAAAACTTCTCATAGCTTGATGCTTTACAAAGGAAGGGGTTAAAATCACCATTAGAAGCCAAGGAGCCGCTGTGTGTAGGTCTGTGCGAGCTTTCAATAGGCAGCTCTCTGACAGCACCTCTGCCTCACCTACAATAACCCTCCTGCTAAGTTTATGGGCTTGAAACTGTAAGTCAAGTAGAAGGAAGTTAAAGCGCAAGATGCTTTTGTGATGTGAAGAAATCTTCCTTGGAGACCATATTTCTGTGACAGCCCAAATGCTATATAAGGCCATCTGAGCACAGCCCCTGCCCTGTGTATCTCAGGCTGGTTTTGTTCAGTGCTCAGTACCAGACAGCTACCTCAAATGTGCATGAGCAGGAATGGGAACAGAATTCAGTAGTTAATGGCAAGCATTTTTTACTGCCTAATTGCATCAAATATATCAGTATTTAAGAAAGCAAATTATAAATATAACTGACAGTCATGGAATTGTTCAAGGTTGAACACAGTCCTGGAGTTAAAGATTAAATAGCCTTTGCCTGCCATGATTCATCATCATGAACCTGAGGGTAGAATGGCAGCCAAGGAGTTTTTGGCCAAGGAGAGAATTCATAACATACGACAACTCAGTGAATATCCAGTTATTTTAAATGTCTTTTTTCTTTAAATATAGACCATCTATATGAGTATCCACTCATTGTTCCATAAGGGTCAATTATTACCCTTCTGCAATTACTCCTCCAGCCTCTGGGCCTCAGTGATGCCTTTATTTCTTCCACCCTCTGTGGTGAATATCTTGCACCTAGGGCTGACATAGCTGCATGAAAGGAGCAGGATAACAAATGCAGGTTTGGCACATGATAATAATGGCTCACATAAAGGTGACACTTACTATTTGACCAGTAGTTTCTTAATAGAAAATCAAAATCACTATTGATATAAATAATAGAATCTAGTATATTTTGTTGAAGATACCGAGCTGTGTGGTGTGGTTAACACGCTGGGGGGACCATCCGAAGTGACCTTGGCAGGCTTGAGAGATGGGCCTGTGGAAACTACATAAAGTTCAATAAGGCAAAGTGCAAAGTCCTGCACATGGGTCAGCACAATCCCAAGCTGTGTCCTGAGCTGCATCAAAGCCAGCATGACCAGCAAGCAGGTCAAGGGAAGGGGAATCTGTCCCTCTGCTCTGCTGAGGCCCCACCTGGAGTACTGCATCCAGCTCTGGGGTCCCCAATACAGGAAAGAGGATAGATTTACATTAGATATAAGGAAGAAATTCTTCCCTGTAAGGATGGTGAGGCCCTTGCACAGAAGCTGTGGCTGCCCCTGGATCACTGGCAGGGCTCAAGGCCAGGTTGGATGGGGCTTTGGGCACCCTGGACTAGTGGAGGGGGTCCCTGCCCATGGCAGGGGGTTGGAATTAAGTGAGGTCTTTGAGGTCCCTTCTCACCCAAACCAGTCTGTGATTCTATGATTCTATATTTTTTCTTGAGAGAAATAAGTGACTCCTGAGGTCACTGGCTCCTGAAAACTGTACTGCTGCTTGCTTGAAAAACTGTTGCTCCCTGAAATGTAGCTATCCTCCATGCTATGAGTAGTTGCACTACTTGTTTACTTGCATGAGGGACTTGTCTTAAAATTGCAAGATACATAAAGAAAAGTAACAAAAAAAATTACACTCGAGATGAAAAAAATAGCTTTAAACTTATTCTAAAATATCTCAAAGATAAAATTCAGTGGAGGCCACAGAAATGATATAATACACTACAGAGTAGTCAGTAATTTCTGTTAACAAGACTGAAACTCAACCTAGCTCTCTTGGGCTCACCTCATATTAAAAACCAGTAAAAAGGGGTACAGAAGTTATACTGCAGTACAATGTGGAAGGACAAGAAGTAAAAAACCAAACCAATTCTGAATATATGGATGTATTACTGCAGCCTTTAGTCTAAGCCCACTACTTTGTAGTTTCACATTATTGGTTAAATCATTACATGCCACTTTTGTAAAAAGCCCAGTGGGGCACCTTTATGGCTGCTGTGGAAGGGGTTTCTCACAGTCCCTTAGAACTGTGGCTAAAGCACCCAAATTTAACATGCCTACCACAAAGAGCAGAATGCAGCTGAGGCCTGTTTCCATCTCTTCTACAAGCTGAAGAGTTGATGAGCTGTCTGTGTTTTAAATGCCACTAAGGCTATCAGATCATACTCTTGGGGGAAAAAATGATTCCCAAAAGGAAGGGGGGAAATGAGCTTGCCTTGCAGTTCTTTGCCACCACCTACCACAAACTCAGCTTTCACAGTCTCTGCTGACTTTTGGATAGGATGCTCCCCTCCCTTTCCCATGGCAGCCTGAAAATATTGGTCTATATAGAACAAATAGGCCATTATATTGTGTGCTAAACAAACCCAGCACTGTTCTGGTAGACTTGATCATTGTACACTTCTGTGTCATTTGAAGAAGCTATGCCATAGGTTCTCACTTTCCTGGCCCCTCCATTTATGCATTGAGTCACTTGAAAGAAAATTACTGTGTGAAAGCCTAACGAAAGCAGCAAGACCTATTTCAATGCTCTCTTGATGTGCAGAGGTCTCTGTCAAGTTCTCACAGTCATTCCAGCATAAAGATAAAATGGTCTGATGTCTGCTTTTCTATTACATATTAAACCTCCACAACCAAAAATGCAATCAGAAGTAGAAGCAATGCTCTGCTAGGCACTGGTAGAAATACAGAAAAACAATATAGAAATGTTCTTCTGAGTCATTCAAGTAAAATCACCTTCTGCAAAGAATTGATATTTAGATGCCACTGTACAGCCTGGAAAAATGTTGATTGGCTGCTCAAAGGGAAATCCACGCTGACATCACTGGTTAATTACTTGCAGTGAATGAAAGGATCAAAGTCTAGAGGAAGCGAAAATAAGTTCACTTTGCACTTTAAAATCATAGATTTTACTCAACTATGATGAAATAGCCAACGTCAATCCTTCCACAAGTGAACAAGCAAGACAAGGGCACAAACTCCCTCTTGCAGACATTTATTCTCTGATATGAAATTAGTTTTCATTTTCCTTAGTATGTTCTGTTTGCTAAGAATTACTGGATCTATTGTATATCAGACTTGAATTTTAAGATCAAATGGCTTCCTCATGAATTTATCAGTATACTAATCTCACACACCAGTGGCATCTTCCTTTACCAACACTTCCATACCTTCTCTTCATCTCTGGAGTGGCAAATGACATATATTGTCCATAAAGACAGATATTTCTCATTACTCTGGATAGTTCATATAACGTTGCTGGTGGCTGGGCCACCACAAGCATTGGTCTGAACTTTCACGTTGAGAAAGTAAATGCACAAGTCAATTATTTCTATGTAGTTTTTGATTCAAACACTCAAGAAAAAGTTTCTTTATATCTTTGGACTCCTTGGAAGTGTCTGACCTTGGGAGAGCAGTTTTTAGTGTCACCCCATCACTATGAGGCTGATTGCTTCCAGCTCCTTCAGAAGAACTTTGACCAGCATTTGCCTCCTCACCCTCTGATTCATTAGGACTTCTTCAGTTACGTGTGTATCAGTAAACAAACACGCATACCACATACAGCCTTGAATTGCTGGGGAATAGCTACCAAAAATAACTGAGCAATTTTAGAGATGGTGTAGGTCATATTTATTGACTCATTGATGACCTGATGTAAAACATAACATCTCACAGGGTCACGGAACAGAAGAAAAAAGAAGTCCTAAGGAAGCTTAAAACTGTAGGTGAGAGGGACCTGGGACTCCTGGGGGACAGCAGGGTGACCATGACCCAGCAATGTGCCCTTGTGGCTAAGAAGGTCAGTGGCATCCTGGGGTGTATCAGAAGGGCTGTGGTTAGTAGGTCAAGAAAGGTCCTTCTCCCCCTCTGCTCTGCCCTGCTGAGATCCCACTTGGAATACTGGGTCCAGTTCTGGGCCCCTCAGTTCAAGAAGGACACAGAACTCCTGGAAAGAGCCCAGCACAGGGACACCAAGATGATGAAGGGAGTGGAACACCTTCCTCATGAGGAAAGGCTGAGGGAGCTGGGCCTCTTGAGCTTGGAGAAGAGGAGACTGAGGGGTGACCTTATTCATGGTTATAAACATGGAAAGGGTGAGAGTCAGAAGGATGGAGCCAGGCTCTTTTCAGTGATGGCCAGAGACAGGACAAGGGGCAGTGGGTGCAGCTGGAGCAGAGGAAGTTCCATGGGAATACAAGGAGGAACTTTTTCACTGTGAGGGTGATGGAGCCCTGGGACAGGCTGCCCAGAGAGGCTGTGACATCTCCTTCTGTGATTCTGTGAAAACATTGTAGGATTCTCTCCTTTAGGGTAATTAATCAATATAAAATCTACTTCCCAGAGTTATTGATGATAAACATAATAAGAATTTTTTTTCCAAAAGAAATAGAATGCAAGACACAGTCTCCTCCTGAAAGAAAAATTTTAGACATCCTGCAATGAGGGGCATTTGAAAGCTGTGTTAACAAAGAATGGCTGCTAATGACCTTAAATATTTTGTTTGCCCTAAATCATTTCGAATAAACCTTTTACTGTCACAAACAAGACATTCCCTGTGTTTGCTCAAGAAGTTGACAGAGCTGGTCAAGGACTCCTTATGAATCAAGAAAGCTCACTTGTGGAATCAGAGCAGGACACCGAAGCTGGTGCTCAGCACAAGCTAAGCAGGGAAGACCAGTTTTGATTGCAAGAGACAGATTATCAGGTAGTAACTAGGATGAAAGCCCCACAAAGATGATCAGCCAATTAATCCATAGGATCTTTAAACAGTATGATCTCAAACAAGCGTACGTATTTACATCAAACTCCTCTCACACAGGGAAGTGACAGAAATGAGAAGTTAAACTCCTGAATTTCCAGAAAAGAAGAGCTAGAGAGCATGATAAAAACCTTACGGGCAAGAAAACCCAAATCTGATCTCAAAACGAACATTAATAAAACCAGCATCACAAACAACTAGCATGTCAAAGCAAAAGATTTTATTATTGTACTATGCCACTGGAGAAAACAGATGACTTTGCAATACCTATGGGAACAGATAAGCATTAATGACAGCATGGGAAAGATGAAAGAGATTAACCAGCTATTCTGGCAATGTGTCCTTCCTGCCTTGACCTACAGTGCAATGCAATGCAACTTATTTTTTACATAAAATACTTAACATGTCTCATAAAATGCTTTATAGGGAGAGTCAGCCAAGGTAGAGGAAGACTTAACAGAGAAATGCAATCCCAACAGAAAGTTGTAAGTAGTCGCGATTAAAGTCTGTGCCATTTCCTTGTTCTCTTTTCTCTGTCCACGTCTCTTGTAAAAATCTGCAGATTTTGCTTCATGTTTTGCACCCTTCTATACCTGCTTTCGTTTTTCAACGTCACAAAGCCACTGTGAGATGCTAAGTATTTATTACCATAATTTACTTATTCCACAGAATTCACTCTTTCGGTTGCTGTGTAGTCGAGTTTACAGAAGAAAGAAAATCACCTCCTCTGCAACTTAAAACCTCCCCTTTTTTTTTTTTATTTTTTTTGTGATGACCCTGATAAATTAAATGTTTAAATATTATTAAAATGACACTTAGCAATTATTCTGCAAGCAGAACTCTTACAAACAATTATTCTCTGGTATCTCTCTCGTCAAATCAAGACGCAGCAAATAGACAAACGTGGTCATTCCTGAGAAGTCTTCTCTGGGCATTTCCTGTAAGCCATCCAGCACTGAAAGGCTTGAATAAATTTACATTTCAATTGTATAATGTCTGTAATGTTCATTCCTTTGAGGTGATGGCAGCAATTTGTTTCTTTTTTCTTGTGAATTCAAAATTAATAGAAAATCGTATCAGTCACTTTTTCATTTAGAAGAACAGTTTACTTTTACCAGATATAAAAAACAAAACACCCCAAAAATGAACATCACAAGCCCTAGGAATAAGTAGGATTTCTATATCTGCTGATTACTAACCTAATGCTGGGTGGGAAAAAGGGGAGAAATTGACGGAAAGAGGGAGAGATAAAAGGTTTCAAGTCCTTTATTTTTGCTGAGGGGATGCAGATTAATAACACGGTACAGGACAAGAGGTCTCACCTTCCCAAGTCACAGTAGTGAGACTGGAGGATGGGACCCAAGGGATGCAGACATCGCCATGAGGACTAGAAATCTGAAGCCAGGCTGGCAGTGGAGCCAAGCGGAACTACAGGAAGTTTTTGCCTTTATGAGAACTAAGCACGACTTAACCGTTGGGTTTAGAGCCAGCGGTTGCGTGTGAAACTAGAAGAGGAGATAACAAAGTTATTGGTTTGCACTGTGATGCTCAGCACACCCATAGTGCCAGGTCCACCCTGTTATTAGTGGCCCTATTAGTGATGTCAGTCAAGTTGTGCTTACAGACGCCGAGACTGAGTTGGGCCCACTTACACTTACCAGACGTGCCAAGCGACATCAGGTAAAATGGAAAAGGGAGGAGGAGTAAGCAATGACAGGGGTTGCAATGAGCTACCATAAAATAAATAGCTGAGCAAGGAGCAAAAGCCACAGATCAAGCAGTGCGTTGAAATGAATAAGAGGGTAATGGGCAAGGGCAGGGTACGCATCTATTCGTTTCTCATGGCCACTGGACCAGTTCATTGACCACAGATATATTTCTGAAGAACAAAGTATGGAGATCGCTTTGTGTGGATGGTTGATGGAAGCAGAAGCTATGGAAATTTTTCCCTGTGGCACAAAGACTTTCTATGGACCAAGCCTCACAGCATTTGAAAAATCAAACATGGAGAGGAGAAGTTTCTGTTGATATAGCAACACATACTGTCCTTTGGAATGTCACAGAAGAAAATCATACTGCTTGACTTACAGAGGAGTTGGAAGCGATGCTGTTCTTGCCAGCCTCTGAAATAAGGACATCCTGGCACTGGGGGATGCTTTGTCTCTTGGTAGAGATTAGATCACTGGTGATGAATATCCCCTGTAGCTCATCCCTAGCACTACTCCCAAGAACTCTGGAATTAAAAAGCAGGATTTGTAACTACTGAATGCTTCAACCAAACCTCTAAATTTCTGGCCATGAGATCCCACAGAAGGTCAGGTTGGTTATTATTCAAGACAATTTTTTTGCTTGAACTGTGAATCTTGCATCATGTTACTGTCAGCAGGCAGCCCTGCCTTGGCTTTCTCTGCCTACGAGCTTTCACCAGTTCCCTGCCCCATAAACCCTCAGCCAGGCAGCTTTCCTCCCCTAGTTGACATTCAGCAGATAGGCAAGCTTCAAGCAGATGGTGGGATGTGTTGTCAGTCTGAAGGGTGCTGTGAGAGACTCCTGTAATATGTTTATGTCCACTTTGATTAGGACTTAAATAAGTCTTAATACTATGTTAAACCAAGGAACGGTGCCATATCAAGCACATCGAAGTAAGAGGATCTCTCGTTCTGTTTTACATTGCTCTGAGAAAGTCCATGAACTTATTTTTCTGATTATACCATCTTGTCAAGAACTTCTTGAAGCAAACTTGTCTATAGCTAAGTGAAATTTTTGATTCATTATAATAAGGAATTCGATTCTGCTTACAATTGAAGGGAGAGCACAAATCCTGCTTGTATACTATTAAGTCTTTATTTTTCATTTGAGGCTTGGTATATCATCTAAGACAATAGAAGTAACCTTTAATATCTACCCTCTCAAAGCTGTCACTGTAGTTCTAGGCTAAGTGAATTTCATGCACCTCAAAATTATAGTAGAATTCTTATGAAAAATACTCATTACATTCACATGAATGCCAGTGTGGTTAATAATGATTAAATTTTTGCAGTGAAGAATAAAGAGCTATTTGTGATTTACCATTAAGGATGGAATGCTGTCATCGGGAGCTCACACAAATGTGACTAAAGGAGAGAAAGAGAGGAATTGTCATGTGTAGTTGACATTAGGAGCTGTGATAAGCACATGAGGATGTTGTTACATCATCGGAAATTAAATCACTGCTCTTTTATCAGTTTTCTTGAAGTGTCTTACCTTATTTCAACAAGGAAATTAAAAAAAATACAGTGAAATGGTCATATCTGCTTGTCCATAATTCACTTCTATACTAGTCTTTATTTTTCCCAGGGGAGCATCATTTAGTTCGTGTTGTAGCAAGTCAGCTACACTCATGCTCAGAACAGATGAGTAGAAAATCATTTCCCTATCCTGTATTAGACGTTATCAGATGGATTCCTAGCTCATACCTCTTAAGCCCAAATGCAGTTAGGAGTTTATTTCCCATGAAGTGGAAAGATTTCCTCTTCCACTTCAACATGATGGGAAGTCCATTTCATAAACGGTCCCCACCCCTTCCCCAGTTAGCTGTAGATCTCAGCACCATTTCCTTATTTCATGGAATAGACATGCCTTGAAAAGTCCTACCCATGCTTTGCAATCCAGTTAATAATCTTCTGTGAACGTTTTCTGAGACTTAAAAAAAAGAATCAGTATTTCTAATAGCATTTTCTCTGAAAACTGGGCTCCTACATGATGTGCCTAAGTAGGGACACAAAGGATGAGATACCTAAAATCAAAAATTAGGCTTAAATATCTGCATCATGGCATTTTAAAGTTTTAAACTTCTGTATCTCAGGCCATAATACATTCCTGAAGAATTGAAATTTGTTTAATTTCAGCTTTCTCCTTCCTCTCAGGATGTAAATTAACTTTGCTTGCTGTTCATCTAGGAGTGGACGTGTCATATTTGTTGGAAGCAAAGAACAAGCCTTCAATAAAAAATCATTTACTTTTTTGAGCCATCCTGGCAAGAAGTGAAGTGTTAATTCTGAAAGCCCCTCCTAGTCCCTCTCCCAGGAGAGAAGATGTGCAGACGAGTACAGAGAAAGAGAAGTGCTGGTGGCACACCGTCCCTCTGAAAGCTTTTATGAGGTGTCTGGCATGGGTCAGAGAGGAATGGATGGGATGGCAGAGAAACATTATATAGTTTTGCAATGTGCTGGATCATAATAACATGCCTCAGTGTTAGGAAGTCTTTCCCTGCAAAGAGAAGGGCCTTTTGCACCTAAGTAGTTTAGTTTGGATGCAGCATCCCTGGGAACAGCTCACTCTCCAAGCAGCTGCAGGATTTGCAAAAACAGGCATTCTCAAGCCCACACATGGTTCTCCAGCTCCATCTCTTCATATGTCACAGCCCTGCCCAGCTCTGGTGTGGTTGTCAAGCCCTGACACACTCAGTACGTCTCTCAGGGATCAAGTGTTGTCTTCAATCTGTTGGCAGACTTGCAGGTTGTCACATTAGATTGGAAATGCACTTTTTGGTAGGCACAACTGAAACCTACCATGGTCAAGGGGAGCTGCTCTGGTTCTGTGGCTACTTCCCACTGCTCAATGAAGCTATTCATCCCCACCGTGATAGACAGACACATGACTACACCTGCCAGCCTTACAACTTCAGTGCCTCCAGAAGTCTGGGGAAACACGTGTTTAATTCCTCAGCTGTGGAAGGGAAAGAAATTCACTACAGTTCCATAAACTCATAAATTTCTCTTTAGCTCTTATTTGTGGGGCAAATGAGATGACATGAAACATAGACCTCTGGACCTAGTTTGGTTTGGAAATTGAGTTTCATTAGAAAAGGAATCAACAGACCCCACAGTTTGAGCAGGGGTTAACCTAAAGACCACATGCTCCTCGTGCAGCAGGCCATAACTACCCAGCAATGAAACGTATTTGCCCAAAATCCCAGCCTTGTCAGGTCATGGCCAGGTACATCCCTGTGGAACAAGATGTCTCCTCCTGCTAGTCATCCTTTTGGGATGTAGGTGGCTTGCAATCCACAGCAGTGAGCTCTTCTAAAATAGGATGGCAGCTCCTTCTTAACTAAGCCCCAATGGCTGGAGACAAAGGAAGAGAAAAGATTTGCCACTCTGATCTCTCTCCATCTGAAAAGGACTTTGCAGTAAAACAAATGCAGAAGCCAGACCAGGAACCAAAGACATGCTTTTACTTCAGGGCTGCATGTTTTCCTAATCCTATCTGCTCACCTTCCTTGTATTGAGCAGAGCAGGGTAGCTTTCTGGGTGGGACAGGATGTGTCCAAGAATTATAAACTGTTGCTAGTTGTTTAATTAGTCGGGTCATCTAGCAGCAATGGTTGGGGGAACTGAGTCACAGCCCAACTTCCACACTGGGTTGCAGAGCACTGATTATTATACTGTAAACAAGAACTGAGAGACACCTTTGTGATGAATGCCAGAGTATTAAACGCATTCCTCTGCTTACAGTCCAGAGTTCTTTCAATGATTGTTTTCTGAAAAAAACCAAAAAAGCCCAAAAAGCTGACTGCAATGTCTACTAAAGATAAGAACGCTGCATAGTTTTGAGATTTTATGACTTCTGAGTTGTTTTATTGGAAAATAAACCTTTCCTTCAGCTACTAATGAGAATGATGTATTTATATTAAATAGAGTTTAAGTGATAGCGGAGAAAAACTGTGTCTTAAGTCGAGACTACAACTCCTAATTGGCCTTCTCAAACTGTATGAGACCATTTGCATGCTGAAGAAAGTCACTGCAGTACCTAGCCATCTGTATACCCCTCCATCTCTGTTTTGTTTGTGTGAATTATAGTGGAGATTTGCCGGAATCTGTGGTCTGCAGAATATCTTTGCTTAAAATATAATTGCCATGTATCAGCAGGAGTTCTCCTGTGAAGAGGCCTGAACAGCCGGTACAGATAAATATTCTGGATGACACTTTCTTTTCCACCTGACAAATGGTTGTCCTGCTTCAGTGCATGAAATGGGACAGAGCAAGGCAGAGCAGGAGGTCTTTTGTGAGGCAGAAGTAATTAGCTAGCCAATGTAGTTCTCTGTGATATAGATATTTTAAAACACAAGTGTTAAACCTTTTATAACTTACCCTTTTGGTGATGAGATATAGTTAAAATAAGTTTTATATTGACAATGTTGCAATGTTTTATAAGACTGCTGGGAAAACAAACAGAAAGATGGAAGAAGAGGAGGTTTGATACTGGGAACTTAATTCAGCAGTGACTTTATTTCTTACTTCATGTGGCCTCACAGGACTTGTTTAATCCATAGCAGCATCCCATTTGATCATCATATTCCATCCTTTTTAATACAGGAATAATTATAGGTAGCTCCTCAAAAGTTGTCTGAAAAAGGTGTCCAGAGAAGGGCTACAAAGCTAGTGAAGGGTTTGGAAGAACAATTTTATGAGGAGCAACTGAGGGAGCTGGGATCATTTATTCTGGAGAAAAGGAGACTGAGGGGAGACCTCATTGCTCTCTACAACTACCTAAAAAGTGGTTGTAGAGAGGTGGGAGTCGGTCTCTTCTCCATGGTAACCAGTGACAGGACAAGGGGAAATGGTCTGAAGTTGTGTTAGGTTGGCTATTAGGAAAAATTTCTTTGCGGAAAGGGTTATTAGATACTTGAACAGGCTGCCCAGGCAGGTGGTTGTGTTGCCATCCCTGGAGGAGTTTAAAAGAAGAGTAGATGTTGTACTTGGTGACAAGTCTAGCACTGGACTTAGTAGGGCTGGATAGATGGTTGAACTCAGTGACCTTGAAGGTCTTTTCCAACTGAAACCATTCTATGATTCCATGAAGAAGTTTGTTGAACAAGTCAGCCTTGAGTTGTGCTGAGCATTCTGTGTGCATTAAGTTTAAACTGATGTTTGCTGAACCAGAACTATATAGATCTCCATCCATGCTTAAATGGTAGTCATATGAAAAAGAGGCACATGTGCTAATATGTGACTGCAAGAGATTAATATGTTCCCATATGGCAGGTATTTTTGCATTTACATGTATATCTGCATGCATATATATGTATACTTAGGCATAAATAGTAAAAGAACATGATTTCTCCTTTACCTTCCAAATTCTGGTGTATTAATTTTTGTGGTGGGCTTCCTGGAAGTGAATGGTTCTAGTACAGAGCTTTGGATAACCTTGTTTTTAGCAAGCTTCCTCGTTTTCACAGAGGTCTGTTTAAAGTATCTCATTGTGCTAAGAAATTGCGTCAAGGGTGGAAAGTCAAATCAGTTCTTCTTTCTTACTTGCTAGTCACATGCTACTTTACTGTAGTAACAAGGTTAGGGCACTGGCAGCAAATAGAAGAGCAGAATGTTCTCTATTTTAGGAAAAATAAAGATTCTTTCAGATTTGCTATACTGTCAGAACTTGCACACCAACATTTTTGCCATGACATCTGATCCTGGAGTATAAATTCCTGTATTTGTCAGCACTGCTGTGCAAAAGACATATTCAGCTTGAACACTCAAATGAACTGGAGGATGCCAAAGTGTAGATTGATTTAGAGTCCCAAGACACCCTTCATATGATGCATAACTCCTACAAACCAAGAAGGCTGTAGGTCTTTGAAGCCCCATAGTAAATCACATACAAGATGATGAACACACTAAGGACATTAGATCTTCACTTTTTAGATACCCTTGAGCACTTGATAGCAAAGTGTGCCACTACTCTAAGGAAAAAAACTAGTGGTCAAGGTGTTATTTACAAAGGGAGGAACTTCAAAATTTCACTCACTGATCTGAAGTGAAAAATCAGGAATTCGTGCCCAAGGAACACTTCAGGCATATCTAAACAAATTTACAACAAAATTCTACTTGGTTTTGCCTTGAGTTTTGTGACCTTTATAATTTTGCCAGGGATTGCTAATATTTGGCCATCCTAATAATTAAGGGTGCTAAATATTTCCTCCAGTTGAACATTATCTCTTTTACAATAATGTTCTTAGAGAGCTAAAACAGAGATCTGGGGTGGAATGCTTAAGCACATCTGTTTAATGCTATTTTAAATACCCAGCAAGATGCTTTATAGAATAGGTCACCTTTAGGTTTTTTCTCCCATCTGCCAGCTCTGCATCGACACTTCAGATACAGAGGGTGTAGAAAAAAACCCAATAGATGACTATGTTAGACTTGTTAGACTCCTGAATAATCCTCTGGGTCACCTGAAAATTTGTTTCTAGAACTATTTGAAATTTTATTTCTGAAATTGAACTTAAATTGACTGAAAAATTGAACTGAAAATTGAACTGAAATTTTATTTTGTTTTTAAAACACCTATGCACGTATTTCCCAGAAAGAAATGTGGCAGAAATAGCCAACTGACTAATAGTAAAATTGGAAGGTTCTGCCACTGAAAAAATTAGTGCATGGCAACCCTGACCCATGCCAATCCCACTTCTCTAATGCAGATAGATGTTGATGTAATTTGGATGAAAATCACCACACCTTTGCATTTCAGATGAACTCTTAAATAGAATAGTATTGTGGGAGCAAAAATCTGGCTAAAACAAGTGCTTGGGTACACAAGTAATCCCACTACAGAGAAATAGGACTGTTTGTGTGCTCCAAGATAAGCATATTTTTAAATGCTGCATTAAGCTGAAGCCAAAGAAAACAGTCTATAGAACAGAGACAAAAAAGACATGTCAGTGGAAATGTAGAGTAAGAGGAGAAACCAGTGTGAGAAGGTGAAAGCAAGAAATTTCTAGAAGGTGAAAGCAAGAAATTTCTATCAGTCAGCGGGGGTGAATGTAGAGGAAAGAACCTGAAACTTTCCTGGGAAAGAACAAGGTCTTTTTAGTTAATTGTCAGCATTTACTGATGTGTACGTGAATGTAGAGATGGAGAAAGTGTTAAGCAAAAAGAAGGTAGGCTTTGGTGAAGATGAGTTTTGCACTAAGGTTTTCTTTGAGGAATTTAATCATATGGGTTACAGTCAGCCCACCAAGGAGCTGCAATACTGTAGGATCCAAGATATCTCAAATTGAGAGACTGAGATGATGCCCTGCCAAGAAAAGGGGGAAAAAATTAAAAAAAAAAAAGACAAAACATAAGTAATGAGGTGAATTAAAAATTTTATAGTAAATACACTTGTGAATTGCAAGCTGTTATGTTCACGAAAAGTAAATGGTATGGATTTGTCAAGTAACATTTTACAGCAGACACTTCCTTCAGCTTATAGTTACAGCTACTAATGTAGTTTGTTCTGGCTCTTACAGAAGAACCTGCTTCCTTCTCCGAGCTTGACAGAAAGCTAAAGCCCCGCTGTCTTGGTCCTTGTTTTCAAAGTTCAGGAGCTAAATTGTGCACAGGCGGACTGTACTCACATGTGCTTTAGTAGTGAAGCTGTGTTCAGAAGTTCCTGCCTCCTTTTCCAGCTGACTTCCCCTCCACCCCTGCTGTTACCCACCTATCAATTGTTCATTCCACAGGAACTCCTTGTAAGGGTGTTTTCTAAACTAGACCCATGAAATGATGCCTTTAGCATTCATAAACTAGCTAGAGGATGGGTAGCAAAGAGAGAACTGGAATACTGTACAGAGAAAAAAAATCCCTCAGATTAAAATGCACCATATAGTCATGGTGTATCGTTCAACCAGCTGGGCTAAATGTCAAAGTGACTGACACTTAACTCATGCAAAACTCCTACAGATTGGAATAAGAGCGATGCATAAATAGTGACTTCAGGATCAAGTCTGTTCCCGGTAGCTACGGAACACTTTTCCCCGCAGTCCTGGAAGACACTTGTCAGCATCCAAGAATCTGCCCCAAATCCTAGCTGTGTTCTGTAAAATTTGTGTTTTATCCCATTACTGAACAAAATCTTCACCTTGTTTTTCTGTAAAAATATATCTATGTTTTTAATGGTTTTAAGGATAATCTAACCAATAGAGAGCAACAAATACAGACCCTTTGTGGTTTTTTTATAACACAGAAAGAAATATATACCCATGGTATGGTCAGAAAGAGACAGAAATGGGGCCAGAGTTTGATTACATTATCAAAAGCCATTTAATGTCCCTAAACCTGCTTCTCTTCTCCCCCAAAAATGGGGTAAATAACAGAGGAAGTCTGTGCAGTCTATTACTGTGCCCTTACTACTCTCGTCACAATTCATTCAGAATCAATGTCTTCTTAACTGACAAAAAGCCTCTGCCATCAAAGTAAATTAATAATTACACACATTAAGCATGTTAAAGATGATGAAATGTCTGGGTGTTACAGCTGTGCAGTCCACATGAAGGCCATACATTGCTGTTTGTCTCCAGTAACTCCCCTTAACCCTAAAGGAACACATGTATTTGAGACCTTTCCATGCTGTTCCTAGGAGGACCTTCATACAATATTTTTCATTTATGCAGAAGTAGAAGAGACTTTTGCTTAACTTTTGACCTTTTCAGAGTTTCCTTTCTAATTTTTAGAAACAGAAACATCAATAAAATTAATAAACATTATTATTCTCTTTAAAGCTAGAGCATCTTCTTGTATTTCAGGGATAAACACCAACATTTTCCAATGTTCTGAATCTGATCCCATCACCTGCAATATGAATTGCTGCATTGTGCCATGGAAAGTGAGTAAATATGAAGATGGAAAAGGGAAATTTTTACTTTCCACTCTCATGCCTGCTCAGTGTGACATGTACCTCTACCACATTATTGAGATGAAATCTGTATCTACCCCAGAATAAACTGAAGTGCTACATGCGATTTAGAACGGAAGGCAATAGTTTTAGTAAAAACCCTTTCTCCTTAGCTTCTGTGACTGATAGAGAGAGGCAGGTTTCTATTGAAAACTGAGGAGTTACACAGTTTTAGTATCTTGCCAGTGTGACAGCATATTCATCACCGCTAGCTTCAGTGGAGCGCAGCGCCTCACCGGAGAAAAGCATGGGGCTGTGTTTAACAGGTAGCTATAATTCTCTGGTCCGTTGGTTCAACAAATGAAGGCATGTTCATTGGTAGAAAAATAATCTAGTTTTGTCAGAAATATCTATAGTCTGTCTTCTGCAAAACCTGCACCATTATCACATAACCCAGAGCTTTTCTCCTTTAACAGATTCATCTTTTTCTCTAAGTTTTTTTGGATAACACTTCCCTGCATATGTAGTGTCAGCCAACTGTACGTTTTTTTAGCATCTTGAAGTATAAGCAAATGCTTCAGTTTTCATAGGAACCTGGATTCTTAGTTTCCTCATGAGGGGTGCAGCCTGGGAAGGATGTTCTGCTGTTTTTCCTAATCATCCCTTACCGTAGGTGCTCTTTGCAAGCAATTTGACAGCAGCTCCCGCTTCACATCTGGATGTTTCAGGAGCAGCAACCTGTCAGCTCTCTCCGCCTTCAGCAGAATAAAAAGTTGTAGCCAGTTTTCAGGACCCTGCAGAGTTTCATGCTGATGGCCCAAAAGGAATCAATCAGGTTTCACCCCAATTTACACTCCAAAGTAATTTCACCTCTGAAGCCCCTTGAAGGTCCCAGCCAACTTGCTGCAGTCTCAGTCTCCCAAGCCCCATAAGAGTGTTGGCAGGCAGGATGCAGCCACTGAGTGCTGATCCTTCATCTTTCTCATCCACCACATTTTCACCAAAGTTTTCAAGCCTTTTACTAGCCTGACAGCATCTGGTGAGCTTCAAGGGTTCTTCTGTTGTTGCCGGTTCTCAGGGTGCCCATCCTTGTTGTGCTAACTTTGGGGTACTCTGAGGGTTTTTTGTGTCTGTGTTGCCCTTTTTCATGTGACAGGCGTGATTTCTAGAGAAGGCTGGGGACACCAAAAGATTGCTGTCTGCCTATCCATCAAATAATTTTGGGAGGGACCACAGCTGGCTGCGTATCCTCTCCATGAAGCAGAGCCAGCCCTGGAAATAGGCTGTGTTCTGGCTGCAGCACCCTGATATATAAGAACCTTTGTTTCTTGTGAGGATGTTTTATGACTAACTCAAAATGAGAGAGACAGCAAATTAACATTTTAAAATCTATACTGAAACCAAGAGAAAATATTTCTTTCTGTATTAGCATCTGTTTGCTTAAAAAGGAAGAAATAGAACTTGATGTAAAGAAGAAAATATTTTGTTTTAATTTGAATAAACATTTTCTCTCAAGTATCTTTCTTTAAGAAAATAATCATGGTTGTAATCAACACATGGGGCCCTCAATTCAATTTTCAGCATTAGCTGAACATTTGTGGAGAAATATTTGATCTCCAGTCTGCAGCAGAGCAGCCCTTTAGAAGTGTGCAAGACTTGCTCTGCCAGTCCCTGTAGTAGTGACATTATTCGTTGCATTAATTGTGAGGAAGAAAGAAATGGCCTTGTGGTCGAGATGCAGAAGCCAAACCTCAGTCCTATTCTTGGCCCCACCGCAGATTTCCTGCACAGACTGGGGAGAGTGACATAACCTCTCTGCACCTCCATTTCTTCCTCTCTAAAATCTGTCTAGGTTTTTATAGACAACTTTATCACTGCGGTTGGGAAGGAAGGACCTGTTAAAGGCAAGGTAAAGACATGCCCAGCTGCTTCAGGTTTGAAGTCCCCCTTTTATTTTGGCATAGGCACCTGGAGGCATAGAAACTGTTCTTCAGACCTCCCAGCAAGCTGAAGCTGAAGGCTCAACCAGCAACCCGGCTTCTTGTTTTGTGGCGGATATGCACTTCCACCCAGCCGATGACAGAAGCCTTGGTGTCAGGAAGATAAGGACAGTCAACTGCGTGCAAGTATTTCGCAACTGATTCTTCTCTCAAACGGAGAGGCTTGAAAAAGTCACTGAGGGGCAAATCTGACCAATTAAATCAATGTATAGGTTATGATGAAAATATTTTTTATATTTAAAATGCACTATTTTAAAGTGAAAACAGCCTCACATCTTCTCAATATGTTCTTGAACAGCCCAAAACCTGAGACTGTGGTATATGCAGAAATATAAAGTCTGAAATTTTAACTTGCATATCACATGTTGAACCAAAAACTATAAATTTCCCCTTCCTATCCTTCTGGATTTAAATAAAATAACATGTGTAGAAGAAAAAACAACCCTAAAATATTAAAGCAAAACCGTATTTTAAAAAAAAATCTCATTTCAAATAAGTGTACAGTACAGAAAAATCACCGGAGTAGCCTGTTCTAATCTTTTTTGAATTATCAATTTGATTTTCAATTTGAAAGGATCATGATATTGCACATAATCATTAAGTAAATATCCAGAGTTTGTGATACTATAGCTGAATCAAACTCCAAGTGTTGTTTGTTGATGGCTATCGTTACTTCCCAGATACTCAGCTATCCTGAAATGACCTGGAAAAGCAGCATCACAAAAATACATTGTGGATTTTATGAGGTCAGTTTCAATTATTTTCAGCCCGTTACTTCTAACACACTTTCCTCTGAGCGCTATATCTATTATTTGAAAATGTTACTTCATGTTTACTGTAATATTCTCCAGATTTTTAATAAAATTCCTTTGAAAATGCCTATTTATCAGTAGCAGGCGTAAGCCTGACTTTTGCCTTGGGAAACAGCGATCTTCCCGGAAGAATTACTTTAGGTTGCTAGAAAGATTAAAAACATAATTTAGTCTTCTACAAACATGAAGTATGACTTTAAACACCTACCCTGCTAGATATATGATTTGTTCTTTGTTCAAAATTAAAACAAAGAATGAAAATACTTAGCTAAAAGGTGTACTTTTCATCTTCTACTTGATCTTTATAGCAAAAATTCACTTATCTTGGCTTTCTATATAAGGTATTTTACATCATCTAGAATTATGACCGGGTGTGTATAAAGGTTGTGTCAGCATTTCCATTATAAAACCATATTTTAGGGGGTTTATAACTCAGCCATAAAAAGTCACTCCACACTGAAACTTGGCATACGAAATCCCAACTTGGAACATTTTTTTATCACCATCATTTTATTAAAAAAGAAACAAAACAAACCAACAACTGAACTAAAGTTTGGCTGTTTTTCAGTTTTCTGAATGACACATAAAAATGAGAAGGATTTTGGGTGGGGGTGAGGGGCAGTGACTGCCTAGTGAAGATGTTTGCCAGCACTGAAAGAATAGGGAATGGTTGAACCTGAGCCCAAGACTCAGTCCTATGTGCTCAGGAGGGACCAACCACCCCCACGCCAGGCTGGCAAGGATTCCAGGTGATCAACCTACACAAAGCAGTGAGGTGGTACCCCTGCCCCAGACCCAAATCTGCACACGTGAGTAGGAAGGTAGGGAGAAGTCACCTTCAGAGATCACAGAATCACAGCATAACAGAATTGTAGGGGTTGGGAGAGACCATTGAGTCCAACCCCCCTGCCAAACCAGGTTCCCTAGGACATGTAGTACAGGTATGCATCCAGACAGGTCTTGAATATCTCCAGAGAAGGAGACTCCACACCCCCTGGGCAGCCTGTCCCAGGGCTCTGTCACCTTCACTGTGTAAAAGTTCTTCCACATGTTGGTGCGGAACTTCCTGTGCTCAAACTTGCAGCCATTGCCCCTTGTCCTGTCTCCACAGACCATTGAAAAGAGGCTGACAGATACCACTTTGCCTGGCAGAAAGACCAGTCATCTTGGGCAGTGGCCGAATCACAGGCACCATTTTTGCACAGAAGCCAAAGAGGGCAGATACCCAGTGTCTGTGAAACTCTTAGACACCCTTTGTTGCTACTTTTTGGAGATACTTGTGAAGTATCTCATGACAGGAGCAGCCATTTTTAATTTATGCCTTAAGCAGCACACATGTTCATGTTGAAGGTGTGGCCTTCTACACTCCAACATATGTATATAACAACAGCGCTATATTCAAATTCAGCACCACCCAGGAAGTTGAGAAACATCCTCAAATGCAACATTTGGAAGTTACATAAAATGAGGGAGATAGATAAAAGGTCAGTGGAAGGAGGACCGAACAAAGGATAAAATACTTGAAATCAGGAGGCATGTTTAATGACACCAGATGAGACACTCACTTTATGCCTGCTGTCAAAGTCTACTGCCAGCAAGAAGGCTCACAAGAGAGCTCAGGAAGCAGAGGAAAGGTGGCTACAGGTAAAACGATACCCTTCAGAAATGACAAATCACGTCCAAAAAAAAGGAGAATCACATAAATCCTGACAAGTTAAATGTTAAACCTCAGGAAGGTATGCCAATTTATTGAGGAGCAACTTATTAAAGGAACTCATTAAAGGAATAAAAGTTAATAATAAAACCTTTTTCAAATGTTTCAGGAGCAGGAAGTCCATCAGAAAGTCAGTGGGGTGAATCCCAGGTCTGAGACAAGTTCTTGGAAACAATAAAACTCTCAGAAATATTACATTAGTTATTTGTAGTTTCCATCTACAGTCAGGCAGGCCCCAAAACCAAAGCTGATCTCTGGGAGAAATGAATTGAAGAATCTATCTCAAACTGGGTCTGTAGAAGGTTTTTTAAAAATCTTGGAATAGAGAAAAGTGCTCTATTAAGGAAAATTGTAGCCATGCAAAAAAGCTAAAGGGACCAGTTCAACCAAATTGCAGCAAGCCACAGTGTGGAAATTACCATTTTACCCAGCCTCTGTGTGCACCAGCATCCCTACAAGCTCAGAGATTGTTTACCTTCACTGTGAGCCAGTGTGAAGGTTCTTATGGTTTACAGTCTTAAGAGTAATTTTTTTTTCTTAAAATTATATGCTTATACCAAATGTCTTGTTCCTTTTAGGGAAGCTCAGCTCCTGGTGACCTAGATACTCCAGCTACACAAGGTTAGAGATACTACTAGGAAAACTGGGTCTTCTGTCATCTCCTTGCTAGAGTTTCCACCTAGCATCTGCTGGAGTGATAGTTTTCATCAGGAAGTGGCAAAAGAGGCCAGTATCCCAGAGATTGGTCTTACAGATGGCTGCTCCCCTGGTACCCCTGACCCTTGTGGCCCAGGGAGCGCAGCCACCTCACTGAAACCTTGCCAAGAGGAGAAAGTTTATAAATGTTACCTAAAAAATCCACCACTGAGCAAAGAGATCCCTTTCACAACAGTCTTTCTGGCTCAGAAGAGACCACCCGTGTTAAAAGGAGTAATTCTAATAATCAACATCCTTAATCCTTTTGCAGCAAATTCACCTCTGAAGCTGGCTGGGAATGTAAGCCTCAAGACTGGGTTGTCACTCTGAGATCACCCAGAACTGCAGGGCTGTCTCAACCACTGCAGGTGGTTGTGAAGAAGATTCCACGAGGAGCAGGGAGAAGTGTGAAGGCAACAGCACTGACCATCCCCAGCCACTCCACCAGCCCTCAGTCCCAGCAGCGAGCTCACCAGCCCTGCTATCACATCTTTCTCCCATTAGGTTCTCACCTTGGGAAGGTCATTAGTCTCAGAAGGAAGCTGAACTAGTACTGATGATCACTAGGTGACTAGTTATCAAAGCTTATTTTTCTTTAAATAACACCCCACAAGAAGCCAGCTATCTCTCATCTTGTCGTTTTAGCTTTCTTCAGTGGTAGGCATTCAATTTCCATTCCTGTAAGCGACTGAAAGGTGGGAGTGTCCTTCACCACAGCATTGCAGCACAGTGTCACCTACACAGACAGCATCCTATACATTAATTGCAGTTATTGTCACTACGAACTTTGGGATAACCTTTGTATGCTGTGGTGGTTTCTTAGTTACACATCAACTAAAGCTTACTTCTATAGAGGGAACACACAGGGATGTCATGTGTGGAAGCATGTCCCAGGGCAAAGACAGCCTTCACGCCTTTCTTTATTTGTTTTTTCCTCTTCCCTTTCCCTATCTTTCCTTTGTGAAAGATCTTGTATACTTACGGGTACAGAGAACAGCCCATATGACTTCTTCATGGAAAAAAAAAGGTTGGGTTTTTTTCTTCCCTACATCAAACCGGTGGACAATGTGCAAGACAACATAATGATTGGCTCTTCTTCCTGAGTGACATTGTTCACAGCCATAACAAGAGTATGCTGACAACCCTTTGTATACAACATAGCCACATTTTCTCCCTGTAGGGATGGGGACAGGAATAGGGATCACAAGCTCTCAGAGCCATATGAGCAAGTCCTGTCAGGAATATTCACTGGTGTTAATTCACATGCCTCATCCAGCATTTCCCAAGAGACAGCATACTTTTTAATTAAGGTTTTGTAACTTCCAGTACAGATGTCTTTGATATTTATGATGTAGAATTCCTTCACACAATGACTTTCCCAGAGCTTTCCAACTGTTTACCCAACTTGTTAGGTCTTTAGGTCCCAAGGCATTTAGGTCTCTGGACCCGATCAATAGGATCCAAGTGCAGAACATTCACGTTAGGCAAAAACAAGGAGTTAAAGAGAGAGAGAAGTCTGAAATACTGCAAATCTCTGAAAGCCTAAGTGATGCATTTGACGTGCTCACGATGCTGTGTATCACGCTGCTGGTTTACTGCTGGCTGTGTCTTTTCTCCCCCTTCACAATCATGTTATGACGACACAATCAGACAGTGTTTTAGCAAATACTGACACTGCACAGCTATTACTGGGGTCATCTCCAGCCTCTGCTTATTCCATTGCTGACGCTGCTTCCTTAGTGGTAAAAGAATGCACAGTGAATTAATGCTCAGGTGTATTGAGAGACCTCTCTCGCACAGGTAAGGTAGGGTTACCTTGCCTGAAAGGGGGTACTGCCCTAAGGAAACTATAGGCCTCCTTTCCCCTGTACACCCAGAGTACTCAGTGATGGCAAACAACATTGCGTTGGGGTTTTGAGGGGTTTTAGTGCTCCTCAAGCACACATACAGAAAATCACTGCCGTCCTCAGCTATGCAGAGACCCTGTTACCATTACTGGTCAGCTCGTAGTCATTAGAGCCTAAGGCCACTTTGTAGAGTTGTGCTGTGACTTCCGGGCTTGCCCTTAAACTCAGCCTAGGCTACATGGTCTGTTGTAGCACTTGAGTTTCTCACAGGTTTTGAGGAAAGCTTCCTACCTCTTTCCCTACAGCCTGTTGGATGTAGATGGCACAGCTTTTGCATGGGGGACTTAACAGACTCAAGTCCTTCCCTGAAGTGATCCTGGAAGCAACGTGCACATAGATGATGAACCTTAAGTGATGACAGAAGAATTTGTGGTTGCCCTGGAAACTGAGACCAGAGTCCACACTCCATGTTAGAGATGGAGTGGTGTTGGACAGGTGAAGGCTAGACACCTGTCACAAGCCAGGCATTGTCTGTGGATGACCTGCAGCAATTAAAACTAGAGAAGTATGGAGAGAAAAATAATTGTAATAGCAACATTGTTGCTTAACAGTTAATAAGGCAAAGAGAGGATGACTGCACTCTAAATAGGAGTCAAAGGCAGCCTGTAAGCAGATGGAAGAATGTTTCCCACCTTCACGCAATGAAAAGCCCAGGGGTCTTGGCCTACAGCAGGAGCTCCTGGACACCAGGGCCCTGCACCTGAGAAGGCAAATCTCTTCAAAGGCTCCTATATTTTGGAAATATATTAAAACTAGTCCCTATTCTCCCTTTTCAAGTTTCTCTTGGTTTATATTACTCGAATTGTAGTTCTCCTTTTAGCATAGGGAATGAAAACATTCCATTTTCTCATGACATTAAATATTGAAATGTGCAGAGGGAGTCCCCTTGGTTTGAAGAAGGAAAGAATTGCAAACACTGTAAATTCTATTGATTTCTGCTAATACTGGATTTGTTTTCATGGACAGAACCCTGTACTACAGTACCATTTTGAGCATAACATCAGAAGAAAGTCAGTCTGCATTTGCTTTTTTCCCCCCATTTGTTGCTTTCTGTACTTTGGCAGGGAATGATCTGCACAGCTTCCAGATCATAAAGCAGAAGTAGCACTTCAACAAAAGAACAAAAGTTGGACTGCTTATAGTGTTAAGTAGTTTTATGTCATAGATTATATTTGGAGGAAAATATGAAATAAGAATTACTCTGAATAGCTCTTCACTTTATTTTTTTTCCACTCTGTCACAAAAGCTACTCCTTAACTTCTCATCTGCCTGCTCTGTTTCCCTAAGGCTGTTAGTGATGTAAGGTGGACACTGCTTGTATGAGTAAAACTAATTTTTGCAGGAGCAGTTTTCTTACTACCCACCCTGAACAATACAAGCAGTAGAAAAACAGCTGTTCTGCAGCAAATCCAGCAGTGGTGGGGATTTTGTAGACAGAGGGACAATAGTCAACCACTCCTGGCACAGGCCGTGCCAGAAAATATTGGTACTATAGACCTGGCCATGTTGTTCTTTGTCAGTAATTTCTTTCAATCACAACAGTGTTAAGCAGAAAAGCCTTACAAAGCAAGGTGAAAAATAGCCAAAGATCTTAATTTTAATTACAGAAAGGAAGGAAGAGCTTTAATTCCACCCTAGTTTGTGTTAGAAACGCAGCATATTAAAGGCCAAAAAGCAAGGACATTGTTGTGATTGTTAAATCACAGCTCCTAACGTGTGAGAAAGGAGGATTTCCACAGAAGAGAGCAGTGCCCCAAGTGCCGACCATCTCCTTTACTCTGGGGTACTCAGCTATGGAAATCCAAGTCAGATAGGAATACCCATGTCAGACAGGAACATGGGCAGCAAGTAATTGATGAATCTGTATCACAGTTTCCACTGTACACCAACTGATTAAACAGATTGATCCTCACATTGAAGGAACAGATAGTCTTCTGTTTCTTTGTGATAAACACCTTTCTCCATTGTGCTATCCAAGACGTTTCAACCTATATTCCCTTCATGCTAGAAAATGAAGAAAGTCACTTTAATTATTACTTTTGCTATCCAGAGACTGTTAATGAGCAGAACAAGGGATGCAAAAGTCAGTAGAACATTTATAGGAATTTGTTCAATGAGATCAATAACTGAGTATTTCATTATGGTGTTGGGGTTTTTTTTGAAGGCCATTGTTTGTCTTGTAAAATATGTGGTGACACTAATTAAAAGTTAAGGCTGAAGTGAAAAAAAAAAAAATTAATCAAAAATTATTTATTTGCTCAAATGTTTGTCCAAAGCCTGAGTTAGATAACAATAGCAGATGTTTGCTTTGCAGATGGAAACCAGCACAGCTCAATTGACTGTACAACTGAACACAAATCAAGTCTCTCACTGAATGCTGTGGCTAATTAAAGGAATATATATATATTATGTATAAAGTAAATATTACACATACCTCAATTTAACTTACTTCAACTACAGTCTTGCTGCATTATTTCATTACATGTATGTGCACGCAGTACACTGCATCCTGCATTTACTTAAAAGGGGGGGACTAAAAGTAAAGGAAGCTATGATGAAGTTAAGGGACCATGCTGGTGGATTTCATGGATTGTTAGACAACTGTTAGTCTGATTCCGTGCATTCTGGAGATGCTTTTCACTGGTTGCACCTGGCATAGAAGGACAACTATGAGCTAAGAGCTGATGAAAGTAAGGCAAGAGAGGGAGCTGGCAGCAGGCAAAGGAAGCACAGAAAGAATGATGTCCATCTCTAAGAATGAGATGTCCAAGCAGTGGAATTCTCTGCAGGCTGCAAGGAAAAAAATAGAGACAGAAGTTGCCTTAGTCTTAACTTTAATTTTCCTTTCAGTAAGCAAATTTATTTGTCCTCAAGGAAGGTCTTCCTTTACCCTTAGCCACTGCCATCAAAAATTCCCAGGAAAATAAGTTTACTGATGGGATACCTACCCATGTTTGTCCTGTGAAGTTTCCTCTATTGAGACACCTGGGATAGCAAGCTCCTGGAGCTGTGGGACTTCGGAGTTCAGACCAGAAATAGGTGCAGAACACCAAGTCTCTTGTTTGGTGTCCTTGGGATGGACAAAAGAATCAAAAAAATTATTGGCCTCTTATTCATGACAGGTAAGCTGGAGAAGGTCCTAGGGCTTTTGCTAAATTGCTAATGTATTACTTTGGCATTAATTTATAGTGTACATTAAATTATATGAAGCTGTGGCACATTTAGTAGTAACATACACCAGTTTTCTCTTACTGGGCCTTACATCAGACTACCAAATACAAATTATTGGAGTAAACAATTGAGATGCAGTCTTCCAAGTCTATATTTTTATGTAAATATATCAAGTAATATTAATATTTCACAAGGATGTGATCTAACTATGACAGAGAGCTTCTGAGAAGGTGCCACTTCTGGTCCTGCCCCAGGAACAAGTCCACAAGCCTGCTCTGCAGCCAAGGGTGGTGAGGAATTGTGTGCATGACAGGTTTTAATCAAGTCCAGCCAACATCTACATATACTACAGAGGGTAATTGCCTTTATTACCATTACTGGAAACTAAAACCCAGTCTCTGTAAGATATTGAAACAAGACCCTTCGTGTTTCTGACTTCTATGCAGTGTTCATCACTGGCATGACTGCTACTGCCCATCTAACTTTATCCACTCAAATTTGCAGAAGTACATGTAAAGGTCAAAATAACCATCCAGGAGATAAAAAATCCCATTTCCTTTTCAGCTGAACTACCTCCAAAGTACTAAAACATGAACATATGCTACAGTATTACTCACTACATAAAAATACATATGTTAGTAGAGACACAGTATAGTTAAAACACAAAATTATACAATCTACATATACTTATATAAACCTGCAACAACATCATCTATCAACACACCCAGTCAATCAAATCCTATATATAAAAATATTTTCTTATTCTCTCACAGACACTAGACAAAAAGTTACAGAACTTTCAAATGTAGGCATTCCTCCTGAAAATTTCATTACATTCATAAGTGACAGGATTTTTCTTAAAGCAAAGTAATACAGTGTTGTCACTTCCTGTGATTTCAACGAATTATCATTACTTGACAGTTTCTAAAGTCTCAGTTCCTGAAACTCCAACTTCAGCTTTTTGAAAACAAGGGGGGTTTTTTTTGTCTTCATAATAAGGAGTTGATGTCCATTTTAATACTTAAAATTTCAATTGCCAGAAACAAATGAACTCAACTCAGTATTTTGAAAATATTGCTCTTGACTATAACAGGAAATGTTATCATTAAGCCACCCAAATCTGCTAGCTCTTTTCTCGGACACATCTCCCTCTATCTAAAAAACATGATGGTATTTTGGCTTGGGGTTTTCGTTTGTTGTTTTTTGGGTTTTTTTTAATTATTTATTAGGGAAGAAAGTCAGTTTTCTAAACCTACTTTTTCCTAGATGAAAGTTCCTTTAATTTTTAAAAAAGCAGAGGAGACTTGAAGGCTCAAGATTGGTAGATCTTATTGATTTTAAACCCCTAAAATAAATTTTTAAAAAATTGTCATTGCTTCAGCCACAGGTAAAATGTTTTCTTTGTATCTACGAATCTTGAAACTTCCTTACTGATGGTTGAGGTCAGAGCTCTTGGTGCAAGCAAAGCACTTGCAGAAGCCCAACACCTTTTATGTATTGCTATAAGAAAATAATTAACAATGAGAGAGGTTAATGACTGTCAAATCTCATAGCAATTTCCAGGATAAGAAATGGTTCCTTGAAAGCCCTCTATTAAGCCTTATTCCCAAACTAGCTGTTGATTTTGCTTCTTAGAATCATTGAATCATCAAGGTCGGAAAAGACCTTCAAGATCAAGTCCAACTCTCAGCCCTACACCACCATAACCACTAAACCATCTCCTGAAGAACCTTGTCTGCCTGTATTTTAAACATCTTCAAGGATGGCAACTCCACCACCTCCCTGGGCAGCCCTTTCCAATGCTTCACCACTCTTTTGGTGAAGAAATTTTTCCTCATATCCAATCTGAATCTTCCCTGGCGCAACTTGGAACCAAATACCTTTATGCAGTACACAGCAACTGCATGCTATGGATTCCTGCAATTGAAGAGTCTCACATGGCAAACCCTTGGCACTGGCAAGGCAGTAGATTGCTTCAAGAATTGTGGTGTTTAGTCAAAATATTTTCCTCCATTTTACCAGCTAGAACCATGCTATTACTTCATCTCTTCAGTGAAACGTCTCCTGGTATGAAACCTAAATGTAGCACCTCCATATAAAAATCAGGTCTTAAACTTCCTACAAAAGTGGCAGATAATGTTGGGTCATTTTTGGGGGTTTTTTTTAAAATTTTCTGTTAGGCAGTGGAGCAAAAATTTTATTTGTTTGATGTTTTGGATTTGGCTTTGTAAAAAGCAATGAATTTTGGCCTAAGTTACATTAATATTTTTTGGCCACTGATTGCATGGCAGCCCTGACACTGACCCTCAAGACACAGAAGCTGTTTTAAAAAATTAGGACATGCAGAAGTTCTTTTGTATTATTGGTGATCTTCCCGAGGTTTTCTTAGACTCGCTGACTGACCAGTACCTAAGAGTAGCAGTAATTATAATTCCTGAAAAAAGACAGTGTAATCACCAGCAGAAGCTTTAGGGGAGCCTCAAATTTTCAAAGAGATACAGGGATCCCAACAATTTTTAATTCTCCACGTTAAATTTACACTTAATATAAGCACTTAGGAAAATGCCTGCTTTCTAACAGCATTTAGCTAAATAAATGATAAAAAACCCCAGTCCATGCGTCCAACATTAAAGCTCTACATACACGGTCAATGGGTAAGTGGTCTCAGCACTCAAAAATCTCATCTTCACTGCACTGAGAGTTGTTTGGCACTTCTCTGAAATAGGGCACTTATATTTTTGTTACTCTGTTTCTATTAGTGCAGAAACCTAGGAGAGGTGGTGGGTTTGTAAATGCTGCCACTTTCTATCTTTCAGGCTTCTAATTCATTTATTATCTGGTTGCCCTTGACTTTCTTGGGCAATTTTTAGACTCAACAAATTTCCAGAAAACTTAAAAAAAACCCTTCAGAAATCTTCTACAGTTCTGTTCCTAGGTGGTTTTAAATAATGTGCTAACAAAATAAATAAAAAAAGAGCAGAGGCAGAGGGAAAATTATATGAAACCTTTTTCCTGCAGAGAAGTGTTTTAATAGCTGTAGCTTTTTTTTTTCTTTTTTTTTTTTTTTTTTTTTTGTAAACCAGCTTAGGCAGGATTATTACTTAGTTAATTCTTGATTACTTTTTTTACACTGGAGCATGATTTAATAAGTCAACGCTCACCTTTTTTTGACCCCTCTAAAGCCTACAGTTTGCTATTCATAATGATGAGGAAGAAAACTTGGGTATTTGTTGCTGCATAGATCTGTATCTTCTTGGACACTACAAACAACGCAAATCTTTTCCATTTATATGCCTGATCATTTTTCCAATGTACAGAAGTGTTTAAATTTCCAAGGTAAGAAAGTTATTAATCTTGATTAATGTTTGATATGATGAACTAAGCAAAACATCTTTTGATATTCTAAAGAGAAGATAAAAGAATGAATTCTTATCTTCGTAATGCTTTAGCTGCATGACTTCTTGGTTCTTAGGCTATCATAACATAATGTTTATTAGAAGCCAAACCAAAGATTCTCTCTAAAAGAAATATCAGAAAGGAATACAGAAGGCAATCTGATATATGCACCCTCTTGAAAAAGAAAGTACTGCTTGCAAAATGCTAGGAATTCTAAGCAAAAATAAATGTATAAACATAGTCAAATGAGAAACTCCTTTCTGGGCAGGGCACTCATGGTGTCTAACACACTAGCAATAAATATTTTCAGTGGAATGTGTAACAAATCTGGGGGACTTTTATTGAAAAATGGCCATGGGCAGCCATATTTTGGTTTTGGCTAAGCCTCAGTCATCATGTTTTGATTTAGAAGGAGAAAACCCAAACCACCTGTGGTTTTCATTTTTAATTCATGGCCCATAGGAATACAGACTTTACACTTTCCAATTTTTCTTACCCATGTGCAGCTTGTTAATCAGAAAAAATAATTTTTTTAAGCTATTCCTACCCATGTGTGGAATTTTAAAGAGACTAAAATGAAAATATACAGAAGCCATCAGCATTATTTCCCATGAGCACACAGGGGGGATCTTGCAAAATCCATACCTCCAACCTGAGCATTGCAGGTTTCCCTTTCTAGACAGAATACATCTGCTGCTCCCAGACTTAAGGTTATATGATTTTTTTCTTAATTGATAATATGGAGATAAGTGAAATAACTGCAGGTTTAATCTCTCCAGGAGACAGACTTGTCCTAAGTAATTCTCCTTGTCTGCAAGCACATCTGAGTGGTTTTGAAGAGGCTATGGACAGCAAACATCCTTACTTCTGCGAGGATCCAGGTAGCAAACTGCAGGAAATGAGGCAGTACCCTGGAAAAGCAGAGTACACAAAAGAAAAGCACACACACAATCTCCAGAGGTGGCAGGGGTTAGATTTCCATGCAATGTGGCCATGAACTGTCTGAAACCTGGTAGTTCAGGTCGGGGACACTCACTTTGGAGTTGTGCCTTACGTGGTTATGCCTACAAAGACGCACCAACACAGAAATATCAGCCAAGCGCGAGTGCTCGCCCTGTTTTATTTTAAAGGAAAAAGTGCATTTTATGTGCTAATCTACCACAGCAGGCTTTCAAAGCCTCCATCCTTTGTCATGCAATGAAATGCTGATATGCATTTCTTTTGTCTTAACCCACATCTAACTGGATCTCCAGCTGGCAGATGTTACTGGCAGCTCTCTTTGAGAAAATACACCGGGTGAAATCCAGATTCCTTTGAAGACAGTGGGAGCTTTGCCATGGACTTCAGTAGGGCCATATTTCACACGCTTCCGTTTGATAAGGGCAGCAAACTAATAGAAATAATTTGGTTTTGAACTCTCTGTCAAAATATAGGTACTTCCTTTCTTAGCTAAACTAGGCTTCACTTTTTTTGCTATAGCACTCCCTTTGCAAGCAATTGAGTTTATATATATTTAAATGTATGTATAGGCATTCGTGAACTATGAATATAAAACATGCATAAATACAGTTTGTATTAAACATCTTTCAAATACTTTTACTAGAAACACAGTTATGTAGAACATCACCTTTCCTCAAATAGTTAAATTATTTCTATAACAAATTGTCAATTCAGTTTTCCAACAGAAACTAAGAATATGGTAGTTAAAGATATGGTAGTTAAAAATATAGTATATAAATGTATATATAACCATTACCTATGTGTAAGTGAAAAACTCTGAATCTCTTTCACTCTCATAAACATATCTACATATACCTACAATAATAAAGTACAAAAAAAAATCCGTAAATAAGGCAACTTGACTTGAAATGTTTTAATGAAGCAGAGAGAAACCACAATGGCAATCAATGGCTTTATGAAGAATTCTGTGGTCAGAGGCTTGATCATACAAAATAGCCGTGGCAAAATTATAGCTGAAGGCCCCAGTGAAAGCACCATAAATTCTAGAGGCACTCACCACATTAGTAAAATGACTAATATAGGTGCAGATCCTCTGCTGTAATGAATCGCAACAGCTTCTGAAAAGCCTCTGTGATCTGCCTCTCAACGGCATTTTCCTCAAACGCTCCCAGACTCAAAGGATCGAACCGAAACCCTACTTACTGTTTACTCATTTTACTACTCCCCACGGGTTACTCCTTTAGTCTTTAAGCAGATGTATATCCATTTTATTTTTACAGTGATTTTCCTCTAAGTTATGCAGCAGGATGAGGTTCCTTGCATGAACTTTGTTATTTTTTTCTTTTTTTTTTTCAATTGCTTTATATTTGTCAGCTTTAGACTAGTGAATAACGTGATCCACTGACATAGCAACATAATAACTGTTTCTCCAAAAGCGCCTGAGAAGTTAGACATGACTGAGCCCAGCAATTTTGTGAGATGGATAAATATTATCTGAGCCTTGCAAATGAGGAAGTCGAAATACAAAACGCTTGAGAAGTGAGGTACTTGAAGAATACCCACCAATGCTGGGACAGAACTGAAACTAGGTCCAAGTTCCCCATTTTTCAGGGAGGAAATGGCTTGGCATAGAAGTTAGTCTCAGGTTTTATCAACCCTTAAGCATTGTGGACATCCCACCAGCTCCCCACAGACACCATTCAGCAGCTAATCTAGTTCATATTAAAGCAAAAGTATATTGAAATGCCACAGAGGATCACCTTCCATAGTAAACCAGGTCTACCAAAAGCTGAGCTTCAGTCATCTGTATGTCTTCTATTTCTTATTTGCCTCTGGAGAAAAGAAAACCAAGAAGTGAAAGGCAATATGATCTTTGCCTATTAAATAGCCCATCTCCTACATTTCAGGTGCCTTCCTAGCTGGATGCTGCAAAAAGGCCTGGGGTGGGGAGAGAAAATAGATAGTCAAGATTGTCAGGCAAGAAGGGTTTTGAAGTTGGTTTGATCCAATTCAGGAAAATAATATTGAAAAGCTATTCATGCAGACAAGAAGAAATTAACTCATGTACGGGGATAAATTTATAAAACTGGAAAAAAAAATATAAGCATGCCCATACAATATAACTGAAATTCTCCATCATTTTTATCATGCTGAGTCGCTTACATTCATGTGGTTTTAGTCTCACAGATGTTCTGGAGGATAGGACATATAATATGGCTCCATAGTTTTCTAACCACAGAATATCCAAAATATATAACCAGGAAATCACTTGCAGTATGTGTGGGGTTTGGCAGATGGTATTTCTAAAAATGCAAATATCCAATATGGAGGTAGTGGAGAAGACGGATTTCACAAGGGAACAGTGTAACTCTTTATATGGAGTGTAAACTTTACACAGTATTCCAATATAGAACTGGTGAGTACTGTTAAAAAAGTTTCCAATGAATATTCATTTCAGTTTATAAACATATTCTCTTCAACTGTTTCAATGCCCTCTTTGTGTTTGCTTACTGTGCATGTTCTAGCTATTGCATTTACTGGCAAGAACGTTTGTGGAAACAGCAAATTTTAAACAAGTATTAGAGAAGATATATGGGAAACGAATTCTTAATTCGGAAATGTAGATCCCAGCACCAGAAATTTATTCCAAACAGGTATCCTCATCCATTCAAGGGAGGAAAGTATGTGATTTGGAAGATCAAAGCTAGCTTAGATTGAATTTGGGTTGTTGAATGCTAGCAACCACACACATTAGCAGTGCACAATTTTAAATTTTGGTTAGATGAGACAAAATTGGAAAGTAATGTGTTCTCCTGCTAAGGAGCTTGCAAGTAATGAAGAGAAATCAGGAAGAAGGATGGTGTGAGATACCGGCTAAGCTGTATTCTGATTTTGTTTAGACACTGGTCAGCCTCATACAGTTGTGAAAAGGGTACAAAGAAGGGATGTCTCAGCCCAGAACCAGCCTCCTATCCAGCCTGCTTAGGCTATGACCAAGTTTTTTCAGCTATGAGCTCTGCAGTGAGCATCCCTCTCTGCTCTGTAGCTCAGTTTCAGGATAGAGCAGGAAGAAAGTCCATTTCCGACTGCCAAGGCAACATGCTGTGCCCCTGATGGAGAAAAACCTAACATTTGGGAGGCAACATGGGGCACAGCACCCACCATTAGCTGCACAAGGGATCTGCCTTGAGGTTTTTTGCCATTGATCGTAAAAATCTCGAGACAAAAAATGACTCTCAGTTCCTTATAGCTGAAGGAACTTCTACCACTGATTTTCTCTGCCTGACAAGCCACATAGCTCCCAGTTTTGAGGGCCTCCAAAGCTAAATGGTAAACATGAAATATGAATACATGAAATATATGGAACATGAACCAAGATTTGCTCACACAAGACTTGAATGACACGGAATCCTCAGTAATGATGGTTTAAGTTTAGTTAAGAGTAAGCACAGAAAAGACAGGGCAGATTTCATGTAATGGGAGATTTCATTTTAAGTTGCACAGCTGCAGTCACCATCTTAATATACCATAAAATATATAAATCCAAGTTCCTAACTGATGCAAGCATTTACTGCTCCATCAAGCCGATTTGCAACGGAACTGAAACATATCATTCGCCTGGCAATTCCACCAGAAACAGACTGGGTCCTCCGTTAGCACAGACTAGTACTTTTATAACCCATAAATATATTTACTAGAGAAAAAAAATTAGAAAGCAGAGCAGACAGAAATGCATGTCCTCACATAAAATTGTTGTAAAGTTTAACAGAAATAGAAATCCTTCTATAAGCCTTTTTTTACACACATGCCACGGCTTAACTTTATGTACAGACATACTCATCACAAGCACATTACGCTGTAAAATGTTTTAATCACCTGATAGTGAGAATGTCAAACTTAATCAAGTTCTGCAGCATTTTAAGGTTGGGGTCTAAGTTTAATGTCTTTCTTTTTTTTCCTTTCATTTTAGCTCTAACTTTTGTGTGGCTTTCCAATTCATATTTTGTCAAAGAAAAAATCACAGGAGAGAGAAAAAAGAAGTTATCTGTGTCTGAATTGCTGACTTTTCTAAAGGGTCAGTTTGTTTCCAAGCCGTATCAAGCTCAGACAGCTTTCTGGCAATTTCAGTTCAGCTGTGAACAGCCAAGATCATGTGAGATGATCCAAAAGATTCCTAAAATATTAGATATGTCTGTATATATATTGCAGACTAAATATTTTCATGAATGTAATCACATGAAAGAAAAAAAAAATCCCTAACATATGAAAACCCAGCCTCACATACTTTTCACTCTCCTTATGAACCGATAAGCTCCATAAATCGGATTTTCTCTTTCTTTGTGGCTTACACAGGCTTTCTCCACAAAAGTAAGTTCCAGCTGCAGTGAGGTCACATCCCACATTGCATCAGTAATGTTTCGCCACTTTGAAAGGGTGACATGGTCTGTTATAACAAGAATCCATCTTCTCTGGTAAGAGGGTCAGATCTACGGCCACTTAGGTTTCTTAAGTTGATGTCGTTATGCTAATTCCTTTGCAATGAGTTAATCAGTTTGTACAGAAGTTGTCGCTTCTTCGAAATGCAGAACGAAACATCGATACAAATGTCTGTGCACCTGCAGTTAAACATTTCCTTTCTCAAACATTCTCATTACCAAAACTCCTGTGGATTGATTTTTTCTTTATTTTGTATTCTAATAATTAGCATGTGAACAAAAGACTCGTTCTGTATTTGTGTCTACATATATTTTGGTGCAAAGCATCATATTTAATCTTCATTCACTTCATTCATTGTCCTAAATCAGTGGATATTTTTATTTACACAAGGAAAATAGGTAATTCTTGAACCCATGATGCCAAGTTACCATATTTCCAAGTGTTACTTTCCGGTGATGTGCTATGCAGTTTTGGCACAGCAACACCTGAAGAAATCTCTAACTCAACCTGTGGCCCAAGTTCCTGGATTTCAAATGTACACCCTTTTTCTGGCCCCAGTTGAGTCAGAAAGACTTGTGAGCATTCACAGCAAGGGACTGCTGTTGTAGCTGTGCAACAGCTCCTAATTCCTAAGCACTCTTTCTCCTCTACAGCAGTTGGAATATAGGCTACCAGACTGAGACACAAAACAACGATATCAAATCATAGACCTGAGCCGTAGATCATGAAGGACTATTGTTATTCTTGTTTTTGAAATGCATTATTTAAAGGAAGAACAGGTATAAAAACAAAATACTTTGGAGTAATAGATTTCATCTCTGTGAAAGAGAAGAAATTGTCATTAGCTTTTCAGCCTGAGATAAGGATATCTGTGACACGGAGCACAGATTAAAATTTTCAGCTGTGCCTCACATCACAGTATTGGAATTGGAGCTAAGATTTTAGTTTGGTTTTTTTTCAAGGAATTTTAAAGGGCTGATCAATGCGAGAAGCTGAATAATCAGTACGGTTCTGACTCATGTGTTGCTAATGCAGTAAACAAGGGTGGTAAACAGTTACTTATACTCCATCAAACTTCAGTCTCATATGACTTACTGCAATTTTACTCCAAAATAACACAGCTGGACTGCTGTCCAGTTTCTCTTTTTATACTGCAACTGATGGTGTAATACAAGTACAGATTTAAATGCTTTTTTTCTCTGGATTCACACAATTACAACAGAAATCCATACCTTACACTGGGAGTTTTCTTTTCAGTATCTTAAAGGCAGAATATGTTTTCTTCCCCAACTTTGAAAGGAAAGGATTATGTTTTCCAATTCGCAAAGTGCAAAAAAAGCCACAGTGGGTTTTATTTTAAAATGGATGAAGATAAGGCAAACATGGAACAGCACCAAAGTCCTGTTCCTCCAGCGATCGGTGGCAAAGGACCTTGTAGGAGCATAGTCATACTCCAGAGGAATACACCTCTGACGTTTCTCCCCAAAAGCCATCAGCAGAGATCTGGTTACAAGCGACTGTGAAAGGGCAAAAAATATGTGAAGTGCTTAAAAATATAAGCACTACTTCGACCCAGAATATGCCATTTTTCACAGATATCAGAACATATCACATTCTTATTTTCTTCCTGTGGGAGGTCAGTGTTTATATTGAGGTTGTGCCTGCCAGGAAGAACATTTTTGCTCTTGCTCTTCTTCCAGTTGCTAATCTGCACGTTCATTTGCCTCTGCTTGAAGAATGGTTTGTCTGAACTTTTCCAGCGTTACTGGCATTAGACCCAAATGCTTTCACAGATTCATACCACTTTGCCGCCACCTCTCCGTAGCAGGCACAGGATGGAAATGTTATCTTCTCTATGACGAGCCCTTCGCATGGTACCAGGACGTGACCGCCCTCAATCCTGCTGGACTGGCTTTTGGAAGCATGGCCTGAAATGACTGAAACCTTGACAGTGGAGGAGTGCCCTGCTCTGAATAAGTGGCCAAGAGCCAGCTTTCCAGACCTCTGCCTTGTTCCTCGCTTCTGGTAAGGTTCCTGCATCCCCTTGTCATCCCATTTGGGCTGCGTTGACACCAAATGAGATTGTCCTAAACGAGCATCGTGCAGGTTCAAAAATGCTCATAAGGCTCTCAGTTATCCCTGGCAATAAGCTGGAGAAGCAGCATGTAGTGCTTCACAATTTTATTTTGTAGTTATTTAGCTCAGCACTCTCTTGCCTTTGCCTTGTGTCAGAAAAATCACAAGAAAACTAAACAGCAGAGTTTCCTTGTAGGTATATTCCCAGGCTATATCCTAGTGATACTCAATATTCATTATTCCACACTGCGCATTTTACCCCAACTTGAACCAGGCTGCACAAAGAAAGGAAAGAGAGAGGTTCTCCTACAAATTTGCATGAGCTTGAAACAAGGGCAAAAAGAGCAAGACCTCAGACTGGGAATTTTCCCTGCCAATGCCGTCAGTTTATAGATTGTTTTAGTGTTACTAACTAGTATTGGATGCCAAACCACAAGGAAAGGAAAGAAGGGAAGGGAAGGGAAGGGAAGGGAAGGGAAGGGAAGGGAAGGGAAGGGAAGGGAAGGGAAGGGAAGGGAAGGGAAGGGAAGGGAAGGGAAGGGAAGGGAAGGGAAGGGAAGGGAAGGGAAGGGAAGGGAAGGGAAGGGAAGGGAAGGGAAGGGAAGGGAAGGGAAGGGAAGGGAAGGGAAGGGAAGGGAAGGGAAGGGAAGGGAAGGGAAGGGAAGGGAAGGGAAGGGAAGGGGGAAAAAGAAAAATTAGGGAAAAAAAGAAAAAGAAAAAGAAAAAGAAAAAGAAAAAGAAAAAGAAAAAGAAAAAGAAAAAGAAAAAGAAAAAGAAAAAGAAAGAAAAAGAAAAAGAAAAAGAAAAAGGAAAAGAAAAAGAAAAAGAAAAAGAAAAAGAAAAAGAAAAAGGAGAAAGAAAGAAAGAAAGAAAGAAAGAAAGAAAGAAAGAAAGAAAGAAAGAAAGAAAGAAAGAAAGAAAGAAAGAAAGAAAGAAAGAAAGAAAGAAAGAAAGAAAGAAGGAAAGAAGGAAAGAAGGAAAGAAAGAAGAAAGAAAGAAAGAAGAAAGAAAGAAAGAAAGAAAGAAAGAAAGAAAGAAAGAAAGAAAGAAAGAAAGAAAGAAAGAAAGAAAGAAAGAAAGAAAGAAAGAAAGAAAGAAAGAAAGAAAGAAAGAAAGAAAGAAAGAAAGAAAGAAAGAAAGAGGAAAGAGAAAAAAGAAAAAGAAAGAAGAAAAAGAAAAGGAAAAAGAAAAAGAAAAAGAAAAAGAAAAAGAAAAAGAAAAAGAAAAAGAAAAAGAAAAAGAAAAAGAAAAAGAAAAAGAAAAAGAAAAAGAAAAAGAAAAAGAAGAGACCTGCGGTTTGCAGGGAGATCTTAACTGAACATTTCCTGGTTTTCTAGTGTTTGTTTGGGGTTTTATTCTCCCACATCCCAGGAGGTACGAGTTGAAGGAGGCATTGTGAGAGACCGCAGCCAAAACTCCATCTTGATAACATTTTTATGGGGGTGAAACTACAAAGAGCAACTCAACAGCTGCCAGCAGGGCTGTGTTAGCATGAAAGAATCGCCAGAAGCAGGCGAATAATATTCATGTTGAAAATATGATTGATCACTTGTGTTTCTTCCTGCAACCCTGCCCTGGTCCAGACCCAGGCTCGGTGAGCTGAGCTGAATCTTCAGAGGTAGCTGCATTTATTTCCACCAAATCACCAGTTCACATACCAAGCCCTGGGCAAAGCTGGAGGCTTGTGGGTGGCATGTTGTCCTGCTTTTTGGTTTGCATAAAAATGACAGAGGAGTTCCTTTATTTAATTCCATCCAAAACATGCCAAAAATCTGAGGTAGAAAACTGATCACTTTGTGCCTGCAAAATACAGCATGCTGCTAACAAAGGTCACTTTACCTTTGTTTCAAGAGGAGCTGGGGGATTTTCCAGACGGGTAAAGGGCTAAATCACTGTTCACCTTCAAATACACTGGCTCACTGTACGTGCCTCTCTAAATAACATTCACACTATGAGAAAGCAGGATTAGCACCACGAAAGGTAAGCATACTAAAATGATGTGTAACCACATATGCCCTTTGGCTGACATACCGATTTGTCCCCATCACAGGTACCACATCTAAAGTGCTAAGGGTACATTTACGTAATTTACTTAATTTAACATCCAATTTGCATATTGAAATATCTACCAAAGAATTTGCCTCTGAGTAAGGGTTTTTAGAGGGGAAGGGGCAAAAAAAAAGTTAGTATAGAATCTGGAAAATATATTAAGACCTTTTTTCTTAATTCTTTAAGTTCCCTGCTGCTTACAGGAATTAAGTATGGAAACAACATCTGTGTAACATTGTGAAGGATTTCAAAAGGGCTCCTCAAAAAGGGCTGACACAATCTTACTCCTTTTAGAAGAGGATATGAAATGAATTGCTTACTTTGGCTATTACATGCAGTCCCTTCCCCCCCAGCAGCAGAGCCAAGAACTAGTGGCACGTCTGAGAAAATTTTTTACGGGGAGTCCTTCAAATATTTTTGACTGTTTGCAATAAGACCTAAGAGAGGTCCCCTCCCATAAACATAACAAAGGAAATCACTACACTACAGCCCCACTTAAGTGAATGAATAATAGATTAATAGAATCTTATGATTAATTATTTACATCATGTCTTTGCATATGACCCTGACAGCTGAAGTGGATAAATGAGTAAAATACATATAAGAACTTTCCAAAAAATCACAGACACTTGTTAAACCTTAATTAGTTATATGAAAATAATATTCCCCAATCTAGTGGATATTAGATGCAAACTGGTAATTATTAGAAAGCCTAAAGAGATATCTGACAGCAGGCAACACCTCCATCAATGAAAATATAAATGGACACTGCCCTCTCCCCCTTCCTATGTAGATAGTGAAGAGCTATTAGCCAGAACTGATCATCAGCCCAGAGTCTTGTAACACCACCCTCTTGTAGACATCTCCACTTTGGCATATAAAACCAGGTTTGTTTCCAAAGTCATTAACTAAAGTCTTGACATAGAGTATGGAGCTTGCTTTGAGCTTAGCTCAGCTTTAAAGATCACCTTAATGATACTTTCAGAACTTGCCTGGGCCTAATTACATTTATTTTGTATTGACTCTGAGGTGACTCGTAAAAGCAACATACTCCCTCTACGTTTGACAAATATTCCAACTGATTTTAAGGAAGGAGTTTGTGTATAGTTTTGCCTTTCAGCTGAAAGACCACAGGCTGATTTGGGATGAAGCTACATGTTGCATAAAGACTCTTCCTTCCTGGGGGATGATAACCATGAAGTTCCCATTGATTTCTAACTAGAGTAAGAGAACAAAGTGTTCCCTTATAATAAAAGGAGATAAATATTTTTGTATACAGCAAACACCAAACATCTGAGCATTCTATGGAATCAGAGAAGCATCTGTGATATACAAGTGGTGAGAATACCATTTGTATTGGAGAGACATGGTGGATGGACCACTCATTGGATAAGGTATTGACTTGACAGTATCACTCCGAGTTGTGGTCAATGGCTCAATGTCCAAATCAAGACCAGTGACGAGTGTTGTTCAGCAGGGTTCTGTACTGGGACCAGAGCTATTTAACATCTTTGTCAGAGACATGGACAGTGGGATGGAATGCACCTTCAGGAGGTTGGCCAATGACACCAAGCTGTGTGGTACAGTCGACATGCCGGAGGGAAGGGATGCTACCCAGAGGGACCTTGACAGGCTTGTGATCTGCATGAAGTTCAACAAGGCCAAGTGCAAGGTCCTGCACATGGGCTAGGGCAATGTCAAATACAACTATGGGCTGGGTGGAGAATGGAGGGTGAGCAGCCCTGAGGAGAGGAATTTGGGGATGTTGGGTGATGTAAAACTCAACATGAGCTGGCAGGGCATGCTTGCAGCTCAGAAAAACAACTGTATCCTGGGCTGCATCAAAACAAACTTGACCAGCAGGTCAAGGGATGTGAATCTGCCCCTCTGCTCTGCTCTGGTGAGACCCCACCTGGAGTCCCGTGTCCAGTTCTGGAGTCCCCAGTATAAGGCAGACATGGAGCTGCTGGGGGGAATCCAGAGGAGGACCATGAAGATGAAGGCTGTAGCACCTTTCCTATGAAGACAGGCTGAGAGAGTTGAGCTTGTTTAGACCAGATAAGAGAAGAGAGAGACCTCAGACCCCTTCCAGTACCTGGAGGGACCTACAAGAAAGCTGTGGAGGGACTATTTGTAAGGGCATGGAATGATAGGACAAGGGGTAATGGGTTTAAAATAAAAAAGGGGAGATTTAGATTAAACAGAATCAATTTTTTTAGAATAAATTCTTCACTGTGAGGGTGGTAAGGCACTGGAACAGGTTGTCCAGAGAAGCTGTGGATGCCCAAGCTGGAAGTGGCTTTGGGCAACCTGGTCTAGAGGAGAGTGTCCCTGCCCATGGAAGGGGGCCTGGATCTAGATGATCTTTGAGGTCCCTTCCAACTGAAACTAGTCTGTGATTCTATGATTGATTTTGTCAGATAGCTACTTATAAATATATATTCTACTTATCAGAAAATTGCCATGATGGCAACTCCAGCTGGACAGTGTTGCATTTAGAGTTGGACCAAACCATACAGCATAGTTCTTTAAATAGAAATCAGCTTTTCTGAAAATGGGGAAAAAACAAACAGAGTCATGCTGTAAAAATGCAGATTCAAAATTTTTAGGCATTTTGACCAGCTGTACTTGAAATACCATAAATGTGAAACATGTTGCAAAAGCAAATAAAATGCATACTTACATCCCAGCTGAGGACGGCTCTGGACTCCACTCTGCAGAGCTTTTTTGTCCTACCTGAAGACAGGGGAGGGAAGACCTGGAGCAGAATAAAGAAAAGCATCTTTTCCAGGCACATGCTGCAGCATGGAGTAGGGAAATGACAGTTCTGTTGTACTCAGCTCTGGTGAAGCCACACCTTGAGTACTGTGTCCACTTTTGGTCCCCTCACTACAGGAAGGATGTTGAGATGCTGGAGCGCGTCCAGAGGAGAGCGATGAAGCTGGTGAGGGTCTGGAGCAGAAGTCCTATGAGGAGCAGCTGAGAGAGCTGGGGCTTTTTAGTCTTGAGAAAGGAGGCTGAGGGGAGACCTTATTGGTCTCTATTGCACCAGGGGAGATTCAGGTCAGATATCAGGAAGAATGTCCTTACTGAAAGGGTTGTCAGGCATTGGAACAGGCTGCCCAGGGAGGTGGTGGAGTCACCATCCCTGAAGGTATTTAAAAGGCATGCAAATGTTATGCTTAAGGACATGATCTAGAGGTGGACTAGTCAAGGTTAGGCTGTGATCGGCCTTGATGATCTTAAGGGTCTCTTCCAACTCAGGAGATTCTGTGATTCTATGATTCTATGACTTCTCACCTCTGCTCCCCTCTTATGGATCAGCCCCATGGAACTGCTTGACTCAGTTTGAAAGAGCCATGGTGGTGAAGCTCCCCATGCCCAGTGAGACAAGGGGAGTGCACCCTGGTTCTCCTTCTTAAGTACCAGGCACCAGAGACTGGCTCACCTGTAACTTACCAGTTTGTCAGGAATAGTGGAGTTCACAGCAAATATTATTGGCAGCAAAGCAAGAGTACTTCTGTGCATCAAGCCAGAACACAACGATGCTCTTTCAGAATGATGCTGTCTACTAAAATCAACCAGCTGAAAGACATTTTGCACAGTATCAAAAATGTAAATAGAATGGGCAGTTGGCTGGTTACTATGAACTCCTATGAATATGTAGTCACCAGGCAAATCCCAAACACACATGTAGTTTAGGAAATAAACAGATGCATGTGAAAATTAATTGCATTAAAATAATTGTTCTGTACAAGTAGGGTGCTGTTGTTTTACTGTGTAACAGGAACTGATCAGGAAGGAGAAGGTGCCTGTGTTCTCATAATGGTGTTTTAAAACTCTGTGCTTACTGTCATGCATTTCTTATTCATAGGAAGAGTCCCCACTGAAGCTAGCAAGACTAAGTCCTCCAGGATCAAGCCCTTAATTTGTGCATTAACGGAGTACTTTAGCCTCCAGTATATTTAATCTTCCATATCTAAAAATTTCCCAATAGTATCACAAATACTTTATGAAAAATAAATATTTAGACAAGATAATGTATATTAATGTAGAACCTATTTAACATTGATTCTTTCTTTCCATTACAACTCATCTAATGCCATGGGCAGATTAGATCAGCCCGCGTACACATCAACAAGGCTTGCAATCATCTAATTTATCCTGAGGGTACTAACTTCTAAAATTGTAACATTTGGGAATTATTAAATCTAAATAAAATGCTTTCGATTTTCCATTCAAGGCTCAACCCTTCCTTTCAAAATACAAAAGTAGTCTGAATCCTAAAAAAAAAAAAAAAAGATAATCAGAAGAACGTCAGCAGTATGATCAGAGGTCTTTTTTTCTTCACTTGCACCAAGGACTTCAGAAGCAGCAGCTAAATCAGGCAGGAAAGAAGAGAAGGACTATGGCTGTGCCTTTTATCCACTCAGCCTTTTAAGGGGATCACGCTACACCGCTGCAAGCTGCATCTGTACTGTGCCCAGACACATGATTGCAATAGGGTAGTTGGAGTAACTTTTCTATGGGCAGCATGTGAAACATTGGCCAAAGCAATGTTCAGGGCCCCAATAGCTGCAAGAGTTTGATCCACTTTGCAATACACGCCTTGTGAGAGGCCAGACCTGCACGGGGCATGTCAAGACAACCAAGAGCTGCCACATCATTTGAGAGATGCTCAGTGCTTTGCCTCAAGACCACAAGACCGTAGTGCTTCTTTGACTCATGGTTGCTGGCAGCTTCTGCAAATGGACAATCCCAGGGGTGGCTGCAGATCAGTGGTTCCTGACCCACAGTCCCTCCTTGCTGCAGTTTGTGCTGTGTTGGGGAACTGGCATGGCTCCCCCGAAATGATGCTGCCTTGGGTTGCAAAGAAGAGGAAGTGAAGGGCTGTGTAGTGTGGAAAACTGTGGCTGGGGCCCTGAGGCAAAATGTCTTGGAGTCAGAAGCCCAGATGAAAAAGCCAAAGAAGCCTTTGAGCCCAGAAAAGGATTAAATGGATTTACCGGTTCCAGAGAAAAGCCAAGCAGAAACAAGGGGAAAAAAATACGCTGCCTTGGTCTCTTCAGCTTACTGCTATTCAAGAGAGAAGAAATACGAGTTACAATGAACTGGGAAAGGATTTTTCTGAGTATGTGAAAGGAAAAAAAAAAGTATATTATTTGTGCTTACTTTATGTCATCCAATAAACCAGCCCAGGAAAGGGATAGCCGTATAGTTTTCTGTATATTCACAGGGCACTGAGAAAGGGAAACTGGGACAGTGGGCACGCATTTCAGCCATCCATTGCAGGCTGCCACTGGAGGAACAATTCTTTCAAATTACTTTGTCAGTGACCATTTTCTGACATGCAGCATTTGGGCAAAGGCTGCCTGTTCCATGACCTCAGAACTGCCCAAATCCTGATTAGGGCTGCAACACTGAGTGTGCTAATGGATGCAATATGAATAGCTTTTCTGTTCCTCTTATAAATCTCAGAGTTTCTTGAGAATCAATAAAATGCCAGTGATCCACACTTCACCAAAGACTCACCTTTGATATGAGTGCTTGTATGCAGGCATCCTCTTTATTTATGTTTGTATTTAACTTCCACTTTTTTAATACTCTGAGTCTGCTTATCTGCAGGAGACACTTTAATAATCTAATGTGAATAATATTGATATCTAAGGATGAACGGAAATTCATGATGCCTGTTCTGTTATTCAAAAGTAGGCGCTGACACCGCATTTCTGCTAGCATAAACATTTATTTGTTGGAAGAACAGTATGATATAGGCCTCCATTTCTGCTTAAATATCAGGTAAAGATAGGAAAAGATTAATAAAGCCAGACCTGACATTAATTTATCAGAAAGTGTCATAAACAGAGCGTTGAAAAATAGCAGAAGTTGCTTTGTGGCTCTCAGGACCAGGTCTCCCAGCAAAATTTCCTTTCACTCCTCTGGAGTCTTGTGTTGGTTTGGTTTTTCCCTCTGGAGTATACATGGCCTAACCGTTTCTGCTGCACTTATGCATCAGCCCAAACATTTTACCTGTGTAATAAACTCTTTTTGTGTCTTTGAATACTTTTTCTTGCCCTCTTTGGGCTGTTCCTCTTTTCGAGCATGGGCAAAGACCAGCTTTGGAAGAAAAGCATGTCTGCACATCTTTGCATATTCAAGGCCACATTTGTTTGCAGCAATTTGCTGACACGCTGCATGGCCACGTGCTTATTTCTTCATTTCCAACTTTATTTAATGCATTTCTAAAAGAATGAATATCTGGACCATGAACTCTCCTTTATCAAAGTATATATTTGTAGGCCGTGATATCTCTGAGTACACAGATACCTGATTAGGTAACGTGTTTGCATTCAGGCTATTTGTGTAGCTGTTGAGCAGCAAGAGTCACTGAAGCACCGTAACAGAGTGCCAAATTTGCTGAAGTCTGAGAACCCTTTATGGCTTCAGATAGCGACGCTTTGCTTCCCGCTTGTGTGTGGAGGAGATAAATAAGTTATTGTAGTGTTCTCCATCACCAGTCAAACAGAAATTATTTTGCCATTACATGGCTTTAGCAATAGGATATGTACATCGGGACTGGCTTGCTAAGTTAAATGAGAACAACAAATGTGAATGGCCCTTGAGTCTGATTCTCCTCTGCTTCTCCGCTAGTCTGTGTGCTTGGAACCTACAAAAAATGGCTATAAAATGGTTCATACCCACTCTGCACATAATATACTAAGTCATGTGAATGTAGAGGGGGAAATGTGTAACTCTGGAAATATGTCTCACTTCATCTGTGTGATTGACATGCAGCAAATATTAACTTTCAAGAACTTTTTCTTTCCCTTCTCCTTAAAAACTTTCCTTAAGTCCTGAAAGAGTGAAAATTTTCAAAATAGCTTTTGTTTTCTCTAATAAGGAATATATTTCCCATAGCTTTCTATTTATATTTTTTTTAACCTGGGAGAATCAAGAATGTAGGGGAGGGAATCAGCTATTTCAAATTCTAAAAATAAATCAGAACATCAAAATTCAACAGATTTTCAATCTCATGCCATGTTCTTCATGGACTATCCTTATCACTACTCACTCTACCTCAAAGGAGGAATTAGTTGCTAAAAAATCCGGTTCATTTTGGGTGGGAGTAGACTGTTCCTGCTTTTAATTAATGAAGCACTATTAAAATAGGCTTTTCCAGGGACAAATATTATCCAAGTCTCCTAAATGAGGAAGCTGAAGAACAAAATGCTTGACAGAGTAATATATAACATCATTAAAAAAAATCTTTTATTTTTCAAAAACGGGTGACTGAAAAGTTGTTGGTCAACTCCAGCATCAGTTCTACCTTCCCTTGCAAGTGGTCTCTTTGTGTTCTCATTCTCCTCTTGGGTATGCTCACCTCTTTGGCTCTTTCTAGGGAAATTCTTCACTGCGAGGGTGGGGTGGCCCTGGGACAGGGTGCCCAGAGAAGCTGTGTCTGCCCCTGGATCCTTGGCAGGGTTCAAGGCCAGGTTGGATGGGGCTTTGGGCACCCTGGGCTAGTGGAGCGTGTCCCTGCCCATGGCAGGGGGTTGGGACTAGATGGGCTTTGAGGTCCTTTCCAACCCAAACCGGTCTGTGATTCTCTTACTCAAAAAGCAGTGTCTTATTTTTCGCTGCTTCACCTTCTATCTTAATTGTCTCCAAATTTGCATTCAGTAAAAGTATGGATAATTTTCTTTCGATCAATATGTGTCTGCTAGCAGGGAGTCTTGCCTCTAACACTTTGCTGGCCACATCATTTTTATGCCTCATCCTTCTCTTTCTACTCTCTGGTTTTATTGCATCTGTTACCGCTGTATCCGCATGTACTGAGAGTTCAAAGTTTCAGTGAAATGTGTGTCCTGCCCCCACCAGCATTTCAGTCCAAAATCTCTATGCTAATCTGCACTACTTTAAAATCAGTGGCATGCTGATGGCTTTCTTAATGGCCTCAGCTTTGTGTTGATTTATTTTCTGAAGTCTGAACTCCCCATCACATCAATAACTAGAGGTTGAAGTTTATAGAAATGTTATAATTTGTGCAAATCTTGTATTAGCAGGGCCCTGGGGAACCTTCAAACCACCCAGCAACCTGTGTGTTTCCTCTTGTAAAATGCAATTGAACTGTAACTCTTTTCTCTTGTGCTGTCTCATTAACTTCAAAATATTGCCTCAGCCTCTGTATCTGTGTTGGCCAGGTCCCTCTATAAAATGCTATCAAAAGGCATCAGTTTTTCCAATATTTTCTGACATTCTGTCAGCAGAACCCAGCAAGTTACATTATTCAAACCACATGGTAAATGCTTCTCAGGTGGAAACGGCAGGCAAAGCGGCAGGATGTCTCACACCAAAACGGAATGTGAATGGTAGGGCTCCCTCCCTCAAAGGAAAAATGCCACAAGTCCTTATTATTGCAGGCAGTATACCTGGAATACTTTTCTTTCTGAAGTAGCTGTACACTGATTCCGTGGCTAATATCAGGGTTGGTTTGTTTGCTAATAATAGCCATCATTGAATAATAGCACCACTTCAGAGAGTGCAGTACAAAGCCGAATTTTGGCTTTAAGCTATTTGAGCCTGTGTTAACTTGGAATTAATGAGCTGCTCGCCATTAATACATTTTGAAGACTGTCAATAAATGCCTTTTGCTTTTTTACTCCCTATGTAGATCTACATTTCAATTAGCATCTTCCATTTTCAATGTGAGGGTGGTGAGAAGTTGGGGACACTCCCTCCCTGGAAGTGTTCAAGTGGGAGGTGCCCCCGCCCATAGCAGGGAATTGGTACAGGATGATCTCTAAGGTCCCTTCCAACACAAACCATTCTATGACTGTCTTCTGTTGAACTACACAAGTATACTGTTAATTTCATCTTTTTTTTTTTTCCTTCAATTGAAAGCTGAATAATCACACAGATAAACCTGTTGATAGCAAGTTCTAGCACATTGACAACTCAGCTTTAAATATGCTCTGGTGCACAGAAGTAAACAAAGGTTTGAGGCTAAAGTCAGATTTGGTGCTCTAACACTGATGTTAGGTCCTTTAATATCTACCACAAACCCGAACACCTCAGTAAAGCACCAGAGCCATGGTGCCTACAGATGTGATTTACAGAAGCAAGGTCCGGATGGGCACTGTTGCTCATTTAGCTACCAGAAAATGCTGAAGAGACAGGTCATATTTAAGTAGACCCATTCTCTTGGGTATTTCAGAGTCCTTCTGCAGGCAGGGCAGCTAAGCTCTGGGCAAGCAGGTGTCAGGCAATACTATAGCAGATGTTGCAGTGAATGCTTGATGACAGTGCTGGGCCAGAGTCAAGGGATGCCCCACTCTGCAAGGAACATGAGCTGCAGCCTTATGCTTCTCCAGGGTGGTTAAGCAGCCATTGATCAAAGACAAGTTTTCTGGGAACATGGGATTGAGAAGGGCTCCATGCTTGGGAGGCACCCATGGCAAAGACTTCATCTAAGCCAAGGCAACTGAAGGTGAAGCAAAGCTAGGATAGACTATGGCTATGTCAGAGTAACAGTAGACAGTGGATGGACTGATTATAAGACCTCTCATATATGCTTTGCCCCTCAACCTGGAGACCCATTTGCACAAGGAGGTGTTGATATGGACAGCACACCAGTGGAGGCAATGGGGCTTTGCACAAGTGCTAAGATGGAGACTTGTGTGCCTGCTTGGCAGGCCAGGGTCAGATGCATGTAAATGTATGTGAGCATATGAGGCAAGTAATGTTTATGTGAATTTTGGTGTTGGTTTGAACATAAACTGTGAAAGAAGCCATAAAATTAAAGAAATGGCATCCTTAAAGAAGTGTTAATACAGAGATCAAGTAGGGTAATAGGAAGCTTATAGAATTGGCATATGTTCACAATTTGCTTATATTTTATCGTTAAGCAGAAGCAAGAAGTATTATTTCCTCTAAAGTGTGGTTAAAAGTGAGTGTAAAAATGGCATTAGGCTGCCTAGTGTTCATATTTAATTTACGTCCAGGTTTAATACTATAAATAAAGAGTCTCTCTCTGAACTGTCAACTCAGCAAGCAGAAGCAGGCCTCTGAGAATTGGGCATCCCCATGTCTGATCTGGCCAGTAATAGAAGTCATGTTGTGAATCCCTAACCCCTGCTAGGCCACAATTTGCATGCCAGTTTTGGATAAAGGTGTGCATTTAATGAGTGACTTGTATATGCAAATTTTGTTTGGTGCTAACAAAGGAGTCAGTAGACTATACAATTAAACGTGTGTATGCCAGTCCTCCTCGGGCAGCAAAATGCCTTTGGATTTGTCAGCAGTTTGCAGGCTGTAACAGAAAAGACAATCCTGCCTGTTGTTTGCAGGGAATATCTCAGGAAGGTAATGTGATGACTTCCCTCCTTTCTAACCAGCTCAAGGCTCAGGCTGCCCCTAGCATATAAGGCCCCATCCAGGGAAAAGGTACAGGGAGGAGCTTCCAGGAACTTGTTTATTCTCTTTGTTGCCTGATATTCTGCCGGATGAGGCACGCAGGGGGTGGAGGGATTCATGAAAACCCTGTAAGTGAGGCTAATCCCCCTGCCTCTACCTCCACAGGTAGGTGGCCTCCTCCCTGGCCCAAGCAGGCGTCAGTAGCTTCCCATGAAGGTGCCTGGAGAAATCAGGGATGGCCTGTCCAGGCTCTGGCAGCAACCCTGTCCTGACACCCATGGGGTGAGAGAGTGGGCTGGCCAGGAGACCATTAACTCTGGGGCTTCCTCGCGGGCACAGCCAGAGATGTCCCTCGTGGCTCCCTCCCACCGCCACAATCCCCATCCATGAAGGAAGAGTATGTGACAACATCTGGTCGGTTCGCAGTGGTCCATGGGACAGACAGAGGCTTTAACATCCGAGCTGGGTTTGCCTTTGAAAACGTACCCATTGCACTTGAAGGAAACGCGTTCTCAAAGTTGCTTGAAAGAGTCAAGAGTCATTAAAATATGTAAATGGTAAAATTGTACGTGGATAATAGTCTGATTACCATTTCAGCGACAGATGTTCTAACACAGAACCAGATTTTCAAAGGAGATCCGGGTTAAATTTTCAAGTATTCAGCCCCACATCTGGAGTTGAATTTTCAGATGAGCTCACCTCTCACTGAGGCACTAAGTGGGCAATTCTCTGTAAAGCCCTCGATTTGTAGATCCCAGTGTGGTTTGAGTCAGATCCTTTTTCAGTGGCAAAAGAAAAGTTGCAAGCAGCTGAACTTGCCTGAAAATCTGGTTTCAGATGTGAGTGCTGAACTCTTGTGGAAATCCAGCTTCTTATGTGTACCTGAGCCCCACAGACATAGGATGGCCCCCATACCTTTTTCCAAGAGATTCATCCGGGACCTTGGTATAGCAGAGTGAATTCCCTTGCCCTACTAAGGTGATTCTGCAATGGCCTGCTATACCCCATGCTACGGATCAGTGTCTCTGGAATATCAGGGAAAGATAAAGAAATGGATGAAAAAAAGCTACAGAACATCAGTGTGATGCACATTAAGTGCCAAGCTCTGATCTTGGTCGCAGCAGTTCGGCACTGAACCTACTATCAAAGTCACAGGAAACTAAGTGTGACTGGGAACTGTTTTTCTGTATGCATGTACATATTGTCCAAAATGTGACAGAACCTTCCAGGCAACCTCCATCTGTCTCCTTACAAAGTTTCAAGTTAAAAAAGGAGCTCATAATGACAGCTAACTTCAGGAAGAGCATCACTGCTTGACTTGCGCACCAGCCAGCATTTGCACTTAAGGAACTTCCATCCTGCTGAAGTTACTACAGAGAGAAAACGGCATTACTTAGCTGAGCTCCTCCTGAGCACCTTTTTGAAGAGGACAGTATCACTAAATCTCACAGCATCAAGCTATGACAGCTCAAACACATCTAAGAATCAGCATCATTACCGTGCCCCTGCATTGGGGAGATGCTGCAAGGAAGAGCAGAGAGAAGTCAGGGCAAAGCTCCCAGCAGCCACAGCCCCCAGGAGAGTCCAGCACAGCCACCTGCACCGTCAGCTCACCCAGTGGAACTGCCACCTATAGAAAAAAAGAAGAATTTATATGCATTTCTGCTATTAAAAATAGGCAACTTTTATCAATGTATGTAAATTGCTTTAAGAGGGGGAAACATGTTTGAGTATGATGACTCATTTTCGCATTCATATCTAAGAGTATACGACTAATACCAAAAGTACAGAAGCCGTTCTTGCACATTCGGTTTATTATGTGTTCAGATTCTAGAGTGTATGAAACACTTTCATAATCACTTACTGTCTGATTTCGGTTTCCTTATTACTGGGAGGCAAAACTTGCCTGCTCCACTCGCTTGGTGCTTTCTCTTGCATCAGTGAGCTTCACAATTCACTCATAATAACGCTAAATAGGTATTCTAGGGGCAGGCAATTCCCCTGCCTTTCAGTTGCTGGGACTTTTTTTTTTTCCATTGTAATTTAAGCATCTCCCAGCAATTTATTTCCTCAAAGCTGTGGGTTTTATTTTTACTAACATTTATTTCAAATTGATACATCAATGGGGAAAAAAATATATGTATTTGGCAAGGAAAGCCCTCAAAGCTCTCTGTATTTTGTCACCACCAGTCTCTACTGGCTGCTTCATTTTAGAAGTGAGACGTGTGTTTTCAACAAGAAAATCAACAAGCTTCATTACTGCGGGGTTACGACCACCCTTTTTCACCATTTGTGGAAGGTTTGTTAATCTCAAATTTCATCAATTCTTAGCACCCAGGATTGTCTATTAAGAAGTTTCGTGTTGGAAGGGTTTCATTTTAAAAGTCAGCACTCATAACTCTTTATTATGCTGTGATGGCAGGAGAAAATGTGTTTTATAAATGTTGCCTAGAACTAGTGGCGAGATACTTGGTGGTGTGGAGAGATGGCTAGTACCTGATGGCTAATGTCTCTATAATGTTGATAGCTACAGTAAAACGTGACATTATTACAGGTCTTTATGACATGCTGCTGGAGGAAGCAGCCTGGAATTTGGCTCTCTGAGCTCAAGTTGATTCTTACAGTTGGAGTCAATGACAAGCAAGTTGGAGCTAATTAAGATGTGGGATGGGGGAGAGATTAGAAAATTATTCCCAAAACTTACAACAGTATATAATTAGTGACACAGTGTTTAATTGCCAGAATCAGATACAAATACCAATGAGAATCTTTTCCTTATTTCCTGCCTAAATACAAATATTTCTTGTTTCAGTAATAATCACTGTTACTTGCTGTGTTACTAGCTCCTGAGAAAGGTACATTCCTAGTGTTCCCAGAGCTCCTATTTTGGTTGGAAGTTTTGCTATGTTAGTGCATTTCTGAGAGACGTGAAAGACTGTGATGGTGAACAAAAAATAAATATTTCAAAAATGTGATCTTTCTGTGTCAGGCTCATTCACAGGAAACTCATTCGGATCAGCAGTAATCCAAGGAGGCACTGTTTGATCAGAAAGACACTTTCTTCAAAATGCATGTTTAGGTGGAAAAAGTTTACCAGATGTCACAGTGTAATCAATTGCTTCCCGTTGAGGTGGTACGTGAGACAACCAGCAGCTCTGGCAGAGTGCAGATGATGGCTGCACTTCTGCAGCTGGGGCATCTCCATCTGGAAGTGCTCAGCACTGATGTGCAGGAGATGATCCCATAGGAAATCACGTCTTTTCCTACCCATGAGAAGACCACAGAGTCACCACATGTATGATCCTCAGTTAACAACATCTGCTTGCATTTTCCTCAGATGCTGATATTATACTTCACAGAGCTCTGTAAAGAAGATTAATCTACTGGGGATATCAGAACAAGGGGAAAACCTAGGGTCCCACTGAGACATGATTCAATCAGCTTTTGCAATATCAGAAGTGTCAATTTCCCCTCATGCCACCATCAGGACACCACTATATGATAAACAAGCACCAGGACAAAGGCAGTGTCCTTGGTTCAGGGAGGAGGCGAGAGCCTGGCACCCATGCCAGGCATCACGCCAAAGGGTCACTGACACTGTGGTGCCGTTTTTACTTTGTTTCTTCTATCTGAGGCCTACCACCAAGGCACAAATAGCAGAGGGCAGTTTCATGCTGGTCAAGCAATCCTACAATGGCCAGCACAGAGGTGGGTGGGAGTGGAGACCACCTTTTTCCTGGTCCCAGCTCTGCCCCCGAGGTGTTGCACTGCCTGTCTCTCTTTCTCTCCTGCTCATGTTCACCAGCCATAAAATACAGATAGGGCCTATTTAGCTCTTAGTCATGTTGTGAGCATTATTTTATGAGTGTGTTACAGTGCCTTGAAAACTAAAGTATTCTCTGAATTACTGTTTTAATGCTGTGCTCGAGATCAACTACATTGATAAACTGGGCTGCCTTGTCATTAAGTAATACGTTTGACCAGCACACCACTCAGCACTTAACCTGGAGAGCTGTGAGTTCTCCTCTCGTTGATGCCACCGCCAGCTCAAGAAGCTTACCTGTACTTGCTGAATCATCTCCTGGAGCTGCATAATCAATGTATTTGCTCTGGATATTTTTTTCCAGTGAAAATAACTGCTTATGAGGCCACACCTCGCACTTCTGGTGAGATAAGCGGTTAACCATTGTCTTAACTAAAGATTGACATTAAGCTGATAAAGCCACTAAGCTGAATGGTAAACTTCATTAACTCCCTACTTGCCAATCAACTGGGGAGTTTTACATGCAAACGGACTTTCTTATCTCACTTCGCGTGTCCTCTTTTCTCCTTTACAGCAAGATGGATGGATTTTCTCCTTTACACCACATGGGTGGAGTGCCACAGCCATCAAGACACAGTTATCCCTAAGCAGCAGAGTCATACAAGTCCTCAAGACTTCTCTGGCTGTGCCCAAAATGACAGCATGGTACTTCTGCATTTTTTCCCTTCGAGGAGCACCCCCCCCCAGTAGCCTGCTCACTGTAACACTGGTGGAACGGAGACACTGCTGCCCAAATAGTGTGCAAGAGCCTTACCAAAACTCATTTGCTTTCAAGACTCAAATCTAGCTCTGCTTCTGGGTGTCCTTCAGTCTACCTCTTGCGTCCACCTTCCCTCAGCAGCTCTCCAGGGTGGTTTTGTTACCAGCACCAGAACCCGCCTACATGGGGCAGTCATCCCACTGCCCACCCTTCCTGCCCACCTGCATCCCTCCTAACCCATCACCTTGCCAGCTGCCCAACAGCAGTTCAGCTACACTTTTGGATCTGGGAGGATTGCGGACTTAGAGCTGACCCAGACCTAATTGTCAGGCGTGTTTGCTGTCTTCTCAGAAAACCATGGGCTGAGTGGTTTTAACAGCTCCTTTGCCATAAGAGTTGTCCTTTCAGGTCAGGACTGAGGCATGTTGCCAGGATAATATTAAATAAAAAAAAAAAAAAAGAAAAAGAAAGGGAAAAAAAAATGTGTTACAGGAGATAGCTTTAAAAGTTCTGTGGAATCCCAAGATTCAAGCCTCCCTCTTGCAAAACCTTCAGTTTTAGCTGTGCAATCTGATGAAGTTTGGAGGATGATGAATAGCCAGCTTCAGTTTCTCAGACTGCTCCTCCAGAGTTCCACCAAACCGACAGTACGCAGCTTCTGCTGCTTAAAATATGGCACTTTTTCTTCCACACAGAATTAAGAGCCTGGGAAAACACCTTGTATAGATTATAACAGTCTTGGATCTGTAGTAAGTCATCAATTGCAAAAAGAAAATATTTGATAGTTCCATCCTGTTGAGTTATCAACATCTTGCCCTTGGACTACACCACAGCATTTGCAGCGTGCCTCTGCAAAACATACCCTGCAAAGGGATCGCTGCCTCCTTGTGCTTCCTATTCATACATTGCTTTTATCTTCCCTGCGGATGAAAATCTGGCTGAATCTTTCACACCCCAGGAGATAGGGCAGGATTTTTTTTTCTTTTCTTTTTTTTTTTTTTTTTTTTAAGTAAATTGCAAAGTAAGGAGTTCCTTACCAGAGCAATTATGGTTTATTGTTTCAGTTGGTAAATGTTTAAAAAAGCAGCCGTCTCTTAAGAACATACCATAAAATGTGACGTGCACACAAACCGTAAATAAATAGAAATAATTCCTTGTACTAGAAAATCCAGCCCAGAGTTGGTTTCAGTTCCTGGTAGAGTTGTAAACTTTCTGTCCACCTATGAGCAAACCAATTAATTTTCCCTCCGTGTCATTTACCTTTCAGTGCAATGAGCAGAATACTTGCCCTGTCCAGGGGATGAGCTGTGTAGCTGAACAGAGCCCCAACATACTTACCCTCTTCCCTAAAGAGAACTTTATATAAATAGCTTGCAGTGATTTTGCATGTTCCCTCCCTGCCAGGGTTCATGTGATCTTTAAAAAGAGAAAGAACTTCCAGCTAACTCACAGTTTGGCTGTTACCCATTGACACCAAAGAGCCCAAAAAGGGCTCAAGTGGAAGTGTGACTTTGTTATCAGTGTTTCTCTCCACTGCCAGGTACCTCACTGTCTTTTAAAATGATCACTGCCTCCCTAGGAGCAAAGGAGACCTTCAAAAGCCAAGATTTATGTGAGGGCCACAGACCACAGCTGCTCCCATAGCTCTTGAAACAAGAGCAATCAGATTTGTGCTTCGGTGAGTCTTTATTCTTGCTCCGTCAGTTAATACTGGAAATCATGCAGCACTGACAGTTAGAAGCAGTGCTTGTTTGCCACCCGTTGTTATTACATCTAACCATCCTCCCATAATTAAAGTGCAGGGGCTCCTTCCCCCATTTCCCCACCCACTTCTAGAAAGCATCTGAAAATCTTTGTGTCTCTACAGGGAGACATAATAAACCCTCGTGCTTGTGTTTTTCCGCAGACTTTTTTCCTGCTGAGCTGGTGATCTTGTCATCTGTATAGGAAAAAAAAAAAGACTCATTTTCAAGGAGAATGAAAAATGGATCTCTGCAATTATGAGGGACTCACCTCTCTGTGCTTCACTGGTACCTTCACTATCATGACAGTGGCTACCTAGCAACCATGCCTTTCGACTCAAGCCAGTTTTATTTATATATATTTGTATTTCTACTGGTGCCAGGGAAAGGTAACCATAAAAATATTAATTTACTTGGATGCATTAAGCGAAAGCATCTTCTTTCAGAGAATTTTAAACAATATTTCAGCAGCAGCTTGAAGAAACACCAGCGTCTTCTTTATTGGCACAGAAGGTGTAGTGTACCTGTTTCAGCTCACTATTTAACCTATATTCCCTGGTTACAGTGTGAAAAAAGTACTTACTGCAGAAAGCAAAAAAACCAAAAGAAAATCCAAACCCCAAACCACCCCCAAGCCCCTGAAAAGCAAGACCTTATGGTATTACAGGAGCAAGTCCTCTTCTTAATAATGCATAGTAGCAATTAACCCCCACCAGTGGGTGGTTTCTGGGCTCACCTTAACACAAGAATTACTTAAGCTCTAAATTTATGTACTTAATGCCAGTTACTTTTTGCCCAGAAGACAGGGTGGAGTTAAGTGTGCCTGAGATTTGTAGACAGAGGCAATCTAAGGCAATAAATAAGTTCTTTTGCCTCCCTCCTGTCTGAAGGCAGAACTAGGTTAACCTTATAAAGCTATGTAATTGTTCTGGTTGTTTGTGTTTTACATTACTGCCCTCCCTTTCAGCTCTCCCTCCTTCCTCCCCATCATCTACGAAAAACAAAACTAAGCAGGAGCTATAAATCACTCTATGGAGCTTACCTAACTCATCCCTTTTGACAGGAAACAAAACCTGGTGAATATAGTTCCAGCCCATTTTCACATGGCAACTGTTTTGTCAATCCATGGGACAAGACACCCTTCCAAATATGTTTAAATACGGCTCTGTATTCCTCCCTGTCACCTTTCCAGTCTGAGCCAAAGCCTTGTCACAGTGCACCTCTCCCTGGATTTGTTCCAGCCTTCAAATAGGTGTATTAGTATTTTTAGCCATTTCAGTGTTTCTTAGCATTATCCCACTAACTTTGAGTTTTTCAGAATATTTATTGATTAAGCTTCACGAAACTTCTGTGAAGTAGCAAACTCCTCCTAGTCTCATTCAACAGCCAGTAGGCAAACCAAAGGGAGGAGGGGAGAATTGTTTCTGTAAAAGGAGACATGGTAATAAGCAGACAAACAAATAAACTAGAGCAATGACAGATAGTATTGCAGGCTAAAATGAAAAGCCAGTATTTCTGAATATCAGGTTAACTCGTCCTGGATGTTTGAGGTGCAGGTTTGACTTCAGGCTCTTACAGGAGCCTAAAGGTCCTGTAAAAGGTTCACAGGAACACAAAACAAAAAGACAAAAAGAAGGGATTAGGTGAAACGTAGCCCCACATAAAGTGCTTGAGCCCTTGAGATGCTCTGAGTAGGATCCAAAACAGGTGTCCCTTTGGGTAGTGACAGAAAAGAAAATGATATGTGAGAGGGGGACCACTCTTTCCCATGGTCTCAGCCATGACAGGCTTTAAGAAGTCACCTCTGCTCACATGAAATGCAGAGACATGTAGACTCTGGTACCTACAGGTAACTTTTCCCTACATTTCACACTATTTGAAGGACTAAATACAATATCAACATCATGGATTGATTGTCAGGTCTTCCTCACTAATACCTTAGTCATGTGGGATCAATTCCTGTCTGCCTGTGTTCTCCATCTGGATTAGACTGGAAATCATTGTTTTGCAAAAGGGGATGGGCCAGTGAGTCACCCAAGATCTCCTGTGGTCCTGCCTGCTTGAGACAGACCGAAGCATGGACTCCTGCTGAAAGGAGCTGAACTCACAGGTCTCACCAGCTGGGTGACTGAAGAGGATAGAGCAAATCAGCAGCAAATTAAAACACAGCAGCTGCGGCTGGTTTCTTGGTAAGATGCCCATCCCTTCAATATTTCAGACACTACCTGAGAAAGTGTCACATTCCAGGTGAACAATGAAAAAAAAAAACAAGATTTGTTTTTTTAGACAAAAGGATATACAAACCACTTAAATCACACTGCAGGCACCAAGCTCTTGATCAGGAGCTATCCCTGACAACTGATCTGACTGAGCCAAACACGTCACTGCTTCAAGCCTGCAAAAGCCCATGAAGTTGCATCACAAGCTATGGCTCCACTTCTTCCACAGATTTTGCAAAGGAGAGCAACACCTTGGCTTTGCCACCCTTAACCACTTTCATTATACCTGATATTAAACATGTCAGATGGAAAAGGGCAGAGAGCCTCTGAGGCAAAGAGCACGTTCAAGTTTAACGTGGGCTGTATTCAAGGTCTCTAAAATGGGGATAATGCCACTTGCCTAACTTGCAGGAGAGCTAAAGTTTGCAAAGTGTTCTGCAGATGTCAGAAGAATTATAATGATCTTTAATTAGAAAATGATCATCCAGCTTACTCTTTGATTCGAGGCAGATTTCATCCTCTACCCTTTCTATTGCAACTGTTGAATTGGAGTTTCATTTATCTTCGTCGGTGGCAGTTTTGAAGTAATGGGAAAAGTTCACAGTGAAGGCTTTGAGGTGTCTTCCCATTATCAAGGGTTCCTATTAAATATATTACATTGATTTAATCCTATTAGTTTATCAAAAGAGCATAATCCTATTCTTTAGCTTTCGAGGGAAAGCAGCAACTATTTCAGTTAATTACTGTTTCCTTGCTGGTACCCCGGAGCAAGCAAATGTTCCACAGTCCAAAGTAATTGGTAATGACTGGGAACGAGCATGTACATATTGGTTCTGCTAATTAATAAGGTTAATTGAAAAAAGCTGAAAAAGGGCGGACTGTAAAATAGCTGAATTTTCTTTGCAAAAGAATATGAAACTTCCAGCTTACAGAAAACATGTGCGTGTTTTCCTCAGTGTTTGTATAAAACAGGTTATGAAATATCTCTAGATGACACAGACACATAACCTGTGAGCTGCCAGACAAATGCATCAAATGCAGACAAAACCAGTTTTGACAAGATGTGGGCCATTTTCAGTGCACAAGTGTAATGCAAAGTGTATGAGCACTCCCGAACCAAGGAGGTGCAGCTGCCTGCAGAGCCTGCTTGCCCTCAGCAGAGGCAGCTTTAGGGCCCTCCTGAAGATCTTCTGTGTCATTTCATGGATGCTATTGACAAGGTGACAGCAAGTGCCCAGTGGGAGTGAGGAGGATGTCCTGGCCATGCTGCCCCAGAGGCAGATTTAGCTACAAGGGAGAAAGGAGCTGGTGTTTCATCCCTCATGTGCAGGGTCCTCATACACCTCACCTCAGGTCATTGGAGGAAACACATCCTCATGCATCATCACTCCCCTGGGTGGGAGTGATGAGCAGGACTGAAGGAAGGGGAGCAACTGGGCAAAGTAAATCGGGTGCAGGAGGAGGCTGGTGGCATGAGGGGGAACAATGCGTTTCACCTCACGCAGGTTTGAATCCAAGCACGATGAAGCAGAAAGCTTTTTGAAGTATATTGTAATAAATTTGTCTGGATTCTTAAGAGATTTCTAATAAAATAGTCCTGTCAACTTCAGTGAATCTTTGATTTATACTGACTGGGGATTTATCCTTCTGCCAGGGTATTTCTAAAGTACCTATAATTTTGTTATACCAGCGAGTCAGAGTTATTCTATATATGTATTATTGGTTATTATGGACTGTCATCAACCCTTCAGTCAGTTGGCCATGATTCATGAAAGAAAATCACTCCTAATTAAACATTCATCTAATTATTCTTGCCAGAAACAAATGAAATATGCAACCAATATGTTCCATAACAGCTTCAGAGGAGTACCACTAGGATTTGTGAAGCCAGATGATTGAATGCATGGGGAAGCTTTTCAGCACATGTTACATGAGAAAGGATCCATCCCTACCTTTTAACTGTCTTCCGAACATTTCAAGCAGTATTTAATGTCAGACTAGATTTTGGAGCAAGGCACATTAATGACTACAGTAATTGCTCTTTGGGAGAACAGATTTGAGTGACAACACTTTCTCTAACCTCCAGGGTCTTACTTTCCTATGAACAGCTTAACGTTTAAACAAACTGAATTCTCAATTTAAAAAAAAAATAAAAAGAGATTTAAAATCCCCACAGAGGCTCACGTAGCTACTTTTTTTTCATGTATGTAATTAAAAAGAAAAGATCTAGCATAACATTTTTCTTTGGTGTGTCACTATATTGCTAGCCTGTTTCATGCATGCATATGCATCTAAGTAGTAGGATGTTGACCCCTACAGAATGACTTCAAAATGCCTAGAGCTTATTGTTCCCCCGGTGTCTGAGAGTATAAATCTAATTACCGAGTGCCTGGAATAGTTTTGTGAGTCCTGCAAATGTCTCTTTTGCCCTTTCTTATATCGGCTTACAAAGTCTTGAATATGCAGTAGCTAAAGATTTTCTTCCCAATGTGTGGCCATACGTGATGCAAATTGCTTACATACATCTGATTGAAATCAGTTGAACTTCCCTGGTATTAAAAACTAGTCTCACTGAAGGGAGAAACTGAAGGGAGAAACAGAAATGAGGTTTAGCGATATTTGGCTCATCAGAAGTGCAAATGTGTAAGGTGAATGCACATTTCTACTTTGAATTCACCCCAAAAGTCTAGCCTTTAATTGCTATTTTTACTGCATAATCCAATAACCATTGACAGATGGGTTGCCAAAAGATATATTGTGCCTTCAAAAAAAAACACAGTAATGCCTTTAATTTTCAATATTTGTTCACAATTGTAATAAAATAATTTCTGTGAGGAAAACTTCTTGTCAATCTGAAGAAAATGTAACAAGATTTATAGGAAAATAAGCAGCATTTTCTAGGGTTTATGCTGTTCAAATATGTGGCTAAAGCCTGAAGATTCAGCAGGTTGCTTCTGATACTGTCACATCTGCAGGTTATCAGGATCTGGCATGCTACTTCTCTGTAATTATTTATTAAAAGACCTAAAATGAATGTTTCAAAAGGGTTTTTTTTGCAGAGCGGTTGGAGTTTGGGTTTGTTTCTCAATCCTGCCATAGCTTTTATGTGCAGGAAATTTAGAACCACACTGGTTGAAGCAGGTAGGTGCTTCTCTCCCTTTGAAATCAAGAGTTACAGATGTTTCTTATGAAATCGGTGGGAAGTAGACATCTAAGAAACTTCAAAAATCTAGCCTCTGCGCTCTCCAGAATATTCTCCGACTGGAAGCAGGCAGTTCAATGTCTTATATGGCTTGGGATCTCAATGCAAATTGGCTAAATGTTGGCAATTTCTTGAGTTTTCCGAGGGCATTTTTCAGTAAACATAAAATATTCCAATTTTTCACTGCTTTGAGACAATTGTGTTAAGATCTGGGGCTCAAACACTTCCTCTCCAAGAGCATCACCCAAGGCTGGCTACTGCAGTACACTGTAGTAGTAATACTGCAGAACACTATTAATATATTACTACACTATAGGAATATTTTGTGACTCCTGAAAGCCTCCCTCAAAATTTCCTCTTTCTCATTCTGAAAATACAGTCAATTTAGCTTTATTTTTCAGTTATCATAACCAGAGATTACCGCTGACTTTAATCCACAAATCATGCCTGCCTTACCACATTGACCAGATTAGTCATCAAATAGTCAGATCCGTAGTCATCTTTCTCTCTTGGTTTCCTTGTTATCATTTTATTAGCTGCAAGTTCCTGCAAAACCACACAGACTTCCTTTCCAAATCTGACTACCACTACTCCCATAAGATGGAAGACTCTTTTAGCAAGCTGTGACCGCGGCGGAATGGCAACTTAAAAATTGCTGCTTACTGCTGCATCCTTCCACGATTAGCAGCAGACAGGAGCGAAGCAGTACAGCATCTCACACTGCACCCAAAACTGTGAAAGGCAGGGGTAGCATCGAGGCAGTAAACTCGCAGCAGACCAACGTACCGGGAGGAGGAAGGTGTCCCCAGGAAGGCTGCCATGTACGATTCCTTGTGCAGCCAAAACCACCTGATTTTCTTCCGCCTCCTGCAGCTACCAGCAGAGCTGAGTGTGTTTTCCCGGGAGAGATTCTGCTTTCACTTGTGCTGCAACATGTTAGCATTGAACTTCTGACTCACGCAGCAAGCGCAGCATGTTCTCCTCCCATTGCACCACTGGCAGCGATGTCTGACGTCCGCATCAGCCCTCCTCTCACCACCTTCTCACTCAGGAATGGGACCAGACCCCAGGCAAACAGGCCTACCTCCGTGGGTGCTGATTCCCATGAGATGGGCAAATTTAAAGCCATGTCCTGTGCTTAGTGCTTCCCACTAGCTAGCTCCAGACAGGTCCTGCTTAGATGTGAGGGGTTTTTTAACCAGCCCTTTCCGCATGCCTCTGTGCTGTTCAAAGTGCCCAAGTGCTTAACTTTAGATTTTTGCTTCTATTCTGGGGAGCAGTTGGCTAAATACTCACTTTGCAGCATCTAAACATATGGCCATCTACATTCTTTATCACATGGAGCCGAGAGTCCACCAAGCAATAAGGAGACTTATTTGTGCTAACTGTTCATTTTACATTGTTTTTAATACTGCAAAATAAGGATTTAAATTTGTTTGCATACAGAAAGCAAATTATTTTTATGTTGTGCTGCCAGAGTAAAATTTTACTGCATGCAGATTTCCTCTTTTTTTTTTTCTAAGAAGCTATCTAAAAATAAACACTGTACACCTGCCTCATCTCCGTATACCATCCAGTAACTCTAAAACTAAACATGCATGTAGCACTGTGCTAAAAGCCTCAGTGAAGCCTAGAGAGGGAACTTCATATGCACCGCCTTTCCCAAGAGCCTTATCTGCTTCCCACATCAGAAAGCTTAGGCTGTTTTATCTTAGGCTATGCTAGCCTAAGCTTCTCCCCAAAAAACACCTCTGATATAACAGGCTTCAGGTTTTGGTCAGCCCTGAAGTGATCAAGCAGTTGGAATAGATGATCTTTGTAGGTCTCTTCCAATTGAAATATTCTATTCCTCTTTTCTCTTCTCCTCTTCTCTTCTCTTCTCTTCTCTTCTCTTCTCTTCTCTTCTCTTCTCTTCTCTTCTCTTCTCTTCTCTTCTCTTCTCTTCTCTTCTCTTCTCTTCTCTTCTCTTCTCTTCTCTTCTCTTCTCTTCTCTTCTCTTCTCTTCTCTTCTCTTCTCTTCTCTTCTCTTCTCTTCTCTTCTCTTCTCTTCTCCTCTTCTCTTCTCTTCTCTTCTCTTCTCTTCTCTTCTCTTCTCTTCTCTTCTCTTCTCTTCTCTTCTCTTCTCTTCTCTTCTCTTCTCTTCTCTTCTCTTCTCTTCTCTTCTCTTCTCTTCTCTTCTCTTCTCTTCTCTTCTCTCAAAAATCCATTTCACTCACTCTTTTAATGGTCTCATGTTTCACTGGAGAGGTTCAGATTGGATATGAGGAAAATTTTCTTCACTGAAAGAGTGGTGAAGCATTGGAATGGGCTGCCCAGGGAGGTGGTGGAGTTGTCATCCCTGGGGCTGTTTAAAATACAGGTAGATGAGGCACCTCGGGAGATGGTTTAGTGGTTATGGTTGTAGAGGTCTGATGGTTGGACTTGATGATCTTGAAGGTCCTTTCCAACCTTGATGATTCTATGATTCCTTTGTGAAGATTTGCCCAATTTTTCCATGGAGTTTGCTTCAGTCTGCATTCCTGTAGCCACACACCACCAGGCATAGCAGTACAAGGGTGATCATGACACAAACCAAGGCCAGAAGCACATTCAAGCATGGAAAAGGCCCCACACCTCACACCACAGCTCGCACTGGCATCAGGGATTCACGAGCCAAAATGCTGCTGGCGTGCCAGCTTGTACAACAGACTTGTTCTCCAAGAGTGTATGAATTGGCAAATTGCAGTTTCTGATTCAGCTTGGGCCTCAACAAGTCCTGTGCTGTCGGATACACCTCAATTTCAGGGATTTACGTCACCTGGATTTCTATTTCGCACCAGCTATATCTGTCTTCTGGAAGAAATGTTCTTGTTTTCACATTCTGGAAAACACCATGGCTGTTGTTACGCTGCTACAGCAATACACCACTGGCTAATGGCTCCTTTGGAAATTCGTGTCAGGTCTGTTCAACTATTTTTATTCTTCTCCTGTCCATCCTGGCATCCTAGGCCACAGTCGCTCTCCCATTGTTTTCTGGCCTGTGCTAGTTAATCCAATGCCCCCCAAAATTTCTTGGTAACCTCATCTTCTCCCAAGTTATATAGTTGATGTGATCATAAATCAAGCGTATATAATTGGCTGCAATGATGCTTGTAAATGTAACACAAATTGCATGTGTCTGTGACCTATGGCCATGACAAGTGAAGACAAATGCATCTTGCATTCCTCGCCATCACTGAAGGATTTCAAGAAATAATGTGGAGAGCAATATATACTACTTGACTTGAAGTTGTTTATTGCTTACTGCTCGGGATGCTCTGTTTAGAAATGGGAGCCTGGGGACTCAGGATGGATTAAGCTGTGGTTTTCCAGTTGCTGGCCCTGAGCAGAGAACCATACACGTGTTATATGAAAGTTTTCAAGTGGCCTTTTTCTCCTTCAGTGGTCCTTCCAAGAAAGGAGCTGCTCCTGTTGGATTTCACAGGGACAGGTTCTCATGGCATGCATACCTAGCCTCCGGGCTTCTGCAGAGAGGAGACCATCTCTAAAGCTCAATCTAAGGACTACTGAATTCAGCTGGCTAAGTCAGAGCCTAAACTAAACTGAGGACCAACCAACCTGACCAACCCAGCTGTGTCCCACTGCAGATTAAGAGGCAAAACCATGGAAATCTAAGAAAGGTTTTCCTGCTATTATGCCTGTTCCATGGGATGACCAAACACACCACTGACAGAAAAAAGCTTTTTTCAGTGAAAAATTGCACTGTGGTGTGAATGAAAGGGGTTTTTTTTTCAGTTCTACCCATTACATTGAAATGACAACTGTCAATCCCTGGCGTGAAATAAGGGCAGATAAAAAAATCCCTGAGGATGAAAGGTTTTCAAATTTGTGTCAAGGCACTGTAGACTAATTTTACTTTCTGCTGGTATACCCATGAATATCAGTGGAGACAAGTGATTGGACTGGTCACTGATGGGTGGGATTAAGATTTTTACAGAAATAATCACTGCAAAATTACCAAGTGACATGACAGTTCCACACTGTCTTCACCTATGAAAATAAAGACATTGTGGGTAGACTATAATATAACAAATGTAATTGCTATCAAGTGAGCACAAAAATGTTTATCTTTGATGAATATTATCATTTTTAGATTAAATGTTTTGGGACAAGGAAAATCTTTTCATCATGAATTGTTTGGATGTTTTGTTTCCTGTGTAAAGAGCTCTGGAGGCACTAATAATCTATGAGCTAAAGATGTCTTTCTTTGGCCCAAAACATGCCAGCTGAACAATTTTAGGAGAATCTACCAACCTGAATGGCTGTAATAACTTGTCAAAGCTAAGAACAGAAGTGACAGATTCTTGGGGGTTGGATTTGATGATCTCTTGAGGTCCCTTCCAAGCCCTATAATTCTATGATCCTGATGTGCAGCAAATCACCACACCAGTGGGACAGAATATAGCAGGATGCCCCAGAAGCCATATTGATACAGTCACAAGGTCCAGCTACGAGCTTCCAAAGCAGTTAAAAGTTGTGCCCACAAGGAAGATAGATCAGTAATGTCATAAATGTTTCAGAACAGTTTTAGACTGGAGTCTATAGTGTAGTCAACATGCAACAATTTAATTAGCCTTCATTCTGTGCTAAATACCTCAGAGCCCTGTCCCATAGTTGGGCAAAATGCCCTTGAAAGCCAGGAGGAAAGCATGGAGTCCTTTAGTATGCGGTGGGAAATGCAGTTTGTGTTTTTAATAAGTCCACAAATATCTCAGCCAAGCTCAAGATAATGCAGGGAGGTTGGTTCCTTCTTCCTACAGACTCATCTTTCAGTGGACTCACATACTTCCCAATTTGAAATGGCTTCTCCTGATTGGAATAAATGGGTTTACATCTGAGTGAGAATCTTTTGGTTCTGGAATTAAAGCAGCAGAGGAATTCTGATTTGGACCAGATACAGAGATTTTCAATGCTGTCCTCTATTCCCTCAGTATTCCTTATGCTGTTGTATAGAGAGGGTGTTATTAAGATCTTCCAAACTACCGTTGTAGCTGCATCAACGTAGCGCCAGCGGCTTTGGAAATGGTGTAAGTTTATGGGAAGGGGGGGCACTGAGGATGCAGCCTGCAGTTTGTGCTGGTGTGTGGGCATGAGTGCGTGCCGAGGAGAGAAACGCATGCGCGAGCACAGATTTCTCCTTTTCTCTGTTTGTTTATTTTTAGCAGCTTCTCAGTTCAGCCACTGTTTCAGGTGTAGGCTCTTGCAAAGCTCTCTTTAAAAGCCCTACCTCTTTTGAGACATATTTGAGAGTTTTGAAAATAACCTTTGAAACATCCGTGTCCTGTAAAAGAGATTTGACCACGTCTGAATTAACATATAGTAAATCCTCTAAGATTTAATCCAACCAGGAGACCAATTAAGAAATTTTTCTGGGGGCAGCTCTTACAAATCAGGAACATATTTAGATGAGTAGTAGTAGTGGTGGTTTAGTAGTAATAGTAAATGTGTTTTGGTCCATTTCCAATTTATTTAAGCCTTTCTCATTTCAATGTAAATCCCACTCTTAGAGCTAAAAAATTAATTAGAAAATAAAATCTAAGGTAACATCTTTTTGATGACACGGGAAATGAGCGTGGTACTCATCTTCTATTGTTCAACACTTAAAAGCACTATTAATTTGAAAAACTGGGGAAAAAATTCTGTGGGATGGAGTAATTCCTATAAAATGAAAGAACAATTGTAGATTTATTGAATTGATTAATCTCCCTTCCTTTCTCGTGAAAAAGACTTCCATATAAAAACAAAATTGGATGTTTCTTACAGCATGAATTGTCTTTACCTATCTAAATAGAAGAGTCTTTCCAAGAGCATTGAGGAGAATGTATTTATCCTTAGGCAGAACATAAGTACACATGGTTATGAAGGTCAGCCTGGTTTCTAATCTGAGTGAAATATAAGTACCATATTTAGCAGATGCATGTACAAGTATGCCCATACAAGAAGAGAGAGTGAGAAAAGCAATTATAATTGCTATTCCCCAAATATATCATGAATTCTCAGATTTTCATATTATGCTTTTACATTCCAAGAACAAAACTTCACAGGTTGGGGGGGGGAGAGGATGGGTAGGAGAAGATAAGAGAAGTTTCAGCGGCTGGCAGGACTTTTTCCTTAGTTAAATGTTAAAACAAAATAAAAATATTAAAACATCTTTAGTGAACAGCAATCCTTTTGTGTTCTTTTATAATAATCCAAACAGCAAATTTTATTCTAGGCAAAGTTGGATGGCAAAATTCTGCTCTCAGTGCAATATTTTAGAAGCCCACAAATTGCGTGAATCTGTCTCTAGAAGTTGAGTGTGATGCCAAATATCTGTGTCTATTGACAGGCCTACAAATAACATATCTAACTAGTCTGCTGCAGAGAGAATAGTCTGATCTTTGTGCTTCTGGGAGGTTTTCTATCTAAACAGCATTAAGACAACTTGGTACATGAGTATTAGAGTGTTTATACATACATGGAAAGGAAACACCATTGATTCCCTCTTTGATCACTATCCGAATGAAATCAAAGCAAATCCATAGTCCTCAGGGTTTTTAGGTTTAAATATCTATTTTATAGAAAGGTAGGTCCTTTACCAGGTATGAAATAACTACGGTGATGTGCGTGGCTTGTGCCTTCCTTGATTCTTTTGCTTTGTGCTTTTAGGACTTATGATAAAGACAATTTAAAAAAAATAATTCCTGTTCATCAGAGTTACTGTTCCCCTCCCCCCCTTTTTTTTACACAAATAGACTTCCACACATCTTGAAAGGGTGAAAAAGTTAGGAAAATTTATGCAGACACTAGAATGGCACAGCTGTAAAGGTCTGCTCTCTCTTCCCCTTTTTAATTCTATTGTAGCACAGGAAGGGTACAAAAATTCAATAGAAAAGAATTAAAGCCAGATCGTTACATTTCTTATAGCAAATCATGACCAATCGTGTGGTGTCACTGAAAATCACGAAGTGCAGTAAAGTCTAAAAGCTGTAAGTGCCCCATTACTCATTTTTACTGAAAATCTAAGAGGGCTTCTTGTAAACCCCAAATTTGTCATATGGCCTTTAAAGTAAGCCTTTCAAGATTTCAAACAGTCGCTTCAGCACTGACCTTCAGAGCCATGAGTTATTTCTGTGTTGATGGGGTTCATAGCATTCATGGATGCCTTAAGTGCTGTGTTAAGAAGCAAAAACACAAAGTGAAAACTTTGTGAATCTCTTTGGCTACCAGCACAAAACTAAAACTGGTGTTCAAAATATAAACATATGGAGATTGAGAAAAGAATTGCTTTCCCTCTTCCATTTAAAGCGCTTCAGTGATTTTGCGTCTTCACTTCTAGCCTTTGCAAGGATTATACTTTTAAATCAAAAACTCTCAATCTAATAACTGAAAGGAAGTTCTTCACAATCTGGGATATCCAGGATACTTTGCAGTTTATTGTTCTCTGAAGTGAAAGAAGCAAATGAAAAGTAAAATTTTTACTTAAATGGACTTCTTGGTTCCTGAATGCTCATTGCTTGGGAAGACATTGAACTATATTAACACTTTCAATGTTCCTCAACAGACCGATCGATCTAGTTTGAATTTTAAATTCAGTAACACAAAAAGAAATACCAAAAAGGCAGAGAGACCAGTGAAAGTGTTCCTGTTCCAGACACAGTTAATGCAGTAGGTAACATCTCTGAATATCTTCTCCCTACCTGATAGTTTTCTTTAATTTATTCCTTGCATAAATGCCTCTGCATGCCCCATTTCACTAATTTTTTAAGGATCTTTTTATAACTCTTTATTCTCATATAACCATCTACCACGTCATCCCACTTCATCTCAGTATTTAGGATACCTGGATGGCACCCATCTCTAGACCTCTGTTTCATAATCGAAGACATCACGGACAGAAAATCCCACAGCCTCATGCTGGACTCATGCTGCCATGCCAGGGGAGACCATTTCTTCCTGATCACAAGGCACACCTCCACGGTTGCTCTGCCCGCCGTAGCCAGCGACTGCTTGCCACGTGCTGCTAGCTGCCAGCACCCAGCCAAGCATTACGCTACACCCCGGCGCAAGTTTAGCTCCTGACCGCGGGCAGATGAAGCCATCTGGCTTGGTTCCTTATTGCTCGTAATGATGATGATGGACCTCAAGCATTAGCTCCTGGCTATGCCAAACTCTGACTATTTTTTCTTTTCTTCCCCCTTTCCATTCTGTAATAGGTAATTAAGAGCTGAAATTGCACCAAGTACATGACAAAATGCCTACGGAGAGCTGTGCTTCTTAGGAAGGAAACTTACAGCCTCGGTACCAAGCAGCAGCAGCAGCCTGCGCCCATCCTGTATTCCACAATCTGTAATTTCAGCTACATATCTATTTATTCCAATGCTGCAGTATTCCATTTCTGAATGAGTTCCCACATCATGGTGACACATGCCTAGCATTATTGCATTTTAGACAGCCATCTGTACTGATATATTCAGCCAATAATTTGCCACCAGGAAATTGGTTCCTGGGAATATATTTTTCTATGCAGGGTGCATGCGTGCCTGTTTCTAATTTCTAAAATCCATATATCCTTGACGTATCTTGTAGGAAGCGGAAATCCTATTTCATCCTGGACTGGCCTTAAAAAACTATAATGCTTGCTATTAATTAGCAGGAAAGAAAATTTATGCCATAGTTCATCAGCAAAACCTTAGCGCTAGCGTAACAATCCCTGAAAGAATACGTAGTAGCATGGAGATGCCAGTTATCTAAATATGGCAAATGGCAGGGAGGAATGAAATGGGTCTAAAGGGACACTGATCCTCCAACCGATGAAAGATACGGGCTAAAAATATACTTCAGTGCAGATAAATATAGAATAATGATTGTAAGGAAAATAATCCAAACGTGGGTTGTAGCATTTAGTGGAGCAATCTGAGACTACCCTGAAAAGGAGAAGAGCCAGGTAGTTATTAATGAATAATCCTGCTTATAAGACCCATATGTAGTGAGAAATGGCCACCTAACTTCAGATCATTAAGTCCATTTCCTGTGACACCAGAACATAGTCCACCAGATGGGAGACACATGAAATATTAAAAAGATACTAAACATGTACTTTAACATTGGGCAGGGAGCCAAGGGTAGTAGGAGCACGAGCAGGCAGCTCACAAGGGGGGCTGAGGAGGTAAGAGTTCCTCAGCTGAAAAGCATGGTTCAAATTATATGCAATGCAATTTTTATATCTGCTCAAGTAGGCTTTTTCTTTTTTTCTTTTTTTTTTTTTGTCTAGGGAGGGGTGGAAAAGGGAAAGAGAATTAAAAAGGGAAAGCCTTAAAGGATAGTTCAACATGCTAAATGAGAAAGAGAAATTCTATTACTTTAAGCTAAGAGAGAGACAGACTTATGGAAATAAAGATTTTTTTTTTTTTAATTATCAGAGATTTTCCTGTCCTTGCACAGACACCAGGCTGCTAATCAGGGGCTTTCACAGCAGTTAATTCTACTTTGAGTAGGATTAGCTTTAATATTTAAATAAATAATCTCTGTGGCTTTGCAGTTTTTGGGAGACAGAAGTCTGGGGAGGAGAAAACTGGTAATAATGGAGAAAAAAAAAACTAGCCTCTGTCCTTCACCAGCTCTGGAAGCTAAGCAACAACACTGGGAGAGTATCTCAAAGGTCTTTCACAACCCTGGAGGAAATTTCAGAGGAACCGGTCAGCCAGTTGCAATAAATGTAAGTTCAATTTCTTCTTAGAGAAGACATTCGTGAATAAGCATCTCTAGTCTTCTAAGTCTTTCCAGAGATAATAGTTGTTCATAGCATACAGCAGCAGTCTCCCAAGTGTTTATGAAACTGTACATAAACATTGTTTTGACTGACACAGAATCGTCTTTGGTGTGGATTATTTAAATTTTCTGCAAATATAAAGAGTACTGCAAAAATGCCACATTCTGTAATAGATGTTGTCCAGGTTTTGTATGTCAGGAAATTGTTTGTTGTCCATTTAAATACTCTTATGAAAAACTCACTTATAGATTGTTTAGGTTTTTTTTCCTTCTGGTATAGAAAAACTCTTCACTTCTCTATGTGTTGAACTTGTCCAGACCAGTGTTAACAGTACATCATGGTCAGGAGCAGAAGAACTGATATACTGTTGCCTTTTATAGTATACAGATATTGCATGTTTTTTAAGCTTGTGAGAGTCATTTTTAAACCAGTTTGGAAGTAGAAAGGATAACCTGTTTCCTTGATCAATGGCAGCTTACATATATCAACAGGCTTTGAGAAGGAAATCACAGAATTGCAGAACATTAGGAGCTGGAAGGGACTTGGAAAGATCATCTAATCCAACCCCCCTGCCAGAGCTGCATCACCTAGAGCAGGCTGCACAAGACAGCGTCCAGGTGGGTTTTGAATGTCTCCAGAGATGGAGACTCCACAAGCTCTCTAGGTAGTCTGCTCCAGTCCTCCTCCCAATAAAGAATTTCCTCCTCATATTTAGTTGGAATTTCCTATATTCAAGTTTATTCTCATTGTCCCTTGTCCTGTCACGGCACGGCTGAAACAAGGCTGACCCCATCCTCCTGACACCCACCCTACAAGTATTTATAAACATTGATAAGATGCTTCTCCAACCTCAGTCTTCTCCAGGCTAAACAGTCCCAATTCCCTCAGCCTCTCTTGGTAAGAGAGGTGTTCTAGTTCCCTCATCATCTCTGTCGCCTTTCTTCGTACCCTCTCCAGTAGCTCCTTGTCCTTCTTGACCTGATGAACCCGACACTGCACTCTTTGGAGGGCCATTGCAGATTAAGCCCCCCACCAGACCCACAACTCGCTGCATGGTCTCACACATCAGTGGGAACAGAGGACAGGCACCCACCATAAGGGGTATGGGTGAGGGTAAAGGGCAGTCCCACTTCTTCCACCAGCTTTGCCAGGTCTCGCCTGGTTTGCAGAGCTGTGATCTAACGCATATTCTTAGGACAAAGGGTAAGATCTTCAACCTTTGTCTGTCTGCTTCAACCAAAACCAAGAAAATAAGGAGTGCTCCAAGTTTCTTGGGTCTCCAGGACTGAAGGTCCCGGGATAATCATCCTAGAGGGAAAAATTCTCGTTTTTACTGAAGTCCTTCTTGCAAGTACTCTGGGTAAGGAACCACAGAGCGGATGTCAGCTACATTTAGATTTGCTCTAAGGCCTCTTGGCATTACTAGGATGAAGAGGGGGAGAAAAAAAAAAAAGAAAGGAAAAAATCCAGACTCCCATGAGCTGACTTCTAGGTTGAAATTTGTTGCATATGTTCAAAAAATACAAGCGACATTTGCTCCCATGTATTGCAGGCAGCAGTAACAGAAATTTGACATGTCAAATAGAGTACATGCCACTTAACCTATCCAGCCTGAGATCTGGAACACAGTGTGTTACAAAGACCTGGGAAAAAAAAAAAAAAAGAGGAAAAAAAAAAAGAAACATTAAATATATGTGAAATGCTATGGGGAAAAAAAAGTGTAAATTCTGTTTTTCAGCCCCCAGCTTCGCGATTCTTCCTTTCTGATGTAAATAGCTTCCAACAGAAAGATTTGGGAGTGCAAATTTGGATGAAATGTTGGCAATTCAAAAACTAAAATGTTGAGAGGAATGACATAGTTTGTTTCCTTCAAAATTTCTAAAGTTCTTATTTTTTTTTATGAAGCATCAGGGGAGATTTTGTAACAGGTCAGAATTAAACCTCCCTGAAATGTTACATACTAGCTTTCTCTTCAGTTTGCCTTTTGTGTAGAAAAAGTCTAAAAAAAACCCCTCTGTATTAAAAAAAAAGAACATTTGAAACAGTAATTCAAAGAGTTAACAACCACTGCAAATACATTTACTGCACTTCATTATAAAGTTAAAGTAAATGGAGCATTTAAAAAGAAATAACAGATGCCATCATCCTGGATGGATAATTAACAGCAGACTCTTTAACACTTATATTTAAATGGGACAGAAACATTTCAAACATTTCTGTTGTAAAACATTCAGATGTAAAAAAAAGACCATTCTCCTCCAACAACCTCCTTAGGGGAATGAACTTTCAAACAAAACTGAGGGAGCACTTCAGCAGTCCAGTTTTCCACACTTCTTGAGAGGACTGGGAGCTGTGTGTTGAGTTCCTGGCAGTGAAGTTGGTACCTAGCCCACTATCATGCTTCTTGGGTGAAGAGATTATCTTCCTCAGCCTCCAGCTTCCCTGCCTGAGCTGGGCTTTCCAAGGCAGGTCTAGCTTGCCCGCCCCAAAATGGGGTGCTGATGCAGAGCCAAGACTGCGCTGTCCATGGGGGCACCATCCTTTAGCGGGCGCTTTAGAATAAAAATAGCAATTCTTTTTTTTTTCCTCCCTTCCATCATTTTAGCAACTCTGCTATTTTTCCACCTCCCTGGTTTTGCAGAAATGCACAAAGCCAAGGTTTGCTCAAACCTATCCCTCGCAAAACTACACCTAGTTTGCCGTCACTTGGCACCTTTTTTGGCCGCAACAGTAGAAAAACTGGCTGGTGCTGACAGAGAGGTGGGAACCCTCCTCCGGTTTTTTTGTAGAGGTGATCTCTCAAGGTAAGGATTAACACATTGTTCAGACAGTCTGTGGGGAACAAAGCTGCTTTTGCCATTCTCTGTGCCATTTCAATGCATCGGATCACACTTTTCCCTTTAATTTTAAAGGAATAAAAAAGCCTTTGACAAGACGTTGAAACCATCAGCTGCCAGGTTATAAAACTTGCTGGGGGCGTTACCTGCTCTGAATAAGGGGTCGGTGTGTGATGCCTGGCTGTCTAGAGGCTAGGTATGGACCTGCAAAGGGTGGATGGTCAGCCAGGCAGGACATTTTACTTCTCACCCCCAATCCCTTCGCACGTGGTACAGTTCAGCCCCCCAGCTGCCCTGATATCTCGTTGCCGGCTCGGAGTGTACGCTGCTTATAAAACACAGCTCTTCAGATAAACACAGGTTTCTCACTTTCCTTTTCTGTTTACCAGGCTGCATGTGTACAGATTATCTTCAGAATTGAGACACACAGATGCTCTCCTTATTAATGTGAGAAAATAATAGTACCAAGGGGCATTATAGATCTGTTCATTCAGTAGGGGGAAAAAAATAAATATGAAGAAGTCAGACAAATACCAGGAAATTAAGGACACTGCACACACACATTCCCCCTCAACTTGTCCAACTGATTTTAAGTTTGGATATGTCACCTCCATATTAGCAGGTGCAAAGTAATAACCGAGCCTTTTCGATATCCTAGTGCTACAAACATAGCACACAGCAAACACTGAAGCGTGTAGCATGCTCCTGACTTGGTTAAAAAAAAAAACAAGCTGAGGTGCCAAACAATAGAAGAAAACGGGCTCTGTCTCATCATCAGGAGCAACCACTGTGCTTGCCTGTGCCGACATAGAAAGCAAACCTCCAGCTCGGAGCGTGCAGAGGGTAACTGATGAATATGAACATCCAAGAACGATTATGACAGGAAGTTTACATAATGGTAACAGTATCTGTCATACTTTGCGATTCTCCCACATGTGATATCTGATGTCTGACAGTGACTCACGGGCCACGGCTCTCATGTGGCTGCTCAGTTAGGTATGACTAAAAGACAAACCCAGAGTCATGGAAATGGCATGCACGTGTGCCCCGATGCTGACAGATGAGTGGGCGTTTATTGGTGCTGGTGTCAGACACCTGTATGCATCATCACTAGTTAGAGGGAGGCACATGGGCACTAAATCACATCTTTTATGTAATCATAATTTTTTGAGATGTCTGGGAAGAGAAGCGATGCTCAGAGTCTCAGTGCCCCCCTCCTCCCAAGTCGATAAGTTAGCGTTTCTGTCTCATTTTAATTTTCCCAAAGTTCTACGTGTATGAAATTGCTATAGGCAACTGCCCAATGCCTTTGCATCTGCTAGAGCTGTTAAGTAGCTGATGAGGTCTTTTTCACAAGATCTGGCTTTTATTTAATTAATTTTAGAGGCTTTTTTTTTAACGATTTCTGAAGATATAGAATCTGTTCCAGCAATATGGTGAGTGCAAATGCTCCTATTGGAGACCTGCTGATATCCAAGAAGATGTCTTACTCCTGCTCATAAAATTATCTTTTGAGCATAAAGGTGTAATTAGGTATGTATATAAGTACGTGTAGAGAAGGGATATTAAGATACATGAATTTCCAGTGTCTGAGAGTTCTGTATGGCTCCCATGAGACATTTATTTTAATGGAAATTGTTAAAGGACAGCAAAGCTCTTCATGATATTAGTATCGAATATCAGGATCCTCAATGATACATAGAGCAGGTAATGGGCTACATTCAGTCCATAGTGCATGGCAAAACTACCACTGAAACTCAAAACACTTTGACTGTGTATGATTACAATCATATAACTCAGTTACCTTGAAAAAAAAAAAGCCCATGTAAGAAAACATTTTCTGTTTTGTTTTCTTTAATTAGTTGGACTGCTTTAAATCTATTCACAGAGCTTTCCTGCCTGAATGGGAATCCTGTGAATTGTTAGTTTATAGATAATGTTTCACATATATTTTCTCACAGGGGTTTAAGTTCCCTGAAGCGCAGCCTGATTTCACAGGTTCCTTCCTTGTAAAGTTATTTGTGAAGGGAGGATCTCCAAAGTTCCATGCTGTCTCCTGCGGATGAAAGTGAGGGAAAGGACTGTAAAACAAATAAAAAAGGGAGGGGCAAGATCAAAGTACCTCATTAAGAGCAGTACGTTACAGCCATGTCCAACCTCTGCCTGCAGAGATTGTAGACAGGTAGGTCTGTCCTCAGTTAGCTGATGGTCTGTCTCTGCAGTGCCTGGAACAAGGAAGGAGGAGGAGAGGCTGAGGGCAGGAACCACGCGGGTGCTACAAATTACCTGTATTCAGAGCCATCCTTGCAGTGGTTTGGTAAAGGGGGCAGCACCCTTGCTTGGTTTTTGAGGAAGTTGTGAGTCTGTTGGCAATGTTCTCTAGCAACTGGATTGTATTTCCACCTGGGTGCTCCTGGAAATATACAGCAGATATGTAAAAACTTAAGAGAGGATCCTCATTGTGTTTGGCTATGTAGGCACACGTGCTTACACCTCTTCTGACAGCAGCATGTCAAGGAAAAGGCCTTGGAGGAGAGACTAATATATCTGAATTGTTTCCCACCCCAGCCCGTGACTGAGCAAGGGCAGCTGAGCTCTGCCCTTGCCCTCAGGCTTTGGCCATCTCTTGCTAGCACTAGTCTGTTCCCTGGCAGAGATGGCAGCCACATCGTGAACTTTCTGTGATGAGGGCCTCCTCACCTGAGTATGAAGGTATGACCGGCCGTTCCTCCTTCACGTTGCCAGAGCCAGGAGGACTTTGGACCCAACCTTCCTACCTGACAACTGTTCTTCAGCTCTGAACAGGAGCCAGAAACTCTTCTGAGCTGACAACTGCTCTGGGGCCAGTTTCACACCCACACCTTGGGAGTGCACCTCCAGGCTGGTATGGGTTCCTCCAGGCTGTCATGTGCCTGGTGGAGCCCAAAGGAAGGAGGATGCATCCTTAGGATTTGAACCAGCTTTCCTGCAGTGTGGCAAGACTGGTCCAAGGAGTTCCAGGTGGCAGAGGCAAGTTGGGATTTGCTCCTCTGTTGAAAAGAAGTAATTGGGAGTGAAAGTGATTGGTTTTGCTGTTTTGCTGTATGAGCTCGCTTCTGTTCTGCCTCCTACTAGGGCATCTCGCCTGCTCTGTTGCCTCTTGAAATCCTCAGGCATTGCTCCATGGTATGCAGTTTGGTTAAGATTAAAAGAAAGCTCAGTAGCATGTAATCCTTTCCTTGACCTGCTTTCAGCAAGCACAGTGTGGCAGCATCGGCAGTGGCCCTGAAGTCCCCCGGGTCACTTTAGCATTGGGTGATACAGTACCCCCCTGAGCAGGAATACTTGCAGCTTGAAAAGTGTTTTCAAAGCCAAATGACCCTACTGTGCCGCTCTCACAGGACACACTTGGTGCATTAAGTAGTGATCTTGCTGAGCTATGCTGGCCTGACCAGGTGTACCCAACCGTGGTCTCCTCTCGAAGCCGCTCTTGCCAAGGAGACAGGAGGCAATAGGGCACTTTGCAAGGCTGGACACTAATCATTGTTAAGTTGCAATGCACTGAGTCTTTCTGGGTATTTTTGATTTGAGCAGGGGACCAGGGTAAAAGCTGTGTATTAATATCTATAAAACAACATCGAGTGACTTAAGGCAGGGCAATCTTTACAATGAGGTCCATGGGTCAGATGTGGTAGCCCTTTGCAATAGATGTAGGTCTTTGGAAAAGACCCTGTTTCTGGTTTATCACTAGGACAGGATGCTTGCTGGCCCATCTCCAAGGCTGACTGCAAAGCAAGCTTGCCACAGTGTTTGGCCTCACAGCACGTCATGGACTGAAAACACGTCAAACGCCTGAGCATCCACTCAAGTGGCCACCAGCCCTGGCCACAAGCTGGCTCGTGGACCTTTGTTCATGGCAGGCACAGGCATACCTCAAATCCGCCCTGAAACATGAAATTCTAGCCAAGAAGAAAAAGAAAGCTACCACTACTACCATAGCTGCTCACTGCAATTGCCACATCCCAGAGGGACAGCTCCAGGGCCCATCCCAGAGACACCCAGATGGGTTTATCGCAGATGTAAGTAGCGGTGTGTACAAGCACATCGCAAACATGGAGTTTAGAGGCCCAGAAACAGGAGGTGGACTGCCCTAGGACCTGGCTGATGATTACGTGGTTAAGAAACCTTGACTGTTTGACACACTTGGAGAGAGGCACCTCAGTTTCTCTGTACATTTGAAGATTGGGGTGCTGCTCTCCTGCAGACGTAAGCTCGACATGCATTTAGACATCTAGCCTGAGGCCTGAGGTGACTTATGGAAGCAAGAGAAGTCATGAAGATAAATTCCTGCCAAACACGTGCATGACTAAGCAGCCTTAGACACCTAAATTGATAAGATTAATCATATTCTTGACGCTTCCTAGGCATGTTGGTTGCACCTGCCCATGGCTCTTCATCAGAGGCCCAGCAAGTATGCCCTTCAGAGATGCAGGCACACGCTGTCTATCCATTGACACACTACCTAAAACATCAGTAACCAGATCACTAGTGGTGCCTTGCAGGCTATAGTGTTGTATAAATACCTACTAATAACAATAGTTCAAATATTTATCAAGCTATAAAAGTATCCTCGCCACACCCGTGAGGGCAGTGCTTCCAGAGGAGTGAGATCTCACTTCTTAGCTATCACACCCTCAGCAGGTTTGCTTTGCCACGGCAGCTGCTCACCAGACCTGCCTGTCCAAAGACAACCATTCTAGCTCTGCAGCATGGACTCAAGGACCCCCTTTTTTAAAAATTGCACACTAATTACTTACTGATAGCCTTACAAAAAGTTCCGTTGGTTCTTCTCCAGCTTAGAAGAATTAGGTCTTCCATCAAAAATGGGGAGAAAGCAGAAAGCAGCTCAGCTGTGGTCTCTGCAGCAAAGAATTTACCAAGAGGCTGAACAACAATCTTGGGGGACAGGTGCTATATTGAGGATGTTTGTGAATGAGCTTTTTCTCATTCTCTTTCTTTCCCCCCACCCCAGCCCCTCTCCTGTCCCTGTCTATCTGACTCCTCCTAGGAGGCAGGGATCATTCTGGGGACATCTTCGCATCCTGGTAGAGGCCATAGCGCAAGGTGGCACTGGAGTGTTTTTACATCTTTTTGGTGACTGCTGGTTTCCTTCCTATTTAACTAGGATTTTTCCCATAGGGAATACAAACAAATTAGTGTACCATATAAATAATTACCTTTATGTAAATGCATGTGATAAGATAAATGGAATCTGAAATGATTAACTAACCTTCCATTTAACAGCATTTCTGACATTCAATTCAAGGAATGAAGTCCAACCAGCTTTCCCATGCCTTTTGCTGTGGAATAGCAAGGATGTGTAGTGGTCACTGGAGTGACTGGGCCATGCTTTGATCTTCCTCCATACATAGACTGAAAATATAAAAAAAAAAGAGGAGAAAAATGTAAGGAAGCAAACCAGTCAGCTGATTTTGATTTCCAACCAGAGTCAGCTACAACTAGGGGAGGAGCACCTTCTTCTAGACAGCTGGACTCAATGATCTTGAAGGTCTTTTCCAACCAAAACCATTCTGTGATTCCCGATGGCATGTCTTCACCGATTTCATCTGATCTGAGCATGAAATTAGTCTGACACTGAGTCCTGAGTCCCAGCATCACCCAACCAGCGCAGCATCGCACAGCAGCCAGCTGAGAAGCTGGTGATCCAGCGACATTTTCCTAGGTTTGGTCCTGAGTTCATTGAAGCTGCTTGTCAGTAGCAAACATGGCTGTTGTGATTCAAGGTCTGGAGCTAGCTCATTCAGCGTTCATCTGGGGATTTCTGCACCACACCTTCCTGCCCAGTATAGACATGTCCCAGGTCTATCATCATTTTCATCTGCCAAGCATTCAGACAAAATAATTAACTTAGCTTTGCTGGCACACATCCTTTACTCTAAATTATTTGTATCAAAGAGCATTATTTCAACAAAAATCTTTATATTTAAATCATGCAAAATAAACATGAGAAGACCCAACAGTAACAACACTGATTAAAAATGTAGGAAAACTCGACTGCGTTTTCTGGCACAGACAGATAATTAAGAGGCTTTTTTAAGGGTTTTCTCAGTAACAGGTACAGATTTCGTGGTATTTTGTGTTAATCACCTCTATGCTGCAGAGACAGTACCACCGCATAGTGCAAAATAAATGGCCAGAAGGCTTAATGTTTTTTTGTGTTTTTATTTAAAATGATTTCATATTACAAGCTCATGCCAAAAGGTTCATTTGTTTCTGAGTTTCTGGCTCTGAGGACTGTTATCCATGCTGTGAATGTACAACTGTTTGTCCACACAGTTATTGGAGTGCCTATGAATAGTTTGCAGGTGCCATTCAAGCTTCTCTCTTTTTTTTTTTTGTCCCAAAAAATACTCTTGACAGCTACTGATCGGTCCGTTTTAACTGCCTACAATGCTGTATCTGCTGTGATTATTACTGTGATTCATGAAAAAAAAAAAAAGAAAAAGAAAAAAGTCACTTATCAGGCTAGGAATATCTTTTGCATAAGAGCATACCTGCTGTAGGAGTGTTATACAACACCTCTCGCGAGCAGTGGAGGAGTCTTACCAGTCGCTTCCCTACACTGCAAATCAAGTCTAAATTGCTCATGTAAGCTCTTTCATATCCGAGGTTTTTAGGAAGGAAACTTTCTCATCATGTTACTCAGCTCTTTTTTTATCCAGCCAGAGCTTCAGCCACCTTTTTTACTTCTGGACATTACCTTCCCACACCAAGACTTACCTTGATGTCTTTTCCCATGTGTCTTTTCTGTTGCAAAGTTCACAAAGGGCAGCATGAGACACCTTTGGGTAAGACTCACAAGGTGACATTAGTTGCAGCCATCCTCAATGAATTCTGGTGTTGTTGGAGGCTCTTGGATCTGCAAAGTTTCCTCCACATATGGAAAGTCCAGTCAGGTAGATGTGTCCCACCCTACCAGCCCCCCTCAGTAGCCCCCTTGACTCTGAGAGGCAGCAAGAAACTGGAGATCATCCTTCTGCTTTGAAGAGTGGCAGAAAAGGGGACACCAAAAGTTTTGAGGAGTCAAGAGAGGGCCCGTGAGTCACAGGTTAATTATTTCAGGTCCTGCTGCTTGGTGCCCTGCTTGTTGCACCAGCTTTCCATAAACAAACTTTGGGAATCCTTGTTCTAATAGTATCTTTCCATCTTCTTAATGGTTATGTTTTTTCACTCCATATGGCCACTTCATCTGCATTAAGCCTCCTCACTTATAACAAAAAAAAATATCCTTCTGTCGTTTCTGTGTTTAGCCAGGTCTGTTGCTCAGATGGTGCAACCACCGAATGGTTAAGCTGAGCCTGTGTAAAATGATGTCTCCCCTAGCTATAGGCAAGGACAGAAATAAGTATCTCCGGTACAATATCTATTTAACTGAAACTCTAACTAGACCTCCAAATCCACGTGCCTTGTCGCATATGTTAAGAGCAGATCCTCTGTTAAACGATTTGTAGTAGCCGTTCTTACCACCACCTCCTCCTCCTCCTCCCCAGAAGCCTGGCTGCTCTTGATTATATCCCGACAGTGTCCAAAGAAAAATTGTCTTGATTGAGTAAGGCTGAAAGTGAAATTGAATGTTGTTTTAACACCATAACGCTTTGGCTGTGCTGGACCAAAGGTCCCCTGTTTCCAATACTAGCTGACAAAGAATGTAAGGAAAACAGATAAGATGAGAGAAGGAGAGTGAACCTGTGATAGCACTTTCCCATGCAGTCTCCTCTGCTCCAGGTACCTCTGCCCATTCTGAGGCATACATTAGGTTCTCGCACATGGTAGGTCTTTTCTTCTCTAAATTTGTCAAACCACTTCTTGAGCACATTGAAACCTTTAGCATCCACAGCACCCCATGACAAGTGTATTTCAGTTGTATTTTTCATGGCAAAGTACTTCCTCTTGTTTCTTTTGAACTTGCTGGATGACAGTCTTATCTGGCTTACCCTAATTCTTATCATATACAGACCAATGACTGATTGTTCCCAATTCACTTTCTCCATTGCCACTATTAATTTCACTCGACCACATTTTTCTTTAGGTCTTTCTCTACTGAAGCTATTTCTTACATGACCTACCCCATGCTTCATTCTGATCACTGCTGTTCTCAGTTTCTCCTCTAGTTCTGCTTTGACTTTTTTGAGAGAACTGCATATGGTAGAAAGATCATGAATTTGGACATTGACAGAGAGTCATTTCTCTTTTCCCTTCCCTTCCCTTCCCTTCCCTTCCCTTCCCTTCCCTTCCCTTCCCTTCCCTTCCCTTCCCTTCCCTTCCCTTCCCTTCCCTTCCCTTCCCTTCCCTTCCCTTCCCTTCCCTTCCCTTCCCTTCCCTTCCCTTCCCTTCCCTTCCCTTCCCTTCCCTTCCCTTCCCTTCCCTTCCCTTCCCAAATCACCTTTTGCTCAAGAAACAGATTCTATTAACTTTGAATTGAATCAGGCATTGGCTTTCCTACTGCCCAAAGATGGAACAACAGGAGTGCCAAAACACATGCCTGTGGTGATGCACATGATCAAATGTTGTATCACCATCACTCTATTCTGGGTAAAACTCACCATTAACACCATATAAAGCCCAATCCATCAATCTAACAAACACCCAAACATGGGCTTTATGATGTTAACAAGAACCATATCACTGATTTCAGTATGGACAGGCTCTCTCGAGGTCGTTATTTCTCTCTAAGAGTCAGTAGAGTTATCTGGTGCTGCAAAAACACAATGTGGTACCCAAGATAGCACCCTGGGTGCCTCAGTCCCCCAGGTGACTGGACCTATTCTCCATCCCTGTAAAGAAACACAGAATATTTTCAATTCACTGGCAGAGGAGCTGCAAGCACACTGGTCGTTTTGTGGTGTCGCTCAAAGACTTTTGTAACGTAGATGAGAGGAGTTTTTTTCTTTGAGGTGATCACGATCTCTACCATAAAATCTTCCTCTTGGTCTTTTACAGTGTTGTCTTATATCTTTGTTCCATCCAGCCTTCTTTTGCCTAAAGTCATGCTAATCGTTGACACCTATGTCTAGAGTGACCTATGGGATATTTATTAGAAAAGGAAGCTGATTTAATTGGGGACCAGGAAGCCGTGACAGTAGCTCAGCTGCTTCATGCTCAGAATTCTTCTTTCAGTTTCTGGTGATGCATTATTTCTGGATTTCTCCTTGCTTGCTTTCTTTCAACAGTTCCATCTCCACCAGTAACTCACACCTTTATTACCTCAGCGCCGTAATTCCATCTCCAGCAGCCCCTGTGGCAAGGTGCTGCTGTAAGGCACGATGCCTTTTTCCACTTTATCACTAGGTGTGTCTTGAAAGTTTGCCTCCCCTTTCTACCTTTGGCTCCCCTCCTTTCAGGAAACCAGATTTTTCAGAGTATCCCAGCAGCCGGTTCAAAGGCAGGCTAATTCTTCAGCAGTGCTATAAATAATCCTGTCTCTTTCTGCTTCTCCAGTTCAGCAGCTCAGGCCTCCTGGTACCATAAAAGTCTCTGTCATTGGAACCTTTGCTCTCTGACTGCACATTTTTGGGCAATAGGGCATGTAACACACTTCGGAGTCTTCATATGCCAAGATGCAGAAAATCAATTTTAATGTCCCCACAAAAAAAAAAAAGAAAAACAACAAAAAAAAAGAGCTAGCAAAGCAAAGGGCTATCAACATTGCCAGGCACCCTCCTGCACTGGAGGTATGAAAATAAACAGAGGTTCAGTGCTGTCTCCAGCCAGTTAATTATCTGTATAATACAGTACAGGGGGATTGTGAATGGAAAAGTGAGTGTCTTCATGATTTTCTTAAGAAATGCTTGTATCAATAAAAGAAAAATTTGAAAGTTTGTGCTTTCTTCTTCTGCTTATTAGTAGGTCTTACTGTTTGTGTCAGAGATGAAATGAGAAAATGGAAAAGCAGCACCTAGAAACCTACAATACCTGAAGACAAAGTGTTGAGAAAAATACCTGAAGACAGTAGTACTTACATAGTGAAGTTATGGTATTATAAAGATTAATTAAAATCCCTAGTTTCTATCACTCAGTAATAATTGGCTTTATCACATCTTGCTGCATTTGAGGCATAAAACCACCTGTACCTTCATTTTTACTGGCTTCAAAAGTTATGATGGTTGAACTCCACGGACAAGAAAATAGAAAGTGAAAAGAGGAGAGAGAACAAATCGAAACAATCCATTCAAACCAAACTGGTTCTTTAAAAGCTAAATGTTAAACATCTTGAGAACGTTTCCTTTGGGGGGCTTTTGAAAGAGGCAAATTCTGAAATCTGGGAATAGACGGTAGAAAAGAAGCCAACAGCTTTTGTCAGCAAGAAACGGGAATTATTTCAATCATATGAGAATCTTAACCTTTGCAACTGTGCCTTTCTAGGGACATTTCGAGTTGGGCATGAACTGACACTCTTTTGTATGCTCGTACAAGGCATGTTCTTGTTCTTCCAGCTTTCTTCACCAGTCTGCTGCCACTAACCTCTTCCTTTCCAACTTCATCCTGAAACAACTTCTTGGGGCACTCTGAGCACTGCACATGGCTCTCCTCTGGTTTTAGTTAGCAATAGGGAAGAGTTGTGTTGTGTGAGACTTCTCTGTTAATGCACAGATACCGCCACTCGCACACAAATTACCAGCCGAGTGCCTGGCAGAGTGAAAGCCTTTTCAGTCTGGCTATATATCAAAAAAATAAATGGATATTCAACAGGTGGATTTAGCTGGTGTTTTATTTTCCTCTAAACATCCTCTTAATAACAGCATTATTTAAGCCACTTCAGAAAGAAATAATGCTGAGTGCAAAGAGCCAAATATAATAAAGCTGTGAGAAATATGTTCATACAGCACACTTAAATGTGTCCTGGATTACGAGCTAGGCAATTCCCTAGAAACACCTACAATAAAAATAAAGAAGAAAAAGTTTGGGGCAAATAGCTCTTTCTATAATGAACCTTTGCAGAATCATGCAGGTAGCACTGTGTGCTCCATTTAAAAAAACATAACAACATAGCTTGAGAGAGATTACAAAAGAACATCAAGTAATTTTAATATCTGTACATGGTCAGTGTTCCTCTATGGCAAATGGCTAGATTTCGTTAGAAATTCACCGGTGATAGGATGATTGGTGGGCTGGGAAGGCATGTGTAAGTAATGAGCTCTGAGTGCGCCAAGCTGTCAATATCTGGAAATAAATAAATCACAGTCTGAGTTATTTTACTAAATGAAAGTGTGTATATCATGTCTCTATGTGTGTTAATATTATATTTCTGTCTGGGATAGAGTAGACTGTCGCAATAATGAGGTTTTTAAAAAGTGTCATAATATAGATGGCTTGTAGCCGTGAAACACAAGGGATACACACTGAGAAATTTGGGGTATTTTGGCAAAGATATTTTTCCAACAGTAGGAAAAATATATATTCCAAAGATGTTTTTAAAAATAAAATATTTGGGGGGGGGAGGGGGGTGTTTGTCTGTTTGCTTGTTGGGTTTTGTCCTGGGAAATTCAGCTAGTTTAGGAAGTGAGATGGAGTAACCAGCGACTGCCTCTGGAGCGAGAGTCATTCGGGGTCTTGCTGGTGGCCAAATATTCCACCAGTGCCCAGGGATGGCAGGGCTGTCCTGGATCAGATCCTCGTGGCCAGGCATCAGAGCTGGTCCAGAACCCCCAGCCCTGTGGAAGAATGGGGATGACCAGGATGTCCCCACAGCACCTGCCACCAGCAGCACAGCTGTCCCTTGGTGGGACCTAGGGCCATGGAGCCATCACTGCGTGCATCTACCCACTGAAGCTCAGCTGAGGGTCCAGCAAGGGTTTAACCTCTCTGCTTCCATAACCTCTCCACGTGACAAACACGTATTATTTCCAGTGGAAAGCTATTTTCTTGTAAAATTCCCAGTTGGCTGTAATGAGGAGTTATGGGTATTTCCTTCCAGAGGTTGTTTTCTACAACAAAGCAATACAGGTTGCAAGGCTTGTGACAAATAGTCAACATCCCTGACATGCCAGGCAACAGTTTTGTGCCAAGCTGTGCAGGATTGGGTGTTTGTTCTCCTTCTGCCACATTTTAAAAGCAAGCATGTGAGCTATTACTGCAAAACACACCCCTATCATGAAATAATACCTAACGATAAAAAGTGTCACTGCTTTGCACGTGGTATACTCCATCCTTATTAGGTTTTACTCATTGATAACTAGTTTAGAGGTAAATCCACAGATCTCCATGGGTTGCTTTTTGGTTTGGTTTGGGGGGGGGGGGTGTTTCATATTAGGAAACAATTAATTTCATGGTGCTCATGAACGGTTAAAAATAACTATACATATTTTTCTCTTTTCCTACAGTCTCGATTTCCTGAAGATGGTACCACATGAAAATACAGCGCTATAAATCTAGATGAACCTGCAGACACCTTTATTCATGACGCATTTTTAAGGGCTTAAAGCACAAACGCCGTGCAGCTCACTGGCTTTCCTGTCAGCGGGCCTGAGGCCTGTGGCAACAGCTTATCATACTGATGTACCAGACAGTTTGCTTTCCGACAGCTCTCAGAACAGCAAGCGAGACTACAGAACCAAAATCTAAAGGATACCTTTTGGGTTCACTTCTTTATCTTTCCACTTGCAACACAGATGTACTTGCTCTACTTGTTTGGGATTTATCATCCCTGGGAATAGCTCCCACCCGGTTTGTGTATTAATTTGGGTGACTGGCATGATACCGTGTTTTGAGGTGTTCAGTTCAGTTAGAAATTCATCCTATAGAAACACCTACCAGCACTAATCTCTCAAGGTCTTTCTGTATGACTACGGGTGTAGGTAGGATTAAGATTAGGTATTTTTTGGCTCAGTGGCATCTGGCAGAGCATTTCTTGCAATTCCAAATATGCCTGCAAGACTAGTTAACATGTTACAAGACCCAGTTTAAGTGTGAGTTTTTTGTTGACCTCCAACTTAGCATCTGTTAGATGTTTCCAGAAGCCTAACCAAACTTGGAACAAGCTGGATACTTGCAGTGAAAAAAAAATAAGGAACAAAATAAACCCCCTACTCAAACCTGCTGTGTTCTTTCTTTTCTGTTTTCTTCTCTCTGGTAGATCAAATATTACAATACACCATCAGTGATACATAGTGCCCATAATGTTGGCCTAAAGGGGCAAGGGAATGATTGGAAGAAAAGGGAAGGAAGAAATTTGGAGTGCAGAAGACAGCTAAGTGCCACCTCTGCAGGTTTACAAGGAAGGGAATGGATGGAAAATAGTTTCAATCCCAGCTCCCTTTCCTCCCCACTGGCTTTCTTTTCAGTTTAAGAATCAAGAAATAGGTCATGGTGCTTTATTCAAAGCTCTTCAAGTCATCGACTGACTGTTTATCCATCAGGAGCCTCGATGCTCTGACAGAGGAGATCAGTGAAAACAGCCACCATCCTCCTATTTCCTTCACAACTCACATTTGAGAGCATTCCTGAGGAGAGGGGGGAAAAAAAACCTTTCTTGGTGTTCTGAGTCACAAGCTTCCTTTCAAACAGCTCCTTTCAAAGGTGTAGCATCTCTTTATACAGCAAGAGACTTTTTTTCATTTGGAAGAAACTACTTTGGCCCCAGGAAGCTGTACCAAACAGTCGTCCCACATCGCTTCCTGATCAAGAGTGTTTCAGCCCCATGGCCACCACTGAGCCTGTGGGACCTGGGATGCTGCAGGAGAACTGCCAAAGGACAGTAAACATCAACCCAGTGCAGGGCAATTACATCACCCCTCCCTCCCGTCCAGCATGGGTACCTGTGCATCCTGTTCTGTGGCTTATAACATTAGGAAAAACTTAAAAATCTCTCTCTAGATAAGCTGTTATTTAGAGAGATCCTCCCTCCCTGGGTCTCTCTCCAGCTGGCTGCCTCATCCCCTTTCCGGCCACTCCTCCTCCTCCCTGCCCGAACACATCCCTTCCCATCCCCTCCCACACCCCAAGCCAAGGGCTCAAAGCAGGTGAAGGCTGCCTGGATGCCAGCTAGGAGAGCGCTTCAGTCCCCAGCACGGGCCGCAAACTGGCCCTGGTGTCCCCAGAGCCTCCACAGGAGTCTTGGGGCTCTTGCATGACAGAACGGCTATTTTCTTTATCCCAAGGAAAATATTTATTATTGTTCAGGTAAGTCTTCCCTAATGCTTTTATTCCTCTGTTTCCCACCTCACAAACGCAAACAGAATTAAACTCTCAGACAACTGTCAACGTGGGAGAGGAAGAGCAAACACTGCCTTGTACATACACACTTCTTAAGGATCTGCCTCTTATTTTACCAAAAACAACCTTCTGTTATTCAGCCTTAGCAAGTCTTGATGGTGAAGCAACATTTTCAAGCGATGCACTGCTCCTTCTTCCCTAGGGGAGATGTGAGGAGAGCAAACACTTTCCCTAGACCTGCAGTCTGGGTTTTGTTCATCATCTCTGGCCCAAGCACAGAGGGGGGAAGCCTAAAAACTTAACAGAACACAGATTTTTCTAGACATTTCACATAGGGTCTACGAGGCACAAGAGACTTAGCTCAGCACCAGAAGATAACTGCGAAGCAGCACACAGACATTCCAAAAACACCATGGAGACACCATCCCACGGACACGATCCAGCCCCTGCAAAGGCACAGGTTGTCCCCAGACATCCTCAAGCCACCACTACAGCTAGCATTATGTAGGATGACTGCAAGCATTTGTCTAGAGCCTTCTCCAAGGGTGCAGCTCCCCCGCAACAGCGTCACGCTGGGCTTATCCTCTTCCCACAAGCCCTTGCTCCTGGAGAACTGTCCATGGGTGTTGGTTTTCACTTCGGAAGTTGAAACATTTCCTGAAATGCTGTCAAAACTTGTCGTCACTAAATAGGTCAGACTGGCTGGAACACTGCATAGGCTCCTCCTGAAGCTTCACCAACGCATTTTAACCCCTGCCATTTCATTCCAGGTCATTTTTGCCATGCCCGAACCCAAGCCCCAGCGACAAACCGAAGTTAACTCCAAAACTCACTCTAACTTTTGTCCTAGCGTGGCTCCGAGCCAAAGGCAAAGAGTTAGTGCTTTAATCCACTTCACCATCTCTCCCTCTGGGGGTTCATAACTCAGCCATGAATGTTTGTTTTGAGCTGAAACTTGCAGTGCAGGTTCTCTGCCAAGGAGCTGCAGCGGCAGGGCGGCAAGCAGCCGCTCTCCGGCAAGCGCCCTGGCCCCACAGACCACGCAGCAGGGAAGCGGTGGGGGACAACAGGGAGAGGAATGGCAGAGCCCTCCCCCAACCCCCCTTCCACAGGGATAGAGGTGGGAAACGAGGCACGGTGCAGCCTGGGAAGGGAGGCAGGGGAAAATTGGATGCATGTGGTAACATCTTCGTATTTGGCTTGACTGTTCTTATGCTGTTACGCTTCGGCCGTGTTGGCTTCTCACTCTGCGAGGTCTTTGGAGTGACCAGGCCTTTCTCCTGATCCTGATTAGGCAATGTTGGTGTCGGTACAATGCTCTGACTCATCACAATCCCAGTTATAACAACACCAGCGTGACTGGTTGCTTATTTCTAAACCCAACCATTTCTGTGTTTGTGAGCACGCATTTTTATGCCTTTGCAAGTTTGATGCAGATTTTTGCACCATGGAGTAAGAGCCCAGCAAGCAACACACTAGATCTGAGGTCCTACCTGCCTGTCTCAGGCTTTAGGGTGCATTTGTTGTTTCCACAGTGCCCTTGTGAAGAGCAGAAATGCTATCTCCATTTCACAGAAGAATCACAGAATAGTAGGGGTTGGAAGGGACCTCAGGAGATCATCGAGTCCAAACCCCCTGCCAAAGCAGGCTCCCTAGGACAGAAAAAAAAGAGGATCTGAGGTACAGAGAAGCTAAATGACCTGAGGCCAGATAGGGTATCTCAAGCAAAGTAAAGAATGGAAATGTTTTACAGGATCCAGGTCTCTGAAGTCCTGCAGCGAATTGCCAAGTGTGGAGGCACTGAGATGTGAACTATGACCTTTACTGGCTAAAAAAAATAAAATTAGACATCCTTTCATCAGAACACAAAGTACTTTAAATATGCCGTGTTTACTGAGAGTTTTCCTCGGGTTTGATTTCTAAAGTTACATCTCTTTAATGCAAAGCTTGGTGGAACTATATCAATAATGGATCTAATGAAAGATTTTCCATTTCTAAAATCCTTTTTCTGTTCTGACATGCACCTTCAACACACATCTTATTTAACAGCGCCCTTGTTTTGCTTACGTAGCTAGCCCTTTCTTTAGAAGTCTTTCCAGAAGGAAAACAATCTTTATGACCTACTGTCATCTATACATGCGTATACATACCACTATGCCTGACTGAAGGTATACAACCAAAGATTGTTGCAGCTGTTAGCATGGTAAATAATGTTTTATTTAACATGCTTATATTGAACACGCTTAACATTTATTTAACAGGGGCACAGTCATCCAACCTGGAAATCTCCTCACAGTGTTTCGATTGGTCCAAGCTGTTTGGTTTGCAGAAGGAACCAAGTTTCAGTAGTACATGGAGAAACCAGATTCTTGATCAACTACTGAGGAGAGAGTGTGAGGACAGGAGTGATTAAGCAAGTGCGTGAATGCAGAAGAGATGAAAAGTTGAGGTGTTCTTGGAAATGCAGCTCTCGGAGCGGAGCGCAATGCTGCACAAAGATCTGCCCACTTAATTCTGGCTGAGAGAGCATTAAATGATCAATCAACAGCTCACCCACACAGCCATTTACCTTCAACAGAAAAAGGGACAGAGCTTGCCTGGGAAGAGCCGCTTATTCAGGCAGTTGCCAGGGCTGGAAAGCTGAAGGATGAACAGTTCTGATGAGAAAATAAAATACAGGCTGGATTCCTGTGGTACCTTGGTGTCAACGGCAGCAAGCTGTGTCAAATGGGATGACTGGCACAGCTTATGTAGATGTGTGCTTCCTGCTAGAAAGTGGCCACGCAAAGGTGTCAAATGAACGTTTAACAGACATAATTGACCACGTGTACGGGCTCCTTCAGCAGTCAACAGTCACCAGGCTTGCAGCCCTCTTCGCTGTACGTCCACATCATGCTCCCATCAGCATGCAAACAGCAATGCTTCATATGTGGTCACACTGATGAGGCATGTCTCTGGGCCACCCAACCCCATCTCTGACTTCCTGACGTCGTGGAGGCCACTTTAGCCCAATGTGTTGCACAAGAGTGGCTCTTGCCAGATGCCTTCCAGCAGATCAAACACACGAGTGGTCACTCCCACTTCTCCAGTTGCTGAGTCATGAAAAGGAAAAATAGCCAATGATTCACCACCTGTGCATGAGATGGGTGCATTGCAGTGACTTCACTGTGCCTAGGGACAAGCTGTCACCAATAAAAATCTTTGCCTGCTTCCCAAACAGTACGTCACTATATGCTGGTGACATAAGGAGCTAGAAAGCTAGTTGAGATACTACGGTTGATGGCTTCAGATGACAAGTCATCTCACAGATCCTTATATTCACTGCAGGCACATACACTAGTGTACCATCCATAAGTTTCCACGTGCAAAGAAGAGATGTAAGATGGTCATCTTTGGGAAATGAACTTAAACTCCTTAAAAGAAAAGCTGCCATTTCAAGCCCATCTGATACCTGTGAAGGCAAAACTGGTTTCTCTTGTACATCTCGCTCTGTCCCATTCATGTCATTACAAAACGTGGCTGGGTTTTGCTCCCTGGTGTATGCTGCTCCACTGCCTCCAATCCAGGGGAGAAACCGAGCCCGCAGGCGGGCAGAGTAAGACATTGCTGAGGATTCCCTTTGAGACAGAAAAATGAACAATCATCAAACCTGCTATTAATGTAGGACATCAAAAGATGCCTCAGCAGAGGTCACCTGTCTTACCTGTCTTCTCATTTCCAAAGCCAAATTAGCACAAACATTCTTTGAAGTACCAGTGTTTACCCAGGAGCTTTAAATCCTCCCTGGGTACTTGTAAAGATCTAATGACTAAGTGAAAGCATTTTGCACCTCATTTCAACCGTGCACACTGCTTTGAGCAAGTGCTGTAGTCATCAAGCCTGCTCTAGTCTGCTAGCACCCAACTGCAGGAAGGGGCTTGTGGCCCACCAAAGAAAAGCCTGTTCTGGGAGAGCTTTCAGGGGACAAGACCACAAGCTGGCAGTCAGCTCTTGCCTGTCAGCACAGGCCATGTGTCACCTACCCCTTCTGTGACCCATGATTCTCCAGTGGTCAGTCTGCTTTTCATTAAGCAGCATAGGAGCAAAAGGAGTGGACATCCTTGAGCTCAGTTCCTGGAGTCCTGGCTCTAGTCCTTCCCTACTCCCATGTTCTCACTAAAGAAGCAGAAAAAAAGCCCAAACAAAACTCCCCAAAATATAAATACAATTTAAAAAAAAATACTATAGAGTGATAGAGTGAGAAGGAGGATGCTATTGGTGAAGCATCCTAGCTCTCCGACTCCAGGGAACCAGCATTTGCTCTTCCCAGCAGCCCCCTGAACACAGCAGTGCTGGTCGACATACAGTAGGACTTTGTGCTCCAGCTTTTTTGGTGTTTTTCTCTTTCCTTTGGGTGATTATTAAATGTGCTCGCTCCTCCAATATTTGTCTCTTTGGTCTAGAAATAGCACAGAAATAATATTTCAGCTGAACGAGAACACACTGACTTCTGATGTTTTCCACAATAGATGGGTTGATGTGAGTATGAAAGATGATGTACTTGATTTGCTTCATTTTTACCAGCCTCTAGAGAGTTTAATCTATCCAGAAAAGAAGTGTCTGTCTGATTATTTTTCTTTTTCCCATGTGACTGTCAGTTCATCATCTTGTGAAACAGAGTTATTCTCAAACCCAGAAAAGTAGAATGCATCAGGCAACTTCCTAAGTTTTGCTCTTCTTATTTGTAGTCAACTTCCTCCATGATATTATGTTGAGACCTGTTTAATTGGCCAGCTACCATCAAAAAGGTGACACCTGGATAGAGTACCCAGCCTTTGAAAGAAAGGGGTTTTCTGTCTGCTTATCAATATTTGCTGTATTGAAACTATGGGCTTCAACTTTATAAATCTGGTCTCAAGCAGCACGTGTTTGCTTATAGTTTGCTTACAAACATAAGCTTATTTTGAAAACTTCTTAACATTTATTTTCATTCATTTTATTTCCCAAAGGAAAGAAGAGAAAAAAAAAATTACATCAAACAGCACATGACAGAAAGGTTTCTCAGGCCATGTTTTCTTATTTTTATGAAGCTTGGGTTTTTTTTCAATCCTCACAGGAGTAAAGTGATACATTGAATATTGTTAACAAGGACAGTCCTGATTCAATGACCCACGGGGAAAAGACTGACCAGCACAGAAAAAAGCCTAAGGAACTAAGCTTTGGCAGAGGGGTTGCACTCGATGATCTCTTGAGGTCCCTTCCAACCCCTACAGTTCTGTGATTCTGTGAAAATGGTGGAGAAGAAGTGGTCTCTTGCTTGATGATCACCAAGCAGCCAGACCCTAGAGAGCCATGGCACTTCCTTACACATGAGACCCCATCCTTCACCTGGGGGCGCACCAGTCGCAACCATTTAGCTTTGAGGTTTTCCCTTGGCTGAAAGAGAAGATGACAAATTTAGTTCCTGGTACCTCTAGCTCATATGCTGGTAAATACGGCCTTTCCTTGCTTTTATCTGACACACAAAGGCCCAAGTGATACAGAAAATATGTAAGGGCATAAAACAAATGGATGTTGAGCAAGAGCTTCTGCTTTTCTTCCCTAGTCATATGAGGATAAGGTGACATTCAATTACATTAAAAATTGGCAGCTTTGACTAAAGGAGGTCCTCTTTCACATAATTAATGGATGGAAGTCCTGGCCGCAGGATGTCATTGAAAAGAAGTGCCGTTCCTTGACTCCAATGAATCTGCAAGGATCTGCATAGACTCCGAACCTGTCTCTGGAGATGTAGTCATCTCCCAGAGACTTCCCAGTATCAACAGTGTGCAAGATCCAAGGATGGCTCTTTGAAGGGAAAACAACCACAAAAATGTCTTCTTTCACACGCCACTAAATGTATGTCACATAGGACATCTGCACAGGGATTCCGAAGATTTAATTCACCGGCAACAACTAGTGACACGTGCAGATTTTCACAACCAGCAGAGTACTGACAACTCTGCCAGAGCCAGGGGCATCATTGCTAATGATTTCAGAATTTTAGATGATTAATATTTCTAGACAACATTAATCAGATACAAAATACTAAGAAGTTCTACCTTTTTTTTTTTCTATCAGGGCCTACACATTTGCATTGACTTTGGTGTTTACTTTGATGACCAAAAATCAAATCTGACAACCTATTTGAGTAGCACATTGGCAAAACTAATAATAAAATAAATTAACTTCTCTCAGGTGGATATTTTTTTGAAGGAATACCGAGTATAACTGGTGATTAGGGACAATAGGTAAGTAGTCTTAATTCCTCAGTTACCAGCTATGTTTTTTTAATAAAAATATTCGATCACATTTAATTCCGTGATAAAAGCAACATCTTCAAGAGGTTGGAAGTCACCTGTGAAGCTGTCCAATTTGGCTCCCTGAGACCTGGAATGGTAAACATTGAACATGACCTGCAGTCATGCAATAATCTTTCATTTTGTAGTTCCAATAACGTGAAAGGACTGTACAGCACAGATCGACAAAGAAGAAGACCAGATTACATTGAATGTCTGTGCTAGGTACTGCACCTATGAACATTTATGCATACCAATAGTTCTAGAAGGTGAGAGCAAAGCTACATCTCACCCAATGTCCTTCCCCCAACAGCTGCTCCGGCAAACGCCCAGGGAAGAGAGAAAGAAGCAATGTCTCAAGTATTAAGACATGTTAATTTGGCTTAAAAGACCTGTTCCTGAGTTTCTGTACTTTGAAGTAAGTATTGGAGCAGAAGTTTAAGGACTTTTTTTTTCTCCTCAGAAATATTCACAAGAAGTAGACATACAAGCAGAGATGTAATTTTCAGTGCCTCAGTCCAAATAATTTCAAATAAGTACAACTGTATTGTTAGTGGTTGAAGAGCATCCATGATTATTTTAAAAAATCAGCTTCACCAAACCATTTATCTCATTTTCTTCATTTCCAGAGAATAAGATCACGACGGTCATCTCCTACAAGAGGCAGGCAATTGTGTCTCCCTCCCCACACAAACGGCTTTCCGGGATCTTTTGGGCAGGAGAGAGAACTGCATCCAGCAGTGAGGAGGTGCAAGACGCTGCTACCCACGATGCCAGCAGTGGGCACAGCCACACAAAGCCAAACATAAAGTCAGCCCATAATAAAGGCGGTCTCAGGAGCATTGGTGGGTTGTCCCAATGTACAGTGTATGCCAAATAACAACTTCTGCAAGAGCCTTCACTCTTTACCCTTATAAGAAGGGTTGGATTATTTAGGCAGAGCAGTTTAATATTGTTGTAATTGATATTTGACCTTGGTAGCAATTCAACCCAGTGCCTCAAGTGCTAAAATACCACAACAAAACGCATGTGGCAGCCAAGTGCACCCGGTCAAGATAAGCACCTGAAAGTTAGGACTTCCATGCAAATTAAAGCCCTTTATCTTTTGAGGTTTGCAACTCTATTGCTATTTATAGCACATCTAGGTGGGGTCTGTCCTTGCAGCCTTAGGCCTATGAATAGTCCCATTCACTGCCACTGCTCAGGAGAACAAGGGCGGTAACAGCATCCCTCAGACTCTCTCCCCATTAGCTACTGCTAGGGACGAGGCTGCTGAGCAGATGCCATCATAACCCGCAGCCCGATCCTGATCTCAGCTTAGGGTGGCAAATCATGGGTAAATCCATGGCACTCACTGGCTACAGCGGGAGTAAAACAGCTCTGAGCTTAGTGGGATCAGGATCAGATCATCTGCTTACAGCTTCGCATGTTTCCAAAACATTCTCCCATGGGGCTGAAATTTTCTGTGATTGATCTCCAGCCAAAGGCAACCCTTCTTTTTTTATTTGTTTGTTTGTTATTTTTTATTTTAAAGTATAAGCTGACCCTCCATTTTCAAGAGGGGAAATGTTGGGAAGAGGGCAGAGCAGCCCTGTGAGGAGCAACTCTGTATTCCACGGCCTTTTTGTTCCAGCCTTTGCACCCCCATAGTGCAAAGTGTGATTGATTACTGTACGATGGGTGGTTGTTAAAAAAGGCCAGAAAAAGTGCTCTAGGACAAAAATGCTGGGTTTGCCTCACTCCTTCAAGCACAACTCCTGTTTTCCCTGTAATTGTATGTATTGTGTGGCTGGAAATCAGAATTTAGCTGCTATACAGCTGTTTACAGAATGGGAACTGATGAACCTGACTGTAAAACAACTAAATCTTTATCTCTCTGGCTCCAGGAGCATGAAAGCATCCTTCTACTCTGCAGAGCCTATGCAGGGGCCTAACCACAGGTCCCACATCCAGGAGAAACAGCAAGCTCAAAGCTACTCATCAGGACAGAACTGAAGAGAGGGCCAGCTCATTTGCAAGTGAACAGTTTCCACAAACACACCAAAAAGCACAGAGCCACTTCAAAAAAGTTGTATTCCTGTTAAAAAATAATTAGCAAAAAAAAAAAAAAAAAGAAGAAGAAGCAACAGCTATGAATGTGCCTTCCAGTGTTGGCTGCAGACTTTTGAATAAACTACTCTTTTACGAACTCGGAGCAGAAGATGGAGAGCCCCGCTTTAGTTTCTCCAGGTTTTTGTTTCCAGCTCAGTGGTTTCTGCCTGAGCGCAGCCCAGATTCCCTGCGAGGTCAGCAGCCATTCAAAATCACTCCCGCTCCCAAGGACCAGCCAAGCCTCATTATATTTCTGTGCAAACATCCTCCTGAAATCGTGGCTCTACTGAAAAACAGTTTCGCACGGCAGAAAACAACGGGGTAAATCACACCGAGCAACAAGGCACCGCTCTGGAGTTTCCAGAGAAATCTCTTAAAAACTTGTAAGAGCCTGGTATACAGGCACAAAAACCTATAAACATGATAAAAGGAGGCAGTGCTGGTCAGGCTAACCTGTGGGACCGAGGAGGTGTTCGGGATCCATGCAAGGCTCGATTTGAGAAGATGGTGACACATTTAACGCTTTTCCAAATGCACACGGTGAGCACCCAGCCCTGGCTCAAAGGCAGCATGAGCTGTTCAGGAAGAAGGTTGGTCTACAGTGGGAATCTAAGCCAGAAAAGGAAAAAAAAACCCAACCAAACCCCCAACCACTTTGCTCCACAATGGAATGATATTGAGCTCGTTTCGTAGAGGTGACAGTATGATGAACACAGTGCTCCTGCCCCACATTTCCCCAATCACAGGAGGTCCTCTCTCCTTCCTGGACTCAGAATAGGGCTGATGGGTTTTGTGGTATTTCAATTGTTTAGCGTGGGTACATCCAAAGGTAGAAGTCATGTTACACCCGTGGCAACTGTAAGCAGTGCATGCCTGATGCCATGACACAGGTACCTCCTCTGAGAGGTACCAGTGAAGCAGCCTTGAACCTGGCCCGTTACTTTGTCCATCACAGACTGTGAAATCTTGGCCAAATCACTCACCCACGGACTGCAGAGCAGGACTGTCTCAGGTGCCCGTATCTCAAGATCCTTTCCTCACTTCCGTTTAAGCACTGTTCCTGCACAGTCCCAGACTCATTTGGTAGCGCTGATGTCTCACCTCGCACGAGCTTTTCCTCGGCTCTCTGACAGCCCAATTAGATACATTTTGCTGCTTAAAAGTTCCCTGAAAGGAGGGATAAAGCAAACTGAGGATTTGCCTTCCCACGCAGGGATGCCATAAACACCAGGCTTCAGAGCAAACCTCACACTGACATTGAACGCTGCTGTCTGCACCATGTTGTTTCTGCAGCCTCCCCCAGAGCCTGCTTCAGCCCTGCAGCCATCCAGCCATGGCTGGACATCCAGGCCTCATAAAACATGCCATGCTCTGAGCCCAAGCCTTTTTCATGGAGGAAGAGGAACACCCAAAGAGAGTGGCTTTCTTCCCCAGTCAGAAGGAAAGGGCTGATCTCCAGGTGGGAAGCAGGAACTGGGACTCGTGCCTGCACAGCAGAGGCTGCCGAGGGGCAGGGGGTGACTGATAGCAGTGGCAGAGGAGTGCTGCAAGATGAGCAGGCAACGCTCGGTGGGGATGGCCAGCATGAGTGGGGGGAAATGGTCACTGAGGAGTCTGGGGGGCACTGGAGGGGATGGGGTGCTGCTCCTGCAGCACGGGTTGCTGCTGTAGTCCCAAAATCATGCCCAGGCCTTGCCGCAGCAGCAATGCTGGGCAGTCCCGACTTGTATGACTAATGCCAAGAGAGGGATTTGGTTTATGATTCTGGATTTCATCAAGAGTCCTTCCCCAAGTCCAAATTTAAGCCTCTGCCTTCTGTCGGCAAGCTGGGGAGAGCTGCCTCCTCTGCCGCAGGGACTGTACAGCGGGTTCAGGCAGAGAGGCACAAAAATAGTGTGGCAACGGGCGACCACAGAAGCACCATAGTTAGACATGGTTTGTTTAATGCCAGAAGTATGCAAGTCTCTCTGCCAGACAAGAATCTTCCTCCCGGAGAGGCTCCCGAAGAGCCTATCATCAGGTTTTTTTTTTAAAGCCTTTGCAGTTTGCTGGCTGAAGCTTTCCACTGGAGTTGGTCTTGCCTAGGGGCTGTACACTTGCAGGGTTGGAAAACACAGCGCTGATGTATTCTTGCCAAATTCAGCTTGTTCCTTGGATTGTTTCCTTTCTCTAATCACTGTTTATCTTTACATGGGCCAGATTGGCCCATTTCTTCCACTTTTTCATGAGTCTCTACAACAGATATATATGATCTCTGAAATTCTTCCTTGGCTGACTGTGGTCCATTCATCAGGGAATAAATTCATCCCTTTGTTGGGCCATTAGTAAGTGCTCGGTGACTCTACAAAGGCATTCTCCTTGCATTTCCCAGGTGCTGCAGGAGCACTCTGTGTACCCAAGCATTTCCCCTTTCAGCAGAGCATCTCTCACCAACAGCCCGCAGAAGCGCCGTACCTCCAGCTCTTGGAGAGGAGTCAGCTCCTCCCCAACTTTGGCAGGCAAGGAAATAAATACAGAGTTACCCAAAACCTGCCCTCAGCAGTGTTTGTGAGCAGGGGTTTTCACTGAGCCAACTTAAATTTGTGATTCCTACTCTCTCATCATATTTATTTTGATACTGCCTATCCACCTCTGTCGCTGCTACACTCTCTGGCCCCTTTCCTTAACATTCTGTTATCGTTGCTTACATTGCAGTATATATTCTACTCTGAATAGGTATGATAGATGAATTAAAACAAAAATAAATTACCATCCCCTTTTCAGACAGCTGGGAGAGTAGAAAAATTAGGTTATTCCTCCCCAGCCTGCAGTACAGTCAGAAGCAGAGCCTCGCTCCCTTGAATTCAGTACCCCAATCGTAACCCCATCATTTTCTTGGTGATTCTGAAGGCTGGATGAATGTGCTTCAGCATTACCTTTAGCTACCCGGGAGAGTGAAAGCAATACTTCTTCTACACCGAGGAGAGGGGAAGTAACTGGCCGCTAAAGCACCAGGAGGCAGATTCAGCCCTTATGTAAGAGAAAGCAATGCTGTTTTGCCAAGTCTGAATTTCCCTCTGTATCCATAGCATTGCATTTTATTTTATTTTTTTTAATAAGTTCTTCTGGCCAGAATGAAAAGGGGTTTGGTATAACCCAAAGAAGCCATAGAGCCCAGCTCTACACTGGCTATAACGCAGCCGGCTGCCATCTATGACAGCTGGAGATCATTGGGCTGCGGACGCGGTGCCAGCACGCAGATCCATCACCCATTGCCCCCCGTGGGGATGCAAGGACCATCGCCAGACTATTCCCATCTTGCAGCCAGAACCATGAGGCTGAAGCAGCTCTGCTGCTGTCTCACGCTGTGCTTTCTTCTGGCCTGCCTCCGTCAAGACCCTGCTCTCCAGTGCCGGGAGCGGAAGCCGGGGCTGAGCGCGGCAGTGATGCACGGGACCCCGTGCGCTGCACCGTGGGAATTTTCACACATTAACCTCTGCAGAACTCTCACTTAGAAAGAAAAATTGCAAGTTTGGGGCAAAAAGTATTTGCCAAGACCCCTTAATTAGATGAACTTGCATTCTATTTCCCAGTGGCTGTGTGTATCTTCTCCAGACTAAAGACTCCCATCTCCCTCAGCTGCTCCTCCTATGATTTGCCTTCCAGCCCCTTCCCCAGCCTGGTTGCCCTTCTCTGGACATGCTTGAAGACCTCGATGTCTTTCTTGTAGTGAAGGGCCCAGAACTGGTCCCAGCACTCATGGTGCAGCCTCACCAATGCCAAGTACAAGGGACAATCACCTCCCCAGACCTACTGGCCACGCTGTTTTTGATACAAGCAACACTTGGGTGTGCAGATCCTTATGGGAGAAAAGTGCTAGATTGTAAATATTGCCTGTAAGAGAGCACACAGAGTGGTGATGTCCAGGCAGATGGCATAAATGGGTACACTCATGTCATTGCCAGAACTGCCTCTGTCGGCAATGAACTCATACTTCATTCAACAGGTGACACCAGCTCGTGGGCAGGGAAGACAAAAAGGTTTGCTCAAGATATCTGAACATGCTTCCTTGAAATCCTTATGAGATGTTGTGTTACCCTGACCTGCGCTTCTCTCCATGCAAAGAAAACAACTGAACCTACTTTTTTAATTAACTTTTAAAATAAGAAATCAGTTGAGTCTTTCCATCTTCCACGATCAGGCGTGGATGCAGCATATCCAAATGTGCCAGCACTTACAAAATACAAAGGCTTACCACGAGCAAAAAGTAACAAAACCTCTCCGATGACCTTGAGCAAGAAGTCCTCCCTGTCCTCTGCCCTACATCACCATTGGCCAAGTTCAAAGATACCACAGATGGAAACATCCGCCTTGCCCAGAGCTCTCAACCAAAAGACTACACCACCCTTTTGTGGTCATGGTTTCAGTGGCAAGAGACATCTCAATTTAGGCTCCAGAGACCTCATGAAAATCATGCGTGGTGGCTACGGGGGGTAGGAGGAGGTTTGCTATGCCCTGTGTCCTCCCTGAGACCTCTGTGCTATGGAGGACTCTACAAACAGCCACGGGTTTATACAAAGAAAGGAAGAAAGCAGCAAACATTTCAAATGGTGTGATGGCATTCGGTTCCTTCAGCGCTTGCTGGAATCATCGTGATGAACTCTGTCAGTGTTAATGGGGGTGTTAAAAGTGTCTGTGTAGGACTGCCTCTGTAATTCAGCATTAATTAGCTGAATCATTATTTTAGAGTGTTACTGAATTATCTTATAATTACCACCTAACTTGGTGCTTGTAAATGAGGCAACAGAAGGAAATGGCAATTCTTTTAAATGTACTTAAAATTAAGAAGGCACAATAAACACTCCATTCTGTCCTTTTTAGAAGCTTTTTTATCTTCTGCGAGATGTAAGGCTAGTGCAACTGCTTTCATCTGTGCCTTGTAGATTTATTACAATCATTATAACAAATGGAAATGAATATTATTCAGGTTTATTACCCCATAGTATATCTTTATGAGCACACAGGAAACCATGTTGCTTCTTTATCCACTGCCTATGAAGAGACAGAGAGAAATCCTGCCCAGGAAGTGGTGTGATGAAAAAAACAGATCATTTGATTCTCCTAATATAACCGTTTTGTTAATATCTTATCTGCTCTGATTCCCAACACAATCAGACCTAATTGCTGCTCACTAAGAAGCCTCGTTACAACTTGACTGGGAAGGTAGTTAGGAAATACCACGTCCACTTTGTTGTTGTTACCGATTCTGCACTGGAAGCATTAAGAGTTCAGTGGTACGAAGTCTGTTGGACCACATCCCCCTGCCTGAAAGGGGCAGGAGCAAGATGGGGGGAAAGAAAGGGAACACGTTTAACAAGTCAGAGAAGCTTTGTAGCACCTGGCTGGGTCAGATTCAGATGCTCGGGAGCAGCTTCAAACGCTGTGGACAAGGCGGTTTGCTCAGATAGTCACATGTTCCCAGGAGACTATCCACTTTAATTTTCCTCAGGATTTTCCAACAGCACAGGCACACGTTTATAAAACCATAAAGAAGCACGCTAGGCAAATCCCTCCTTCTTCTTCTTCTCAGGCTTTTACTGGAAAGTACTTTTTGTATCTTCTCCGCTCAGACTGAAAGAGATTGTCCAGGTCAACTGATCTGAGCCCTGCTAGACCAAAGGGGAGTCAATGTTGTGCAACCAGTTGTACTAGCAACCAGACATTTCTTGCGTGCTTTAGCTTTTCAGGGTGTATTCAGAGATTTGTTGCAGGCAGTTGCAGTCTGCATTCCCTTGCTTGTACCACATATTCCTTGTGCAGGAGTCACAACATACCTACAGCCTCAATTTTCTGAGTATTTTGCCCGCAGAGAGGAGGGCACGTTAGTACTTGACTTCTCCAGCAGCTAAGCGACTCTAAATATGAAACAAATATATGTATATATATAAAAATATGAGTGACAGAGATACTTGAAATGTCTTTGTGGTGAACAGGTTTTCAGGATGGCTATTCTCAAACATCAAACACATCACTTCCCCAATGCTAAATATTATATGCAGTTTGAAATAATGTAATAGTTTATTGTGGATGGTTGCTGGTAGGATGTTACTGATACAATGAAGGTATGAAACACTAAATCACACTTTACTTTTATATCTATGGAAAAAAAAAAAGATTATTTTCATACCCTGACATATTTATTGCTTTGAGACCAAGCCTGTTATTTATTAGGGTGAACTCTGTAGTTCTTAGAAATGGTAGAATATTACTATTGTGATTGCTCTTCTCACTAGGATCATGATTGCATTCACTCTTCATCCAGAGCAGCTTAAATCATGGGAGGAATTCAAAGCACAGTTAAACAATTTGGTGGCAAATGTGACAAATAACCATGACTTACATGGCATACAGTTTTATGGGTGACAGGATGATGTTTCTCTTCCCTTAAGTTTCTCAACCCTCTTAGCTAAGGTCAATCGATTAAAAATGTGTGTTGTAGCTGGCCTTCAAAAGCAACTTTCTAAATAGTAGTGGTCCACTGTTAGGAAATACAACAGTACCAAAACCTGGAGTATAAAACGGTTGGAAGTTTATGTGGTGAAAATATGAACAACAGAGAAATTTCGGTTGGAAGGGACTCTGAGACCTGATCTAGCCCAACATCTTTCTCAAGGCAGTACTAACTTTAAGGTTTTGCCAGGCACCCCAGGACCTCATGTAAGCAAATTTTACTTAGTTCCCAAGCTTTCAAAGCTCCTAATGACAAAACACAGCTCTTTGTTCAGCTTACACACCCAGAACACCCCCAGTTTGGGTGCGCTTGGATTTGTGACTCCTACCTGCATCACTGCTAGTATCAGCACAGGCAGTAGTTTTACATATTAGTAAGGCTGTCAACGGCCTTACAGAGCCCACTTCCAGTTGTTTATAACATTTCAAAACATTACAAAACATTTCTATACTGTGTGAATGGTTAAAGGAGGAACCTTATAAAAATTGAGTTCGAACCCACTCTTTCAGTTGGACATCCTAGAAAAATGCATCACAGTCTGGTTTAGAATGAGGAATTTGTCAAGATGGGAGGACAATTTGAACGGCTACAAGAACGTAAACCAGCATGAAATAATACTAAAATGTTGATGAATATACTTAGTTTCCTTTGTTGGTACATAATTCTCACTGTTGGGGCTGACTGGTGCCTCTAACTTACTCAGGGACAGGCACGACCCAGGGAGCTCCTAGTGAACACCTCCCCTGCTCCCATAAGCACAGACATCCAGGTCTCCAGGATAAATTTAGCTCATGGGAGAGTTTTTTCTTCTCTAGGCTGCAAATCATATGAGGAGCAGCTGAGGGAGCTGAGGATGTTTAGCCTGGAGAAGAGGAGGCTGAGGGGAGACCTTCTCCTCACCTCCACTGCCCTGCCAGGAGGGTGCAGAGAGGTGGGCGATGGTCTCTTCAGCCAGGGGACAGGAGATGGGATGAGGGGGAATGGCCTCGAGCTGCACCAGGGCAGGGTCAGCTCAGATGGGAGGGAAAAGTTACTCACTTAACCATGTATCTTAATTAGCACAGGGAAGGGAAGGGAAAGGAAGGGAAGGGAAGGGAAGGGAAGGGAAGGGAAGGGAAGGGAAGGGAAGGGAAGGGAAGGGAAGGGAAGGGAAGGGAAGGGAAGGGAAGGGAAGGGAAGGGAAGGGAAGGGAAGGGAAGGGAAGGGAAGGGAAGGGAAGGGAAGGGAAGGGAAGGGAAGGGAAGGGAAGGGAAGGGAAGGGAAGGGAAGGGAAGGGAAGGGAAGGGAAGGGAAGGGAAGGGAAGGGAAGGGAAGGGAAGGGAAGGGAAGGGAAGGGAAGGGAAGGGAAGGGAAGGAAGATGCAGAAGTACAATATGTTAGAGTTCATCCCAAGCTCAATTAGAATGACCTTATTCACTCTTGGGTTTCTTATTAAGAACCTCATTTCAGGAAACATTTTACACCAATTTCACACTCTTTCAGGCATGAAACTATTTGCCTGTGAACCGGCCCCATGACCGCAAAATCCTTAATTTCTGATGATGGTTTTGTTGGGATTTACTGGCAGCAGCCACTGCCCATCCCAGCCGCCCCACTTTCGAGGGGTAGGGTCAGCTCTTTGTAGCCCATCAGAAGCAGGCTCACAAACACAACCCGTGCCCGCTATTCGCCATCCCCACATGGCAAAACTCAACGGATGGTTCCTATAAAAAAGTTTGTCTGACAGATCCGCATACGTCATCTCTTGGCATCTATCTGTCAAATTATTTGGCAGTTCTCTCCATATGAATCGTAGCAGTTTAGCTGCAACAATTTCCAGATCAAAGCTGTCAATCACTAGGCAATTCCCACAAGGACATGCAAAAGGACCTGACAGGGAAATTATCTAAAGCTACAATAATCTAGAAGACGTGATAGCGAAAAAAGCACAAGATTTCTCAAACTATATGGACTGAAGTACAATTACTGTTTTCCTTTGTGCCATTTACGGCAGTGAGCTATCATAGCCACTAGAACTGGAGGCAAAAAAAAAAAATAATCTAGAAAGTGAATTGCAGTTCATCCATTTCCTTGGCATTCCTTCCCTTTCCAATTAAATATGCTTTTCTTTTCTTCTCCGTTCTTCTGGGGAGGCAGTAAACCTCAGTCTAAATGAGCATTTACATGAAAATCAAGAGGTCTCCAAGGCATCTGCAGAAACTCCTTTAATACAATATTTGCTTTAATTTGATTTTCTTTCTTGCCTGCGGGAGAGTTTCAATCACATTTGGTATGATATATAACCGTACGCCCCCCCTCCTCCTGCAGAGGTCATTCTCTTTCCTAAAAACTGCATTGCTTGACTGGAAAGAATTCCTTTTTTAAAAGTAAACAGCTCAGTGATCAATATTGTCCACAGATGATAGCGAGCACCGTCCAGTATTTAATAGGGTCTCTCAAATGTCAAAAACCTCACTTTAATCTCCAAGAAACAGAATCTCTCTGCGTCACTCACTGCCCCTCCGTTGTCTCCTTCAGGAAGATTGCCTTCTTGGCCTCACTGAATAACCTCTCCTACTGTATCTTATGAAGAATCCTTCTTCATCATACATATTTCAAGGAATCTTTGCCTTCCTGAACACAAGTGGTTCAGGGAATCTTATTCTGTGATTCTCATTTATCTCCCCACTTCAAAATAAAAATTCACATATGAACGAATGGGAGGCAAGCATCTTCCTAAAGATACTTAATCCTGCTTTTGTGATATTGATCTCACTTTGTTTTATTAATCTGCCACATGCTGCTGAAAGGGTCTTTCAAAGAAACAAATGCTTCTTTTAAGGAGGGTACACTGAGGAAATGCATTGCTCAAGGTAATAAAAAGTAGTATTTAGCATGGTATTTACACAGAAGTACTAAGCCTTTACCACCCATGCCAAATGATGTGCAAGAAAATAAAACCTAAAGTCCATAGCTCAAATGAAAAACTCCAGTAATGATAAAAATAATTATTTGTTTCTATCGCTAATCTATGCTATGACATACAGAAGCACTACTGCACCTGACAGCATACTGAAACCAAAGCATAAAAAAAGAACTGTTTATGTAAGGTCTGATTTTCTGTCCCCACAATTTATCTATCTCCCACGTTCTGTTGTATCTCCATGCAGTAGTATATAAACACACCGTGAATTCATCCACACACACCGTAAAGTAAGTGACACGCGTGCATGTGTGTCTTCTGCTTAGCTATGCATGTGTAGTCGTGTTCTTACCGATCAGATGTACCATCGATAGGAAAATTAGGATCTTCATCTTTCATAGAATCACAGACTGGTCTGGGTTGGAAGGGATCCCAAGGATCATAGAGTTCCAACCCTCTTGCCACAGGCAGGGGCACCAACCTCCAGGCCTGAATCTACACAAGGTTGCCCAGGACCTCATCCAACCTGGCCTTGAACACCCCCAGGGATGGGGCATCCACCACCTCTCTAGGCAGCCTGTTCCAGCACCTCACCAGTCTCTCTGTAAAGAGCTTCCCCCTAATATCTAATCTAAACCTTCCCTCCTCCAGCTTCACTCCATCCCCCTTGTCCTGCCAGTCTCTGCCCTTTAACAAGCTGATTCCTGTCCTGTTTATATGCTCCCTTCAGGTATTGGAAGGCTGCAATGAGGTGAATATGTATATATACCAGTCTATATATATATATATATATATATATATATATATCTCCACAGAATCTTGGGCTTTGAATTTTGTGAGATTCCTCTTTCTCGCAACCTGAAGCTCTTAACGAGTCGTTATTTACCTCCTCAACCAACTGATTTCCTCCGTTCGCCTCTCTCAGCTTCACGTTTTAGAGCTGTGGGGAAACCCAGGTGCTTTCTGCATAATTCTTGGGCTTCTTTTGGGGAACTCTGGGCTTTATTTTAGAAACACAAGCACATCGCCCTGACTCAGGTCAGCTATTCCACCTGTCTTACCGACTGGCTTAAAAACATCCCTTCCCTACACTGCAAATAGTTGCAGTATTCCCTTTTTTCTTCTCTTTTCCCCCCTCTTCTTGCTCTTAACACAGTAGGAAAGGTAACAAACTTCACATGTGTGCATCTTAGAGAGCAGCACAGGGACAGCCAACCTGTCTTCAACCACCAGCCAAGGGACAGAACGTATGGTACCTCCTGCCTTAACGTACCCTGTGAGATTAATTGAGACGTGTTTCTGTAATGTAGGTACTCCAACTTGTTTTACTCGCTTTTGTAGTGGCTGTAGTCCAGCTGTGCACAAAGAATACATATATTTGCACACAGCTTCCAGGGGCCAGGCTGTTTCAATTGACCGTATTGTTAAAGACAAGGCAGAAAACCACAAAGAAAGCCTGCCAAGCACTGAGACAGGGGAAGAGTTGCGGCCTCTTGGGTTTGAGAAGCTCACGTGAGGGGACATTCCCAAAGAAGACACAAACACATCATCAGTCAAAGATTTTCCTAAGCAGAAATCCCCCACACGGCTCAGGAAATCCTGCCAGCCTGCAACAAAGCACCCAGAGCCACTGGCAACCTGACGGGTTGCTCACCGTGCACACCGTGCCAGAGACACTGTCATGCCCCTGGGACCTGGGGAAAGCCCAAACCCACTGCAGCCCCCTTCCTGCGGCTACGGCTTAAGGCTGGACCACTGCAGCTGGCAGGATGTACCAGTATTGCTACTGGCCAGTAGGTCACACTTTGGTCTCTGCAGGCAAACAGTGAAAGATCCTGGATGGCACCATCCCCAGATCAAAGCTGAATGTCAGCGCCACTCTGCCTATGCCACTCAGCACCAAACACTCGCAGGACCCGGTGCCAACTGATACTTAGGGGAAAACCCGGAGCAGCGGTGTCCCCTGATTCGCTGGGGCACCCATTTGCCTGGAATTCACCCCAAAAGCTATCCCACCAGAGCGGTGGGATTCACTTTAAAACTCCCTGTCTTGCCAAAACCTGATCCGTCCGCTCAGTATCGCACTCCAAAAACATCATTTTGTTTGCTCCTGGCTAATGAACTGAAGCTTCTTGCTCCCAGATGTGCCCGCTGCCCTGGAAGCAGAAGGCACACTAATTGGATCAATGCACAGCCTCGCTCAGCGACTACACGGCGTTGCCTTACAGCATCCTCTCCTACGCCTTCACTGATGCCTCTGCCATAGCAGCCTTTCCTGCGACGCCCAACGTTCTGAGTGGTGCTCATTTTAATTTGCAGGCATTAGCTGCTGGATGAACCTCCTGGTTTTTCTCATGGAGAACCCATTGTCCTTGAAAAGAAGATACCCGTCCACCTGAACATGCTGAGTCAGAATATGATTAACTTTAAATCCAGCAAGTAAAAATAGCAGGGATGCCCAGCAATAACTAGAATCGTATTTAATATGACATTCTAGCAAGCCCTGGAGCAACATCATTATGTGGCCACTGCTGCATCAAACAAGGAATAACCACTTGAAGGCACATGCTATCATTTACAGATATTCCCTGGCTAAGATTTGTACTGTGTAAGTCTGCAGTCTCCCTCTTTGCTTCAGCTGTTAGAGACTTCCAGGGAGCTGGGGAAGCAAAGGCGAAGGAAGGTGAGGGAGATCTGTTCCTCTGGTTTTCACAGACTCATTTATCTGTCACCTCAGACTAAGGTTTCTTTGAACTCTTTTCCCTACCAGTCCATAACAAGAGTGGAGTGCTGTACCACCATTAATGAGGAGATACCACTGGCCCTCCATGCCACGTTCAATTGTCTTCTTCATTTTGCCTTTGCAGTCTGAAGTGTACTCATCTTACAATGTCATTGCTGGTATGAAGCCATCCTGTCAAGTTTCACGTTCTCTACAGAGGTTGTAGGTACTCATTACTTTATGTCACATTTTCTTTCTGTTCCTAATTGCCCACGTCCTTTCTGTGTGTTGTACACATGGTTTCTGGACGATGAGGCACCATGTCATTCTTCACCGCTCGTCACAATGAAATGCCTCCTTCATAGCGCCCTGAGTATTCGTAGTTCTCGTATCAACCTGGGTTACCTGCAATCCCTTCCTCTCACTCTTCCATTTGCAGATTATCACCCAAGATGTGGCAGTACTAAACGCAGCATCTTTTTCGTACGTAAGGCAGGAGGTTGCATGATTTCCTTTATGAAGCACTCCGGTGATCTCTGGATTCAGAAATGTCTTTCCCATGTCAATTTGTCTCTTTGAATAGTCTTCTTTTTTTTTTTCTTTATTTTAATCAGAACTGTCACAAGGAAGCACCTTAGGCTGTTCTGACCCATTATAAAGTCCTAGAAATCATCTTTTTGGCACTTTTGATCAAAGAGTTTCAATTAAAGGGGAAACTTTGCCATTCCTTGACATAAACTCCTCACTTCTGGTCCCATCCCCATTTTAGTTCCCAAGAGTCACGGAACCATTAGAGGATTTTTTTTTTCCCTGTAATCAATCTGTGATAATTCTTTTTATAATGGTGCAATTATCTACTCTCTTCTGGTTTCACCTTAGCAAGCTCAGTGAGTCATAGACCTCTACATCTACTGCATCTACGCCCACTGACGATCAACAAGAAGCGACAGTCCCCGGGACTCATTTGCTCTCCACGATGGCTTTATGAGGAAGCACCTGCTTAGAGCCAGACACACTTCAGTACAAGCTCTGAAATAAAGATGCACACATGGGGCATGCTGCCTAGTTTGTTTATTCATTTGTTTCTGATTTCCAGTAAAAGAAGGTCTAATTCTTCCTTTCCCAGCAGTGTGAATGATGTTACAATCACTGTTGCTACAATTATGTAAAAGTAGAATAAATACTGCAAATCCAGCTTGGCATCTCTAGTTCCTTAAACGATTCTGTGATTCCTTCTGCTTATTTCTCTCACTGAGAAGGGTAATGTTCAAATAACTCAAAAAGTGAAGCTCATCTGCAGGACCAGCATCTTGGTGACAGGTGCCTCTTCCCTAGAGCAGGACCAAAGGAACCAGATTAAAAAGATCGGTACCTCACACTTAGAAGTAGTCATGTCTTCTCTGCAGCTGGTGAACACAAAAGGTTTCTGGTAGGCTCATCTTTTTCAGTTTTAAGTCATGAGATAACTGAACCATGTTGTTTGTTAAACCCTTTATCACTCCTGCCCTGGACCAACTATGGCTCTTAAGCAAACAAGATTTCCTTTGAGTCCTGACTGATCTTCCTTTAGAAATCTTGAGGGGGGGTATGTAATATCTGCTTGGTGGCTGTCTAGCCAGAGCTGAGAATGGAATGCAAAATAAATAAATCAAGAAAAAAAAATCCCACATTTGAAATTACTTTCATATGGCCACATCCCTGCCTCTTCTGTGTTTGCTTTCCATGTATCTACGAAGGGATGAGGTTTTGTTGTCAGAATTACTCACAAAAAGCAGAGTTCCAAGTGGTGAGTCCATGAACAGCACGCACAGAAGCCAAAATGTAAATGTGCATGTACAAGAATTCATGCCAGAGATTCTTGCACATTTGTGGAATGTGACTCCTCTGACCAGGCTCGAGCAGGCAAGGTAACGTCAGTCTTCAGCAGCTGCTGCTAATCCATACAATAAAACAACCCCAACAATACAGGGTTTCTAACTTCACCTCAATAATGAGTACATTACAACAGCCCATGGTGTATGTTTTCCTTCCTCGGACAGCAACCACATGTGTTTTAACTATATGTCACTCATGGGTTTGCAGCAATCTTGGGGAGACAAGGGCTGAGGAAGAAATCTGGTCCTGTGATGGAAGGCAGTGAGCTGGGATTTGGGAAGTACTGACCTTTGTCATGGACTCCTAAAGGGACCTGAGAGAAATCCTGAAGTCTCTTTGTTCCTCCACCCCCGTCTATAAAACAGAAATAACGCTTCTCTTCTCTCCAGGGCTCAGGAGTATGTCCATGTGGTACCAGGATCATACAGGCACCGGTACGCTGACAGCATCATTTCTGGAAACCAAGCTGAGCAACTGTCACTTCCGCTCACTCCAAAGGGGAATAACCCACAGCCAGGCGCTTGGCTTGGGAAGGTTATCTACTCTCACTTGTGAGCCACCCTGTTCATTTGCACATGTCTGGAGCCATTAGGGAAAAACCCATCCAATGTGTCATAATTCTGGTCACTCCTGGCTTGCAAGCCACGTATCGGCAGGGAAATTTGGGAATGCATGAGCTTCGGTTACCAGATATTTAGTCTGGGCCAAATTCTGGTATGATCTTCATCTTCAAACCTGGTACACTGAGCTATAGTTCCTTTCTTAACCAAAGTTGTGTGAATCAACATGCTTGGTCCATGACAAGGACCAACTTGTCATGGACAAGATCTTCCACCTCGTGCAAGATCAACTGTCCAGCTCAAGCCCAGGTGGCACATTGAATGAGGTCTTCAAGCTGGACCATAGCCTATGTAAGAAATGGGTATTTAACATGCAAAAAAAAATCAACAGACTACGTCTATTTAGGAAAGGAGCACAACTTCCACAAAATCTATCAACAGGCTGCCCAGGGGGGTGTGGAGTCTCCTTCTCTGGAGATATTCAAGCCCCATCTGGATGCCGACCTGTGCGACCTGTCCTAGGGACCCTGCTTTGGCAGGGGGGTTGGACCCGATGATCTCTGGAGGTCCTTTCCAACCCCTATGACTGTGATTTTTTTTTCCTCTCTTCTGTGTTGGCACGTGTTAAATTAACATTGTTCTTGAGCAGTCTCTTAACTGCTTTACAGCATCGCTCTCTTCAGCCTCTTCATCACTTGACGCCCTGGGGAGGGCCCATCCACAAGTCTCTCTTTTCCAGGAAATAACGATCTTCAAAAAAAAAAATAAAAATCAGAAAACAAAGGCCTTTGAAGTCTCAAATGAATGTGATCATGCAGGTTAATGCCAAACCGCCTCTCATTGCATAACATCTGAGAGCAGGTAATTTCAGGATTATAGAAGAATCTGGAAAATTACATAAGAATTCTGCTTTTGCTGTAGAAGCCTTCAAGCTGCACCTTCATTCAATCAGAAAGGTAATTTCCTCTATACAGCAAGCTCCAAATTCTACTTATGACCTCGGTGTCATGACAATTTCGGTACTAACCTGTTCCATGCGAAGTATTGCTACTGGAACTGTGAATAATCATCAAAACTCACTAGCCTATAGAGTCATTAAATAATTTCCTCCAATTTGCATTCGATATGTTTATGAAGTGCTGGAGGGTGTTCTTTGCTCTCACAATTTTTGCTGCTGTTAAACGCTAGGTCTGGATTTTTGGCATAGGTGGGGTACTATTACAGTTACTACCAAATTTTAATCAGATTACGGTGTGATTTACCATTTGATACTGTAAAAATGCCAGTAGGTGGTAGATAAATATTAAGATGCAATTAGCTGCCACTACCTTTGATCGTTTGGAATTCATTAATATCGGAATGATTACTAGTTGGAATTAATCACAGAATCATAGGGGTTGGAAGGGACCTTGAGAGATCATCGGGTCCAATGCCCCTGCCAAAGTAGCTCCCCAGCTCATATTGCACAGGTCGGCATTCAGACGGGTCTTGAATCTCTCCAGAGAAGGAGACTCCACACCCCCTGGGCAGCCTGTCCCAGGGCTCCCTCACCCTCACCGGGTAAAAGTTCTCCGCATGTTGGTGCAGAACTTCCTATACTCTTAACTTGCAGCCACTGCCCCTGGTCCTGTCTCCACAGAGCACTGAAAAGGGGCTGGCCATTTCCCCCTGCATCCCATACTTCAGATATTTATAAACATTAATAAGGTTCCCCCCTTAGTCTTCTTTTCTCAAAGCTGAACAGCCTCAGCTCACTGAGCCTTTCCTCACAGAGGAGATGCTCCAGGCCCTTAATCATCTTTGTAGCCCTTCTCTGGACTCTTTCCAGGACATCCCCATCTTTTTTATACCGGGGAGCCCAGCAGTTCGCCTTCTACAGTGATCACAATTTTTTTCCCATCCTGTTTTTAAAAATTACTTTTTCATCCAAGTATCAGGGCGAATAGTAGACAGGAGAGAAGCTGACCATAACCAATGCAAGTAGGTATGGCAATATTAAAGCTGCAAAGGGCTGCCCATGTGTTACACCTCGTGCTTTGTTTGTCGTACAGCTGTCACCAGGACCTAACTACACAACACATAATTCCATGTGAAGCATTTTGGTTTTGAACAGGATGAACGTACCACTGCCCATCATCAATAAAACCTGTGATTTTTTGAACATATATTGGAAACCCACGTTTTCAAGTGCACATCTTGGCCCTTTATGCAAGCAAGCGGTTGCTAACGCTGATACGTTAGCATTAGAAATGCAACTGTACTATACTTAGGTGTGGTTTAACCGCGGCTATAACACGGGCCATTAAGGGGCATTATAAAAAAAAAAAAGAAGAAAAGACAGAAAAGGAAGGATCCAGGTTGAAAGGGAACGTGTTCTGTTGCTCAGCTGAAGGATTGATCTATAATTAGAAAACAAAATTGTTCAAAATCAGGCTGAAGAGATAAAATATTGATAATCTCGGGGAATGTAAGCGTGCTGTATTGAAAACATGCTTGCTTATCTTTTCCCAAGGCTTGTGAAGGATTCTGAAAAGCCTCAGGGAGTCGGCTTTAATACAACTGACTGGAGTGTTGGAGAAGACTCTGGACTCCTCTCCCAGGAGACTGGCACCTGTTGGACAGGGAAAGCAGACTCCCATCTGGCATTCCCAATGTTTTTCCCCGGTGTCTTCCCGAAGTGCAACCCCTCCCCATCGGCTATAAATCTCGACTAATCAAAAGCACTCAAAGCCGAGGGGCACAAAATCCCCCCCGAATTTGTAGCGGATAATATCAGGTAGAGGAATATTATACATGTGGCCATGTGATTGCCTGCTTTCCTGGGCTGGAGCTGGAGCAAAGTGGGAAATGCCCAGCTGCCTTAGTTGGAACCGACTCAAAACTTCATCCACTTTGGTTCAGTTCTCAAAATAGGGCACATGACCTCTAAGTACGACAGTACAGTAGGCTGCTTTTACACTGCACCGCAGCTCCTGCGGCCCCTAACACCAATTCACTCGCTTTGCCCGAGCACGGGGCGCACGGTAAAATTTGACACATGCCAAGTTTCAGCACTATCTTGCTTTGTAATGCGTTATCCACAGCAAATATACCGCTATCTTTAGGAAACAGCGATGACATCTGCGACGGGGTGGCTTACACTTGCCTGTCTGCTGCTTTCAGTGTCATGTGTCTGACATGAGTTAACCTCTTATAAATCTAACGTGAGGGAAAGAGAACTGCTCGTTGGAGGTGTCCGCACTGCTCCTCTTGACCTACTTGGAAAAACTACGACTTGACTCTTTGCGGCTTCGCCCCATCGCAATGCAGCTGCGGAAAGGCAGCGACAGGACCACGTTGAAAGGGAGAATTGGGAATGTGCTTGCTCTCTATCTGTACGCCACTGAACAGCCTTATTTCCAAACCTCACTATTTTATTGAGCCTACTATAGGTTCTTCTTTTTTTTTTTTGGGTTGGGCTTTTATTTTTTTGGGGTGGAATTGGCACAAGGAGAAAAGATAGCCTTTTCTCTTCCCAGATAAGGATCCAGATTGCGCTTTATAATCTGGCAATTATGTAGTTTGATTTTTTTTTTTTTAAATAAAACAGATAATCTCCCTTCGCCATTCAAGATGAGATCTTAGTTGTTAGTGACAGCTGTTAAAATGCTGCTAAATATAGACACAGTGTCAACCACTAAAAAGCTGAGTGCTCCTGTGAACCACAAGCAGAAAACAAATGAGGTTTCTACTGAATTGGTGGAAAATCTCTGAGCATCTTGCCTGTACTGGGAAAGGTGCTTTATTCTTCCAGCAGCCATCTCTGTACGTAGCACAAATGGGGAAGGAGGAGGCAGGAATCAAGATAGTATTAAGATAGAAGACAAATATATTCCCTCAAATTTATTTTCTCGCTTTCTGTTCTTAAAAACAAACACAAAGAAAAGAGAAAAAAAGAAAAAGGATGACGCAACAGTAAGACTGAAAAGCCTGGAGGTAGCTTCAGATGCCTCCCCTTACACCCTGCAAAAAACAAACAACACCCCAGGAATAGCAGGAAGAGTAAGGTAAAAGAAGTGCAACCAATCAGCCAAATACATCATTACTATAGATTAACCTGAAGTAGTTGTGCTTCGTACTGCAGGTATCCACAGACCAGCCAATGAGCCTGGGTGCTTTCTGTGTGACTGTGATTTGGCAGGTTACTTGCAGAGTTGCACACAACTTTCTTCCACCTCGGGGATTGCAGCCTCCAACCCATCCACTCGGTTAATCAATCAGCTGTATTCCAGCCCAGATGCACGCCACGAAACGAGTAAAAAGAGAACAGAACCGCTCGCCTTCGGTGTTATAATACATCTCAGTAGGTTCCTCCTTTTTAGCTACATTACGGCTAAAAATAGAGCGCTGGTGTAGGCACGGTGAAATATGATTTGCTTCCAATAATATAGCAAACTAATTGTGAAATTAAAGCTATTCAATGTGCCGTTATCTCCAAGTCTGGCCTTAACCAGGCACTTCACGCTTCCCCACTGAACATTTATCAAGTTACCCGCAAACTTTGGCGGGTGCAAACAACAGCTGATGAACCATCCCCCTCCTCCAAGGCCCTGCTCCCCCGGAGGGTCCTGCTCAGGTAAAATTCCCGGTGAAACAGCCCTCCCCACGTCTAAAGCCTCCTTCTGAGGGTATTAAAATAGGGCAAACTTTTCCCTCCTTCCAATGCCGAATTGTTTTTTCTTTTCTTTTTTTTCTTCTTTTTTTCCTTAAGACGTTTAAATCGAGAGACATCTTAATACCCCGAACTTAAAAATAATCCCTTGGGAAAGACCTTCCCCGCCAGTGAAATGTTAATTTTAAGCCAGCATCGAGGTTACCGGCGATTTTTCTATTTTTTTTTCTTTAATTTAACGTCTTTAACCGGGATGGGCTTGCTCCGCCGCAGCCTCGGGGACTTGCCCCCCTCCCCGGCGTGCCCTCGCCGTCCCGGTGTAACGCCGGGGAATTGGGGGGGGGGGGCTGGCACTGACACACGACGGAGAGGGGCCCGGTTCCCCCCATCTGGCTGCAGCGGGAGGGGGCGAAGGGAGGCGCAGGGAGGCTGTAGGGCGCAGCCTCCTCTCGAAATCCCGTCCAGGGGAGCCCCCCGCTCCCCGTAGCCGAGCGGGGCGGGCGGAGGAGGAGGAGGTGGAAGGGAGGGGGGGGGCTCCGCCGCCGCTGCTGCTGCCGCCGCCGCCGCCGTCGCCGCCGCCAGGGCCGGGAGAGACGCTCCGCCTGGGGAAGGGCGCGGGGAGACACTCCTCCCCCGCCGCCCGCCCTGCCTCCCTGCCGCCCGCCCTCCTTCCCTTCCTCCGGCGGCTCCGCGAACCAGGAACCGCGGCGGCGGCGGCGGGCTCCGTGCGTGAGAAACCCCGCGGCGCCGCGCCGCCGGGAGCCGCCGGGGCGGGCGGCGCGGGAGGGGGGCAGCGGGGGCGGTGCGGCCGCCGGGCGCTGCGAGGGGCCGGGCAGCACCGGGGAGGGAGGGGGGGGTCGGGGTGGGAGGAAAAAGTTTACACCCTCGCCACTCTCCTCCCTCCTCCCTCCTCTTCCTTGGTGGCGCAGATGGGAGTTTTACCTGGAATGACATAAGTTGGGTTGGTTTTTTTTTTTTCGGGGTGTTATTTTATTTTTACTATTTTTTTTTTAAGAGGGTCTCTCCCTCCCCCGCCTCCTCTCCCCCCCCCCACCCCCGCCCCCCTTCCCCAAATTCCACACCCCCCCCCTTTCCTCGCTCTCCCCCCACCCCTCCTCCCCTTCCCTCCCTCCGCCGGTGCTGGATCCACCCCCCGCTCCCCTCCGCCGGCGGGCGAGGGTGTGACCCGCGGGAACACCCACCCACCTAGGCGTCCATGGTGGGAGCTGTCCGCCCGGCCGCGCCGCGCCGAACCCAGCCGAGACGCGGGCACCCCACCGCCGCCTGCCGCCGCAGCCCCCTCCCGCCGGCCCCGCCGGCAGCACCCTGCCCGCTGCCCGCCGGCCCCGCTCCCGACGTTTCCTCCGCGTACTCTTTTTTTTTCCCCCTTCTTCTTCTTCTTTTTTTGCTTTTCTTTTTTATTTTTGGTGGCGTCGCGGGCTCTCGGATGGTTTGCAGGCAGTAGCCGGGGGCCGTGCCTCCTCCCGCCGTGCCACCATGTCGTAGGGGAGGTGAGTACCAGCGCGGACACTCGCGTGGGGCGCGGAGCGGTGGCGGGGAGTGAAGGGAGGGGGGGGCGGTGGGGACCGGGCTGGTGTCCGCCGCAAACCAGGTCACGGACCGGTCCCGTCCCCATCAGTAAAAAAAAACTTCGCGGGAAGGACACGTCCATTGCTCGGCAGCGCCCGCGCCAGCGCCGCGGGGAAGCTCCGGTTGCTGCTGCTCCGGCTCCGCGGGTCGCGCTGCCGCCGCCGCCGCCTCGGCCCGTGCCCGGCGGGGCCGCGAGCGCGGGTCGATATTTGGCAGAACGCGAAGATGAGAAGGGGGCACGTGACACCCCAAATCCTGGGGATGTTTTGTGCGCGCTCCCCCCGGTGACTCCCGAAACGCGAACCCGCTCCCCGGAGCATACGCGGGAGCTGTGCGTTTGCGTGCGTGCGCGAAGGAAGGGGGTGGAGGGGGGGGGAAGGCGATTTTCGGGTGAAGGTGCGCGGTGCCCGGGCGAGATGCACGGTGCCGCCGCTCCCCGACGGGCTCAGCACCCCCGTGCCCCCAGCAATCCCTCCCTCCCCGCCCCGCTCCCGGGGGCACCTCTGTCACTCCGGGCCGGGGAGAGCGCACCTGGGGGTTGGGGCCGGGGTCGGAGCTCGGCGGGGGCCGGGGCCGTGCGGGAGCGGCTGCCGCCCGCTGTGCTGGGGCCGGGGGCGTTATTGACGGAGCGAGTTGTGAGCGCATCGCCTGAAAGTTTGCTCGGCGTCTTTTTTTTGGTTTTTTTTTCTGCTTTCCTTTTTTTTTTTTTTCCTCCCCTCTTCTTTCTCTCTCTCTCTCTCCTTCCCTGGGAAAAGGGTATTCCCGCAGCCGGGACGCGGGCACGGGAGCGGACGCCGGCGGGGGGGCTGGTGGGGGGGCGGCAGCGCCCCGGAGCAAGGGGCCGTCCCGCGGCGGCTCCTGTCGCTACCCCTAGGTGGGTTGGAGGGGGGTGGGAGGCAGCGGGGCGGGGGAGCCCGGCGGGGATGCGCGGCTGCCGCGGAGCGGAGCCAGTCCGGCGGCGAACAGAGGACGAGTCCTTGAACCCTCCCGCGCTCCGCTCTTCTTTTTTTTTTTTCCTTTCCCTTTTAAATTATTAATTTATTTTTTTAAATTTAAATGTATCTGTTAAATCCCCGCCGCATCAGTACCGCGCGTATTAACGCACCGCTGAGAGGCGGAAATCCCGGGCCGGCGGAGAGGCGATGCCCGGCCCTGCCGCCGGCGCGACGCGGGCACCGGGCGGGGGCGGCCGCGCCCCGCGCACCTCACCTGCCCGCGGGGGGCCCGGCCTGACACCCCGCGACCCTTCCCCGGGGGCGCCTGCGGGGTGGCGGGGGAGGAGAGGGGCTGTGCGGGCGCTGCGCACCCCCGATGCCCCGGCGGGGTCTAGCGAGCGGGGCGCTGCGCGGGTCTGCGCGGCCGCGGCGGCCCCTGCGGCTTTAAGGAGATGCGTTTTGCAGCCTGTGTCGCAGCAACTTTGTATCAGTCATGTCGCCCGGCGGGTGACTGACGGCGCGGCCCAGCCAATGGGGCGGCGGCATGGCCCAGACCGCGCGGCACTCCGCGTCCCGTCCGCCAATGAGGGCGGGCGGCGGGCGGGACGTAAACTTGAACTTTATCTGGGCATGTGACATGTTTTTAAAGGACTTGGCACCTTTTCCCGTCCCCTCCCGGGTGCCGCTCCGTGTCACCGGGCGGCGCGGCGCAGCGCGCCTCGGCCGGGCGGAGGAAGGGGGTGGGTGGAGGGGAAGGCGCGGGGGCGGGGGGGGTGAGCGCCGCCCGCCCCACCGCTCCGCGCCGCCCTCCGCGCCGGCGGGGGCTCGGGGACGCGCCCCGCTGCAACAGTTACCGCGGGGCCGGGGGCCGGCGCGAAGGGGCGGCGGGGCGGGGGACGCCGCTCCTCTTCTCTCCTGGAGGTGGGACCTTGGAGGTGGGACTGGCGGGGTGCGGTGGGGGGGGTTGGCGGGCACTGCGGGGCGGGGGGGGGGTGGTGGGTGTCGCGGGGATAACTTAAGCCCTCTCCGCCGCGGGGGGGTGGGGAGCGGCGGAATTAAAGCAAGCGCTTTTCTGCATCGCTCGGGGGACCGGGCGGCGGGGGGGAGCAAGTGAGGAGGGCTCGGTCGAAAGCGGGTTTGGGCCCCCGGGATTCCCCCCCCACCCCGTATACCCGCCCTCCCTTCCGGCGGCTGCCCCCCGACGGCCGCCTGCGAGAGAAGGGGGGGGGGGGGAGCTCTCTCGCTGGCGGGCGCCGCTGGGTTCCCCCACGCGTGACAATTCGTGTTGTCCCTGCGGGAAAGCGGCCCCGGGCTGGGTGCGGGGGTGGGGTGGGTGGTGCGAGGGCGGCTCGGGGTGTAAAGCGGCTCCCTCTGCCCGGGAGCCGCGGTGATGCTCCACGTAGCGTAGGGCAGATAGCGAAGTAAGAGTGCGCTCTGTGTGGTTGCTGACACGCGTGTGTGTGTCTGTGTTGGAGGACGGGGACGCACAACCAGCGCTCTCCCCGCCGGGGTCAGTGCCGGCAGCGCGAGCTGCCAGCCGCGCTCCACTGCCCCCCGGGGAAACCCCCCCAGCCCATCTTTTGAGGATGCAGCTCTGGTACCTTGGAGGGCTTCGTGTCAGCGGAGGGGCTGGCAGGCCGTGGGACTCGCTGAACGTTTGTTTACAAACACGGAGAAATAAGAGTGGGTGGTCGCTTGAGCTGCTGGCTTAGTTTTTTATGGAACTGGATTTACTTGGGGTTATCCCGTCTCCAGGTGACCTTTTGGTTGCAGGGATACCAGGTACCATTTGATATTTTCCTTTTATTCAATGGTTGCTGCGAAACTGGTTTCATGCCTGATCAGTCGGAGGCTCACTGATATGTTTGGGAGTGAAATACTTAACTCCCAGCATCCGAGTACTTCAGGGGAGTGGTGGGTGGTCCGCAGAACCTGCCTGTACTTGTAGCATCAGCTTCCTTTGGATGGTCTCAGTTCTGATAGGTGATGCGGCTCGGCTTCTATTGCGGTCCATGGATGCTTTAGCCCGCAGTCAAATTCACTTCAGGGGAAAAAGTTAGGGAGAGGGCACATCTGTGCAGTAGGTGAAGTGTGGATGCTGAGGATGAACATGCTCGTCGGGCTGCAGCGCGCCCTGCTTAGAAGAACAAAGCCCAAACCCTTATGCTGTGAGGTGATTATTCGGCTCCAGTATCCACTGAGGCGCTCAGAGGTGACAGAAACCAGTGCTCCCCCCCCTAAAAAAAAATACCAACCCAGCCCTCACTAATTTATATCTGTCCTTTTTAAACCGAACTCCTATCAGGCCACACATAATCTCCCTGCTGCTTCTCGATCCTCTCGGATATATTTACCAGACAGTGCCTCTCCCTCTGGAAGTGCAGGACCGGGGCATTTTAATTTATTTTTTTCCCCTTTGCATGACCCAGATTTTTATTTGCTGAAGTTTGGAAGCCTGCTAGCCTATGGATTATGGATGAAGTTTGAAATTTACTGCCGTGGGAGGGATCGCTACGAAGCTTGAGCACCACCGGTGTAAATGTTAGGCCTGTAACTCAGATTTCCTGCTGCTTTGGGCAGGGGGGGGGGGGGCGGTTCTGCTGGTGGTTTGGAGGGGTTAAAATTTGCTTACAGCCTAATTTAAAGCCATAACTACGTTTGCTGGTTGTCAGAAATGCTGGTCACTCACAGCTGCATTAGATTTTGCTAGGAATTAGGCTTGCTCAGCACTTAAATCAGGGGTAGGTGATTATCTGGGAGTGACTTTATGTGAAAGTAGGCGCTTCTGCCTGAAAATTTTAGGCTATGGGAATGTGATTTGATACACATGATGGTGTTCTAGTGAAATTTGGGCTTGAGGGGAATGTAGGCATAGGGCCATAGCTGTAAGTAAGGGCGAGGAAGTGAGTCGTTTATTTTAAGGCTTTGTTTGTTTGTTTGTTTTTATAATTTTGCTTAAAGTAGTCTTTTTAAGTAGTGTTAAGTAAAGGGATTAGACACTAAATATGGGGAAATGAATACATTCTGAAAGGAAAAAAATACATAATTGCCTAATACTGATGCTGTAGCTATTGGCACTTGAGTTTCTACAGTTCTAATGATGCCGTGAGCCAATTCCTTTAAAAAAAATAAAAAATGCTGTTACTTAAACATGATTCTCAGAATAATGGAGGCTGGTTCATGCAGTTTGCTTCCTGCCTCGAGCGAGTGGCACGTGGGATGGGATGGGGTATTTTAGGGTCTGTTTAGAGCAAGGCTTACTTTTCTTTCTGTGGTTGTTCCTCTTGCTGGCTGCCAGGGAGCTTTGCAGAATTACAGATCCATTTAAAAGCCATACATTTCCCCCACCCCCCCACCCCAATCTGATCGCCTTCCTCCGTGGCGGGAATGTTTCCATTCAACTTCTTGTGGTACTTCTCTCGCTCAGCACATCCTTCGTGTCTCCTGAGTCCATACAAGGAGTTTGTAGAGCTGTGAGGGGGCAAGTCAGCATCCTTCTAAATTAACATCTGCCTTACACTGGGTGAGGAAGAGAAACCCTTGTAGGATGCCTGCCTCCTTCCTGTCGCTGTCCCTGTAGCATGGCAGCGCAAGGTCCTTGGAGAAGGAGTTCTGTTGAGCAGTTTCCTTGGGGTTCCTGTCCTACCTATCACCGTGGTGTCCTCCTTTCAGGACCTCTCTGGTTCTCCTCCTTTGCTGTTCCCTTCCCTTTCTTCCTCATAGGCCCTTGGAAGTGGCCCCGGGACTGTGGCTAGCAAAGGTCAGCGGTGGCTGTGTCAATGTTGCCGAGCCATTCCTTTTGGGGCAGGGTGGGGAGTAATAATTTGGGTCTTTCCTAATTGCTGCCTGGTTTTCTCTCAGAATCCATAGGGCTGTCATATCCGTGAGACCTTTTCACTTGATTTGATTGGAATTGGACAAATGGTTGAGAGATGATGGACGGGGCAAGGAAACGGGACTGGCAGGCAGATAGACAGAGTGAGCGGATACGCCTTGTTTCCTTTGGAAATTAGGAAATTTCCTTAGGAAGTCACACTGTCCTGTCATTTATTAATTTTACTTTTTTTCTTTGTGTGTGTGTATGTCTTTGCTAGTTATGGAGACAAAAGGATACCACAGCTACCCGGAAGGCTTAGATATGGAGAGACGGTGGGGTCAAGTTTCTCAGTCTGTGGAGTATTCTTCTGTAGGTGCTGGAGAGCAGACTGATGACAGTAACTATATGGAGATTGTCAACGTAAGCTGTGCTGCCGGTGCTTTTGCCAACAGCGGCGCCCAAGGAAACGGCAAAGAAAAACCTGAGCTACTCTCCTGCCTGCAGCAAGACAGTGGCCAGCCTGGTCTTCTGCCCTCCGACATCAAAACCGAAACAGAGTCAAAGGAGCTGTCGGCAACAGTGGCTGAATCCATGGGTTTGTATATGGATTCGATACGAGACGCCGATTACCCCTACGATCAGCAGAACCAGGGGAGCCCGGGAAAGATCTACCAGAATGTGGAGCAGCTGGTGAAACTCTACAAGGAGAACGGCCATTGCTCTTCTCCCCTCCACAGCGCCAGCAGGCCCTTGAGGTCTTTGATGTCGGACTCCGGGAGCGCTGTGAACGGTGGTGCCATGCATGCTATTGTCAAAAGCCCGATCATGTGTCAAGAGAAAAGCCCTTCGGGCTGCAGCCCTCAGAACATGGCTTCCTCGGTGTGTAGTCCTGCTGGAGTTAACTCTGTGTCCTCAACTACTGCTAACTTTGGGAACTTTGCTGTGCACAGCCCCATCAGCCAGGGAACCCCTTTGTCGCGCTCGCCGAACGTTGAAAACCGAGGGTCTATGTTGCACAGTCCCGCGCACGTTAGCAACGTCGGGTCTCCGCTTTCTAGCCCTATAAGTAGCATGAAATCACCGATTTCCAGTCCTCCCAGTCATTGCAGCGTGAAATCTCCTGTCTCGAGTCCCAACAATATCACTATGCGATCTTCTGTGTCCAGTCCCGCCAACATGAACTCGAGGAGCTCCATTGCCAGCCCTTCCAACGCCAACAACAGGTCCACTCGTTCTAGTCCAGCGGTTAGCACTGTGGGATCCATCTGTAGCCCTGTAAACAACTCCCTAGGATTCCTGGCTTCCGGCACGCCGGCGGGACCTAGCAGAAGCCAAGATACCCTTCCCAGTCCAGAAGCAAAAGACAAGGGTGCTCAAGAACTCACGTTTCCTAAGATGGAGGAAATGGAGAACGCCATCTCCAACAACAGTCAGGTGAACCTCGTTCAGTTCATCAAACCCGAGCCAGACGGCTCATTCGGCAGCGCGTGCATTGGCGACAGTGGCAAAATAAACTCTGATTCCCCCTTTTCAGTACCAGTGAAGCAAGAGTCGGCCAAGCACCCTTGTTCTGGTGCCTCTTTTAAAGGGAATCAGACAGTAAATCCTTTCCCATTTACAGACGGCTCGTACTTTTCTTTTATGGATGACAAAGACTATTACTCTCTTTCTGGGATTTTAGGACCACCTGTTTCTTCGTTCGATGGAAGTTGTGAAGGTAGCAGTTTTCCAAATCCAGGCCTACCTGTGGGAATTAAGCAGGAGCCTGACGATGGCAGCTATTACCAAGAAAACAGTATACCATCCTCTGCCATTGTGGGTGTAAATTCAGGTGGACAGTCGTTTCACTACAGGATCGGTGCCCAAGGCACGATATCTTTGTCGCGGCCGGTTCCTCGCGAGCAGGCATTTCAGCACTTGAGCTCCTTCCCTCCTGTCAGCACGCTAGTGGAGACCTGGAAGTCGCATTCGGAGTTGGCATCCAGAAGAAGCGATGGGTATCCAGTTCTAGAGTACATTCCAGAGAACGTGTCCAGGTGAGCTGGAAAATTGCTTCCCCCCAACCTCCTCCTCCTGGTTTTTTTTTTTGCTTCCTTCCCTGCATTAAACAAGGTGTGAGTTAAAATGGGGACCGGGGTGGTATTTCTCAAGCCAATGCGTAATTCTTTGTTTGCATTTCAGTTCTTCTCATTAGGCTTCTTGCTGTATTTTTATTCTGCCTTTAATAAAAACAAAGCGCTGGCTTTAATATTTAAAAAGAACATATTATATTCTATTGCTATTAGATTTGAAAGCGTAGCTTTAGTATGTTTATGAGCTCTCACTACTATAAATGTTGTTTTTCCCGTAATGAGAGCTTAGTAAAATTGTTCTCGTGTGGCCTATAATGGCTATTCCTTCTTAGCTGGTGCTTAAATGTGTTGTACCTCAGATGAAGTGTTGAGATGAGGATGAGAAAATGATAGTTCTGGGAGTCCGTTTTTGTGAAGATAACATGGTTCTAAGTTTATGCTGGACTTGAACTGGTTAAGTTTAAAACCTAAACCTTACAAAGCCCGTGGCAACATATTATTTCTGTATTTTAACTGTAGGAACATTTGGTTTGTATATATAGCAAAATGCCTCCAGGAGGAGGAGGGCTGTTAAAACTTGACGCATTTGAAAGGGATAGATGGATAAACTGATCCCCTCACTTTTTGGGGGGAGGGAAACGCGCAGGTGTCGCTTGAATTTGTGTTTCTTGGCTGATTTCGTGGATGCAAAGCGTCCTTCAGCGAGCGGGCGTTCATGTATTCCTTAAAGGACACATGTTCACCAACTATCTAGTTTCATAATCAGTGTTACGAGTTATTAAGCGCATCCGACAGCATGACTGAGAACAGTCACATGGCCCCTTTGCGTGTCAGACAGGCTCACCGAAGGGTTGTGTGAAAGCTCCGTGAACTGACTGGTAGAAGAATTTGCATTCGCCTTTTTCAAGCTTCTTTTGTTCCCCTTCCCCAACCTCGTGAGATACCCAACTGCCCTCAGTTGAATGAAGCGTCTGTCTTGTGCTTGGAGTGGGGTGAAGAGGATGTGGAGAGTTTTCTATATTTGCATGATGCTAAATATTTCTGAAAAAGAGAAAAAAAGAATAGTGTTGCAGTGGAAAGCATAATTCCTAAATATAATGGGGCTTAAATACCGTAATACCTAAATATAATGGGGCTTTCGAGGAGGGAAAACAGCCTGTCTACCCAGGAGCAAAACAAATTTAAATATTTCCATGTTATTTGCAGATCTGTCCAATACCTCTGCAATCTTACTACCGTTTTACAAGCCATATTTCACTTTTTCTCTGGCCATTTCACATGTGGTCTCTAAAGAATGCACTTTTTAATATTTCTTTCCCAACTTGCAAGGGCAGCATCCCACCTTCGTGCTGAAATATATGTCTTCACAGGATATTTCTGGTGTTGGCAGAAATGTGCTCTCTCAGATCAGAAAAGATGAAGTTACCATTTTCTAGTTATTTTACCTGATTAAATTTTTATAAACTTTGTTATTTGTACAGTGAGAAAAGTTCAGCAGAAGATTGATGGGATGGCTGAAAACAAAGACCAAAATATTTAAGTGCCTTTGTAGTTGAACACTGTTAGTTGGGAAAAGCAGCTCCTACCACTTGTGGGAGCTCGGGCCTAAGTGCTCCTTGTGCCAAGTCAAGGTTGGCATCCATGGGAGGGACAATGAACTGGGAAATGCTGGTGGGAGCATGGTTCTCTTCAATAGTTGTGTTTTGAATGACAGTTTCTCATAAGACTTTTGAAGGAGCCTTCTGATCTGGCATTAGTCCATGGTAGGTCTTCTCATCTTCTCATCTGGACCAGTAAATGGATGATCTGTGTCATCAGGCGTGATGGTGACACAGGTTTGATGTACTTCTCCATCTTTGTTACTCGAGATGGTATCTCTGTAAAACAGTGTAGCTGGTACTTTTTGGGACTGAAACCCTGAGATGTTCAGTGCTCAGAGCTGTTACCTTGTGTGTGGACTTCTCTTCAGGTGATGGAGATGTGCAGGGTTGTGATGCTTCAGGCATCCTGATCCGTAGTTCAGATTAGTAAATGTGTTATCATTTCAAATCTCTTAACTCTGCCCCATTATTTAGCTGAACGTTGCTCCTAATGTGCCTGGCAGCGGCTTTCTGCTGAAGGTGTGGCTGGGGACCTGTGCAGAGCCCTTGTGACTTCTGATGTAAACTCATGTAGAGGTCATTTGAGCAGGACAGATTCCAGTACGTCGGTGCCTGCTCAGATACTTGTCTGCTGATGAGACAAGTCATAAAGACTTAACATTAGATGTCACGCCTGTAAGAAGAGCTCACTCTTGCTAACGAACCTCAGGTTGATCTTTGCCTTTGCATTTCTGTGCCGTGTTCCTGCTACAACAGAAAATGATGTGCAGGTTTGTTTGTGCTTCAGAGTGTTGGAATCAAACATGTATAGTTGAAAACTGTGTCAGACCCAGCATCCCAGGATGTGTTTCTGCTGCTCCGTGTAGTAAATGCGATCATAGAATCACAGAATGGCATGGGTTGGAAGGGACCCCAAGGATCATAGAGCTACTGTATCGCGATAAGACAAGAGGAAATGGTCTCAGGTTGTGGCAGGGGAAGTTCAGATTGGATCTTAGGGAAAATTTCTTTGCTGAAAGAGTGGTGAAGCATTGGAACAGGCTGCCCAGGGAGGTGGTAGAGTCACCGTCCATGGGGCGTTTAAAAACTGGGTAGACACGGCGCTTTGGGAGGTGGTTTAGTGGTTATGGTGGTGTAATGGCTAACGGTTGGACTTGGTGGTCTTGAAGGTCTTTTCCAACCTTGATGGTTCTATGTTAGTGTGGTATGTCCATTGCAAAGTCTCCCTTCACATCGTCAGACTAGCAGCATCAGACCTCTGGACTCGGATACCACTCTAATACCTCACTGATCCAATCCAGCTCTGTGTTACTTCCCTCTTTCTTCCTGCCTTGTCAACCGTATCAGGCATCTTGCAGACTTCTATAGATCCAGATATTCTAATCTTCATCATTTTTCCAGGTATACTTTGCCATATACTTTCTGTGGTATAATTTGCCATAAGCAAAGGCTAAAGTGAAGGGGAAAAAACAGGCTACGTGGTTCTCTAAAGCCAATAGATGAGCAGCTTTGAATGTAGCTTGTTTTGGCAGCGTTCTTTTCTGAACCTCTATATCATACCCTTTTTAGACTGCTGCTGGCTTGCAGCCTGCACCGTTAAAAGGAGTGGGTGACCAGGAATGAAGCAGCCTTCACATTGAGGATGAATCTTTAGAATATTACTGTAAAAAACCCCCAAACATTTATATAGAGATATATTTTTTTGGTTCTGTTAGAATATCACCTTTCTTGAGCCAGCCTTACTTGCTGGTAGTGCCTGATAAATACAGTTCAGGCATTTAAAACGTTTTGCTACCTTATGGACTGTGCCATATACCACGTCTCAACTAGAACATTTATCTTCTCCCTTACTTTTACTAGACCTCAGCAGTTTTAATTCTTTTTACCTTAGCTGATGGTAACTTTACAACGTTGCAGCTTGGGGCGTTTGGGGAGCTAGAGCCTCTTACAAAACACCAAGTTCCTTTATTCCCTTTTAAATGGCATTTTTCTCTTCCAGTGATACGTGTGCAGAGCAGGCCTTTGTCTTTGAAAGACTTTTTACATGTTTAATTTTTAATAGACGGTGAATCATACCTGTCTGTCTGTGTGTGTATAGATCCCCCTCGGTGACTGGGGTTTCTCAGAAATAATGGTTTCTAAACTAAATAATAGCAAAGCAGGCTTGAAAAAGAAGGTAGGGGTGATGCCGTGATGCTCTTGGTGGCAACCTACACTAAGAAGCAAGGTCGGATTTCACTTTGAAGGTGGTTGCTCATCTGAATCGGGGTACCAGCCTAAGCCTGATGATCGTGCCAATTATGCAATTTTCCAAATGGCCTAGGAAAATGTCATGGGCGCTCAAGACAAGAGTAAAAATGGGGGAGGATGACCTTTCTGCTGCGTTAGCTCATCCCTCTTATTTCCATACTAACTCAAGTGTGCACACATTCCTGCTGGCTTTTCTTAGCCGATGTGGTGGAAACAAAGGGCTGATACTCCTGCTGTAGCTTCTTCCTGGTAGTTCTGCCGGTGTAATCCGGTCTGGGAGGAACTTGCAAAGTTTGGTGTGTTCATAGAAGAGAAGAAAGTGTACTACTTGGACGTAAACTGCATACGTGTGTCAGTAGTTATGGTTCAACTCTTGTCATTCAGACAAGGAGATTTCTCTTCAAAACCATGTTTCATGATATTTTAGGGTCTTAATTTATGTCAGGAGTTGAAAGTCCATCATTGACATCTTACCATCAAGTTTACCATCAAGTCTTTGATCTAACATTGACAATAATTTTGGGACTTCTTATCCCTAACTTCTCCTGAACCATTCACATGGATGAGTATTTTTTTTTTCATAGGCCCTACTTGTAGCAGTACCCCCCAAATCCCAACCTAAGGCAAACCAAAAAACCAACCCAACAACATGGTCTTAATTTATGCCTATACTTTGCTGACTTGAATGGGTGATTCTGGTTAAAATCTGATTTCAGGGTATTGCAAGTATTTTTTGTAAATAAACTTTTACGTTAAATATTATCTAGAATAGTCACTTATCAGAATTATACCTGCCAGAGAGATAAAGGTCTGGTAAATATTATTTTTAGAATTTATGAATGTCCTTGACCTCTGTTTGTTTGCTGACGGACTTTATGGGAAAAAGACCGAGCTGTTAAAATATTCTCCATGCCTGTCAGGACTGTTTATCGCTTTAGCTCCCCACCAGTTTTCTTTGCAAACTTTCTTCAACCATGATTCTCTCACATTGTGGACTAAAACCTCTACCTTGTTTTGTTTTCAATTTGAAAAGTTATATTTGGGTTTTGGGTTCTTGTACGGTTTTGTGTATATTTTAGAAGTTCTGGGTATAATCTTGATACAACAGGGATGTCTATATATGTATGTCTTAATTTTTCCCTGAAGAAGTTAGAAGTGTAGATCAGTATGTCAGGCTGGGAAGTCTAAAGGATTTCCTTGCAGTTTCCCTGCAGACTTGCAGTTTCCACAGCTTTGTTGTTATTTTTTGTTTGGCTCTCTTTATTGAGGAATTTAAAAAAAATCTATTAAAAATATCCTTTGAAAATGTGAGTGCTAATGATACCTTTTTTCTGCCTTAAAATTATGCACACCAGTTGACTTGCATGCTGAAGTCCACATTGCTGAAAAATTGGTATCCATAAATGGGTGAATCTTCTAAATTTTGGGCAAGAAGATCTCTCTTGCCAATCCATGTGCAAATATTTGGGGGTTGTTAGTTTCTTTGTGAGTGGGGGTAAGTAATGTTGTGTATTGCTAAAACCTTCCTGTTGCCAGTTGCTACTGCTGAACTTTGCGATACTTGGCAGTTGGAAATCAGTTTGCCATAGTTCATTCTGATAATAGCTAATTGTTTCCTAGCTTTTATATCGCTCTTGGTGATGTAGAATATCACTATGGTATCTTCTTTTGACAGTTTTCTGAAAAGGGGGGAGGTAGCATCACCATGCACAGATTTTAGCAAGCAGGAAAAACGTTGATTATCCATACGCCACCAGTATGGATCAGTCCGTTTTAAGGAGAACTGGAGGACAGTGATGTCTGAAGTGTGTACTGTATAAAAATGTTCCTATTTCATGGGATGTGCATTGCAGATGTGCAGATAAGCATGTGTCATGGTGTAACCCAGCTGGCAGCTAAAGCGACCACCCAGCCATTGGCACACAACCCTCCCACTGAGGGATGGGGGAGAGAATTGAGAAGGAAAAGGAAAAAAACTTGGGGGTTGAGATAAAGGCAGCTCAATAGGATAGAACACGAAGATAATTATAACAACAGTAATAATGATAATAGAATATACAAAACAAGTGATGCATGGCACAGTTGCTCACCATCCGGAGCTGATGCTCTGCTAGTTCCTGAACCAGTCCGCCTCCTGACCAACCCCCCAGTTATATACTAAGCATGACATCATGCGGTATAGAATATCCCTCTAGCCAGTTTGGGTCAGCTGTCCTGGCTGTGTCCCCTCACAGCCAGTACTGCCTCTCGTACAGGGCAGTACGAGAAGCTGCAGAGTCCTTGGCTGCTTAGCCACAACTAAAACACCAGCGTGTTATCAACACGATTCTCACCCTAAATCTAAACCACAGCCCTGCACCAGCTGCTAGGAGGGAAGTTATCTCTTAAGCCAGGACAGCACGAATAGGGATTGCTGCGGTGGTATCAGTGCTTGTGCAGAACTTGTATCGTCTTCAGAGGGAGAAAATTCTTCCATTGTGATTCAGTAATCTGTCCTTACTCAGCCAACACTTAAGTTAATGGAACTTAAACCCGCTGTGAAGCGCTCTGCCCAGCTGCATGGGTTTCTAGATACGTGCTGGCGCTTTGCGGAACCCAGGTTTGAGTAGGGGTTGCTGTTGGGTGTCCTTTGTAGCTGAAGGATGCGTTGTTTGCAGTGGTGAAATACAGGATTGGGCCATACCTTGTCTGGTCTGACTCTGGTTTTGCCCTTTGGGTATGTTGCATGTGAGAGCCAGGTCGGGTTCCTGATCCAGGTCACTCCGAATCTCTGAAAACCAGGTCAGCACAACGTGGTGGGCAGCGTGATGGGACATGGGTGTGAGAACAAACCAAAGGGATGGGAAGGAGCCCATGAACTATCCTAAGTGCATCTTTCTGCTTAAAAATAAACGTGTTGTCAAGCCATAATCTCAGTGTATTTTCAGTGTGTGTTTTTAAGAAACGATTTCTGATTTTTTTTTAACTGTATGTAGTGCATCTTAGAAGAGAGTTGTAGGAGCTGGAATTAATAATGGGCTGATTTCAACCAAAACTTCTCAGTGAAGAGTGGAGTGCTGTGATTTCAGATTTAAGCTCTCAGAGGTCAGAAAACACCACTGTAGGATGAATGTAGTACCATAACTTGTTCTCTGTCGAATGTGTCTTACTGGCTGTGTAAGAGTGATAAAAATGGTCCGACAAGGAAACTAAAAAGAGCGTGTGAAAAAACAGGTATTAAATATGTCTAAGTTTAGTACTTTTATCAGTTTCCACATGCAGCTGGTTGCTACACAGTGCTTGTTGCTCAGCATATGAATTACTTGACTTCATATGCAGTCTCTTCTGAGTGAGAGAGATCTGTGGAGAAAAAACGAGGAGCATTTCCATTGTGTCCAAGTCCTTGCAGCTTTGTTGGGCATGTCTGAAAGCACCCTAACTAGACCATGGTGTGGTATGACCACTTGCTGCCCTAACGAGGACAAACTGCAGCGGAAGGTCACCCACCGTCTGTTGGGTCCTCATGAAAGCCCTCTTCTGTGGAGCCACCTTGGCTTTGCTGCTGGGGGAGAGCTACAGGAGAATGAATTAGGTGAGGAAGGCATGGTTTATCCATGCCAGTAGTTCCCAATGTAGCTGTACTTGTGCTGGTGCTGGGCTGTGCTCGGGAGGAAGCGCTCGGAAGCATGGTGCACGCGGGAGCATCTTCAGTAGTGTGCATCTCTGTTCAGGAGCCCTGGAGTTTTACAGGACCCTGAGAGCTGATGAGGACAAAGTTTTTGAATAAGCTGTCTCTTTAAATGCGAAGCTTTCACCTTGTTTTGTTTCAGGGGGTTTTTGGGTGGTTTTTGGTTTGGTTTGGGGTTTTTGGGTTGTTCTTTTTTTTGCAGCTGAGGTTTATTAACATGGTTTACCAGAGCTCAACAGTCCCTTTTCTGAAAGGTTGTGATCTGGGTGGTCATCTTTCTCTGCTGTTGGGAAACCAACGCTGAGGGATTTAAACCCCCAAACCACTCCATCCTCCCAACCCTGATTCCCCAGAACCCCATCCCTAAACAAAAAATAAACCCAAACCATGACAAGCCAAAAAGCCAAAACCATGCATTTGATAATTTTGGATCCTTAAAAGTCTCAGTAACCGTGGTTGTATCTGTTTTGGATGTGAACAGGAACTTTGCAAGACACTTTCTTCGCTGACTGTATTGTAGCAAAAGTTTCCAGGTTGCTGGTAGGTTCTAAGAGAATAACTTGAATTTTTAGTTCTTTGTCTTAAATTGCTGATTCTGCTCCCACAGTTAGATTAGAATGTGTTGCTAGCTGGTTAATGTAAATTTCTCTTTAAGTTTGTAAGCTGTTTTGTGGAAAAAAATGGATAGGTTAAATTTAATATGTGGAGGTAACTTAGGGTTAATATATATCAAGGTATTTCTTTGAAAAGGAAAAAAAACAACCCAATACTAACTTTGATTGGAACATCTGAGAAGAAAGAGAATCTAGTATTTGTGGCTAATAGAAAAAATGGCTTATAGGAATTTGTAGGCTCTCCTAAGATGCATGGGTACACTGCTGATTGTGGTTAGTGATAATTAATAATAGATCAAAGAGTTACAGCCCTAAGGTTAAAAGCAAATTTCAGGCTAATTGCTGAATGTTTCTGACAATTTTTATATCACTTCACTCGTTTTCATTCTCGTTTCTAAACAATGCTTCCTACTCGCATCTGGAGTTGAAATAACTTTTTTGGGCATTTGGATTAAAATTTGGACTGGACACATGAATCTTCTCTGGTTTGCTATTGCTTTCCTTGCCTGCTTGTGAGAGATGCTATCCCAGGTTTCTAAATTGGCTTATCACCCGATTCCCTAGCAATTGGGTTACTGAAAAAGAGACTTTTCTGATTCTTTTGGGTTTGGGAGAATTTCTGTTTGTATGTGTGACCATGACAGACAGGATCATGTTCAGTCTGAAGGCGACAAAATAAGTGTGTGTTTGAGGGGTTTATTTTGGGCAGTGTTATCTCTGAGTGGTCTGAGAGTTTTTAATCACCGGCCAGGACTGGGGAGGAATTAGCTACGTTACTTAATGTCTTCTGTTTGCGGGCTCTCCTTCTGTACCTGCCTTGGAGGGTCAGGACGGAGGGCGCATGGAAACCATCCCAGTCTTGGCCTGGGAATCCCCCAAGGAGATTGGGGCAGGGCTTTTAGTAATGAATTTTGAAGTTGTGTTTTTTGCTTTTGGGTGGTGGATTCAGGCCATACAGGAGAAGGGGCAGCCACTGAGTTTCACTGGAAGGGGCTGGTGTGCCTGTGCCTCCAGAGGCGTGTCGCCCTGATGTACCTCCGCCCGTGCATCCCTGCGAGCTTGCGCAAGGCGGCCGCGGCTGTGTACCCGTGTGAATGCGTCACCCGGCGTGTCCTTACCAGGACCTGTGCTCTCCGAGCCCTTTGGAAACCTGATTTCACAACCGGCGAGTCCCGGTTTACTCTGGCAACGTCTCGCCTTGAAAAATCAATCGTGTTTGTATCTTTAGCTCTTCGTTCGTGGCGCTGAGGGTTAGAGGGTGGGGAGGGGGCTCTTTTGCAGGTCATTCGCTGTATTCACCGTTCAAACACGGCTTCTTGTCTGACTGGAGGTGGAACCTGGTCTACCAGTGAAGTTTCATGTCACTGCCCTCAGACTAGGAGCAGGAAAGGGATTGCTTCTGGAAGCCCACCTTAAGGTCGCAGCATCAAGACGACAACCTTTGTTGTCCCTCAGGAGCCTTGAGACTTGTCCTAAGGAACCTGCTTTGGCAGGGGGGTTGGACTAGATGATCTCTGGAGGTTCCTTCCAGCCCCTACGATTCAGTGGTTCTGTGAACTCAAATGTGAGCCGCTCCAAAAGGTCGGAATTTCACTTCCAGCATTGCTGAAGGCTTGTCTCTAGGAACCTGTCACGCACTTCAGCGTTTTTGATGACTGGAGTGCCAGGGACCTTGCAAATGAAGGTGGGTGGGAAATTTGCACTGTTTCCAGGCAGACTATCTGAGCTGTCAGCATCATTATTTTAAACTAAATTAAATTTGTGCTAGAGAGTGCTGTAGGAGCAGCTAGGGAGCTCTTCCTCTAATGGTTGCTTCAGATATAGTTTGCTAGATCTAACTTTGTTAGCTTCCAGACTTGTTTGCATAAATTAAAATAACCCAAAACAACAAAAAACTTGGGCAGGTGTTGATCCGGGGATATATAAAAACTTTCTGGAAAAATGAAAGGGTCTCACTTTATGACAATGTAGCATTATGTTTGTCATGTCTAAGGGTCAAGGTCCACTCTGTATTGTTTAGTAGAAAATAAGCATCAGTTCTGGCCCATTGGTCAAAGGATGCATGCTTCTGGACCACTGCAGGTGTTGCTTTCCATAACTGGCATGGGATCCTCTCCCAGAGTTGGGCACGGTCCTTGGTTCCACATATGTCCATATCTGTACATGCAGGCAGTAAGCCTGCTCCCTCAGCTCTCCCAAGTACGCTGAGCCTGGCAGGGAGAAGACAGGATGCTCTGGTTGGATGCTGCAGCAGAGGTCTTCTTCCCCTATTTCTTGGGGATTGCCGCCCAGCTGGTAGCCTGTTCTCTCAGGTTTGGGGCACACCATGCTTTGGTTTTGTTGTTTTCATTTGAAATCTGTTTGTTTGTTTGTTTTTGCACAGTAAGGCTTTCCTGAGTTAATAATTAAAACCAAATATTGGCCAATAAACATTCCTTAAGGTTTAGAAAAAAGTTCCCAAACGTGACCATCTTGTCAAAATTCTGCACTGAACCTTGGGTGCAGATTGCCCTGCTGTAAAATGCATCGAGTCAACCCACGTTGCTGCAGGATTAGCCCTGTAAACCCCATCCAGCTCTACCACCCTCTTCCTTCGGATAACAGAGTCACTCCAATTGATTTGATTAGGATTTTTAAACCCTTATTTCAATCTGAATCCATGTAAACTAGCTGGAAGATGAACAAAGTGTGTGTGTGTGGGGGGTTAGACGTGTCAGCTTCTACTCAGTGTATGGAAGTAAATATTGGAAGTGCTCCAGAGCTTTATGGCTGCTGCCAACTAATGACATAAGATAATGTTGCAATGAAACAATGCGCTTGATTTGCACTTGTTTCCCAACTAACCTTTCTGATTCTCGAGGCTGCTTCGGATTTTTATGTTTTTGAAGATTTGACAGCAAAAAGGAGATGAGGCATTGAGAATTTTGACTGATTAAATATGCAGTAATGACAACTTGGAGCTGCACATGCAGATAACGAGATACAGGGCTGTTACTCCTTTCGTATTAAACCCATTTGGTGGAAGAAGTGAGGAGGGGTGAGTGTTTTGGATGGACATGTTATTTTAAGAAGTTTTTTTAAAAAAATATATACATCAGGGGAACTAACTCAGGTAGAAATACAAGTGAGAAGAGGGAGTTGCTGATTTACTTTTTCTTTTTTTCCTGGGACCAAGACTGCAGCCATTGTGAGTCTGCAGATTGCCCTGCGCTTCTTTCTTAACCTAGGAGTTAACTGTGGGCAAGAGGCTGCTGAGAAACTTGGGAAGCTTGTGTTAGTGCTTTCATTTGGATCAAAAATGTGCTTTTTGAAGTTAATCTTCCAGTTGCCCCCCCAAATCTGTGCTGCAGTTCATGTTGCGGGGCCGCTGAGGAGTGAAAAAGCAGATATTTATTAGCAATGAATGAAAAATTGAAAAGGGAAAAAGGAAGAGAAAAGGAAAGAGAAAAGTGCTCCAGAGACTGCCTGTGGTACTCCAGCCCCGGACGGCGTCTGCCCATGGGACTGGGCTGGAGCATAACCCTTGTGACACCTATAAAGTAGGTCCTCGGGACCAGCTGCTCCCATCTCCAGATCCCTTTTCACTGCCTCTAGTATAGATACTGCCTGTGTGCTAATTGTGTTTTCACCTCTTAACTCAATCATTTGTAATTGAAAAAAGATTCAGGGTTGCAGGCAGAGGAAATTATTCCACAGAAAAATCGGAGGCAGATGTGTTTGCTCATCCTGGGCACAACTTATGAGCAGAGTACCTGCTTACTCTTCTTTTGTAGCTTGCTGGAAATCTTAAAAACAACTGAATTAAATCCTAGAAGTAGGAAATGAAACTGAAGTGATGAATGGGCTGTATCCTGATCTCTCATTAGTGTAAATTTCACTTCTTTCCAAGTAGTTGAAAGATGGTAGGTATGGTTTGCAGATACTCTTATATTTATTACATTAGTAATCTCTAAAGGCAGACAGAATGGTTTTGATTATTGGCAGCTTCGCTAAGTATTTACAAGCAGCTGTAACTCAGGCAAACTACCAACTTAGAATTGTCATTTCAGGGAAAAAAAACCCTACTTAGCAGATCAATAACTTTTTGTAAAGTAAACCTATTGGTTTGCAGCTAATTATATGTTGTGGATGTCTGATAGATTAATTTGAGTGTGAGTCTGATTTGAATAGGTGACTTCAGTGGCTTCTAAATGACTGGCAGCCATTAAGTCTGTTTATATGATACAGGACAACAAGGGTTATAAACCTGTCTTAATTTCTAATGATCGGCACTGTAATACCAGAATCCAGATGAGTTTTGAGCTCATTCACTGAGTTCTTAGGTGGAGCTTCATGTTATTCTTATTTTCATACCTTCCATACCATGATGAACAAGGTATTCCATGTCCTCCACCATCATTCCATGTCCTTCCACCTGTATTAGCCCTTTCCATGATCTCAAGGTGCTTCAGGTTCTGCTTGCTTCAGCACAAACACCTGATATTGTGCTTATCAAAAGAAAGTCTTACTAAGGTTATAGCAAGGTCCATGAAGCTGACTCTGGTGCAGCATGGAGGCTGGATCCTCCATCTGCCAAGATGATGCCCAGAGCTGGTGTGACTCAAGGTGTGAGGAGACGGTGGCCCCAGAAGAAACATAATTTGACAAAAAAGACAAAAAAGTATAGAAACAAGGGAAATTTCAGGTATTGACACAAGAGGATTTAAGTTTAATATAGTGCACTGGATCCCAGGAAAACTTGTGGCTTTGCCTGACGTGACTAAAACTTGAGAATGTTCAACATCTCATGAGTTATGTTTACCAGAAATACCTTGCTAGAGATATATTTCATAGGATCTATTTGAAGGACAGCAGTAAATGCCCAAATGTTTCCCATTTACTGTTTCTGGTACAATCTAGCCGTCGTCTGGTGTTTCACGGGGACAGAATTAAGGTTCTGTATACCAGCTTGAGAGCTGATGGTGGAATTTATTAAATTATTTGCTATTCAGAGACAGAAATGTAAAAAAACCCACCTGCCATTAGTAGAAGGCCTTGCATTAATGTTGTGGCTATTTTTTTTCAAAACTAAGTATACACAAAACCAAGCAAAAGAGCAGAAATGTTTGTCTCTTACTGTATCTGCGCTGCCTGTAGCGTCCAAAATACCCGGGATGTTACAGGTCCTGCAAATACAAGGTCACTACATATCCAACTCTTAATTATATTTCTGTATTACGTCAGGTCTGTGGATTAGGAAAGTGAGATGTCAAAGAGTAAATTTAGTTTGGGGCTTTTCCGCCAAGTCCTCGATGCTTCCACCAGTAGCATAGTATGAATTAAGTCTGTTTCTTTAAAGGCTTGGTAAATATTGAGTAGAGTTTCCTAGCAACATTTGTAAGGTTAAGTAAAAATCAGATTTGCCAGGTATTGCTTCCAGAGCTCACTAGTCTTTCTGTTTCAGAATTTAGTCTCAATGCATTATCTCCAATATAAAATGCTCAGTGGAATTAGACAGTTTTGTAAATAAATAATTTTAGGGAGTCCTATGTCCAAGGACAAGTCAGGCGAAACAGCCTTCGTACTTTGGGACACACTTTTGCTCTGTATTTGTGCTGAAACTAATGGGGACTAACCTTACTTGACTTCTGCAAGTATTATATATAGATATGTATATATCTATCTATGTATAAATAAAAGAATACAACACAATTAAATCCAGCAGGTATGTTTCACTGCTTAAACCTGTTCCAAAAAAGCAGTTGGTTATTGTGGGTCTGGTCAGAGTAAACAAAGAAACGATGTGCACATCCATAAGTGGTTTCTTGAGTTAGCAGAGGTCTGAGATACAGGTGCTAGAATCTCTTAGAGAAATCTTGATTTATTATTCTTTTCTTCAGCTTTGCTTCGTAGTGATGGGAGAGAACAGCACTTCCTATGGTAACATAGAAGTAGAGGATTCTTTCATCCAGTTCAGTAAATCACATGCAAGGGTCTCCACAGGTGCTTTGGATGTGTAAGAGGGGGGTGTGTGCCTGTGGTTATACCTATTCTGGGTAGGATAGTGTCCCCTGGAGAGAAATGGGAGGCTGGAATTTAGGTTAGCCCAGGACAGATAGATGGATAGATAGCAGAGGGGAGCAAGGAATGGAAAAATTTGGTTGGCTGCTTCCAGTCCTAAGTTTTTGAGTCTATAAATAGAGTCTATCAGAATATTTCTAGTTAGTTCTGGGGAAAGTCAGCTGCTGTGCTGGGGATTGGCTGTGCTCCCAGAATGAGGAGGGGAAGGGAAAGGAAAAAAAAAGTATGATAGGAGGCCTATTGAAAATCTACCAACTGACACCAGTGAAATCAAGAAATCGGAAGATCCTGTGTTTGGGCTTCAGTTTATTTTTCTGCAGCCTGTGTCAGTGCTGGATGTTCTGCAGAGCGGCTCTGTCTGTAGCCTAGTACGAGCTTCCAAGTTAACTGAGTGCAGGAGGTAGGTCTGTGTGCAGCACCCGGCAGGGTTCATAGTTCATAAGCTAGGACTAAAGCCTGATAGTGAGAATCAGTGAGGAAGTAGAAGGAAGCAGTGTGTTACCCTGCCCTCTCTGTTAGATGTGTTACATAAAGGAAAATGAAGACACAAAAAGCTGAATTTTGAGCTAATAAAATGAAGTTATCAGGTAGGCTGCGACTTACCTTAAAAAAGTCTGATAATTTAATGTGCAGGCTAGTTGAAGTGTGTTATGATACCATGAGTAGGCATTGAAGGGAATCATGATGAGCTTTGCAAAGCAGTTGCTTTCCAGGAAATATATCTTTGAAAAAAATTCGGAACTGAGATTTAAACACGGTGAACAGCTAGAGTATAAATAGCTAGCAAGTTTTAAAATGATAGTATTTTTAGAAGGTTCTTATAGTTACAGTAAAAGAGAATCCTTTCAGCAAAACTCCCCCCCCACCCTCCATGTAAACACAGAAGGATGATCCTTCAAACTGCAAGTAGAAAAAGTAGCTTTGGTCAAATGAGGAACTTTATGCAGGTAAGCTGAACCAGACCACTCAGATGAGCATTTATTCACATGTCAGAGTTGATGGGAGATGAAATTATCTGAGCAGTAAACGAGCTTTTTCAGTGCTGAGCTAATCCCAGAAAAATCTGTGCTCACGTTGAAAATTAAAAGGTTCATCACAACTGTTGGGCTGCTCGGGCTTTGCTGGCAGCTCATTTTTTTTGGTCGTTTTTCAGATGTTGGGACAAGTGGTTATATTGAGTGTTTATGGCAGGAGGAGACTGGATGGAGCAGTGTCAGGGCTCCGCAGAGGTGCATGCTGCCTCTTGGTGTCATGTACCAGTAAGATGCTTACTTGCTGCTTCTGGATTCCTATAAACATTAGATAAAAAGGTCACATAGATGTTTAACATTGTTTTGGGTTTAGCTTTTTTTTGCCTTTTTAAAAAATGGATTTAATAACTTCCATTCATCTTTGTGTTTCTAATAAAAGGCATTTTTAACTCTCTTGCATCAGTAGGTGCTTCAGTTTCTCTGTGTTACTTGGAATACAGTCACACACTAACTGATTTCCTTGTCTGTCCTATTAAACTTCCCTGATTATTTCAATATTAATAACAGCAGAGCATTTTAGACCTTCTTGAATGGTTTTAAATGGGCAGTTGTAGTTGAATTTCCTTCAAACACTCAGCAAGAGGCAAGAATTTTGGTTTTGAGGAAATGATGGCAATAAATACTTTCTTATTGACAGTTCTTGAGGCAAATGGTAAAGAACTAATGTTTTACCTCATCACAATGTAGGAAAACAACTCCTTAAAAAAAAAACATCCCAACTTGTTACAATTTGATTTAACAAGGAGGAAAAAATCTGTCAGGAGGTTGAAATCTGCCCTCATGAAAATTGATAACCGTTCCCACTTGCTTTCCATAGGGCTAGTATTTCACTTGGCATTTCAACAGAGGATGGCTGTGGGAATTAAAACTCTAATTCATTGTGACCGTGTGTATTGCCGTGAAGAAATGCTGAGGAACAGCTCATCGGTGGAGGGAAGCGGGGGGGGAAATCAACCTATGTATGGCCAAGGTGGATTTAATTTGGAATAATGCACCAAGTTTGAGAAAAAAAAACCAAACCCACCAAAACCAACCTACTGGTATCAGCTATTTTTGTTGGAAAGGCTCCAGGAATATTTCAGTTTACAATTCCATTTGTCAAAAGCTGAGAAGTTGGAAACAGAAGATAAACAACTTATTAATATTTTATTTCTTTTTCGGATAATTTTCTGTCATGTATTTGGAAACTTTACTGAAATACTGGCCTTGTTGGAGGAAGCAGCTCAAAATCCCTGTTAACTATTCATTGTGCCATGTGTTAATTTAGATTATGTAAACCAGTGTGACAAACTGATCTCGACTGAGATCAGAATGGAGTTCTCAAACGTTGTTTGTAAACAGGTCTGATGACAGCAGATGTTTTACTTCTTTCCAGAGCAGAACATTAAAAAAAACTCTCCACAAACCCCACAACAAACCAAAACCCCCTCAACTCCTCCCCCCCAAATCAGCTTTGTGTTTACCGGTGGTTTATATTCCCTGTTTTCTGAAATGGCATCTGCTCCAGATTTTAGATAGAGGGTTTGATTTGCCATCGGTTAGTGTCCTCGTGGCTTCTCCTGACATGTTGCTTGATGCAGCCTGGCTCCTGCATGGAGCTTTTTGCTTGTACTGGTGGCCCCATTAAAATCAGTGGGATTGGCCGTATACAAAGACTTCGCCTAAGCTGCAGCAGGTTGAAAGTTCCCGATGTTTCTAACTTAAATCAACTCTTTCAATGCTATGCTTTTTCTTTCCTCCCCCTGTTGCTCTGGCACTTTGATTCTGGTCAGGCACAGCGTGCATCTTTTCACACTCCCAATCCCTGCCTGCGACAGCTCAGATCCTTCATTATTTTGTGATTAATTGTAGAGATACAAACATTATCAAATCAAAATCCCTGAAAGGCCTCTTTTAAAGGATGTGCCTAGCTTTTTGGGCTTGGGGTTTTTTTTTTTTATTTAGCTGCCCCACAAATTACTTATCTGGTGGCTGTGTGGTTTTTAACATCCTGCTAAATTTGGAACAAGTCCACAAAATATTTTCTGCGATATCTGGGGAATAGAAAAGCCTGATAAGTTATTTCGCCCATTGCTTGGGTCAAGCCTTTCAAGAGGCAGCAGTGCTGAATCCTTTAAGCACGAACCAGTGGGTGGTGCAGGATCATGGTTTGCGTTGTCAGTTCTTGTGTTGGGGTGTTCAGTGCAGGATTGCAGGTGTTAAGAGGTCCAATTTTTGTCTTCCAGATGTGTGTAGACTAATAACCTGCAGTTTAACTGTATAGGAGAAAATTGTGGTGCAGGTGAGAAATGGCATGGCAAGGAAAGCGCTTTGCATTAGCTCTTTTATGTGTTTCTACATGTGGTGGGGTTTTTTTAAAAGAGATTTTATCCCTTGGGATCTAATAAAAGGCTAGGGAGTTACTTGGTTTATAAACCCTTTGTGGTATATTATTTAGATATTCAGAGGGAAAAGGTCAAAGAATGTCACCTGTGTTATCAATTCCTCAATGGGAAACTATATTAAAAACTAGAAAATATAATACTATATAATTTAGAAACACAATATATGATGTGGGTTGGGAGACAATTACTGTATTTTATTTCTCTTGCATTTTCCATTTCGCCGAATGCATTTCAGCAGCAATGGGGTTTCAGCTGTAATGCTGTTTGTAGCAGTTTCATGAAGCTACACGCCAAATTACTGTGGTGTACCAGATAAAATCAACTCCTCACTTCATTCGTGAAAGTCACATTACGGAAAGCTCTTACTACTGCCTTGTGCAGCCAGTTTTCATCAGCGTTGATGGAGTTTTGTGAAATAATAGACTGGTCTGGGTTGGAAGGGACCCCAAGGATCACAGAGCTCCAACCCCTCTGCCACAGGCAGGGACACCAACCTCCAGGCCTGGATCCATGCAAGGTTGCCCAGGGCCCCATCCAACCTGGCCTTGAACACCCACAGGGATGGGACATCCACCCCTTCTCTGGGCAGCCTGTTCCAGCCCCTCACCACTCTCTCTGTAAAAAAATTCCCCCTAATACCTAATTTAAATCTTCCTTTAGCTTCAATCCATTCCCCCTTGCCCTGCCATTATCTACCCTTTTTAAAAGTTGATTCCCCTCCTGTTTCTCTGCTCCCTTCAGGGACTGGAAGGCTGCAATGAGGTCCCCCCACAGCCTTCTCTTCTCCAGGCTGAACAAGCCCAGCTCCCTCAGCCTCTCTCCATAGGGGAGCTGCTCCAGTCCTGTAATCATCTTCATGGCTCCTCTGAGCCCTCTCCAACAGTTCTACCTCTTTCTTGTATTGGGGGCTGCAGCTCTGGACACAGGCCTCCAGCTGGGGCCTCAAGAGGGCAAAGCAGAGAGGGAGAGGGCAGAGCAGAGAGGGAGAATCCCCATGATGGGTTTTAGAGCAGTTGTAAGGAGGATGTATTTTACAGATCTTGGCTGTCATTTCTCCGAGTTTATTAATTTAGAACCACCTAATTTAATTGATGTGCAGGTAACACAGCATGTGCCTGTTTCTGCTGATTTTGATGATCAGCCTTGGAGTGCTAAATGGCTCACACCAACATGTTAGAAAAGTGTGGCAGGTTGGGTTAACAAAGGAGGTTTGTGTTGCTTGACAGGTGATGGTTTATCCCAGAGCTTCGGATAGAATCCTTACCACGTAGCCCAGAGAACTAAGGTACCACTTACACATGGTTTGGACGAAAGGGATTGCAAGAAGGGGGCTAAGAGATGGTATTAAGACTGTTGGTAGAAAGGATTAAGGTTTGCTTCACACAAAGAAGTCACCTGGGTCCATTTGGAGAAAGGAGGTGGGTGTCTTGAAGATGTATTGTAATGGATGGCAGTTTTCTGCCTCCGTTTTCATCTGGCTACTGCTCAACACCCTCGCAGGAAACTCGAGAAGGCAATTGTTTTTCCTTACAGGGAAGCTCATGCTAGGCATTCCCAGGGATGTGCAGCAGTCACGACCAACCTTCCTCATCCTCAGTATCCATGAGGACATCAGCCCTGCTGACAGGCTTGGGTTAGTGGAGTGGATGTTGCCATTGGGTGGTACAGACTTCAGAGCTGCTGAGAAACTTCTAGAAAAGGTGGAGGTGTTCTTGGTGCTCCCTCCCAGGGAAGGCAGAAATACTGGAGATGAGGAGCATGTCTGGGATGTGAGACACCATTTTGGCATGCATGATGCCCTTCACATCTAGGCAAAAGCCTCGTGTTTCTTTTTCAGGGTGGACTCGAGCAGGTTTTGACTGAAGTGGGCAAACCAGATGCAGGAGGTTGCTAATGGCTGCAAGTAACTCAGGGGAAAGGGTGCTGAAATGGAGTCTGTATTTATTCTGTAATCTGTACCCCAGAAATTTACCTTTCGTTCCTGCCTGTATGTATGGGTTTGAGTCCTTCTCCCTTTCCCCATGTGCTGGTGACTGAGCATTGTCCTCAGGAGGAGCCTGTATCTCCACCATGTGAAGGAGGGATATAACAAGAGGGAACTCTTGGCCAAACACAACCTTTGTGAATGACATCCCTTTATCCTTGTCTTTGGTTAAGACTGTGTGCATTCCCACATGTGTTCCTTCAGGTTTCCCTACTGGATCTAAGTCCTGATGGCCTTTTAATTAGACCAACAAGGAACAGGTCTGGCCAGATTTTCTGGTCTCATCAGGAAGGCTTTAAAAGACTTTTAGCAGCACAAGCAAGGAAGCCTGGGCTTCCTTGCCTTAGCAGCAGCAAGGGTAGAGCACGCTGATCCATCTGTACGGTTTCCTCCAGCCATTTGCCATATTTTCAGTCTCCTCTACGTTTTCAAGGTGTCTCGTCTACTGTCACCTTTCAGAAAGGAGGATGAGAAGTGATGGAATAGCCTTTGGTATGATGTAACTATTGGCAGTTCCCATGTGTGTGGGGACTGGAACGTGCTGCAGAAGTGTGTTCTTCGCTGTTAAAGCAGAATGAGTGCACAGGGGGCTCCCAAAATGTGTGCACAGGAGGCTCCCGATGGTCTTACCTGAGAAGTTTCTCTTCCTTTGTAGTCCACAGGCAATTTTGGATGCAAAAATGTGATTATTTAGAGAATTTCTCCCTTGAGAGGTATGTGTGTTTGTATTTAGAAGCCCTTCCTACCTGTCTTGCTGACAGGGGTGGGATGGGGGGGTGCAACCCCTCTGTGCCGCATTCTGCGCAAGAGCTCTGGGGCAGCATATCCCCTTTCTGCAGCAAGTGGAGTTTTAAGGCAGTTGCTACCCAACTTCCATTTGCCATTTGACAACAAGCTTTGTGTTTACAATATAAAAATCAAAATTTATCTGATCTTGGGAATTAGGTTGAATGTAGAATGGGTTAAGGCCAGTTTTGCTGCCACCTTTATTTATATAAAGCCGCTGTAGTAATGCTTGTAAATAATTTTCCCTGCTATGTAAACAGTTCACCTTCCTGCTGATACTGACAGTGTCACAAAGCCAAGCCTGAGTGGTAGGAGAAGGTTTCTCTTGCATGATCAAGTTCAGCTCTTTCTGTTGCACAAAGTCTTATTTTCACTCTTAGCAAGGAGCATTAGAGAGCAGTGTTGTCTTTTTCTTTTAGGAGTGGCTGGGTTTAATTAAATCAATACTTTTAGATAGAGTTTGACTATTCATTATATGGAAATACACGCTCATTTTGATTTTTCTTCAGGTGTCATGAAAATTCAAAGTGCCTAGAAATTAATATGCATTTTTAATTCACAGCCTTTCCTTTATTGTCTCACTGCTTTTCCTCCCCCGTAAAGGCATCCCCTTTTCAATTTTTTTTATAAGCCTTGGCATCATAGATGACAGGTTTTGCTTTGTAAGGGAAGTTTGGGAAGTGGCTATACTTTTGCAAGAGGGAGAAGAAAGGCGAAAAAGAGGTTAACATCAATTTCCATTGATTAGCCATTTATTATTCCCCCCCAGAATGATTTTATATAAAGCACATACTCAACCATTTCATACCTGTTGTTCTTTTTTTTCTTTCATTTACCTTGCACCGTTTTAGTACAATACATGTACGTATTTCCACAAATGAAATTTTAAATGTGGAACTTAGCACAAGTTGTTGACCACAAAATAGTAAACAGGCTTTTCCTCCCTTACCTCAAAAAACCCCTATTCTAGCTAATTTCCCTTGTGTTCGTTGTGAATTCCCCATCAGGGCATAAAGGCGTATGACCACACTGAAGGATAAATTAAAAACTGCAGATAACACCAATCTAAGCCTGCCCTTTTCTTACAGCTCCTTATTGCTCCAGTAAACCTTGAGAAAGATTTTTATTTACTTGCTAGGAACTTCAGGAAGTGTAATTAAATGGCAATTAAAGCATAGAAGTTATTTCACGGTGCTATCGCCTTGTTTGAACTCAGTGAGTTTCTTTAAGAAAAATACTGTGCTGGAGTGAGCTGCAACTGCAAATGAGACAGGAATAAAAATTACTCTGGCTGGCCAAGGAAAGGATGCAGTTGGTTGAAAACTTGTGTGGTTTTGTAGAAATACTGGAGCAGATGAATAGCGGACACTCAAAATGCCGTCGTTGGGAGAGATGGCGTGTAGGGTCCCAGGTTGAAGCTGGTGTGAACAGAATGAAAAACAGCAAGTGTGGCAGACCCACTAGTTGTTTTTTTTTTTGTGAAAGCAGTTTATGTTTTGGAAGATAAAAACAAAAGGTAAAGTTTAAAAGATTTGTCCTTGAATCGGTAATAGCATTCAAATGGAAATCTTAGCAATGTGAGGTTGCTCTATGGAGCATAAGAGGAGCTCCAATGAATAATTGAACAAGTGATAGCTAATAAAATATACAGTACATTGCTTCAAACTTAGAAATTGTAACCCTGCCTAAGGGATGAATGTTTTTCATTACTTTTTAATTGTTGCCAGTGTTGACCTTCAAGGTCTTTTTCTGGCAGATAATTTGTTATGGTAAGGATGAGATCATTAAGTATTTTAGCACAAGCCGCATGATGCAAATAGTTTCCTAATATTATAGAATGCTGATGTGGTAAGGGTTTGTTTTTCTTAGGAATTTATTCTCCATATTTAGTGATTTTTTTTTTTTCCCAGGATCATATCTTAAAAGAGTGATTCTGCTGTAATCCAGCAGGATGGTGGCTGTAGGTAGTACAGTAGCAGACGTCAGCAGTTTCTGCCGCGAGGTTTTCGTGACAGGTTTTGAATTGTAATAAAAAGGAATTACCGTAAAGTCTCAGCATGGCTTTTTGGCTCCTCATAATATTTGTCTGTAGCAAGAACAAATAGCGACTCTTCTCCTTTTCTTGCTTCATGAAAGCATCCACATAGGAACCTTCAGGTTCTCCCCACGCTGAAGTGAACCTCTGTGGCGTCTGAGGCTCCGGAGCCTGTATGAGAGGAATTAAGTGTTACTAAATTTTGCTGGTTTTATACTGTAACTCTGTTTTTTGCTATTCTAGTGTTTGCATAGGTAGGCACTAAAAATATGTATTGGGTAAACACCAAATGCTGTCAGGATTTATGTTTACAAATGTTAGTTTAAATTTTCTACAAGTGAATGTTCTAGTACTCAACTTTTTTTTCCTGTCAGGGTGTAGAGCCTTCTCAGAGTTGGAGGTGGGGAGGAGCAAGCCAGCATGTAATCTCTTGCCTTTAAACTTGCCATTATTATTTTTCTGTCCTAAGATGCTTGAAACAAACCAAATTGGTTGTTTGCCCTCAGTGTTTGTCGATAGAAACATTTACTGCTTGCGTGGTCCCCCACGGCAGATGAGCAGAGCTATTGTCTCGTGCTCGGCTGTGCTATGGGCAGTCACTTGCAGGAAGTCTATAAATAATTCTTAGGGTAAAATTTACCTTCTGATTGCTTCTTGTCTGAAGAAAAAGCCGATGCTCAGGGTTGGGGCAGAGCTTCAGCTGGCGGTTCACCCGCCTGCCCACAGCAAGATGTCCTGCTTGTCCCTAAGGAAGGGGTGGAAGGAGGGGAGGAAGGGCCACAGGCAGAGCATGTACTCTGATGGATGGAGAGATAAGGCACTGGCAGCCAGCCTTGCAGAGAGGGAGCAGGCTGGGAGGAGAAGGCTGGGAATGGTGGGACAGGGTCTGAGCTGCGCTGAGCCCAGCATGGCTGAGCTGAGTGGTCCCTGTTAAGGGCAGAGAGGAGCCAACGGCAGAAATGGAATCTAGTCCCCCTCAGCCCCAGCCCAGCATGCTCCCTGCACAGGGGAAGATGGCAGGGCAGCTGGTTTGGCTTTCCTCTCCACCAGAAGTGGAAGGAAGAGGGGTACCAGCGTGTGCTGCGGTGGAGGCTGCACACTTTGCAGTTGCAGCCCTGTGTTATTCCAGCCTCAGGCATGATGTCCTGGGGTTTTCCCACAGAAAATGGCACGACCATGTTTTGAGGTGGTTAGTCTCAGCAGACCTTCTCCTGAGCCTGTGTGAGGGTTTGGGCTGCTGTGTGTCGGGGACGAGCCTCGTCAGGGAGCACAGCGATCTGGCCCAGCTCATCCCAGTTCCTTTTTCTTGTGTGCCCCTTAATATACCTGCACAAACAGCTGGTTGCTGGGGATGATTTGGGATTTTTAGATCTGCCGTGTCCTGTAGATTGGGAAAAAAAAGTAGAAAAAGAAGTCATTGCTGTGAGTTGTATTCAATTGTCCTTTGCTAATCTGTGGACCCAATAATTTTCACATAAAAATATTTTTCCTCTAATGTTTCATGATTGAAAATCCAGCTTGTCATGTTCTGTCTTCTTGCAAAGATACCAGAATCAGATCTGTCACTCAAGCCCGTGAGTAAGCCCCGCACTCTGTGGGGAGCTCCTTGTTCCCAAGTCGGTGAAGCTGGAGCGTCTTCCCCCAAATACTAATTCAGGAGAATACTCCAGTTAATGTAAGCAGAAACAGAAGCCTTTCAAATATCTTTTAGCATTACTATTCCAAACATAATAAGCTAAGTAAAGCACCTGAGGTGGCTAAATGAGTGCAGTTGTGGTGGTGGTGGTGTGGTCTCTGAGGTGCCCTGGGGAAGTCATTGGTGTGTGGCTGTGACATGCCTTAAATCTGGGGGTGTATGAAGAAGACCGTGGCCAGAAGGTTGAAGGAGGTTCTTCTCCCTCTCTACTGTGCTTTGGTGAGGCAGCATCTGGAGTGCTGTGTTCCCCAGTTCAAGACAAAGAACTACTGGAGAGAATCCAGGGGAGGGCTACAGAGATGATGAGGGGACTGGAGCATCTCTTGGGTGAGGAAAAGCTGAGAGAGCTGGGGCTGTTTAGCCTAGAGAAGAGGACTGAGAGGGGATCTGATCAGTGCTTACAAATACCTAAAGGGTGTCTGTCCAGAGGAAGGGGCCTCTTCTCAGCGGTGCCCAGTGAGAGGACAAGGGGCCACTGGCACAAACTAGAACAAAAGAAGCTCCCACTGAACATGCAGAATAACTTCTTCACTGTGAGGGTGACAGAGCACTGGAACAGACTGCTCAGAGAGGCTTTGGAGTCTTCTTCTCCAGAGATGTTCAGGACCTGCCTGGACATGGTCCTGGGCAGGCTGCTGTCAGTGATGCTGCTTCAGCAGGGAGATGATCTCCAGAGGGCCCTTCCAACCCCTGCTGCTCTGTGATTCAGTGAAATTGAGCACCATGAGCACAATCACCCAAACTGCTCGGTGGTCTTCCCAGCAGTGGGGAACCTATTTGCTCAATTGAGGTTTGAAGTAGCAACTCCCAATCCTGCCCTTTTTTCATAACCTCAGAGCAAAGGGGGTGTTGGTGGATGTAGATAAAGGTTATGAAGCACGTGAAATGAAGGTTGGAGTTTTCCAGTACTCAGAGGCGTACAAAGGCAAAGTAAGTAGAATACGTAAATTGCCTTGTTTGGCTACTTTCAGTTTATTTTCAATGTTTTTCTACTTACATGTATCTCAGGTTAAGTAGGTATTTATCTAACTTCTGTGTGATCAGAAGGAAGACTAAAACCCATAGGGTCATCAGGGTTGCCAGCAGCATTAGAAGAGGAGGTGGTGCTGATCAAAAAGAGCCCAGTTAATTACAGAGCTCATTGGTGAAGGAGGGATTAGCACTTGCAACATTGTTACTACATTGTATCTTTTGAGAAAAGAAGGCTGTTTAATCATAGCAATACATTGTGTGTAGTGGAGGCCACACAGTCTACCTGCCATCTCCCCAGGGACTGGAGGTGGGATGGTCTGGGTGAGGGAGCTGCCTCTGGAGTCCAGAACCTCCTGCCACCTCCAAGGGTGTTGTGTTGGAGTTGGATTCTAGCAGTGTAGAATTGGTGAAAAAGAGATGCAAAGCAATGGTGAAAGAGCCTTAATATGGTGAAAAAGCCCTTTGAGTTTGGGCTTGGGGAGTTCAGCAGACCATCCATCTGCCTTGGTGCATTTTTAGCTTAGCAGGTATCTACAGTAGAGGACAAGAGTGAGAATGGGGAAGTAACAGGCTCCTTGTGTCCTGGTTTCTGCTGGGATAGAGTTAATTTCCCTCCTAGCAGCTGGTGCAGTGCTGTGGTTTGGATTTAGGGTGTTGATAACACGCTGGTGTTTTAGTTGTGGCCAAGCAGCCAGGGACTCTGCAGCTTCTCGTGCTGCCCTGCCGATGAGAAGTTGGGAGGTACCCAAGAAGCTGGGAGGGGACACAGCCAGGACAGCTGACCCAAACTGTCCAGAGGGATATTCCATACTGTATGACATCATGCTCAGTATATAACTGGGGGGTTGGCTGGGCGGTCGATCAGTTCAGGAACTAGCAGAGCATCAGCTCCAGGTGGTGAGGAATTGTGCCATGCATCACTTTCTATTACTATTATTATTTTCTTTGTCTGCCTTAATAAACTTTCTTTATATCAACCCACGAATTTTACCCTTTTTTAGCTTTTTTTTTCTTTCTTTTTTTTCCCTTTTCTTTCTTTTTTCTTTCTTTTCAAGTCTTTCCCCACCAACCCCCACCCGTCCTCCCACCCCGCGTGGGTAGGTGGGGGCAATGAGTGAACAGCTCAGTGGTTGTTTAAGCTGCTGGTGAGGTTCAACCACAGTGTACACTATCCAAGGGGTTCGTTGTTGTTTGTCTTCAGCAGGCTTGCATTCATGATCTGAAAGTGACATGCATCATTCAATTCAAACAAGGATGTCTGAGTCCATCAGAAAATGTTCTTTTCGGAACATTCACCTCAAAAAGAGCCAAATGCTGACTTTAAAGAAACTTGTGATTTTAAACCCAAATTAATCAGGTATTTGAATAACATATTCTGGAAACATTCTTCCTGAAGTCAACTAGCAAAGGTGCTGCATGGTGCAGCATGCATAATGGCAGTGAACCAAAGGAGAGCTATCAGGAGCACAGTCTCAGAGCATAAGCGAAATTAAGTATCTTCTAACCATGTTATGCACCCTGCAAAACAGTAGATTGGAAGTAATGGTAATTATTATCAAAGCTATCGTTGGATTAAAAATAGTATTAACTCCTGAAGAGGAAGCACTGTTAATCAACTTGTACCAGAACAGGGAATTCAAAAACGCTGGCAGATACTTTATTTTATTTTATTACTTGCAGGAAATAACTACTGCAAAAGTCCAGAAGCATAAGGACAATGATTTGTTATGGATTCTTATGTGGTGGTGAATTTAGAAGCCTCTATTTGTTGCTTAAATGGAAGCACACTTCATAGCAGTGAAAGTCCATGTAGCTCAATGTATTCAGAGGTGAAACTAAAAAAGCACTTTTTAAAAAAAAAATCACACCCAAAATACCAGAAGTGAGATGTGAGATCTTAGACACCTTCAGAAAATAGTTTGCAGTTGTAGAAGTGTCCAACTGACATGTAAAATATCCCCTTTACATGTGATATCATTCAGTTTCCCCATTGATGTTCCCTGCTCTTTCTGCATTCATTTCTTGAACGCTGCAAAGAACGTTGCTAAACCAGAACTGTGATTTAGTACACTACCATTAATTGGCATTGTGGTTTTCATATAAAGGGAAGAACTTTACCAGTTCTGTGTTTACTGTGCCTGTTAAGTTTACTAAATACACTTTTCTCTGCCTGTGGCGTTGTAGGATGGTTATCCCTTGTCTTTGCCTTGTGACCTTGGTGCGTCCCTGGTCCCTTTTTAATGATGGACCAATTTAATTTGAAGCTGCAGTCTAAAGAGAGACTATAAATGTGTTAAGAGGATGTAACAAAGATCCCTTTCTACCAGGTTTTTGCAGACAGTTTATTATTTGTGCTCATAAAGTGAAATTAAGTACCCTCGTGTCTAGGTACATACGTATCTATACATATCTATACAGTGTCTCAGTGTGTGTATATATATAATGTACTGTAGCATTCAGAATGTTGTTTCAATAGCTAGAATTACACGGGTTTGTTACCCGTTTATGTAATCCAATAGCTCTTTCTTCTAATAAATCACAGGCAAAATGCTGCATGACAAGGGAGGGAACCGCTGTCCCTTTGGAGCGCTTGCTGCATGTGCTTGAATTCCTTCAGCATCCGAGTAGCCCAGAGAGCAGAAGTTTTTCCACACCATCTCTGGTTCCCAGCTGAAGGGATTTCTTGCTTTCCCCTTGTTTTGAGCCTTGGGTGTTTGCACAAAATGAGTCCATTTTTCTTTATTTTATTTTGTTCCCCCCCCCCCAATATGTTTATATCTGTACAGTGGGTGTAGGGAGGGCAAATGCCTGAAGTATCAGGCACTGAGACAGGATGTCTTAAGGCTGGCTGAAGGCCAAGATGAAATACATCTCTCTTGGCAGCGGGGGTGCTTGAGACAGCCCTGTGATACTGGATAACTTATTTTTTAATCGGTTGGGTTCATCCCTACCTCGGCTGACCTCCTTAGCAGGACAGCAGGCATGTCTGCGCTCAGGCGCCCGGGCGCATTGCGTGTCCCTTCTGATGCGAGGGCAGCAGAAGCGGAGGTGCGCAGAGGAGCGATGCTCTCAGGGCGTTTGATGGTATCCCCTCATTTGGTTAGCAGATCACTCCAGGAGGAGCCATCCAATGCTTGCCAAGCAAAGGACAGAGCAAAACCACTGTTGCTCCCCACCTTGGTTGGCATGCACCCTGGAAAAGCTGCCCGCTGGGTTTACGGTACCTGTCCCGGTTGGGATCCTGGAGATGTCCCCTCCCATGCCACCATGCTGTCTCTCCCCCTCGTTCCCTGTTGGGCACTGCCGAACCTTCTGCCCGGCTGGCTTGGGGTGTTTGGGTGTCAGTGACAGGCAGCAGCTGTTGGAGTGTCTCACCCCTCCTCAGGACGAGTGTCCGCTCTACTTCGGTGAGGAATGCGTTTGTAGCATGTTTTGCTTTCTGTTCCAGAGACAATCGGGGAGGAAGATGGTTTGGGTCAGTATTTTCTTAGGGGCCTTTCCAAAGAAACACACCATATGGCTGCTGGCCCAGGGGAGCCCCTGTGAGCTGTGCAGCTGCAGAGAGCAGGGGAAGATGCTTCTCTCAAAATTTTGATGTGACAGAAAGGAGAAGCAAGGAGAAGTGGCTGCAAACATTTTTCTACTCTTCCATCCCCCCCACAAAGCAGTAGAGCTGGCCTGTGTGCTTGGCACCCTCCTCTCTAGGCTGTGGAAATCTTAGTGGAAGTTGATGCTTCTGCTGCAGCTTTCCCTTTTTATTTTTTTTTGTTATTTAATGGGGGTTTTCTTTTTCATTTTCTGCTTCTGTTTATGGATGGTGGCGGGGAGTGAGCTTCAGATGAGGGCAGCAAACTCTTGGTGTGAAGATGCTCACTGAGCCATCTTTGCTACAGGGAAGGGCTGCGGTGGGCTGTGGGGCCTGGGAACTCGGTGAGGTCCTGGACTGCAGCAAATCCAGAGGTTCTTGCAGCTGCCCAATTCTGTACTCATCGTTAGCTGATGGGGCATGATCATCCAGCCCTTCCTTCCTATCCGAAACTCACCTTTCAGTTGTGAGGGGACAGACAATTTAATTTATGGTTTTCATGGCAAAAAGATGGGTCAGTCAGAGTGTTAATCAGCTATTGTATTCAAATATTGATTGCTTACTGATTTCTACATGAAATGCTTCAGCATGTAATAGAAATAATACACTTCAGAATGGTCACTGCAGGTACTGTGCAACACGCATTGAGAGAAGCAATTAGGTAGAGAACTGAGTGAGTATATTTAGCTAAAAATACGGACATTTTTGCTTACAGCAATTCATTTCCTAGGGTGAAATCAATGGCATTTCATAAACTACCTAATGAAGTTAAATAATTAGTAGTGTAAAGAGAGACTTCAGTATGTTTAAAAACTATTCTCATTGTTTTGCAATGGTCTGTATAGAATAATAGGACAACTACTGTTAAAAAAGCAAAATACATAAAATTGTTCATATATTGGAGAAGAGGAGGCTCGGGGGAGACCTTACCGCTCTCTACAACTACCTGAAGGGAGGTTGTGGTGAGCTGGGGCTCAGCCTCTTCTCGCAAATAACCAGCGACAGGACAAGAGGGAATGGCTGCAAGTTGTGCCAGGGGAGGTTCAGGTTAGAAATGAGGAGAAATTTCTTCTCAGAAGGAATGGTTGGGCATTGGAACAGGTTGCCCAGGGAGGTGGTCTTCAAGGCTAGATGAGGTACTTAAGGACATGGATTAGTGAGTAATATAGGTGGTAGGGGGACAATTGGACTTGATGATCTTGGAGGTCTTTTTCCAACCTTCATGATTCCCTATGATTCTGTATTATAGTATAATTAAATAACACAATCATGTGCAAGATGCAGCCTTATTTACATTTTTCCAGCTCCCTGTCTTTTCAAATTGACTCTTAACATTTCTACTGATATGGAATTCTGCAAACAGAGATTACCAGATTGGAGCAACTTTGTTGTTTGTTTGTTTTTTTCCTGAAAGTTTTGCAAACACAGATGAGTACAAATAAAATACTCCCTGTTTCAGGCACAGTACAGGTGGAAAGTTTTGAAGTGAAAGCCTGCTTCCATAGAGGACGTGGAGCCCTTGAAATTGGAAAGAATAAAAACATTCTTTTGTCATATAGTTGAAAATAATGTTTCCCTTTAATTGACAAAAGGCTCAAAGATGGTGAAAGAAGTGATTAAATTGAGCTGGATGATGGGAATTGCAGTTTGAAGGCATGTGGTGTTAGAGCTGATGGCATTTTAAAACTCTTAAACTTAAAAAGACCAAGAAGACTAAAAAAGAAAACAAAAATTAAAGAAAATCCTAAATTTTGTGTGTTTCTATGGATTAACATACGATTCCTTTCCTGAAGCTATCCCAGTCAGTTCTCCAGCCACCTGATGGGAGGCACGCCGAAGTTAGCTGAAGTGAAATGGAAGTAGGCTGTTAACTTCTAATCCGTTTTGGATCAGAGCTCAAGTGAATTCCTTTCTTCCTTGTCAGAAACACTTCAGCGCTGTGTCAGAATAATTAAGGGGGGAAAAAGAGATAAAAAGAAAGGTCATTACAAGCTTTATTTTATTTTTGATTTAAAGCAGTGAGGGAAAATTTGCAATTGGATGCGGTTATCAAAATATGTTAAAATGGTGCCTAGAAATGTGTTCTTATCTCCTGTAATTGCTTTATAATTGTTGGGGAGGGGAATAAGATTAGGGAGAATAAATATTTCCAATGCTGAAGTTAATATATTTTTGCAAATAGTGGCTGTAAGTCTGCATTCCTTGAAGTCAGTGGGAGTTGGGGCGTTTTGCGGAATTGGAGCTAGTATTTGCAAATTCTCAGCTTTATGTAAGCAAGTTTGTGGGGTTTTTTTTTACAGAATAATGAAAAATTTTAATCAGAAGCTTTCCTGTACATGTAGAATATTTTTTAAAGTAGGAAGTGTTAAAATCTTGAAGGTATGTTTTTTCCCCCCCTTCTTTTTCTCTCCTACTCTCCATTATCTCATTTAAAAATAAAATAGAAGAGCACTTCCATGAAGCTTAAAAATTGGGGACTGTTTTCCCTGCATACATTGAAAGCAGATATTTTAATTCTTTTATTTTTCAACTCAAGTGTGGTTTTTATGAGTCTCAACCAGGACTTGCTGCATTTTGTGCCTGCAGTTAAAATATTTGTGTGGGACATTAGCATAGCATGGAGCAGTTTTAGTGAAAATGCTTCTTTTGCCAGTTACTACCTTTTGAACTAAAACTTTGTTTATGTAAAACTGCTGTTTTGATGCCAATAACTATGTTTGGGAGAATAAATCATTTTTTAATGCCAGTAACTTTCCTAAACTCTCCCAAAGACAAAAAAGGGTGAATAAACATATCGAGACTCCTGCTGTAGGTCACGGCATAGGCAGAAGATGGGAAGGGTAAAAACTGACCTTCTGTGGAAGTTCTGCTTCACAACTGCTTGGGAATTTATGAAAAACAGGCCCAGAATATTTTGTTTATATGCAACTTCCAACAAAAATTGTTCCCCTGAATTTGGTATAAGGGCGAGTGTTTTTGGTCCGGGTATAATTTTGAGTTTGTGCTAACCAGATCTGTACCTTGGCTTGACACTGTACCTGGGATGTTTTGCCTGTTCGCTTCCTACTGAGTAGCTGCACCAGTCATAAGGTACACATAGCAGATACTCTGTGTGTGCAAGAGGAATACCAGCCCTAGAAACAAACAGCAATGCCTGCTGCCGGTGAACTCTGCTTTAAAAGTCCACGGGGGTTCTTGAACAAAATGAAATCTTCCAGGTTCTGTGAATGCAGAAATGGAGTTGTGGCAGAAGTGGTTTCCCTAAAACCACCCTGGGGTGACCTGCAGGTTAGGGGCAGGAATGACATTCTCAGCCTGCTTTTGGTAACGCCTGGCCCTGTGCTGTGCCTGTCAGCAGCGCTGCTCCCTGTGCCGGATGGGTACCTGCCGGGTGTCCCGCCCCGGGGATGGGAAGGGTATCCTGCCTGATCCGTGCCTGTCCCAGGAGGGTTCCCAACAGCCATCATCCCAGTTCCCATCAGCTGTTCAGAAACCCTGTTTTTGGAGGGGGAAGCGATGCTCAGACATCTTTACCCCTGCTAGATACTGTTTGTTCTGGAGTGTTCCTGTATTTTTGTTGTCCACTTGTGCGGTCTGGGAGGGAATTGGCCGCGCACATGATATGTGCAGAGATTCTGCTCTGCATCAAAGCAGTTTTACTGTCCTCAATTTTTTTGTGAGAAAAGCAAGTGTATTTATCCCATACATCAGACTTGCCAAAACCAGATACGTAGTGAAGCAAGTTGCAAGTCACACAGAGATTTTTATGTCTTTACAACCTTTACTGGTAACTTTCAAAGCTGGGATCTAACACGAGATGTTTAGTAAGCTGCAAAGGTCACTTAAATAAGGCTGTTGCTGACTTGCAGTAGTTACTCTGGGCAATTTTACCTCCTTAGTGAGGGGAGCGTGTTGGTGAGGGAAGACTGTCAAGAACTTGAAAATCAGTGTTTCCAGCCCTTTCAGGACTGGAAGCAAAGCTGTCTGTTTGCTGGAAATCTAGGAACTCCTCCGTTCTCTTTTATGTAAGTTGAAAATTCATTTTTAGACTAGAGAGACCGCAGGATATCAAAGTTTAAAGATTGAATACCATTAAATGTGGAGTTAAAATACCCATTTAATATTTGGAAATCGGGTGTGGAAGGTAAATCAGGTAATTGGGTAAAGATGCTGCAGTGTGAATAAAAGAAAATAACCCTTTTTTTGAAAGTAGGATTTTTTTTGGAAGATGTCATGAAGCTTCTGGGGATATTTTGAATGTCTCCAGAGATAGGATGGCCAGGGCAGGAGTGAAGTAGTCAGAGATTCACAGAAATTTTCAAAGCCACATAATAAAACAAAGGTACATGACATGGATTTGGGGGGTTGGGCTCAATGATCTCTTGAGGTCCCTTCCAACCCCTGCAATTCTGTGATCTTCTTCACTTAGGTTGGATCACTGTTCCTTTTAATGTTGTTTTGGTAGGGGAAGGCGTGCTTGGGCTGTACTTGTTGATAATCACTGATCCTTAACTCTTAGCCATATTCACTGTATTTACACATGATTCTCTCTTATAAAGCAGCATAGCTTCTTTCTTTGTCCTTTGAGGACTTGTTTTCTCTTCAGTCATGCTTTCATTCACTTCCTTTTGGCCCTTTCTATTAACTCCAGCCTGCTCTAATTCCCTCTTAATGCTGTATTTTGCTGCCTTCTTGCTGCATTTTGCCTTCTCTTTCTTTTCTTCCCTGGCCCTTAATTCCTCCCATCTTTCTGCTCCTTCTTCCTTCCCGCCCCCAAATGTTGGGTCAGATGGTTTTGAGCAACCAAGATGCAGGAAATTTGCATGACATGTGTGGAAGAGTGGAATAGAGCAGTGAGCTGAGAAATTCATCCTCAGAAGTCTGTATTAATCTCAGATTTCCTCCTTGCTGGTGAACAGAATCACAGAATCACAAGGTTGGAAGAGACCTTTGAAGATCATTGAGTCCAACCATTCCCATCCTATGTTAAACCATATCCCTAAGTACCTCATCTACCCTTTTTTTGAACACAGCTACCTTTGTAGACTAGAAAGCCTCGGGAATAAACCCTTGGAAGATGAGGAGGTTCCCTATGGTATTGTCCTGTTGAAGCCCTCATGTTGAAGTGGGTGCTGGCAGTGATGTCCAGTAGTATCCTGGGCTCCATCAGGAGAGGGGTGGCAGCAGGGACAGGGAGGTGATTGTCCCTTTCTACTCTGCCCTCGTGGGGCCCCAGCTGGAGTCCTGTGTCCAGAGCTGGTGCCTCCAATACAAGAAAGATGTAGAACTGTTGGGAGAGGGTTCAGAGGAGCCACGGAGATGATCACAGGGCTGGAGCAGCTCCCCTATGGAGAGAGGCTGAGGGAGCTGGGCTGGTTCAGCCTGGAGAAGAGAAGGCTGCGGGGAGACCTCATTGCAGCCTTCCAGTCCCTGAAGGGAGCAGAGAAACAGGAGGGGAATCAACTTTTTAAATGGGTAGACAATGGCAGGACAAGGGGGAATGGATTAAAGCTAAAGGAAGGTTGGTTTAAATTGGATATTAGGGGGAAGGTTGGTGTCCTTGCCTGTTGCAGGGGGGTTGGAACTCTGTGATCCTTGGGGTTCCTTCCAACCCAGACCATACTGTGATTCTATGATCTCTGCTGTGTTCAGGGGTATGAAGGAGTAGGGCATGTACACTGTTATCACAGGGAAATAGAAGCACGAACCCAACTACTTAACCCAGCGCCTTACATTTCTGCTGGAGTAACTTGATTTAATGAGTTAAAATGTCAGTGCTGTGGCTCCTCACGCTTCCATTTCCTTTGGCTTTCTTTCCAGCCGTACTCCGGGGTTTGTTTTTTGGTTCTTTTTATTTAAAAAACATCCACCAAAAGATGGAAAGATCAGGAAAAACACGGGTTTTAAATCACACGCGGCTTTTAATATTCCTGGGATGGGTTTTGAAGGGTACATTTGACAAGAGAGGAACCCAGCAGCCCCACACTGAATCCTTTGTCCTTCCTGCGGGGTGAAACAGTAGATAGCTTACTGTAAGTGTGGCTGGCTGCCAACCCGTGGCGCAGATTCTTTTTTTAATACTGTAAACTGGCAGGAAATCAAGAATTGCCGTTCTTCCTTTTATTTACTTTCCCTTCTGTATTAAAGAGCTCAGTAAATAAGAGAAAGTTAAATGTTGAGGGAAGGTTTCGCACTGATTAATCGTTGAATAGCAAAGAGTTATCGCTTTGGGGTTTAGCTCCCTCCACCCCCCCTCACCCCTTTCCTCTTTTTTTTTTTTTTTTTTCCATCTCTTTTTGGTTGAAACTGGAAATATCAGTTGCTTCATCTGGAATAGATTATCACAGGGGGAAAAAAAAAAAAGTCTGTGCAGAGTTTGAAATGAGGACAGAGCAGAATGCATCCATCATGCATAGTTTAAAATAATCTGCAAGACTGCTGCTGATTCGATCCTTAGATGTGCTTCCTCCCCGATTTTCTTCCAAACTTTGTGTTAATAATGAGCACTCTGTCTCTAGAAAAGACTTTATTTTGTACAGTGTGCCCCCCCCACACCCCAGCCTCTGCTTGTAAGTATTTTCTTATTTGTACAACTGAGCTTCCTGAAATAGCTGCTGAGTTTTTTGTTTTACTGTTATATTTAAAAGTGGTGGAGGGGTGTGGAGTTCCTTCTGCTGCTTCTCAAATCCAAGGCATGCCTTGCAAGCTACTTGGCTTTCACGCTAGAAAGGGAATCGGCGATACCACTCTTCTGACAACTGTATCGCCAGATCAGCTGCAAATTTATCCCCAGTTCTGCAAAGATTCATATAGAAATGTATTTCTCTCTGTATAAAGGATACAGGAGGTCAAATTAAATTACCTCTGCTGTTCAATACAGGCTTGCTGTGAAAAATTAGTCCGTGCCAAATTGTTTTAAATCTTGAAGCGTATTGCGGTTCTTCCGGAGATGGGTCTGTCTTACCTAAAACATGTGATACATTGGTACTACTAAATATTTATCTGTTGCTGACTTGATGAACCTACTATATAGGTCATGAACGTACAGCTCTATTAAAGGCAGTGTTGTAAGGAAACATGGATTCGTGTTCTGTTTCTTTTATACTTCTTGGTTAACTGGCAGTTAAGGTTTCTGGAAATGATAAGGAGTATTTTTGTTTTTAAAGCAGTGGACTGTGACCGAAGAAATCAGGACTTGATCTGCCAGATTTCTTGAAATAACTCTAAGTCATCCGTTGCTCTTTTTTTTTTTTTGGGGGGGGGGGAGGAGGAGGGGGGGAAGGAGGGGGTGGTGGTTCTGAGTTCTTCATCTGTAAAATGGAGATAATCCTGTTCCCTAACCAGCCGGCGGTATGGTACAGATAAACTCATGGCTGTCGGTGGGACAGTGCAGTAGAACTTAATTGGGTTCAGCATAAGGATTCATGTTAATGATTCATGTTAAAGAGTGATTGAAAAACTGCATCACCTTGGAAGCTGGGAGCCTGCTTTCCCAGCAGCAGGGAATGTTTGAGGCTTAGCTTTCAATCTGCAGTGCCCAAAGGAGGGATGCAAGAAATATTTACGCAGGAAATTTAGTAGTTTACAACTTTCCTTCCTTCAGTTCCTTCCTTCCTTTAGTTAGAAAGAAGGGGTTGAGTGGTTTTTTTTTCGGACTCTGCCAGACGAGCCTGGATTTCTGAAGTAAATTATTTTCAGACAGAAAAGGAATAGGCACGTTTTTATGGACATATGTGTAGGTGACTTGGAACAAAAATTAATGAGTAAACAAACTATTTTGAGATGATTAAATCTGAGAGATGATCCAAAGAATTGAGAGCAACTTTTCTAAGCAATAATTAAAAAAAAACAACCCCAACCTCTCCTGCAACAGCACGGATCAGAAAATATCCCCAATCTCAATGACAGCCATCAGAAATCTTCCTGAAATCTTCTCCTTGCTCTCCCTTCTCTTTTCTCTTCAAGCTGTATATCTAGCTCATTCAAGATATGCAAAGAAATTTTTATTATAATTTTTTTAATTTAAATGACAGAACTATCACAAACTTGTTACCATTTTAAGGGCGTTGGGTAAGATGCATAATTATCTTGAACACAGTTTCGGTTTTGCTGCCTTTTCAGTGTAGCACGCCAGAGGGAAAACTCACATTCATTCTTCATGGATCCCCGACATTAAAAGGAGAAATAAGTAGGTAACAGCTCTGTTTTCCCTGGTGTTTTGCAGTCTTTATTTTTCGTAAATGTGGTTGTTTATTTTAAGTGTAAGTGACATTAGTTTCATCCCTATTTTGTCACCCACATTAAGGGAAGATAAAGAAGTGATCTGCACAGAGTTTGAATTATAAGGTGTCCGTGTGACTCGAGAGGAGTCTACTAATACGTTTCTCCTTTGATACCACGAGCAGATTATCTTGAATAGGTAGCAGATTTCAGCCTATGTTTTTAAAATGCAGGAATAAGTGCTTGATATGAATATTACAGTGACTTTATTTAACGAAGAACGGTCTGTTGCAGAGTGACTCTTACCACGTTCAGGTAGTTGTCCCGTGGATCTCAACATCTCGCCTTTTTGTGCTGCTTTAGCTATATATTTGGAAGAAAGAGAAAGTGGTTTTATCACTTGCTTCCTACTGACATCCTTCGTTCTTACAGTAGCAGTTTTCCTTGGCTGTTGTAGCGTGTGCCAGGAGATTGCAGATCCTGTACATAGACCTGATACCTCAGAAACCGTCTTTTATCCGATATACCCATAAGGCAATTACCATGAGTCAGATGAACCTTCCACCCCAGGTTCCTTGTTATGGGTCAGGTCAGAGCAAGACCTTTTCTGGTCAGGGAGCCAGTCTGTGAATTAATGTCAGTGAGAATTACGGGTAAAATCCCCAGCCATGGCTGGTAGCCAGAATCGGTATCAAGACTGGTAATTTAAATGTCTGCCCCTCCTAGGCAAAAAATAAGCTGCTTGCATCTCTCTCTTTCTCTCTCGCCCTAGCAAGGGTCATTTCCAAGTAAAACCAAGGAAGTACACTTGTGGAGGAGGAAAAGTGTGTCTCCCCCCTCCGTTTGTTAAGGTTTGTCCTCAGCAGTAAGTCTTTCACTTTGGGTGCCCAGCTCCTTAGACCGGAGGAGGGGTGTCCCTCTCATCGTCTCTCTCAGTGGGTCACAGGATAAGCTACTCTCTGTTTTATCCTCCTGGCCAGGCCATACACTACTCACTGCATCCCCTTTCTCCCTTCCTTTGCCAGGTCATGTCTGATTTTCTCCTCTTGAACAGGGTTTAGAGCAACCCCAGTGCCGGCCAGCTCCTTATTCCTTTCCCGGAGCTGGGGGGCGGCCAGGCAGAATGACTCTGGAAGCCCCTGGACCTCCCTGGCCTCCTCCTCCTCTCCACCACAGCACCCGCGGCAGTATCAGCCACAAAGGGATTTTCCTTATTGCATTAAGCTTGTGAGAGAAGATTTAGTAGGTGTGTCGCAGTGCCATTAGCCTCCCGTGACCCGGTGTCTCAGCAAATCCTTTTGTGGCTGTGAAGAATTTGTTTTGGTTTGAACGAATTTGTCTTGAAGTATGAGAGCCATCCTGGGGGGGGGGGAAACTGTTTTCTCTGTGCACGGTGCCATCTTCTTAATTCTGTGTGGCTGGACCTACTGGTGGTATTTGAATCATTATGCCAGTCTTGAGTAACATCCCATCTGGCAATGGGGGAATTTTAAAAACACGGTTAATTGAGTTTCCTCCAATCATATGGTGGTGAAATCTTTTCTAAGAAGCTTTTATGCAGAAACAAAGATTTTCTGTTTGTGGTAGTAACGTTCATAAAAGATGTTTTGGCCGACTTGGTGCAAGGTAACATTCTGACTTTTGGAGTTCAACCACAAAATCTACTTCAAAAAAAACAAAAAGAAAGAAAAAGTGTTGCCAGATAGATAGACAAAAGAAATCTGTCAGAGTTGCTTGATGTTTGTCTGCAGTGCAAGCCGGTCGACAAGTTCTTTCCCTACTTCAACAAGCAGCATCTCGTTACACCACCTTGAAATCTTCTAGTATCTTAAAGGCTCTTTTCTTTGATGGGGAGTTCACTTTGTGACACCATGGTGACAGGAATGCTGGTTAATTATTGTCTTTATTGCAGGTGTGGCCTTGTTTAAATATCTGCGAAAAATATCTCGTCCGTGGCACGCTGCTGCTGCTCCAGCACATGTGTCTTGTCATACGTGAACCGCCTTCAGATGGGGCGTGCTCCTAATGAGGATCAGAAAATGCTCTGCCATCCTTCAGATCCTAAATGGAGCTCTGCTGAAGTGTCGTTGGAAAAGATTGAAGAGTCCAAGCCTAGCTTGGGAAAAAAAGTAAACAAAATAGGATTTTTGTTAGGTGGGCTGTAGGTAGGATTTGGCTGTGCGGGTACAAAAATGAGATCTAAACCAGCAGGCTGGCCCCCTGCCCGAATTCCAGGTAGTGTGGTGGCCAGAGATGACTTGATTTGGGTCTTTTCGCGTGTAAATCCCAGTTTCCTCTGTGACTGAAGAGCTTTTTTCTGGGAAGTTCTCAGTTGTTGTGCTCAGGGGACTGAATCCCCTACAAACGTACAGGAGAGATTTCTAGTTTCTTTGGAAAAATGAAGAAGGGACATTAAGGCCAGGTTGGATGGGGCCCTGGTCAACCTAGTATAGATCCAGGCCTGGAGATTGTTGGCCCTGCCTGTGGCAGGGGCTGGAACTCTGTGATCCTTGGGGTCCCTTTGAACCTATAACGTTCTATGATTCTTGATCAGTGTCTCTATTAGATGGATAGACCATGGTAGGACCTGCTGCCCAGTGTTTGGGGTCCAAGATCCAGTCAGTGCCTTTGCTTTAGGGTTCTTCAACATTTTTTCACACATGTGCATCCAGGGACTAGAGCCAATCCCGGAGCAAGTGTGCTCTCACTCCACCTGACTGAAAATATTTCCTTTTGACCCTATAAATCCTCATTTATCTTAGGTAGAGACTCACTCTGGTAACGCAGTGAGGAAGGTGGCTCACGTGCCTCATCCCCTATTCCAAAGACATTTTGTAGACTTGATGTCCATTAGCTATTGGATAAAATGTGGACCCTAAGTGGAAGGATGTACTGCTAAGATGCACTTCCATTGCCAGACACGGGAAGGATTTAAGACCCATTCCCAACATTATTTTCTGCTAGCAAATATAAGAAGCTTTCCACTTCCCAGAATAATTTGGGGGGATCTTACCTTGAAGTTCTTGTTCTCCTTGTGCGTTGTGTAGGGGGAATATGCACGTAACTTTTGGCTGTGGATGACCACTGATGGAATCTAAGGCTGTTTAATTACAACAATCAAAGAGTCAAATAATTTATTGAATTGCCAGGTACTTTTTCATCCTTAGTGCAGTGAATTTGGTCCCTGGGGTTGAGGAACGGTGATTTTTATGGTTCTTCTACCATCTGGCACTGGGACAAATACCCTATCTTGTGTTGCTCTAGCATGATGAAAAAATAGATAAATAAATAGGATTTATGAGTTTTCTTTACAAGGCTTTTCCACAGGGCAATTGATTTTATTTTAGCCTGTACCAGACAGACCAAGCTAAGAGGAAAAAAAAAAAATCGTATTTCTCTCTCTCGCTTTCCCAGATCCAGTGTAAATGAAACAAGACTGATATGTACTTACAGGTCTTTAAAACACCTTAACAGGTTTTTATTTGGCTTTCTGAAGAGTCTGGTCCTGTATTGTTAGTAACTTCTGCAGGAGAAGAATATAGGCGTTTTTTGCAATAATTTTGAGTGCCCTTGGGTCCCCTTACACAGAACTTTATAATACTTTGTGACAAGTACCTTGCACAAGGTTTTTTTTGGGGTGGGAGCCTAGTTCTTTTTGTCTTTTAATGATTAGGTTGCAGATAAGGCAGAGGTTTGGCTCTGTCACGTTAATCTGTTGAAAGTTTCATCAGCGACTTCTTCTCTGTCAAGGTCAAAGGTAGCATTGTTCTTCAAAAATGAACTCATAACCTTTTGTTTAAGGAAGTAGTAGCCTACTTTGGGAGTGTCTCACACGAAAGATGGAACTGGTAGAGTCAGGTATTCTAGGTAAAGCAGAGGCTTTTTATACATGCAGAGAAAGTCCATTTAATACTCAGTGGAGGTTTTCCCCATTGCATGCTCACACAAAGGCAGAATTAAATAGCAGAAGTCAGGAGGAGATGCATTTTGAGGGTTTGTTGGGCTTTTTTTAAAGTATATTATTCTTTCTAGGAGAATATGCTTTGGATAAATACCGGGTTTGGCTGCAAAATCGGCTTGTCATTTTACTTAAAAGGTGCCTTCATATTAAAGGCAATATAATATCATTAAAATAGTGTTTGCCATGGAGAGAAATGCAATGTAACGCTATATTTAACTACTTGGTAAGAGTCAAGCTGTTGTGATGAGAAGATTTCAATAAAGTTTCTAATATAAAATTACATTTTGCAAGTCTGTAACTTTCTTCAACACCCATCACTTGGAATTATATGCTGGTTGTCTTCGTGGAAGGAGGTGTGGATGTCTCTAATAATTTTCAAATTCTGAATGGAATTATAAATTTCCCATTATAAAATTCTCCTTATAAGAAAGTTGACAGTTGCATTTTCTGGTGTATAGGTGGTTAAAAGCTGTTTATGAGTATGTTGGTCATTACAGATCAGCATACATGTGTACTTGTGGGGTGAAAATTAGCAGTTTGTGGCATTAAAGATATGTTTAAGTAATGCTTCAAAAATGTGGAGTAGAAAGTTTCCTTGTGCCTGTAGCTTTATGCTTGAAGACTTAATTTTGCAGTTGTACCCAGAAAGCATTAAGTAGGGTGGGATGCAACTGGGAAGATGCAGGACCAATCCAGCCCTTGTCACCCTTTGGGGCAGGGCACCTTTTGGACTGGATTCAGGAGGGTCACTCATTCAGGGCAGTGGCTGAACTCTCAGAGCAAGCTTTTGATTCGTGTTAGGTGTGTCTGCATGGACGGTTTGGTGTGGGTCAGCAGCACGCTTCAGAAGTGAGAAGCCTGGGCCAGTGACTGATGGCAGATGCCTAGGGAAGATGGTAAAAGGCAAGCACGTAGCAGGGCTTTTCCAGTATATTTTCCCAGCTTTCAGCAATCTGCATCTCTCAAACTTCCCGAAGCAGAGATGGTATCTTGGGATAATAGCCCATGATAGATTTTTCTTCCATTAGTTTGTCTGATTGTTTTTGAAAATCACGTGCGTTTTTATCATCCATAATATCCTGAGCAGTGAGTTCTAGGACAGAACAATGTTTGTGTTAAAAAGTACCTTCTTTTGTTTGTTTTGAATTTGCTACCTGATAATTTCATTTGATGCTTCTTTGTTCTTATCTTGTAAGAGACAAATGATTCCTTATCCGCTGCCTTCGTGCTGCCCCATTTATCACAGATCTCTTTGATATCACCTTGATCATTTGTCTTCCAGGCTAGAAAATCCATGTCTATTTAGTTGCTTGAACAGAACCCATTTCATACCTTTGATCATCCTTGTTCTTCTCTCTGCCTTTCCTAGTTCTGTTACGTATTTTCTGAGACTGGAGGACTGCATGCAAGCCAGAAAACACAGTCCTTTAAACGCTGGCTAACAGTATAGTCTCTGGTAGCCTGCAATCCTGGGAATTTTTTTAACAGTATTTGACTTTTTTTGACTGCTGCTGAAACTAAGCCATCATTTTCTTAAATATGTCCCTAATCAGCAGAGTATGTTTCTCTGTAGTGGTGACAGCTCACCCAGAGCCCGTATTGTATATATACGGTTGGGATTGCTTTCCTCCCCACCCATCCTCACTGCCACTCCCTACAATTCTTAATACCTGTCAACACCAAGTTTTGCCTTCCATTTGGCTGTCTGGTCCTTTTGCTATGTGAGATCATTTGCAATTCTCTCGGCCAGCCTTTGTGTGGCTGTGAGTGACTCAGTAGCAGTAGAGTCCTCTTTCTGCGCACCGTTCTTCCTCCTTTTCCAACCTATTTTTTCAGCTGTGTCCTACAAAGCTCCTATGGAACTGACTTATTTACATAGAGAACGTGAATGTTTAATACCGTCTTTTGTTTCCTCTCTTTTAACAAGTTAGTTATTTCTTTGGAGATCAAAGTTGTTGATTGATCCCATCATGTTTGTCCTCACATACATCGATTCTCAAGCAACTCTAATAGATTTATGAGGCAACTGTGCAAATGCAGCGTCCACTCTTCCCCAGCATTCTGTATCTAGCTTTCTGTTCAGAGACTTTGGAGCTTTCTGACAGCTCCTATTGATTTGCTCAACATGTACATCAAATTAATTGTTCTGGAGTTTCATGGATTCCCCCAAGAGATTCCCCTGTTCGGAGACTGGCACCGTGTTTGCTACCTCACTTTTTTTTCTGGGGTGGAGATGGGTTTAAGCCATGAGCAGCAATAGCTCAGCTGTGCCTACGTGAGTTCATGCAGAAATTGAGGGAAAGCCATCTCCTGCTTGGAAGCATTACCATTAGATTTATCCATTGTTCTCTGTCCTTTATCGCTGATGCTTAAATTTCAGACTGATTCTCAACCCACATAAAAAAATCCAGTTTCCAGGCGAGGGATCATTTACCCAACCTCTTCCCTAGTGAGCACAAAGCAAAGAAGTCCTTTAGGTTTTTTGTTGTTTAGGTTTTTTGTTTGGTTGGTTGTTCGTTTTCATTCTATTTCCACTTCAGCCTCTTCTCTTCTGTACAAATTCACAGGCAGATCCATGGCAGAGTTTCTTTTCAGACAGAGGTAGGTTATCCAGGTGGACAGTCTTTGTCCCTTTGGGACAGTTCATCAGCTTTCTGTTCTGTTTAAAGCCCAGCAGCAAGAAGGGACCAAAGCAAAGCTCAAAGTGGAGTCTGTGAGGGAACCTCTTTCAAAAACTCACTGATGAGTTGGAGGAACTCAACAAACTTCTGAGTTGCTTGGGCTTTTATTTTTTTTGTGTTCACCGTTGTTTGCTTTGGGTGGTGTTTTTTTGGGGCAGTTCTGTTTTGTTGAGTTTTTGGCCTGGGTTTGGGTTTTTTTTTTCTGTTTTTCTTTTAAATTCTCTTTAATATTTCCTTTAAAGACAGTTAGAAAACTAAACATGGCAGTTACCTTAGCGCAACGTCAAGGTTTCATAATTAAACTCACAATGGCAGGAAATGCAGAGGTTTAGGTTTTGGGACCAATATTGCCTACATATGGCCTGTTTCCACTTCCTGCTTTTCATAATCAATTCTTTCTTACGTACTTCGTGACCTACATTAATAGCTGAGCAACCAGCAAAGTGTCATGATTTTTCTCCTGATGTTATTCCTGGGCAATGTGTGTGTGTGTATGTTTGCGTGTGTAAAATCAATTTCTAGGTAAAGGATTCAGGCACAGGAGGTTTAAGTGATTCACTATTTTGTGTACGAAGTTTACAGAGCTTTAAAATTTAATGTGGCATTTTTGTGTCCTATCTCAAGGTTAAAATATCTCTGGTTTCTTTCCCATCTTGACCACTTTTCTATAGGTGACTTAAAAGTGCCTATGTCGAGCTTTGTTTATCAAGGGCACCAGGTAAAATGAGTTGCCCTGTTATGGACATTTCCAACTGTGCCAGTAAGTTAGAGATGATATGCTGCAGGAAGGCAGTATATGAAACCCTTCAACAAGCCACGTATGTTGAAGCAGTAGGCATGAACTAGAAGGGAAAATAAATGGCTTTGAAGCATGTTTTTGGTTTTGTTTTCAGGAGGCTTACTGGGAATCTGTGTGATGGAAACTCGGCTCTCTGCTAACACAGGTGACAGGGTACAAGAGCTTGAAATTTGGGGTATTTGTGACAAACCTAGGGCTGAAGAGTGTGGTGGAGGATCAGTTGAAGACTGGCTTCAAGGCTGAAACCTTGAAGTTCAGGGGCTGTCTGAGAACTAGGAGAAACCTCTAGAATTTGTCAGGTCCAGCCATGAGAAACCTCTAGAATTTGTCAGGTCCAGCCACGAGGCAACAATTTGAGAACCTGAAGCTACAGGTTGCAGACTGGGGGTCTCATGGATACTTATAAGGAAGGTGTTTGTGCAGTGGGCATGAATGTACTCACTGGCCTTGGAAAGAGAAGTGCTGGTTCTTCAGGAGATGCTTGCAGAGCTGCATGGCTATTTGCAGTCTCAGAGCTAATTGAACATTTTAATTTTTGTTTAGTTAATAGGTATTTGTAATTTCTGCACTGTATCAATGTTGATGGTTAATTACTTGAACATTTCATTAGGAAAGCAAAATGAGAATGCCTGTAAGGCCCTTGGCATGAGCTGGTTGGTGTTGGCTAATCGTGCTGTGCAGAAGTCAGTGTCGCCCAGGAAAAGAAATCAGACATGAAATGAAGCCTAAGCATGTGGGAGTCCTGGGCTTTGAATGAGGTAGCAACTCCATGCTACCTTTGCCATCTTCTGCCTGAATATATTGTTAATATTGTGTGTGGTTCAGTTGTGGCTGAGGTACTCAGATGGCCATGGGGTACTCAAATGGCCATGGGGCACTAAATGGCCATGGGTTTATTATTTTTTTTAAGTTGTCCCATATTCATGACTCTTCCCTGAGGAAATGGTCTGTAAGAGCCATTCTTTTTCTGCCTTCTGTCATTTTCAAGTAATCTCAAGTGTAACTCCTTTATAATACGAATGGTATGTATTTCCAGTTGTGATTTAATGGTTTGGAGAGTGGCTGAGGTAATGAGCTGAATGACTCGAGTTGATGATCTCATCTTTCAGCCCACCAGCCTGTCTGAGATTTTTAGCTAATCACTGCTCATACGTGAATACTCACTCACATAGGATATTCCTTGGTACTTCACAATTTTTCATATCAAACATGGGGTGAATTTAATAATGAATCAAATGGGATTTCTATTATTTGAAAGAATGTGCTCGTACCTTTTTAAGATGAAGGGATTCTCTGTTTCTCACTGTACCGGTAACTCCCTTGTTCACTTCTTAACTTCAGAGAATTTTCAGGCAGAGTGAAGTTTGTTTGTGAGCAGAGTTTACATCTGATTATGCAGAGGCTCTCAGTGCACCAAAACTGTTGTATGGTGCGTTTCATGAAGGAAATGTTTTAGTAGAAGAGGATCTCGTGTGACATTGCTTTTCATCATTGTTGAGAAACAGAGATGCTTCTCTTTGGGCGTGAGCCACAGCGCACAGATTTGTGGGATGAATGTTTATAAACTCTGAGTTTTCAGGTACTTACAGGGTTGGGTTTTTTTGTGTGTTCTTGTTTATTTTTCCAGAGTTGTCTGAACTGAATTGATTTAACTCCAACATAGCATATAGAGGTTTTGGTAGGTATATTAAAGGTCTGCATTCATTCCATGTGTGGATTGTGGGACTAAACTGAGGCATCCAAGTTAGTGATGCAGCTGCTGTGGTCTCTCTCTGTAATCCACAGAAGCAGAGGTACTGCCAGAGGGTAATTTGCAGGTGCCTTTGTTTCTGTTTCCAGCATGCAGATAACGAAGAAGAGAGCAAATCCCTTCCCTTCTTTTTTAATTCTGAAGTACTGTCGCCTTTTCAGCAGTGGGGTTTGGCATCCTACCTCCGGAGAGGTTTGCTCAGTCACAGCCTAGTCTGTGTAGGATGCAGCTCTCATACTGTTGTTTTTTTCTTGTTAGAGCTTTGATAGTGCGACTGTCAGGTTGGCATCTCGCTCTGTTTTGTATCTACAACCAGCAGAGCTCCATTTTTGCATCCCTGTCATGTACTAATGAACCGAGTCTTGAATTCTGCTGTTGCTCCTTGAAAGCTAAGTGCCAAATTTGTTTCCACACAAAGCTCCTTCACTCAAGATGTGAAGTAGAGTCAGATGTGCTAACATATACACTTTGTAAAGTTCGTCTTTCACTGCTTTCCGGTTACTGATGGCGAGATTTGATTGCAAGCTGCTTTCTGGCTATGCAATCTCCCTCCATACAGAGGTTTATAAGAGCAGTAGGGTGGCTCTTTTGTCACCAGTAAATATTCTCAGTAGCTTGTGGCACTTGGAAGCTTTAAACACTGAAGAAATACAGTCTTCAGAATGCCAGTGTAAAGAGGGATGTCAACTAGCGAATAATTTTGCGCTTACATTAGTTCAGAAATGGCAATTTTCAGGAGCAGTGTCTCTGCTGATGGCTGTTGGGGATTGCTTTGTTTACAGCGTGCTTTGCTAACCTGGCAGTATGGCGTTTATGACATGGCTGGACTTGGGCAATTTTGCTGCTCTTCATAAAAATGAACAGTCAAAACACATGAAAGGAGTCTGCAAATAACCTTGCTGTTATCAAGTGATAGGTCCAGTGGCAGTCTATGATGCTGTTAGGGAAAAAAAACCTAGCTGTGGAGGGGTGACATGGTTTAAGGTTGGCATTTTGGATGGGTGTTGTTAGAAGAGTTGGGCTAGGAAGATTTTTGAGAGGTGAGCAGTTAAAGATCCATTTCAGGGGCTATAGCATCAGTGCAGCTTCGCTATTTCACTGGAAACCTAAGCGCTGATCTTTTGACTGTAGCAGATTGCCCCTTTTTTGCTTATGCATACACTACTTATGGTTTTTTGAGCTAAATTAGCAGGTGAATTTAGCCTTTCCTTTGTCATCACCCACTGCCTAGACGTACTTTCACTTGATCAAGAATGCAAGTGTAGTGTAATGGTCTCCTTAGGTTGCCTGTGCTATTTCCGATAGCAAACAACCTTGGTACCCAGGTTTCTATCTGGTTAAGTTTCCGTAATTATTTATAACTTTATGAAAATGAAACAGGAGCAGAGGGCTGATGTCAGGTATTATAGTCAGTCCTTTGGACAAAAGAATCTGCTGTCAGGCAAATTATCCAGCTGTTGGATGGAGAACTGTGGTTTCTCAGAAGGCTTCCTAGATAACGATGCCAGCGGTAGGAATGGTTACTACATGATGAAGGTAAGAAACCGTGTCCTCTGGCTTGTAACTGCTGAGGTTTTAATGTAGCCCTTTGAAGGGAAGAAAGCTTTCTAATCCTGAACATGGAGTTTCATCTGTCTTTGTAAAAGGGATAACAGTTATACGTGGTGTTACCCCTAGTAAGGCAGAGGTGGGCTCGACTACCCATCAAGTCCCATCCAGTCATATGTTTTGTGGTTCTGGCTAGAGGAGAAGGATGACCTGCCTCTGAGAAGGAGGTTTGTGTTGTCAGTAGTCTCATACAAGTGGGAGAGCACATGAGGAGAGCTTTGCTTTGGGAGAAAAATGGAAGCTTTTCCCCAATTCCCTATCTATCTGCTCTATGTTAATGTACACTTGATATAAATAAGATAATTTGCATGATGTTATGGGGAAAAAATATGTTTCTAAATGTATATAAAGGCCATTTTCTGTTGAATTACCAAAATACTCTGCCTGTTTTACTCTGTGAGTCACAGTAAGTACCCAGTTGGGAAAGACTTTGTTACTGCAGAGAATGAGCACTGAAGTGCTAAGAGAGAGTGGAACCAGGTAATAACCAATAGAAATAAACCTTACAGACTTGTACTTTACATAATTAAGAGTTTGGGGCTTTTTAAAATATATTTTAGCATCTTACTAATTTTCCAAGGATTTAGATCTACTTTATTCAGGTGTAAATCTCAATGGGCAGAATGTTACTTACACAAAAATAATGATATTCCCCACAACTACAAGTTCATTTACTGACCTTAAAGGGCATTGATTGTATTCTGTTGCTTATTATTCTTCACACATCCGTTCTTTGTTTCACTTACAAAGATCAGTTAGGAGCTGAATTTTGTCTTGAAATTAAATATATATAAAAATATAAATATGAATATATATAAAATATATATAGGTGGCACATTTCATTTTATGGGGTTTTTATTATATGTATTCTTGTATATTTATACATATTTTATTGTAAATTTTATAATTTCTGAAAAAAACAGAAGGCATGTTTTATTCTATAAGGTAGTAATGCTTTTGAGATTGAAGAATAAACAGTCTGTGTTCATCAGGTAAAGGGAGGAATATATGCTGCGTACGTGAAAGGTATCTTAAAACCTGAAAGCTGTATTTGCATTGTTCTAATTCCAGTGGAAGGTCAAAGGAGTTTTTTAAAGAAAAAAACTAGAGTGCTTACCAAAATGTTGATCTTATAAAATGATGTTAATGATAATGAAATGCATTCCTGTAGTTAGTTAGTAATGTCCGTTCTTCATCCTGCTGAATATTATAGGTCTTTTCCAACTTAGGGATTCTGTGATTTAAGTACAAAGGTGCATAAATATAGTGCACGATCAAAATGGTAGGAAATATTGCTATTTTCTGGGCAAATTAAGAAAATATTTGCATTCTCCAGTGGTCAGCTATCAAAAAGAGCTGAAAACATATTTTCTGATTCCTTAGTTGCTAATTTAACTGTTTCAATGCTAATTTAACCTTTCCAATTAAAACAAAAATGTGTAACAGTGCATGTAAGAACTTTTTAAAGTTCTCACCAAGAAAAGGAACATCAGATAATGGTTAATGAGGTTATAGATAAAATGTTAGTTTGTACAGCTCTTTATGTCGAATCATCTCAGATATCCTTTGAAATGAGGAAAAAACACAACTAAAAGCCAGTCTCAAAGTTTGGCTGAATAAAAATACAGCTTTGCTCCTTATCACTTCTTTTCTTTTTTTTCCTTTCACATAGCAGCAGGAGCTTAAGCAATACTTGGAGGCCAATTCATTTTTCATGGCAAAAGCTAAAATTGAAATAAATAATTTGAAAAATAAAACATTACTCGCCACTCTCGGTTTACGTATGAGGTATTTCAGGGCACATCAGTTTATTTGTAGTTCAGGTTTTGCTGTGTAGTTGAGTCTTGTCTCTTCTAAATCATGTTTGCTCTTACTTACTAGCTGTGTTGAAAGCCATAAAAGTTCAGTATACTTCCACATGAGGACTTGCTGGCAAAATAAGAGCGGTCTTTGGCCCAAGTCTGAGTCCCAGCTGTTAAGTCGTATTTAAACTCATCGGAGAAAAAAAAACCCTGGAGGTCAGTCATCAAAATATGAAGAACCCATATGTTAGCTTGTTAGTTACTCGTCGAATAGTATTACTCGCCCCAAAAGTAGGCACACACTTTTGGGAGGACTGGCTCCTTAGGATCCACTCATAAAACTTACTCAGCAGTATAAAACGGCATGTTTTGGTTTTTGGCTGTATTAAAAAATAGAGAAGAGAAGGCTGGTGGGGGGGACACACAACCTCATTGCAGCCTTCCAGTCCCTGAAGGGAGCAGAGAAACAGGAGGGGAATCAACTTTTTAAAAGGGTAGATAATGGCAGGACAAGGGAGAAATGGATTGAAGCTAAAGGAAGGAAGGTTTAAATTGGCTATTAGGGGGAAGTTTTTTACAGAGAGTGTGGTAAGGTGCTGGAATGGGATGCCCCATCCCTGGAGGTGTTCAAGGCCAGGTTGGTTGGGGCCCTGGGCAACCTTGTGTTTATCCAGGCCTGGAGGTTGGTGTCCGTGCCTGTGGCAGGGGGGTTGGAACTCTGTGATCCTTGGGGTTCCTTCCAACCCAGACCAGGCTGTGATTCTATGATTCTATGAAATACTTAGCTCAAAAGAAAATACGGAGAGAAAATACCAAGCAGTGTAACGTTTTCACATGTGTGTTAGACACTGCTGTTTTTCTGGCTAATATTTCTAATTCGGTTTTCAAAACATAATTTAAATACTCCTAGAGTATTTTCATTTTTCACGCTGTTTCCTCTGTCGAATCCCATGGGACACAATGTAGAACCGCTAGTAAAGTTTGTTTGTTTTTGTAGGCTTGGAGGGGGGATAGGTGGGGGTTAGTTGCATTTCCTTAGGCATTGTTAACTATGTGTTTAAATGTTGAAACCGGGCCAAGAAATTCCACCTCATAATTGCATTTGTGGTTTAGTGGCAGAACATAATGCCACTGCCTTTAATAGCAGATATGGGAGAATGCACAACAAAAATTCCTAGTTGCCTCTGTTTGTAAAGGACCGGCCTTGGGGATAAAGACCTGGCTTTGAATATGAAAAGCACATTCTGGAATTTATTATCAGTGCTTAAGGGAGATAATAGAACAAGCAGTTGATTAATAAAGTAATTCTATGAAAGAATGTTTTAAATATCTTAATTCTGAATTACAAAGTAGTATATTAGATTAATAATAACAAGAGGAAGGACTTGTTACAGGAGGTCAGGTTGTTGACTTTCAGATTAATTCTTTTCTGTTTAGATAAAAACAGACTAATTAAAATACTGGAAAATTTGTGTTGGGAGGAGTACTCTGGAAGACCTGATATCAACACTATGTATTGAAACAAGGATTATATTTTATTTATTTATTTGTATTTAATTTATGGATGGTGTAATCCGTTATAGGGGAGGGACATTCAGAAGGGCATGGAGTGATAGGGCGAGGGGGAATGGTTTTAAATTGGAAGGGGGTAGATTTAGATTGAATAGTAGGAGGAAATTCTTCCCTATGAGGGCGGTGAGGGTACACTCACAGGGTGCCCAGGGAGGCGGTGGCTGCCTCCTCCCTGGAGGTGTTCAAGGCCGGGTTGGATGGGCCCTTGTGCAGCCTGGTCTAGTAAGAGGTGACCCTGCCCATGACAGGGGGTTGGAACTTGATGATCTTTAAGGCCCCTTTCAACCCAAACCATTCTGTGATTCTGTGGTTCCATTCTGCAGCTGTGGGGAAAACGGAATGGTTTGCCAATAAAAGGAGGGGGTTTCCTGCATGTAATGTGTATGCTGCCATGCTGCATTCAGTACAAGCCTCCCCACTTTGAAATAAAGGGCTGGACTCAGGATCTGGCAGCAGCATTGGGAAGGTGCTGTGCCGGAGGAGGAGCTCCTTAAGATGTGGTGATGTGACTCACCGGAGCGTCAGCGTTCTTCCCAGGCTTTTTTTGGGGCCAGCGAAGATAATGCATCCATAATAAAATAGCTGTACAAATGCAAGAGCTTAAATAAACCCTTAGTATACATTGGTTGCAGCTCCTCAACACTAGGAAGAGGGAGTCAGTAGCTACTCCATTCCTAATTCTACAAACCAAAACTAGACCCTACCTACCTATACCCCGTCCTTCCGTGTTGCTGTGTCAAGAGATGCAGCAGGAACCCAGTGCTCACAGATGAGTTGTATTCACAGATTAACTTTCCTGGGCCTGTCCTGAACGCACCTCAGGTAGGACAGTCGCCTCTTCTGTGCTGGGCTTTAGAAAGTATCAATTTATAAACTTCTTAAGTGTGAATTAGAAAATAAATTTACGTGGGCCTGTGCTAACGTGAGTTCTATTAACATGTGATTAAGCAAGTCATTATTCACATAAGTTTGCATCAGAATTAATAAAAAGAGGAGGAACTTAATGCTGTCCTGAGTTGGTTAATGCCTTTAGGCCTATATGGTTCTGTATCTGCCCACCTCAGGCAGGTGAACGTCAGTGCCTTTGTGTTGATTCACCAACAGTCTCCATCACCATGTAGGATCTAGATTTTCAAGGTAGCCAGACACCTGCAGGTGGTCAGGGTTTTTTTTTAAGTATGTCAGCAGAATACGTGAGCTCATCAGTGGTTAGGCATCTAACCCTCTTAGACTTTCTTATTCCCTATATATGGATTTTTGAGGTATTGGAAAAACTTGAAAATCCAGCCCTAGAGGTCCCATAGAAGCACATTAAACTTGCCAACTAATATTTGTTATACTTTCCATAGGGAGCATCATTGCTTTTTGTACTATTGGCCTTGTTTTGGGAGGTGGGCTAGATTAATCTCCATATGAAACGGATGTTTTGATATTGGCATGAATTTAGTAGGGAAAGCACAAGTTGCTGTTGAATTTGAGGCACAGTTTACCCCAGTCTGGGCTTAATTCAGCACGTAATTAAACACATTTATAACTAAGCATATTATAAGTTCTAATTAAATTAATGAGTCTCAGTGCAGTTGCGTGATTTTGCCTGCCTGAAATGGACTGTAGGATTAGGACCTTAATTTAAAGATTGTGCTTCACAGAATGCCAGAGTTCATCCCTGTTCTTATTAGAAACATTAGCCCATGGTAACATCTTAGAGTCAATAAATATTCCTGCTATGGAAAAAGATAAATGCCAGATTGTTGTAGCTTTTCCAAAGACTTTTACCTGTTTGTTTATACAAAGGGTTAGGAAAACAGCAGTGATGAGCACTAATGAGTGCATTTTTGTGGTTTCAAGACAGCCACATCAGTGTTCTCCAAATGAATTTGGTTCGCAGTAGATACTGCATATTGTAAACTCTTTTCCCAGGCAATATTTAAATGCACTTCCCTGGCAGCACGGAAATATAAATAAACATGTGGTGTTAACTTTTAATATTATTAATCTGAGTGAACTTCAAAAGTGGCTTAAAAAAACCTTCAGACATTTTGGATTTCAGAGGAGATAAGCTGTACAGATAGCAGTGTTTTATCAATCACAAGACGAAAATAAAAGTCAAACTAGGGTTTGCAAAAAGCCATGTTTTGTACTGATGTGCTAATCCATTCAAATTTTATTGTTAACATCCGTGCTGAGCGATTGGAGAACTTCCTACGTTAGGAGCCCTTGAGACAAGCAGTGTTTACATTTGATAAATACGTTTCAGAATATAGGGAGTTGGGCAGTTAGGCAGTTAAGCTATTAATAATAAAAGTAGAATAATATCAAATGTGAGAAGATGGCATTAGTGCTAATTATTATTATTATTACTAAGATAGTATTCCAGATAAAGATCACCATGTTGCGTAGCTAGACCTTCTGCATTTATTAAATGATAATCGTGTTTGTAAAGAGCAAGAAAGAGAACATGAGAAATTAATTAGCTGATCACGACCTTCCTCTGTTTCAACCAGCAGCATGAATTTGCTATCGATGTCTGTAAAGGCTGCGTCTTCGCTGCTGATGTAGTTTTCCTGGTGTGTCAGGGAGCCTGTGGTGATCTGCGACGACGGGATTCCCTACACATGGTGGCAGTGTGCAAGGTCTCACGGTGCAGAAACAATACTTGCTGTATTTCCTTTTTGCTTGATAAACCACAGTATAAAGAAGCAGCCCTTTTTTTGTGTTGACGTTTTTGTGTTTGTGCTAGTGGGTGAGGAAGGTGACTGTGTGTGTGTTTGCAGTAGGCAAATAAAACTCCACTGTCAGGCTTAATAGAGGTTGTTTATTTGTTGTCGTGATGCTTCTTATTAGCAACATTACCTGACCAAGTAAGTTAGGCTGAAAAGTGATTAACTTTGTCAACGTTTCAGGAGTCTGTGTGTGTTTTAACAAGAAGCGTGCGCGGTCCTTGAGCCTCCGGAAGTGGCGTGGTGCTGAAAATCACATGCACTGGGTAGAATGCAGGATTTTGATGTTATTGTTTGCATATGTGGCATTTGCAGTGCATTAAAAAAGTGCTCCGCTGAGTAAAATTAAGTGTAAAAGCTGTGAAGACTGTTCTTTCCACCAAGACTGAATATTTTACTCTTATTTCTTCACTGCTGTTGACTGTCTCGAAGATGTGCCTACCTTTAAAGTAAAGCAGAAGCATCCAGCTAGTGGGAAAAATGCTGATTTCTGCTACTCATGGTTTATAAAGAAAAAGCTCTCTCTTTCCCAATGTTACATTTACCAAAATCCTGAAGACCTGGAGGCAGGTTTGTATTGCTGGCCAGGGTGAGGGCACCCCAGGAGGGGGCTGTGCAGCTGTTGCCAGCTCTGTGCCTGGGAACGCCCCGCATTGGACCTGGACACCCCCATCCATCTCCCTGCCAGCAAAGCTGCTGCTGGCCAGAAATAATTGCCTATAACACAGCAGCAAGAGATCCAAAAATTTAGGTGGGTTTCACAAACAGTTCCAGCAGTTACAGCGGAGTTTCGATGTTGTTTTTATTTTCTATTACTAAAAGTTTAGCAGTTGATAGACGCTTAAGACAGTTGGCTCTTTAAAGACAAAATACACCATGGTGAGATTATAACGCTCAAGACTTGTACTGGGATATAAGCTCAGCCTCCTGGTTTTAGCTGACTCCTCCCTTGGACAGATGTACTCTGACAAGAGCTGTCCAGGCAGGCAGGAAATGAGGGTTTTTTCCAGGAGGACTGGTATATTTTACTTCAATTTTTACTTTACTTTTTACTTTACTTTTTAATTTGTTTTGGTTTTCATTTTGTTTTCCTTTATTTTACTTAGTTTTATTTTTTACCAGTGCAGTGAATGTATTTGTGTGTATTTTTATGTAAGGATGAGCACACCACGTGCCTTTTCTCGGAAGCCTTCGTTGTGGCATCGTGAGAGGGCTGTTAGCATCACGTTCAAATACAGAGATAAAATGTCTTAACAGTGGAGTTTGGTCCTGGTGAGAGTATCTCCAGATTCATCATGTGTGCTGTCCACACCATATTTCCTATGGTCTTCTGCTGTTAAATTATGATCTCTGTCACATCGTTTAGAAGTACCAATTGCTTTCATATGGTAATACGGAAAAGAATCATAGTTAAATAAAATGCCTCTTTGGCACTTACTTTTGGAAATAGATCATTGTGTAATTCCTAGGGGGGGTTGAGATGTGTTCTTAGGTATTTTAGTTTTTCTCTTTTTGTCTGCACTGTTGAACATCTCTGTAACAGTGCTCTCACACCCCCCTTTTCAAGCCGATGAAGCTGTAGAGCCTTCCTCCTAACACACCCCCTTGCATTTCAGGCTGTTGAATAAGTGACTTGCAAATGTTTTTCCTTCCAATGCTTTAAAAAGTCTTTTAGGCAGAACCTGGAACAGAAGAGTCCCAACTCCTAGAGAAACCTGGCCTTACACCCAGCACATATCAGAACTGGGCTTGCAATAACAGAAGGAAGCTCCTTAAGCAGAGCTTTTCTAAAAAACATTGATTTTATTTTTTTTTTACCTCTCAACTCCTCTTAGATCTGTGCTTAACCAACTGTATAGCTGTGGTAGTTATCTTGAAGTCTGAGCACCTTGCAAGTAGGGCAAACCTTGCTTCTGGACAGAGCCCTTTGGGGATGGGAAGAGGCAGTGTAATTGGTGAACTCCTAGCTTAGGACTGAGAATTACTGAAATAGACGGTACCAGCGTAGAAAATTAGTTTGCATCCCAGAATTTTTTAGCTGTAGGAGCTCATCAGCCTACTGGTCTTGCCTTCTGGTGTCTTTTAAGTCATTAGCCCCAAGATCCAACACCTGCCTTGTACAGTGAGAAATCATTCTGTAATCATGTCATCAGCCTCTTCAGGGAGATGAAATACTTTCTCCATGGTTGAGCAGGTACAAATAAGGTAACAGATACTTAGCTGCCTAAAAGCTTACAGAAGGTTTAATACACTACCAGATATTCAATACTGAAATGACTAACTGGGAATGTTACACTTTGGTGCACCTGTTTTATATGAGCATAAAGTTAGTGTTTTGAAGAGTTTACGTCTGTAATTTAACTTGCAATATGCAAAACTTTCCTATTAAAGCCAGTAGATTCTCCCAAATTGGGTACGTTGAACCAGAATTTTGACTGCACTGTAATTCACAGCTGTCCACAAAAAAAACCTGTGTCTTAAGAAGACATAAAAAGTAGCCTACAAAACTTTGAGTTGGCAAGCAGAAATAGCTCAGCTACAGTTTGTTTCTGAGTAGTTACTGAAACGTATGTGCATGCCCGTGTGTTTGTAGCATATGCTGTAGTTCCACAGTATTTTTAATACCCACCTAACCGTTTTTCTCTGTACTTTGCCAGATGAATTCTTTTCAGTTTGAAAACTGTTATGCTTGCAGCCATCCCAAGAAAGGAATTACTTTGGGAAAGTTGAGAAAAATGTGGTTAAGCATTATGTGAAAAAAAAAAAAAAAACCCAATGCACTTCAGATCTTAATGATTCTAATTGAAAGTTTGAAGGGGGAAAAAAAAAAGGACCAAGTCCCAGTCCCTCCTGGGATGGAAGGATGCGGGATGAAGCCCACCTATGTGTGTGTTTGAGCTTTGTTACAGCTGAAGGAAGTTCTCTGGATGCTGTTGTAGGACAGCAGTCTTGATTTGTAGTCCTCAGAACAGGCAAAGAGTTGGAATAGCATTTTGTTTAGCATGGACTTAAAATTTATTTATCCCACTCTCTTTTGGGCTGAGAGTTGTGAGGACAGACACCTTTACCACAAGGATTCCTTGTTTTGTGTGCTGCCATACTAAGATGTAGGAAGAGCCTTCAAGAATCCAAGGCAAGTCTAGTTCAGTGGTCATGAACAATTAGATCTGTAGCTTTCTGAACCACACAGAATCACAGACTGTTAGGAGTTGGAAGGGACCTCGAAAGATCATCTAGTCCAACCCCCCTGCCAGAGCAGGATCACCCAGACTAAATCACACAGGAACATATCCGGGTGCAGTTTGAATGTCTCCAGAGAAGGAGACTCCACAGCCTCTCTGGGCAGCCTGTCCCAGGGCTCTGTCAGCCTCACAGGGAGAAAGTTCCTCCTTATATTCCCATGGAACTTCCTCTGCTCCAACTTGCACCCATTGCCCCTTGTCCTGTCTCTGGCCATCACTGAGAAGAGCCTGGCTCTGTCCTCCTGATCCACCACCTTCAGGTTTCTTAATTTTTTTTTTCTTGCTTTCAATTATTTATTTAATTTAAATATATATATATATATATATATGTATATTCTTTTTTTAAGGGCCCTCTTTTGAGAACCTCTGCGGTCAGGAAAAGTGACATTAATTTATATGGTATTTAATGCACCTTGCCCCTGTAGGTTCCTCTGAAAGCTGAATTCCTTAACTGGGCACTGCTGAATCCCATAGCTGCCATGCGTAGGAATACACTGCATGGTGCTAATTAGGCTTAATCAGAAAACCCCATGATAAATACACATACAGAAGGACTTCTTGTGTCATCTGATGTCTTTGGATCAGGTCTGCTGTCAATCTAATTGATACTTTCAGCATACTTTGATAGGGGATGAGGGGAAGAAATGTGGCTAACTGCAAATAGGCAGTATAGGGGAAACACAGCATTGCAGGAGTGATTGCTTTCTAAATAAAGAATTTCTCTATCTCTTGAGAGAAATCAGGAAAAGGACCATAAAGTTTCTGTTGGCCAGCAGAAGAGAACCATCTGCTGGGGTTACAAACAGTTGGCTGCATTTAACAGCCAGTGGTTGATGGTCTCTGCTCTTACCAGGAGGAATTAGTTTATTCAACACAGGTGATCAAAATCAAAGAATAACACAACAGAGTTAAGAGAAATAAGAAGACTGGAAAAAAAAAAAAAGCTGTTTAAAACAAAGTTATAGGTCCACAAGGACAGCATTTTTCTATTTCAATTTTGTTATCATAAATTTCTCAAATCATTACAAGGCTCTTGCACATGCTCTGTCACAGTGTTGGTGAATCGTTACCTTCATCTGAAGAGAGAAATACAAAGTATTGGCACTTCCTTTTCTTTTCCCTTTCTTTCTTTCTTTGTGGCTTTCCATTTCTCTTCTGCAAACGGTTAGGATGAAGTAAAGCATTCTCTGTTTTCCATTAGGTCTCATTTGCTACAGTTTTCTGCCTTTAAATTACTTCTGAACCACAGAATCTGGCAGGGCTCGTTGGAAGGCATTTGAGGACAACTACTTGATCTGGAGTACAGCCATGTACGGTACTTGAAGGCATAGAGCAAAGCAGTATAAATTGAGATTATTTTACTAAATGTTTATGGCTTTTCCAGGACAGCCAGTCGAATCACAGAAAAAAAAATCTTAATTAGGGCACAGTATGTAAATACTCACTTTTTATTGCATCAAGGAATGCTTTTACCTTCGCAGTCTTAAAACAAAGGCCTGTTAATGGCTTTTCCTTAGTAGTGTCTCTAATCTACCATTTCTCATGTAATTGTTGGAGATCAAGTACACGTAAAGAATTGCTAACATCAGGGGCAGTGAATAAATGATTTAAGGAGGACTGGCTAAGTTAGCAGATGAATCACGCTTCCACAACTTTGCAGCCCAGTTTAAACTCCACGCTGGAGAAAAGTAAATGCAAATTTTAATACCTAATAGGAACCAGTCTAGACCTTCTGAACCAGTTCTATCCTTACACGCCCCCACGCAGCATCACTAGGTCCTGTGAACTCCTGTTACGGACGGCGTGTGTGTGCAGAACCAAAGTGGGAGCCTCCAGTGGGCTTGAATGCATCTGAAGGGGAAATAACAGGAGAAGTAATGATGACTTGGCTGGCCTAGGAATACAATAATTACCATCAGAATAGAGAGTATTTTACAATGGGTTAGAAAGGAGTGCTATCCTAATAGAAAGCGAGGCAGTAGGAAGGCAGAAGTGATGCACTTAAAGCTGCAGGATGGAGTTGAGGAGGCATGACTTGTTTTCATGTCATCCTTCCCCAGTGCTGGACCGGACAGTTACTCCTGGAGGCACTGTGAGCGATGTAATTCTGAGTGTGTGGCTGAGAGGGAAAGAGAAGAGAGTACACTAAGGAGTACAGCATAATGAAAAGTAACATTCCTGCAAACTCGTTTAGTTACTCTGCAAGAGAAGAATTCAAGCCATGTAAACTGTTTTTACAAGGTGGTAGGTCATGTGATTGTTCCTCTTGCCCGTTATGGTTTATATTCTTCCTGCAACAAGCTCTGTGTGTATTCGTGAACTTTAAATATATAGAAGCATGTTTTCAAAACTTGGCCAGTTACTTGAATGCAAAGGAGAGTGATCGAGGTTTTTTTGGATGATTTTCCACTGGTAAAAGTGAGTGCCCCTGTGAGCTATGTAGATGAGGTTATTCCTAAGCTGATTCTAACTTGCTTACATGTTAGAGGTTGAAAATCACGAATACAGATGGAGATTGGCTTGAACTTTTGAGGAATTTTGATAAATTCTGTGTGCTGTTTCTTGTAAATAAAGGAACGAATGTGAAGTTCAGGAAATTCTAGAGGGCTGAAACATCTTTGGGTTTAGTATTAAGATGCATCTGTATGTTTGTATGTAAAACACACTTTTTGGTCTTAACTAACAGCGTGGTTATTTAGTGTTTCATGATACTAATTCTGTAATTTTGTGGCTTTCTTGCCACTGGTAATAATGCAGTAATGAAAATGATATGCAGTGCTTGAAAGGTTAATGTTACCAGTTTGTATAAAATACAGTGATTGCATCTTGAAGATGGATGGTGGTCGTTTATTTCCTGTGCTTTCTTTGTCAAGTTTACAGTCCTCCAGCCGAGGAAATGCTGGGTTGTGAATTGTGCTACCAGTACCTAAATGTCCCATCCATCTACTCTCGATGTGTCTTGCAAGCTGATGGTTTTGTATATTGGCCCCAAATTGTATCAAATGGTTTTTGAAGGATCTGAATGCTTCCTCTCATCATGCCTCTAATGCAGACAAAGTAGTATGCAGGACATGAAGAAGAACCTGACAAGCTCCCAGGATCATATACCAGACTGTGAGAGCACGTGTTTGGAAGAATGTTGTCTGTGAAATCATGAAAACACTTTTCCATATATCCCTATAGCAATGTTTTCATTTGAGGAAGGCCATTAATAAATTATTTCCTTTTCCTTTTCTTTTCCTTTTCTTTATATTGTGAGTTTCAGCCAAAGGCGCTTCTTGCTGCCCTGGTGGAAAACGCTAATGGAAAAAAGTGTAACAACATATTGCTGATTTCAGTTCACAGACATGCTTTTCTACTTTAATATTGGCTTATACAGCTTGTCAATGAATAGACTATTCCATGAAGAAGCAGGCTTTAGTTATCTGGGAGATAATCAGGCAAAAATTACTGTTGTGTCAGTATTATTTGAGATGGAGCGAGAGGTCACTGGGATGGGAATCTCTTTTTACTTTACCAAAATTTAGAATGCTGTTTATCTTACTCTGTAAGAACAGGTTGAAAACTTGCGTACCTGACTTCGTACAATGTGGAATTCGTTTAGATCTCAGTCAGGTACAGTAGTAACACATTCACATTCAGCAGTACAAAACTTCCCAGACTAAGTGATGCCAATTAAGCTCACAGCTACATGAGTCACCTAGAATAAAAAGAAGAAAATGACCAAAAAAGCACATAGCCATCTTTGTGTGCCAAAGATTTAGGAGGTATGTCTGAATAGAAGAAATAAATGTGAAATTTTATATTCCTAAGTGCCAATTAAGTATAGCCTGATGAAAAGCTGCTTGATTTTAAAAGGTGAATACCAAATCCAGGTATATTCTACCAATATTAGACAGAGGATACTTAACATACATCAGTCTTGGTTTTATGAAACAGAAGGCAAGACAGCTAAAATGCAAAGTTTTCTAGAGTTCTTCCTCCTTTTTTATGTGCTGTCCAACAAGCTCTATGTAAAAAGGTTTCATTGTAAGATTCACAGAATTTTACAGGGACCTCCAGAGATCATCAAGTCCGGCCCCGCTGCCAGAGCAGGTTCCCTAGGACAGGTGGCACAGGAAGGCATCCAGACAAAGGCAGACATAACTAGTTCTGGGCTCCCTGGTATAAAAAAGCCAGGGATCTCCTGGAGAGCGTCCAGCAGAGGTCTACAAGGATGGTTAAGGGCCTGGAGCATCTCCCCTGTGAGGAAAGGGTGAGTGAGCTGGGGCTGTTCAGCCTTGAGAAAAGAAGACTGAGACGGGATCTGATCAATGGTTATCAAGATCTCAAGTGTGGGACACAGGGGGAAATGGCCAGCCTCTTCTCAGTGGTCTGTGGGGACAGGACAAGGGACGATGGCCTCAAGTTGGAGCACAGGGAGTTCCACACCAATCTGGGGAAGAACTTCTTCCCGGTGAGGATGAAGGAGCCCTGGGACAGGCTGCCCAGGGGGTGTGGAGTCTCCTTCTCTGGAGAGATTCCAGCCCGGTCTGGACACCGACCTGTGTGACCTGGTCTAGGGACCCTGCTTTGACAAAAATACCTGCCTCTCTGCCCTGGTTCAGAAATCATCACTTGTGGCACTGGGACTGACTGTGAGCTTTTCTTTGTTCAGCTTCGTGTCTAAGTGCCTTCTGCATGAAACTTCTGCTCAGTGTGGCATCTTGGTACTTCTCAGAAGGTCATTCTGCTTCGGCAGGGGGGCAAGTGTAAAGGTGATTTCTTTATATTTTCTGTAAAAGCAAGTAGCTGCTTAAGTAGCAAGGAGAAACTTAGCAATGTTCAGTACCTTCCCAGTTTCAGCTTAGCTGCGAAAGAACGAGCAGGGAGACAGAAGCAGTATAGTGGCATTATTCAAGGTAGTACTGTCCAGACTTGGTAGTATGGTCGAGCTCGGTGTATGGCTTGGTGTTAAGGGAGTATGGTGGAAATGACTGTTATTTGGTGTAGTGTAAACCCTGGGAGGATTTATGTATACTGACAAAATGTGGATGCAGGTAGAATGTAACTGTAAAGCTACAGAAACATGAGATGGCTACTTTGCAGGCAAAAAGGGAATGAAATATATTATGAATGGGAGATAAGAAAATAGAAATGAAATGGAGAAGTGGAAAAGGCACAAATATTTTTTTGTTGTCTATGATGATCTTGGTGAGGGCAGGATAAAAATCACAGTTGCAGGGATAGAAAAGGTCCATGGGATTTAGTGACAACCCGTGTATATGTAGACACACAAAGGTGAGGACTGAGAGTAGCAATCAGGGTAGAGAAAGGGAATTCCAGATGGGTGAGGCAGCATGAAATGCAAGGCAACCCCAACTGTGTGATCATGGGAAGGGATGGGGAGGAATGCACGAGTGGGCAGCCGTGGGATGATGGATGCAAGATTGCAGAGGCGAGGTGGAGACAGGCCAAGAAAGGGTTTTGAACAAACCAAGGTGCTAAATATAAACGGGATTCAGACATTAACTGTGTCACAGTGACATAATTACGGCGTTATATTGCTTTAGCCTGGAAGGACGCAACCTCAGTCCTTAAGGTTTTAGGTTACAGGGACTGAGGGATAAAGTCAAAAGAAATAAATAGTATGAATGAAGGCAGGAGATGGCAAAACTGTGTGGTGATGTGGAGGGTGCAGTTTGGTAATGAATTAGAGTTAAATAAATCCATCTCTCTAGTTAGTTTTAAGTTTTAAATACTTTGGAAAAATTCCAAAGTAAATTTTATTAAGAGAAAACTTTGGACATTGTTTTTTTATCAGTAGGTGTTTTTTTTAGGTCTTCATATTCACTGATGTGTTTTCAACATATTTGCTAACTTAAATGTGGTATTTCAAAGTCCATTAGTGCACTTCAGAAAACTGCCATTCAGATTGCTGTGATGTGCATGTGTTTTAAAACCTCCGATGGGTTTATTTAGGTATGTCTCATTTCAGCTCTTGGACAACCATTGTCTTGTATTTATTGGCTGGAGAGAAAAAAATAATAGTGTTGACATAGCACATTACTGCTGGTTGAAAAATGTATCAGTCTCATTTTCAGGTCGTAAAAAAGGTTAATAAATTAATTTCAACTTAGTTTAGGCTTTTACCAGATTGCTGACTTTCATCCACGTAGAAAATGGTGAGAGTAGTGAAATCACTTACCCTGAGTATTTTGTAACTGTAGCCTGCTTCTCCTTCAGAACACCTTTTTTCTCCTAACAAATTCACAGGTGTATTACATTTCTCTGCGTGCTCTCTGCAGCTGCAAGGCAGCTTTGTAAGTGCCCTCCCAAGGGGTGGTTGGGTTCTGCTGGAAAATGCTCTCCAGCTGGGAGGCTGGGGTTTGCAAGGGGGTGAGTGAGATGGGTCAGGGCAGCTGTGGGATGGAGACTGCCCTTGAGGAGGAAAGGATATCTCCTGCAGCCTCCTCCGCACACAGGCTGCAGGGTCAGGAGTGATGCCGGTGGTGTTCCTGAGCTGTGGAGGTCAGGTTAGTAATCCTTTCTCTGTAAGAAGAGTTGGAGGTGGGTTTTGGCAGTGTGTTGGGTTGTTCTGGCTGTGGCATGTTGCTGCAGAGCGCTCATTTGATGACCTGCTGCATGTGTGTTGGTGTCGGGCTAGCCTAGTTCAGGCAGCTGCCTTCTAAAGTGAGTGTCCTGGCTATGGGAGGCTTGGGAATACTTGCTGTTCTTTGAGCTGAGGCTGCAGACACAGAACTATAGAATGTTTAAGGTAGGAAAAGACCTCTAAATGATCAAGTCCACCCATCTGTCCAATACTGTGATGTCAACTAACCAATATGATTCTATGATCTTATATCCTGGAGTGCCATGTCTGTGTGTTTTGAACCCCTCCAGGGATGGTGCCTCCACCGCCTCTCTGGGCAACCTGTTCCAATGCCTGACTGCTCTTTCAGTGAAGGACTTTTCCCTAATATCCAATCTAATCCTCCCCTGGCACAACTTGAGACCATTTCCTCTCACCCTATTGCTAGTTATTTGGGAGAAGAGAACAACCCCCACCTCACTACAACCTCCTTGCAGGTAGTTGCTGTTCTTCTCTGGGCTAACATGCCTGCATCTCTGGTGGGTAGTTTGCATGTGCTGCTTGGGAGCTTCCAACCTGCTCACAGGTCTGTTCCCTCCCGCCCCCCCAACTCTCCCTTCACTCTGTGGATAATGTGGGAAGTCAGGAACATGATGGGAGGGTTCCTCAGCCGGTGGGTGTTCGGTAACGAGCGCCATGTCTCTGTGTGGGACACCAGCTCTGGGGTGAAGGGGGCCAGCCTTGGAGTGATGCCTCCTCTGAGGCAGCTGGCAGGCCGCTGCAGCTTCCCTCCCCATCATGTGGGCAGGATCAGAAGGAAATTTCACCAGGTTTTTTTGCACGATTAAAAATGAGTGTGTTGATATATTGATCAACTCAGCAAATGCTGGCAGGGATCTAGATGAAAGGTGGTAAGAAATCAACACTGGATCGTGACACGCACAACTCCTGGTCTTGCTGTGTGGCCGTGCCCTGCTGCCTTGTTCTCCACTCTCTCTTTATGTGAATGTTGTATTTTGAGTGCAAGCTTAAGATAGAGAATGTGTGGGCTCTTTTTTTTTATAAGCTCCTAGATAGCAAAACAAAATCTAATGTGACATAGCACTAGGTCCACTGGGGGCCTCAGGCTCTACTGTATTACAAATAATACTTGAAAGTTGGTGTATTCTGGTAGCATGACAAAAAAACTTGATTATTCTGTACCAGCCTTTCCACTTACAGAAGTTTTAACTTGTAGTTTTGGTGTAGTTTTCTGTTAACCTGCTGACAGCTTAAACTGATAAGAAATAGGCACACCTGATTGTGCCATGCCTGCTCTTCTTGTGACACTTTCATCTCTCCACTTAAAACTTCCCTGTATCACTTCAGGTGTTTTGGACTCTTATTAAATAACCAGCACAGCTACAGGAGTTAAATCTTGTAATTGATGGGGGAGGTTATTTGTTTACCTTGTTATTTATCCCATTGTGTTTTAAGCCTATTACTGTTTCACCTCCCAGCTGCCTGAAGGCAGAGGGTCAAAATGGAGGGAGTCTGGTGAGGGGCTGTGTCTTGTGAGAAGACTGTGGGAAGGTCACTGTAACTGACCATACAGAAGAAGTGGCTTGGTTTTTTGTGTGGGTTTTGGTTTTTGTTTGGGTTTTTTTTAGTAGATATGCTGGGATCTCTACTGGATGTCCATGTAAAGGTTTTTTTCCCCACACTGGGTATCTGCAGCTCAGCGTGGTCAGTTCTTCACATTCCTTCCCAGGAGTGCAGTGTCCTCTCCTGCTGCCATGCCTTGTTGCTGGTTTGTGGCCTTTTTTGTATTTTTAGTGACTTGGATATTACCAGATTACTTACAGTCTTTGCTAGCTCACGTGCCATCATTGCTGTCTGATCTCGTGTTTTATTTCTGCTTCCTTAAGGTATATTTTTAAGTAGCAAAAGGGTGGTGAGATTTATACCATGTGGGTGCATCCCTGTGCTGGCTCCTTTTAGCTGCTGTGGGTAATAGAAGCAGCAAATATGCAGAGACATGGGAGTATCAGGCTGGAACCTAGGACACAAGTGCCCTGGGATGTTGGGGTACATATTCACTCCTTTCAAACACAGATAAACCTCTACCACTCCTCCTTGTGTGCACATGACCAGTCTCCTCACTTATCTTTCTGGTTCTAACCTCTCTTTTCGCTCGTTTTCATTTGTGTACAGCTACAAACAAACTGCTGCCCTCCTTCCCCATACCTGTGAAGATATTTTGCATTTTGCTTGAATACTCCTGTTAGTGCCAAAATAGTGATTTCTACCCATCAAATGAGCCTCATTTTTTCTTTCTGAATTTCTTCGCTTCGTTTACTTTGCTCATGGCATTCAGCTTTGATTATTGTGCATTCTTTGGTGGTAAGAGCCCATCTACTGCAGAGCTTTGGTGCTTGAGCAAAAAGAGTCTGGGCCTGGTTTTATTTAGGGCAGGTGGCTGCAAACTGTGCTGCCTGAGGACTTTGGGCAGCCTCAGAGCAATAACCTCCAGCCACAGTTTTCACTGAAGCTGCTATTGTGTTGCTGGTCTGCAAAGCATCCTTTACTTCTGTCTCCTTTCAGTGATGCTAGTTTGGAGATGCTGTTTGATTCTATCCTGGGGGTTTTTTTGATCCACGTGCTCTTTGCACACATCCTCATGCAGAGAAGACATGAATCAAAAACCATATGGAAGTGCATCTCAATACATTGCTCCCATTGCTTGGTCTGCTTGTGTCATCTCCATTTAGCATCTCTTCTGCAGTATCACTGCTGCTGTCACCAAGGCAGCTGTAACTTATATCTGTTAATTATTTTCCTGTACTCTTAACATGTTGAAAGAAGGGAGATTGAAAATCCAGAAAAAGCTGCTAAAGCAGAGATGGATGAGAACATCTACTCTATGTCCAGCACTTTAAATGGAAGCAAATAGACACAAGTTCTTTGGCATGTTGTCTGCTCTCCGTGTATTTCTAACTCAGTGCAGGGAACCTGATGAAATACTCTGAAAACTGAGAACATTTAGGTGTCTGTAAGTCACTGTGGCTTGACTACTCATGATTTTTGGTTTGTAAATATTATTTGTGTTCCTTTGCAAAGGATCTTTAAAGCACTTCCTAAGCCAAAACTGAACAAACCATTGGCATCCGCACTTTTTTGGCTCTTTGCTGCATTTAATAACGCAGTTTGGGAAATTACATGTTAATGGTTTCACGTGTATGAAATGCCAGTAAACTTGCTCTACTACTAGCATAGACCTCAACATTGGGAAGCTAGTTAATGGGAGTTTTTTTTGTTGTCTGAAGACTGTTGCTATTTCTCACGGGTGTAAATTTGTGATCTATTTTTTTCCTTACAACTTGTGATCCATTCAGTACATTGGGACCAGCTCACACAGGCAGCAGAGCGGATGAGTCAGCCCATCAAAGTGCTCTCACCAAGTCCGTCTTGCGAAGGCTGATGTGCCGCCGCGGTTACTGCTCAGTCTTGCTGTAGACAGTCTTGAGCTGGATTAGTGAAGTAACATTTGCCTCTTGACACAGTTTACTATAATGGGCTTAAATGTGAGTGGCACCTATTCGGAGCTTAAAGTCACTGCAAATACTTCTAAAGGGAAGTTGGCCAGAGCCACTGTTACAGTGCATGATGTGCCTTGTGTCTGGGTGCGTGTTTAGTCCTCCTGACTGGAGATGAGTTCTTAACATGTCAGTGTTTTCTTCTCTTGCTGCAGTATTTTCAGAGTTGGTAGTAGAAAAACCACGCATAGATGCACAGGAGTACTTCTGGGGACTACTGGTGTTTATGACTTGTAGTATCTTACTGCTTCAGCCTCTTGTTCCAGAAGTATGTCCTTTGTTCAGGCAGCCTCTCTGGGATGAGTGCAGTTTTGGGCCTCTTGGCTTGTGCAGCAGGTTGAGAATGGGCCGTGTCTGCTGTGGCTCCTTGGTAGTGCTTTTGGGCTATTCTCCGAGTGATGGAGCACGTGGAAATAAAATAAGCCGTGGGACTTTATTGCTGCTGCCCAGGAGTGGGGGGAGGGGGGGGGGGGAAACAAGCAGGTTTTACTAGACAGGGTTGAAAAAGTAATTAAGGTACCCGAGTATGTAATTCTGCATATGATAGGATTTCCAGAAACACCCACCATCTCAGATGCACAAACAAGTTACAGTTCATCGGCTATTTATGGTAATTGTATGTGCATTATTAGCCTCTGGCAAAAGCAGGGTCACTTGAGTTAAAGAGCGTGCATGTGCAATTACCGTGTTCGTCAGTTGATTCACGGTAACTTGTTATCGCACGGTATTTTATTGGGGATTTTTGGTCTTTCCCAAGTTTCAGCAGAGGCGGAGGTATTTGAAAATTACAGGCTCTGCATTGACAGACACCTCTAAGCGTTTGAAAACTTGGCCCAGATTGAGTACCGCAGCGAGTGGCTTCCCCCCTGCAGGGATGGGCACCATTTCCATCCCACCGAAATTACTTCTAGCAGGAAAGCCTGGAATGCTGCAAATAAAGGGAAAATTTTGGCTAAACCAGGTTTTATTACTGCATCTATCATTCAAGTGCTGCACTTGGATGTCAAAATACTTTCTCGTGATGTTGAGCTGCTGTGTATCCATGGGTGGGGTCTCTGTTGGAGGGGTAGGAGAGCTGGACGTGGTCCGCTTCATGCTGGGAGACTCTCTAGGATGAGGCCAGTTTTCTCGTGTCTGTTTCTGAATTAGAAGCTTTCTTTATCGGTTTCTTTTGGAAAATAGAGGAACTTTTTATGTTTGTGTCTGAAGAAGTATCTCTGAATGGTTCAGGATGTGTAATTTGGAGCTTTTGGGCTGCTTTCTGTTTCATACATTGTGTTCTAAATGCAACTTCAGAAACGATGGCAGTAGCAGCTACAGTGAAAGTTTAACTTAAACTTTATTTGCAGTACTAAGACTTTTTTTTAATATATATAATTTGGATTTTGGTCATTGCTTTAAGTGGATGTTCCAGTGCCAAAGACAGGGCCTTAAGGTTTTGTGGTTGTTTTTCAGCAGGGCTCTTGTGGGGCTGCTGCTGGACGTGGTTCAAGTTTGGGGACCTGAGGCTGCTGCAGCGGGGCTGGGGAGTGAGGGTCAGCGGGTACCAGCAGCGATCCCTGCGCAAAGCTGTGTGGGCACACCTTTGGTTTGGAAATGCTGAACCCAACATTTTCTGTGTCTCTAGATTGCCCTGCCAGTTCTTTTGAGGACTCTCGGGGTCCCCTGAGCAGCCACCCCGTGCTACTTCAGTGTTTTGCTGCCCAGAGGGAGACGTTTGCAAGGGTCATGGGCAAGCGACGTTACCCTCTTTGCTTCCTACTCCAGCTCCCTTGCACTGCAGTCCCCTTGGCACAGGGTGGCTGTAAGACCCTGTCTTTCTACTGACGGTAGTTAATTCTGTTCCTGATTCATTAATTTCAAAAAAGGTATGTGAAAGCTTGAGGAATGTGCAAAGTCCTTGTCTGAGTCTCTCTGGTCCTTAGAGGGGGGGACTTGAGCAGCAGCGTGGGCAGGAAGCCTGGCACGAGGGACAAAGGTATATTGCTACAGTTGTGTAATAAAAATGTGCTATTGTGCACACAGGGATGTAGAAATAAGTTGCACAGGGATATTTACATAGCACTCAGGTCAAGAGCGTTACGCTTTGCGCTGCGTAGGAGTGGCATAACTGAGGATGATGAGCCTGAGCATGGCTTCCTCGCTGCAGGAGCTGCACTCGGCTCTGCCCTGCAGACTGGAAGGGCAGTCAAGTGCTAGTAGGGTCAGCACTATGTGCCAGCTGGAGTTGGAGAAATTCAGCATTTGTTTGGTAGCACCAAAGAGTTTAAAAAAAAAAATAAGTTGAAATTTTTAGTTGAAAATTCAGCACTGAACTATTATTATTTTTTTACTTGACAAGCCATCAGCAGTCTTCATCAAAAGCCAAAGCAAAGAGGAAGGTTAAAAATAAAAGAAAATATTATGTAGTTGCATTTCTTTCTCTGTTGAAAGTTGCTTTGTTGTGACATTCCTGAAAGCATTGGTATTTTGTACTAGCGTTTGTTGGATAGAATGCTATAAAATAGGATTTGCTAGAGGAATAGATCAGTTTATTGGAAATATTACAGTGGTACCATGCTAAAAGTCATTTGTATTCAGGTCACTATTTGTTCCCTCTTTAATGAATGTGACTAACTTCATAAGCAATCTAGTCAAACTTCTTGAAATGTAACAATAAATAAAAATACTCAACACCCATATGGCTGACAGCTCACCACCAAACCAGTGAGCTTGCTCTGCAGCCGGGAGGGAGCCCTGGCAGGCAGCCCTCACTCCATCCCTCTGCATGCTTGGGTGTGCTCAGGTAGTTGGGGCAACGCTTTTCTGAAGGGTTTGCCTTCTCTAGGGCTGAGTGCTGTCAGCGAAAGGTTAAGGAGAGGGGTGGCCCTGAACTTGTTTCTTCCTTCTTTGTACTGAAAGAAAACCTGGAAAGTTTGTGCTCCTGAAGGGGCAGCGGGGTGGGGCTGTTTGGCTTGGGTTTTGTTGGGTGGTGGTTTTCTTCTGTTTGAGATAAGAGTTCCTTATTAATTCCAAATTAAAAAGGGGAAGAAAAGGTCATTTTTACAAATGTTTAGTCTGTTGCTTATCTCAAATCTCTGCTGGGTCATTCATGAATTAATCACTACTAATGTTTCCATCCTCAGAGAATTTTTACACTTTGGACTTCTTACTCCTCTGTTTATTCTCTTTATTGTTGATACCTGTGTCCTTGTATACACATTTAAATTACCTTGCTTCTGTTTCTGAGGTCTATCCCAGTCCATTCTGCAGTTTCACTTTGCAAATTAATGGAAGACACAGATAAAGGGATTTATAAAGGCCCGGCAGCCCATGGAAGAGTACAGTTTGTGAGGTCCTTTGAAAGGTAGTAAGGAGTGGCCTTTATCAGGTCACCGTTAGTTTCTTGACTTACTCTCCTTCAAAAATAACTGCATAGGCAAAATGTGAGGCAAGGGGAAAAAAGGTCAAAACCCAGCACTTCCAATTTTTTGTGACAGTCATTTGGGGAACTAATCCCCTGAGAAGTGAATCTGGAAAGCTGTGTGGCCATATGCAGTACAGACAGTACAGCTATTACAGAAAATACCTTGCAAGCATTGATGTTTTAATTGTATATACATGCTCTTCATCTACGTTATAGAAACAGCTCATCAGAAGGGATCAGGTGAAGGAATGTCACCTGGCAATGTGGCCAGCATGATTATGGGGCTAAGAAAAGGGATGTGAAGACACCTGGCTTCAGTCACTTTTGGCTTGTTGGGGGTGGGGGTTGGGGTTTTTTTTAAGGGATGTTCCACACTAGAAGCTGTTACCTAGTCAGAAGGAGGGATTGTGTTGCTGGAGTTTCTTTAATTTAATTGCACTTCCTTGTCTCCCCTTCTCAGTCTAAATAAGACATCTGTTCATTCTGTATTAGTGAAATACTGTTTTGGTAGCAGAATGTGTCCTTCTGGCTATGCCCTAATTTATAGGGGCTAGTTTGCAGCCAACCTCTGGCTAAAGGATGTTTACAGAGGACTTTGCAGGGCTTAAATACAGTGAATTTGGGTCATGCTTGAGGTTTGGTTTTTTTTTTTTAACTGATACAGTTCCTAATAGGGTGTGTATGTCCAGAGTAGCTAGAATGACATATTTAAATGATTTTTTTCTTACCCCTTCTGTTTTCATGATGTTTCTGTGAAATACCCTTGCATGAATGTCCGTGTAGGTCTATCCACTGCTGATGTGCATACCTTTGCAAGTAGAATGGCATCTTCTTTATAACTGTGTTCAACAATATCCTATCATTTGTTTTCCTCCTTGTTCTAGAACTGCAATAAAGTTGATTTTTTAAATGATTATTCTCTTGAAATCTATGCCTAAACATTATGTTTTTTCAACTCTGGTAATTTGGGTCAAGAATACAGGCATCAAGCAAGCTGACTGCTGAACTCTGTCTCTCTCAGGTGGCTTTGAGACTTTGAGCAGCAGAAAGGAGTTATGTGTGTGTGGGGGGGTGGGTTATGCAAGGCCTGTAGAGGTTGTTAAAGTATCTTTTTGACAGAGTAACTGATACAGTTTGAAATCAAAGTACATCCAAAATCCCTCCTCCTTGTCCAGCATGTGGAATTTTCCGCGTACGTCCTTAACGTTGTAGTTATACTCTAAGAGTATACCAGACAAGGGTTTTGATGAAATAGTGATGTCAATGGGCTTCTATAGCACCTGTTTGTTTGGTGAAAGCTAGTGAAAATGTAATTATTTTTGGCATTCTAATTTAGTTTCACTTCCACCGTGAAATAAAGCCATGAAAAGGTTGAGTAGGCTTCACTGTATACACTTCACTCTGTGTGTGGGGAAAAAAACTAATTTAAACTGATACCTTTTACCTGTGGCAGTAATTTTCAAGCTGACTTAAGAGTACTTGGAACTCCTTTTCCAAGATATCTCTTATTGTTGGAAAAATGTTATAAATGGCATTGCTGTAACTGTTACTAGTTTACTTAGAATGTGTTTTTTATGTGTATTAAGAATGATTCACTTCTTTCCAGAGATCTTTAACTTCAAAAATATGCCTAATGAGGAAGCAGAATAAAATAAAAGTCTGAGGAGATTACGTTTTAGCAGGGGCTCTATTATACCACCTAGAGACTCTGACAATGTATAATTTGTTACTATTTATGTTAGTATTTAGTCACACTTTTGGAACTCAAAAAATGCAGGAGAAAGAGAGACATATACTTATTCACCAGGTAATAAGTACTGAGTTGGAAAACTAGAATATTCAAGCCATTGCAGAGGGTCTGGTTTACTTTGTTTTAACCCCCCGTGCAGTAATTTGCTGTACAGGTTCTTTGAGCTTCTTTTCAATTTTGCACTGCAGTTCCTGCCTTATTTCTGACTGGTTTTCAGCTTTTCTTGGCTTCTTTCCTATCAGTTTTAGTTTTGAGCATTTAATCTTGCTTAAAAGTCACCGTTTTGCCCCTTGGAAATAACAAGTTAAGTTGGAATTGAGAAGTCTGTCTGAGGCTTTGTTTAGACTCCAAGCCCTCTCTTCTAAGCTCTCAGGTTTGGGATTTTTTTTTTTAACTGAGGCAGTGAGTAGGAAGGGTTTACAGCTAAGTGAAGAAATTGTGCCTCCTTCAAATGAATTAGTGGAGGGAGGGAAGTCTGGAAGTCGCTGCAAAAGCAAGACTTAAGGACGATGCCCATCACTGTATCAAACTGTAAGCAACCTTTATCTTTAAGGAAAGTTGCTTAGCTTCTCAGTTAAGTACAGTGGAAACAGTGCAAGACAAGATGCACAAAGGTGCAAGCTTCTGAGTTTGTTTTTTTTAAATATTATTATGATGGTGAGTTGATTGGGTGTTTAATGTTTAATTCAGTCAGTGTTTTCTTTTGAGGTATGTTTGGAGTCTGTTGTGAAAATGACAATGGCAATTTCATGCGGTTGCAGAAGCAAAAGGGAATTGTTCTCCTCTTTTGTTTTTATTTTCAGCTTTTCTTTTTTTATAAATTGAGCTTTCTAGGCAAATGCCTCGATCTACCAGGGATGTATACAGAAAACCCACAAAACCAAAGAGAAAGCTGCTGAGCAGCCACGCTCCAGTGGGTTACCAGTGCGTGAGAGCAACTTTCTGTAGCCTTGTTGGAGGAAAGAAAAATCTGCTCTAATTTTATTCTGATTTTTTTTTCTCCCCTCCTACCCTTCAGATACTGGATTTTTACCACACTTGTAAAAGAGGACATCTCTGTAATCACATTTTTGCCTCTCCTGGGTACTGTGGGGCTGGTGAAGCTGCTGTGGGCTGAGTCAGAGATGGAGCTCTGCAAGTCTCCCTGCCGTGGTGTCAATACCCAGCTCTGTAGGGACCCCAGTGAAGCAGACCACCTTGGAGCTGGTCTCCCTTACAGCATTTTCAGGCTTGCCCATCACCTCTCAGTCAGCCTCCCAGTCTGCTTTCGTGTTTGCTAATGCTTTTTTTATCTTCCTAGTTTCTTAATCAAGATGTTGTGTGGAACTGAGTCGAGTTTCATGCAGAAGTAACATATCTCATCAGTGCTTGTCTCTGAAGCTAAAAACAAGTCAAAAACTAAAGTTCTGTCAAAAAAAATAATTAGTTTGACAGGACTTACTTTCTGTGAGCTTGTTTGATATTAATTGCTTTAATTACTTGATTCTTATTAATTAGAGTCTTTATTAATAAAATCCTAAATCAAACTTCTCATTATTTTGGATGGGCTCAGTATCCAGATGACAGGCTATCATAAAGTTAATCTCCCCAATTACTCACTTTAAGTATTGCAGCAAACCCTAGTTTTCTTCCAGGCTTTTGGAACTTCTCTGGTGCTCTTGGAGTTTCTGAAAAGGAGTGTTGATAACTTAGATAAATCTCTTGGGTATTTTTGGATACAAGTTATTTGGACCTAGCGATCTTAAGGAGTTAAATATTAATAGGTGTTGTCTAGCATTGTTTAACTCTTCAAACATAAAATAAAATATATACTGTGTATCTCTGGGGGTTTTTTTTGGTGGCATTTATTTTGGGGTCCCCCTGCTCCACAGGCAGCAATTCCACAATTTTAGTATGACTCTTGATCTCTTTTTGCCTCTTCCAGTAAACTTAAATGAACCTTTTTGTTTTATTCATGGTAATGATGATTTGTACTTTGCCTTTCCTATCGTTTAGCATTTCTAATTAATAAAACTTTCTGTTGGCTTCCATTTTTCACATATACCAGGGTGAGAAGCGTTTTTGGGAGCTGCTTTTCCTGCCATGCTTAACCAAGTGTGGTTTTTTTTGTTGCTAACTTTGCAGTGCAATGTACTGTACTCTTAAAAGTTCCAAGTGACTGTTTGCATCTCCAGTTACTGCTTTGGTAGTTTTGTCTCAGAACTGCTGTGAGTTTTACGAAACTGCATCTGGTAGAGCCCTGTCTATGGATTACAGGATTGGACTTGATTTTGCTTGCTCATACGTGACCACTAATTATCATACTGTGAGAATTGGTATCTTAGCCAGGGTGGGGCCTGCAATAAATTTTCTGCATATTGAGCATTATATTTATTGAGTTAGAAAATGGGTGCCCGGATAGACAGGGGTGTCAAGTAGTGCTGTTGCTCATAGTGCTTAAACTCCAATTAACGAGTTGCTGTGTAAGAAAAAAACAAAAAACCTTAAGCTTGGCCTTCTGACAGTGTGGTACAGTACCTTGGTTATGAAGGAGGTGGTCATGCAGGACTGTTGTTGTGTATTTTGGGAAGGATGAGTGTGGTGGAGGGTGTTTGTGACCATTGTCAAAGACAAATAATGTTTGTCTCAATCACTCAGCTCGATTTAAGTGATGAATCCTATAAAAGCCCCATACCATCCCCTGTTTTTCTGCACATCAGCTCCTAAGCAGTCAACAGCCATTCATCCTAACCATTCCAGTTGTGCCACCCTTTACAGGATATGAGGACTTGCCAGCAGCTCTCCCTGTGCCCTTTGCTTTGTGAAGAATTTGGCCTTTGGGTTGAGAGCAAGGAGACAGTGATGAAGGAAAGTCCCAGGATGATGGGATTCAACTCAGTCTCCTGGCCAAGAATCAGAGAATCGTAGGGGTTGGAAGGGACCTCGAGAGATCACCGGCCCCACCCCCCTGCCAAAGCAGGGTCCCTAGGACAGGTCACACAGGTCGGCATCCAGATGGGGCTGGAATCTCTCCAGAGAAGGAGACTCCACACCCCCTGGGCAGCCTGTCCCAGGGCTCCCTCACCCTCACTGTGTAAAAGTTCTACTGCATGTTGGTGTGGAACTTCCTATACTCTAACTTGAGCCATTGCCCCTTGTCCTGTCCTCACAGAGCACTGAAAAGGGGCTGGCCATTTCCCCCTGCATCCCATACTTAAGATATTTAGAAACATTAATAAGGTGCCCCCTTAGTCTTCTTTTCTCTAGGCTGAACAGTCTGAGAAGGACTTTCAGTTGTTTTCTTCCAGTTTGTTTTTTTTTTTTGTACAAGCTTTATCTGGATGTATTTTTCCATCGAAAAAAAAAAAAAGTATTTCGGTTGTGTTTGTTTCTTTCACGAGCTTGCAAGTAGTTTTCTTTATTTATAATGAGCAGTAAAATAATGGAAAATATTTTAACAGAGATTCTTGTTTATTTGTATGTGGAAAGAGACACTTAAAACAATCCATATAGCTCTCAGCACATTAAAAGCTTCATACCACAAGGAAAGCAAAACGTTGGAAATAGGCCAAAAACACATCAATTTACTTTTAATTTCATTTTTTGATGAGGTTTACCTAGCAGAAGAGTAATGCCACAGAGGTATAGAACCGTTTTCCCTCTGTGTGTTTGGAAACATTCTTTGCAAAATAGGACCATGGTCTAGATTTTGACAAAGCCTTGCAAGCTGCTGCAGTTCTGCCACTAAAACTGTAACAGAAGCTGAAGAGGATGTTGCAGAGCAAAAGCTGACATGTGTACAGTGTCCTGCTGCATCACCTGTTATTTTCAAGGTCTCCCTTCTGAAATCTGAAACGAGTTTTTACATATAAATTACCTGCTTGGCTTAAGGGATAGTAGTTGGTGCTTTACCACCGGAGTTGAAGGGCTTCTCGAGGACTGGGTGTTTTGGGGATTAGGGTTGGAGGACTGGGGAGACCTGAGTGAATGGTGCTCCAAGACTTTGGAAATGGCTGTTGCAACTTTGTTACATTCTGTATATTGAAATGGGAGAGAGTATTTCAATTGTCATCGTTGATGAAATGGACACTCTTCCTGTAACTGGTATTGGCATGGTGGCTTCATAGCTCCAACCCTAAGTGTGTGCAGAAAATAGGTAGTGGGCAGCTATTACCCCTGCAGTTTCAGGGCAGTGTCTTGGGATGTGCCTGGATTTGCTAAACAGGCATCTCTAGCATATTTGCTGGCACAGCGACACTTAAAATTGTGCTGCTTAAGGAATTTTTTTATAGCTCGGACGAGAGCATCGCTGCTGTCCTGCATCTTCACAACTTCAGAGGGCTTTTGTAGAAACACATCTCGTCACCACTGCTCACCCCTTGCTTTGTTTTTCTGGGTGAGACTGACTGATGTCAGTCAATAGGCAAAGTATCTGTCAGTTGTGTTTCTCATAAATATGTGAGTGGATATCCTCAGTAAACATTCAAGGCTGCTCATACTGTGCAGGAGGGAATGCTGTATGTTGAGGTGGGAGGAAGTTTTGTCTAGGTAGGATTAGACAAAGTTATTTACATTATGTTCCACAATAATAATTCTTTCATTTAATGATTCATCTCAAACACTCAACTTTTTTTTTAACTTTCTCATTGTTCTGTTTTTTTGTCTAGTAAGTTCTCCTTAAGTCATTGAAGTATATGGAACTGGCCTATATTTTTCTCCATTCCCAAATTTAATGGCTGAAGAAAGCACATTAAAAAGATGCAGTCTGTCATTTTTTTTTAAATGAATAAACAGCTGAATATTGGAATGCTTACTGTATGGAATACCATCTTCAAATGAACTCTCTGAACTAAAGCCATCCTGCAAAAGCTTATATTTAACCTTTTTTTTTTTTTTTTAATCAAAAGAGGAAAAGCACACATTCAGACTTAACTTTTTTCTGTTGCTGCCATCACCTAAGGTGACCTGTCAGCGTCTGACTCGGAGCTCAGTGGGGATGCAACTTGCAGATTTTTGAGGAAAGATATAATTTAATGTGAAGAGTACGGATTCTTGCTCTTTCAAACCAGAGCTTTTGCATTTTACATTCACAGGGCTGCTCCTTCCTGCGCCGCAAAGAGCCAGAGGTGAGGCTGTTTCTCCAGGCAGCCCATAATCCCACGATGAGGTGCTCTGCGGTGGTGTTGGCCACCTGCCCTGATGGCAGAGCCGCAGGCCTGGGACGTGCTCTCCTCTGCCAAATGGAGGGAGCACGTTGCAGGAGGCAGACGGCCACGGGCTGCTCTTCTTTCCTAACTTCACAAAAACGCTTCCCAGATTTCCCTCTGCTGTATGGAACTGGGGGAACTGATGGGAAAGGGAAGATTTTGGTATTAAGGAGTGGTGTGTGGTGGGTATGCCTCCCATGGAGGAAGCGATGGGAGCTTAAGCTATAGATAGCACTCTTTGTGCTCAAAATGCTTTGCTGTTAGGTTCTGGGCTACCTCCACTGCCAAATGCTGGGGGCTTTTTTCAGACTAACTCTTACTTTATAAACACATGTAAACGCCGTGACAGTGGGATACAATTCCACTTCAAACATGTCCGTAACCCCGACATGGTGTTAGGTGTTTCTTTCATTTGACTTCTCACTTCAGCTGGTTGGATGGTTTATCTCTCTTCAGTCTGATTTTAGAGGTCAGAAAGTCAAGTTTCCTTCCTGCAGTTGGTGCATCTTCATCAGGAGCACGAGTTCTTTAGTTGAGTCTTGTCCCAAGTTCTGTCTGGGCAGCCTTCTGGTCTTCACATTGTAGTGACCAAGACCCACTGTGCAAGCTGTGTTGACCTCAGTATAGCTGCATTTGAGCAGGTCTCTGGGACTAAATTAATAGGTTTCTTGAAGTGCAGAAACAGTATTTAATTTGTCCCTGAGTGGCAAGATGCTTCTGAGTTAATTTAATTGTTTTGTTTTAATCTGCTTGTTAGTGATGGCATTTGTGGTGCTCACAGGATGCCAGGTTGTTGGAATCAAGGTGGGTTTTTTTTTTCCTAAATGAAACTTTTGAGACCGTGCTACAGTTGATGCGTGCATGTGCCTATTTAATGCAAATAGATGTGCTTTATTTTGAGGAAGTGTTAATTTTAAATTAAAGATTAGCAGTTAAATATTCCTTCTGCAGCAGCAAATACTGCGAGTTTTACTTGCTGATACTCTAACACCAACTGATCTCAGCCTTGCGGTGGAGGACTTTAACCCGCTGTAGCTTGCAGGAGCTGCTGGCACGCTTAGGAAGAAGAGGTTCCTGGTTAGCAGTGGGACCTTGGCTTTTGTGAAAAGCCTGTGGACTCTGACAGATCTGTCACTAATGGGTTAATATTTCTATATCGATCCCGTTTTAGCAAAAAGATGTTTGCAAGCTGAGGACCTCCATATGGGTGTGATAGACGTGACTGCAAGCTGATGAATGCTTTGAGCAGAGCTGTACGAAGCGGCGGTTGTTCAGCATCAGTATCTGTAGCACGTACGTGAAGAAGCACTTTTCATTGAAACAGCTTCCTCTATGTGACTCTGCTTTACTTCTCTGAAACATCCATTGTGGCATCTCAAAGAACTAGGAGGAAATTAGGAAGAGATAGTACAGGGTATGTTTTTAAATGTTTACATATAGATGTTTAGTGTAGGTCATATTTTAGATACTAGAGAGGGGAGACTCGGGGAGACTTTGCTAAGTTGTTTGCAAGTCCAATACGAAGCCCTTCGTTGAGGAAATCTAATGAAGCTTTTATAGCACCTGCCTATTGTAAATGATGCTTTAGATAGCCAGGCATAATCACCTACTTAGCTGGCTAGAAAAATAATTGTGAACATTTGAGTGAATGACTAGGAGAACCGCTTCTGCTGCTGGTGATGTAAAGCAATGTTGTTCCAAATGGAGGATTCACCATAGCGGGGAGTCCACGGTACCCATTTCTTTCTAGCATTGTGACATAAGCTCACTTCTAGGAAGTTTCTTAATGCTGTCTTTGAAAAACTGAGTGACAGTGGAAACTGAGCAAAAAAATATAAATCTCTGCATAAATGTTCTGTACGTAGGATCAGGTTTATGACTATTAAATTAACATTAAATGCAGTCCCGTAATATGGTTTCCTCAAGCATGAGGACTGTGGAAGTAGCATTCGTTTGGCTTTATTCATCTTCTGGACAGAAAAGAAGCAAATAACTTAGGAGACTTTTTGTCCTTTTTAATTTTAAGTGAAAGAAGCTTAGTTGATTGCATACAGCTTAAGACAAAAAAAGCTGTTGCCTCCATGATGGTAGCAGATTAAGGTGAAATAATGGAGGTGGTATCTAACATTTAAACAAGGCTATGAGCCCAGAAGCCCACCTTCTGAGGGTGAACTCAGAGCCCAGCAGAAATATTTGGGAGCTAATTGGTCAGAGTTCTCATCCTGGCTGCTGAATTTCAGCCTGCTGACCCCACTGCTGTGCAGCACTGAGCTCAACACCGTGTGCTTAACAAAACCACAGCTCCTTTAGCTGATGTGTTCTCCGAGTGAGACCGTATGTCTTTTTTAGAGCATAATAAAAAATGGAAGATCTACAACTTCCCTTCCCTGCTTGTTTCTGTGGTTTATTACCCTGCTTGTTAAAAGTTTCTCTCCTGATTCAGTCAGAGCCGCTTGTTAAAAAGCTCTTTAAAAGTGCTTTTAGTATGCATAGTTGCTTAAGAAAAGCGAAGTGACCAATATTTAACTTTCCTGTTACCCTTAGTCCTCAAATTGTTCTGTTCTGCACCTCTCCCACCAATATAGTTGCTTGGGGACTGTTGTGTTGTGTGTTGCATGTTTCTTTGCACTCATTTCATAAATGAGTACTCCAGATGAATTAGTCTAAAGATTACCAGAGTCTGGTTTACCCCAGTGGTTTGTGGTGAGCTCCTGTTGGGTTGCTCTGGCCCACTTTAGCCAACCTAAAAAAAGACAACAAAAAGCAGGATGAGAGAGGTGCTCCCATAGGTGGCACCCCATTTGAGATAGATTTCAAAACGCAAGAGCTGTTGTTTCAATGAGTTTACCAGCCCAGAGCAGTGCCATATTACTGCAGTCTCCTCTGCCAATCTGCAAATGCATTGCTAATCCAATACCCAGAAAAACATGAGTGATTTGAGATGGAGTACGGTGCTGTGCCATGCCCAAGCCCTGCAGAGCCAGATGCTGCGGCGTGCAGTGATGCTCCCTCACCTGCAGCTGCTTGTGGAGATGGCAGCCTGTTATTAGTCTGTTTTCTGATGCGTGCTCTCTCCAGTGTGTGCACTGATAATCTACCCTAAAATATTTTGAAGAGTAAGAGAATACATTTTGCAGAAATCTTGAGTTTGTATTTGTATAGGAGCTTCTGTCAGTTAAACTCAATTTCCATCAGTAACGGATTGTCCATGTGTGTTTTGAGGTTCGTCCTTCCAACAGCCTGAAAGTTTTTTGTTGCATTTCTTTCTTTTTACTGGCTTTTCCCCAAAATTCTTTACTAACTATATTCCGTGGGGTAGATCTTTTACTTGATCAGACTTGGATCAAGACTTTATAGCCTTCTCAGGTTTGCTAATCTAAATATGTATGTCACTAATAGATGTAAATTAGGAGGATGCTTAAACAATGAATTGGCTGAAAATTATTAATCGTCTGCACATGATGCTAGGCCCTCATTCTGTATCTAAGTAATCTGCTTTCTCTTCATTATGTCTGTCCTCTGTGCATAATCATTAACAAAGTTACCTAGGAATGGGTCTGTTCTTCCAGGGTTTTCCTGGGCTTTCTCTTCCTGTCAGTTTTGTTCATAAACCATGTCATTAGAGGGAAATCTCCAAGATCTTTATTTTTCCTAATGAATTATTATAATTTTTTTGTCATGTCATCTGTCACTTGCTATTCTTTATTTTTGTTTTTTGTTTGTTTTGTTACTGAATTATGATGGGCTTTTACCCCAAGTCTGGGGCAATATTTGGCAGGGCAGTGGATTGGAGTCCCTGTCTGGCTAGTTCAGAGGCGGTTCCCCATCTCTCATGGATTGACCATTGGCCATACGGACACTATGCTTGCCAGAGACAAGTCTTGCTAATTGTGAAAAGACTTACTAGGTTGGGCATGACCCTGTGTTAAGCGTTTGGGATTCCCAGTTGGATTTGGATGACAGAGAGGACTGAGCAGCTTGGTGTTGTCTGGGCGTGGATAGCTGCAGAAGTTTGCACGCTGGGGGGTGTGTAATCACCGGTGGGCTTACTGGTGCCTGTAAAGCCTGTTAACTGTCCACTTAGGATTTCATTTTAGACAAGCAGCAGCAGGGATGGCTGTTTATCTGGGTGCTATCCTGTCCATTTGAGACCAGACAGTGTTGGCAGATCTCTATGGACAATTGCTGGGTTTTAGTGTAGTAGCTTTGTTGCTTACTTTTTGCAGTGGAAAGAATCCTGTGCCTTTAGAAACTGAGATGGTTCATTCCAGGCTGTGGGAGTTCTAGAGCAGGTATCTTCAAGCCTTGAAATCTGAAGACTTCTCTTCTAGAACATAATTCTTTTCAATAACTTTTGATAGCTGCTCAGTCGGTGGCATCTGTTCTCTAACACAGTTTGATCGCAGACTCCTCTGTGCCCCCTGTGCTGCAGCATTAGCCTGCAGATCTATCCAAGCGCAAGATCAAGCAGGCACCTGAGTCATCTGCATATGGAAAATGAGGTTTCATGTGAAATGTCATGTGTGTCTCATAACCTCTTCAGAAAGGGCAGAACCCGTGGCTTTAATACTTGGAGGATGCGAATTCTCTCACCCTTTTCCTGTTTGTATCAACTTCTCTAAAGCAAGAATTTGCACTTAGTTTTCCCTTTCAGCCAGGATCCTGACACTGGTGTATAAGCAACTGGTCAAAGGGTGGGGAGACTTAATATTTTTGGCAGCCTTGTGTTGTGTGTCACTGCAGTGGTTTGCTGTACCATAGGGGTTACCTTCAGGGTAGTGTCCTATATAGTCAACTTACTCCTCAGCTGGAGAATTCAGTGATACTGCAGATGCAACCAGAAAATGCATGACATAACAAACCAAACACCAAAATGAGTGACTATACAGATTTTGGTCAAGAAGAAACAACAGACCTTACTCCTTCCCGTAGCCTGTGAGAATAGGAGTGGTTCATTGTGTTTGTACTGCTCCTTTCTGTGCTTAAACTTCAAGAAGTTATTTAATACCCTCCGTTGCAGTTTTCCCTTTAATTTTAAAAAGGAAACATTTTAATCGCTTCCATACATGTGCTAACTTGAAAGGGTGAAATTATTGCATCATCATTTTATAGCACTTGGCAGAGACACTATTCCTACTAATTTTATCACAAATCATGCCAACTTAAAGCACTTTTCATGAGATCTTGATTTTTTTTCAGTACTTTTTTTTTATGCTTAATGCACAATTTATATGCTCCCTGTAAAGATTCGGGAGTGGAAATGACCTTGTCCCTGTTTGGATGCCCTTCATTTTATCTAGTACAGATTGTCAAATGTAATGTGGTGGCTCTTCTGATAGAGTAGTCCCAAAAGTGATGGTTCTGTGAGGAAAAATACATCAGGGTGACAGTGGCGTACGACAGAGGGAAGGAGCTGATTATAATATTTCATACTAAAAAAATGCCAAATGGCCCCATTACAAATCTGGTTGTAAAAAAAGAAAAAGTTGGGGGGGTTGGGGGGGGGGAACACGCCTCTCCAGGAATTGTTTTGTATTCATGAATTCAGTTCTGATTTGCTTGCTTTTTTTCTTCCCTGAATATTGCACAAAATTTCCCAAGGAAACATAAATATTTGCTTTGAATAGTTCAAAAAGTAGCTACTGGTCTGTAGAAAGTGGGGCAGAACATTTTCCTGCTTGCCTGAGTGTAATAAAAACCCTGGTGCTTTCAAGGCACAAAAGGCATGTATATAAAATCAGTCTCTGCTGTTTGGGTTTTTTGTTTGCTTTGAATTTGAACGTGAACCGCTGTCCTTTCCTTTCTTAGAAAGTAACTTCTTGAATGTCACTTACTTAAAGCCAGACTACTCCATCTTTACTCTGTATCCTGTGTGTGCTGCACAGCCAGACCTGGCTGATGTCTGTCCTGGCAAGAAATGATGAAAATCCAAGGCTGAAGTTCACTGAGTTTACTGTGCTGAGAAAGTTGCCTTCTCCCAAATTTATTCTTGCTTTCATTGTTTCTGAGTGAGGTAATGCAGCTTTTTATACACACCAAATCTTCAAGCTTTCTTGGGTTTGATGGAGAAGTTTAATGACTTTGGGGGAAGTTTTGCTTCGACGCTGATATCTTTCTTAGTCAGATGTGACATTCCAGTTTAATTTTTGCCTTTTTTTTTTCCCTTTCTAATTTCAAGTATATTTTTAACACAAAACATCTTATCATATGACACAGAAAATCCTGTGCCAAAGAGGAAGTGAGAATACTTTCGTTTGAAGCAAAAGGTGTTTCCATCCTCCTCAGGAAACGGAACCAAAAATAATAATAAATAAATGGTCATTTTGCCATTCATATATTGACCCTCATGTTCTTCCATCGCTAAACTTCAATTGTTAATAACATTTAAAAGTGCTTGTAAACAAATCTCAGGCATGAGTTGATTTAATCTGTCAAGTGGTAGAATCTTTTCCTGCATCTTTTCCTCAGCAGAGTGTATATTGCTGCGGATCTCTTGAAAGACATATGAGCACAGCTATTTGTATGAACTAGAAAACCATCTGTTCAGAATTCGCTGTCTGAAAACTTGTTTCCTGCAATGGTTTTTCATTCTGATTTCAGACCCTGGTATGTTATATATTTGCATCTGGGGGGAAAACGGGGCTTGGGGGGATGGGGGGGAAGTGTGTCTAACTCTGGAAGTAGTGTCTGCGAGATTCACACGTCTTCCTTCGCTGGGGGACAGAACTAATAAAGGCTGCTGTTTCTTACTCAGGTCAGTAGCAGTTGCAAGTGGAATTGTTGCATATTGTATGCATTTAGGTAATTCCCAAGGAAGGTTTTTTGTTTCTTTGCAGGGGGAAATGGCCAGCCCCTTTTTCAGTGTCTGTGGAGACAGGACAAGGGGCAGTGGCTGCAGGTTAGAGTATAGGAAGTTCCGCACCAATCTGGGAATGAACTTTTTTCACAGTGAGGGTGACAGAGCCCTGGGACAGGCTGCCCAGGGAGGTTGTGGAGTCTCCTCCTCTGGAGATACTCAAGACCCATCTGGATGCTTATCTGTGCAATACAAGCTAGGGAGCTGCTTTGGCAGGGGGGTTGGACCCCATGATCTCTTGAGGTCCTTTCCAACCCCTATGGTTCTGTGATTCTTTGGAAGCGTAAGTTGCAGGGGGATAAGACGTATCTTGGAAGAAATAATAAAATGCATTTCTGGTAATTCCTAGGCCTACTCTTCCATTTATGTCCTGGAAAAAAAAGTTTTAGGGATTTTTGCTGGCAGAGACCTTCATGTTGTGCCAAAACCAGTAATCCCACTCCTTTTTTGTTTTTGGTTCGGCCCCAGATTGCAGGGAGAGGTTTCAGATTCCTCTAGAGGCTCATTAGCAAAAATGGGAAACCTTTACCATGAAATATTAAACTTTGAGAAATGAAATACATTGACCCACATAACTTCAAGCCTACAAACCTGAGGCCTGTAGGATGCGAAGCACTAGAATAACATTCAACAAAAAAAAGTAGGTAGATGCATAGTAATTAAAATAAAACGTATGCCAGAAGTAATTGTATCAGACTGAGATTAAATTTCAGTGGAGCCTTTGGTAGAGTTGCAAACTAAAATTATGTGACTTCAAACTAGAGAGGAATAAAATAAAATTAATAATAAAAAAGACATGCTGGATTAAGACTGTCTGATGGGGAGACACGAATCAGTTGTGCCAGAGAATGCTTATTAGTAGTAAGAACTGGTCTTTGTCTTCTGTCGTTTTCTTCAGGCCAAGCTTATGGCAACGACTAAAAGTTGAGAGCAACTAAATGCATGAACTTGCATTTCTCTGTTTTGAGCCTTGTCCCACTTCTATAATTAGGTATTCAGTGCCTATACGTGACTCTGATCCTTTTGTGTGGTGATGATAATCCTCAACGTTGTGCTAAGGGAGCACATTTTACTAGAGCAGTGCTATTTTTATGAGAAAGTGAAGAAGAAAAGACTTGGGACACCCTCAGACCCTATATACAAGTAGCATGGTGAAAATAGGTGCGATCTGTGTGGTGGTAGGGGTTGCACAATGTTCAGGGCTCCAGGGAGCCCATCCTACTTGCAAGCTCAGGAGAAGAGCAACCCTCTTATGACTTGAGAGTAGTAGTACCCAGGTAATATCCATCTGAGGGAAAGGAAGGCTGAGCTGAGCGCACGTATGGCTGTGTGTGGTGGTGGTGGGGAGGTGGTTTGGGTCTCAGGTGGGGCTTTTAGAGGGAGTAAGGACTGTTCTAAAGAACTTGAGGTTTGGGTTTTCTTAATTGTTTTTTTATGGTGAAGAAGAATAATGCTGGGACAAGGGTGAATGGCATGTAACTTGAATCTAACCTGGAGATTAAAAGGCTGCTTCTAGTCATCGATGAGGCAACATTCAAAACCGGCTCTTGAATGGGAATAATAAGGTCAGAATATTTGATTAGCTTTGAAATAGGGCTTGTGACTTTTCAAAAGGGATTACCTTCTAAGGTGGAGGAATGCACAAACCATGGAGTCTTACCTAGTTTCATAACCAGCTCTGCTGAGCACGTAGGAACTTCATGGCTATAACAGAAAGATAACTTGTCTGCTGGCTTCTTTCATTCTGGTACAAATAAGGGAAGGCTGAAGCTCAGGCTTGTCATTCATTACGATTCAGTGAGAGAACTATTTATTTAAGTTAAGAAAATGCATCAGAGAAAGTCTACTCCAGCATGGCTTGGACAGTTCTGTTATGGCCAAAAACATAGGGAGTGCCTGTGTTCTGATATGTTTAAGTAGAGTTTGCAGACCATCTAATGAAACAGTTCAGACCATCGTAATAGGTAACCCTACAGTCCTCTCAAATGAATCTAAATAGAATTTCAGAATAGGTTAGTGGTAGCTCTTATCTTACTTTTTCCCAACATCCTACCTAAAAGTAATATTTTTATTCCCAGGTCGAACAAAATTATTTCTGTAGAATTTCATAATTGCTTTTAATTTTATAAAGGCTGTGTTTGAGTAGACACCACTTCTGCATTGAAGCTGAATTGTAGCTGAATCTAATGCCTCAGTTTTGATTTCAGAAGGTTTCTTTTCCTGGATTACTGCAATGACCCAGCAGAGACGGAGGAAAAAAATGATAGATTCTTTTCATTCATTTTACTTCTGTGTTTTCTGTGGCAGTAAATTCTGTGGTTTTGGCTCGGTGCAGGAACATGCAGAATTGTATTTCTGGGTAGATTATCAACTTATTTTTTTTCCAGTAGGAACTTGAATTATAAAGAGGAAACTTTTAAAGACATTTGAGGAGCAAGGTTGAATGTGTATATATGAGTCTTATTTTTCTGCAATGCAGTTAGAGGGCTGTGCAGAGAATGTGGAAAACCTTTGGCAGTATTTTCAGAGCAGAGCACTCGTGCTGAATAAAAACTAAGCAGTCAAGGAAAAAAAAAAAGAACAAGAGAATAAAAAAAATTGCCTTTCAAATAGAGTCTGGAAAGCTAATGAGCATATGACATCATTTAACTAGTTATAAAAAGATTATAGTTCCTCTGATCCAAGGAGCAGACCCTCAAGGTTTCTGATCTTCCCTAGATGAAGGGGGTCTAGTGTTGCACTGCTGAAGTTTGTCCTCACCAGTAACAGGGCATCAAGCTGCTCGGTGCCAGCAGCAAGGGTTGCCACTGGATCTGGTTAGGAGCTGCACCCATTGCTATGATTAGCACTAAAGGGCTGTGGCCCATCTCAGCGGGGACAGACAACAGCAGCCCAGACCAGCCAGCCAGAAGTATTCTGCTGTTGGAGTGCCTCCATCTGTGCTTGGCAAGCAGGAGTTACTGGAGATGACCTTGTGTGCTGTTTGCACATGTCCACAGAGACCAAGCAGCCCCTGCAGGGTGGTGCAAGGTGTGCACGTCTAGGAGGGATTGTCTGCTGCTGGTGCAGCACCCACCCCATGGAGCCTGCGACCCAGGGGACCCCGGGGGCTCCTGCCCTTGACCAGGATGACCACATGGTCCTGAGTGGACCAGCTCCTCTGAACCCCGAACAGCTATCAAGCAGACCTGACTCATGTTCACTGTACCATCATGGTAAGGGAGGCAGGTCCCCAAGACTATAGATCTTTCACTTCTGTTCTTGCAACATTCCAGATAAAGGTTTGGACACTGGTTTGGACAGTCATCTGCTGTCAGTACCATGAATCTTCCTCCATCCTGGTGGCATGTTGCTGCTTGTGTTACCTACCCGCTTCCCAAGAGCAGCTTTCTTGCAAAGGCCTCTCTGTTCCAGCTTAAGAACTAGTAAAAAACCATGGAAACATCATTTTAATTTTTCAGTCTTAATAATTATATTTCAAGCTAAGAATGTATTTTTAGGAGGAGAAAAAAAGAAGTTACGTAACTCTTGATTTATTGCATTGGCTTAAAGAGCTAGCAAACCTGGGATTTTCCTCTCTAGTCGCTTTGCTGTAAGCATTTCCCTTTATGGCAGCAGGGAGGCCAGCATATGACTCTGTTCTCAAGAGCAATTCAAACTTTTTATAAATCTGCTGAACATGTTCCTCTCCATCACGTCTAGATTGCATAGCAGGGAACAGCCTCTGCACCAAAGTGAACCTTGGAGTGGAGACGTACCTTGATGTTGAGGGAGCATCTTGAAAGACTGGGGAGGCATCTCAGTTCTCTCTCTGTGGGTGGAGGTAGTTTTGGGGCAGCAGGTTGATTTGTTTGGAATTAGAGTTTTGAAACTGGTTATGTAGGAACAGGGCACTTACCTGTAATGTATGCATGGAGATAAACAGGAGTAACTGCAGAGGAATCCTGAAAGCTGGAAAATGTGGTGGAGCCAAGACAGAAGGGAATTACCATTCTACAGAAACAAAATTACAGGTTAGGAAGAGTGTGTGTGTGTGTGTGTGTGTGTATGTGACTTGTTGGGAATAATTTGCATAATAAAAACAACTGAGAAAAGCAGCATGGAAGTTAACATGCGTTTTATCGCTTCGTCTGAGATTTGCTTTTATTCTTGTCCAGCAACTGCAAACCAAAGAGAGAAACTTTCAGTGTTCAGAGAAGGGACGTGGGGGGGGGAACTACAAAAGAAAAATAAGTACTGGATATAATTCAGAAAAGACACGCAATCAAACTGAACAGATTGCTCAGGAAAAGATCTATTCTGTTGCTGAAATCCAAGAAAATGGGGGAAAAACAGGAAATAGTGAAATCTGTTATCGACCATCTGCTAAGCCTAGGAACTTGAGAACCATTCCCATGACAAAAATACTAGATTGTGAACTTAATTTTATATTTCATAATACTTAAAGCACAGACACAGAAGTCCTAAGGAGAATCTCGTATTACTAAATGTTTAAAAGATATTTTAAATTCTACATATGAATCTGAGCATTAGCAGGTTTGAATCTTTTTTCCGAGATCCTTGTTGATGGATTTAACAGCTCGTGCCTTGTAAGGACAAGGCAGCCTTCTCAGACTTTCAGGAGGAGAGGGGAAATGAGCAAGCTCAGTTTTCTTTGGAAGGAGGCAGCGGGCTTTCTCCTCCAACTCCTATCACCCTCCCCCTTTGTCTTTTCCTCGTGAGCGTTGCCACATCTGTGGAAATGAAAGGAGGACCTCAAGTAATCGCTACCAGCTGACGGGTCCTGTGTGTGTGGAGAGGGAACTGTTCATGCCCTCTGATGTTCAGGAGCTGTGTGCTTCCCTTTCCCAGTCCTGTCTTCGTGGTAAGTTGGTGTGTTTGTTCTGGCCCGCTCTCTTCTTGCCTCTCCTTTCACATCCATGTAAGAGCTGGAGAAAACGCGGCCTGAAATAATTCAAACAGTTTGGGGTGCTGTAAGCAAGCCATAAATTCTTCTGGATTGTGTGTATTTGTAAGTACAATATGTAAAGGTGTAAATACCATTTTTTGTAAGTCTTTTCAAAGTTCATAAATGGGGTTTAATTGCAGAAAATCTAATGAATGTGGCTATTGAATGGCTGTGTTGTTCATTAAATTGTCAGTATTAATGAACCTGGTGTGCAGTTTGCAAATTACCTTAAATGTGGCCTGTTGGCCAGCTTAGCTTTTGGAGTCTCTCTCAGTTCAAAGATAGAAGTGACAGAAACCTTTGGCAAGAGCACGTGGTTTTTGTGTGAGGAGGATTTATTACATAGCGTGTGGAAAAGTTATGATTAGTTCAGTCCTTTCTGGGGATGTGCTTCCTTAACTCGGGTCGGTCTTTGTCTGGCAAACCTTGTTTAGGTTCCTGAAATGAAGGAGCCATGGTCTCCTTCCTAGTGATAAATCTTTCGGTGTTAGAATTTACTTGAACTTGCTCCTCCAGATTTGCTGTCTGGGTAACGGTTGGCTCACAGAGTTGTAGTAAGTAAGGTTCCATTCGGTCCCAAAGCGATGCAGTCACAAGAACTTCTGAGATCTCTGAAGAAAGTCAGTGGAAACAAACTCCAATTCATGGACAGGTGCTGGCATCCACGTGGTTCGTTGAACCTTAGAAATGGACCTTGCTGCTTTTGCTAACAGGGTTATCTATAGAAAGAGACCTTAACTAATAAGGTGTAGGGTGATAATTGTGATGTCCTGGAGTCTTCACCTCTCTGCCTAATCCCAGACTTTGGTCCAACTAACCCTGTATTTCCTCCCACATTGCAGAGTTGTTTGCCACCCTAGCCAGTAATCAGCTCCCTTCTTTCTTCTGAGTCTTCCTCTCAGCTGGCACGTTCTCACTTTGCCTTTCTCCTTGTAGTGTGGCATTTACATTCACTTGTTGCATCTCAGCAGTCTTGAGTAAATACCATTGCTTGTCCTGGTCCCTTTGCATTCAGATGGGGACCTTCTCTTCCTTTCCAGTCTGCATGGCAGCAGTGCCTTTGCTGAGATGAGGTGGGGTTAAATGTCCCATCATCTCAGTTCAGGTGCAGCAGTTCACAACAGCAAGAATGAGCATCTGTACAGAGGGAAGAACAGAGGAGAATTGACATTGTTCAGCCCTCAACTACAGCTTGCTCAGTATAGATAAAATGTGGAAGAAATAATGCTGTGACCAATACTGGGTACGTGCTAACACTGCTTTTAGAGGGGTGGGTTTTCCCCAGGCAGGAAAAAGCACCACCTCAGACTTTGACTTGACCTTGGAAGTCAGTACCATAAACCACAGAAATACTGCTTTACAAAAGGGTCAGTTGTGGGGAAATTTAAAAATCATCAGAACAGCAATCAAACACTCTGATTTTTCAGAAATGGCTACAGCATTTTTCCTGAAACACAAATTCTTTCAGCCTGAAACACACCCATGCTGGGAAATGTTAATATTTAGTTTTCAACAAATAAACACAACCCCCTTCTCTCCACTTGCTGATAGGAAGAGAAATGCTGGGCAGCTGTAGCTGCTTTTCCACTGGTGTTACTTCACTTTGCCACAAAATTAAAACACACAAAATGGGTGTTGGGAGCAATTAAAGTATTTTCCTTAATGTTTTATGGCATTTGTAGTTGTAGAACTTCTACTCATCCTGAGCACGTACCAGATGTTAGTTTTCATGAGGGTTTGTGGGGGTTTTTTTGTTGCTGTTTGCTTTCCTTTCAGATTCTCTAACTGGTCCTAGTGCATCATCTGCTTTCCACAGGAGGGAAGGCAACTGTGTGGGGCGTGACCGTGGGGATTGCTGATTCAATAAGGGTGACTCTGTCATGCAGCAAACTTACAGGGAGTTAGGAACCAGCATTTGATGAAGGAATAGCATCCACCCTCAGCAAGTACGCCCATGATACAAAGCTGGGAGGAGTGGCTGACACGCAGGAACACTGCGCTGCCATCCAGCGAGACCTGGACAGGCTGTAAAGCTGGGCAAGGAGAAACCAGATGAGATTTAACAAAAGCAAGTGTAGAGTCTGGCACCTGGGAAGGAATAACTGCTTGTATCAGTACAGGCTGGGGGATGACCTGCTGGAGAAGAGCTCTGTGGAGAAGGACCTGGGGGTCCTGATTGGTGACAGGTTGGCCATGAGCCAGCAGTGTGCCCTGGTGGCTAAGAGAGCCAATGGGATCCTGGGGTGCATCAGGAGTGTAGCCATCAGGTTAGAGGAGGTGATCCTTCCCCTCTACTCTGCCCTGGTCAGGCCCCACGCGGAGTATTGTGTCCAGTTCTGGGCTCCCCGGTATAAAAAAGACGGGGACCTCCTGGAGAGAGTCCAGAGAAGGGCTACAAAGATTATTAAGGGCCTGGAGCATCTCCCCTATCAGGAAAGGCTGAGTGAGCTGGGGCTGTTCAGCCTAGAGAAAAGAAGACTAAGGGGGGACCTTATTAATATTTATAAATATCTTAAGTATGGGATGCAGGGGGAATTGGCCAGCCCCTTTTCAGTGCTCTGTGGAGACAGAACAAGGGGCAATGGCTGCAGGTTAGAGCATAGGAAGTTCCGCACCAACATGCAGAAGAACTTATACCCAGTGAGGGTGAGGGAGCCCTGGGACAGGCTGCCCAGGGGATGTGGAGTCTCCTTCCCTGGAGATACTCAAGACTCATCTGGACGCTGACCTGTGCAGTATGAGCTGGGGAGCTGCTTTGGCAGGGGGGTTGGACCCAATGATCCCTCAAGGTCCCTTCTAACGCTTATGATCTATGATTATCCAAGTCAGGTACAGCTCCTCTACCTTGGGGGGTTGTGATGAGATCCTGCACCCTTATGACATTAGGTTCTGGCTCCCAGCAATGACACCCTGTGCCTAGATGGAGGAATAAACTCTACAGAGGATTGAGTTGGTGACGTACCGATATATGCCTGTGTGTGTACATACGTAGGTATACATCCATATCCTTTTGTGAAAGGCTCAGATGCAGTTCACGTGCGAGCTTTGTCACGCTGCGAATGCTGCTTGCCTTTTGCTGCTGTCCTCTAATGCAAGCTGCCACGTCCTTGAGTGTGGCAGAGATGGAATAAAACATCCCCTGGCCTTTATTTATTCTCTGCCACTTCAGCCCACTGCCCAGATGTACAGTTATTACAGTTCCTCTCTGCATACTGTAAATTGTCAGCGCTGCTTAACTATTCCCTAGCTTCGAGTTACGCTGAATTGTCTGCTTTAAAGAAACCAGTATCCTGAAGCCATTTCAAGCGGGGGTGGGTTGGTTGGTTGGTTGGGGTTTTTTTAAGCTGTTCTCCAACTCTAAACCAGGAAAGATTTCAATATTAATGAGGGAATATAACTTTAAAAAACAAACAAAAAACCCTCACCCCTCCCCCCCCCCCCCCCCCCCCCCAAATCTTTTCTTCTACTCCCTTGGTCTTGAAGGTTTAAGGAAAATACGTGTGTAGTTCACTAGTATTTAAAATGTTTAAGCTTAATTTTACTGGTGTGTCCTTAATAGCAAAGAAGTGCTTTTCTGTGAGGATTAACACTTCTGTGAGGAGTGTGTGTGTGCCTCCTGGCTGCTTGCTTGGGTGTTGCTCAGATTCTTTTTGTAGCTGAAAGTTTCTGTGGGTTGGTTTAAGGGAAGGACTTGTGTATAATGGAGCTCAGTAGCTGGTCTGGTGTACGCCATCGGTCATGAAGTGAATTTCTGGCCCATATCAAGTAGAAATTTTGTCATGGATCTCAGTGAGAGCTGGGTCTTAAGACTATGAGACCAAGACTTATGAAGTGCTCACAGCTTGCTGAAGTCAATGGAATTGATTCTTTGTATTTAGGTTGAGTTTGTTTTTCTCTTGTAACAGAAGATAATTTTTTAGTATAGTTATTTTGCCTCTTCATCCTATTCTTAACTTCATTGTTTGTGACTCCTGCTGGACTGAGAAGGGTGGATATAGTGCTTTGCAAATACTGCTGTGTAAGCCTCCCAATTTAACTGCTTGCCTGTTTCGTTTTGGTTTTCAACCTGCTCGGCTGCTTGTTCCTTTCAGTCAGTGGTAGCTAAACTGGTCTCATGTTCAGGCTGGGTGCAGTACAGCTCTGCTGAACAGCTTTTCCTGAAGAGGTCATCTTCAGGGTTTGGGTATGTGACTAATAATAAGAACTAATAACTCCATCTGGGCTCAGAGGTTTTTTTCCTGCCTATCCAGCTATTGGATTATGTTTCTGAGAGCCTACACATGTGGTTATACTGCTCAGCTCCGTGATGCCATGGCAGGACTGCTCTACTGGTTGATCCCACAGGTGAGAGCAGCTGCAGAGGCAGAGCTGTGGGTTTGCTTGTGCCAATGGTCCCTCAAAAAGTAAACTTCAGTGTTCAAATTGAATATTCAATTTGGTTATAATCAATAACTTTTTAATTCCATGGCTTAAAAGCCAGGGAGTGCCCTAAGTAGAAATAGGGTAAATTCACATTGCCATAAGCCAGAAATTGAAATGTCCCTGGAGATTTTAATAAAAAGAGCTCGAGACCTCTCTGTCAACTTCTTTAGCTGCTGAATAGAAATAAGAATCCTTGCAGAAAAATTCTAATGCGGTCATAGAATGGATGACTTGGGATTCAGTTTCTATTCTTAACTAAACCAATGGCTCATCCCATCTCAAAGGACCAATAACAGAAATCATGTCCATTTGGCACAGAAGACTATTGTTCCCTCGGAATTCACAAGTGCCTCACAAGGGAAAACTGTTCCCTGACCCAGAGTTTATTTGGCTTTCCGCTCTTACCTTCTGGCTCTCCAGGAACACGTTGGTATGTGGTGGCAAGTGAGGTGGCTTTCTACAGCATCTGGGCTGTGTTTGTCATGCGATCTTTGCTTTGCTCAAGAAATAGATGGAAGCAGAATAATAAGGGATGGAGAAATAAGTGTATATTTTCAGAATTGGTTGGTGGGTTTGTTTTGTTTGGGTCAATCCTGACAGTTGAAGACTATGCTGCAGTATCTCCCCCTGGACAGGAAATCCCTGCAGCATTCTCTTGTTGATTTTTCTTGTTACGCTGCCTTCCTTGAAATGGCTGTGAGACCTTTTGCTGTGTATTTAAATATTGATTATTTATTTATTTATAATTATTTATTTCCTAATGAGGTGGGGGCACTTCACTGTTAGGTTATCTGGTAGCTGTAACTTGCCCTGGGAAGATGGATTCTTCTGGGCATAGTTGTTTTTGTGTCAGAAGATCCCTGGGACGATTCATTGTTATCTCTGTACTTGATGCCTTCGTGGTCTATCTCAAGGCATAGGCTAAAAAAAAAAAAAGCAAACAGGAAGCAGACTCCGTATTTCATAGCCACTTAATCTGATGATTATTTATACAGGAAAATGGCAGCATTAAATTTATAAGTACTGTAGAATCACGTTGATTTAAGTGCTTGTCTCCACTATTAATCTTTGAGAAAACCAATACTAGAAAGGAAATATTGCCGTGTCCCACCTGTCTTTGGAATTGCTTCTTTTTGTATTATTAATTCAAGACCTAGAAGTAAAATGGTACAGTAAAGGAACACCCCAGCAATGGTACGGTACTGTATCTCTTATATAGGTACAGGCTTCTTATATTTGTTGTGTTAATAATCTTTTTTAGTTATATAATGTATAGATATTTATCATTGGACCTGATCATTGAGCCTTCAGTGTGCATGTGATAGCTCGGCCATGTAGAACCGTTTTACAAGTCCACATGACCATTGGTGCCAAGACATCCTGATGATTCTCCATCCAACCCAGACCCCTTAACTTCTGGACCAGCCTTTTAAGTTGCTATAACTTACAGCCATCTTGAGATTATTTGAATTTATGATTAGAGATGATGTTAAAAATTTCTTGCCTCCCACCACTGTGTATAGAAGTCACTTGGAAAATTTGACTAATGGTTCTTTTGTGTGTTCTGACCTCACTCCATTGTGAGGTACCGTAATGGTCTGTTAGGGGTACTGAGTAAGCTGTATGCTAGCATGACTAACTCCAAAATTGTTGGAATGGCATTAAAACTGATTTTTCTAGCTTGCCAAATCTTCCATTACTACTTCTTAGTAAACTATTACGTAGAATTTTGACCTTGATTTACCTCAGAAACCTGAACTGCCAGTCTTCATTCCCAAACAAAAGCAATGTCTGACTATCCAAGCTAGATTTTGATGTTTATGTGCATTGGTGTGAGTAGTCTATTTGCATTCTATGCTTAAAAATGTGAATTGTGAAGAACTGCCACTATGTTGAGTGTTGCATATTAATAAAGAGATTCCACAGCCACTTTCTGCGTGGCCGCCTGAAACGCAATGCCCACCACAGTGACCACATTGATGTTAGATGTACTCTATTGGAAACTGAAGAAAGAGGACAGAATGGTGGCAGGAAAGGAATTCTATTTCTTTTTTCCCCAAAACTGGTATCTTAACTTTTCTGAGCATATATTTTAATATTTTATTTCTTGTAACTTTTGCACATCTTGCCTGGAGGTGGTCAGGGGGTCTTATGTGTGATTTTTTTCTTCTTTTTTTTTTTTTCCCTTTTAAAAAAGTGAAAATAGTGGCATAATTTACTGAAAGCAGTCTCACTTTGGTCAGGGTGTAGGGTTTGCTAGAACAGGACACTTTTTGCTGGCTCCAGTTCCAAAGAGTTTTCTTTACTTAAGTATCAAGTTGTTAATACAAACCCAACGGGTGCTGCTTCTGAATTATGGATGATTACACAGTCACTTTAGTTTGAATAAAGGTCTGGGATAAAATGCTCTGGGTTATTCACAGAAGTCAGCTGCAGTAGATAACCGCAAATGCCAAAGACAGTATTTTTACTTGAGTGTGGGCATTGCATATACAATTTCTGACTGAGATGGGAAGAAGAAAAACTACCTCCAAGTTTTGCATTTTGATAAAGAAATGTAGAAGAAACCTGGGGAATCATATAGAAAAAATACATTAACATTTTGAGTGCAGTATATTTGAACTTCAAGATGACATGCTTAAGCAAAAAAATACATATTTTTTAGCCAATGAATACAACATTCTGTATTTCACCATATCCCAGATTATCAAGATGGTATTGCTGATAGAATAAAACTCGAAGGCAAGTTTCTGACTCCAATACGCTTATCTTCCAAATAGCCTCGTGTGCCAATTCTGCTTTTAAAGGAAAAATAGTTTACATACCTGACATCTAAGCCCTTTAAATCCTGCCCAGAGATGTGTTTAGCATGCAGAAGAGTCGATGAAAACAACTGAATCTTAAGAGAAAAGCTTGAGGAAACAAGGAAGGGAATACAAAGTAAGGCAGTCACAAGGGAAAAACTCTTCAAGTTAAAGCTTAGAAGTGAAAAATACGTGTAACTCTCTTAGGCTCCTTAACATACTGAAGTGTAATGCTTGAATTATGGTATAACACTGCAGAAGGGATAGTTCAATCTAAAGTAATCAACAAATATTGACCAAAGACTGGGGAGGGAAAGGGTTTAAAAGATTTTGTGTATTCATCCCTGGTGCAGTAGGGAGATGGAAAGAGAGCAAAGAATTGTTCACGATCTGTGAACTCTCCTCAAATAATTTCAGAATTAATTACAAAAGGAGGAAGCATCCAGTGAAGAGAATGGCGTTCTGACATGTTTCAGTTCATGTGTAACTTTACAGCAGAAGTTGTGCACCATTGCAGTTAGTGCTTTTAACTTGTGCACAGGATGTTCAGTCTTTCCCATTTGAACAGACACATTTGGCTTCTAGCACTTGCAGAAGTATTCTGGGTATGAAGATAGCATCCTTGTCGATTTATAAACAAAGGTCTTCATAGAGCAAACAAGTGATATCTCTCCTTCCTGTGGAATGAGAGTTACACTTGTGCATGCATTGACGGGCTTGTTTGGAATTTCACCAGATTTAATCCCAACTGAATGGGAGTTTTGCCATAGACTGTCACGAACTCTTCCAGATTTAGTAGTTAACATCCTTTCAGATCTGTGAATCTCACTGTTGGGGGGAGGGAGGAAGAAAAAAAAATGAAAGGAAGACCATACAAATTTCATGAAGTATTCATTGTATAAAGGAAAAACGATTATAAGCATATGGTACCTTTCTGTCAATAGACTTGCATATGCATAAAACTTTCTTTAGAAGTTGCCTTGGAAGCATGTTGAGCTTCCAATATATCGTTCAGACCACTAAATTAGACTTTCTCGTTTCTCCCCTCCGTGTTACTGTAAATTGACAAGAGATAGGAGTAAATATACCTCTTAATTCCGTTCTTCACTATGTTACCCCTCCCTTCTCCCAAGAGATTTCAGGGAATCATTGTTAAACATTGATACTCATTCTGGCTCCATGATGCATAAAATGCGAAGAGATTGCTTTCAGCTGAAAGGCAAAAAACTAGAAGGTTATTGGAAAATACAGAGAGAGAATAACTATATAAATAAATTATAAGGTAGTACGTTAAGGAGTTGATCACACATCTCAACACTAATTTTGTTTTACTAGGAGGAGCTGGAGAGAGTGATTTTTCTTTTAATGGGTACCTGTATGACCTCTTCTGTATTTCATAGCTGCTCCTTGTAATGAATTAAGGAGGTTTGTGGTGAGTGGTGGAGGAGGATTATTCTTCTTTACACGCATCAGTTGTCCTCTACTGTGTTAGCTCTCCTCTGCAGGCTGACAGTGAACTACAGAAAAACTCTGGAGTGGCTCAGAATGATGGTTCTTTATCTGATCTGAGGTGGTTTTGGAGCGGATGATGACGTTGGCCCTCACAGGATTGGAGTTAGCATCGTACAGCAGCTGAAAATGCCATGTTTTGGCTTTGTTGCTGGGCTGTCTCAGTATTGCCCTTTGTTACTCTTGCATATCATTTTATTTTTGGGTGGCATTGTTTGTGAGGATGTAGAAAAAAGGGGTGGGAGACAGAGGGAAAGAGAGGTTGTTGGACTAACAGAAGGAAGTGAGTTGGATCACTAGAGTCATCCTCAGAGATCAGGGCATGTGGGCTGGCAAATATTAAGATCAAGGATGAGCAATAAATTAATGTTGGACTATTAGCAGTTTATAACAAGTTTTTTTTACATTTTTGGGTGAGCTGTCCTTATGTATGTTTAATCACGTGTTTTGTTGCATGGAAATGTTCTCATGAACTCATAGCAGGGAAGGATGCTGCAGAACAAAGTGAGGGCTTGAGACAGGTAAACGTGCCAGACGGTATTTCAGATGGGTTCCATCACGTTATCTTCCAGGAACAAATGTGTGGGATGCAGTGGTATTTTAAGCAACAGGCTCATTTGGACTAACATAACTACGTGTGTTTGAAACAACTGGGGAGATGGTAATTTAGAAGGTGAAGTTCAGAAACAATTTGTCAGGTAGTGCTTCAGTGTCACTCATCAATTGGATAATTTAGTCCTGAAATATTTTTGCAATTTGTCCAAAATATATCTCCCTCTTACAGAGCGACAGGTGAAGTGGCTTCTTGGGTAATTTTAATATGTTAATGACAGAAATCTGGGAATGAAGGGCACAGCTTCAAGTAGTAGTGATTGTTTTGCATATGTGAATTTCTTGAAACACTTGAAGAGGGATGGAAAGTGATGTATGTAAACTTTCTGGACTTCCAGTAATAACCAGAGCACCCTTGAGTTTCTCAACTCGGTCGTTGATGAAGTTAGGCAGGACAGGTTTGCCACCACCCCTACCCCCCACCTGTTTAGCATTATCAGAAGAGAACAATTTTGCTGCTACTTCACTTCAAATTATTTAATTTTGCTCCAGTTGCGAGGGGAGGAATGTCATGTCTGGAGCACAGAGTTATTCCCAGTATGGTTTGGATGTGAAGGGAATCTGTGGCAGAGATTCTCCCTTGCAGGAGGTGCCACCTGGAAGCAGCACCCCATCCCTGCATCCCTGCCCATCTTCAGACAGCACCTAGTTCTATGTGGAGGAAGTGGCTGCATTGCTAGGGTAGGAGGTCACAGAAGGAAGAGATGATCTGCAGGACTAACTTCACTACACTTCTGTCAATGAGACGTAGTTTCCTATAATACAATCCTAAATCCTTTCTTCATTAAAATTTTAAACCGCTCAGCTCCAGAGTAAAATGCCTCTGTTCCTTTTCTCCTTAAAAAATAATGTGCATATGTCTACTGGAATTGTGCTGTTATATTTAAAAATACCTTAACAGGCTGGTTCCTAATGAGCAGTCCTTTTCTAAGAGCGGTGCACTTTTTCTGGAGCAGTGGAACAGCTCATAAATAGTTAATTGCAGCGATAGCCATGCTTGTGCACTTGAGTAACAGTCTTGGTGGATAACTTCTCAATCATGCAAACAGGCACACGCTACAGCTTATCAGCAACAGCAACAGTATGTCAAACTTTGAAGAGGAATGGGAGTCACCAACAAACTTTCCCATCTAACTCTAATTATTTATAAAGCTGAAGTGTATCTGCTTAAGAGGACCTATCCAAAGGAATCCAGATTTATTTTTTTCTGTTTTTTTTTTTAAGGACATAATACTCATTAAAATAAATTTGGATTAAGTAAAAATGTTGAAGTCCTTGCTTTATGTAAAAGATGGTACATTTCTTTTGCTTAGTGTATACTTCAGCTGTTCAATTTATAGTTTATCCTTGTCATCTTTTTTTCAGCATTGGAATTTAAGTATGTATATCGTGTTTTGATAATAATATGGCAGGGAATTGAATTACTGTATTATTAATGAAAGTTCTTCAGGTTTAATGAGTAAAGAAATAATGTAAAATATAATAACCCTAGTCTTAATATTTTCTTGATCACAAGTCAAGCCTTCTATATAATTTATCAAAGTAGCATAATGTCCTTAAATTTGAGGTCAAGATTTTGCAGGCTTAGCAGAGATTTTTATGCATAAGGGAAAGATGAAACTTTAAAAATATTATTTCAGCAGTTTCATAATGTAGGATTGTGACCTCATGCTCTGAGAATAATTATGGCACATCACAATCAGCAGTATATCAATATTCATTCATAGGCTTCTTGAGCTCTTTGTATCGTGGTTGTGTGTTTTTTTTATCTGGGGTGTTGGTTTTTTTTTTCTTCTTTTCATGCAACCATAGTGACTTCAGGATAGTAAATGCCTTAAGAACCACAGCCAATTGCATTATTTATTTCGGGAGGGGGGCTCAAACCAGTCTCTACAGTATTGATCAAAGCCCTTTTTATTCTCTTCATGCATTTTTATTTATTTGTTCTACCTTCTGCTGCCAGCTGGGACTGTGCCCCCCTTAGGGACCTGCGCTTGTGTTTGTCTGGTGAAAGCTTATCAGCTGTGCTTTGACTGTGGCCACCAAGAACTTGTTGTGGCTGCGCCAGCGGTTCCTGCAAGAACCTGGGGGGTGGCCATTGGTTTAAACTGTAACTATAATGACAGACAAGGCTTGAGAACTTACGCAAGCTTAAGAAGTAGTCTGTGCCTGTAGATTCAATGGTGTTGCATCGGTGAAACACTTAGAGCCAGCTATGAGGAAACCCCGTATCAGAGGCATGAACTAGTTGATTAAAATGTCCATCTGGCATCTCTGATGAAGCATTGAATGTTCTCCAGCCTACCAACCTCAGAGCAGCTGACAGCAAAACAGCGCAAACTCTTGTGTCTGTCCTGTAAATCCTGCAGAGGATATTGCAGGCAGAAGGTACTTGTGGTGCTTCTGTTGGCGTAGTTGGTCTGAGGGCACCACCTGGCATGATAAAGGCACAACCATTTATATCCATCATCTGATGATGATCAGAGAAGTTCAGGATGCAGGCGTTCACCTCTACAAAAAGAACAGAGCTCATGCTTTGGAAACTGGTGTAAATCACTTGCTTCTAGTAGGAAAAAGCAACTTCTACCTTTGCTGGAATAATGGTCAGCAGACCTGGAGGTTTGGTTGAGGAACACTTAATGCAATTTTCAAGCCAAAGAAATCTCCAAAAATCTGAGAATAAAGGCCTGTGTATTGTCTTTGTCAAGTAAACCAGAGCCTGTAATACCATTAATCTCAAGGCTTTCTTCAGGCTTCAGCAAAATTCAGCTGTTTGGGCAAGCTCTTGAACTGGCAGCTCTGGCGAGTGTTTTCAATCGAGGCAGAACATTGCAGGCTTTCAGTCCAAAGGGCACAGAGCAAGTCTTCGTCTTCTGCCCAAGTCTGCCTTGGTATCTGGAGGGAGAGCTGCTTTCTGGGGTATTTGGAGCCTGCACTAGGGAAAATGCTTGCAGTGTTATGGGCTTGGGGCAATTCTGAACTTTCAGTGATTTTTTTTTTTTTTTTAACTTTTGTTTTTTTGGGGAGGGGGTTAGTGGCTTTTTGTGTGTGCATCAAATCCAAGGTCATGCAGCTGATAACCTGCAGCCTTGCTCTCTGCCAGTGACTGCAGTTGGTTCCCAAATGCTTGAAGAGCCAGGGAGGGGATTGACTTCTCCCAGATGATTCTGCCAAACAGCTTGGCCCGAGCACTTTCGTGAGGAGAACTGAGGTCCTGCTTCAGCCTCACTCTGCTAGAAAACGTGCACGTTAGCAGCATGGGCCTGACATTTGTAAGCAATTTCTGCTACTTCTGCAGCAAGTTGTCTGAGCGCCGCGCTTGACAACAGAGTCACGAAAGAGGGTAACAAAAGGCAGAGCAGCATTTGCGAGATTAAAGCAGTGTTTCTGGAATGAAAGAAGTGCTGAACTTCAAACAAGTGCTTGGTATGCATTTACTTTTATTAACATTCCTCTGGATGACTGTGAAATTTGGATAACAGCCTTGTTTCTTCCAAGCATTAACCAGTTCCCTCTTGGATGGTCTTTGAGTCCTTGCTGGTGTAAAAGGCCTGGAAAAGGTTTAAGGTGTCAAATTCTTACAAGTGTTTTCAAATGCTCAGCTTAGAAGGACTGGTTTTGTAGATACAAGAGCACAGATGAAGATTTTCAAAGAGAAGGATGGACGGTGTGCTGCCTGAAGCCGCTTTCTTATGGACTCATTAAAATCAGAATGGCTCTGAGGAAGCTCCAGAAAATTTTGCAAGGACGTGTTCAAGGAAAGTCCACACTTAGAGTCCAAAACCACACAAAAGATGATGACGTTTATGTACTTTGGGCAAGCTTTTGCACATTCAATAACAACTTCTATGGGCATATGCAAAGCTAGAATACGTTACTTGGGGAAAACAAGCAAAACAAAAATACAGGGATTGGATGAGTATCTGTAGCTGTTAGTGTGCTGCAAAAGTCAGGTTAATTTCTTGCCAGCTAAGTAAAAAAAAACAAACCCACACCTTAATCTTCCTACATAGAATAGTAGCATTTAATTCATCAGCCTGCAGAAGACCTTCAGGTATGAGTAGATACACTGGTCAGCACCATATCTAATGTGCAGTGTGACAGACATGCTGTCATGTGCTGCTTTTAGGGGAAGAGGATACTTTCCTTCAGTCCTTCTGAACTACAAAGGAAGTTTGAAACCAAGCAGTGTCTGATGCATTTGGGCCTAAGTGTCCTTGTTTTGAGCTGAGGCATGTGGTTTTGCCAACGGGCAGCCTTCATGGTGAGGGCAAAAGAGAGGAATTGTGGACTACAGTATGGCAGTGCATCTACCTGTGACCTTAAGTCAGATGAGCTGAGATGAGGGCTGCTAACAAGACTTGTAATTGCTGTTTTCACTGATGATAAATTAGTTTTGAATTAACTAAGCCAAATACCCCTGTCACAAAGTGTGGCTCTCTGTCACCTTCCCTAAATTGACCAGGAGAGTGTGATGCCGAGGGTGGTGATGTGGGGCCAGCAGCAGTGGGCTCACCTTGGCATCTGCAGGCTGACTTCCAGCCCCTTGCTCCCTGGGCACTGCCATGCCAGCAAGGTGGGTGCTCGAGGGTGTGGACCACAAAAGCGAGAGGTGTCAGCCTGGAGGAACAAGGAGCCTCAGAAGGGTTTCTGTCACTCATGGGATGCTTTTGGACAAGCTTGCTAGGATGGAGGGCAGGTTCTTCTGAGAAGATGTCCTGGTTTCAGCTGAGACAGCTAATAGAAAGAAAATTAAGGCCGGTATGTTTTGGATTTAGTACCAAAATAATGTTGATGGCACATGGATGTTTTTAGTTGTTGCTGGGTAGTTGTAGTGTCCGCACTAAGTCAAAGAACTCTTCAGCTTCCCACACCCTGCCAGCTGGGACAGCACAGCCAGAAGAGCTGACAGGCTGGCCAGAGGGTTGCTCCATACCATATAAAACATCATGTTTCAAAGATAACTGGGGAAGTGAGCTAGGAGGCAGGATCACTGCTCAGAAACAGACTGGGCATCAGGGTGGGTTTTTTTCCTCAGGTGGTGGGCAATTGTAAACTGTATTTGTGCATCTCTTGTTTTATTTGTTGAGGTTTTCCTTTGTTATCCTAAAAAACCACTGTTTTTATCTCAACCCACAAGGGTTTGTTTTGGTTTTTATTTTCCATTCTTCTCCCCATCCTCTGGTGCAGGGGAAGGACTGAGCGGGTGGCTGCTTGATGCTTAGTTACCATCTGGGGTTAAACCACAACAAGGAGTTGTTGCTTTAATGAAGCAGGTAACACTTTTTAAATGTGTATGTGTAAGAGTCCAAAGCTTTAAAGTGGTGATAACTTTTTGAGCACTTTTTTCCAATAAAGTTACTGGTTGTGGTAGCAAAGTCCAGCAGAACCCTAGTCAGAGCCTAAGGAAATTAAGTTTTATGTAACTGAGCTGTCTCTGTGTTCCTGCATAATAAGTTTTGAATGTCAGCCAACTTCAACTAAATTTGACAGTGGGTAGCTATTACCTCTTTCAATTTTAGCTGTTATCTCTTACCAGTTCCATTAAGAGAAGTGACTGGATGGAAGAGAGGCACCCAATTAGTGCCCCCACTAGAGGAAAGTTGATAGTTTGCATTCTTCGCCTACTTTAAACATTGCAAGGAAGCCCTAGGAATCAAAGCTTCGTTGTTCCTGCTCCTGAATAACATCCTAATAATTTTTAAAACCATAGTAAAACCATTTTCATATACTTTGGTGCTCAGCACTTGCTTTGTTGGCATGTTAGTTGGGAGTAGAGGAAGCAAATATGGGAGCAAGGAGACTCTGTAGGTCTGTTAATGCTTTCTGACTGCAGTGGGCTCCCGTGCCAGGAGCTGCATGGAGTGACTTGGTCTGAAACCTTGAAGGGGAGTCAGGAAGGATGGCAGGGCCGTCTGGGATCCTCCAGCCACATAACAAAGCTAAATTACACCGTGATTGCTGCAGCGTTCCAAAGCATGGGTCGTCAAAACTTTCTCTTTGAGTCATCTTGGTTCTTCCCCAAGTGCTTATTCTGCATATTGCACACCTGTTTATAGCAGAAATAATCCTGGTGGCTGGGGGGTGGGGGGAGTGAATTGTTTTAGAATAGGCAGAAATTGCTTAATGGAGCAGAGAATGTGTGTCGTCAGGTTCTTTCTGTTTGGTTTTAATTGCACTCAGCGTGGGACCCTTTGTGTCAGGGAGTGATATTGTGGCTTAACAATGAATGTAAATATCGCAGTCCTCGCTATGGAAAATTGAAAGTCTGTGCCACAGACAGGCTGCATAAATGAGATGGGGGGGGAGATGGCTTAGCAAGTAATAATGTTTGCTCAAACTGCTATACACCTTGATTACTATGTAAATTGTGTAAATTTATGCATAAGCACATAATTATGCACACTCAACTGTCAGTTTGCCTTTCTGGTAAAGTGCTTGTGTGCGTAAACAGTTAACCGTCCTGTTCCTGAAATGGAAGGGGTGGTGGTATTTTTAATTACTGTACTGGCTCTTATTCTTGCTGAAGTTAAATCATAGAATTACAGACTGGTCTGGGTTGGAAGGGACCCCAAGGAGCACGGAGTTCCAACCCTCTGCCACAGGCAGGGCCACCAACCTCCAGGCCTGGAGCTACACAAGGTTGCCCAGGGCCACATCCAACCTGGCCTTGAACGCTTCCAGGGATGGGGCATCCCCCACCTCTCTGGGCAGCCTGTTCCAGCTCCTCACCATTCTCTCTGTAAAAAACTTCCCCCTAATACCTAATTTAAACCTTCCTTCCTTTAGCTTCAATCCATTCCCCCTTGTCCTGCTGTTGTCTACTCGGTAAGCTGCCTTCTGAAATCGAGGCCTGCTACGTATTGCAGGACAGTTTGGGGCAAAGGATTTTGGTGAGAAATTGGGGCTGTGACAGTTGTAGAACATCACTTTCTTGATGTGTTCTGCTTAATACTTCTGTTTTCTTTTAGTCTTTGCTGTATGGGTTTCATCTACTCAGCCAGAGAGTGGTAGGTATGGGGCTGCGTATCATTAGTATGTGAGCAGCAGAGTGAATTTCAGCTGAATAAAAATGAATTCTCTGACTTGCAATTGTGAACGTTTCTAGTTTGCCTTGACAATCCTGTCAAGACAAATTTGAACTTTGTCAGCAATTGTGATTGCTTGTGGGAGAATTACCAAAAGCCTTTGCTCTAGGTATCAGTCAGTGATTGCAGCCCTCATCTGCTATTTGACCAAAATTTTCCATGGCACTCAGCAGGCTATTACTTGTCACTCTGACATATAATGGAGGGGTATTTTAATTGATTTAAAAGTTAAAATCTATAGTTATTTAATACAGTAGAACTGTAGTACATGTCAGCAGTTATACTTGCTATGAAAATAGGAAAAGGGAAGTTGAAAGGACTTTGGGTTTGGAATATTTTAAAATACATATGTAGCTCATTTTTTTACCTTCTACTTCTGCAGACTACGAGTAGAATTTTTATTTGTTTAATGGGAGCAGAGATTTCCTATTATGTAATTAGTGTTGACTTTAAAATGAATTCTGGGCTGTTAACCGTGCATCTACTTCCTAAAATCCCTGTCCTCCAAGGTTCAGTAGTACTTCTGCTCAAAAGTCTTCCCTTTCGTGGTGAGCTCTGAATAACTGTGTTTTGCATCTGGAGCTGCTCTGGGTTATGACCTACACCATTCCACTGTCGCGGTCTCCCGGTGTTGAAAATAGATCTAATTCCATCCTATTCCAGGGGGTATGTTCAGTTAAAACCTGTATATTGCTTTAGGGCTATACAGCATGAATGCAGTTGGTACACGAGCAGGTTATGTATATGCTGGACTAAGAGATCAGATGCTTTAGCAGCGCTGTCTTCCTGATTGCTCTCTCGGATGCAAGCATGGCGTGTCCTTATAACTGGTGCTGGTTAGTTCAAAACATCTTCTTCGTGTGTTCATTTCAAAACAAGCTCTTTTGCAAGAAAGAAAATGGAGAAAAAGGGTCTAAAAAGATGAGTGGCTCACATCATCTTCTCTCTATCTTTCTGCTGAATGCCCCTGTCCTTCAACTTACCTGGATTTCTGAGTTGGGAAGAAGGATGGAAAGAACATCTGCATCCTTACCACAAGAATAGGATGAGAAATAGGGCTGTCGAATACCCCATTAATGTACCTCTCTCGGCTCGTACTGCCTGACCCTCCACATAAAGTACGGGCAAGGGAAAACAGAGAGGCTTGCAGTGTACAAATAAATGTGGTAATCAACTATATCACTACCAACAGGAACGATGGTAGTTTACCTTGCTGTAAACATAAAAGTAAGGATTTCTTCCTTTTGTTGTCACTTTCAGTAGCAACACAGACACGTGGGAAGTGATGTCCCTATCTGAACTGGAGGTGCTACTTGCCGTGTCCCTTGCTAATCACAAGTTTTATAAGCGAATACAAAGCCTGAGAAGGCTGCTTCACCTGTGACAAAATTCACAGGTTTGGCTGGCATCAGAGTAGTTTTAAAACTTTGATTTTCTACAGTTTATTTTCTGGGAAGGTGCTACAGAGCCCTTTAGCAGCAGCTAATAATTTTAGACCAGGGAGCTACTCATATTTGGTAGACCCGCACAGGGTAGATGTTGTCTCCTGAACGTAAGGCAGGAGGAGGGTTGCAGAGCTGCTTGTTTGCACTGAAGAGAAAATGGGAGTGTTTTTCTTATTTCGCCCTGGCTGATGACTACTCTGTGAAAACATGAGAGAATCCTCTATGGAAAGTTGGCCTATGGGAAACAATTTAACAGAGGAACTTCACGGCATGCTGGTGAAGAAACACAACATACGGGTTCTGCTTGAAAATCAGGTTATACATGGGATTGCAGACCTAGTACTTAAAGCTAGTGTGAGTTTGGATTTCGGTTTGTATTTCCAAAGCCCAAAACTTCCTGGCTATTTTCCAGTAGCCACTCTTCATCTCTGGCTTTGGAGTGGCACCTTTGTATCAGATGTGTTATCGGATGAAATGATGGGTTAAACCTGGCTGGACAGCCAGGCCCAGAGTGTTGTGGTGAATGGAACTAAATCCAGCTGGTGGCAGGTCACAAGTGGGGTTCCTCAGGGCTCGGTGCTGGGGCCAATCTTGTTAAACATCATCATTAATGATCTGGATGAGGGGATTGAGGGCATCCTCAGTGAGTTTGCAGGTGACACCAAATTGTATGGGAGTGTCAATCTGCTGGAAGGCAGGATGGCTCTGCAGAGGGACCTGGACAGGCTGGATCAGTGGGCAGAGGCCAACTTTATGGGGTTCAACAAGGCCAAGTGCTGTGTCCTGCACTATTGTCACAGTAACCCCAGGCAGTGTTACAGGCTTGGGGCGGGAGGAGATGGACCTAGGGGTGTTAGTTGATAGCCAGCTGAACATAAGCCAGCAGCATGCTCAGGTGGCCAAGGCCAACAGCATGCTGGTCTGCACCAGGAGTAGTGTAACCAGAAGGAATAAGGAAGTGATAGTTCTGTTGTACTCAGCTCTGGTGAGACCGCACCTCAAATACTGTGTCCAGTTTTGGGCACCTCACTACAGGAAGGACATTGAGATGCTGGAGCGCATCCAGAGGAGAGCAGCGAAGCTGGGCAAGGGTCTGGAACACAAGTCCTATAAGGAACGGCAGAGGGAACTGGCTAAAGGGATATAACATACTGTATAATGTCCTGATCCATATATAACTGGGGAAGTGAGCTGGGAGGCAGGATTGCTTGTTGGAAACAGACTGGGCATTGGGATGGTTTTTGCCCCTTCCACGTGTGGTGAGCAGTTGCATTTGTGCATCACTCTTCATATACGTTATTGTTACTACTTTTATTATTTGTATTCTCTTCCTTTGTTTCCCTGATAAACTGTCTTCATCTCAACCCACAAGGGTTTGGGTCTTTCTTTTTTCCTATTCTCCTCCCTATCCCCTTCTAGGGGGTGGGGGAAGCAGTGTAAGCAAGTGGCTGCGTGGTGCTGACTTTCCATCTGGGGTTAAACTGTGATGCTCAAACCTCATGACTGTGTTCTTATTACACTGTCAGAAGGTAGTAGAAGCCTGTGAAGATGACAAGAGGTGAATAGTAAAGAAGATAAGTGGAAAGCCCCCCCCTTTTTTTTTTCCTACCTTCTCATTCTAGGAAGCTGGTTTACTGGGACTGTGGGACCAGGAAGGTGGAAGAGACAGATTTACGAACTACCTCAGTGTTTGCCCAGTTCCCCAACCTAGAGCTTGAAGAGTTGCCTTATTTCTTTTATCAAGTAATAATTGTATGCATTAAAACACCACGAACAGCTTGAATTTTTTAAAATGGAAAACTGTTAGTTAAAATGAAGCCTTCATTATTTCAAATAGTGTTTTTAGAAGTCACAGGAGATATTTCAAAATAATGTGACTTTTTGCCTTTTAAAACATCTGTTAATCAATGGTGAGGTTGGAGTTTGGATTTTCTTGTGTCTGAAACAAGTGCCAAGCTGGAGACTTCGAGTAAAACCTAAAGCACTATGCCTAAACTCATTAAGGACCTTTTGATTAGTGAGCTCATCTCCAGCAGATTATTTCTTTTCCCAGCCTTCCCTCTACAAATGCACGGGGCACTCACTGCAAGCTCTTGTAAGTTTGTTCATGGTAGGCTTATGGGCTACCATGAGTCTTACTGCTCAGCTCTGCATTGGGAACTCATAATAAATAATACTGTGAGCTGTCTTTTGCCTTTCTTTTTCCCTACACCTTGTTTCTGGAGTTCTGATTAGCATGCTGACCTCCCTGCTTCTATTTTCTGTTCCTGTATGGGATTACAATACAGCGTACGCCGGTACCGCGATGCTAATACGCGTTCAACATCCACACTAATTTTGTCTTGCTGGATATGGGGGGCACATCCAGGGAGTTGAAAGGGCAACACCCCACCCCACCCCCCCTTTTCTCCCCTTTATATTCTTTCAGCTCAAGCAATAATTATAGATGTTGCCTTTGGAAGCCTGTGGGATTGCTCTTATGAGTAAAGGTCTGCCATACTGGGGCTTTTATTTGACAAGTTGGAAAATAGCCTTTGTTCCCATGGTAACCTTTTTTTGTGCTTTGGTGCATTTTTTCCCTATGGTTTCATGGTTGCTCTGGAGGTTTTTCTATTGTGGTATTTTAATCCCCAGTAGACTGGGGATGGCAGTTCAGTTTACTTTTTGCTATTATGAAATACTTTAATTATTTTTTTATTATTATTTGATTACAGAACTCTTGTAAACTTTTTATATTGTGTGGTTAGAGAATTAATGATGTGGTGGCTTTCTCTGTCAAGCATATCATGCACTCAGAAGAGAAAGCAAATACTTTGTAACAGGCAAGTACATACTGGACCCAGCTGCTTTTGTTATAAACTGATATATTTGATACAGGTATTCTTACAGGACTTATGGGGCCAAGCCCTTACCAGGCATACCGGGTACATTTTTGTCTCTTCAACAGAATGGCATTTCGTGGGGTTGAAAATGGTCAATACTTTGGTCATCAGTGTTATTTCAGGTTGCTCTAATGAGGGCTTCATTAAATAAAGCTTTAAATCAAAGGCAGGTATTTTTAGGAGTTGCTTGTTTAGACTGAGGGAAGAGTTTGGGAAGAAAAAAAATAGCAGAGGAAAAGAGGAGGCTTTTTGAAGAGATGCTGGTAGCATCTCCCTGTGTTTTACTTCTATGTGTATCTTTCTCCCACCCTTGTTCAATTTGTCTTTAGAAGTCCTCAGGAGCAGAGCAGAACAGCCGTGCAGTCTTGTCTTGGCTGCAGCTCCTCATGGCACTGATTTCCCAGTGGTGCCCCCATCAGCAGGTGAATCTCGCTTGAATCACTGAATCTGATGCTTTTTTAAAATCCTGCTGACCAAGGTGGCAGCAGAGCCTCCCCAGATATACACGCTGCTGTGCTCTTGCATGAGAGCGATCAGGAGGCACGATTGGTTTAGATGTTTTCCAGTGGAAGAAGGTGAGATGGTGCTGTGAAAAACAGGAGTTTTCAAAGCTGGGTCTCTTCAGTTGTGGCAGCTGAGTGGGTGCAGGAAAAGAGAGAGTTAAACTCCCTGCCCCGTGCCGTGTGTCGTCCCCATTCCCCCCGCCCCCAGTAGACTTTTTCAATAATTAACTAGATCATTTTCCAGAGAAACTGTTCCTGCCTTATCTTGCCATACACTACACAGCAATTCATCATCGGCAGCACAAACACCGACACCGCATGCATTTAAACTGCACTGATTCCATAAGTGGGCCCAATGCAAAACGTTAGAGGAAATGCACTGTGAGGCTTTCTGGTTTTCTCTGGCTTCCAATGCTAGAGGTTTTCTCCTGATAGGAAACTCCTGTCTAGGTTAACCATTCCATAACAGATAGCTATATTTATGTAGGAACGAGTAAATTTTACTTCCCTGGGGCAGCTGGATCTTGGTACTTCGTAGTTAGAGGAGAAAAGCACATTGCAGATGAGTATTAGGAGGATGTTAGCCCTCTCTGATCACTAAATGGATGGGTAAAAAGTCAATTTATTCTCTATAGGAGGTAAGAACTCCCCAGTTGCAGCCCACCATAACACACAGTAGTTTACACCTAAGTTTATATTTTTCTGTAGTCAACAGATTATTTTGAGGTAACATTTGGATAGCCAACTGCAGTTGCTACCAAAAGATTTCAGTAGAGAAGGTCAAGGAAAAGTCAAGGCTTACAGCTGGTTGGAGGAAAATAATGCTGGATCCTGTCAGCATCCACTAAGGTAAATGGAAGTGGAAGGAGCTTAGTACACTTGCTTCATTTTGTAAAATCAACATATGCCTTGAGGTTAAACTAAATACAAGAACCTGTTCGCTGGTGACTGCAGCACAGGAGAGCACATCAGCTTCTGTTTGCAGAATAAACATTGCAATTTAAATGCTTTAAAAAAAAAATCCTGAGTGAATTACTTTAGATTTGGGGGAGAGGGGGTCTTGGGAGAAAGGGTGGAGCCTTTTCTGTTGTCGGTGCACATCACATTTTGCTTGTTGCTGAATTAAGATCCAGGTATGAAAGTGTGATCCGTGATCCTTAGGCACTGCCAAAGAAAGTAACGCAATGTGAAAGCTGGAGCTGCTGAGGAAGGAAACCAGCTGATTTCTCAGTTTGTTTTCTCTCAACTAAATGCATTTTCTCCTCTGATTCCTACATGTTTCATCATACTAAGCATTTCTTAAGAGGCAAAAAAATAAGAAGTATAAAGACTGGATAAATTTTGTAATCTGCACATTTGTATTAGGGTTGTAGTGTTTGCAGTTTGAGCACTTGAAAGTTTTTTCTCTTTGAATAGAATACCTCTGTGCTTAAAACATAATTGAAACTAAGCACTGAATTAAATGTAGCATGACAGCTACTGAATCTTCTGTTAGGCTTGTTGTCTGTCTGTGTGTTAAATTTCTAAAAGATACACCTTTAAAGTTATAGGTGGCAAAATATGTTTATGTTGGTGAGATACTGGTCCATGTTTTAAAATTGCAGCAAGTAGTAGTGGATTTCACCAGTTCATCCTTAGCTGAAACATACCAGAAGTGGATAAATGGTAATCCCAAGAAAGAGCTTCAGAATCCTGAAGTTTGGGCTGTTTAAGAAAAGTAATTGATTAATAGCACAAGGAGATACTATTTTCTATGTAATTTTTCTTCCTGAATTTAATTTCCTGAATATTTCACATCAAAAATATGTTTTCAACTGGTATTTTTACATTTTATTTGTTTTTCTAGCAGCAAGAAGACATGAAAGGAAAAAATGGTGCAGGGCTGGTTTTGTTTCAGGGGTCCTTCCTTCAGCTCAGTGTCCATGAGCTCCCATGTGACTGCCTCCTCCCCTGAAAATCTGATCATTTTGTCTGTGCACCTTTGTATTTCTCTATGCTTTCTTGGTCTGCTGACAAGAAGGTTGGTTTATATACTCTGACATTTAAGAAATACCATTTTCCAGTCTGCTAATCTGCTTTATGCACGTAACTACAGGAGAGAGCAGGGTGCCTTCCTGCAGGGAAACTTTCTTAAACATTCAGGCTACACAAGGTGAAACCAATATGGATCAAACCTTGGTATTGACCACTAGAACTAGCAGCATGGAGCAAATCTGGGAGATGATACATGCTGCTGGTGGAGGATGTGACAGTCATCATGGTACGGTTGTCAGATTATGTGTTGGACAACTTTTGACCAGTATGACATTTTCTAATTCTTTAAATAACTAGTAGAGTTGTCTCTGGCAGTGAAATTACATTTTCTATGTGAACATGCACAAAAATAATGGAAGTAATGTGAAGAGGAAATGGTTGTGCTGTCTACTGTTGATGACTGGGTGAAGGCTGAGTTAAAGAAAGGAAGATACTAGGAGAGCTGTTAGAGAATTGACCAGTCAGAGGAAGCTCTCAGGGATGGAAGATTAGCTCTGGAAACCAGGAAGAATTCAGGGGACAGTTTGGAGTGGAAAAAGAGTGCATTTTCAGGATAACATAAACTTGGTGATCAGTCTCTTTGTTTTAGTGCCAGGTTGCAAGGAGTTGTATTGTCGTTCAGAGTGGGAGTTTTTTGTCTCCTTTGGGCAGCATCAGTTGGCCTACTGCGTTGAGGCTGGTGAGGACCAAGTGTGTGGGTGTGCTGCTGCAACAGCACAAGTGGCTCAGTGGCACCAGGGGCTCTTGGAAAGCTCTTGGTCAACTCAAGCCTCCCAACTGTGGGAGCTTCCTTGGGTGTGAAAGGTGGGCCACGTCCTGGTCTCTGTGCTCAGCCAGACTGCCCGTGCCATGGCTGTGAAATACCATTGTTGTTTTGGGACACAGGAACCTTCGTTTCCGTGTCTCTGTATTTCCATGTTCCAGTCCCCAGTAGATCATGATCTTTGCTGGAGGTTACACCCCTTAAGCACAAGATTAAGAGGGTAGAAAGGAGATGTTGGCTTCTTGAATCTTCTGATTGTTCTTCCTCTCAAAGGTGAGGATACAATTCTTATCTCAACTTCTTTATACCTTTATTCTTGCATAACTTTATTGAGGCCTACTCAGGTTCCTTCTGCTTGTTTTACGATCAGAAAAATTCTGTAGGAAAAAGGAAAGTCAATGATGTGGAATTAAAAAAGGACTCATCTAGATCTCATAATAATAAAAGCACTTGCAACAAATGAGTTTGGGATTCATATTGTAGCTTGTACTTCTTTGGAGTGCTTCATTTTATCATCAGAGAGGCATCATTTGTTTAAACTGTGCTCCTGTATGACATCTGGTTTGAAAAGCATAATAACCTATATAATCAGCTTTTAAAATGCTGGATTATCTGTGGGTTTATTGACTCTTCTTTACAAAATCTGTTATTTCTAATTAATTCTCCATATAACTATTAGTAAAGCCAACTTGCAGAGACACAAATGAGCTTGATGGCAATGGCTAGTCAAGGTCAGCAATTAACTGCCAGCATTTGCACTGCTGAGGATAATAAATCAGGCTCGTTCCTAATCACATACCCTACAACGTGACAAATGTTCGTGGAGCCATCTAAGCAACCATTTTACAAATCATTTGAAAGACACATTTGGCATTGTTAACCTGCTCCATGCTGCCCTTGGCAGTAAAAGCATTGTGATAAAATATGTATACTTTGTTAGATTGCTTGTATCTGAGTCCTGCTGAGTGTGTGTACGGGGTCGGGGGAGATCTCTTTGCTTTTCATTATTTATTTTTTTTTCTTCTTTGTATTGGAAATAATGAGGGAGGCATGAAAGTAATATCAGCTAATCAACCTGTGGAAACCACTGGCTTCTAAAAGCAGTGGCAAGTAATGAGCTTTGTGGCACTGTTTTGTATTTCACAGAATCACAGAACTGTAGGGGTTGGAAGGGACCTCCAGAGCCCATCAGATCCAACCCCCTGCCAAAGCAGGGTCCCTAGGACAGGTCGGCGTCCAGACGGGGCTGGAATCTCTCCAGAGAAGGAGACTCCACACCCCCTGGGCAGCCTGTCCCAGGGCTCCCTCACCCTCACCGGGAAGAAGTTCTTCCCCACATTGGGGCGGAACTTCCTGTGCTCCATCTTGCGGCCATGGCCCCTTGTCCTGTCCCCACAGACACTGAGAAGAGGCTGCCCATGTCCCCCTGTGTCCCACACTTGAGATCTTTATAAGCATTCATCAGATCCCCTCTCAGACTTCTTTTCTGAGGCTGAAGAGCTCCAGTTCTTGTCTTTTCAGTTAAAAGTTTATATTGAGAATAGGTTGCTGCCCACAAGAAATTTTCAGGGTGAACAACAGTCCATTGTGTGAAAGTTTGAGGGGGGGAAAAAAAAAGTGAAATATCATAACAATAGTTGTCAGGCTATAATTTGGATTTGTGGAAAAGTGCAAGCTCTGTGGTTTTACGTGGTCTAAAGTTTACAACTCAGTCCTGCTGGAGCCCACAGAAGTCACTAGATTGAGCATGTCATTCAAATACATATTTGACTGTAGGCTAATTGTTGTCCAGGGAGTCAGTTGTAAAGTTCCTCATCTTTTTTTTTTTTTTTTATGGTACCTGTTCTTATATGGACCAACTTTATCCTTTTTTCAAACAGAGAGCAATGTATTACCTAAATAACCTGGATTATTGTAACTAAAGCTCTCATCTAGAGCAAAAAAAAAAAATCAATCTGAGCTTAACCCCCCCATACAACTGAATTAATGTATACATCTGTTACATATACAGCTGAACTTAATATTTAGTTTGTACCTACTAAGTGTCACCTGCCTGTAACTTTTCCTACATGTCACTTTACATTGGGATTACTTGATAGAAATGTATGGGATGTTTCTGTGGAAAACTAATGAAAAGGGAAATATTGAACTTGGAGTGTTCATGAAAAGCAGTTTCCAAGTGATGTCTTTGGTGCTTTTTTTTTTTGAGGGGGATTGTTTTGTGGGGATTTTTTGAGTCGTGTTTCTCCCTATACATGTTAAAGAATATAGAGCTACAATATTAATTAAATAATTGGTTTCATAAAAGTGATGAATAAGTAAAGCGAGCTTCTGTATCATAATCATCCGGCCTTGAAATGAGGGCAGAGAGGTGAAGTCTTGATGCAGATCTTGTTGGCCATGATCAGGTTTTGAAGAAAGGAATGGCAGCCTGAACATGAGAGAGATTCAGGAGGAAAAGGTGTAACATCCCTGGATGCCTTACAGAGAAAGAAAAGCTTCCATGAAGAAAATGGCTTAGCAATAAGATTTGGGCATGGTTCATTGGACTCAGGCTTTTATTATTTGCAGGTCCTTGCAGACATCACGGTACTTCTTGCACAGAGCTGGCACGAGTTGGAGGAGATTTAAGTACCAAGAGCTAATATCAGTGCTGCTTTGCAGTAGAGTGTTTGAGAATTGTTGCGTGTTGGATACTCCTAGTAAGAATGAAAACACATCATTTGTGTTTTAACCTCTTCCACTTTTAAACTGGTTGAAAGGATATTATGGGAGGTAATTGAATTCTATTCCAGAATCTTAAGTTTCCATCTGTGATGCTGTGGCCAAGTAGCTGAATGCATGCGTTGTATTCAAACGGTACCTTCACCTTTCCACTATATTCAAGCCTTTCATTTAGAAAAGCACTGTATAAAATATGCTATAGATTATCCCTTAGGCATTTGATAATAGTCGTGGATCAACTGGTGTCTTGGTGTGTCTTCACTGGCTTTTTTTTTACCCAGTAATTCCATGAAAGTGAAATTTTATAGGGTAGCTTGTATCTAAGAAAAGCTTTCCCACCTTCTGCAAATCCTACACAATTTATTTTCAACTAAAATTAATGCATACGTATGTATACACACAGAGTATGTATGTATGGAGTGTGTGTGTATGTGTGTACATGTAAACACTGAAAAACATGCTTGCTGCTCTGTGATAACCTGGAAACCTCCGTTTCTGCCCAGGAGGAGCGCACAGAGACAATTACCTTTTCTAGATATTAAAATAATACGCTGACCTTTTTCAGGGTAGAAAGACTAGGAATACATTTGCCAGTTGTGTGAGGAAAAGGGAACATGGAGCATCAAAATTATTAATGCCCCGAGACATTTTGGCAGTATGTCAGAATTGAAACGTTGCCCTTCTCAGACAAAACCCCACCGTTTGCAGTGAAAAAGCAAAAAAAAAAAAAAGGGTTTTCTAGGAGTTATTTTTCCAGGTTATAGACGTTTTCTCTAGAAAGCAGACACCTTAATGAGAAGCTTAATCGTGAGGCCCCATCTGGAGTCCTGTGTCCAGAGCTGGGGCCCCCAATACAAGAAAGATGTAGGAATGTTGGAGAGGGTTCAGAGGAGCCATGAAGATGATCAGAGGGCTGGAGCAGCTCCCCTACGAAGAGAGGCTGTGAGGGAGCTGAGCTTGTTCAGCCTGGAGAAGAGAAGGCTGCGGGGGGACCTCATTGCAGCCTTCCAGTCCCTGAAGGGAGCAGACAAACAGGAGGGGAATCGACTTGTTAAAAGGGTAGACAATGTCAGGACAAGGGGGAATGGATTAAAGCTAAAGGAAGGAGGGTTTAAATTGGCTATTAGGGGAAAGTTCTTTACAGAGAGAGCAGTGAGGTGCTGGAACAGGCTGTCCAGAGAGGTGGGGGATGCCCCATCCCTGGGGGTGTTCAAGGCCAGGTTGGATGGGGCCCTGGGCAACCTTGTGTAGCTCCAGGCCTGGAGGTTGGTGGCCCTGCCGGTGTCGGGGGGTTGGAGCTCTCTGATCCTTGAGGTCTCTTCCAACCCAGACCAGTCTATGATTCTATGTCGTTCCATGCAGTAGAAAGCTAGACTGGTACTTGAGCGTGTGGAGCTGATTTTAACACAGGTTTGGGGAGGCTTTCCTTTTGTGTCTCCGACAGATGAGCTAATGCCATCACCCAGCAATTATCAAGTAGTGTGACGTTATGTAATGAAAGTATAAATAGCACGGGGACTAAAACTAGTAAATCTTAACAGACTAGTGAGCAGACCAGAACAGGAATACTGTTTGGAATGTTTTGATTAGCATCTGAACTCTGTCATTTAAAGACACGTTTAGTTTTGATGTTACAATAAAGCTTCAGGCCAGGAGAGTTGTGGTCCTTGATCCACAGTGACATTTCTGCTGTGCCCCTGGATAATTGGCTTGCCTGCTGTATACCCCTTTACAGGAAGATAGAAAATTGGAAAAAGGCAAAGAGTGCATGCTTGGAATTTCTTAGGCAAGCTGGTTATCTTATGTTTGCGTTCAGGCTACCTGTGAACTTTGTGTCCCAATGACTGGCCAACAAATAGCCTGTAACCTACAATCTGAACTATCCGATTACTTCGCCACCAATGTGGCCTTTTAGGGTGGTTTGTTTTGTGGTTTTTTTAGTTGTTTGGTAGCATTCAGAGAAAAAAAATGTGTGAAGAAATACAAGAGGTCACGTTTACCTGGAGAAGAGAGGCTGTGTAGAAGGAAAGGCTTTACCCAACCCTTCAGAGGCGTGGGAGGGATCCGAAGCTTTCATCTCTTCCAGTATCTGGCACGTTTCTCCAAGTGTGCCAGTTACATGAGGGTGGCATTTCCAGTTCCCGGGGGAAGGAGGGGGGGAGGGAGGAGAATCACTGCATCATGTTTTTGAAGAGCACTGTCTTAAGAGTTGCCAGTGGAAACTACTTCCTAAAGATATCTTCTGGGAGTTGTGGTTTAAAAAAAAAAAAAACAACCCCTAAAACCAGAAATGCTTCATCTTTTAAGAAGGTAGTAGATGGTTGAAGCTGGGTTTGCAAGATATATCAGTCTGCAAAACTTCAGGATGGTTTCTGAACCTCTCTGGTGCTGCTTTTCTGGCACCAGCAGGAATTTGGAAGGGTCTTCTGCACTTGCAGAATGTAAAAAGGCTTCAGAGCTACCTGGGAAGTAAGTTGTTTAATTACAGAAACATTAGATGGAAGCTCAAGGACTGCTGTAGTGGTGAGCAGGAATGCAGGTGGAAGAGTGCACACCACTTTGCCATGCAACTTCATGGTGTTGGTGGTTTTACTACAGGTATTCCTTAGCTGTAAGGGCTTGAAGCAAACAAGCAGAAAGGAAATTTATAGCTACCAGGTCTCTGCCAGAATGGTTTGTTTGTTGTTTATTCTCAGTTTTAATCATCTGCTACCAATAAATTCCGCTGTCCTTGTGGTAACTTCTCACATTAGCATTGATATATAATGGGTGTTTTAAAATAGACAATAAAAATACTGCACTTACTAATTAAAGCAATTCATGTAGTCAACAGAAAGAGTTGTGGCTTCCTAATTGTCAGATGCCTTAAGCAATATACCTGTTATAAATTTTTAATTGAACTTTGCATTATGGCCAATGTGTTTTAAAATACTCATAGCTGTTTTGTTTGTTTTGTTGTTTTTCTTCTGTTTTTTGTTTTATTTTGGTTTTAAACTCCAGCTCTTCATTGAGAAGCGTATCAACTGGATCTTCGAGACCTTCCAAAGTGTGTTTGGTGTGCGGAGATGAGGCGTCTGGGTGTCATTATGGGGTGGTTACATGTGGCAGCTGTAAAGTTTTCTTCAAGAGAGCAGTAGAAGGTAAGAAAACAGACCAAAAAGTCAACAAAAATGACAAAATGTGTGTGTGTTTGGGTTTTTTTAAATACAAATATTATATACATGTGCACATACATGTTTTCCTGTGTCTTTCCATTGTCGATAAAATTCTGTGCTGTTAATCTGAAAAAATGTTGAATTAACTCCAATTATGTGTGGTATAGTTTACCCTGCCAGGGTGTTTTGTAACGTACACCTTCTAAGGGATGCATTGTTCTTCTTCATATCACTGCTAAATGAGACTTCTCCCCCCATACTCCCCAAGTGGGCTGCTGTAATCTTTATTGGCCACAGAATACATGTAAACGTACTCCTGATTTTCCTGTACCAGAGGATGAATACAGTTGCTCATGATGAGACAACCTCATATGACAGTACAATTTACTTGGGTTAGTTATACCATGTAGGAATGTCCCATGCTTTCAACTCAGTAGTGTATCTCCTTCAATTTGGAGCAGCAGTGGCTTTACAGCACTCTTATTAGATTGATTAGGAATCTGGATTTGATCATGGTCCTTCTCTTCGAGATAGTTTTATTCATTAAGGACTAGGACTTTTCATGAGGATTTTGATAACTTCATAATCATAGGAGTTTTCTTCCTATTTTATGTTAATTATGGTCAAGCTAGTCTATCTTGTACAACTCAGTAGAAAGAAGTTAGGATCACTGAGTGCTACAGGACCTCTGGTAGGTGTTACCTCTTCATGGTTTGGGTTGTTAGGGTAAAATAAAATGTTTGACCTTTACAGACTTGGCAAGCAACTTCAAGTGATAAAAATTACGTTTTTAAAGAGTTCATGGCATGCAAATTATCTGTATACTGTGTAGGTTTTGTAGAAGCCTTTGCTGCTGAGTAGATGTTCTTACAACCAGTGGTGAAGCAGACGATACCTACTTACTGATTTATTTTCATGAAGAAAAGCCTAGAAGGAAGAAAATAGACTCTTAAAGTGGTGTCCAGCTTATGCACTGAGAAGAGTGATGCAATGTGTGATGTGATTAATTTCTTGTGTGATCATTAAATCTACTGCTGATGGCAATAAGGATTTAGCGCTCTGTTAAATAGACCTGGAGGGCTTGTGCGTCATTGAAGTCAAGACCTCATGTAATATCTATCAATCTATTTATCTATCTATCATCAAAAGTATCAATCTAATTGTAATGAACTTTGCAAAGTTAGAAGGACACAGAAAAGGCTTCTCCTTTCTGAAAGCATTCACTATTACTACTGTGCAATAGCTGACCTTGATGCCTTCATTCCCTAACTTCTTCCTTGAGTTTTTAGTTGCTTGATGTAGCATGTGACCTTGAGAACCTTACGTACTTTCACTGGGTGATATCCTCCATGTGCTTCCACACCACATCCTGGATGGGTCTTCAGACATCCATATCTAAGCTGGTCTGTGAATCAGGAGGGTATGTTTTTGTGGTGGTGGTGAGGTTAGGCATACACCAGCACATACTGTGTGAAGTGACAACACCTTTTGTTATCTTCCTTCCTCCTGTCTTGGCTTCCAGGAAAACTTCCTTCCAGTCTTGAACCTCAGTAATTCCATGTCCCTCTCCTTTCATGTCCTTTCTGATGTAATCTGATGGATACCTCTATCCAATGGGAATTTCTGAAAAATTACAAAGGCTCCAGTTAGGATTTTACAAAGTAACAAGACTACATTTCCAAGCCTTGGAAACCAAAAGTATTAGAAAATGATTACTCTGTAAACAGGCATAGAAATAACTTTTTAAACAGCATTTTAAAAATGTATAGTTAATTACTGAAAGTTTATGGTTAAGAAAAAATAAAAAGAAAAAATAAATACAAAACAGCCCTGTTCATCCCTAAAAATTGAAGATACGAATTTTAAAAGAGCTTAAAATAATATAATTTTTTTTAGAATTACTACATTAACATACATGTTCCTACCAGTGATACATGAGCACTGTGTAGACTTCTGTTTGGCATGAACATGACTGAGCTCTTGATGCTGCCAGTAGCATTGTTATTATGCAAACACTAATCATTTGGCTTACATTTCCTGTTTATATATGTGTGTGTGTGTATATGCATAAAAGTGCATTGTAGGGTATTAGCCACAAAAGCACATAGCAGAAACATAATATACATCTTGGCTCCAAACATCCTGAAACAATCAGTGTGAATAAAAACTCGTGTAGGTAGTTTTGTAACAGCAAAGTTGGTTTTGTAGAGTCATCATAAATTTTTCAGCCAGGTACCTGACTGGTCAAACCCCTTGCCCTGAGATTTTCCTTTTTAGATGAAATATTTGTAGTAATTATTCTGTATCATACGTTGATGAGGATGTTTTAAAGCTGTGGTAGTTCAGTGTGTGGTATAAAGAAATAAATCAAAGCACTGCTGCCCTAAATGTAGATCTTGGGCATACCTGTTTCAGCTCTGAGCTAAAGCTGTTCTTTACTTAAGCACTTCCATTCTTGTCTTTATTACAACAAAAACAGTAAAACTCCCTCTAAAAAAAGAAACAAGTTTCTAGAGAATCTATAAATACAGTAGCTAATTTATTTGATTAAAAATAAATTCTTTCCTCTCTGAAAGATTGTAGCAAGAGAACAGAAAAGATTTTTCAAGTTTCATTCACCATTTCCCTGAAATCATATACAGATATTTTAAAGATTTATGAATATCTTTCCAGCTGTATCTTACACACTATATGCATGAACACAAACACACACGTAGTTCTTTCTTGATCCACTGAACATTCTTCAGTAAGAGGGTGACACAAGAAATCATATTCCTTCACAAATGACTACTTCTTCCAGTTGTTATTAAATGTAGTAGCTACATCTGGTCCCCTCTTCACAGAAAGGTAGAATAGCTGAGGTTGGAAGGAACCTCAGGAGGTCATATGGTCCAAATGCCTCTACTCAAGCAGGGCCACTAAGAGCCAGTTGCCTAGTAACATGACCTGGTGGCTTTTGAGTATCTCAAAGGATGGAGACTCTGCAACCTCAATGGGCAACCTCTGCCAGTGGTTGGCCATCCTTGCTCTAAAAAGTCCTTCCTGATGTTCAGATGGACTCTTCTGTGTTTCGGTCTGTGCCCTCTTTGAACAGAGCAGCTCTTCTCCTTTAAGGGGAAGTAGTTTTTAGTTTCTCTGATGAAACAAAAGTTTATGTAGTTCTAATTTAAAAAGTTACATACTGATAGTCCTTCAAAAGGTACGGTGGGATGGAAATCATGGGAGAGAGCAACTGTGTTCAGGTGGAAGGACAAGAGCAAATGCTCTAGTGGAAGCTGTGCCTGCTCATTGCAGCAGGATTGGGGTAGATGACCTTTAAAGATCCTTTCCAACCCAACCCATTCTGTGAAGTGGGGAGACAAATTATGTTAAGAAGCATGGAAACAGAGAGGGGGTAAATTTGGAGGAGGGGGTGGCTGTACACCACCCAGATCTTTGAGTCTCATCTAAAATTGCTAATGTTCAGTCTTGGAACAGTTTTTTAGGGCAAATTCCTTTGCAATCCTCTGAAATATTATAAAACGGGGATTATAACAGAAAAGAACAACCACACTGAAATTTAAAACCAAGAAAGCACACAACAACAAAGAGAGTAAAGCTTGCATTTCCAATTACAAATCTGGTAATTGTATTCTCACTGCATCTTATTTTGAGGACTTGCAGGAAATGTCTGATGAATTTATGAGGAGGAGAGCTGTAGACCAGAGAAGTATTAAAATGGGTTTATTGGTGAAATTTCAAAAGTAATTTCAGATGGAATTAATTACAAGGATGTAAATTATTGAAGTGCAAAATTCGGGTATCAAGTAAGCATGAACTTTTTGCTGACTGGCTTGATGAACAGGAGTCTGGTATGAAGAAATGGGAATGTGTCATTAATATAAATTTGATCTACCTTGGAAACACTAAAAATCCTTTAACCATCAAATTGTTGATAAATGGCATCACTGCAAAAGTGAAGACAAAGGTATTTATAAACATTTTTACCCAGGGTAACTATTTTGTATGATTTTCTAAATTACAGATACGGCCATTCATAAAGTTAATTTAATGATCATAAATTAAAGTTTATAGTCATAGGCTGAATAAATGCTATACTGGGAAGTGACCTAAAGCACCTGGCCACTCTTGTCTTCTCCTTTTCCACTGAACCAGCTTTCTCTAAGGAGATTAACAGGCTGGAAGTCTGAAATCACAGCTGTTCTTGCGTATGCTTTGCATTTTTAGTCTTCGTTTGTTCAAGTTCCAGACAAGTATGAGGTAATGTGTCTTAAATCAAAATTTATATTGCTTCCTAAGTTGCTAAAGTTAATCTTTCATTATTCCTTTGGCTTGAAGGTAAGAAAAAGAAGGGGAAAAGAAAAGGTGTATTTTTTTCATCTCAAAATAGTGCTTAAGACTCCAGCAAAAATGGCCATCTTCTTCCAGTCATCTTGCATATTTGCTGGGAGAAATTTTGGTAGTTAAAGAAGAATTTTAAAAATTGTATTAGTTTTAGGGAAGCTTGTCCTTTTCTTTTAAATACAGAGGCATCATGTTCAGTAAAGTTCAGGTTTTGCTGTTGATTTCTGCTCCAGGAGATTCACCTTAAAGCTGGTTCTGCTATTTTAAGTCAGAAACTTTTAAGTCAGTAGGTATTCTTTTTTTTTTCCAGCTGTGAAGTAGAAATGCAGTCACAGCAACAGAAGTTTCTAGGCTTGCCTGTCTCTTTCACCTGAACATTTGCTTCTTGCCTGTTCTAAAGTAGGGGTGAAAATTTGGCTGCAGGACGCTTTTCAGACTGATCTGATGCATTCTTATAGAAATGGCCTCCTGGATATCACAGAATCACAGGGGTTGGAAGGGACCTCGAGAGATCATAGGGTCCAACCCCCCTGCCAAAGCAGGGTCCCCAGCTCATATTGCACAGGTCGGCGTCCAGATGTTCTTGAATGTCTCCAGAGAAGGAGACTTCACACCCCCCTGGGTAGCCTGTCCCAGGGCTCCCTCACCCTCACTGTGTTCTTTCCCAGATTGGTGGGAAACTTCCTGTGCTCCAACTTGCAGCCATTGCCCCTTGTCCTGTCCCCACAGACCACTGAAAAGGGGCTGGCCATTTCCCCTGCATCCCATACTTCAGACATTTATAAACACTAATAAGGTCCCCCCCTTAGTCTTCTTTTCTCTAGGCTGAGCTGTCCCAGCTCACTCAGCCTTTCCTGACGTGGGAGATGCTCCAGGCATATATTTAAGTGTGCTGTGCAACCTCAGTGAGTAACAAAGGAATCCTTCCTCCGCTGCGTGTTTGAACAGCGAGTTATCCACGACTTCCCTTCAATAGTGGAAGGGATGGAATTCCTTGTGAAGGAATCTGCAGGGACATGCCACAACTGTGGGAACCGAGGTTGCCTCCAAGATAGGGTTACCAAAAAGAAGTGTCGTTCTTCATCACCTTTTGTGCCAGGCTGCTCTGAAAACACAGAAACAAAACAACCTGGGCTTGCAAGGTGGAGGGTCCAACCCTCCAGTCACCTAGGGGCAATTCCCAGTCTGCCTTGCCAGGCACCGAGGCTGATTTTTCTTTTTTGCCATAACCAATGAGATCCAACAACCTCCTAGAGACTCGTTGTAGCGTGAAGGATTGCAAGCTATTGGCAGCCTGAAAATTCAGCTGTAGATAAATTCAGTTCTTTGGCAAGCAAAGGCACCTTGCACTGGTTCAGAAGTGGGCCAGATGCATAATATCCATGGGATAATTTTATTTTTTTGAGGTACTCGCTAGTCTCTGCTTCCAGAAGGCCACACAAGAGAGAAAGTGATTTTTACACAGAATCATACAGAATCATAGGGGTTGGAAGGAACCTCAAGAGATCATCAGGTCCAACCCCTGATTTGGGCAGCCTGTGGGGTTGGGGTTTTGGTTTTTTTTTCAGAAATGGGTAATATTCCCATGCTTTTCACGTGCACTGTGAGTGAAAGAAGCTTCCAAGGATCTACACCCCAGTAGGAAATAAAGAGAAACTGAAGCCTCTGGGTGTGCCTCCTCAGTGTTTTCATTTGAATTGAGGTGGAAAAAAATACCAAGGTATGAGAATTTATCTGCTGGAATACTTAGCTCTTGAGTGGATCACTTTATTAGCATACTTTAAATTTTTATAAAGTACTCCTGGTGAACAGGAAAGTTTACCTTATTGATCATTTAAAGAAAGAATAGTTCTTATGCTGTAGAAGCTGAAACTGATACATGATATAGAAAGGCATCTTCTGCACCATTTTGCTGTGTGTGCACCCATGAATTTAGTAGGTCTGTATTACCAGAATTAATTATACATACAGTTCTTTGCTCTTCTGTTCATTCACTGTAATGGAGTCAGTGTTTTTCCATCACAGGCTGCAATTTTCCTTTTATCCACTTTCATAAGGTCAGTGGCCTCTCTAAATTTGACATCACTCAGTATAGATGTCCATATGTTTTCATAGAAATTTCTATGTGGGATTTGAAGTTGACTCTGTTCCTGACCTGTTGAAAGAATCTGTTTTACAACCTATCAAACAGAAATATTAGGTGAAGAGCAAGCAGATGGGTGATCTGCTGAGGGCAAGTGAGCTGGTCAAATTCATGTAGCAGCTGCTACTCTTACTTGATATGCTATGGTTAATAGGTGTAAAATAAAATTTAAATAATTAAGTCATTGTAGGTTTGAAGCTGCCACAAGCTTTCCATGCTTTCATGGATATAAAAAGAACTTTTCCTGGGTTTTTGCTCTGGCAGGCGGTATTGCTCAGTGAAATGAAGTCTTCATGAGGAAAGGCTGAGTGAGCTGGGACTGTTCAGCCTAGAGAAAAGAAGACTAAGGGGGGACCTTATTAATGTTTATAAATATCTGAAGTATGGGATGCAGGGGGAAACGGGCAGCCCCTTCTCAGTGCTCTGTGGGGACAGGACAAGGGGCAGTAGCTGCAAGTTGGAGCACAGGGAGTTCCGCACCAACATGTGGCTTTAGTTACTAGGAGCTTGGAGTTTAAGAGGCTGAGAGGAAGAAGGAGCTAGAAAGTTTTGCACTGGCACCCCAAAAAGGAGCAGGGGAACCAAGAAGCAGGAAGTGTGACGCAAAAACCTGAAAGATGCTAAAGGCTGGAGCATGTGTTACAGTGGAATATTTTAAAGCTGGGGAGAGGTGGAATTGGGAGGAAGAGCTTTCCTTGCAGTTCTGGGAGTTCAGAGCCTGCATGAGAAACTCCAACTGATGCTCAAGAATAAATGCTGGATGCAAGTTAAATGTGGAGTGCAGTGCTCATGGAGCAAGCGTGTTGTGGTAGTGATTCAGAAAGAAGGGGGTAGGCTTGTGAGCAATCTGAGTAATACAGTTTCTTCGTTGTAAAGCAAGAAAAGAAGGGGTGAGTTTAGCAGCTGCAGCTCCACAATGAACCACGAGTTGGTTAATGGCTGAGAAAATTATTTGAAAAACTGTTTTATATCAAGAAAGCTAAAACCCCACATTCATTCCTTTCCAAAAGCATTAATAATTTCTTCCCTCCCCTAAGCCTCTCTAAATTCACAAATTTTTTGATTGTAAATGCTATTTACTGTGGAAGCAAGTGTTGCTCTAGAGAGGGAGAGATGATTACAGGGGTGAGAGTTTAGATACAGGCTGCTGTCTAGCCTTGAAAAACACTTGCATGATGCTAGGTCTGTGTGAAACTCTTCTCCTGCACTCTTTTGTTTGTCTTTTGTTCTTTGTTTTATGACTACTAATTCCTAGACTGCTTCATCTGTGAAATAATACATAGACAGCACAAGTGCAAGGTGTGGTAAACAGAATACATATGCAGTGGTAAGGTTGGGTCATCTCAGGCAATGGCTTTCCATGGCTGCAGATTCAAGCATCACTCAGGCTTTCACATGCTTACCTTCCACATCCTTATGAGAGGGGAAATTTAGAGGTTTAGATGGCCCTGTGAATGTATGCTGATGTAAAGTAGCTACAAATACTTTAGTTAAGCAAATTTAAAATGTCATAGCTGTTAATTTAATGTTTTCTTGAATAAATAGATGATCTTTTGAGGTCCCTTCCAATCCAAAGCATTCAGGTCCAGCCTGCTCCAGCCTGGTCCCCCCACAGAGTCACAATTCCCCCAGCAAACCTGCTCCAGCATGGTTCAGTTGCTCCATGAGCTACAGGTTTCACTGCCAAGAGCTTGCTCCAACATGGTAACGACATAGTTAGACAAAATCCATGTATTCAGGTGCATCAAATATTGCAAACAAACAAGGAAGTATTCACATCATCGTGGTGGAAATGATGCTGGAAATACTTCTGTGGAGTATTGTGTATACTTCTGGTCACCAGCATGGTAAAGAGAGTTTGAATTGGAAGTGATGTAAACACATCAGGAGAGCTTCTGAAATGATCTGGGGAGTAAGTATGTATCTATTGTGACTGAATGTTTTTAGCTTTTTTTAGCTTTCCCAAAAAGATTCTTGAGTTGGGACGTGATCACTGTCTATAAATAATTCACAGTTGAGGAATAGACAACTGAGAGGGAGGAGAATTTATTTTGAACTAAGAACTGTACTGAAATAAGAGCAAATGGGTAAAAATTACCCTAGTTTGGTATTTTGTGAAGGCTGCAAACCAACAAATAGAGGGACTTCTAGGGGTACTTTCCTGAAAGGAGTCAGAAGGATTGAGATGCCTTCTTTAAAAGGGAGTGTCACAGATAACCAAACAATAAGCCAAAGAGGGGGTCTCATGAGTGATGTTGTGACCTGTTTAGGCTGGAGAGTTCATCTTCCTCAATAAGCAAAGGAGGTAGGAGTGACCAACTAATACATTTTAAGGATATTCCACTTGTAATCATGGTGGATAGCCAGATATTCACAGGGATAAAGGACTTGAGTTTTTAAAAATTAGTGTAAAGCGCTGTGATCTCCCATGCAGCAGAACTGCTTTGTGTTTGTACTAGCAGATGAATGTCTGTCTCCTGCAATCACTTTTCTTGTTTTGAGTTTAGAAAAAACGCTCAGGAGAGTGAAATCCTTTTGAACTAACCTGCAGAGGCATAGATGGAACCCTCAGACCCCATCATGTGACCTCGTGCTTGGTTGCTCCTACCCCCCTCCAGTGAGAAATCCTGTCCTTGAAGTATAATTGGTCTGGCTGCTTGGACACGGTGCTCCTGGGGCAGTTGTGGGGGGTGTAATGCCTGGTATGATACTGCTGAACATGAATAACTATAAAGCAGGAACAAATATTCAGATTGGAGTTTGCAATTGGACGTAAGTATGTGTACAAGATCGATATCACACAGTAAAAGATGCTTGATAAAGCATATCAAATATTGTAAAGCATCCTTAGATGCTGTAGCTCCTTACAGCTGTGATACTGCTTCCTAAGAGATACCACTTCATAAAATGCTGCTATATACTTGCCTTGGCAGCCTGTCGAAGCAGTGTCATAATTTCCCTTGTAGGAGCAATTAGGACTTCTCTACACCCCTTAAGGTCCAGATAATTTGTAGAGCCTGAAAAGGTTTTTCCAGTCTCAGGCTCAGTAGTTCCAAACCAAAAGGTGATAATCCTGCAAGGTGCCTTCAGCAAAACAGCTTGAGAGAATGAATTTTGCAGCACCTTGGCTGGAAAGGTTTAAATAGTTAAAACCTCAAAATAAAGATACAACTACCTAAAGCTAGGAAGAAAACATCTTTTTGTACCTCCTAATCCCCTTTTAAATAAGAGGGTGGGAAAACAGTCTCCAGATGAAAAAAAGAAGAGATAAAATGTGCATATAGATCTGTCTGTTATAGACAGAGGGAGTGAGGCATCTGCTAGTATCTCAGATATAAATAGAGTGGTAAAAGGTAATGGCAAACCTCCCGTTGCCTTAAAAGCAGCCAGGATTTCAGCCTTTTTCTTTTTCATTTTTTTTTTCAGCACAGTTTTAGGTTGTTGAAGGTTGTGCCTCTGATAGGGTTCAAATCTAGACTTAGGCTGAGGCCGTTTTGTCAGGTTTTACAGAAACAATAATGGCCCACAGTCAAGTTTGAGGACCACAGCCCTTTATTACTTAAGAGATTCTGTAAGATAACAGATCTTAACCTATAAAATTGTTTAGTGCCATTTTGTGGCTGCCTTGCCAAATCCAGGGTCCTAAGAAAAAGGGAACATGGGTCAGTCAGTCCATCCCCACCTATTTCAGGAGTGATGATGATGATGATCAGCTGTTAGAGTGGCCAGTACCTGAGCTTTCTATGTAGTGTGTATGTAGTGTGATGTAGGTACAGCTGAAGCCTGAAGTCTGTGTTTAGGGTGCAGGAGATGAGAGCATGTGCTTGGGGTTCCTGCACACTTTTAAAAAAAATAAATTAAAAATCCACACACAAAAATTGCCACCAAAAATCATCACTGTGAGGGTGATGGAGCCCTGGGACGGGCAGTCTGAGAGAGGTTGTGAAGACTCCTTTTCTGGAGATGTTCGAACGCCATCTGGGCATGATCTTGTGCAGTCTGCTCTAGGTGATTCTGCTTTAGCAGGGTGTTGGACTGGATGGTCTCCAGAGGACCCTTCCAACACCTAATGCTCTGTGGTTGTGTAGAACTTGCTGAGTATTCACAGGCAGCATGGCGGACCATTTCTTCTCCAATTTCAGAGTTTGGACTAGTTGGGCAGCTGAGATGGTTGTGTGCTCTTCCTCCCCCTTTCAGCTCCTCTGTGTGGGTTCTGACACTAGGTGCAGTGATGGGTTTGAGGGGTTTTGAGTTGTGTGGGGGTTTTATTTCTTAGGTTGCTACTTTAAAAATATGTTGAGGAGAAAAAAATAGTTTGCAAAATGGCAACTCAATACGAAAATAATGAGTGCTGGTGGCCTGCGTGGTCTTTGCTCATCTGCACCACATGCAGTGATTCCTAATTCAGCCTTAATTACACAATCACACACAACTTTTTCCATTAGACCTCTGCCGTGTTCATTGAACAGATTGGATAACGTTCAATTAATGAGCAGCTATTCAATAACTTGTATTCTTCTCATTGCTAAATGTATGGTCCTGTGCCTTCACTGCTGATTACTATTCATCCCTTGCTCAGAAGACATAATTACTCATTTCTTACAGAGCTTTTCTGTGGTGCTCATCACTATAATATCCAAGTGCTTCACAAACATTGTTTAATTTACCCTTGCAATACAAGATAAGATGAGTGGTTATTACCCCTGTTTTACATTCGAGGAGATTAAGCTCAAGACATACCCACTGATTTGGGGTTCATGATTTATGATGTTTAGGGCCTGAGGTGGCAGAAGTACTTGGCATTTTATAGCACTTATTATGTCCAAAGTGGAATTCCCAGTGATTTTACTTGAAGCTGTGATTGCCTAAACCACTGCAAATCAGACTCTGGATTTCAAGTGGGATATTCAGGAAACAGGGAGAATAATTAGTGATTTTTCTTGCTTATTACTATGAAGTAAGTCCATGGCAAAGGAGATGGAGTCCAGTTCTCCAGGGCACTTCCTGAAGGATTGACTTTCCCCCTCCCTCTCTTTCTTCTTTAAATAGCTACAGTCCTTTACGTACTTTGCAGTAGCATGGGAATGTGGACTTCTAAGAACAAGAGTCCTTTTGACTTCGTGGTCTTCATTCATCCTAAATCACGATCCACATTGCCTGCAGGATAAGCTAGAGGTGTGGTAGGACAGCATTGATGGTGTAGAAGACAAACGTAATGTAGTTAGAGACTTCTGTTAATCGGTTGTGAGATTCAGAATTAAGGTTCCAAGGGGTCAGGAAGCCTGAGACTTCTTACCTGCTCAGCAACAGCAACCACAGCAATGTTCCTTGGTGGTGTTAGTGTGCAGGAAACGTTGATGGTAGTGGTGTTTCCTAGGAAGGCTACTTACAGCTAAATAGCAGTAACGTGCCTCAGAGCCTTGGGAGCTGTGCCTAAACCATTTGACTGAAGTGAATGTGGGAAGAGTTTAATGTAGCTTCTCTAGTACATACTGATGTTGCACAGGAGGGAGCTTATGGTTCCTCAGATTCATCCTTACCTTTGTTCCCACAGTACATCCCAACTTGTTTAATATTTCACTTTGAACCTCCCCACTGTGTAAGGTTTCTGTGCAGGTTACCAAAACCTGTTGTTATGATGATAATTTACCATCTTGTCTGAATATGCAGATGTTTTGCAGTTTAATTTTTCTTTTTAGAAAATATGCTTTTTTTCCTGCTGTTTTGTTTCAAGCTTCCTTGTGTAAAACTTCATCTAATACTGGGTATTGCATTTCTTTGGTATGGAAGATGTGCCTTAATCACTTTGTGCCTTTAGGACTATCAAAGGCTGTGCTAATATCCATAGGTTTATGAAAAGAACACCAACTTTGTCCAGATGAGAGAGCATTATCATGAAACCATAGAATTGCTGAGGTTGGAAGAGACCTTTGGAGATGGTCTATTCCATCCCTTCTGCTCAGAGCAGGTCGCTTAGTCTTGTATCCAGGTGGGTTTGGAGTATCTTGGAGGGATATTTGGTGGGCAGAGGCTCCACAGCCACTCAGGGTGACCTGTTTGACCGTTCTCACCAGGGGTGGAGGAAAGGTAAAAGCATTCTTGCTCTTCCTGAAGAGTGACAATATTCCTTCAATGGCTGCATCCTTCTGCTCAATTGCCATCACTTTTCAACAATAATCAAGGGTGATCCCTGTGACACGAGTCAGCTCCCTGAGCACTTGTGGGTGCAGCCCGTGATGTCCCATTGGTTATATGCTCCCTAGGTGGATTCTTTTCCTCCCAGGGTAAGGCTTTCTTGGTCCAGACTTGCCCTCCACTGTTGCTTTTCAGAGCAAAAGGATCTGCTTTGGATTTAACTTATTCTCATCTAGAAAATGTCCCTGACATTTTCTTTTTTTGCTTTATCAAGTTGTTCTGCTCTACATTGCTGGGCTTTGCGGTCTGCTAGTTGAAAAGCAAATAGCTCAGACCAAAGGAAGCTAGTGCAGGAGGAAAACAGCCAAGGCTTACCCTCCCAGAGCCTGGTTAACTGCTAGAGGAGCTCAGGCTTCTGCCTGGACCTAACAAAGATCTCCTGCTGACTCATGCTGCTAGTTAATACGTGGTTGCAAATGGGAAAGGCAGACTTGAAAGCTCTGTCAAGTCTGAATGATGCTCTGCCTCTCATGATTGACTCCTGTGCTTCCTAACAGATTATTTTTTTCTGATTTGTTAAATAATATTTCTTTAAAAAGGTCCATCTACAGATTTTCTTCTGCTGGTACACTAGATGACCAGTAATAAGAGCAAAAAGCTGTAATGGAATTACCATTTTTGGCAGTTGGGTTTTATGTTTATTGAAACTACTCAATGACTCTCTCCTGGAAAAGAATATCTGAGGAAATTCAAAAGGACTAAATAAATGCCTCAGAAAATAAATGTGGAAAGGTTATATTTTAGAAATTTATTCCAGAGATTTAGAACGTAGGCTGACTTTCAAGTCACAGGGTGAGAAAAATACCAAAATGGAAATAGCCTCTGCAATAGAAAGACAGATGCGTTATTTTAAAACACAATGTGACGCCCAGGAAAAACAGTACAACATTTGTTGAGAAGAAAATTGGGTTTCTTTTGAAACTTTTGCTCCTGTTCTTGCAGGATATGACAGAAAGCATTGCTGTTTGTGTTGTTACTGACCATTCAGATAAATGGAATACTCTGGATTCTTGTAATTTAACGTTTTGCACCTTTTCCAGCAAAGGTATCATTCCTACCCGTGTCAGTGCACTTCCATTGGATTTCTACATCTTGTGTCATTTGCCTTTAATTTTTTCATGATTCTTGCTGAAATCCATATCCAGAACAGAGGAGTTTTCTCCAATCACTTCCTGCTCGTGACATACTTGCCTTCATCTGTGAGACCCCAGCTGGAGTCCTGTGTCCAGATCTGGGGTCCCCAATACAAGAAAGAGGTGAAACTGTTGGAGAGGGTTCAGAGGAGGCCGCAACGATGATCAGAGGGCTGGTGGACCTCCCCTGTGGAGAGAGGCTGAGGGAGCTGGGCTTGTTCAGCCTGGAGAAGAGAAGGCTGTGGGGGGACCTCATTGCAGCCTTCCAGTCCCTGAAGGGAGCAGAGAAACAGGAGGGGAATCAACTTTTTAAAAGGATAGACAATGTCAGGACAAAGGGGAATGGATTAAAGCTAAAGGAAGGAAGGTTTAAATTAGATATTAGGGGTAAGTATTTTACAGAGAGAGTGGTGAGGTGCTAGAACAGGCTGCCCAGAGAGGTGGTGGATGCCCTGTCCCTGGAGCTGTTCAAGGCCAGGTTGGATGGGGCCCTGGGCAACCTTGTGTAGCTCCAGGCCTGGAGGTTGGTGTCCCTGCCTGTGTCAGGGAGTTTGGGACTGTATGATCCTTGGGGTCCCTTCCAACCCAGAGCATTCTGTGGTCCCAGGCATGAGAACTAGAGCCCAATTCTCATTTTTTCCCACCTATTTATTTTCCTTTATCTAGAAATCAGTTTAATTTGCACTCTGATAGGGAAAAGGACTGGACTTGACGTTCCTTACTGAACTCTTACAAAGCTCCCTCCCCTGTACCAAATAACTGATGCCGCTCGCGTATGGGAAGCAGACATATGGCAAACGGTTCTTGCAGCGTCAGAGCAGCGATGCTTATTGCAGAGCAGGGTGATGGATGATATTAAAAAAGGTAATGTTACTTTCTTAGGGAGGAGAGACTGCATGATCCTGTGTGTGGGAACAGATCAGAGCAACCGAGCTGTAACTTTTTCCTAACAGGAGCAATTTAAACTGCAGTTGGAAGGTTTGCAAACCCCTTGCACACTCTGCACAAGTGCTCTGCTGAGCCTTTTGTTCACAAGGCTGGGACAACGTTTTTAATTTAAAGCTAATGCCTGGGGGGAAGAAGCACAGTAGTCCAGTACTTCCAAAACTTGGGCATTTATACAAGTTTTCTATAAACACTTTGGGAATCTAGCTATATTATCCCATTTCTAAAAGGGCATTTTTTTTTGTCTAGGGTATTTAGCTGTAGATGTGTATTATTATATGTATTTTCACAGGCTTGTGCTTTAATTTATTTTTTTTTCCCTAAGAATAATTATATATTTGGAGCTAAGCATTCAATTATTTATTCATCCATTTTACCACGTGGACTTAGCAAATGGACTTGTGTTAGCCTATACACCATATCATGCATGCAAATTCCACTCTTAACAATACTGCTGGAAATAATGTAACTGATAGGTGCTAATTTTCTCTGATACAACAGAATGATAATGATGGACTATTGGGAAAAAATAATAATAAGTACTTCTTAGGTTGTGTGCACTGGCATACTAAACTATTCATAAAATTAAAAAAGGGGAATGAAAAGACACTAAACCTATTTAAAAATGATGTCTTCTACTTGCAGTCTTTTCAGTGATAACAGGAAGATGGTATTCGTACAGCGGCAGCACCGTGTTCATGAACTGAACTATCAGGTTGTACCTTCATTAGCTTGGGGGGAGGATGGTTGTTAATTGCTTCATATGCAGGGTGCAGGCTGAATTCTAGATATTTGAGGGGTTTATACAGCCCTGAGAACTCCAAGTGATATTCCATACTCTCATACTTCCACAGTGTCATTTTGTAGGTACTCCATGCTAAATGTAGGTCTGTCAAGTACCACAGATACGTGAATATCTTAATACAGCAGCATTGCAACCAGCTTTATAGAATAAATTAGGATGTTGGAAAATAGCACAAGCACTGGGATCCAGCAGTTACTCTGAGCTCCATCTTTTCTTGTTTCACTTCTAATTTGTGAGGGAATCCGCTTCCATGTAAGAAGTTATGAAAGAATACCTGCCAATTACTCTGTTAATTATTCATGTAAAAGTAGGAAGAGGAAATAGGACAAGGATGAGATCTTCCACTGACTGTTTAATAATAAAAGATCATTTGTGGAAAGCTTATGAGCTCATGAGGGCCATAAAAGCACAAGCAAAGCATATGGATTAGTACATGCTCAAGGAGTTCTGTGATAGGACAGGGTTGAACAGCAGAGGGTTTTTGAACAGCATTTGGGTAAATTTGCTTACTTGAGCATCCCACTTTCCAGAGTTAGAAAATGAACCAGAAATAGAGACCTGAAGGAGAGTACCATCTTTATGGCTTTAATTTCAGCCCTTCTCATTACCATCTCATGTTTACTATATTTTCTATTACCGTTCCACTAAGAATGGGAGAAAGTCCTTGCTATTGTCATGCTATTGTCACCATTCTGTCTGTCCTTGAAGCCTTCAATAATAGGTTCATGTGCAAGCCACCAAGGAGAAAAAAAAAGCATTATGTGTGCTTCTACAAGCAAAAGTGTCCACTTAGGTTTGGCAGACAAAATCTGAAGTATCACCATGTAATGCAGGTGTGAGAGTAATCCAAGATTCATATGCATTATCTGGATTATGCAATCCATCATCCAGAATCAGTATGCATGCAAATTTCTTGGAGGCTTCACTTAAAATCAACGTTGTCAAATGAAGGAGTGAGGGGAATCCTTAGAAGTAAACTTATTTCCATCCTGATGTGGGATGAATTAAGATTTCAGCTAAAATAAGAAATAAAGGTTTGGAAAGAGAGGGGAGAATAGCCTCTGGCATCCAGAAAGGGGCACAGAGCAGTCCATGGTGAAAACGTTTCTCCCTTCCCAGACATGGAGGTGATGTCTTAAAGTGAGATTTGCCCAGACTGAGAAAGGAAGGTGAAATTTGCTCTGCGTGCTTCCTCAGCTCTTTGCGCCTGGCAGGAGAAGGGTTTGATCTTAGCAAACGTTACAGAATGAGAGGATTATGTGCCATGATCCGAAATTCAGCCTCAGGGACACAGGAACCATGTCTGTAAGGGGGTAAAATCTCAACCCTGTCTATAGAGGAGGGCAATCAGAAAGCTTTTTGGGGTCCAGGTTTAAACAGGCTCCCCTGCAGCAGCCCAGGAGCTGTTCTGCAGTACCTTTTAGTAGACTGCTCATGGATGCAGCGATGGCTGAACTCTGTTGCTTCCCTTTCTTTCAGATGTGGGCTTTTCTCAGTTAATACTTGCAGTGCTGGTATTATGTTTATTCACTGTTTTCTCAAATTAATAATTTATATTCATTTATCAGGGTTTGGGTTTTTTTTTTTCTTCTTTTCTTTTCTTTTTGTCCTTCTTTCTCATCCTAGGTAACCATACTGTACTTTTTGTTTCCTGGGAACCCCTGACCCTCAGCAGAGCCGTGGCTTCTCAGTGCTTGATTAGCTGGGTTAATTTCATTTTGCACAACTATAACTAATGGCCATTTAAAACTGCCAGAAGCCTGCCATGGGTTTCTCCTCGTGCCTGACTGTAGTTGTGAGCAGCGCATTAATCAGCACTCTCTGTCATGCTTTATTGCTTAATGATGAGGGTTAACTGACCGCTTCCTAGTAATAATGAAAAACAGAGGTCAGCAATCACTGACTGAGCAAAGAGAGGATCTCTTCCGACTTGTACTTTTACTCCTTCATCCTCAGGCAGTGTCAAATGTGTCCGCTCCACCACTTAAACATGAACACTTATCTTTAAAGTTCATCTTAATTATAGATCAATCCATGTCATGTGTTTACCCAATCGAAGTCATCAAAACCACTGAGCCAGTTAACTAATTAAAGTCAATGTAATCATATGTGCAGGAAAACAGTGTTCGATTTAGCAAAGCCTGGTGTGGGAGTGTGGAGCTACTGCCCTAATGTAACATGTGGATGAGGCACTGGAGCTCCCCAACACGAACACTTTTATTTAGGTTCAGTAATCCACGTACTTCCCAAGCATTACAGTTTAATTTCTATGTGCAGATACATAAACCACCACAGTTCCCCTTACGTGCAGGTTACTTGCAGGATACTGGGTCATAAATTCATGTTGAAGGATACTTCAGCTCTTTGGTTTGTGCAAGCACCATGTACCTGGGACTCATGCAAACTGCCATGGTGGGTGGCCTTGCTGCCCAGTGGGCACTCATGCTGAGGTGGGCAGAAGTCACACCCCTACGTGAAGGGGCTGAGCCAGCCACATACACTGAGCAGGGGACAGGCAGCATTCACCTGCCTCCAGTCATCTACGGGGTGTGCTTGCCTCTCACCCCAGCCAGAGCTGTATGGGGAGGCCAGTTCCTCCTGAGCTGCTCTGCTGGTTGGTCAGGACCTTAAAGGTCTGTTTCCTTTTCCCACAAAGTGTTCGGGAAGCAGAGAATGTAAATTAAAAGCCAATGTTGTCATCATTTTTGAAGGTAAATATTTATTTCAAACTGAAGCTGAACTCCAGGTTAGGAGAGAGGTTTTGCTGTCTCCTGTACAAGCACAGCGTATCGGGGGCCATGGAGCTGCTCTGAGGTCTTCTGTGCTCTTCTCAGGAGCATGTGGGCCACAGGGAGAGGGGTAAAATGGTGTGTATATGGGACATCCATCCTTTGGCACAGCACTCATCCAATACAATAGCATCTGATAGACCACTGTCAGGCTACATAGCTGTCTGGGAGAGGTAACCTGGGAGCCAAACAGTGTATCCTGGGGTCCTCCTTGTGTCCCTAAGTTTCTGTAGCTGCCACCAGCTGTTTTCTCCGTGCCTACAGAAAGCAGGAGAGGTGGCACCAGGCCTGTTTTGGGTTCACCCCCTGAGACAGGCTCAGCAAGTGAGGTCCCAAGGCCCATGAAAGCTTGTGGGCAGAGCTGGAGCTGGGACCACTGGCACCTGGCTTCCTGTGGTGGCTGCTGCCTTGCATGGAGGCTGGTAGCCCAAACCAGGGGGTTTTCAGACTCCTTGGAAAGTAATCTAACCCAAATATGTTAAACACTCAGAAAAACCAAGTTGTCGAGCGATAGGTGAAGCTCAGTGTGTTAGCAGATGCATGTAATGTTTTTGGCCTTACTCTCTGCTTTCCATTTCCAATTTGTAGAGATGGTTGTGCCATATTCTAGGGGGTTTCCTGTGTTCAGCCCTGATAGTGTAGAGACAGACATTCTCTTGACTCTCAGCCCCCAGATAATTTTTTACTCAGCTGCTGTGTTTAGCTAGTTACCACCCACCTGCATCCCTTGACCCTTCTGCTTCTGGCCAGCACTCTCCTCAAGACCTTTTCTTTTCTGCTTTAGTCATCTTCCACACTGTCAGACTCTTGTGACAGTTTCTCATCTTCCCCAGCTTCTCCAGTATCCCAATGCCTACATCTCCTTCCTTCCTCCACCACTTCCTTGGGAGCCTTTCTCCTTCCAAGTCTACTCCCACCCCAAACTCCTGTCATTTCTCCTCATTAAGCTCCTGATGATGCCCTTTATGCTCACAGTCTGTCTTGCATGTCTTCCCTTGCCACATTCTGAGAGCACAGTGGGGATTTTCTGCCTGGAGTCCCCCTGTCAGAGCATTGCCTGGCTTGTGTGAAGAGATGGCTAGAGCACAAGCTTGGCTCAGACCCTCTGCCCTGGTCCAGGATCTTTGCAGAAGCAAACTTTGGAGATTGGCAGCCAACCTCCACCAAAACCTTTGCAAATCATATCACGTACAAACTGCAACTTTTCAGTGTTTTATACTGTGATCCGTTATAATTTTAAGTGATAATGTATGAGATGGCAAAAGGCACATCTGTGGTATCAGAGCAGTGATGCTTCAAAGGGTCTGTCTCAAAGTGTGAAGGCTCTTGAGCTTCTCAAATATGTCTGCAAAAAATGTAACACGGGGGAAAACCAACATGTTTCTCCCTACCCTTATTCACAAACTTCCTTTGCACTGAGCTCAGTACTTCTAGCTGATACATTCTTACACTCACAAAATAAAATTCAGCCTGGGGCAGACATCCAGCATGGAAAATTTCAGCCTTAACTGCTAATGTGTGGTAAAGTTATAAGCAATAGAGAAAAAAAAAATAAAATAAGAAGTGTCAGGCAACCTTAACTATATGTAGTCCTACAAGATCCACTGATGATAATCTGGCTTTTGACGGATTTTGTCCCAGTTTGCAGATTGATTTTGACATTGTCCTGGTTTTCAGCTGGGATAGAGTTAATTTTCATGAGAAGCTGGGAGGGGACACAGCCAGGACAGCTGACCCAAACTAGCCAAAGGGGTATTTGATATCTTAGTACATCACAGTCAGTATATAATTTAGTCTATAGTTTTATCATTTTACCGTACTGTGCAATATCGATTGGGTATGAGTTTAAGATGATATTTGTGTTTGTCATGGTTTTCATATATGTACCTTGGATGATAGCTCTTGGAGTCTATTAATAATTGCACCCAATGTATGGGGAAGATGGGAGGAATACTTTCTCGTGCTCTTTTACCTCCTTTTTCCAGGCTGCTTACAGCAGCTTTTGAAAATTTTGAACACCCTTGGGATGTTCAAGGCAGCATGCTCCTATTGCTGCATCTCCTGAAGGTGTTCCAAGTCCTGTCTAGGCTTACAAACAATTGTTCTAAGAATACCACCCAGAGACGTGCCTCGTGGCTGGATATTCAGAGCTGGCATGGCATGTGGGAGAGTATGGCCAAGTACCTAGAAAACTCACGTCCAGTGGTTTGGAACTTCACTGCCTAACATCTCCAGGACCCCGATGAAGTAATAGCGTATTTGAAAGGGAAATACTGTGGCTATTCCAAGAGGCACAACTGGCTGGGCTGGGCTGGGCCCTGGCCAGTATCTACCAAACGATGCTTGGTATTTCCCTTGGGGGAAAGAGGGAAAACAGAGTGACAGGCACTGCTGCTGAACCCTAAAACCAAGCCAGGTTGGTATCAGTCACCCCCATGCAGAAAAAGAAATACACAAAAAATCAGTTTACTTAGTAAGGCATGATGATGAACTAGGAAAACAGGAGGTGATCACTTGATCCCTGTCCCTCAGTGAGCTGGAAGACGTGCAGAAAGATTTCAGCCACCATACAGGTGAGCACGTTATCACTTGGCTGCTTGGATGGTAGATAATGGGACCAGTAACCTGGAATTAGAGAGTAAGGAAGCCATGCAGCTCGGGTCTCTGACTAGGGAAGGGAGCATCAGCAGAGTGAGTAGAAAAAACACAAACACTCAGTCTCTGGAGGGGATACTGTATGATGTGATGTTCATACACGTATATAAGGAAGGCTTGCAGGGGAAGAAGAGTCAGTGCTCTGGGCTGGGCATTGGGTACTGGGTGATGACCAAATTGCATTGTGTATCACGTGGCTTGTATATTCTGTTACAGTACTGTTATCTTCTTTTTCCTTTGCTGTACTTATCTGTACTTACTGTCCTTATCCCAACCCATGAATTTTCCTTTTTGTTCTGACTCTCCCCCCTGCATCCTGCAGGGAGGGGAGAGGTGAGCAAGCAGCCCTGTGTTGCTTAGCTCCTGGCTGGGACTAAACCACGACAGACATACACTATACAAAGAAAGGGAAGAAAAGTCCTGGAGTAGGATTTTGAGGCTTATAAATACCACCTTGTGTGCTGAAAGCAGTGCTCAACCCTGCTGTCGTTTTACCTGCTGCCAGACCTTTAAAACTGTGCTGCAGAAAGCCTGTAAAAAAAGTTGTAATATAAAATCAAGGCATCGATGTGCTGAAGCTGAGACCTATTGAGTTTGTGCCAGTTCTTATCTCGTTCTCCTAAATCTAAAGGTAGGTTGCAGGTAAATGTTGAAGTAGAAAAATATTGCAGAAATTGTAGCATAAAGCTTGTATTAGTTGCTTAAACAAAAGCCTAGGCTAGCATGCTATTCAGATGTGCATATTCAACACAATTCTAGTCATAAATGCTGACTTTCCAGTAAACCTGCAGACTTCTCTCTTGTTCCAGGTCTCCCCCTGCTGTAGGCTTTTTTTGGCTTTTTTTTTTTCCTTTTTTTCTTCTCCATTTATGAGCTAAAAATCAGTCCAGGGTATTTCCCTGAAGTAAAACCAATGAACTTTGCTTATTTGAAGCATGAAGAAGTGATTTTTAAGCACAAGCTAGGTGAAAGGGGTTGAGGTTGAGGGCACATGGTTACCTTTAAGATAACATTTCTGGGAGGCCGTGCCTATCAGTAGAGGGGCTCGGGAATCCTACGTGCCCAAACATGGCTATTGGCCTGGAATGTTGTTTGGGGATTATATAGCAAGCTGCATCCCAGCAGGCTTGTTTGCAGCCTGCCTGCAGCAGGGCTTGGTGTTTTCTTTTTTAGTTGTTTTTTTTATTGTTGCTGGTTGGGGTTTTTTCCATGCAAAACCTGCGTGAATGGTAATCACCCGTTCCCCAGATCAGACTCTGGCAGTGTCTACATGACTTTTAAAGTGTCTTTCAGTAGAGCCCTGCTGACAGCTCAACAGCTATATAAAATGCTGCCTTCCTAAAAATCACTTCCCAGGACTGTCAGTGCATGAGACGCTAGGAGAATCCAGTTATTTTCCTGCTGGGATATAATTTGTCACTTCTCAGAACCGTTCCACCTGGCTTACACAGTCTGGGGTAGAAATGTTTGCTTAGTCAGGTCTCCTTACCTGGGCAGAATAACTTGGTTCTGTATGTTCGTGGCAAAGATTGCAAAGACTCTGTGTGTGTGGGTAACACTGTTTATTTTGAGTAGTCCTGTTGTCTCAGAAAATAAACTTCAGATGCAAATAGCTCTTTCCATCATCAACAATAAAGTGTGACACTACAAGCAGTACAGTTCTCCATATTTGATGGTAGCTCACTTAGCCCTAATCCACTCCTGGGAGGATTTCACTGGTATGCAGCCTGAATTCGTGTTTTTCCTTACTTAATCTGATTTTTTTTTTTCATCAGGTTGAAATCTTTGTGTACTATTTTTTTTGTCTTAAAACTAGGTACATGCTGAGTGCCCAGGGCGAAAGGGCTTGAGGCACGTGACTGGAGACTTGAACTAGGCTGCTATAATTTCCCCTCTCTAATTATCAGTGAAGTTACAGGCTACTTTAAATTTTCTTAGTAAATCACTCCCTCCGGCTTCTAATCATTTCCGTTCCACTTCTCTGGACTTCCTCCAGTTTGTTTATATCTTCCAGTAATGAAGTGCCTGAACTGCATACAATATTCCAGGTGTGGCTGCAAAAGAAATGCACAGAGAGAGCAGCACCATGCCAGCCTGCTCTGCTGTGTAAGGCCCCTACAGAAGGAGCCAGCAGTGTTATTAGTTCTCCTCTGCCACATTGCTTCTTACATCCAGATTATCCTTTTATTCCTGGGTGTCTTTCAGTGCTTTCCAAATTTTTTAGGCTTTGTTGTTAACTCTTTATTTTGGATTACTCCCTTGGGTACGTGCAGTAGTGGGTTTTTTCCAACTGCAATTTTTCTGTTTGTTTCCTGTCTTTTGCTTCTAATTTCTCCACACCCTTTTGTATTACTTTTCTATCCACACTTAGGCTGACAACTCCTCCTCCCTTCTCCCTGCATCCAATGAAAAGATCAAAATAAGCAGTAGTCCCTCTGATACTCCACAGGATGCGGATTTTCCAAGTGTGATAAACTATCTGCATTTGGCAGTGGCTTATCCTCAGTAGGAACTCTTAACGGAAGAATTGATATAGGGTCTTCTCATAGAGTAAATCTTGCCAAATAATAACAATAAACTGGATTCTAAATTTCTTGCTTAGTGCATAAACAGATTTTTCAGGTGAGGAATAGGAGGAGAGGAGAGGTTAGCGGATGAGGAATGTAGTGGGTAAAACGAACTGGGCGCTGTGCATCAGTGAATAAATAAAATGGATTTCCTGCATGAGTGCATCTCCAAGAGTATTTCCATATCTGTGTACTTCATCCTTTAAGGTGTTCTTGATCATCTGGGTGGCTCAGCTTTTTCAGGGGCCATTACCTTGGAAATATGAGGGGTGAGGATGCTCCTAGAGGCGGGAGGAGTGTGCTGTGCCTCAGGCAGAGCTGTCAAACAGCAGATAAAGAGGATTTTTTACACTGAAGGCCTTATTTCCTCTTCTGTTTAGATGTGTAGACTTCTAAACTTGGATAAAATAGAGGTAAAGCACTGTCATTCCTATCCTGCAGTCTTCTGCAGGAGAAAATATGACCTTCATGCAGTCCAAGAAAACCCATGGGGATGATGGTGTGTGCCTCTTTCAGAGGCTGGAGAAGCTTTGTGGAGGTTTCATCTGGTCAAGTGCTCTGTGATCTACATGCCTCACATTCTGGCTTTGCTTTGTCCTCCTGAAACCTGTGCCTTCTGTGCTTCTACAGTATCTCCTGTTTTATTCTCTTTACCAGTTTTTGCCAAGTTACGTAGCTGATGGGTAAACTCAAGACCAGGGTGTAGGTGCTGGCTGGAAAAAGTAAAGATGCTCCATTTGCATCAGGGCTAGCATAGAGGACTCTTCTGTACCAGCTTCTCCAGGCTTAGAGGGGCTGTAACAGCAGGGCAAGTCAGGCTCCAGCTATGTTTTTTGGTATCTGTTCCCTCTCAGAAATCACTTTGCTTCTGCACTTCCTCTTGTGTTCCAGCTACTTTGGTCTTTCAGTTAACTAAAAGTCAGTCTGGCTCTTCGGAAAACCCCCGAAACACGACGGCGACCGATCTTTCCACATAACTTCTTAATTATTTCTGCATGTGAGTTTTGGCTGTTCTCCAATTTGGGAGATCATTATGCTGCTTCAGAGTGTAAATAAGTGGGACTGGATTAATAAATTGTATGAAACGTGGTGCCACACTTCATTATAATCCACTTATCAAAGTGGAAAAACCTTTTAGTACGTAAAGTGCATCTGCTTTTAATTTTCATTTTGATCTTTTCTTTGTGCCTTTTCAGACATGAGGAGTGTACCTTTTCAGGGAGGCTTTTAATGCTGGGGCCTGGCAGTTGCAAAGTTACTTCTGAAGTTGGCAAAGCAGAGCTAGGAAATTTGGGATGTATTAGGAAAAGCATAGGGCTGGATTATATCTCATAATTACAAATTGGGGTGCACTGCCTCATGGGGAAATCTGGTGTAAGTAGAAGGCAGATCGGGTTGTCGATGTCAGTGACCTTTGTAGAATGTCTCTAAATTCAAATTTTATCTCTCTTGCTTACAAACCATCTTTCTGACAAGTGGAATTCTGCCTTTGGTCACTGTCAATTTTCAAGGATTATTTTTGCTGCCAGGAGTGAAACCCCCCATTTATGGGATACAAAAATACGTTGTCAGGTGTACCTGGCATACTGTGTGCAGTTTTGGGCCCCTCACTACAAGAAGGACATTGAGATACTTGAGCGTGTCCAGAGAAGGGTTGAAAAACTGATGAAGGGTTTAGAAGACAAGCTGAGGTTGCTGGGATTATTCAGTCTGGAGGAAAGGAGTGTGAGGGGAGACCTCATCACTCTCCACTGAAAAAGTGGTTGTGGTGAGGTGGGGCTCAGTCTCTTCTCCCTGATGGCTACTGACAGGAAAAAAGGAAACAGTCTGAAGTTGCACCAGGGAAAGTTTTGGTTGGATATTAGGAAAAATTTCTTTACTGAAAGGGATGTCAGATACTGGAACAGGCTGCCCAGGGAGGTGGTTGAGTCACCATCCCTGGAGGGGTTTAAAAGAAGAGTAGGTGTTGTACTTGGTGACATTGTCTAGTGTTGAACATAGTAGGACTGGGTAGGTGGTTGGACTTGATGATCTTGAAAGTCTTTTCTAACTGAAACCATTCTATGATTCCAAAGTGGGGTTAAGCTCATACTGTGGCTTTACATTAACCTACTGCTGCCCTCAGTCACCCATTTGCTTCACTGACCTCTCTTGCAAGGTGTAGATCTGAGAGCTGGTGCTGAAGAGACTGGGCTTTGATTATGGCTGTCACTCCAATGAGAAAACTCCTGTATTTTATGAAGGTTAACCCAAAGAATTGTTGTGCTGTTCATACGCTTCTTGTAAGGAATGAAATCTCAATCCACATGAGTTTGTATTAAATAGCTACTTGCAGGAAACTGAAATTAATTCAATCTATTTGGTATGAGCAGAGTTTTAATTATGAAAATTGAATTAGAACTGTAAAAAAAAAATAATCTTTGTTCAGATGTGCCCCTTGAAAAGTTAAATGTGAACAGACTGAGGAGTTTTCTGTTTTTCTTAGATGTATTGAATGCAACGTATGAGGATACACACCGTGAAGAGCAACTACCCTAAGCCAAAGGTGAATTCTGGATATAGATTATATAGTAAATGGTCTTTAGTTTTCACTGAGCAAAACAAATTTTGAAACAGCAATTACATCAATTAGGCAGAATGATCTTTGAAAGTAAAAGGGAGTAATTCAATTTATGCCTTGGTGATGATGTATTTGTGCCCTGAGATGACTTTTTTTGTGTTGTCCAGTGTCTTTTTTTATGGTTTGGGTTTTTTTTTTCAGTGGCCACCATCACTTGGGCTGAAATTTGACATATTTTGACCTAAATATCCATTCTCTTGCAATGAAGGGAAGGCCTGATCCCTTCAAGATCTTCCTCTGACATATGAATTACACCTTTGAAAAATTTGATATGCTTTAAAGGATGACTTCTTTTTTTTTATTCCTGATGATAACTGTATAGGTCTTGAATATGCCAGATGCAGATGGAGTCACCCATAGGTTTAGTTGTTCAAGACCTAGGATGATTCCAGTGTGAAAGATCACCACTTGGTTTCTTTCCATGGCAAAACAAATAGCAATTCCCAGTGAAAAGGTGTGGTAGCAAGGGCATGGGTCCAGCACCCAGCATGATGGCTGTCAGCAACAGGTGAGCTTTGCTCTGGCCTTGAGGTCATCCTGGAGCTCTGGACAGAGGCATTGGATCCAGCACACCTGGCCATGGGTTATGCAAGATGATAATATTTGGGATAATGAGGTGATGTTTTGATTTATCAGGTTTTTTGCTACTATGTGAGACTTTGCTCAGCCTCTTGAGGTTGGATGAATAAGCAGAGGGTGAAGTAGCTGTTTTCAGGGTTGCAGGAGGGTCGCCCTGTCCTGTTCAGGGGTTTCTGAAGGATTCTGGACAGAGCTGCCTGGCAAGCCTGACCTGGATTTAGGGTTGGGACCCATGGCTCTCCTGCCTGGAATTCTGCACTGGCTTCAGGGGGATGCCTGCAAAGACTCATTCATCCTTTAAAAGATGAAAATAGCGATCATAGTTGGTGTAATACCCTTTCTGCTGCTGAATTTGTACCTTTTTTTTTAGGTTGTTTCCAGTATTTTACCAGTAAATACACTGTGAAATTTCACAGTAATCATCAAATCTTCTGCTGTCCCCTCATACTTTCTTCTGACTGATTCTTCAGTCTTACCTGGAATAACAGAGAGCTGCAGCTCCTGATAAAAATAAATAAATAGAAAAATGAAAAAAACCCCAACTAGACATGTACATATTTAAAGGGTAAACCAGAATCCTTTTTAAAAAGCCATCAAACAAATGCAGCAAACTTCTTAAGTTCCCTTTGGTGACCGTCTGGTATTACTTTGGTCAACATTTCTGTCTTTGTGGTCTCAAGAGATGTCACGAAAAGGCTTTGTTGTGATGGTAATGCTTGAAGCCTTTCAAAGAAAATTATTACTGACCAGGGTTCTGGAGGAAAAGGTTTGTCAATGCATGTGCTGACAATAATTTAAATTGTCACTAATATTCATAATAATATTCGTTATTATGAATTTAGCATATTTCCAGCCTGAGCTGTAGTAAACTGTACATGAAAAATGCAGGAGAAAAATATGCTTTGAAGATAATGTGTCATTCACACAGAATAAAATTTCTGATCTGCTGAGCATGCTAAATGCAAGAACCTAGCAGGCTTGAACTTCAAAACTGTTTGCAAAAACCAAAGGGTAGCTACTTTAAAAAATGGGAAAAAAAAAAAAAAGTTCACAGAATGTTTTCACTGAGATCAGGACTTGGGAAAGTAAAACTTTGTGGAACAAACTGCCTGTTTTTCTAGTAATATCTTATATAAATAGCATGTATCTTACTGAGGGAGTTGGCCTGGAATTGCAGATTGTAAGACAGAGTTGCAAAGCATGGAATTAACGCTGTATGCCTCGACTTTTCTGTCTGTCCTGTGAGAACAGGAGTCTTGTCTTAGTGTGCCTGCTCCATATGATTACTGCAAAGCTGGTTTGATCCGTGCCCAAGTGTACCAGTGGGATAGTAGGGCAGACTTAAGCAGTTTGGAAGACTGAATAGAGCATAACACGCTTCAGTACCATAAACACTTTCAAATAAGAGTATTTTTAGGGAGGTGAGTATTTTCAGTAGATTATTTGCTGGAGGAGCATGGCTTTCCATCAGCTGGATATCCTTACAGTACCAGTTAGTGCTCCATACTCCAGAATACGACCCCCCACATACACACCTCCTTCCAACCATTCCCTTAAGTGAACTCCATATTTCACACAAATCTTCTTTTACACTGTGTACTTTCTGAAATACTGTTGTAATGGGGAGCTCATTGTGGGGTACAAGATACTGCGTCACATACGTAAATGTATCAGAGCAGTTATCATAGAATCATGGAATGGTCTGGGTTGGAAGGGACCACAAGGATCATACAGTCCCAAACCCCCTGCCACAGGCAGGGACACCAACCTCCAGGCCTGGGTATACACGAGGTTGCCCAGGGCCTTGAACACCTCCAGGGATGGGGCATCCGCTACCTCTCTGGGCAGCGTTTCCAGCACCTCACTACTTTCTCTGTAAAGAACTTCCCCCTAATATCTAATCTAAACTTTCCTTCCTTTAGCTTCAGTCCATTCCCCCTTGTCCTGTCATTATCTACCCTTTTAAAAAGTTGATTCCCCTCCTGTCTCTCTGCTCCCTTTAGGGACAGAAATGGGAAGGCTGCAATGAGGTCCCCCCACAGCCTTCTCTTGGCTGAACAAGCCCAGCTCCCTCAGCCTCTCTTCATAGGGGAGCTGCTCCAGCCCTCTAATCATCTCTGTGGCTCCTTTGACCCCTCTCCAACAGTCCCACATCTTTCTTGCATTGGGGGCCCCAGATCTGGACACAAGACTCCAGCTGGGACCTCAGGAGGGCAGAGCAGAGAGGGACAATCCCCTCCCTGTCCCTGTTGACACCTCTCTTTTGATGGAGCCCAGGATACCATTGGCCTTCTAAGCTGCAAGAGCCACTGCTGGCTCATATTAAGTTTCTCATCCACCATGACACCCAGGTCCTTCTCAGCAGGGCTACTCTCAAGGAGCTCTTCTCCCAGTCTGTATCTTTGTCTGGGATTCTTCTGAGCCAGGTGCAACACCTGACACATGATCACCCCCATCAGAAAGAATGGAAGGGCGATTCAGTTGCAGCTCAGAGTTTTTGCATGACACCTGTTTAAAGACCTTTCCAGTCCTTCTTGACCGTTTCTTGTACATTGAAATTTTCCACTGAAGTGCATTGAAATTTCTAGTATGTCAAGAATGCCTTATCAGATTTGTAGCTTGGGAAAGCAGGAATAGGCATCATGCATGCAACATGATCTGTTCCAAACCTATCCTATGTAGTTCTCTGCAGATAACAGCATCTCGAGACTCCAGAATTAGTCTTCTGTTAAAATTTAAACCAAAATGAAAATTTGGAAACTTGCTGTGAAAGAGATGTGTGATTTTGTCAAAACAACATCCTCTAAGGCTCTAATTCTCACTCTTTGTATTACTGTATCCATTATAAGCTAAAATCAAAAGCAATTGAACTGAAAACTAATTTCAAAACAGAAATAAAATTATTCTGCTCAGTAACAGGATTACTTTGGTGTTTGTAGCTGTTTTCCCTTAGTTTTCCTCCTGAGCAGATTTCCAATGCTGTGTGATTTCACTGAATCAGAAACACTTTACAGAGATCAGATACCTTCCCTTTTCTATACTATCTGGTATCATTGGGCATTTCTTTGGCCATGTGAAAAGGGAATTATTGCCCAGTCAGTCATTTGGCCAAGTTCAGACTTTCCACATGCTGAACCGAAAGCTTCCGTGGCTCCTCTGGATTTCAGGAGTCCCCAGCTGTCTTCCATGACCGACTGTTGATGTGGCTGGTTGGTACAAACTCTGCCTCTTTTGAAGAGTTGATGGTGGGAGCCCTGGAGATGGTTTCAGTACCAGTTTGGGGCTGAAACCATGTTTCATGTATGTTGTGTTGGTGGCTCCGTCCCTCTGGATAACAGGACGGCTGGAGCACCCGGCACAGGCTTGGGGAGGCTTTCAAAATTCTGCAGCATGTTTTAAGTATGGCAGAAGAAAACATTCATATGTACCTCAAATATGAGATAGTTATATATCTTATCTTGTTTGCCTGTCTCACTGTAGTTAACAGGCTTCATCCCTGCTGGATGGTTTCTCATGCAGAAAACAGTCGCCTCTTTTGGGCTACATCCCACGCTCCCTTGCCAAATTTCCTCTCTCTCCTTGATCCCTCTCATCGGTGCCCTTTCACTCTGCTTAAAATAGTGAGTGAGAAACGTTTTTATAACTCCTCGTCTCCTTTGCCAGGATCACCAGACTATACCAATTGTTTTTGTTAACCTGGTCTCAGCCTAGTGTGAAATCCATCTTCCTGGGCAGGGGAAGGAGCAGGAGATGGTCTCCATGTTGAACCTGGCAGAGCACTGGACTCTGTGCTCTTAGGTGCCCTCCCTGTTCCACTTCCAGAAAAAAAGGGGAATCAGCTTTTTATCTGGAGTCACCATTGGAGGAAGCGCTGGTAGTTTGTCTGGGCTTTCAAACTTTGGCTTTCTGGAGGAAACAAGTGTAGTGGTTAATGTGCAGAACATTAAATCATTGTTCATGATGTAATCACCACCTAAGGACAACCTGCAGCTCTTTCTCTGGGGTGCCATGTAAGAAGCAGAGGAAGATCGGGTGATCACAGGCCAACACACTGGATTTAAGAATGTTTTTCTCAACACTGTTTAATTAGAGCATGTTAGGAATAAATAGCAATTAAACACAAGGTTTAAAGGAGATGAAAAGTTGAGAGAAATACCATGTTGCAAAAGTTTGTAGGCTGTACTGAGTATTTGAGGACCAAGTGATGCTCCTGTACTTCTGAAGGACCCCTGGCTGAGTTTTGTGGACTCTGCAGGAAACAATCCTGTCAGGACTGTGCTCTTGTCCCAGGTAGCTCTAATGTACTTTGCTTGGCTATGTGAAGTGAGCTGTAGCCATACCTTCATCTGCAGCATAAATGTGCCCTGTGGAACCACTGGTTCCTTGCTGAATGGAGGAAAGAAATATATTTAGAAGGTGAATGAGGAGTCTGAAGAAAGTTGTGGATCAAGGGAGGAGTACGATGAGAATAAATGAGACTAATGATGGAAGTAGGTAAAGGAGAAAGAGAACAAAATTTATAGAAGAAAAGAGGGGGGCAGAGTAGGAAAATATCATTAAAATGGTAGATAAATTAATCTAGTAATATAAAAGGGTAAAGAAACGGAAAGATATCTTGGGATCTAGAAGTAGCAGAAGGTAATTGAGAATGAGAAGCAAGCAGGAAATATCCCAGATGTGGTGAATGTTTTGCCAAATTCAAAACAAATTTTAATTAAGTCTCTTAATTTATCATAAAGGAGGGAGAGCTCTAACTTCTTGCTTCAAAGAAGGATTCTTGACTATACCTATGCCACGAGCACATTCTGTAATGATGTTAATAATATATTGGTACTGTCATCTCGAGTGATTGGCAGATACAGACTTTGTCTGCAGCACATTTTCATGTGCTGGTATGGTCAGGTGAGTAAAGCTGTGGGGAAGTCTGTGTAAGGGAGATAGACCTGAAGCCCCACTGAATTTTGGGAACCCCTGAGATTCAGTATCTAAAATACAAACCCCAAGCATCTGCCGTATAAAACAAAGGGGCGACATTCGTATCCAAGTTCTGCGCCTTCTCTGTGGCATTTATAAGCTTATTCTGCATTACACATCTATCTCAGAGTGAGTAATCAAGTTTATTAGTTTACCATGGTCAGACTGGACTGGTTTAAACAGAGCTGAGGAAGTTAATTATCAAATGTCTCAGGTGGGTCTAGCAATAAGTAACTAGTTATGGAGAGAGGGACGCGCTGTGGCTGCTGCCTTCAGAGCAGTGGCGGGGGGACGGGACCTGCCATCGCATGCGGTCGGACGGAGGGCTGGGAGGGACTGCCCTAATCTGTTTCCCAGGTTGTTAGAACCAGTTCAAGAGCAGTAAAACAAGGTTATGTAATTGACATGTGATGTAGCCTAAAATAGTGACTGCAAACATAGGCTGCTGTTGCTGGGCAGTTGTCAACTGCTTTTAAAAAAAAAAAAAAAAAGAGCCCTCAACTGTGTAACAAATGGACCTTTTAGATGAAAAGGCAGTTCTGATTTCCACTGAACAGTGGGCTTTACCCCCCCCCCCTTTTTTTTTTCCTATTGCAAGAAATAGAGGCTCTTTGAAAACTGAAATTTGGAAAGACATTCATCATCGTACTTATCGTGCTGATATTGAGAGTACCTGCCCACTGCAGATGGTGAAATAGAAAAACCTCAGGTACATGCAGTTTGTTTCTTGATAGTGTGATACAAGTCCTGGCTACCAGAAAATCCTTTTCTGTGTGTGGAAAATCATTGTGACAAGTCTTTGCAGGAATGTCATTTACATACTGCCCATTATAAGGTAGAAATAGTTTATTGTTATTAATTAAAAGAGCTTAGATGGATTACAGAGATCATGTCTGTCTCCAAAAATCTGTGAAGGTTTTGGAGCTGGATGAACAGAATGCATCACATAGCTCAGTGAGCACGAATGAGAGGTTAGGATGTGCAGATGATTTGATTTCTTCCTGGAGGAGGCAAAGCCCTTCATTAGGGCTATACCAGCAAGCAGAAAAACCCCGGTGTTAAGTTCTGTTTGCTAACCAGATATTCTCGAGGTGAGAGGCCTCCATCAGAAAATCCCAGTGATTCCTGGAACATGTTTTCTTTGTCCTTCCTACAGCAAGGGAGGTGTGTAGCCCAGGTCAGAGGGGCTGCAGGGGCTGGGGCTCATGCAGTCTGACAGGCTAGGGAGTAAAGGGAAGGGACAAAGTCAAGCAGTAAATAACATTTATGAAATTGAGGGAAATTTAGAGTAGAATTACAGCTGTCCAACCCAGATTTATTTTTTGTCTGCCCCTCATTCCCTAGTTTTACCTGGAGTAACATCAGTAAAACGGGCAGTTGTGCTGATAAATACTGGTAGGAGCAATGGGAGGATCTTTAGAGGAGTTCCTTGCACTAAGGATGCCCAGGTAGTAGTGTTTAACACCTATCCACACCTGCAGGTGCTGATAGGTACTCCAAACTGTTATTGTGGAGATCTCCTTCCCACTTGAGAAATACGGGGTAATCTAAGCCCAGAAGCTGCAGGGCTATGAAGATGATGAAAGGCCTGGAGCATCTTCCCTAGGATGAAAGGCTGAGCGAGCTAGGACTGTTCAGCCTTGAGAAAAGAAGACTGAGAGGGGATCTGATCAATGGTTATAAGTATCTCAAGTGTGGGGGACAGGAGGAAATGGTCAGCCTTTTCTCAGTGGTCTGTGGGGACAGCACAAGGGGCGATGGGCTCAAGTTGGAGCACAGGAACTTCTGCACCAATATGCAGAAGAACTTCCCAGTGAGGGTGAGGGAGCCCTGGGACAGGCTGCCCAGGGGGTGTGGAGTCTCCTTCTCTGGAGAGATTCCAACCCCATCTGGACACCGACCTGTGCGACATGTCCTAGGGACCCTGCTTTGACAGGGGGTTCAACCTGATGATCTCTGGAGGTCCCTTCCAACCCCTACAATTCTGTGATTCTGTGAAAAGGGATCCCATCTCCAATGTGCAAGGTGGGGCTGGAGATGGCTTCCATCTCCTCTCTCCTTAAACCCTGGAAGAAGGCTTGGTCATAGGGAGAAGACAACTTTGCCTGCAATTTTATTAGTCAAAGTACTAATTCTTGTTGTGGAGGAAGAAGCCGAGTCTGAATTTTACATGTGTTTTGATGTGTTTGGGTGAGTTGCTGTTTTTAAAAGTTGAGAGGTTTTTTTTAAGCATCATCTGCTTTATTTGGTCCTTAGCTGCCACTCCTGTTTTCTCACTTTGCCGTCCTTCTGTGTGGCTTCCTCAATTGTGTCTTTGTCTTGGGACCAAAAGCATGCTCTGGTTTCAGACATCACATCCGGAGTGACGCTTGGATTTTCCCTTACCTTTCCCAGGGGGATGCTGCAGTGGATGTGTAGCTCTAGCAGGACTAAAGAAAGACTTGGCTACCCAGGTAAAAGCAGGAAGAAAGCATGGGAGGCAGCGGTGCCGCAGGAGGGGAGCTGGGCGTTAGTGGCACACCAGAGAGCATGAGTCAACACCGTAATGCCATTGCCAAAAGCCAGATCTGGTCCAGGATTGCATTAGCAGGGTTGTTGTGTGCAAGATGCAGGAAATAACCATTTTATTGGGCTTAGTGATGGTGAAACTCAGCAAGAAAAATGCCCCCAGTTTTGGGCGCTCTGCTGTTCTGAAAGAAGCTGGAGGAGAGTAAGAGGAATGGCGACAGATTTGGGAAGCATGGCCTGTGAGGAAAGATTGAGAGAATTGGATTTGTTTAGTCTAGCAAAGATATGGGGGGCATAAATCTTTCAATAGGCTTGAGATTGTTGTAAGAAGGGGGTGATCTATTGCTCTGTATGTCTTGGGCGGGGGGACAGGGGATTACTGATATCTCTTTCAGTCACAAAATACTCCAGTTTGGGTTAGATGCAAAGAGGAAAAAAATACCACTTAAAGGCTGTCTGATCGCATGCCTTGTTAGGGAAGCTGCAGAAAACCTTTCCTCCAAAGGTTTTGAGACAAATTTAGAGAAAGCAAAGAAAAAAAATGAAACAACAAACCCACCTGCTAGTCCTACCATGCTTCCGTGAGTGGGCTTGAATTAAACAGACTTTGGCTCCACTTCCAGCACTATGGGGGTTTTTTTCTCTCTCCTTACAAACTTTAACATTTCATTATAGTAGTTGTTACTTTAACAAGAGAACAGAACTGTAGAAGACTGATTAATGATTTGCAGTTCATGATTTAAACTTCAGGATAAAAAAAGGAGGCAGGGGGAATAATTTTTAGGTAGAAGAAATGGATGTAATCTCAGAAATTTCTGTAATTCCCTAATTCTGCTTTAGACAGTACCAGAAATATTACTGAGAAGAAGTATCCACACCCCATTCCTCTTGCAGCTCTACATGTGTGGAAGTATCGCGGCCCCTTGCAGAGCACAGCAGTGCCCTTGCGTGGGTACATGAGCTCCCTAGCAAGCCAATTTTTGGGACTGGTGGCTCAATCATTACACTGGTGTTGTTTTAAAACACAGCTTCTGCTGCAGGTTTCTGCCCCAGCCTCACCTGGCAGTAATTCATAGGCGAAATAAGAAAAGCTTTTCTTTTTTCTCTCCCCTCCTTTCCTGTTCCATTTTCCTTGTTCAAGAAAACGTGGTAAGAGGGAAGAGCAAATGTCATGAATGCTTCCTTCTTGTTTTCTTTTGTAACCCTACCAAAGCAGGGAATTGGAGACTCTTTGTTGGCGAGAGAGTTGGAAACATGAAAATATTTTTGGGCATACATTTGGATGTGTCATTCTGTGGTATGTAGTGACACAGTAACCTGGAAGGTGCAAACTCAAGATATTCCTCGAGCTGTGCTGCGAATAGGACAGATCTCTGGTCCTTCTTAGTTTGTAACTCTGTAGACCTTATTAATTATTTATTTTGAATGGGAAATTTTCCTGGCAGCTTTTGTCACTCCGTGTTTTAGATGAAACAGGAATTAGCTCGTGTAAGTGCACTCAGTGATGGCATATGTAAAAACTGCTTTCATCTTAATGCATTAGCACATGGGAGATGAGAATTCGATATCTACCCTGTCACTCTCCAGCCCACTTGTGGGTGATTAAACCGGATAAAAAGAGCAACTGGATTAAGCTAAACACAAACTACACAAGCAGATCAATACATGGCTCAAAAGAGGAGGAGATCCAGCACCACAAAAAGTATCAGCGTCTCTGCAGGACGGTCTCCATCACTGTGTTGAGATTCTGCAGAGCCCTGGAGGTCGAGAGCTGCGTCAGTTTCAGATGTGTAGGGTTTTGTTCTGATTCTCGAGTTGAGGTGCATGAGTGAGGCTCACACTGCATAGCTGGAAGGTCCTGATTCGTTAGGAGTGTCTTTGCTTCACCAACTTACTTTACAAAACTGATTTTATTTAAAACATGCAGTATGTGATTGAACAGAAATGCAAAGCCTTTTTTTTCATCACAGGTGAGAAACTTTTTAACTGAAAAACATTCCATTATTATTTCATACCTGTACTGTACATTAAGGGTTTACCTGAATCAGAGAACCACAGACTGTTAGGAGTTGGAAGGGACCTTGAGAGACCACTAGTCCAACCCCCCTGCCAGAGCAGGATCACCCAGACTAAATCCCACAGGAACACATCCAGGTGGGTTTGAATGTCTCCAGAGAAGGAGACTCCCCAGCCTCTCTGGGCAGCCTGTCCCAGGGCTCTGTCACCCTCACAGGGAGGAAGTTCCTCCTTATATTCCCATGGAACTTCCTCTGCTCCAGCTGCACCCGCTGCCCCTTGTCCTGTCACTGCCATCGCTGAGCAGAGCCTGGCTCTGTCCTCCTGACTCTTGCCCGTTTACATATTTATGAGCATTAATAATGTCACCCCTCAGTCTCCTCCAAGAAAAAGAGGCCCAGCTCCCACAACATTTCCTCATAAGGGAACACTGCTGTGTTCTGATTTTTAGGCATTTATCAGATTACTTCTGTTAACATAAGCTTTAAGATGATGTGGTTATTTAAATTTTTTCCAGAAATTAAAAAAAAAAAAAATTCAAGAAGACCTTCGCTTTTTGGAAGGCAGACTTTTGCCTCCTTTACTAAAAATCATCTTACAGATTTTTGTACTGTATGTTATTGTTCAGAGATGCATGATGCAAAAATGGGTAAACCTTTGCTAAGCTATGCTTTAGGAAACTGTTTGCTCTAGAATAGATAGGCCAGGAGAAAGTAATACTTGCAGGCTATGCAAGCTGTTTGAAAGGTGACTTACGGATGTTATTCTGCTATTCATAGAATCATAGAGTGCATTAGGTTGGAAGGGACCTTTAAAGGTCATCTAGTCCAACCCCCCTGCAGTGGGCAGTGACATCTTCACTAGATCAGGTCACTCAGAGCCCCATCAAGCCTTGATGACCTTGAATATCTCCATGGATGGGGCCTCCTTCCACTACGTCTCTGGGCAACCTGTGCCAGTGATACATCACCCTCACAGTGAAGAATTTTTTCTTACTATCCAACCTAAATCTTCCATTTTCTAGTTTAAAAATATCGCACCTTGTCCTATTGCTCCATGTTCTTGTGAACAGTTCTTCCCCAGCTTTCTTATAGGCACCTTTCAGGTACTAAAAGGCTGCTAGAAGGTCCCCCCGAACCCTTCTCCAAGCTGAACAAGCCCAGCTCTCTCAACCTGTCTTCATAGGAGAGGTCCTCCAGCCCCCTGATCATCTTTATGTCCCTCCTTCGGATGTGCTCCAACAGGTCCATGTCCTTGTGTTGAGAGCTCCAAAGCTGGACACAGTACTCCAGCTGAGGTCTCACCAGAGCAGAGCAGAGGGGCAGAATCCCCTCCCTCAATCTGCTGGTGACACTTCTGGCGATGTAGCCCAGGATGCAGTTGGCCGCCTGGGCTGCAGGTGCACATTGGTGGCTTAATGTCCAGCTTCTCATCCACAAGTGCCCCCATTATTTTGTGTATATTTTAGTATTGTGGGAATACTTCTTCTGAAGTCACGGTGTGACGCTGATTGAATCAAATAAACATTTCCACAACATTTAAGAATGTGACCCAAGTAATTATCCTGGAGTACATAAACGTTAACCTCTTTTTATTAAACCCATTAGCTTTTGAAAGCGGTGCTGAAAAATGTTGACTTAACAGGTGTACAATTTCATAGAGCAAACTGCCTCCAGGGTAAGTCTCCAATGGGGTTCATTTTGCAGCATTAGAGCTGTCTTGTCGTATTAATAGCCTGCACCCGCCTGTGGAAGCCTAAAAATGGTATTGCAGTACTCTGTGATGTACAAAGGACATTGTGTGAGCACTGAGCAGCCATACTTGCATTCCTAGCAGAAAATCACCAGCTTTCCCCTGTCCCCACACAAAGGTGTTTTTGTAAGAGCACGTAAACCACCTTTATACAGCATATAAGTGTTTGAAACACTTTTGGTTTCTACTTTAATTTTACTTTCCTGCTGTCTGCATGGTATTTCTGCAGGAGATGTGCTCAAGTTAGTACAGAGCAAAAAGTAAATAGGAATTAAGTTGACTTATGTGTGGGTCTGATCTTTGTGTAGATTACATCATAAATTAAACAGTGTGGTTTTATTTTGTGATTAGTCCTCCTGAAAGACCAGCTGATAGATATTGGTGCCATCACCATATTATACAACTTGGGTTTATGCCTGATGTAACACCATGAACTCAGTCGTGAATTATTTTGCCTGAGTTTAATTGGTTTTCATCTATGTCGTGGTGCTAGGTGAAGTCCCTTAATAAAAACCTACTTTGCCCATGTGCTTTTTGTCTAAGCACCTGAAGCATTAGGTAAGGATGATACCTTTGTTGATACTCCAGTAACACTTTGCTTACTTGAGTAAGATTCATTCTCTTTGTGTGAGATGCTCAGCCAAAAGCTGCAAGAAACAGTCCAAACTTCAGTTCACCATCTAAATAGATAATATTGGGTAATGTTGAGCATCTCCCTTATGAGGAAAGGTTCAAAGAACTGGAGCTCTTCAGCCTTGAGAAAAGAAACCTGAGAGGGGATCTGATCAATGTTTATAAATATCTCAAGTGTGGGACATAGGGGGACATGGGCAGCCTCTTCTCAGTGGTTTGTGGGGACAGGACAAGGGGCGATGGCCTCAAGTTGGAACAGAGGAAGTTCTGCACCAATCTGGGGAGAACTTCTTCCCCGTGAGGGTGAGAGAGCCCTGGGACAGGCTGCCCAGGGGGTGTGGGGAGTCTCCTTCTCTGGAGATAGTCAAGACCTGTCTGGACAGTGACCTGTGTGACCTGTCCTAGGGACCCTGTTTTGGCAGGGGGTTGGACTTGATGGTCTCTGGAGGTCCCTTCCAACCCCCACAATTCGGTGATCCTATGAACTCATATGCAGATATAGAAAATTACTTATCCAAAGTTTTAAGGTAAATTCCTGAAAGAGCCTTGACCAGAGGCCAGGCCTCCTGTGTCCCATGAGTATTCTCTTTGTCTTTCCCTGAGGAGTATTGTGGAATATTTCCCGGAGTGTATTGTGGAAAATTACCTTGGCAGGCTTATTTTATACCTCCTATCCTGCAGCAGCTCTGTGCTCTTACAGATCCTGAATCTTTGCTCCCGCACCCCACACGCATCAGCTGCGTGTTTCGGTGCAGCTCTGGTCTGAGCCCTGCCTGGGCTTCCTCTTCCCACCCCTGGCTGGTGGTTGCTTCTGTCGTTGATGTCAGCTGTGTCGTTACTGGAACGACTCTGGGTTTCTGCACATCTCGCCTGCCTCACCCATGACCTGCTTAGGAGCCTCCCCTTCATTGCGGGTTGGTGTTACCGCGTTTGCAGTCTGAGGGGTTTATTTCCTCTACCTCTCATTTCAGACATCTTTGTTACAAGCTTGTGGTTGTCAGAGCAGTGAGTTTCTTACCTGACACCTAAAATGCCTGTCCCTGAGACTCTGTGGCTCTTGCAGCACCCGCTCCGTAAGCCCTCAACATGATGTTGTATTTTACACAGGGCTGTTTACTTGAACTTTGCATGCTGGCAAATCCTGCAGCTTGCCTTACAGCCTGTTGTGCTTCTGTAAACTGCATCCTCTCCTTCCATCCTTCCTCCAGTAACCCTCACCATTGCTTTGTGTTGCATCTGCTGCCAGCGAGTTGTTCTGGCTTCCCTAGATCCCTACGTGCCACCTCTGGATCTCAGGGCACCTAAAATAAGCTTCTCCTCTCACTTCTCCTGCCACGCTGCACCAGCTTTATTCCTTTATCCCTCCACATCAAATTCAAGCACCTCACTTTGAGAAGTCCACATGGTAGTGTCCTGGTTGGATACACTGCACCCGTTCACTCTACCTCTCTTCCTCCTACGAAGCAAAATGCCTTTTGAATCTCCGAGTTGTTAAATGCCAGCCTATTTCCCTGGTTGCCATGTATTTCCCTTCTGCTAAATGTTGTGTGTTAAATACCTGCTGTCTCCTCAGGACTGCTTCTGTGGGGCTTTACAGAACTGAAATAATGCGTTTCTGATTTCAGCCTGTTTTAGTAAAAGCTTCAGAAACCTTCTGCTGCATGGAAGGTAACTGATAAAATCAGAAATCCAGCGCTCGGTGAACTGGTTGAAGAGAGTGGAGTGTATTGGGAAAGTTAACCTCTGAGTGTCATTTCTGCTTGAGATTGTGAACTTCTTTAGCATGAGAATGACCCCTGGTTTTGTACCAGAAGTTTGCAGGCTGCTCTGCAATGTGGCCCGTGTTGGAAGATTTTAAAAAGCTGAAACCAGTTGTTTGGTTTTTCCAAAAAGAAAATTGCTGGTCCTGCTTAGACAGAAGTAATGAGATATCCTAGGGAACCTGCTTTGGCAGGGGGGTTGGACCCAATGGTCTCTTGAGGTCCCTTACAATTCTGTGATGATCTCCTGTGAGTGACACACCAAAACTCTTTTCCCAGTTAAACAGAAGAGGTGCTCATCACATGTAAGGCCTGTGGCGAGTCACCAAGGCTAAAGAATGGGATTGGCAATGCCTGCGTTAATAAGAAGCTCAAAATGACTGCAAAACAACAGAGAAGAACAAATTGGAATTATGTAAATACATCCTCTAATAATGCCTTTTGGTTTTGTTTCATTCAGGACAGCACAATTACCTGTGTGCGGGAAGGAACGACTGCATAATTGATAAGATTCGGAGGAAGAACTGCCCAGCCTGTCGATTACAGAAATGTCTGCAAGCTGGAATGAATTTAGGAGGTAAGCAGAATATTAATAGTTCGGTCTCTTAATTTGATTAGGCAAATACATTGGAAATGCACAGCCTTTTTATAGTTCTGGCAGCTGCATGATCTCAAAAGTTTAAGGTGGAATTATCCTGAAGAAGCTCTTAATAGCTAATAAACTCTATTGTCATTCTAAATCAGGGTTTGGAGATAACGTATTTTATGGCTGAGAAAAAAAGAAAAGTGGGTGTTTTATGATGACAGTCATTTTAGTGGAACCTCATACAGCTAAAAGTCTTAAGCTTTCAAGTACTGCCTGCCTGGGTTTTTTTTGGTGATGAGAATTCTCTGGAATACCAAAAAACATTTTACACCACCATGAGAGCAAATTCACACGTAGCAAAACCTCTTTGACTGCTTTATTTTTTTTTGCTGTTCATTCAAACATTGGTATCAGTTCATTTCTGTGACTCTTGGGATACACAGTCATTTCCATGATGTTCCCCCATCGTTCATATAGCAACAGCAGAAAGGCAAAACCTTTTCTTAATGATAAAAAAGTATTTTGGAGACACAGCACAACAGCAAAATCTATTAAAAAAGTTGGGGGTTTTCCCATTGTTTGAATTCTTCATTGCAATGTGTCTTACACAGTTCTGGCTGTGCTTCAGTGGGTGTCTTGTTTCAAGTCATCACCTGACCAAATTGAATTACAAACCACTTCCCCCCCATCACTGGGTTCTGTTTGCAAACAGGGGTTTGGACACTGTCGCCCCGATGCTCAGAGTGATCCTTCCCTCAGAGTGTTTTCACTGTTCCAGAAAAGTATGACACGGTCGCATTAATATCTCCAGATCTTTTCCTATCTCACAATTTGCTTTTTATCCTCCTGGACCTGTTCTCCTGGTAGTTTAGTTCTCCAGCCAGATTTAGCTGCTTGTCTTTCATAGGTTATGTGCAAAAATCCTTGTGCCTGACTGATGCCTGATAACTTTTTCTACCTCCCAGATTTGTTTTTCCATCTTGTTTCCTGGTAGAAATAAGCAAGCTGCTCCTTACTTTTTTTTTGTGGAGAGCATTCCTGTTCAGATCCTTCCACCCTCTTCCCAATTTTGAGATGCTGTGTTTCCCCCTAGGCCCCTTTCTGCTTCCCAAAGGCAAATAGGGCTGAACTGTGGGATGTTGGAGGCAGCCTGCTTTCCTTTGATTTGGGGGTTGGACCCGATGATCTCTTGAGGTCCTTTCCAACCCCTTAAATTCTGGGATTCGGTGATTTTGATCTGCTCTGCTCAATCTAGCAGGGGAAGCAGACTGGCACCCTTGTTTGATGCAACAGGAGCTTCATGGCAGTAGCAGCTCCTTCCACCCCCAAAAAAAAGGTTCTGAAAATTGTGGATCAGGAAGCTCAGCTCCCTGGAGAGCTGGAAATCTTGCTGCATCCCCCCAGCAGCCGGCGCAGGGCATCGTCCCTCGCTGTGCCCTGTGACAGTGCCAGCAGCGCTCCTGCAGCCCGCTCTCCTGGACAGGCATCTGCACAGAGCAAAACACAGGGCTGCCATCTGACTCGATAACCTTTTGAAACAGCAACACATGACGCTTTGTCTGCAATGTCATGAGGTCACCACTGCCATTTCCTGGTGTGTTTCTGAGGACGTGTTCGCTGTGTCGCCTCCAAAAAGCAAAGGGAGGGGTAAACTTGGCTTGAGGGGGTTGCTGCTTCTCTTTTTTTTTTTTTTTAAGTATTGGCTGGATTGTTGGGAGGAGTGCATTGAAAAATCCTCCCTTGTGTTGGAGCTTGGTAGTCTGCTGGAAATTAATGTAATTAATGATCTGCATTTAATGACCTAGAAGGCCAAGCCTGCCTCTGCAGCATACAGCTGGTGTGCAGTTGAGCCTTGGCTGTTTCAGTGATTTCCTTCACGTAGAGCAGCTAAGGGGAAATTCTCATTCCTGATTTCATCCCTTCTATGCCACGTAAAGAAGCTAAAATTGCATCAAAAGGTTCTTACATCGCTGCCATGAATGAGATAGTGGGGGAACTGCTCTGGATGTCAGTGCAAGTCTGTGCCCTCTGCGTGGCCCAGGTGGGAGACTCCAAGCTGGAGGCAGAGGGAAGGACTGCCAGAGAGACGTGAGGTGCTGGCAGCCTGGATGCTCTTAGTTTTAGAGGGCCCCAAGGGCTGCCAAATGATGCTGACAGACCTTTCAGCCTTTGAGCCAGCCCAGGTCTAGCAGGAAATGTTGACAGTTTACGGCCATTTGTTGCTGAGGCCACTCTTCTTCCCCACTGAGTTTTGCATTGGGCATCTCAAGAAGAGCAACGGAGCACCTCAGAATATAGTTGGGGAACTTCTGTGTGCTGTTGCAAGGGGGTTCTGATACAGTGGAGATCATCACAAACAGAGGAGGTTGAAATGGCAGGAAGAGGTACACATGCGTATTTGAAAACAGACATTTTACCGATGATCTCTTGAGGTCCCTTCCAACCCCTACAATTCTATGATTCTATGATCTTCATATAGATTCCCAAGGTTTGGTATTAAATAACTTTTTTTTCCCTTCATAATTAGCATTAGAGGGCTGGAGCACCTCCCCTGTGAAGAGAGGCTGAGGGAGCTGGGCTTGTTCAGACTAGAGAAGAGAAGGCTGTGGGAGGACCTCTTTGCAGCCTTCCAGTCCCTAAAGGGAGCAGAGAAACAGGAGGGGAATCAACTTTTTAAAAGGGTAGACAATGGCAGGACAAGGGGGAATGGATTGAAACTAAAGGAAGGAAGGTTTAGGTTAGATATTAGGGGGAAGTATTTTACAGAGAGAGTGGTGAGGTGCTGGAACAGGCTGCCCAGAGAGGTGGTGGATGTCCCATCCCTGCGGGTGTCCAAGGCCAGGTTGGATGGGGCGCTGGGCAACCTTGTGTAGCTCCAGGCCTGGAGGTTGGTGTCTCTGCCTGTGGCAGGGGGGTTGGATCCTTGGGGTCCTGTCCAACCCAGACCAGTCTATGATTCTGTGAACAGACTATGTTCATATTATTATGAAGATGTAGAACAGCTTATCATTTCATGTGGCCAGCCTGGTATTGCCAACAATATATATTACTCTGATAAAAATGGCCTTTCACCTGTTTGCAAATTGGACTTACATAGGCAAAATATGCAAGTATTTTGTTAGGCAGTGTGACCAGCAAGGAGCTGAAGGGAAATGAATTGATAAATGCAATTTAGTTTCAATCCTGTTTGCAGTGTAGTAGTCTCTGTAGCTGAGTCACACTGCTCAGTCCTGTGTTCTTTGTGCAGCAGATCTAATTTAAGCTCTCGCCCTCCGAATGGCAGCAAAGGTAAACACTGAAAGCAAACTGTATCAGAGATGTCTGTGTGTTTGGTTCATGAGAAGCAGGAGAGGTGATACCAAAAGGGTTGGAAGCATAGCCATGGACATTTCTTTCCCACTTGTGTGTAACTATAACATTTAAAAAAAAAACCCAATACAAACCAACAAACCAAATGCAAACAAACCTCCAGTTGATCCAGGAGAATTGTTGCCTTAGGGAACAAAGTGCTGTCTCCTGCAGGCTAGAAAAGAACGTGCCTCTCTCTCCTCGTCTACAGATGGGAGTGAAAGACCACAGGCTGCCACCCAGCTCCTCCTAGTTACTGCAGTAGGGGAGTTACAAAGTAGGTTTGGTAATTGTAAGTTTGTGCTTGTCTTCCTACTGTTACTGAAGTTAGTCCTCTCTGTAGTGGGGAACTGGAAATCGGCATTTCCACATCTCCTGCAGCCCTTTTTTGCACAATCTCCAATGAATCCACTTACCTCTTTTCTTTGTGATGGTGTCTTGTCTTTTTTTTTTTTCCCTTTCAATTCATATTCTTTCTCAATATTTTAAAATACTGTTTTTCTTTTATTTACCATGTCAAAGTGTCACATGTTTGTTTTGATGCCATATCTTCACTTCCCAGCAAGCTAACACTTTTTTCTTAAAAAAAAAAATATATATTTTGATGTGTGGTAGCATGCCATGCCTTAAGCACCTTTTAAAAACTACGTGTAATCCAGTGATGCAAAGCACACCTTTTGATGAACGCTCAACCAAATTAATCTGGCAGTTTTATTGTTTACCTCCTCCTTTTGTTTGTTGAAAAAGTGGGGCCTTTTCTAAGCTCTTACACCCTCTTTACATCTTTAGAAAATTATTCATCAAGTCAGCAAATAATTTACCTAATTATCTTCTTTTCTCAATTTTTTGTTTTGATTTTCTAAGAAGCGTCTGCAACCTGTAATTTCTGCAGAGCTGAAGTTGCCAAGTATCACATTAATTCATCCTCCTCGTTTCTGGAAAGTATGTGTGTGAAGTGCAGAGACACATATTCCTTCAGCGAGTAGGACTCCAAAACTTTTTTGGGATTCAGAGTTTGTTTGTTGTTTTGTTGTGGGTTTGTGGTTCTTTTTTCTTTTTAAACTCCAGTGCCATATGCTAGACTTAATTATTGGAAGAGATTCAGAGTGAGCAACTGCAATATGAAGGTATGCTGGCCCATTTTTGGTTTATGCTCTTTTCAAGATTCTGTAATTAATTTTCAGTTAATTATGGACCATAATGACTTCATGGATTGTGAAGTTTCTTCCAGCATACGCTGTGATCAGATTTGTCGAGTCTCTCACTTCCACACGAGACATTTTCGTTTGACTCCCACCTCACGCTGCTGTTCCTCAGTCGTGTCTGTCCCCATGGCAGCATCAGAGGCGGGTCACAGCAAGACCCCCCAGTCCCAGACTGGTGCTCAGCACGGCGTCTCATGCCACCACCAGCTGCATCCAGCAAGGCTGGCGGCTCGCAGCCACGGCTGGGATGCTGCGTTGCAACCAGGGTGGCAGCGAGCCTCCTGGCTTCACTCTGCTGTCTGCTGAAATGAAGCCTGGAGAAGGGAAATGTTTTATATGGTGTCGCTTGAGGGGACACCCCCCCACCCTGCTTTCATAGCCAGGTTAGTCCTTGCCCTTCTTATGTCCCTATTCTGCTGTGTCATCAAAGATAATCCCTCCTCTGCCATGGTTGTGCCATACACTCTCGGTGTATAAATCATCATCGAGAGGTCCGTATCATGTAAGACTGCAGCCCTCTCCTCCCTCAGCTTCCATACAAGACTCTCCTGAGATGACTGGTTGGTGAGAAATAGCTTGCTGAAGGTACCCTTTGGATGCTGGAGGGAAATAAAATTGATTTCACCTTGCAGATTCCCTAGTTCATGGCTCTGCCTGCAGAGACTGCCTGTGAAATCTTGGCTTCGCATACATTTACATATGTAAGATACTTCATGTACAAGATGCTGTGTGTGATTTGTAGTCTTCACTTGCAGATACCCTTATTTTTTATACATTAAACTATTTCAATAATCTGAAAAATAGATTAAATTAGTGCATCAGTAATAAGATACAGTGCCTCACCTTTTTGCCCAGCTTTCCATTTTCTGTTTAATAACTCATGGTAGCAGGGATTTAAAACTGCAGTAGTGTTTTCAGTTACTGCAGCTTATATGGTTTATATTATCATTGTTCCAATCTTTTTGAGAAAAAGAAAGCAGTAGGGAGAAAAGGAAGAAAAAAACCCCACAGGTATTAGAAAACTGAAAACTAAGAAAAACTTCAAGCCAGCAGCAATCGATCCTCTTGGTTTTCTTTAAAAACTTCCACCAACTTTTTGCTAACTGAGGTTTCATAAATTTGAAAGGAAAAAACTTATATGTTGGAAAGTAAAGCAGTTTGGGGTACAGGTATGGTTAACTTGTGTTTTCCATTTAAACTTTTAACTGTGAAGTATCTTGAAATGCCCATTAACTTTTAACTGCATTTTTATTTGTGTTTCTTACGTAGCTTTTTCTTCTAAGGGGATCTAGTTGATATTTTATAACTTGAATATTCAGCTGTGATCCTGTCAGTTCACTTAAGAGACTTTTACCAATGTACAACAGTATATTAAAGTTATTTGGGGGGGTTGTGAAGCAGAACCTTGTGTTGTCAGTTCTTGCCTTTTAGCTGGAGAGCTTTGTTGTAGTACCTCCCGATGACGAGGTTATTGTTAGGATTGTTTCAAAGAACACACAGATTTTTCTAGGTGTTTCAGAAAACATTTGTGCTAGGAATCCATCAAGTTATGGGAAGGTGTTAAAATCTGTGCTGTCTCGTAGCAGAGAAGTGTTGATTTTACCTACTGTTATTTGCATGTGTTGTGCCCAGGCGAGCCGTGGAACCTTAAGACGTAGCCTGCAGCCGTGCTGCCTTGTGTTGTGATATTTTATTAGGTCTCACAAATTGTCTTGTGGATGTACTCATAAGAGAGGGATTAACAGGGAAAGTCATGTTGCTGCATGGAGTCCGTGTTGGTGGCTCTTCAGAAGAGGAAATGACATCCTTCTGCCAGAGTAAGGGTCAGTTGTTCTTAAGGTGCTGCTGTTGCTGCACCACCCCCCACACCTCATCAATAAGTATTTTTTTTTAAAAAAAAAAGCTAATCAAGCAAACAAAGCCAGTCCTGCTGTTCTGGATCTTGCAGGAAGCAACTTCTTCAGCAAGAAACTTCAACTTTTGTGTCCATCCTCATGTTACAAGATACTGCTCTTGCCTTGCTTTTGATAGGAGCCTCTTAGTTTATCAGCTTGAACCATCCTCAAGAGTACTGTAGATAACTATCAGAACCGTCCCTTGCCACAACTGTTAAGGAACTGTTTGGGAATGATGATTAAAAGTGCAGAATTTTGAAGAAGGTAAGCATCTCTCAAGCATCAGTTACAAAACGATAAGGAAAGCAGGTTCTTTGCATTTTGCTGATGATATTCGAAGGCAGCTGAAGAAGACGCAGTGCAGTATGGAAGCACACAGCTCTCATCCAACCGTCCTTGATCAAAGTCCTGATCAGTTTCATGTTCTCTGCCCTCTGCTGGTTTTTCAAGTTATGCTGGTTTCAGCTCTGCCTTCTGATGTGAGCACCCAGCTGCCGCCAATGTGTGTGTTCCCTCCAGGAACAGCCTTTCAGGCTTTTAGCACCGGTCTGCTGAACTCCAGACTTCCCTGTTCGATCTGCTGGACGCTCCATCATACCACCCATAGCATAACAGCTTGGCTTGCCAATCTTGCAAAGGAGCTGCACCGTTTCTGGGCTCCTGCAGACAGTAGGTGTCCCATCCGGCATCCAGGCTCAGTGGGGCACCGTCTGGCTTCAGCAATCTGTATGGGCTCAGAGGCTGCTCTTTCCGGGCAGTTTATGTTCCACATGAGGTGTCTCGCTTTGGTTCAGAGCACAAAACGGAGAGGGGTGATCACGGCTTGGGGAGGAGTGTTTGGATACTCTCAGGGGAGGGCCAAGAAAGCTCTCCCACCGTTGTGGTGCAGTTAGGCAGTATGACTGAAGCACAGCAGTGGCTTGTGCATGGATACCTTCAGTTGGGCGTTCGCTGGCTGGCTTGCATGGTTTCCCTGTGCAGCGCCCATGACCTCCCTTCTGCCTGTTGTTAGGGCTCCAGCTTTCACCTCCAGGATTGCTCCTAGAGTAGATGATGTTTGTGGCCTGTTGACACCCCCGGGACCAAGGCTGACCCTCCCTTTTCTCCCTGTGCCGTGGTACACCACTCCTCTGTTTTGCAAGGCATTTAAATTTTACAACCTATTTTCCTGAGGATCCTGAAATGAATTCCAGTTTCCTTTGATGCTCGTACAGATACAAACAAGCCCTTGACACCTCTGTTCTTTGCTTTGTCTCACCATGCTGGAGCAGACCAGAGTGCTTCAGCACTCCCAAAAGTTGTGGCAGGCAGCTCTTGGTGATGTTTTGTTTTTTCCTGAATCACCAAATTATCGTGCTTCCTTCCATATCCTTCTCACTCTTCCTTCCCCACAGTAAAAGTGTTCTCCCTGCTATGAAAGCATGCCTGTATCTCCCTGTTCCGCTTTCCAGAGCCTGCTGGTTATCGCCAGAGCCCTTCTGAAACCTCCCTCTGTGGTCTGTGGTGGTGTATTTCCATTACTCACTTCCCCATCACTGCAAGAAGCTGTAGGAGCAGAAGGAACTTGTCCTTATAGCTTCTGCTGAGCCATTGCTTCAGAGATTTCCAACCTGAAAGATGAAGACTTAACTTGCTGTGCCTGACACAACCTTGGCCAAAGTATGGTGGGCTCGCTTTTGTAGGAACCCGTATCAGTTGCCTGCAAGTGTGAGCCTGGAACAGAGCAATGAGAGTGACCAGCAGTCGCTCTCAGTCCCCAGGGCTGCTGGGGATGGGTTGAATTGCTTGGTTGTTGTTTTGTTTAGCATTCAGCTGGAGGGAAAGTTGAAGAGAGCAGCAGCCAGTGTTGGTAAGGAGAAAAAGGACATGTTCTACTTTCCATGTCTGTCAAAAGCAGGACAAGAAGTACGAGCAGCAAGGAAGATGCAAGTAAGGAGATGGATATCTGTTACGGTAAGGCCAGGGAAGCACTCAAAGAGCTGCTGTGGGGAAGATGCAGAGTGTGTCACTGGGTGTCTTAGAGATCAGATAATGGAAATGTTTGTCAGAAGCTATGAGGGTACAGTTGGGTCTGGTCTGAGCGAGAGGATGGATCAGGATTTGTTGTCAGGGCCTGGAACACACTACCCAGGGAAGGGGTTGAGTCACCTTCCCTGGATGTGTTTAAAAGAAGGGTAGAGAGGTACTCAGGGATATGGTTTAGCATAGGATGGGAATGGTTTGACTTCATGATTTTAAAGGGCTTTTCCAACCTTGTGATTCTGTGATTGTGCAACTGGCCCAGATCTCTTCCAGGCTAGATTAATTAGGTAAGTAGAGTTAAGCCAGATCATTTGTGTGCCAATCAGAGAAACCATGAAATTGTTACTTCCATGTAGAAAAGACTGTTTAGATTTTTGTCATCACTGATCTTCACAGAATGAGCTACTCTGCATCCCTGTCCTCTGTGTCGACAGTGGATTTTGAAGAAGCAGTGATGCTAAGGCTGTGCAAGTCGTGCTCTTTTCTGACTCTGTGTTGCTTTCTTGATTGTCTGATGCTTTGGCACTTCACAGGTTTTAAATTGACTCTGGAGCTGTGGTTTATCCCAGCGATGTCACAAGGAGAATGTATTCAAATCGCAGATTGTTCCTTAGCACGTGAATCTGTGGTTCTTTCCCTTTGTCCTCTCCTGTCTACTTTGCTGTGGAATAGTAACTTGAGTTGTGTTTCTAATCTTGTTTCCTGCTTCTTTCCCAACCAAGTCCCACATGTGTGCCTTTCCATGTGGAGCACCTGTGTTTTGCTACATATATATATAAGTATATGTGAGAAGTGGCAAGGATACCTGGCTCAAACAGCAGACTTTGGGGTTCAGCATCCATTCAGAGAGCAATCCACCACAGGTTATAAGGGCAATGTTAGAACTTCATGACAGGCGAGAAGGTGGTGTTTAACAGAGAGGAAGGCAAGGTGAAGGCACTGGTTGGAGAGTTTCTGAGCCACCCAGTACCACACATCTGGTGCTGGTGATCTGTATGCTTTCCTGGTGCTCTGCCACAGTTTTTCTTTCCCCCAATGCTGTAATGTTTTAGTAATGGAAGTCATCTTTGCAACATAATATCCCTACAGAAAGCACAAGAGGAGGAGAACTGGAGAACCTGAGCTCACAAGATCGGTCCACCCTGAGTGGACAGTAAAGGGGATTGTCAGGAGGGAGTAGAGAATGCTGTCAGTCAGAGATAACTCCCTCTCATGATGCAGGTTGTCGATATGTATCATACCACAGAGTCCCGTTTTCCCCAGAAGGCTGGTTAATGGCCCAAACAGGGTGTTTCACTAATGGTCGGGATGATTTATTAAAGTAGGAGATTAACATGGTTCTATTACTGTTTTTTTCTTTTCTTGGTTTTTTTTTTAAATGACTAATGATGAACTGGGTGGTGAAAAGTACAGCTGAGATGACTGCAGAAGATAGACAGCCAGCTTGTCTTTCAGAGGTAGCCCTGCTGTTCTGGGAAGTGGGGCAGATGATTTCTGGAAGATGAGGGACAGAGCAGCAGCACTGAATGTATTAGAAATAAGGTCATTGGAGAGAAATCTGAGTTGGTAAAAACTGGGGTTATGGAAATCATACAGGTGAGGAGATGAAGTACCTCAAAATTTTTGTTACGTGGGAAAGACAGGATGTAACCAGAAGGGATGCAGAGGGAGGTGCAGCACTTACCAAGCTGAGTTCTACTAATAGTAGTGCAGGGACAAAACCGAAGCGTTTGAAGCATGGCACACGCTCTAGCACAGAGTGGAAGCGTAAGCACTCGAGATACGGGATGAGAGGTGCTGTGGCAGAGTTTGCTTATTGACACTTCTGAAAAACCCAGAGAAGCTTGTTGAGTACCTGTGTCTCCAGTGTAAATACAGAGAGGAAATTTCATGCTCAGTGAAGTTCTGCAGGCCCGTGTCAGGGGCGATCGAGGTGGATTAGCATTGCCCTCAGCATGAAGGGGTACATAAACCGTGGAGCAGGCTTAGCATTGGGTATCAACCCAAATAAAAGCAAGAGGGAAGACTTGGATGAGGACTGCCTGCAGAAGGTTGGACGGGAACGGGTGTCTTGGGAGGAAGGTTGTCACTTGGCACAAGGAAGAAGCCGGTGCTCGTAGCCAAGAGCGTTCAGTCTGGTGCAGTGTGGAAGATTTTGAAATCTGTTCTCCAAAGTTGTCCTAACTTTTGTTTTTAACCAGATCATAACCAATGCTCGTGGCTCAAGCTGCAGATGTTTCCTTGCTGCAGGTGTCTTCGAGCTGTAGGTGGCAAGTACTGAAACTGTAGGTGGCCTCCTCTTCATGTTCGTTGTTGGTATTTTACTGCTAGTCCTTAAATCTATTTGATGAATAGTCGAAACTACTGATGCATTTAGTAGACAACGCTTAGCTCAAAAATCATTGAGTTTGCCATACATTTGAAGAATGAATAAATAATCAGTAAAACACAAGTTTTGGGAGCATCTGAAAGGGACTGATTAAGATTAGCTTTCATCAACATTATAATTTTCTTTTGTAAGCTTTTTTAAGGCTTTGTCTATTGGGTGATTTAAATATTTAGTAAATACATTTCTTTTGAAATTAATGAAGAAGCACAAGAGGGAGTTTTAGATACCAAAAATGTTAGCTGTGAGGCTGTATTATGCCAGTCAGGGACTTTATTTGAAATATATTGGGGGGGGAATTTTCATACTTTAGCCATTTCTCATTAAAAAGCTTTATCAAAAACAGCTTGATTTGATTTTAACAGGAAACCACTAATTGGCATTTGGTAAAAGTTGTTCCCACACGGGGAGGAGTACCCCTATGAAACTGTTATTTTTCAATTAATTATCACTTAGAGGATTGCTGAGAAACAAGCAAATGTGTTAGACATTTTCCCTGACAACCTAAATATTCCTGCAAAATGCACTTTGGAATTCAGCTTTCTTTTGTCACTTTTGTCCTCCATCTCTTCACGAATGTGTAGCCTGAAGCTCGGCACAGCGATAAAAGGGATTAATTCCCCCAGTGCCTTCCCTTCTTGATTGCTGTGGACATCACTGTCTCACTCATCAGCCGAGCAGGTAACCTGAGCTTCATCATTGAGTCAGGCCTCAAAATATACATGATTTTATCTGGGCTTTCACCTTAGTTTTTCTGAGAAGCGACTGTGATGGCTTCTACGCCGTCTTTGCAAGGCTGCTTCTGTTATCCACACTACAAAGATGATCCCTGTGAGTAGATCTCTGTGGCTGTGGATCCACAGTCCTCAATCCTGTGTGCAGAAGGCAGCACACTGCAGAGGAACTGTACCTGTTCCACGAGATGTGTGCAAGCACTGTCATGAGGTGCCACCTCCCTGTAAGTGTTTGTATTTCACTGCTTGATAGCTTTAGCCATTAGTATAATCAGGGGAAATGTAGAATTCTCATTAAAATATGGGAAGATTTCTCCTTAAGTGGTCACATAATGACTTGAAATAGCATTTTCCAAAAGTAACTGTAAGTGTTTTGCTGTCAGACTGGAAGGGTAACTGAAGTAGGGTCCTGTTGCGGGTCAGTCCTGGGTCTAGAATTTTACTAATTACTTGTACGACAAAGTAGAGAGTAAACATGCACATCTACAGATTTAGAAATTCTTCTCTACAGCCAGAATCAGAATTCAGAAGATTCTTTAGTTCTAGTGTCTGAAACCATCATGATGGCAGACGGTTATGTTAAGAAGTGCAGGTGGAGGGGTCTGAGAATTAGATACCTGCAAGCATCTGTTTGAAGACTGCAATGAAGAAGGAGATATGGTTGCATGGGGATTGTATGTTAAATTTAGAGTCAGTGATGTGAAATGGTTGTAAAAATAGGCAAGCCTTCTTTTATATTGAGACTCTGTTCTTGTCAGAGCTGGCCAGTGTGGGCCTGATGATTGTGTCTGGTTTTAGCACTACTGGTCAGGGTGGTGGGGATGAAACTGCCACCTATGTCCCTGTGCTGGTTGGTAGGAATAGCAGGAACTTTGTCCTTCCTGGTGGACACATCCCTCCTCTTTTCTTGAAGATTGCCAGTGTGGAGGTCATCTCTGCTGTGTCCCTTGATAACCTGTTCCTGTTTTTCAGAGACCTTTACATTTAGAAATGTTTCCTTAACATCTAAACTGAATCTCCCATCCTGAAATTTCATATCGTGTGCCTGAAGAAGACTAGAGACTGCCCAAGGAAGAACAAAGATGATGAGAGCTTAAGAAGAGATAAAAATCTGTAAAGAAGAGCTGAAGAAACTCAGTTTATTGTAGTGTAGAAGAGAGAAACATACTGAGAATGCCATGATGCCAGTCTTTCAATAGAAAAGTGGTGTAAAATTGGAGACAGGAATGGTAGGTTGTTCAAGTTGTTCTTTATGGCCCCTGGGGAGAATGATGAAGAGAAATCAATTTTAAATCCATCTAGAATAAAGAACCAGAATACCTGTACGTGAACACAGTGAGAACAGTGTACAATTACGGAGATGAAAACGTGCATTAGAAGCTCTTCCTTCCATCTGTGGTACACCTGCCTGTTTGGTATCCTGAGTGTGAACCAAGAACAAGAATTACAGGTGTGGATGTGCCTGGGTCATTGCAGGACCTGACCAACGGCAAATAAAATGTCACATGCATAGATCAGACTTCATGCACATCTATTCCTTGTCTTTAGGATGCCCAGTCCTGTCAGATTAAAGTGTTGTTTGTTAATTAATAAGCTGTTGTGAATGATGTTGGCAGTGCCAAGTGATGTCGTCATTTCAGTTACGCCAACCGTTTCATTCTATTCAATTCAGTCGTTGGCTCTGCACTTATTCTCCAGTAAAAGCTGCTGCTGGGGGATAAGAAACTAGGAAGTTGTCGTTGCTTTGTTAATGAAACTCTGCTGATTCCTCAGGTTCATGGCAAGTGATACCATTTTCTATCACTTCCTATCTCCTCTGGGTCACAGCTGTCAGAAACAGCTTTGAAAATGTATTTTGCTATACAGGCAGGACCTGTATTTCCTTCCTCACTAGCTACAGTCGTCTTTTCCTTGTGTACTTAGGCAAACCAGTTGAGCTCCTCAATATATCCCAATTTCCACTGCAGAAATCACCCTTGAATGACCACAAGAGCAAAGTCCTTTCGGTAGTGATACATGATAAAGTTGTCTTGTGCTCTCCTTCTAAGTCCCTGTACAACTTGTTCTCTGCTTAAGTAATTGCTTTTTGTTTGCTTCCTCCCCTCGGTTTGTCCAGTCAAACCGATGACTCACCCACTTGTCCCTGTGTCTCCCAGGTTTGTACCTGGCCCTTCCCCTCTGTCACCTTTAGAGGTTCTTCATCTACTGCAGCTCTACCTGAAAAGCAGTGGTTTGCTTCCCAAAGTGGGTAGCTGGTTAATGGACGTTTTAGGGTGCTGTCTTGGTGGTTCCATTGTTCCCTGAAGAGTAGCATGCCTGAATGCACTCCACAGAGGAAATGGGGTGACTCTGTAAGATCTGGTTTCCATTACTGCTTTTCACTTTATTCCATGGATTTGCGTGCATATGTGTATAAACGAAATGCCTGTAGTATTATCTAGAAATTTCTCAGCAACATCTCATACCCATTGTGCTAGACACTTATGTGAAAAAATGTCTGTACCAAGATAGCTCAAAATTTTCATATATGTCAAGATACAACAGATTTGGGGGAAGGGAAGCACTATTTGTGGTAGCAGTAAAATAGCTAATGAGAACAGATGTCAGCTCACTGAAGTAAGTGAGGCAAAGGCACCAGGCAAGCATGATGAAGAGATTTAGAGGAGGAAAAAGTGGCATTTTTATGGAACACTTATCTATACAAAGGTGGAAGCAAGCAACAAAGTGGTTGCTTGGGGAGGGTTGAGAGGACAGTCTATCCAAAGCTGCACCAAGGGGAGAATTGACAGCTTGAGCAGGTTGTTCAGGGAGGTGGTGGATGCCCCATCCCTGGAGGTGTTCAAGGCCGAGTTGGATGGGGCCTTGAGCAGCCTCGTCTAGTGAAGGTGTCCCTGCCCATGGCAGGGGATCGGAACTTGATGAGCTTTAAGCTTCCTCCCAGCCCAAAGCATTCTGTGATTCTGTGATCCTTTGGTGATTGGTGCACCAGGTGTCGTAGGCTACTTTTGGATGGCAGAGACAGGTGGCACTGGAGAGGGGTTACGGGAAACCCTCGAGCATCGGTGTGGGTGGAAGGGAGATAGCTAACGGCTGTTGAGCTTGGAAAGGTGGTGGTGGTTGCAGCTCAGGTGCAAAGCCCCAGCAGCGAGGTTGGGACTTGGATGGAGGAACTCAGTGTTTGAAACACAGGTGTACGCTGGCATGGCAAACAGAGGCAACACAGGTAACACGGGTTGGAGGGTGTTGGTTTTTGCAGCACACTGTCTGCCTTCAGACTGCCTAGATCAATGGTCATTCTGTGTGAACTTTGAAGCAGCCTGGTCTAGTGAGAGGTGTCCCTGGCCATGGCAGGGGGGTTGGAATTTTATGATCTTTGATGTCTCTTCTGGCCCTAACCGTTCTGTGAATATATAATTAATCCTAGATTGTAACTGGTTTGAAGTGTGCATTGTGATATTCCTGCCCCTCCCCTCCGCCCCCAGGCCTTAGTTTTTTACATGTATTCACTCAAACTGGCATTTCTCATCATCTCCTTTACCTCTGTTTCAAACCTCTATTGTTTTCCCCGTTCTGTGCTGTGTCCCTTTTGGTCTCCCTTTGCCTTCTGCTGATCTCTCTGCTTTACAGTAGAGGCAGCATATGTTCTTACAATGTGCTTTTGATATCACAGATAGAAATATTTTCTGCAGCATGTATGGAATAAAGATCTGTTGGGTCAGGATCAGTTTGGTCCTGGCTCTGGCCAGGATATGTGATAAATTAAGTTCTTAGTTGTCTGTGTCATGTCTTTAGCTATGCAAAAAATAATTGAGTTTTGATAAGCAGCACAGCAAGCTCTGAATATATAATCTTAAATAAAATCTGATTCCAGGGCTTATCATTGCATCTCTTGTAATTCACTGTACGTAGAACTATGGATAATTTTCCTAACTTCCAATTTCGCTTCGGAGCCCTGGATGCCAGCATGAATTTGCAGAGCATTTTGAGATTGTTCATTTGCTAAATTTGAACTCTGATTCAATTCTGCAAACAAGGTATTACTGTGTTATAAAACTGCTGGGTTAAATCATAATATTTATGGGTTCTTTTATCCGCTATTGATAGCGTTTTGTTCGTCAGCATTTCTGGATCCCATTTTTTAAAACAATGATGCTGATGAAAGTTCATCATTTTGAGCCTATGAAAAATCAGACACTTGTCTGTGTGGAGTCCCTAACTTGTGTATATTGCCTGGGGACAAAGGGAGTATAGATTGGTTCCCTCTAGACCCAACTTACACATGTAATGTGTGAGTGAGTGTATAATAGCTTGCCTCTTTGTAACTACCCTAGAACCAAAAACTACCCCAGAATCTCAAACTTAATTTTTGAAAACTGGGAATGCCGTAGATTTGTAGCTGATGTTCACATGATTTTTTATTCAGAAAACAATTTATAGTAGGGTCACATCCAGTAAATGCCCAGTTATTTGACCTAGAGAAGCATTGACTGTTGCAGATGACCAGAACTCAGTGTTTTACAGATGGCATGAGAAAACCTCACCCCAAAACTGCTGGCTTCCCTGTCTCAGCTTTGTGATGAGAACCTTACAGATGAAGGGTCAATACTAAAGAACCAGTTGTCCAAACCTGAATTCACCCCAGTCTCCTGCCAGTAGCTGTTTTCAAATGATTAAGTCCCATCTTTCTGCTATATCATCAGAGTAAAGGGCAGAAGATTAATTTGATTTACAGGTTTAGCGATGCTCAAGGCAGTGTTAACAGACTTTACTGTGGCATCTCTCCAGCAATATTGTCATCCCTTTCTGGGCAGGTGGGACTGGAGCTGAGGGTGATAGATCAGCAAGCTGGTGTATATAGCCTGCTCTTGTTGGGGTCTTCCAAGCATGTGGAACAACATGTGGTTTTGAAGAATTTGCATGTGTTGGACACAGGCCTCCTGGTATTAAACCCAGGGAAAACCTTGTTGCTCCTAGAGGAACAGGGACTGCTGTTTGTGGTCAGACTTGTATCAGAGAATCACAGAATGTTCGGAGTTGGAAGGGACCTCTGGAAATCATCTAGTCCAACCCCCTTACCAGGGGGTTGGTTTGTCCTATGCAGATTGCATAGGACAGATGCAGGTTGCATCCATCCAGGTGGGTTTTGAGTGTCTCCAGAGAAGGAGACTCCACAACCTCTCTGGGCAGCCTGTCCCAGTGCGCTGCCACCCTCCCCGTAAAGTTCCTCCTTGTCTTTAGGTGGAACTTCCTATATTCAAGTTTGTGCCAATTGCCCCTTGTCCTGTCACTGGGCACCACTGAAAAAAGACTGACACCATCCTCCTAACACTCATCCCTCAAGTATTTATAAGTATTTCAGTCTTCTCTAGGCTAAAACATCCCAAGTCCCTCAGCCTCTCTTCCTAAGAGAGGTGTTGTAGTCCCCTAGTCATCTCCGTAGCCCTTCCTTGTCCCCTCTCCAGTAGCTTTTCTTTGAGGCACAGAAAAATTAAGTGACTCGTTCACTTTTAGCCTCAGATATTTGAGGTGTTGACCTTGGTTTTCTCTTCAATGATTGCTCTGCTTAAAAAATACAAGGATTATAATCCGATATCCAGGCTGCATTAGCACTGACCAGGAGGGACAAGAAGTCCAGTGATGAGACACAATGTGCCATCGCTGGCTGTGCAGCTATTTGGAGTAAAGTCTTGTCCTAACACCAAAAACAGGCTTCCGACTTAACTTTGCAATGTTAAGGGCCTAGTGCCTGCCCTGTCATCCCCACCCCTGCCTGGTGAACCTGTGACTTCTTGAACATTTCCCTGCAGCAATCCTGATGAGCAAAAAGAGCCGCTTTCCTCACCAACTCAGAGGTGGCTTTGTGGTTTTTACAGTTGGGATTGCAGTTAGAGAGCAAATGTGAAAACCAGCTCCCAAAGACCGACTCAGAGTAGGTACTACTCAGCATTTGTATTTAATCTTTAGTTGTTGGTTTCTGTGGGAGTTACCAAACCAGTTGAGCTACAGCGCTGGCTTCAAGCCAAATGAAAAATACAGTTTTCTTCACTGTAAACATGACTGTCAAGCAGGAATGTTTTTCTCAGCTTCATTTTAAAGGCATTATAATGGAAGAAAATGAAACTAAAACACATTTTTATGCCAGTATTATACGTGGAAGAATGTTACTTCTTTTTTTCTTTTAATGAAAAACTCTTGGAGAATAGAACATACAAAACTATGTCTTCATAACTATATAATCAAGTGTCTGTGTTGCTACATACTTGATGGAGTTGGGAAACCAATACATTTCTTATTCTGGAAACCAATACATTTCTTATTCTGGTGTAGTTATGGTAAGAATACATATTTTTCATGTTTGCAGAGGGTAAAAAATATAGCAAAGCTCTTTATTTTTAGTCCTGTTTTGATAACAGGAAAAAAAAATAGTGCCTGATAAAACTTAATGAATAATAAGCTCAAACACTAATCACACTAATCTCTATCCACTCCTTCAGGCTTATTTTTAAACTCTTTTCTTCAATGGCCAATAGCTTTGTTAACTCATCATGAAGTATTCTACTGAAGTTGGCCATCTTTGCTCTGCTTTGGGGATTTATTTTGTTGAAAAATGTGTATAATCAGCTTTGCCATTCTAAGATAAGTGCAAACTATATTTAACGCTCATGGTGATTTCACCAGTACGTCTTCGTGTAGGTGCAACTGCACCAAATGGGGAACAGCAGCATTTCCACTTACTTCTGGGAATTAAATGTATCAGAGTTGTTGTCTTTGCCTGTAACTCCCTCCAGTTTGTTTTGCAGAGTGAGGAAAAAGCTTGTTTAACAAAATGTCTGATCAGCTGCTGCTTTGGAAAATGGCTTTTTGGGCACCGGGAATGAAAATGCATCTTGAAGGGGCAGATGTCACAGATGTCAGCATCTGTGTGACTTCATGGGCTAGAGGATGAAAAATCCTTCAGTTGTTTGAGCTTTTTTAAGAGTTTTGTAATAGAAAATTAAGAAATAGGATCAGAAGGGACTTCTTATAAGGGTCTTCTCATCTGTCCTGTCTCTTCAGACAGATTCAGTTGGCATGAAACTTTCCTGACAAGTACTTCTCTCACCTCTTTCATATATATATACCTCAAATGACAGCTGATTCCTGTGTTTCCCTGTGTAATCTTTGCTGATGCCTCAGGTTATTAGGAAGATTTTGTTAAATGTATGTGGATGGTTGAACAACAGTATTTTAAACTATATTTTATTAGGACTGGCACAATTTGGTTTAATTCAGCCAGCCTCACTCAGTCAGGATGTTTGCAGGCATAGAAAAATGGAAAAATAATTAGAAGCAGACATGCTTGTTGCAGGCCAATTAATGAAATGATGCCCAGTGCTGTGAACAAAAAGTGTTGAAAGTCACCCAGAGATCTCTGAAGGTCTCTGTAGATGCTGAAATCAGCTGGGAAAAACTCCTCCTTTTGTTGTGTGATGGAAATGATAGTGAGCTGATGTTCAGATTTTTCACATGCTGCTTGGTGCTTACGTGCTGCAGCAGGAATGAGTTGTATCCAAGCTTGGAAGCTGATAACAAAGGAGTAAGTGTTTGGGCACCTTGAAGATCAAGGTATGAGCAGTTGCATCGCTGCTTTCTGTATCAGTGTCCTGTGTTTACCCCTGTGAATAAGCTTTTCTTTTGGATCTTGGGATGAGCCTGCTCCTCAGAGTTCAAGGTACTGTCCCAGTTAAGGAAGTGTTGAAAACAACAGGCTATTGTTGCACTTGAGCGTGCATTGTCCTAGACCCTGGGCGTATGTATCCTGCCTCACAGGCACTACGAGCTCAGTGGCGGCCGCTGGCTCTGGGCAGGCAGCCCCAGGTTCAAGGAAACAGTGAAACACTAATGGCTGCTGTTGCCAGCAACAGTCACAGGGCAACAGAGGTACCTTGTTGAAGGCTTTCTTAAAAACGTGGGGTTTAAGGAGTTTGTAGAAGAGAAATGAGGTAGTTCCCTGGTATCTGTGGGGAGTTTTCTGCACCGTAGTAAGAGGAGTGGGAAAAAGCACAGGTAGAGCAAGATTTGAGAACTTCCCAGGGTCCAGGGACTGAGCTGGAGTGGACATGAACTGTTTGGTAACGGCGAAGAGAGGAAGGTTGTGAGGGTGAGGTTCATAGAATGAATTATAGAATGGTCTGGGTTGAAAGGGACCCCAGAGCTCCAATCCCCTGCCACAGGCAGGGCCACCAACTTCCAGGCCTGGATCTACACAAGGTTGTCCAGGGCCCCATCCAACCTGGCCTTGAACACCTCCAGGGATGTGGTATCCCCCACCTCTCTGGGCAGCCTGTTCCAGCACCTCACCACTCACTCTGTAAAGAACTTCCCCCTAATAGATAATCTAAACCCTCCCTCCTTTAGCTTCAACCCATTCCCCCTTGTCCTGCCATCGCCAAGGCAGGTTGGTTGGAAGGATCCTTTCAGGATCTGTAGAAAAGGTGCTGTATTTGAGGAAATTTGGGGCATAGAATTGACAACAGGGGAAAAACTTGACTTGGGACGGGACATGGACTGAGAAAGGGTGCTTGCAGCACTGTTCTGAGCAGGAGTGAGATTGTATTTACTGGTGGCTTGTAAAGGGGATGTTGCAATAATCAAGAGACAGGAAGATAAAAGTCCAGACAAAGGGTTTAGCTGTGGACAGATAGGTGAGACAGGCTGTCTTTGAGAGAAGCTACTCTGAAAGAGCTGTGAACATTCTAACCTAGTTCATTATTTAGTGATTTTTAAAGATTATTTTAGTTACATTTTCCTGTTGTGAAAAGAGGGCTGAAGGGCTTCTGGGTTGATTTTGTGTGTGGGTTTTTTTGTGTGTGTTGTTTTCTGAGGGTTTTTTTTTATTAATTCTCTAGCATTTGCTGTCTTTTAAGAATATTTAGTAAAGAAAAGTAGGGAGGGTAGCATTAAAGAAGAAAAAATGCAAATAACAGGGAAGGCAAATCAATTACTAGAAAGTTGATAGCGTTGAGGAAGGTGTTACATGAGTCTCAGCATTTTTTCTTTGACTGGGTAGATATTTTTAGTGTTATTTCAGAACTGCTCGAGAGAAGGGGGTTGAAGCTCTCAAGGAAGTATAAAAGCAGCAAAACCAAAGGGATTTGTTGAGCTTAGAGTGCTTAGAAGGAATTGACTGGATTGAGGTGTGGCCAGGGTGGGCACTGGCACTCAAAAGCTTAGCAGTGCTCCCGGGCTGTGAATTTTAGGCATTGCCAGGGAGATTTCTTTTAGTGACCAAATGCAGTGGAGATAGTGAATTGCAGACTTATAGGTGCTCAGTGATTCATGTCAGCTACAAAACAAATAAACTTCTGAAATGCTTAATTGGCACCGACTACAGTTTCTAGGATGGTTTATGCCTGTCTTTATGGAGACAAGAGAGTGGATATGCTGTCACAGCAATAGAAATGAGCTTATATGTGTCTTTTGGTCCTTTATCTAGTGTAATGGTGTTTCACTTAAGACCTCTGAGATGATACTTCTGTTTCCATCTTTTATAAAGCCGGGGTTGCGCTGACTTTTTGTGTACTGACTTGGTTCTTGTGCTGCTCACCTTCCCAGCTCGGAAGTCCAAAAAGTTGGGGAAATTGAAAGGGATGCACGAGGAGCAACCACAGCAACGGCAGCAGCCACCACCCCAGAGCCCCGAGGAAGGGACGACGTACATCGCGCCCGTGACTGAGCCCTCTGTAAACACAGCACTTGTCCCCCACATGTCTGCTATCTCACCAGCACTTACTCCCTCTCCTGTGAAGATCCTTGAAAGCATTGAACCAGAGATCGTGTACGCGGGATACGACAGCTCAAAGCCAGACACAGCAGAGTACCTGCTTTCCACCCTAAACCGCCTGGCCGGCAAGCAGATGATTCAGGTGGTGAAGTGGGCAAAGATACTTCCAGGTAGGACCACAAAGCATTTTGGGAATTTGCTCTTCTCTGTTTCTTTTAGTTTAACGAACTATTTGCTTGACAAATTGCATCTTTAACCTGTGGGCTGTGTTGAAAACCCTCGTGGGGAGTGAGAGATGCACATCTGAGAGGAGACTGTTGGGTTTGTTTGATGTATGTAGTGTTTGTTTCCTGTGTCTGATCGATATTTTAAAAAGCTTTCATTTTGAATAATAGTCTCTTAAGAAGAAAACATGTTTTGTCACTGGAATGAAAAATCACAGGTTTTGTTTTTTCAGATGTACACTTTGTGGGAGTGTTGCTGATGTTCATTAATACTAGAAAAATAATGAGCAATGTATTCGGTGCTGGTTTGGCCGACCCTTGTAGAGAGCAATGTAGTTCATGGGTATTTTCTGGTTTGATCTCTAGGATTTAGAAACTTGCCTCTCGAGGACCAAATTACTTTAATTCAGTATTCATGGATGTGTCTGTCATCATTTGCCTTGAGTTGGAGATCGTACAAACATACAAACAGCCAGTTCCTCTATTTTGCTCCAGACCTGATCTTCGATGAGTAAGTATTCCTTAATGGTCCTTTTCCAGTGCAGACTGGAAGGGTTACTGTCTTTATTTGCTTTTCAGGCATACCTGAAAGAAAATTTCAGCTAATTCTGGCTTTAAAAGTAGCTTTTCTTTGCTTTTTTTTTGGTGACTCAGTTTTCAATTGGCGAAGCTTTGATACTGCCATACGCTTCTCCTCACGTATGTGGATGTGTTCTCAAACTAGAACCATCTTTCTGGCTTGAAATATGACTGATACACGACCAAGATTTATAGAGGGAAATATTTTTTGGTTATCTACTTGAGCTTGGAAAAAATATCTAACTTCTAGGAAATGCAAATGTTTAAATTGCCAGTTTGTTTCAGAGCAGTCGTATAATGGTGCTTTTGTTAACAATATACAGCTGTTCAATGTGTTTTCTTGACAGTCTTAATTACCCTTCTTTGCAACCATGAAAGAAGCCAAAATGTTTTTTTCAGTAATGAAACATAACTTCTTTTATGATGCATTCAAACAAAAAAGAAGGATCGACCAAGGAACCATTCCTTCTTGACTATGTGTGTTCCTTCATATTTTGTGTTTCAGTGCTTCACTTTTGATGAGTATAATTTAATTTCTGTTTTGTTTGCCTAGTGTTTATTCCAAGACAGTAAAGGAAAAATTCAAGTGAATACACAGGCAGTCAAATGGGGGTCATGTCATATTCTTATCCCAAAAGGTACTTTTTTTTAAGATGTAAAAATAAGACATAGGATATGATAGTCTTGAAGGAAACGGGGGGGGAGGGGGGGAACCAACCAAAAATAACTTACTGCTCAATCTCCTGAAGCATTCTGAAATGTTTTTTTTTTTTTCAGAGAAGATGCTTTGTCGCTGTCCATCTTAATAGTCTTTCTTTGATTTAGGGATCCCTAAATAATTAATGTGTATGAGATGGTCCCAAAGCAGCGATATCAAAGGAGGATCTCTCTTTTTTTAAGAGGAGGAACTGGTGATTCACTGCATGGGGTTGAAAATGAAGTGTCAGCCATTTTCCTTGTTGAAAGCACCTCCACTGTGACTTGGACATTAGAGAATCATCACAGAAAAAGTATCTGTAGCTATAAGTTAAGTGAAAATGTGAACTTTGAAGAGTTTAGTTCTCCTGGGGAAATGTAGACTTTAAGTTTCAACACAGAAGCAGCTTTCCCTTGTCTGAAGAAAGTCAGTCAGGGGGTCAAAATTTATTGGACAGGGAAATCAATCCTGCCTGCAAATAAAAGTGTATGTGCATTGCTGGCATTCTTGATACTGTAGCTAGAAGCAGCTTCCACTAGTCAAGATCAATTGTGAATTCTGTGCTGCTAGCCTTGAAGGTGGGTGCCTGCAGAGTTACACTGAGGCTGAGGTTGGGATGCTCTTGGGAAAAGGTGTGTGGTGTTGTGGAGTGCAAATTAAAAACAGATCCCTGTGTAAGATAATGATCTGGTCTTCTGCATATTTACTAGTATACTCATTGCAGAGCTACCAAAGGTAGCAGGAGGTAGGTGTTTTTAAAGGCAAGGAAAAGAAATTACCAGGAGCTGTGTTGAAATGTGACATGTGGGACAGGGGCATTTGAAGAAGGTAATCAGAGCAAGTTGTTTCCATGGAGGTAAAAGGGTGGGAGTTCAGCATTTACTCCAGAACGGTAATGGACACATCTCTGGAACAAGAGGGCCTACATATGTTTCATACTCATTGGGAATCGTAGGAGTCATTTGTTCCAAGTTTCTTGTGTTGCCTCTCAATGTGGTAGTTGTGAGACTCTATTCAGAGCCTGAGTTTTGGGCTCCCTGGTACAGGAAAGTGGTCTAGAAAGCGCAGAAAGCCCTGCAAGCGTTGGCCAGCGTGGTCGTGGGCTTCTGGGACAGCAAGGAAGCTGGGCTCATGCAACCAAGGCTCGTGCAACCCAGGCTTGTGCTGGGTGCAGTGAGGATTTTATTCCAGGACAACGAAGTGCCTCCTGGGCAACAGGAGAGGAAATAACATGAGATGGTGAAATAGTAGAGCAGGTACCCAGAAGAACCTGGGAGTCTTCGAAGATGTCCAAGTGTGGACTGGGCAAACCCCAAGCAGCCCGCTCCAACTTTGTCATTAACACTGCCATGAGCACGGAGTTGGATTTCACACCTCCAGGGGTCCCTCCCAAGCCAAATTATTTTTGTGATTCCAAGTTGAAGAGATGTGGTGCTTTTCCCAGGTTTGACATAAGGCCGGATGTGAATTACTGGGATTGTACAAGTCAGCCAATACAGTTCTGCGTAGAAAGATGGCAGATAAGCACAAAACATAATACATATTCATTCTTTTGTGAAGTTAAACTGCTTGGAAGCTTTGGTCTGGAATTGCTGAAGGCTGGTCTTCACTTTGTGAGTACCATGAACTGGGAAACGTGGTGTGTGGTTACAAACACAGGCCTTCCTTTCTGTTCCATGAGGCTCATGGAACCTTCCTATGGTTCACTAGGTGCTACTGTTTTACTGTCCTTGACATTTTAGGACGTGTATTAGTTGATGGAGATTTTTCCTTCTGCTGGCTGGAGTTATGTTCCTGTTCTCACCCAGCCAAGATATCCATGGTATTTCTTCATATTGTGTCTAGAGACGTCATTTCCTGTGAAGCAATCAGGAAGGTCCCTCCAGTAGCGTGCACTCAGTGCCCCAGAGGCTTCAGCATTTTCTTCAATGAACAGTTAAAAAAGAGTGAAAGTAGAGGTTGGCGTTAGCAGGATCATGTTGCTTTGTTTTAGGGTAAATGAATTTTCCGTTTACTCTTAACTCCTGTGAATAAAAGGAAGTCGTAATGTTTCTGGAAGGCCATGATATATGGTCTTGTTTTCTTTCTTACTCCGAGGGCCTGTAAACAAGGCGAGTAACAAATGAGGATCGCTGTTGTTAATAGCTGTTAAATGTACCTTTGATTGTATAAATACAGTGCAGAATGCCTCCCTAGTAATACGTGGTTTGATTTCCTGTTAGGCTTATGGAAGCCTGGAAACGTTTGTCCACCTTCATTTAGTCATGTTACGTATCTAATTAAGTGTACTGTTTGTATGGCTCATTGTATATTCCGTTGCTTTAATTGGGCTTAAGTAAAGGCAAAGATGTGAGCTGAGGGATAAGAAAAGTGGCCATTTGGCCTGCTTCAGAAATGCCTAAAAACAGCCTGAAAAGAGGCATGGAACAAATTGGTGTGTTTTAGGGGGTGGGTAAATTGTAGCATTTGGGGGTTTTAAATCCATTTCTCTTGTAACCCAGCAGCTGTAATCACAACTGATACTACAGAAGTGTAAGGGTTGGAAGGGACCTCCAGAAGTCATCAAGTCCAACCCTCCTGCCAAAGCAGGATCCCTAGGACAGATAGCACAGATATTTTTTTATACACATATATATACATACACTCTCTCTATATATATATATACACACTATATATATAGTTTTAATCTGAAGTGAATCTTTAAAAGACCGTCATATGTGACGCCACGTGATTCCTGCTGCGGGCAAACACTCCTGAAGGATGACTGTTGCATACATAATAACACTCATAATACGTTGCAATAACGTTCTTAATGCCTGAAAGCTCAAATCCAAGAAGCTGCAAAATTCCACAATTAGGGTGGTCTGTGAAGTTGTAGTTGGAGCCCTTTGGGTATGAGCTTTATATTGATAACCTATCTTCAGGGTTTGGTTATCCCTCAGTATTTTTCCTGTGTGAGTCTTTTCTTTTTGTATTGATGGGGTTGGCTGAGCAGTAGGGATGATGCAGGATTACGTAGCAAGAGACTTGGATTTTTGCTTCGTTTGTTGCCAAGGAAGAAGCCTTACCTTGAATGGATCCAGGGATTTGAGAGAACAGAGAGATATTAATGAGAGAGATTTTCTTAAGACATGGCAAAAGACCGTCCCTGATTCAAGACCTAAGCTCTGAGACATTTCAAGTTCCTAATGAAAAGTAACAGAAATCCCTCAGAAAAAAAAAAAAAGGCTGTTGTCTATTTAACTCGAGGGAGAAAATTTCTCTCTAAGACTTAACAAAAGATTTAGCTGAAGTTTTCTCATCTAATTCAACCTGAGGCAGGCATATGCATGGACAATTTAAGTCCAGAGCATTAAATTGATAAAATTGTACACAATTGAAAGCAGGAAAGTGAGTGGTGCTGCTTGGAATGGGGGCAAGAACAAAGCGAGGGGTGTCGCCAAATACAATGGATGTTAGCACTGGGTTATTTTCAGGGGTTCTGTCTGAAGCTGGATGTGAACTGTTTCCTATGGGCAACAGCCTAAAATATGATCTTGAAGACATGGTACTGAAAGGTGGGGAAGTTAGTTTCACATTCCCTTGGTCTCTCCCTTACTGGATGAATTAATCATTGAACTGATAGCTAAGACAGCTCTTTCTCTGGCTGTGTCCTTTCGAAGGGAAGTCCCCAACAGAGGGACATGCCATGACAATTGAGGTCCTAGAAGAAATCTGATGATCTGAATCTTTCAATAGTAGGAGTTTATATGGTTTCAGTGCAGAGGTCAGATGCCTAAACCTCAGAGGAAAGCAAGAGATGCTGCTTCTTGCCCACGTTTCTGTGACAGGCTCGTGCAGTTGCTGTCCTGCTGGCTGGTGGCTGCGACTTCCCAGGTATCTCCTTCCACCCACACATGAAGTCAGGGCATCAGCTGGCAACCTTTCAGCGGCTCAGGAAGGATAAAAAGTATTTACGAGTGTGGCGTTGCCAACAGAAACCCAGCAGGAGCCAAGACGTGGCGTGACGGGGATCCTCACTCCCCCGACGTGGGAAACCAGCAGGAGCGGTGGGACGTGGGCTGCCTTCAGGGACACGGCTCCCAGCACATAGCTCCCTCCCAGCTGGAGGCCAGAAACTACATCCCTTGTGGCAAGCTGCCCTGCTTCTCCTAAGGAAGGAGAGTTGGGTGGTGGCTTTACATTTTTCCACAGGGAAAAACCCCAGCTGATGGCATTGCTGATGAGTATTTTAAGTCAAGCTGTGTGTTCTCTTTGGCACACCTTGGGTTTCTGCTGGCGTAAAGAAACCAGAGGGTCAGCATGATGCTGGAGTTCCACTGAAGGTCTCAAATTTCCTTTAAGTTTTAGGCTTTACATGGTCTCTTTGTAGACCTCTAAATCCTTGAGGACTTTTGAAGAGGAGGCTCAAATTCCAAAATTATTTCCTACTTTTAGGAAATTTACCCAAATTATCTTATTTACTGTTCCATCCTTATCTAGTTGCAAAATAGCAGTGATGTGGGATACTGAAAGAGTTTCGTAATGCTGAGACACTGTGTTGAGATGTTCTAGTAAATTAAAGTACAGCATCAATATTTCAGCAGTATTTTGCAAGTGTAAGGAATGACTAACATGCTGTATGTTTTCTTGCTCCTTTGATTTTTCTGAGTTTGTCATCTGCCAGCATAAAGAATAAATCATAGGAGCGTAAGTGCACAGGTCCTGAGCTACTTTCTTTTGTCATTGAATTTTTGTGGAGGGTTTATACTAGTCAAGGTCTTGAGAGTTTGCCTGATGAAAACAGCACCAGGCATTGCATGAGGTAATCAGAATTACTGAAGTGAGTTTGAAAAAACCAAGTCTAAAAACTGGGGCCAGGTTACACAAGGATTTGGACCAGCGGTGCCTTTTTTTCCATCTCTGAAATCACTGCATTACATCATCACAGAATCACAAGGTTGGAAAAGACCACCACCTCTCTGGGCAGCCCCTTCCAGCTCCTCACCAGTCTCTCTATAAGGAACTTCCCCCTAATATCTAATTTAAACCTTCCTTCCTTTAGCTTCAGTCCATCCCCCTTTTCAGGCCATTGTCTACCCTTTTAAAAAGTTGATTCCCCTCCTGTTTCTCTGCTCCCTTCAGGGACTGGAAGGCTGCAATGAGGTTCCCCCACAGCCTTTTCTTCTCCAGGCTGAACAAGCCCAGCTCCCTCAGCTTCTCTTCGTAGGGGAGCTGCTCCAGCCCTCTGATATCTTCATGGCCTCCTCTGAACCCTCTGCAACAGTTCTACATCTTTCTTGTATTGGGGGCTCCAGATCTGGACACAGGACTCCAGCTGGGGCCAGAGAGGCAAAGCTTCAGGCTTTGGATTTGGAACCAATAAGTGTCTGTCCTTTCATTATTGACCTTTGGGACAATTGTACCACTATTGGCCACTTTTCTGGTTCCTGGTGCAGTATGGATGGCATGGTCATTATAAAATTCAATCACCCACTCCAGTTGTTTTTAAATAACCCAGTAATACTATGTATGTAATGTAGTTGAACAAATTAACAAAAGCTACTACAAATCGATGCAGATCCTTCCTTTAAAGTGCAAGGTTTAATTCTCAGTGAAAGAAAAGTGCCTTATTGCAAGGAACTTTCATGCTCTGCTTTTGGTAATTGCCTCAGGTGTGAATTTCTAAGATTTAAAAGCAGGCAGAGGTCCACATTAGCAATAGAGGAAAAACACAGAATGCTTTATTCAAATCCAAAAGTTGATATAGAGCAAATGAGAGAGGTTAGAGAGAGGTGGAAAAACAGCTTCAGTACACAGGGATTTCTGTGAGGTTTCTGTGTTGACGTTGTCATGGGATGTGAATGGGCAGAGGATTTTTGCAACATTGAGGAGAGTCATTAAATTAAATTAAGAATTAAGATGGAGCTTGGCTGAATAGCGAAGATTTTATTTAAAATGTACATTTATTAATTATGTGTATCTTATTAGTAAATAGCATGTTCATTGTCTTTTCATTACGCTCCTAATATCCTCTGGTAATTTACTTGTGGAATCTGGGACCATTAGGGCTTGGTGTTGCGTAAGGCAGAGCAGGGGTGCAGCTGCTGCTCTGTGCCCTTTCAGTGCTGAAGCCTGTAAGTCGTTCTGGTATCCTGATTTCTATGCTAACAGCAGGAATATACACGTAATAAAATAAGCTGAATAGTGAAGAACAGCAGCTTTACTTTCTTTTAACCTTATATACCTCGAGGTGGGGGGTGATTACTTAGATCATCTAAGTGATAAAGCCAAAAAGTTCTTTTCTTTTACTTTCCCCTCCATTTACATTTTGCAGTATGGTGGCTGTTAACCCTTTGGATTCCTTCTGCAATCTGTTCATCCTGTAGTGTCTAAATTTGGGTATGTTTTTGTAATCTCTTTCATCTGGCAGTCTCCAAATCCCTCGTTTTTAATTAGGATTGCTGCAGTGATTGTTAAGAGTTGTCAATGTTCAGTCTTTGCTAATAAATTGTGTGATCGCTGATCTTATTAAAAGGTCAGCAAGCAGTCCTTGATATTCCTGCCTGCAGGAGTTTTGCTTGCATATATTATTTTGAAGTGCTGCATTCATACACTAAACTGTCAGCACAGTGACAATTGGATATCTTCCTATCAGTGGAGCTTTTATAGATGTTGTATAGTGATAGAATCCCAGACTGGTTGGAGTTGGAAGGGACCTCAAAGATCAGTTGGTTTCAACCCCCTGCCATGGGCAGGGACACCCTTCACTAGCCCAGGGTGCCCAAACCCCCATCCAACCTGGTCTTGAGCCCTGCCAAGGATCCAGGGGCAGCCACAACCTCATTGGGAAACCTGTTCCAGGGTTTCCCCACCCTCACAGGGAAGAATTTCTTCCTAATAGCTAATCTAAATCTACCCTCTTTTAGTTCACACCTTGTCCTGTCAATGTTTGCCCTTGCAAAGGGTTTATCTTCAGCTTTCCGATAACTCCTTCATGTACTGGAAGGCTGCTCTAAGCTCTCCTCATGAACCTTCTCTTCTCTAGGCTGAACAAGCCCAACTCTCTCAAGCCCTGTCCTCATAGGAGAGGTGCTCCAGCCCTCTGATCATCCCTGTGGTCCTCCTCTGGACTTGCTCCAGCAGCTCCATCTCTGTCTTGTCCTGGGGACCCCAAAGCTGGATGCAGTACTGCAGGGGAGGTCTCGTCTGAGCAGAGCAGAGGTGCAGATTCAGCTCCCTTGACCTGCTGGTCACAATTCTTTTGATGCAACCCAGGACACAGTTTCCTTTCTGGGCTGCAGGCACAAATGTCTGGCTCCTGTTGAGCTTTGCATCAATCAACACTCCCAAGTCCTCCTCCTCAGTAAATACCATTATTTACTTCTTTGTAAAGGGCATCCAAAGAAATCTGAATGGCCCACCCTGACGTGCCCACCCTCAAATAGTGCAGCCACAGAAGGAAGTTTTGAAGAATACTGTCATACATGGTCGTAATAGATGTAATATGCTTCAACCAGATTTTCCAAATCATATTTTGCTTTTTCTTTGTAAACAGGTCAATGGTCAGGCAAAGTAATAGATTCAGCTTCTTTGCATAAATTCCTAAGGGCTCTGCCTTTTAATGCCTTTATCTCTGAACTCTTCTTAAATTTCTAGGGTGGTTTAGTTAAAACTGTGAAGTCATAAAGGAAAACAGGAGATAAAGTACTTTTAAGACGATCCATAAGAATGTGAGAACTGTCAGGAGAAAGGTCCATCTAACAGTTTCTCATCCTTTGAAGCAGCCAGTTGCAGAACAAACGTAAAATCAGGATGAGGGTAAAAGGATACTCCTTCCTTTGCCCAGCCCAGCACTCGGTGGTGTAAGTACTTCCTAACTGGAGACTGCATTGGGACAGTTGTGCTTCATAACCCTTTTGTGTCTGTCATCTCTGAGTTTGCCTAGTGCCTTTTTGCCTACATTTATAGTCTTGACATTTAAAATGTTCTGTGGCAGTCGCTGCTGCAATTTAATTATGCATATTTGTTTGCTGGAGCTGTTTCTAAAGCAGGTAGCTGATAATTTAATGGAGTGCCACTTCATTCTTGTGTTTGTAGTAATAGGGAATATATTCCTTTGCAGGCTGTGTGTGCCGTTTGTCACTTACAGATCCCTGTCAAGTCCTATTGTTCCTTCCATGAGCTGAAGAATCAGCTAGTCAGTTTAATCTCCCATTGTGTATCAGTTGTTTGCTACCCCTGGCTGTCTTCACCTCATAAATTTGGGGAGGAGACCAGACCAATGTGCTGTGTTCAGAGCAGGGTGGGTTTACGCAGTAGCTGAAGTACAACTTCTGCCTTGCTCTCGACTCTTCTCTCGCCCTTTGCTTTTTCTGACCAGTAGTAAAAACTGAGCAAGCATTTTCAAAAGACAGAAACCCCCCCAAACCTGCTACAAGTTACACTCAAGTCTCTCTGTTGTGTGGTTTGTTAATTTGCAGCCAGTTATTCTGTGTGTATGGTGGAAGACGATTATGCTGCCTGCATTGTCTTGCAATTAGTGATTTTCACCTCTCATTTTGTCAGCCAGCAACACAGTTTTGTGAGATCTTTCTTTTCCAGCAGGTTTTCACAGGCAGCTCTTCATTTCATTGTCTGGAGTCATCAGCAAACTCTGTCGCTTCCATAGGTCTGATGTGGTGGGGTTTTTTCAGGTGACGTGTGAGCACAGTGCTCAGCCCAGGCCCCGGTGCAGAGCTCAGCGCCTTCCCCAGTAACCTCCACTACTTGTGAGACATGTCCCTTTATTACTACCCTCGGTCTCCTATTTTTAAGCTGCTAATAATCCATGAAGAGCCCGCCTCCTTATCCCTAAGCCCTCTTTAAGAGCTTCCAGGAGATCGTTTTAATAGCGTTAAAACCCAACTTCAGCGTGATTGCATCCCCGCGTACCTCCTGGTGCAAAGGCGGTGTGCAGGAGGTCCTGTGCCGGTAATCACCCCTGCTGGCACGCCGACAGGCGGTATTGCAGCCCTTACCCAAGCTCCATGCCCCACTTTCCTTTGTGTGGAAACCAGGGCAGAGGAGAGGAGGAGAAGAGGGTTGGTGTTTGCTTAGGTCTCACCCCATATGGCTGTGGGATGCAGCTAGACCTGGCATGTGCAAAGCATTGTCGATACGTTGCCTGTATCGACCAGAACATCCTTGTACCATCATCAGAAGGCTCTTACAGCTTTGTGAGACATGACCTCTCTTCACTGAAGCTGTGCTTCCTTCCATTACAGCATATTTATTTATCTATTAATGCTTCTCTTTAACTCATTTTGCTAGATATAGAAATGAGACTTGCTAGCCGCCGCTCTCTTGAGCGCTTCCTCCCAGCTCCCAGACCCATTTTAAGAAATCAGGCACGTTTGTCACCTTCCACGCCTTTTATAAGGGCAATTGAAGCGATAGGCTGCACAGCATACTTAGTAGTTCAGCAATTCCATATTTAAGTTACTTTACAGCTCATGGATGGGTGCCATCTGGTCTTGGTGATTTATTACTATTCATTTCACTGGGGTTTTTTGGTTGGGTTTTTTTTTGTTGTTGTTGTTCTGAACCCTCCTCTACTCACACTTCAGTCTGAAACTAGTTCTCACACTTGCTTATTGCAAAGGAAGCCTCGGGTGCAGAGCCTTCCTGGACTCCTTTACAGAGATGACTGATGCAAAGATTAACTTTCCTGCTATGGCCTTGTCTTTCTCCAACACTTCTTTTTCATCTTGATCATCTGTTGGCCCAGCGGATGCTCTAGCAGGTTTCTGGGTTGCAATGTGTTTGAAAAGGTTTGACTGTTAGTTTTTGTGACTTCAGCTTGAAGACTTGCCCAATGATTTTACATTTAACTTGACATAATTATGCTCTTTTAATATTGTCTCAGCATGACTTTGGGGCATCCACAAGCCTTTTGGGAAGGTGTCTGTTCACTTCTCTTGAGGTCCTCAGCAGGAAGAGCTAGGACAGAGGAGAGATTTGTTCCTTTCAAGTGTCTGTCTGAACATGGTGCTGCTTTAATCTTTATGCACATCAGTGAGCTGTTTGGTGGCATCTCCAAATGCCTCCCATGCAGAGCACTTCCTTCTCCTCTTCCCCTGTAGAGTTAAAAAATTAATTTCCAGATGAAAAGAAGAATTAGGAAATAGTTGCTCCAAACTTAGAGAAGAAGGCATGCTTCAGTTGACTTCCAGAAAATGCAAGGCTTCTTCTCATGATAGCGTGAGCAAAGTCTTGATCTCTCAGATATTGTTGGCAGGAGAGGAGAAATGCTGCTGCCTGTGGAATATAGCAGTAAGTTTGCTGATGAACCAGTGACAGTGAGCCCTGGCATAATGGATGTATAAAACAATACCTAATGGGTACCTTTCCTGGCCAGTGATGCCTTGCTCTGATGAACTTTAAAAGTGTATGTATTGTCGTGTGTTACATTGCCATCACTTATTGAACATGGTATTGAGTAAGCATTTTGGCAAAGGCATAATTACGTGGGGTTTTTTCATTTAAACCATGATTTGTCTCCATTGGAATGCAAATGCAAACCAAAGGATGGTATTGGGTATCAGCAGTCTGCTCACTGCATAATCGACTGTTAATTCCAGCAGATACTTGGGAGGTTGTATTGCTCTTGCTGTGCTTGGGACCGTAGGGTTACATAACTGGGTGATTATTAAGTTGGATTTTAGCACAAGTTCTTTGTTAGCAATCAGGAGCTGAGACTCTCCTTTGGCAATCATTATCCACAAGCTGTTGCTAGTTCCTTTGTTGATAGGCATGTAGCAGGAGGACACTTAGGGCTGCTGTAAAGTTTCAGCTAAATTTCTTAGCATCAGTTCCCTGGGATTGGATTCTCTAGGATCACCAAGAGGACTTTCTTGGGAGAAAACTAATTTTCAGAATTGACTTCCCTAAATTCAGTGCCTGGGTGGATAAAGCCCACAAAATGCCCGTAGTGTCTGTAGATCTCTTTAAATGGGAAATCATAGAATCCTTAAGGTTGGATAAAACCTCTAAGACCATTAAGTCCAACCGTCAATCCATGTCAACTGAAGCACGTCCTGGAGTGCCAGGACCTTCCTTGTCTGATTATCATTGTTCAGCATTGGTGGTCCTCAGCCTAATCCTGCTTTTCTCCGGGGTTCAGCAGCATCTTCTGCCAAGGTCAATGCGGCAGTGCCAGTGCACCCAGCTACCCACCCCTCAGTCTGCAGCATCCCAGTTACCTAGAGGGAAGCTTGTGGGGTTAAATATTTTACTCTGGTAATGGTGGGTGTACACGTTCTTGTGGGAGGACATCATTACTGAAGTACTTCTCTCTCAGCGTCATTTAGAGTGGGGTATCAGTCATTTTTGCATGGTGTACTTCCTTGCAGAGAGCAGCTTTCTCCTGTTGCATGTCAGATTCCTGCAGGAACACAGCAGCGGGAGGAATCTTCTGGACCTTCGAGCCAATTCCCAGCTGCTGCAGGAGAATCTCACCATAAAACCTTCTTATTTTCAAAGTAGAAGGTAGTGCCAAGGCCTTTCTGCGGTGTCAGATTAGGACAGGATCGGTCAGGTAGGATGGGGCAGAGGGATTAGAGGCAGCAGGAGATGAGGTGACATTGTTGGCAGGTCTTGTGGCTTTGCTTTAAGACATGACTGCTGGCACCCCCCTGCTCCTGTATGAAGGAGCATGTAGATACGCAATGGCTACATCAGGCGGTTCAGCAGGATCAGCCAAAACAGCCTGGGAACGTAGGAGTACACTGAAAACCCAGACTGTCACTGGGGCTGAGGCAAGGGCACTTGGGTTTGACTTGCTTGGGGTTTTTCCATCAGCCTGATATGAGGAAAGAGTTTTCCAGCAGCCCGACAGAGCCGGCAGGTGGGAGCTGTGAGGATGTAACCTGGCAGAGATCTACCATGGCTTGGGTAAGCAGCAGGGTGGCTTTCTGAGGCTGTCACCTTTGTGCTGCCTCTAGGCTAACACTTTCCTGGATAAACCACCTAATTCCCAGCTTGTGTTTACCCAACTGCCAGGTAGCAGTTGAATTCTCTGTCCTTTTCTGCTTAGGGAGAGCATCTGCTGCCTTATCAGGAGGAGGAGGTCACTGGTGGTGCTGAAGATGGGGTATTTATTTCTGCTGGCTTGCTGACAAGTTAAAGTAAGAACAGGCACAACCCAAATTTCTCTCCAGTAGAAACTGGTGACAAAACTGCCCTTAATTTCAGCAGGACTGAGGCCCTCATTTGCCACTGATGCAAGGTAACAGGTCATCTTGCCTTCCTGGAAGGAGATGGCTCTAAAGCTTTAAGAACTGAAGGCAGTGTGTTGAAGGGAGCACGTTTTTTGTGGCTTTCTGCTGTGGCTTGCAGAGTGAGCAGAGATTAGAAAGTGCTGAATGAAAAAATAAGTGCTGAATGAAAAGTCATGATTGAATTTTGCTTGAATTCTGCCTGTATTTTGGCTTGGGTCTTTGATCAGTGCGATAACTTAATGATGCTGCTCCAGTACTGCTGACTTTGGTTGTGTCTGTAATGACTTCAAGATGGGAAACAGGTGTCTGGGTACAGTCCATTGAGCAGCATGATGTGCAGCGCTTCCCGATGCCGCCGCACAGGAAGCAGTGCAGTGATTGCCCCTGGGCACAGGTTCCCTTTTGGGCTAGGTGTAGTGTTCTCTTCCCACTGGTTTTTATGATGGAGCTGCTGAAGTAGAATACTCCCTCAAGAAAAAGTAAACTGTTGTTACAATAATATGCTTATTCTTTTTCTTTTCCTCAAGAACCTCAAAACTTTTTCCAGACAGGTGACATTCCCTTTCCTCAGGCAGGTGAGAATTCAGGCCAAGGACTTTTCTGATGAGGTGGTTTGAGCAGCTCAACAAGGGACTCTCTGATCCCACCTCCCTGGTTTTTTTCCCACTTCATCCAGGCTTGCCTGCCTTGCCCTAAAGGCATCTGGTGATGTTTGACTCCTCTCTCTACCAAGTTCAAAGTGACCCCTTCTGGCACGGTGGAAAGCACACCTTGCTTTCTGAGGTTTCCAAGCTGGTCTAAACCTGCAGGCCTCTGATAGGTTTCCTTGTTGGGTTGTGTGTGTGTTTATTTGATATATGGTTTTGTTCCAGTGCAGTGTGGTTTCTCAGTTTCCCTGCAGTGATTTAAAATGATGGACAGGTTTCAGATGGGTACAGGTTCTAGTCTAACAAAGGAGAGGCTCTTGATCATAGCATTTTGGAAGCAGGTTTGGGGGAGGTGGGGAAGGAAAATCAGAAAATGGGAAGAATATTTTTGACATCAGACCTTTGCTTACAAGTGTTGCTTGCTTTTTTCCCAAGTCTTTTCTGAGCTGAAGAGGCCAAGGGACTAAGCCAGCTGTACGTTTGTTCCTCTGAGGTGCTGTGAAAGAGGAAACCTTTGCCCAGTTTTTCTTAGGATTATCAGCCAGCTGCTTGAGTACTGATGAAACTGCAAAACCCCCACCACATCTTTCCCTTTCTTCGCTTCCCTGTCTTATTTAGGAAGATGTCTTGTGCTGTGGCTTTGAATAGTGTTCATGAGAAAGTAAATAAAGCACAGTATCAGGTTTGGTTTGGGGCCGAGTTTCGCCTGTGAGTGAATATCCCTTGATGCGTGGGTTCCTCTTCTTGGGTTACGGTCAGTTGAGTTGCAGTTTCCATCCTCAACAAGGAGATTTTATGATACTAGACTTTATGATGACTTCATAAATTATAAGTTACTTATTCATAGCAGGTTGTTGCTCTGCAGTGTGCCTGTAGTTTCACAATTTTTCATGCGGTGGTTTGGTTTCTGTGGAAGTCCCGTAAGGGTGTTTATGAGATAGATGACTGGTTTGGTACGCAGGATGTCTTGTCTCAGTTTCCTTAAACCACCCCTCCTTCCCTAGCATGACTCTTCACATCCCACATCTGTCTTGAAGCTGGGTGATTTGGGGCATCGCTCCCGTTTCAGCCAGGTGCTCAAGTCCTTTGCCTCATCCCTTGGCCCTGTGCAAAAGGGTGGCAGCTTCCATGGAGCAGGGGAACAGGAGGAGATGGAATGGTTTGCCACCTTCTCATCCACGTACTCAGCTGCCTGTGGGCAGGTGAGGGTGAAACAGGCTGAGGTATTGGGCCGGTACCACAGAGCTGGTCTCCATGCAGCCTGCCCATGGGAGGTAGATCGATGATTTGGAGCCAATTTGGGAGTAACGGTGGCAGAGATGAGAGAGGAGAGGACAAAGAGATCACAGGGGGTTTGAAGGAGATCCCAGATCAGATAGGGAGAAACAGAAGACAAACTCAGGGAAAGTACCAGGGAGTCTTTCCCTGGAACTAGGAGCACACTTGCTGGGGTTTATTGATAGAAACCAGACAGGAAGAAAACACCTCTTCCCACTAAGGTGGTTGAGATGCCTTGGAAGGCTTTGCCAATGGGGGTACCCACCTCATCTTCCTCTCGGAGAAAGGAGGGAAAGCAGCAGCACTTCAGATCCAGTGGGGATGTGCTGAGCAACTTGGCGACCAGTTACCCCAGGGTACTGGTGGCCAAATGGCCCTGCAGGAGCAAGTATAAATTGGGCAGAGAGGGGTGGCAGGGGGGAAATGGGCTGGTTGCGGCCACTCTGCCTGCCCGCAGTGCGGTGGCTGTGGGAAGGGTCACACAGGGTGGGAGCTGGGCATTAAATTAAGCCTGTAAGCAGACACTCAGGGAACTTAAGAAGGATTAACTTAAGGTGTAAAGTTTAAAGCATATTATTACGAAGGAGGATTAAGCTAAACTGAGCTAATGACACCACTTTTGAATGCCCATCTACGCAGCAGATTCAGAGCTTTGGCTCCATGCCTTTTATTACTTAAACCTACTTATGTTCTTACATGTCCCTGTAAAGATACTTGCCCTTACATTTCATATCTTCACATACTCCCTTTCCCATATCAAGGAATTTAGATGTGTCAGAGGTAGAAATGGTGATGGTTGGATTTCGCCTTCTTTTTTTCTTGGGAAAAAATGAAAAAAAGGTAGAAGGGAAGGCAACACAGAAGTTAAAATGTTTCCCCACGGTGGTAATGGACTTTGTGGTGACTTAATAGTACCTAATCTGAAATGAGGTGTTGGGTAAGGAAGAAATAACTTGGTCTGTCTTACAGTGATGTGCTCTAATTTCTACATCTCTTTTATTATATTAGCCATTTCTGTTGCTTTGATTTTTATCTTTATTCTCACGGTGTTGGGCTGTCTGTGACGTCAGCATCTGAATTTTCCAAAAGCTTTTTACCCTCTTTTATTATATTATCTGCGTGGGGTAAAACTCAAACATCAAGTTGAATACTATAAACTCCATGAAACGCTTACTTTACATTAAAGAGAGTCACAAATTAACATAATTCCTAGTTAGTAATAATTTGTAAATAAGTGATATATCAACTGAGTTGGTTTTACAGGAGGGAAACATAAGAAATTACAGGTTTGCTGGATGTTAAACAAACTACTTGGTAACTAGTTCTACATATAATTTTACCTCATTCCAAACAATGCCATCAGCTCTTCCTTGAGGGAAAACTAAAATCAGGATTTGTAAATAGATGAAAGACTAAATATCTAAATATTTAAGAGACAAACCCAACCAAAGGAAAACCTGTCACTGACTAAATTTTTTTGTATTTAGGCAATGAAAGAAAGCAAAAGGAATTCATAGAAGAGTGTGAGAGAGAAAAAGTGCCATAAAAAGGCAAGGTGATGTAAAATTAAAAAGAAAAAGAAGAAAAAAGGAAAAAAGATAAGCTTTTAGGTCAGCTGTCACAGGGAATGCTTTGCCGTGCTGCTGCTAGGGAAAGCGTGAGCAACCTGGGGCAAAACCTCAAGATGTTTTGTTTTATTTGCTGTGTGGATTGTGGTATTGGATGAATATTGTGATGAGACTGTGTCCAGAGCTGGGGCCCCAATACAAGATGTGGGGCTGTTGGAGAGGGTTCAGAGGAGGCTGTGAAGATGATCAGAGGGGCTGGAACACCGCCCCTATGGAGAGAGGCTGAGGGAGCTGGGCTTGTTCAGCCTCAGAAGAGAAGACTGGGGGGGGGGACCTCATTACAGCCTTCCAGTCCCTGAAGGGAGCAGAGAAACAGGAGGGGAATCAACTTTTTAAAAGGGCAGACAATGGCAGGACAAGGGAGAATGGATTAAAGCTAAAGGAGGGAAGGTTTAGATTAGATATTAGGGGGAAGTTCCTTATAGAGAGAGTGGTGAGGTGCTGGAATGGGCTGCCCGGAGAGGTGGTGGATGCCCCATCCCTGGGGTTGTTCAAGGCCAGGTTGGATGGGGCCCTGGGCAGCCTTGTGTATATCCAGGCCTGGAAGTTGGTGTCCCTGCCTGTGGCAGGGGGTTGGAACTCTGTGATCCTTGGGGTCCCTTCCAACCCAGACCAGTCTGTGATTCTATGATTACAACACACGACTGGTGTCAGGCGTGCAAGTGGCGTCTGTAAGTCCTCCGCAGCTCGTACGTGTGCACCCAGCGGCGGAGGCCGCTCTTCTCAGCCAGAGGCCCAAGCAATATTTCAGTCACCATCCAAAGCATCCAAGGACTATTTTCTTCTATTTGTTTTCTTCCCTGCGGTCCGTGATGCGTAATAAAAATAAATACACATGACGTTACTACTACTATTAAATAAAAATATATTTAAAAAAAAAAAAGAAGCTGGAAGCTCTTAGTCTCGAGGAGAGGGTGGAGCAGGGGAAAAGCACAGAGCCCATATAACAATGGGGAGTCTGCTTTATTAGTATTAAGGAGGAAAATAAAATCTGCTCTGGCAGTAGTGAAATAAAACACCAGGAAGGTTACGTCAGTCTTTGTTTGCACACAGTATGATTCTTCTCTTTCACCAGCCAATTTGTATTGTCGAAAAGACAGTTGCTTGGTTAAAATAATTAGCTGAACTTCATCCAATTCCCCAATTATGTGGAAAAAAATGTTTGAAGAAATATAGACAATTGTTGTTGAGCAATGAAAAAAAAACCCTAAAAATATATATAGTAGTGGTCACTGAACAATTACAGTGCCTTGTCTGAATGCCCACATACATGTCATAGTTTTAAGCTGAGACAGGCGATTCCCAGTGACTCTTTCCTGTAGCTGTTGTGGTTTGGGATAGTGGCTTTAGCAAAATGCTACCTAATTCTGCCTGGGATTGCTGTTCTGGATAGGTCACCTTGGGCTCACCTTGGAGAGAGAGAGAGAGAGAGAGGGTCTGACACTAACTGTATCAAAGTATATTTTTGTTAAACCACTTCCCTTTTCCAGCCATATTTTTACTGGACTCTGTTATTCAGGGTGAGAAGAGCCAAGGTGTCTTTGGGCACAGCAGACATCCCTGATCCCAGGGCTTGTGAACCCCAACGTGCACAATTGCAGCCGTACTCCTTGCCATAGGTTTTCCTCTTGGCTGTGGTGCCCTCAGAGTTGGAGGTGGCTGTGCTGGGACCTGGCTGACAGCCCTAAGTGGTGTGGGCTGCGGGTGTGGGGCTCTCAGACCTTTTTGGCCATCCTTTCTTCCACTCATCTCTGCACCAGATGCTTCTGAAGCTTATTTCCCCCCATACATCAACTGATGGGGGGATGTATCACTTAAACATGCAGGCAATGGTTGTAGGTTCCTCTCTTGCACCAGTTCTGATGCCTTCAGCAGGCTCGTTCTCATCAGCCAAGCATAGAGCTGAACAAATGCCAGTAATCCAAAGACCTTTTAAAACATTTTTGCTGGTTCATTACATCATCAATGTACAAAACTGGAGTTAGGTTTGTTTCTGTTCCCTTCAGGCAGATGGATGTCAGTGCTGCATGTGGTCTGCCAGGTAACAAACTCGGCCATCAGCTGTGGATGGTGTAAGCATTGAGTAAGGAGATGCCTGGGTTTGTCAGAGCTCACAGGCAGTGAGTTTTTCTGCCATTATGGGGACCAGGCAGCACCCTGGGGCTGGTGGGCCTCCATCTTCCATCTCCATGGCCCCAGCTCCGGAGTGGGCTACAGAATTTGGGGCTGTGGTATGTCTTTTATCTCTGCAGTCAGCACTTGGTTTCCAGGTCACGCCTCATGTGTGCCTGCCCCGCGCGCGCGCGGTCCCCGCTCGTATTTATCCTCTGGGTGTTGTTTCCTTCTCTTTGCAGGGAGCGGATGCGCCAGTCTGCCATGTTCGAGCTGTGCCAGGGGATGCACCAGATCAGCCTGCAGTTCGTTCGCTTGCAGCTTAGCTTTGAGGAGTACACTATAATGAAAGTCTTGCTGCTGTTAAGCACAGGTGAGTTGGATTCATGGTTACCCGGGAATGCTTGGAGGGAGATACTCCGGTTGGCAAAGAGATGCAGTGATTTGAACTGGTGGAATGAAAGGGACAAACTGTCCCCATCAGGGCTGTAGGAATAAGCCTGGGTTTATGTCTTAGGGTTTATCTGCAGGTCTCCTTCTCCATTAGCATGGGAAGTGTCTGTGCAGTTTGAATGTGTCACATATGTTGGAGGGGCGGGAGTGCCCGGGCAAGGGACTTTGGGCCCTTTTCTGTACAGGAGCCACTTGAGTCAGCCAGGCACGTCAAGAAAGCGCAATGGCTGCAGGGACTGGGCAGAAATCTCCACTCTGCACTCAGAGCCACTGTTTTGGGTGACTTGATGTCACCTTCAGATCAAAAGATGTACCTTGCCAGTACTACAGAATGGGTAAGTTTCCAGTGCCAAGCTAACTGAGAACTGTAAACCCCTCTGCAGGGCTCTGGAAGCTTAATAAATGACAGTGTGTGCTTTATTTTTCTCTGGAGCGTCATGCTTTGGGTATTCTTAAGATGCACAATTGCATCTCGGTGTTTGTTACAGCACTGTGTGGTAATTAGCAGAACTCTTGATCCTGTCTCACCAAAAATATTGAAAAACTCCTGTCCCAGTACAGAAATAAATGTATAAATACACAGGCAGTTTGTTACTTTTCCATCAGTCTTGATGAAAAAACAAACTTTCTTCTGTGTATTCATGCTCCTTTTCATGGGATCCACTCAGTGACATCACGACAAGATAATGCATCACCTCGATTGGTGGGTGTTCATGATGTAGCTTCAGTGAACAAACTGGGCAGGAATTCCCCCAGCAGGAGGAGACTGGATGTGGAGGCATTGCATAGGGAGAGGATGAGCAGGCATCGCCTTGAGATCCTGGTGTCTTCTCCCATCTCCCCATCTCCTGCCCCAGTGGGTTGAGAGAGGGAAAGCACGGCAGGCGACAGGGGTTGGCTGTGCAGTACTGGAAGGTGCTTATCACTGAACCACTACAGGACGTCTGAGCGGGCTGAGGCAGCAGCGGATTCAGACACCCAGCAGCATCCCAGTTCCCAGCCGTGGTGTGGACATGTTTGCTGTGGGAGAGTGAGGTGCCTACAAAGGGATTTTGCAGCATCCAGCCACGCCAAGTGTCTATCCCTCTGGGCAAGGTGGTGGGATGGGCATTCTCTCCCTGCCTGGCATGCCTTTTGTTCAGACCTCGCCCATTCTAGCCAGCCAGTAGCTCAGTGTTTAAGGTACCTGCCTTTGAAGGGGGGGGTGAAGCTGCAGCTCCTGTCCTGGCTTGAGGGGATTTGGATGTGCTAACAGAAATCTTACGGAGCTCTATGTTTTTTGGGCTTTGCGGTCTCCCTCCTGTTGAAGCTCTTCCAGCTTCCTGGGATGGGGAGAGATGGCTGGGGAGCGCTTTGTGTCCCAGCCTGTGGGGTCTGACCCTCGGGTCCTGCTCCACTGAGAGTTTGAGGAGATGATCTGCTAGTGAAATTGGGGATGTAGGGAGCTGATGTGTTCCAAGGTAGCCCAGGGAGCATAGATAGGCTTTTTTGAAGGTTGTCACACATGGGCTTTCCAGAAACAACTAGGAGTGCTTAACATAGAGGTATTCGGGGGAGGTCTAGCTCCCAAAAGTGTTCTTGAGTGTCTGGATTGGAGGTTTGGATCTGTTACTTTTTAATTGGCCTTAGAGGGGGGAGAATCTTCAGGAAAAGAGCTTAACAGCATTCTAAAAATGCTGCAGAATTTCTTTAAGCTAGGTAGTTATTATTCTGCCCTCTCCAGAGTGTGGAATAATGACCTGAATTATTGTGAGAATCTGTTAGGCATTATCAGCCTGGCCAATTAACTTCAGCTACATGTGTCCCTTTGAAACACTCATCATGATCACTAGAAACCCTGCTAAAAATAGTTTTGTTTGGGACAATCAGGATATTTACATTGGAGAGAGTGAGGAGTGTGAAATGGAAACAAAGTCAGTGATTAAATCCCAGGTGTCACGTGAAGGGCAGCAAACCTGGTTTCAGAATCACAGAATCACAAGGTTGGAAAGGACCTTTAAGATCATCAAGTCCAACCATTCCTGTCCTGTGCTAAACCATATCCCTGAGCACCTCATCTCCCCTTTTTTTAAATACACCCAGGGCTGGTGACTCAACCCCCTCCCTGGGCAGCCTGTTCCACATCCCAACAGCTCTTTCAGTGAAGAACTTTTCAAACATCCAATATGAACCTGCCCTGGTGCAGCTTTGTGCCGTTTCCCCTTGTCCCATCTCCTGTCCCCTGGCTGAAGAGACCATCTCATACCTCTCTACAACCTCCCTTCAGGTAGTTGTAGGCAGTGATAGGGGCTCCCCTCAGCCTCCTCTTCTCCAGGCTCAACACCCCCAGCTCCCTCAGCCGCTCCTCATAGGATTTGCCCTCCAGCCCCTTCCCCAGCCTGGGTGCCCTTCTCTGGACTCGCTTGAGGACCTCAATGTCCTTCTTATGGTGAGGAGCCCAGAACTGGACCCAGCACTTGAGGTGCAGCCTCACCAATGCTGAGTACAGGGAATACAATCCCCTCCCCTAGAATGATCACACCTTGACGCAACCTTACGACAGAAAACACTGCCTTTGTTTTGATTTCAGTTTTTTTTATTGAATCGTGTGATGAGCAGAGTACAAGTTATTCTGAAACTTTCATGATGACCACATCAAGGAAGTTTCACTCCATTTACATGTGGAAGAAACCACACATTACAACTCAATTGTTTTCTTGCTTTCCACAGGCCACAGGTTTTGGGAGCTTGCCAAAAGCATTGCTGCATTTAATAAGTAAAATCAGAAACACTGGGCAGACCTCCAGAATTTCATGTTTTGCTTGAGTTCTCTTTATTTGTGGTCTTTCTTTCTTTCTTTCTTAATAATCTGGCTGGGGTGATGGTATAATAATTTTCAGTCAGAACAGTGAAATACATAGTAGTAGACAAAGGAAGAGTGGCTCTAAACAGCTTTTAAGCACAGGCCTTTAAATGTTAAACAGTGTGTAAAGCCTGAGTAAGGACCACAGCATGCTCTGATGCCTTTACTCATCTTGATCGGTGGCTCCAAATTTGTGCATCACGTTCCAGAAAGTTTCTTCTGTCAGTTGACTGACCAAGGGATTCAGCATCTAGAATTCAACAGTTAAATATTACATTTGCAAAATGTAAATATATGATGTTTAAGAGTGGTAGGCAGGTGGGTGTATCACCTCCTAGGCCTTTTCCTAAAGATTCCACCTTGTGCCACCTTCCAGCACTTGATGGTGGCAAAGCCTTGCTGCTCACATGCTAGCAGAGCTCCTTTTTGTTTTCCATGGCTTAATTGAGCTGGTAGATACTGGTAGATAGAAGATACTGGTGCTGCTTCTTAAAGCTGCTCCTCTGGAGCCATTCAGGTGATGGTTACATACTTACAGTGAGACTGCAGTGTGATAGGAGGCAGCTCTCAGGGCTTCAGAGAGAAGGGAACGGATGAGTGAGACCATTTCTCTCAAGATGTTAAGTCAGGGTAAGCTAAATTGGAAAAACAGCCTCTTTTTTTCTTCCTTTTTTTAATAAATAACTCCCCATTTAGCTTTCTGGGACGCAGCTTTCTGGCTTGCTTTAAAAAATAAACTCACAGGGTAGTATTTTACTTTCCTTCTGTGGCCTGGCCTTAGGAGGTGTGGAGTAGGAAAATACTTGATGGTTAAAGAGTACTCAGCCAGTTCAGGTATTAAACCACCAGAACGCTTGGTGTAATGTTGGTGGTAACCTCTTTGGGGTTTTCCTGGAGGGCTGGTCCTAGAAGCCGTCCCTGCTTGGGGCAGGACCCGCAGAGCACAAGGGGGTGGGCAGTCTGTAAAGGAAAATAGCCTCGTGTTTCTTGCAGAATCGTGGCTCTCTTTGGTTCTAGGTGTTCTGCAAACACTTCCTAAGATTCAAAGAGATTTCTAGATGTTATTTCGTGGCACAAAACTGTGTTGCTTTCTATGTTCTAGCATTGCAGCACATAACAGCTGCAATTCTGTACCTTCTCCTCTTCTGCCAAGTGTTGGGGAATCATTCAAGAATGATAAATCACGTCTTCAGCTTCTAAAAAAGAAAATACCCTTGATCCATCTGCCTTTTTATTTTTTTTTGTCATCGTTTTTTGTGGTTGGGTTGTATTAAAAACAGTTTCAGCATGAGGAGAGCATGTGTTGTATTTCTGAGATGTTATCTTGTCCTCTGCTGCAGCTTCTGCAAATCACAGATCTGGAGAGGATGCTCAAATCACTTGAAAAAACCTATGTGATGTTGTTGGTTCCTTACCAATGTCTGTAAAAAAAGTTGGACTTTGCTTAAAGGTTTAACTCTTTCATCCATTAACTGGTGTAACTTGTTAAGTATGCACATCAAAAGAATAAACAATGCAGTTAATATTAATACAAGGCTGTCTTTTCAATGACAGTTCCCAAGGATGGTCTCAAAAGCCAAGCTGCATTTGAAGAAATGAGGGCAAATTACATTAAAGAACTGAAGAAGATGGTAACTAAATGTCCAAGTAACACTGGGCAAAGCTGGCAGAGATTCTACCAACTGACTAAACTTCTTGACTCCATGCATGATGTAAGTATAACTCCTCAGGGAGTGCAGACAAGTTAAGCAAAAAAAATCTCTCCATTAAGGTAAACCATTAGTCTTTAATTGTGCTAAGGGGAAAAAAAAAAAAAGCCAAACCAGACATTCATTTTTAAAGGAACATCTGAGAGAAGCTGTTAGCAGATGAATTTAAGGACATGTGCCAAGTTAAATAAGAAAATAGAAGTCATTAAGGGCTGGGCCCCACTGCCTTCTCCTGTGTTAAATGGTAGTGTGTTCCTCCAGTGATTCACTTCAGGTCAGGAGAGCTGTTAGTGGGGTCAGAGGCCCTTCAGCAGAGGCAGGGTTTGCTGTCACCCTCTGTTAGGCGCAGTGCGAGTGCCACGCAGAGTCCCCCTCCCTTCCCAAATGACTCCTCAGTGAGGAGCGCGGGTTAGTGTCTCGTGCGTCTAACGTGCCGGATGTGCTAATAAATGCTGAATTAATTTGGTGATCTTTTACAGCTGGGGTTGTAATAATGATGACTTTAAAAGATGTATTAAGACCTTGGAGCCATCTCAGGTATTTGAAGCTTTATTTGGGCTTTTCAGGCGTTGGGCTCAGGGAATGGTTAGGTCGCTTCCCCCACCCTGCCTCGTGCTGGTGTGCGTTTTGCTCGCGTCAGGGGTGAGATGTGGCATTCAGCCTTGGGAGACTCTAAGGATAGTCCCAGAACACTCAGGCTGTTGGTATCTTGACCCAGAGTGACTCTGAAGGGTTGTGGTAGGTGCCGAGAGCGTGGGACCAGCTGGCAGTTTCGGAAGGGGTATCTGTAACGTTGAGCTGGGAGCAGCCTGGTTCTAGCCAGTAAAACGGGAAGCACAGGGATGCTTTGAGCAGGAGTGGTGGGGGTGCAGCTCCGTGCTCTCCCTAACGAAGCCTGGAGTCCCCACAGAGGAAACCAGCGACCCAGTCATGATGGTCTCCTCAAGTTGAGGGGTTTTCCCCAGTGCCCTCAAGAGTGCCCTGGGCAGCAGCCCATTGCCAGATCTCTGAAGCTGTGCTCAGGTGCAGCAAGGGAGGAGACTCATGGGGCCAACGAATGACCTGTAGTTGCATTTGGATACCAGAGAGGGCTCCCCAACCAGACCCCAAAGCCCAGCAGCACGCATTGGTCACCTCCCAGTAAAAACTGGTAAAGCGCAGCAAGGGAGAAGACTGTCCTACTCCATCCTGGGTGGGCAGGGAAGTAACTTTACTGCGTGAAGAACCTCCAGCACTTGCTTTTCAGAGCCTGCATATAAATGTACTTTGTGCTCGGCTTACACTTCAGTTCTGCAGAGACAGTACAGTACAGTACAGTGCACTTCAGGTCAAAGCCGTGCAAGAGCCTGAGGTCTGTTTACAGAATGTACATACGGAATTATTTTTCAAATACTGTTCTGTTGTTCATTAAAACATTGCAAATCTTAGTGGGAGGCAGGGAGAGTATTATTAGTACTGCAGTAATAGCTTATTCTTCTGAGATCGGGTTTCACTTGCTCCGTGCCAGCAAAGGAAGTTGTAGCATTTTAGTGGAAAGAAAGGGGATGGGTGATAAAACCGTTTGTGAGATCCTCACATCGGAACCTCAGGGCAGCGTAATGAACCCCCTGCGTGTAGGGAGCTTTCTAATCCTCTTCAGGGTAGGCAGTGTCTGTGATGTGTTGTTTAAATGGGTGTGTGTGTGTGTGGTTAAGGTGGCTGGATGACAGGCTCAGGCTTAGCGAGAACGCTACCGTGTCCTACAGACATTTTCCAAAACGCGGCATTAACCATTGGGAGCCAAACTCAGCAGAGGATGAAGGCTGCTCTAGCGTTTAATTTCATTTTTAATTAAGCTATTTTTACATGACTTTTGTGTTAGTAGAGCGCTTTCTTACAAAGGACTCCCAAAAGAAAGTCCCATTGTCAGCACTCTCCGGTGAAAAGGCCAGTTGTCCGCACAACAGTGCTTCCTTTCAGCGACGGTACGGGAGGCTCGTTCCACAAAGGCCCTCACTTGTTTTTTCTCTTTAAAAAAACCTGATTATTATTAACTGATATTATTTTTTTTTTGCTTTTTGAAATCTGTTGGAATAAGTTTAGTGTGGGGATAGCATTAATGAGACGTGCGAATTAGTCTTCTCCCCCGCTGCCTGGTAGTGCAGAACTTCTCCTTTTCATCCATGTAAACACAAATCTGCACGGTTCCTGAGCTTTTCCAGCTCTTACTGATGTATTGTTAACTTACTCCCTTATATCTTTAGAGCTTCCCAATGTATTTGGTGCCGAGCGGTCTAACTGGAGCCAGGGCCCCGTGTTTACGTGCCACAGTCGCCACAGCGCTGGCATTCGCAGCACAAGCTGGAAGGGAGTGATGCTGAGGCAGTGCTGATTCAGCCCTCCTGCTGCCACTGGCGTTTCCATCGGAGCAAAGCGGCACCTTGTCGCTCGCGAGCTCCACTTTACCTGAACAACAACAGAAACACCTCACTGCGCCTTTGCACCTTCACACTGGCTTTCATAGACCTCATTTTGGAGCCTTTCTAAGGCCTGTGTGAAATAAAGCACATGGGAATATCCAGTTGCAGTCTGCTTGGCTTATATAATAGGAGGAAGGAGGAAAAAAGAACCCTGAACAAGATGGGTTTACATCGCTCAGCATCCTAAATCATTCATCCACACAGGGAACATATGTGCAGGTAGAAAAGTGCCGAGGTGAGGAAAAGAGATGTTTCCAGGAAGGCCAGGTAGGCATTTAAGTATTTGAAACAATTAGCAACTTTATTTAACGAACTGTAAAGCCTTAAAGCACCAAAAGCTCTAAACTCAGGATAAACATGGTTTATCCTGAGCGCACCTGCGCTCGCCCTCAGGAGCGTTGCCCGCAGGCTGCCGCGTCGCTCGTGTTGCTGCTGCCTTTATTTGCATGGTGCTGCACAGAAGCAGGGGCTGCTGATGCAGCAGGCGCTCGGCGTCGGTCCCGGTTACACAGCGCGCACCCTTCCTCTCCCTCAGCGTGAGACAACGGAGAGAGGGTTGTTGCCACTTGGTATGGTGCTGGGCTCTGCCTCCCTGGTGTGGAGGGACCCCAGCGCAGGTATCTCCTGGGAGCATTCAGGGCAGCAGTGTAACCAGTGGGTTTACTTCTTGTGGGGATTGTATTTCTGTGGTTGGGGCTGGCCTGTGCTGCTTTGTGTCGAGACCCGCAGCGCAGCAAGGGCCGCTGGCCCCTCTACCCAGGACAGGAAGGTTCTGGTCTTGCGCCCGTGGATGGCCGTGGGCATTTCAGGGAGCGATGCGTGCGCGGCGCTTGGATGTAGGTGAGCTGCCTCATGTGATCAGACAGGCGGCGTGCGGGAACATTAGAAACAGATGTGCTGCACATGGTATCAGAAACTTCATTTGGAGCCTCCTCAGCATCTCCTGTTGGCTTTGGCAGGCAGGGTCGTGTCTTGCATGGCGAGCCCCAGCTCGTATAGCGAGTGGCGTGTGTGGTTAGGCGGTTTGCAGAACAAAAGCTGAGTTTGGTTTCAATCTGGCTGATACTAAACAGACGGGGAGTTCAGAGGGCTTTTGTTTCCATGGCATGACATTAAACCCTAATGTGAACCTTCCCCTTGCCTTGGCGAGGCAGAGCGCTGTCGTTCGCTTGTTGATATTTTCTGCCAAACACAAATACATTCTTTAAGGCTCATGCTGCTGAATAATTAATTTTTTATGGCTCCTGAAGGGAATACTTTATAGCTGAGGTGGAGCTTTCCATAGGCTTGAGAGGGCCAGAACTAGACTCACTGAAGAAGCTGACAGTGGGGCACGGGTCCTTGAGGGGCCGGTGTGTGAGGCGCATGGTGGTGGGTGCAAATGTGCCTCTGCAGGTGCTGAATTCCACACAGGCAAAGCCACAGGTGAGCCCCTCGGCTGCTGCCAGCACCTTTGGGTGCATTTACTCCTGCTGCTGATCTGCCAGAGTTGGGTCCCACAGCTGGTGTGTTTGGAGACTTCTTGTAGTCCCAGTGCATGAATGCTCAGAGTGGGCGTTTTCTTTGTTTACTCAGAGGCCAGATCCAGCCCCTACTCCCAGTGCAGCCCCTACAAAAGCAGCAGCAATGTAGGAACGTGTGTGTGGGGTGGTGTTGCAGCAGCTAATATGTGCCTGTCGTGTCAGAAATCGATTCCCTAACATTGACAGGAGCTACTCTGAGGGTTGTCTTCCTCAGCTTGTGATGGTTGGATCTCTTCTCCCTCATGTCGATAGGCATGCACGGGAGGAGGGCACAACCCCAGTACAGTGGGTGGAAGAGCAGGGCAAACTCAGCTCAGAATTTACACTGGCCAAGGGCTGAAGATGCCTCATTGGTGTGTGACACCCTGGGTTTGCATGTGTCCTCCAAGCGTAGCCGATGAGTTCAGCGCAGGTTCCTCTATGCCATGTCCAGGTGCCAAGTGGTTTCAGTGTGCATGTGTTTATGAAGAAGACCCAAAGAAAGAGGAGTGCAGTTCCTGAATCAGATACGTGCACCTGGCCAGGCAGAACCAGGCTCCACGTTTGCTCTGTCACTGTTGGTGCCTGCTCTGTATCTGTATTACCCACCTGCTACTGCTTGCTAGCATCAAGTAAATTACACTGTGTCGGTGTAACTGGAGGCTGCATCCCTTGGTCTCACCTTGTTTTCCCCATGTTTGTGGGAAGTTTTACTCTTTGGGGGTCAGGATTTCCCAAGCAGATAGGAGTTAGCCACTGTGCCACCAAAGCAAGAACCCAAATAGCACAGCTGGAGGTAACAGGCAAGTGACCCATTCCTGGATGGGACACAGAGAGGTTGCGAGTGTCATTTGTACAGGGGAGCACTGAGGTTTTGGTCAGTAACAGCTGCAGCTAATAAGGGGAGGGAATAAGCATTGTGTTTGGTACCCTACTGCTGTCCTAATCAGTGTAGCAGTAGGCTGACTTGCAGAGATGCTCCTGATTGATAGAGAAGTGGCTGTGGGCTTTCATACCACACTCAGAGCTTGTGAGAGGTTTTGAAGTCAGGGGAGTAGCTGTACACCCTTGTAAATAGAGTTCTCACCACCTCTGGAAATAGCAGGGTATGGTGAGATTGCCAAACCAGAATAAATTCATGTCACTGTAAGAATCCTGCAAGTGCATGAAGGTCACTGTAACTGTATTAACTTCATGGACTCCATTAAATGATTCATTTCTTTAATTATGAAGAACAGTATGGGTGAAAAAGTCCATTTTATGGAAACCCCACCCTAATAACAGAAAATGATGTTTGATTAATACTCCTATTTCTCAGAGGTGCTTAATACAGCATACAAATGCAAAGATTAAGTGAAGATCCCAGGATTATTAAGACTGCTGTATCCTCAGAAACGTTCAAACACAGTGCATGGTCTCTCTGGGGTCGTGCTGAGAGAAGGTGTCACGATGAACAGGTGAAGTGGTGACAGTTTATAGCCAACAGCTGATCGAGGTGCTGGCAGAAGAGCTGTCATATCTTAGAGCAGGCTGGGTGACACTGATGTGGTAATTCTGACCTGTGTGTCTGCATGCCTGCAACTGAGCTCATTTTAATTTATTTAATGGTATTACTGTATTTAGTGGTGTTTTCCCACCTGGAGAGGCTACTGTCTCCATCCTGGGACTCGGCTGGGAGCAGGAGGTCCCTGAGCTCCTGTCCCCCAGCACTGGTCTGGTTCCCTGGCAGGCAGAGGGAGGCTTGTGATGCAGTCAGAGGTACTGAGCCGTGGTTTAGTGCCAGCTCCGAAGAGCTGAGCAACTACCTCCTGAAGCAGAAAGACCGATGTCCTGGCTGCATCCTGAGGAGATGGGAATTATTTTACTGGTGGCCTTAACTGCACTGTCTGCTAAGCTGTAACTCTTGAGAACATGCTTCAGTAGCTGAACTAATTGGAGGTCGTAAAGTAAATAAGTTTCTAGTCGCAGTGACGCTGCGCGTGAGAACAGCGGTGCTCTCACTCACACTGCTTAATTAGAGCTGCCTTTCAGGCTGCCGTGCAGGAGAGGTGTCGGCATTGCCAGTGCAACCCACCAGAAGCAGAGGGTAAAAGCCATCTGCCAGGTAGAAGGGAGTCAGGACTTCTCAGGGCACAGGGGTTTTACAAGCCTGTGGAGAACAAGCAGCATCTCGGATCTAGAAAATCCACAAGCCCGGTTTAGAGGGCTCTCACTAATTGCCAGACCCCTTGTAACCTACAGTGTCAGCTGCTGTCACTGCAGCTGCAGGGCTTGGCTGTTACAAAAGAAAGTGAAGATTTTCACTTCCTTACTGAAGGGGAAACTTCCCTTTTAGAGCAAGATGAGCCAAACCATTTACCTGCTACAAATCAGAACTGTTACCAGACAAATGTTGCTGGGGATGCAGAGGCAGGTCCTCGACTTTCAAAATTAACTGTGGTGTACACTCTGTGCTTCTGAATACTCCTGGTTTCACAAAGGGGTTGATCATTGTCATGTACGTTAAAGCTGATGACTGTGCTGAAGAAAGGAACAAAGTTTTGGCAGATGAAATAGGTATAGGGTATCCTTAAGGCTCCAAATGCAAGTATTACATCACAGGGGCTTCGAGGTGTTTTCTTTTACATGTCTGTGTAGCCTTAACCTTTCTCCACTGTGGTGAGATTCATACTGTGCTGTGTTGTGGCAGGATCCATGGTCACACCCCATTCCTGCCCCACCAGACCGCTAACACGGTCACCGTACAGAGCAGGTTATGCTCTCTTCGGTGATGTTACGTTTCACTTCCCCTTCTTCCACACGCTCACCAGACAGATGCGCTCTGTGCCACTAAAAGCTGGCTGAGGCAGCTGAATTAAGTTCCACATGGGCTGTTTTGTGATGCCCCTCTCCCCGCGTTCAGAGGCTCCGCAGGGGTTAGCCCAAATTGCACAGGTGCTGAGCTGTCAGCACAGCCAGAACAGGTGACAGGGCACGGAGATGGCCCCAACCCCTCAGCCACGTGAAGCCACTTGGTGTTCAGGTGTAGGCAGCGAGTTCAGTACATCCAGCAGGTCAGTATCGCGGTTGCACTGGGGCTCAAGGCTTCGGTTGTGTTAGAGCTGGTGTTTGGTGACACAGGCAGGCAGGAGGTTACGCCAAGAGACAGTTTGCTTCACTTTGGGGTATGGTTGGAGTATCTTCAGCACGCAGCATAGGCAGAAACAGCCTCCTCCCATGGGTAAAGTGACCCTTTGAACATCAGCAATTTCCCCCCCCCCCCCCTTGAAAACTAAATGATACCCCTGCTGCTTACTTAGCGTGCGTCTGTTTAATTAATCACCGTCGCCTCGTGACACGCCAGCTCATCGGAAATGAACTAAGCAGCAGCCGACGGACTCGCGTAGCGCTCACGAGCAGAGAGTCACGCGGCCGAGTGCTCTCAGCGCCTCTCCGTGCTGTTCACCACTTGTGGATGTGTTTCCAAGAACAGCCCTGGAAGTCCTGAAAAGAAGTAACAAGGGGTGGTGCTGCAGCAGCTGCAGCAGGGGAGGCTGTCGGCGCCTGCGTTGCTCCTTTCATTTCCTTTTCCACCTTGCCAAAGAGCAGTTCTGCTCCTCCTAACGTGGCCTTTGCTGCGGCGCGCAGCGCTCTGTGGAAAGGATGGAAACAACAAACTTGTATTTGTTGAATTAAACAAGCAGAAAGGGTTTAGAAGCCCTTTGTGAGGACATAATGCACCGAGGTGAAGCTGTGCTTCATTCCTGAACTGTTAATCAGCAGAGGGCTCGAGTTGTTCTTCGCTCCCAGAACACAGTGATGCGCTGAGCTGCAGCGGGAAGGAAACCTCGCTAACTGCAGCCTGGACGCGGTGCGTTCGCGGGTGGCTCCGAAGGCTTGGGTTGGTCACAGGAGGCCCAACCTGTAAGGCTTTAGGAGATTTATTTAGCTTTGAATTAATATTTTCTGACTATCAAAGATCACAAATAAGCACACGTAGGTCGAGCCATGAGATCGCTTTGCCGTGTTTGTATCGTTAAAATAGAAGCTGGTACCCAGGCAGTGGTGGTGGAAGAAGAGGTCTTCTCATCTTCAGAGTTCTCTGTCTCCAAGGGCATGTTGGTTTACAGCAGAGATAAGCTGCAGTTTGCAATTTTGTGTGGAGAAAATAGCACAAAACAAGAGACAAAACAAAGTAAAATGCTCAAAACCCAAAAGTCAGTGCTCGTTCTTGTGGCATGATGAAGTTTCCTGTAAGGCATAGAGCAAAATGAAGCTCTGAACTGACAAATGAGAATGCCACAACGTGAGGCAAGGTAGAAGCCAGGTTATGTTCACTGGTGCTTTGAAGACCCATTACATTTTTGTCCATGCAGCAAAAAGCTGGGTGTCATCTCGCATTCCCATCCCAAGTAAAGGCCTCCTTTAACGGGGTCACTAAACACCTCCCAGTTGTCACTAGTGGAAGCCTTTGGCACCCAGAGGAAGCCAAAGGAGCCGGGTGCTGCAGTTTTGTTCTGCTGGGGAAGGTGGTTAGGGTTAGCACCAACAGGTACTTGTGGTGCTGCAGAATGCAGCTTCCTTCTCTGTCAGGGAGGAACCAGCTCAAAGGTTTTATCCCTGAACTCCTCAGTATCATGTTTAATCCACCAAGGGAAAGGGGTTGGCGCTGTGAGCCACCACTACAAAATTGAGAACTTGGGGGTCTTTTGGTTCGGTTTGGGGTTTCTCTTCAAAAATAAATCCTCCCCTCAACGCTGCCCCTAAGGAGCAGGAAGCAGAACAGAAAAGCTTTACCAGATGAAGAGGTTCCTGTGGCCCATGATGCTGTGAAACACAGCAGTGGGACCCAGCAGTCGCCTTGCTGAGCAGAGACATCCGTGGTTCCGGCAGTCGTGGGTTGAGGCCCCCGGACCGTGAGCTGATGTTGGCTAAATTATGTGATTTAATGAACTGGATCCAGCCAAAATTCAGAGATGCAGTAGCAGTTCATGGCTGATCTCTTCCCTCCAGGCAGGTGGCTTTATTTCCACAGGAACCAAGTACCTCTGGTTTTCAGGCGGCCGGGTTCTGGTTAGTGAACGGGGAAGCGCAGGTCCGCTGGAAAACCAAACCTGAGGTACCTTGGGTTTTCCTACTCAGCTGATTTCTCCCCTGTTAAGAAGTGGCACTTTGGGATTTGAGCTCTTCCCCTTATGGTTTAACCCCCGTGGAGGCCCTGCCCAGCCAAATCAGAGTAAGATGCCATTTCTTGCTAATAATCCAGTGTCAATAAGCTGTTGTTTGCATGTAAAATTCTCCTGTGTTCCTAAAAAAGTGTTTCTTTCTGTATTTCAGCTCGTTAGTGACTTATTGGAATTCTGTTTCTACACCTTCCGAGAGTCTCAGGCACTGAAAGTAGAGTTTCCAGCCATGCTGGTGGAAATCATCAGTGACCAGCTACCAAAGGTGGAATCTGGGAATGCCAAGCCCCTGTACTTTCACAGGAAGTGATAGAAAATGTCTTAAAATGGAAGAACTTTGCCTTAAGTTTCCCTGTGTTATTCCACACCCATGAAGGACCCAAGAAACCATATTTTAAACATGCTATTTACACTCGTTCAGCAGTCTCCGAATAGTCTATAAAAAAAATAAATCATACGAAGGGTTTGGGGAATGGAAAGCACTTGACTTGGATTTGGCAAGACCTAGATGTTTGGAAATTACCCCATAACCCTAAACCACTTAGAAAAATGTTCCTGTTCCTCCGGATGAAAAGCCATATCTAGTCAATAACTCTTTTGATTTTGATATTTTAACAGATGGGAGTTTTAAATATGCCATGTAGTTTCTGGTATCGTTTGCTTGTTTTGAAAAAGGGTTCGAGAAGTGACGAGAACTTTTTACAGCTTACCCTTGGTTTGCACATAAAACGTAAAGTCAATATGGGGCATTAATATTCTTTTCTTGTAAAAAAAAAAATAAGAAGAAAACAAACAAAACCTATATATATATACACACATATATACACACACACACACACAGACACACACAAACCCTAACGTGTAAAGTAATAACAGAACATTTGGTGTGGAATACTCTGTTATCCCCACCTGCGGCATTTGTTATCCCGTGTTATCCCATCATAGATGCTCTATACACTGTGTTCAAGTGTCCAGTTACTATTTAATTCGAGAAGGATAAGATGTGAAAACAAATGCCCTGGTTATCAATTTATAGTTATCTATTGTGCTGGCTTTACAAATAATTTTTTGCAGTCTTTTGCTGTACTGTACATTGCTGTATGTATAAATTGTGAAGGACCTGAAACAAGGTGTAAGGAACTTTTGTAAATGAGACACACAAAAAAAAAAAAAAAAAAAAATCTTTAATGGTTAATAGGATGAATGGGAAAGTATTTTTGAAAGAACTCTATTTTGCTGGAGACTATTTAAGTACTATCTTTGTCTAAACAAACAAGGTAATTTTTTTGTAAAGTGAAATGTTCTGCATGCATAATGAACCGTTTACAGTGTATTTAAGAAAGGGAAAGCTGTGCCTTTTTTAGCATCATATCTAATTTACCATCCTACAGTATCTGTTGTAAATAACCACACTTTAACCTTTTCAGTTGTATTTAAGCCTTTCTATTTCCCTCTATATTCCTTTTTTCTTTCCTTCCTTCCTTCCCTCCCTTTTGTCTTGCTTGCAAGCGTTCTGTGACTCCAGCACATCTTGGAAACCCAGCTTCATCTTCCTGTAGGAAACCACACTACGTCGTGTTTGCCACTTTACGAAGGTTTCATTTAACAAGACAAATTCTGGTCTCTCCAAAGCTGAATAACAGAGAGAGGTGCTCTTGCCCCTCTGTTCCCTTCTCTCTCTCGCAGGGCTGGGAGGGGAGAGCAGGGGGTAAACAAGACTTGAAATGGTTTTTTTTTTTTTCTTATTTTATTAAGGTTTCCCAGATTGTTTGTTTCTCCTTTGAATACTGGACACATAAAAGCATCGTAAAAAAGGTCAGATTGTTACTAGTTCAGATGAGGGAGAGTGATTTCTGATGAAGGGCACATGCAGATCATTACAGTAGGTACACAGAACAGATTTGTACTGGTGAGAGGGATGGTGAGGTACGGGCAGATTAGCTGAGTAGAATTTTTAGTGATAAACTTCAAAAACCACGTGTAATTTTCTAAGCATTTTTGTAATAATCAGAACACACCTGAGAAGATGAACACTCACACTACAAGTTCTGCTCAGTTGGTCTGATTTTTGTCTCAAAAATGTTTTCTCTAGAATTAAGATTGCAAAGGAAAAAAATTTAGAGGTGATTTTTCACTATTTCACAGTTTATAAGCAAATTTTGGAGTAGACTAGAGGACAGGTGAACTTTTCTGAGGCTCAACTGTTGCTACCATATGCTCATGTTTAACTAGAATAGTTTTTCCAGAGTCCTGCTCTATAGAGTTCTCTCTGGGTATTTTTGAGCTCTAGTTTGTCCCTCAGCTGGTCAGAATGTAGCATTTCTTTTAAATGGTGGTTCAAATAAGAATTCCACACCCTTTCCAAGTCCAAATTTTGAGGTGCGCTTTGGGTGCACTGCAGACAGTCAGTGCTACTTGTCTTTTTAAATGACACCTGCCTTATGCAATGGGTAACCTGTAAAGACTGTATTCAGAGAGGTTTTTTAATATATAAATATATACATACATATATTATTTGCATTTTGGAAGTCTAATTCATAGGCAGATCTTCAAATACTGACCTGCACAGCAATATGAAAGCCAAACTTCCAACGTGAGATACACAGCATGCAGACTGGTTGTTTACAGTAAAGACACGGTCATACATCCATCTTTTCATTTACATTTTTGGGTGTTTTTGGGTTTGGGTTTTTTTTTTTAAAGTCTAAACCAGAAAATTTCCAAGCCAGGTCCTGGGTGAATACAGTCTGCAGCAGCTTTTTATATTAACAAAGTTACTGCCTCCTTTTCTGTCTCAGAGTAACTTTGCTTGATTAAAATAGCAAAGCCATATTCTACACTTCACTGTTAAATGCCTGTCCCAGTCCAAATTGTTGTCTGTTTGCTCCTATTTTTGTACCTTATTACTTTTAATCTTGGTTTGGTACAATTCATAATTCACAGAAACTTCATATAATTAAACACACTAAATTAGTTTTAAAAAAAGCAATTTATATCTTTATGCAAAAACGTATGTCTGTCTTTGCAAAACAACTGTAAGCAGATTATAATAAATCCTTTACTTTAATCACCTGTTGTTTATGAAACCATTCATTGATTACTATTTTTTTTGCTAGAGATCACCGAAGTAATAGCCACACAATTGGATATAGATGTTGTAAGAGGCAGTATTCTCTTCTCAAGGACGCTTAAGCAGAATAGCCATCACTTTTTTTTATCTAAAAACCTGTGTACAGAAAATAAAAGCCAACCAACCAACCCTAGTTTTAGCTACCAGGCAGTTAACATTCTTTTGAATTTGTTTAGAGTGAAATAGGCATTTGTCTCCTGCAAAATACAAGACAAACTTACAACACCTTTTCGGAGTGGGCTTCTGTTCACTGCGCTGAACTCTTTTGGTGTAAGAAGGAACGGGGATATACAGCAAGAGCATTGTATACTCAGTTAAAACATGTAAAATAGTGTTCATGTACTGCAGTGGGTATTTCAGGAATACTACACATCCTGCAACTGAGCAGTTGCACCAAGTAAAATAGAAGAGACTAAAAGTTTGCAATATCAAAAACCTTATTAAAAAAAAAAAAAGATACTTTACAATCAATAATGCAAAAAGCTAATTCACAGGGTGGTGTTTTTTTCACTGACTTGTTTAAACATTTATGAAATTAAACAATTCTACAGTTAATGCACTTTTAATTGTTTATCAAAGATCTGACTCTTTCTTTTTTTTAGAGCAATGTTTTCAGCTGGAGGTCAATGACTTGCTAAGATAGACAGCAGTTCTGAGGCCAGGAAGCTCAGAGGAATGTTTTAAGAATTCTTGGAGTTTAAATAGATTCCTGGATGAAAAATAAAAGCAGCCAGCAGTATGGTGTAAACAGTAAAATCTATGCATAATGATGCATTTATAATTAGGGGTTTGCTTCTGTATGTTTAAAGCTTTTTAAATAAATAGAAAATATTGTTTGGTCTTTATGTTAATGTCTGAAAGTACCTTTTTTTTTTTTCCTTTTTTTTTTTTAATACAAATTGTACAAATATACATGAAATTAAACTGGTTTGATTGCAAGGATTTCTTGCATTTTAATCTCAGATAGGTGCTGGTGCAGTGATTACCCCCTAGAGCCGAGCTTCATGCATCCAGAATGATGCTAAACACTGAAGTAACTAACAAACAGTGTAACATAACACCTTTCTTCATACACCTAGAAATTGGGTTTTACCCAGCTCTGTGAATTTGGGTGGCGCAGCACGCACGATGGCTTCAGCCAGAGGGCAGCTCCTCACTCCCCAGACTGAGGAATACCCAACCGGGAGGAATCTGGTTCACGGAACGGGGATAACTGGGTTTGCTGGTTGAGGTGCTGACACTGTTCCAGGCACAAGCTCCATCCCACTCAGAGAAACAAACCCAGCAACCTTCAGCAGCCCAGTTGAGGCTGGATTCCAGCTCCAGTTACCCCAGAGCTGCTCTACCCACTGACCCAAGTTAGAGTTTCACTGGGGGGACAGGGACTCACCCTTTAACACACTCAGGGTTTCCCCAGCAACTGAATCAAACGCCCTTCTCCGCCTCAGGTCTTGGCCAACTCCCAGTACAGCAAGGCAGTCAGAAGGGGGAATACAACTCCTGACAGCCAGCCTGGTTTGCCCTGTGCACTAGCTTCCAAAAAAATTATCCTCTAAGCTCTGCACTAAGATAAGTCCATGGTGTGAGACCACCATCCAGCTGCATTTTGTTTCTTTAATCACAAGTTACACAACTTTTTATTGCTGAAAAACCCTCACACCTGCCTTCTGTTTGCTGAATTGTCAGAAGGGAAGAATAGTAGAGGCTCAGCAGTGTTAAGAAAATTTTCCCATATGTTTACAAGCAGATGTATCTGTCATATGCTGTTCTAGAAATAAGGAAAACGCTATTGCTACTTAAAAACCTAACGAAACTGGCAATCTGACCTCAAGCTGGGACACTGCTTGCTTTCAGGTAGCTACAGAGACAGGGAGTTCATGACCAGTGTGCTATTACTGAGAGAGGAAGGAGCAATAAAGTGCCCTTTCATTGCAAAGATTTCATGAAGAAGGAAACTGTGCCATGAGGGTTGTAAATAAACAAAAGCCACTTTCCTGGTAGGTGTCCGTAGGGTGAGGGTGATCTGGTGCTTCCCTGTTGGTTATGCAAGCGCAGGTGAGGCCACACTGTTGAAGTCTGGTGTAGAGAACGATGTCCAAGGCACACTCAGCTCAAAAGGTGACCTTCCAGGGACGCTGTTTGGTTACCCCCATTAGCACGGGTGCAGTGACGGCCCACGTAAGCCGCCCGCCAGCAACGGATGGACTTTGCTCTTTAAAACTGGGTAAGAAAGAACTGTGAGACAGGGTGAGAGAGGGACCAAGGAACACTGAGACAGGCAAGTGTGTCCTCCGGTCTCTTCCACAATGCAATTCCAGAGACTCAGCTGGCAAAAGCTGTCAGCACTGTAGCAGGAGCACTGATTTTCCATACAAGGCAGATAAACCAGCCAATATTGCTCCTGACGGGCATCAAGAAGGAAACCCGCCATGAAGATCTGCTGGGACAAGGATTAACCACACTCAGCAGCCTGGAGCCCCTCAGGATTTTCAGCCAGCAGAGTGAAAACGCTGCCCAGCCAAGGCACAGAGCTGTGCACTGCCCGGTGCCGAACACAGACTGGAAATTCCTCCTGATCCCAGCTAGTCTGAGGCTCGGCTTTGCCATTCATTATTCAGCAGGCATACATTCGACCTTAATCCCCAGCCTGAGGAACTCACTCTCCCGCCCCACAGCAGGGGCCAGGCAAATTCTGCCTGAAAAGCACAAACCAGGGTTGTTTTTTTCCCCAAATCGTCATTTTTCAGCCCGTCTCACACATTCACTGCCAGGAGTCTCCTCAGCCTTTGAAAACCGACAAGTGGGTGCCCCTCCACAGCAGCCAGCACATAACAAGGGAAGGGAACCCAACCTGAGGTCTAAGCTGAACTTGTACCCACAGGTGTGACACCAGAGGACAGAGTCTGGTGAGACCCCCAGAGAACGACCACTGGTGCTGCCAGGCCACCTGAGCAGAGCCCTGCGACCGGCTCTGTCCACAACCGATTCCTGTCCTCCTTCCTGCCTCCTTCCTGCCTCAAGTTGATGGCACACTACTCAGCCCTTCCCAAATCTACCAAACCTTCTTAGTTTTTAGCATCCTTTGCTCCCTACTCCCAAACAGTCAGCATGAGGGCACCGTACAGAGCCCTGTTCAGCAGCGAGGGTGGAGAATGAGATGTGCTGTGGCTACCTGGTTGTGCCCATCTCTCTGAGGTGGAAACCCGTACGCTGGCCAGCACTTACCACAGCTGCATTCCTAGAGGCTGCGTGGTCAGCCTGAAAGCCAGGTCTGATCTGGGTCAGCTCCCACCACTGCCTTTAGACAACATGTAGGCCATGAGTATTATCTCTGCTCAGAGTATCGTTTCTCAGCAGAAAAGTTATCGTCTCATTTGGGTTCTGTGTGGCTCCAGAAGTAACAGGAGTCTCAAAACATGTCACCTAAAGGCAAACAGGGTCACAGGACTGGAGGGAAGAGACACTAAGTCTTTTATTCCTTCTCTCTCTATAATCTGCCCTTTAAAACCTCCTCAGTTAAAAGAAAAACAAACAAAAAAAACCCAAACCAAAACAAAACAGAACCCAAACCCCAGACTTAGAGCTGAGAAATACATTGAGAATTCTGGGAGATGGCAACCAGAACATGATCAAGCATGCCCTGCAGGTTTAAAACAACAGAACAAATGGAAGCGACTTCCACAGCTTGTAAGCTTCAAGTTATCGCAGCTCCTGCTATCTGACAGGCCACCTCACTCTCACACCTATTCTGCTAATACCAACAATTCACATTCCCTGTCTCCTTTCAGCATTTCCCACCAACTGGTAGCTAGGAAAAGTGAGTCTGGCCACACAAACTCCATCCTGCCTCCAGAATGGCTCCTGAGGCCACAGATGAGTTGACAGAGTGGCGTGCCCAGGTGAGGCAATCCCCCCAGCCAGAACAGAGCCTTGCCATGTGGACAAGCCTGAGTAAAGAAACCTTCTCTCTCTTGCTGCATGCAGAGGTGCAGCTATTTCCTTAGCACTGAGTCAGAAGAATCAGACCAGAAAAACGTCCCTCTCCTTCAGTCCCAAAGTCACCTTCAGTGCTCAGGTCACTTAGCCACTGTGCCAAGGGAAGAACTAAAAGCTGCATGGCAGAGACTCGCTGCTCAAACACCAGGAGAACACAGAGGATGGAACTCCTCTGAGCTATAAGGGTTAGTGTGGAGAGCTGTACTGACTTGGCCCACCACTGCTCCATCTGGAAATGATTCCTCTGTACTCCGATGGGCTGCACAGGCTGGGCAAAGGAACAAAATAATGGTATGGAGTTAAAAATTAAAGAGGAAGAAAAGACATCCCAACCTTAAGGCAGCATTAACCATTAACTGGTTTACTAATCAGATCAGTTAGGAAAAACTTGGGAGCTCAGTGTATCTGCAGTAAATGACTCAAAATCCAGAGCTGAAGTGAATAAATAGGTGAGCCCCTATTAGCCCATCACCCTGTCAGATTTTCCTGCATCCTCTCCAGTGCCGCCCACAGGGTCTCACTTGGAGGAGAGAGAAAAAAGGCTCCAGAGATTAATGATAAACTGCACATAATCTTTTTTTTTTTCCCCCCTTTCTTTTTTTAATCACAAGGCACAGATTGATACACCACACGATCCTGGAAGCTTTTTCTATGGCCAGAGATAACTCTCTTACTACTTGAATAATGCTATAAATGATGAGGCAGCTGCTCAAGGATTCTGGTATTACGAAGCGTCATTAAGACAACTGACAATTACAGGGGAGGAAAAGGGGGAAGCTCGAGGAGGAACTAGAGAGACAGACAGATAAAATGCAAGATGCCTCCAAGATGCATGGGGATCACAGTCAGAGATTCTCTTTCCCTTTTCGGTCGAGCTTCCAGACCTGCCTATTTTACATGGGGTGAGTTCCCCCTGCATTTTGGAGCCTGCTTGAGGCTGACTGCCTACAGCTGCCAATAATTATTTCACATCACAGCTCGCAGAACCAGAGCAAAATATTCTCCAACATTGGGATGACTGAGGTCAAACAGCAAACAATGTTTTATTGTATTTACAAGCGGTATGTCGAGTACCGAAGGAATCATGGTGTATGGGAAGAACCTGAAGTTCATGTGTCTTATCTTTATAAAATAACTGAAATCGTACACACAACATAAACAAATGTGTTCTCTGAAGACATTTGAACAATGTCATGTCTTGATACCTGTTACTTTACTTACTAGTGCCTGTTCTGTAGTGTCTACTCTTTAAAATATAATTTAATTATCAGTATGATACATTTTTTTTATCCAACAGTATTTTCCAAACCCAAATAATATTCTGTGAAAAATGCTGGTTACCTGTGCATAATCTCCAGGACACTAAGTTCATAAAAATCATCTTCAACTGATAAGAGACACAGATCAACCAAATATTTGACTTAAAATGCTGCTTATCTTGCAAACAGACATAGCACTATCGTTCTTTACATCTCAAAAAGCCCACCCCATTAAAAAAATTAACCTATGCTCCACCCCCATTTCTGGTCCATCCCCTCCCCATTCCAACCCTTCTTTAAGAATCTATTTTTTTTTTTGCAATTCTAATTTGGCAACACAGAATGTCTTTAACACAGATCAGGATCTTCAACCCCCAGTGAGGTTCTTCGTTGATTAAAAGCAGTCATGAAAGTAGAGAGAAGTGACTATTAACAAGAATCCATGGATACCATGTACACCTTCTTGGCGTTCAATGCACGGAGCTATAAAAACTCAACATAGTTTTGTGGAATAAGTCCTCTTTTGCCATTTAGTGTGCCTTCTAGCCATCCTGGTTCTCTGGAAAATTGCACTGCAAAAGAAAAGGAAATAAAATTACAGCATCTTTTTATGCTCGAGTTAGCACTTTTAGCTTCAGCTCCGTAACATCAGGCAAAGCATCCATAAAAACTTCCAGTCTTCTGCAATGACCCATTTAAGAACCTGGCTATGAAGAGGATGATTAACTTCACTGAAATACTTGCAGAATATAGGTGCTTAAACTGTATCTCCTGCAAAGCATACGTGGTGAAATAGCTTTTAGGTGCAGGAGACTTTGTTAAGGAAACAGTTCATGGAACTTAGGAGGGAGTTATAAAGTAGAAAATCTGGATGCCTTTGGGAGGAAGTCAGAATTGGTATCAGGCATTGGGAAAGTGTTTCAGTAGCTGGGGGCAAAGGAAAACCAAAACCCTGTTTTGAGCAGAGGTGATGAATCCAGAAGCTCAGAGCCACAGAAAGATGGCAGAGGACCTTACTCAGCACAAAAAGCATGTAAAGGATTACACGGGGAACGGAAACGAGACAGATCTCGCTCCGAGCATCATCTCTTCGCAGAGTAGAGCTGCTGTTGGAAGACACCAATGGATTCTGAATCATTTATCTGGTTAAATGTGCTCTCTGAAATTCAAATCATAATGCTATTCACCAAACATGAAGGAAGGGCTTGAACAATATGCCTTGTTCCTTATTGCCATCCTACATGCTTACTGCTGCTGATCCCAAAGTTTATACAAGAGTATCCATGAATCTAAAATGAGAAACACTTCCTCGGTGCTCAGACTCTAAAAGCCCCACAAGTTATCCTTCAAGCAAGAGAATTGATGAAATCTGGCTCCCTATATCTATTTTGACTAAAAAAAAGGAAGCATAAGCCTCATTTCTTTAGAAAACAGACTAAAATTGTCCTCAAATTCCCCGATTCGATTTCCCGTAAGAATACGAGACAGGTAAATACTTACCTAAGTGACGGCAAAATCCCACACTTTTAGCAACCTAGGATATTCTCTGCCGTATTAATTTATCCTCACAGTGCTTCTGAGACAGACATTATTTAGGGAAGAGATCAGACAAACGCTGCAGCATGCTGCCAGCCATGTCAGTGCTTTATTTAAAACACATTAACACGTTGGGGAATGTGATATTTGTAGCCTTCTACAAATCCGGGAAGTAACAGTTAAGCGAGCGCAACATGTTAAGTCGCACTTTCCAAAGCATTGTAAAGGCTCTAAATTTGAGCACTTGAACATACTTTCCCCTAGTTTGGGTTGTTTTTTTTTTTTCTCCTCTCCTTGTGTCCTATTATTGCCAGACAGTGAAGCTAGAGGCTGTGCTCAGAAACCACGGCTTAAACAGCAGCTGTACCTTTCCCAGGAATCCAGAAAACAAATCTGCTTTCCAGTGATGCAGAGAGTTTAGATTCGGATCAAAAAGGCTGGGTTTATATTTATAATTAATTTGCTTGATAGAATATTTCAAAGGGGAAAAAAAAAAAAAAAGAACCCCACCACACATAGAAAATTACCTTGTAGGATCTCTGCACACACAGTAACTTACATTGCTATTAGTAATTAGCAGGCCCTCCTCTCCCTTTGTCATTTCTAATTCCACAATTACAGAGTAGGGATGCATGTGAAACTGCATGGCTGACACCACCACCAACCTCCCTCCAGAAGCTCCACCGCAGGGGCTGGCTGCAGTTCTACCCTTTCCAGCAAAGATGCCAGCAGCCCAAGCGGGCAGCCAAACCTCTCCCCAAAGTCTCCCCGTGCCTACTGACAGCATCTGTATTACAGGAAACAAACTCCCAAAAACTGACAGATTAAGAAGAAAAACAGCTAGGGAACCAGGAAGGAGGAAATCTCCACTTGTGCTCTGGAGCTCAACCTTGATTTACATTAGGGGGAGGACAGATTATCGCTGGCAAGTGAGTGTGAGAACTCTTCAAATTGGGGACAGCCCTCACCTGAGAGGATCACATTTAAATTAACCAAAAATTCATCCCAGGGAACAAATGCTCAAACTGTGCTGAATCTCTTGGCTCAACAGCAGCAAATTTCCAAAGAGATTTTCTTCTTCTTTTTATGTTTGGTAACATAACAGTGAACTCTGCACTCTGCAGCACCTTCAGATATCACACGCAACAGCCCAGCAATTGGATTTGTGTGAGAAAACCCATTTTCACTCCAGAAGACAAAATCACAAGGTTGGAAAAGACCTTAAAGATCATCAAGCCCAACCGTCCCTGTCCTATGCAAAATCATATCTATCCCTAAGTACCTCATCTACCCGTTTTTAAACACATCCAGGAATGGTGACTCAACCCTCTCCCTGGGCAGCCTGTTCCACATCCCCACAACTCTTTCAGGGAAGAACTTTTTCCTAACATCTACTTTGACCCTGCCCTGGTGCAGCTTTGTGCCATTTCCCCTTGTCCTGTCACCTGGTTGAAGAGACCATCACCCACCTCTCTACAACATCCTTTCAGGTAGTTGTAGGTGGTGAGAAGATCTCCCCTCAGCCTCCTCTTCTCCAGGCTGAACACCCCCAGCTCCCTCAGCTGCTCCTCATAGGATTTGCCCTCCAGCCCCTTCCCCAGCCTGGCTGCCCTTCTCTGGACTCGCTCCAGGACCTCAATGTCCCTCTTGGAGCAAGGCGTCAGACCAGACAAGGGTGGCACAACTGAGCTCAGTACTTGGGAACTGAACATCCCACATGTACAGTACACAGCCCAGGGCCTTGGGTTTTGTTAGCAGAAGTTTCTTGTAGGCTTTATGAAGACTGAACAAAGAATTAGCACTGAGATTAGCCCTCAAATAATCCTTAATATTCAGCAGTGGTGGCAACTGTCACATCAGGTAAGACTCCTTCCTTACACAGGAAGGGTTAAGATACCCACGTACATCCCTGACTGCTGTAGGAGGGTGACATGAATGGGGAAGCTGTCCAAACGTAAAGCTGCTTTAAGCTCCAATGATCCCGTTTTCTTTGCTAATCCATTTCCAAAGTTTAGTGTAGAAGAGCATTCATTTAAAATAATAAAAAAAAGAAAATTACCAGAGAAAAGCCATTTTGCTATCGTGCACAGCTCCTCTCAAACCCAGGACACAGGCTATTTCTGAAAAACTACCCTGCTCAAGAGTGGCTGTTCCAAAGTGTCCCCTTTCTGTCATTTCTTCTCCGCCAACGGTTACAGTTCTTAGCACTTTCTCAGGCCTGCCTCATTTAAAAATACCTTGCTGCAGAAACCACACATTTGGTCTTAAAACTGCAACTCACTATGGGACCAAGCACCCCGCAGGACTAAGTCTTGGCTAGGGATGGGAGGGGAAAATACTCATAGTGTAAAAGATACGGAGCAGAGAACTAAAAGTGGAACATTCTCAGCGAGGTTTAACTAGCAGACAGCAAGCCTGTACAGTAAGACTAATCAAAGAGCCACCACCAAAAGCAATCACCTCTTAGGGCAGTGGCAGTAGCAGCAAAGGTGGGAGCCTGGAGGCCCAGGGCTATCAGCAGACCTTGTTCTGCTTCGGCAGCAAAAATGTTTTGAGGGTCTTGACTACAAATGAAACATTTCCACCGTGGTATTAGCCCACTGCCTATATGCCACAAGCACCAGCAGGACTGAACCAGACAGTGGTCACACTGATGTCCACACATTCATGGAAACTAACTGTTTCAGGAGGAAACAGAAGCAGGGGAAGCAATCCAACCTGCATGGTGCTTTGCACAAAAGGCCCCCCCCTTTCTGATGGGACTATTTTACCATAGTTACCCCAACGAGCTACATAAAATGAGGATTTCATTTTGTGGGCAACAGAAGTCTCATGCTTTTAGACTGCACCACCAGAATGCACTTCCACAGAACTCAATTGTGCTGGGTAACTTTTCTGCTAGAAATTAAATTAAAGCAACAACAAAATGTTGCTTGCAAGCTCTCTGTGTTTAGAGATCCCTGTGGGTTTTTGGAGCAACCCCCATGGGTCCAGTTGACCACAGAAACACACAAACATTTAGCGTGCTTCAGGTGAGCATGGAATTTGAATGTAAAAACTTGACATTTCCCTTGAGTATGGTGTGAGAAGCAGAATTATCCCGTGGACAGGACACAGGGCTAGGAGTCAAAGGGTCTTCCTTCCTGATTTGCTAAAGGCTTGCTGTGTGACTGCAATCAAACAGTCTGCCTGTAAGGGCTCAGGCTTGTGAACGGAAGCAGACACACTGAGAGACCATGACACGTTAGCGAGGTGGCATCCAGCCAGCAGACCCAGACTTCCCTATACAGAAGTGTCTAAGCTCCCATTAGAGCTGGTGGAGACCTAATTGATGTCAGGAATAGAGGGAGTGCTCAAAGAACCACTTGACTCACTCTAGATGGGAGTTGTTGGCCGGCTGCATTGCTGCCAAGTTCCCCACGTTACAACTTGGTGACCTGTGGGTAGACACTGAGACTTAGGGTCTCTCTCCTGGCTTGATTCCAGTCCCACCCAACAGCTGAACACCTCTGACAGTCCCACACACACCAACTACAAGATAAAACGCACCAGTTTAAACATCTTCCACATCAACATTTATCTTCCAGAGAGCTCTGCTTCCACAACACTGTTGGCAGGAGCAAAGTCACCCTGTTGAAGAACAAACTATGTTTGGTGACTCTTTAAAGCCTCTAGTAAAGCCAGTAGGAACATGGTAGTGCTCACCCTGTACTGTTTTTGGTGAAATGATTGAACCTTCCCTCAGCAGTGTGAGGTAACTACCTCCAAATGGCATGGGGGTATCTGAAAAGGAGAACATCTGACCACAGCCTGTACACTCGGTTTCCCCAGGCATAAAACGGAGAGGATTAAAATACACGTATGTTTGCAAGTGCTCTGACATCCACAGGTGAAAGAATTTGCTTTGTCCTCATTTTAGCCTCAACCAAAGATGTATTTGCACACACAGCACAACACAGCATTTCAGGAGTGCTGCTTCTCCTTGATGCAAATTCTTCATTTTTCAGTAGCATGAAGACAGCCAGTCCAGAATCCACAGCACAAATAAGAGGGAAGAGAGGACCTTGGAGTCAAAGTCAGGGACATCAACTAAAGCTGGTGCTTTGCTCCACTAGGAAAGACAGAGAAGGATGCCAAGAGCTATGTGAACATGGCTTTTGTGTTCCTACTATGCTTGGTAGGGACGATCGTGCCACAGCTTTCCCGAGGAAAACACCTATACTGAAATCTTCCGTAGTTTCCCCCATATTTCCTCTCTCCTGAACCCTGAATTTAAAATGTGTATGAGAGCTATCTTGATACGTCTGCAGGAAGCTTTCCTGCTAGCAATACTGCCAAGGAATTTTGTTGTGCAAACACCTTTTACCCTATCTAAACCACTTCTCCCTGGTGAGATTCCCATTTACCAACTTCTGAGCAGTCTCTTTCGAGAACCAGAAATTGAATAACACTTTGCTCCAAGGCTGGCAAGGCTTCCATGCCAGGCAATCTGATTATTCTTTCCATGATTATTGGGAATATCTGCTTCAATAACAACAACAAAAAGATGCAGACAGCATATGTGCCTCACAATCTCAGATCATTCCCTGCTTCTTCCAGTACGTGCCCTTATCCAGGTGCAAACTCTTCAAGTGGTGCCTCTAACCACTTGAAATATATTGTTAGGTGTTGCCAGTAACACAGCCTGTAGCAACTGGGAAATAAAAATGTTGGCACAGCCTAAGGTAAATGGAATTGAATATTTAAAAAAAAATAAAATCCAGTGGATACTGTTCAGATTATATTATTAATTTTCTTAGGTAAGTCAATTATGTAGAAAAAATTGCCTTTTCTTTTTAATTTACCAGATGGCACCTTAGTGTTTACATTCTATGACACTTTAATGGAAAAGGCTGCAGGATTCAGGGTAGGTCAACTTATGAGCAATATTGAAACCACCTGAATATGCAAATGCTCAGATGCTACACAGATTGTTATCAGGTGATGTAAAGCTTAATTTTAAATATTAGTAAGTGTAACCCCATCAGCTTGAGACACAAACAGGTATTTTCCCCCGTTTAGAAAAAGGAAATGGAAAGGGGAGTAAAGGCTGAACTCTTACCTTCTTGCATCAACATTACATTTGGCAGCTATGACAGGTGCAAGCCTGTACTTCCCTGAATGCCATTATCCTGTCACAGTCTAGAGCAGCCAGAAAGATTAATCCAGGATAATAAAAGGGAAGAAAGATCTGCTTGCTATCAACATCCATGGACCAAGAGAGACAAACCAGAAGAACAGGAAAGGGAAATGAAAAAGAGAAGGAAACAAAGCAGGGAAGATGAGGGGGGAGAATGGAAAAATCCTCAACAAACACTGAGAGGTGAAAGAGAGAGGATTAGAAAAGTGAGACAGGCAGGGTGGAGAAAGGAGAGACGGATAAAACCTTCACTAATGGAAGCAGCACTTTTTAGCAGACATTAATTTAACAGTTACTTTAATGGTTGATACTAGCTGTATGTCAACTTGATTGATGCATTGTCACTTTGATAGTTAAGGTTATTGGTGGAGCTGCAGAATTGATGTATTATTACTTTAATTCTTCATTTGGGGGCTTTATTAGGGCATATGGGAATTTAAATTGAGTAACTAAAGAACCTGAATTGATTCACTGGAATCCAATCCCAGCACAGACACGAGGGTGCCCAGCCCAAAAAGAAACAGCCTGTGTGAAGGCATTTCAGGGGTTTCAAATGCAGAGACTGGGCTGTGCTTTTAATGGCAATACCTTCCTATACTGGCAGAGCCCTCCATGACATAACCCACTGGGAGCCATTACAGAATGACCATTAAGTTATTACAGTCACTGCTTAATTACCCGCATGCTCTCTTCCTTTTTCTGCCAATCCACAGCCTACCTTAGGCTGACAGCCCTGAAGGACAAGGGCAATGCTTATAAAACAGCCAGGATACGGTGGAATTAATCAAAACCAATGTGTTTAAGGAAATGTGATCTTTCCCACTGGAAATCTACAATTTGGTTTTCAAACTGCAACACACGTAACCTTCTCCCAAGCTTCCAACCTTATTTGTATGATGATATGGAAAAAGACTTTTACAGTTGAAACATTTCTCCACAGCTGCCAAGGAGTCAAATTCCATACTTGTTCTTGGACAATGCAACTCTAAGCTGAAAAACTCAAGTGAGGCTGTAATGCACCAAAACCATAGTAGCTTTGCTGTTGACTTCTGGAGATGTCTTTGACCACAAAAAAGAATACCTTAACATTGCTCTCATACAAATGCACAACTCAGAAGCAGCTGCTTCTTGAAAGACTTTCTTATCCCATGAAAAAAAACACCAGGAGAGCAACCCTTGCTGTTCTGCATGAGAAATGCCTCTCCTTCTAAGCATCAGACCTTTTCCCCATGCACCAGATCTTTTTTTTCCTGTACACAGTTTCACGTCTGCTGAAGATCCCCATCAGTCATGTTTTAAAAAACTTAAATTAAAATAACTGGTGTTGGAGATTTTAAAAAGAGCAATCATTTAGCTAATTTATCTTTAAAAGGTTCCCCACCTAACTTGATTCAGACGTGATTTGCCTGCAAGGCAGCTTGAATGGGAAACGCCAAGTATGAGTTTGTAAAGCAGGTGCTACTAGGGAAGAACTTAGTGGGGACCCCAGAGCACCTTATGCTGCACAAAATGAGAACTAAGCCTGGACCACGCTTACTATTTATGGGTTTGGGAGGAGGCAGAGGACAGGACTGTCCTAAGCTCTGTCTGCTTTAACCTAAGTATCACAAAGGGAGGCAGGGGGAAGATTCTGCTGAGCTTCCCATTTGTTTCAGTTCATTAAACGAATTAGGAAGTTCTACAGGAGCTGGGGAGCACAGACTGAAAAGATTTTCATTTATGAGAAAAACTTTCCCCCCCACACTTTTGATCCAGTATTAACAGAGTTAACAGGGTGCATTTGGGGAAATACAAGACATGCTTAGTTCGCTTTTCAGTGCCTGCAGGTTGATGTTTTCCAGCTGGTTTAGACTGTGTACTGTTCTCATTTTCCTGCTGGATGTAAATTGGGAATTTGGAAGATTCCTCCTTTACTGGACATCCAACCAAAGACTCTCACATGCGGTGTTTGGATGGCTGGGCAGCACATCCCCATGGTGTGTTTGGTCATGCAGGATTAAATACCACTCTCCCTCTGGAAAGTGTCTATCAGATTTCAGACCTGGCAGCATGTTAAAAGCTGACAAGGGAGGAGAACAGGCGTCACTGCAGCGTTTCCACATCCTTTAGAGACCAGTATCCCCCTTACTGCCCCTCTGCCTCTAGACACACCGAAAAACTGCAATACTGGTCTCAGAACTCACCAGGTTCTTAGGGATCTAAATCTCAGATCTCTTTGCATAAAACTTGGATGAACATTTGGACAAATTTAAGAGTTTTCTGGGTTTTATTATGAATGTAAATTTTTATCAAGGTTTTGCAACAACCAACAGCCTTACTGTGCCGAATCAATTTCTGCCTAGAACTATTAAACTGCATTTGAGTAACAAGAGTTGCTGACTTTGTGCAGGCTCTGTTGAGCCATTCCATACCATCTCTTTCTTATAATAGGAATTTCCTTGTGATAGGCAGGAACTATGCCCTAATGTCATCTCCTGCATCTTCACAGTTCACATTGCAGTAGTCACTGCCATAGAGCTTAAAGACTAAGCCCCTGCGCAGCTGTTGAGTAGAGTAGGAGTAGAACCATGGAGGTTCACTGAGAGCAACACAGGCTTGAGCACAGGAATCCCTTTCTGGATGTTGACAGACAACACTATATTGGGGTCCAGAGAAATCTTCAAACACAGGCCTCTGTTCTGCACCTCAGTGAATATTGATGACATACACATACAACTAACAACACATACACACCACTAAGGCACACCTTGATCCGAAAAGCAAACACTCCCTTTCCTTCCCACAGTGATCCCCTATTTACCTGGAGCTCTGCTTGCTTGAAAATCCTTAATCAGATTTTTTTTTTTCTTTAAGTGAAAGTCCATATATGTCATTTTACAGCAATAGCTCACGTTTTTAAAAAATACAGTTTCATAGGCCAACGTGTTTTTCACCTATTGCTGAATAACCTCGTTATTCTGCAACACATTTAAGTGCTGTTGAAAAATTAAACCAATCAAATGAGTGTACCCACCAGAAATCAAAGGCATTGCCTCAGAGCACTAAGTATACACTAAGAAGCTTCTACGTCACCAACTGTGTGCCATAAGCAACACTGGCAAAGCAGCAGAGAAGCTTGTATTTTTATCCGAAGCCATTTTAGCAGTTTTGTCAATTTGGTTTTCCTTGCTTTATGTTTACTTGAGCTGTACTTACCATCTTCAAAAATCTCTCCTGTCTCAAATGATAGTTCAGAGCTGTGTTCTGCTTCACATGGATAAACTGCTCTTGCTTTTCGGGGGGCAACACTGAAAAATAGAAATTATGAATTACAGTCATCTTTTACTCTTGTGAAGACACTCTCTCAACCATTCCCTCCACATTCCTGTTAGGAGATGACTAAAACTTTAAAGGCAATCTCACATGCATCATTACAGGCTTATAATTCAAACCCACTTATTTTTATGACAGCTAAACTCTACTTTCATCTCCAGTTAAAATTTTTGCCAAGTGCTAATCAGCAATGAAATCAATCGTAGGCAAAGCACGAGATGCTTTATTTATACACTAATCATTGTTATATCACAGAACCATAGAATCATAGAACAGTAGGGGTTGGAAGGGACCACGAGAGATCATCAGGTCCAAGCCCCCTGCCAAAGCAGCTCCCCAGCTCATACTGCACAGATAGGTATCCAGACAGGGCTGGAATCTCTCCAGAGAAGGAGACTCTGTCCCAGGGCTCCCTCACCCTCACTGTGTAAAAGTTGTTCTGCATTTTGGTGTGGAACTTCCTATGCTCTAACCTGCAGCCATTGCCCCTTGTTCTGTCTCCACAGAGCACTGAAAAGAGGCTGGCCATTTCCCCCTGCATCCCATACTTCAGATATTTATAAACATTAATAAGGTCCCCCCTTAGTCTTCTTTTCTCTAGGCTGAACAGCCCCAGCTCACTCAGCCTTTCCTCTTAGCGGAGATGCTCCAGGCCCTTACTCTTCTTTGTAGCCCTCCTCTGGACTCTTCCCAGGACACCCCTGTCTTTTTTATGCCAGGGAGCCCACAACTGGACACAATATCTTATGAAACATTTCCCCATGAATCTTGCAGGCCAGTTTTTCAGTATCTCAGTACCAAACTCTCTTTTTAATTTATTTACAATACAAAATTATGAGAGTACTGAAGATGCTGGTTTGTCCTAAACAAAGAAAGATTTCTTCTAGCATTTAAGGGAGCCTTTTAGAGGTACTGTCAGGATACTCAGCAATAAGCCAGCAATCTGAATTTGTCCAAAGTATTTCAATTCTTTGAGTACCATCAGCAGAGATCTTGGAATACATAAGTATTTTTGGCACGTCTTATTTAATCACGCCGTTGAGAACTGACAGTTTGCTGCTGCCCAATGATGCTTTGTTTAGACACAGCACCCACACCATTAAATCATTTTTTTGTTGGGCCAAGGCAACAATAACTATACATAAAACATTGGAAAAGATTCTCCCTGCCCTGCCCCAAAGTACTTGCAGTCAAATAGACAACGCAGTTCTGGTGCAAAACGTGACCAGAGAAGTGGAATTTTGTTACCAAGTGTAGGAAAGAAATTATGAGCACACCCACCTGCTTCAATTACAACAGCAAATATATTACACAACTTGAAGGAAAAAGCAAACAAGGTGAAGACCTCTAAAGCAAAAAGTGAAAAGACTTCAAAAGATGGACAACATCTTGGAAGGGAGCAGAAATAGGATGGAAGGAATGAAGGCCAGAGTGAAAGAAAAGCATAAAACCACAGAGACAGGTGGGAAAGTCTTTCAGAGGTAAGATGGCTGGGTTGGGAAACTTAAATTTCACATGGGTGGCTATAGAAAACAATCTGTATTTTAAAAGCCACTGTAAGAGAATCACTGCAATAGAGAGATGCTAAGAATTGACCACCCAAATCAAAGCCTGCTTGCATTAACCACCAAGCCACTGACTCAATCTAGGTGCTCAAGACAGTGTTCTTGGAAGGTGTTCAAGGGAAAAATAGGACAAAGTAGACAGTTATTTTATTCCGTCAAAATCGCTAACGTTGCATTTCTTGATTTGAGATTATCTTTCACAGACTGCAGAAGATATGAATTAGCTGGTTTTTAAAATACACAGAAAAAAGGAAGGCAAATATGTAACTGACAGAAGCTGAAGGTCCATCATACCTTTCCACTGCACTGTCACTCCCTGCAGCAGGGTTGGGGAAGAAGAAAGCGGGCGCTATAGCCGAGTTGTTAGTGTTCATCCATGAGGCCATCGATGGGTGGCTTTGACCAGGACTAAGAGGAAATACATTCAAAGCAGAATTAATAAAATTATTCAAATTTCTTTTCATACCAGAATGTTTGAATCTTTGCAACTAGATAAACAGCTAGATCCTCAAAATCAAACCCATTAATAAGGTCGAGCTGGTTTTGCAGACGTTGCCATCATATGATTCTGCATTTCCTCACAGAGTATAACACAGAATATCACAGAATAACAAGATTGGAAAAGACCTTTAAGATCATCAACTCCAGACATTCCTGTCCTATGCTAAACCATATCCCTGAGCACCTCATCTACCCTTTCTTTAAACACATCCAGGGAAGATGACTCAAGCCTGGGCAGCCTGTTCCACAGCCCCACAACTCTTTCAAGTAAAAAAATTTTTTCTAACATCTAATCTGCCCCTGCCCTGGTGCAGCTTGAGGCCATTCCCCTTGTTCTATCACCCGTCCCCTGGCTGAAGAGACCACCACCCACCTCTCTGCACCCTCCTGTCAGGTAGTTGTAGGTGGTGAGAAGGTCTCCCCTACTCCAGGCTGAACCCCCCCAGCTCCCTCAGCTGTTCCTCATACGATTTCCCCTCCAGCCCCTTCCCCAGCCTGGCTGCCCTTCTCTGGACTTGCTCCAGGACCTCAATGTCCTTCTTTTGGTGAAGAGCCCAGAACTGGACCCAGCACTCGAGGTGCAGCCTCACCAGTGCCCAGTACAAAAAAGTGTTTCTCCTCCATGCCCTAAGCTAAGAGAAATTACCTGAGCTGTATGACACAGCCAATAAAAGGACAAAATTCCACTTCTCCTTCTCTAATAAAGACAAGATACAATGAAACTGCATATAGCAGGCTATTATTTGAGCTGCCACATTGCCTTTACAAGTTTTGATGAATCTATTTAAAAACCTCCTCAGCACTGTACTAAGGCATGTACAACAGGGAAGATTTCAAAGGAGGCTGCAGTTATTACAACACTGGGATCACGATGTGGGCTCTGGATTGAGATCTCTCATTCGCCTTTTGGGCTCCTGGGGTGCATCAAGAGGAGTGTGGCAGCAGGTCGAAGGAGGTGATCCTCCCCTGTACTCTGCCCTGGTCAGGCCCTACCTAGAGTATTGTGTCCAGTTCTGGACTCCCTGGTATAAAATAGACAAGGATGTCCTGGAAAGAGTCCAGAGGAGTGCTACAAAGATGAGTAAGGGCCTGGAGCATCTCCTCTGTGAGGAAAGGCTGAGTGAGCTGGGACTGTTCAGCCTTGAGAAAATAAGACTAAGGGGGGACCTCATTAATGTTTATAAATATATGAAGTGTGGGATGCAGGGGAAACGGCCAGCCTCCTTTCAGTGGTCTGCAGAGACAGGACAAGGGGCAATGGCTGCAGGTTAGAGCATAGGAAGTTCCACACCAACATGCGGAACTTTTACACAGTGAGGGTGACAGAGCCCTTGGACAGGCTGCCCGGGGAGGTGGTGGAGTCTCCATCTGTGGCAATATTCAAGACCCATCTGGAGGCCTCCCTGTGCGGCCTGTCCTAGGGAGCTGCTTTGGCAGGGGGGTTGAACCCGATGATCTCTTGAGGTCCCTTCCAACCCCTGTGATTCTGTGATTCTAACTGTGCAGATCCTGCCTCAGTGGCTGCCCTCACAAACACACTGTACAAATATGTATTAAATTAATGGCTGAACATATATAGTGGCCACAAGAGGAGAAGAAACAGCAGCCAAAATTAAAACTTTCATTAGTCACTGAAAAACACACCAAGTCCTCCTCAGCATAAAGGATGTTCCCAATTTTACACATTAAGGAACTGAAGGGTTCCAGCACTGGAAGGCTTGCTTCCACTGCATGGACAAAACAATACACAGTCCAAACATTTAATGTCAGTGTATCTTTGGAACACAGAACTGGACTTAAAGAAGTTTCTAAGGAGAAACAGAATTAAAATAACTCACGCAGAGCTTTCACACAGGAATCCTCACTCGGCAGCACAGACTCCACAATGCAGCATTTATAACTTCATCTGATCCCATGATTAAGCTGTTAGATAGCATAAAGCTGCAAAGTCCCACCAATAGCTAGGAAGCCCATGAGGAAGGTTGTTGTGGGGGTATAAATGCACACCTAATCAAGGTGGATTGACCACATGCAAGAAAGGGATCAACAATCACCCCAGTTAGGATGGTAAATGAATAAAAGAAAGCAGGAAATCTAACTTATATACCTGATTTTAATCTTCTTTGCACTGGGATATTTAATTTCTAGAGGAAATGGGATCACTGTCACGGGTTTGCCTAACATGGTTTGCAACCACATTCAAGTTTTACAAAGGATTTTTCTAGCCAATGTACCTCACAGTCATTCCAGTAATTGCATAGTTAAGCTGACATTTATTTTGATTATTAATTCTTAAATTTAGAACATTGTAAAATGGTGAATGGCACATTCCTTATTTAACAAGGCAATACTTTTTCCTTTGGATCCTTGTCAGCAGCATTTGGATGAAAACTGGAATTCACAGTGTAGGAGAACAGCATTCTGCAGCTAATTCCACTAAAAAAAATTAAACTTAAATGTGCTGGAATCATAACCAGAAGGGTTTATTAAAACATGCTCTGTCTTTAAACCTATCAGATTTACCAAATAAAGGAAGGAATCATATGCAGTATACTGAATGAGAAGCTGGGTTGTGCTGACTAGAAACATATTTCATGCTTGACTTTGAGAAGAGGCCATCTAATCTACTTCAACACTTCTGAATCTTCCAGTACACAATTATTTACATCTTCCAATAATAACATACATTTGAAGATCAGCACCCACGTAATTTTGGGGTTTACCTTTTCTTGAACTTGTCCTCTTACTCCTATCTTCATCTAAACATTGAAAAACCTTCCTCAGGTAAAACAAAAACTTTAAGTTAAAAACTACTTCATTCAGAGAAGAAAAATAAAACACAAACATTTGTGTTGCTTGCTCTAAATAGTGAGGAGAAAGGATTTCTCAAGAGATTTCTACCATAAAGTTTATAAAGTTTCCTAGAAAATAGATTGTTACTCCCTGATGCTGCACATGATGTGTATGTGCAGAATTCCCTTTTAACTCAGTAATGCAGAAGGTGAACCTAGGGTAGAGGATTTTCAACAGAGAGTTTAAAAAAATATCCTATTTGCATAGGCTAAACTATGATAATTAAAACAATCCTGATATTTGAAGGAAAAAAAAAAACATTTTCCTTGTGCTCCTATTTATTCAATTCAAATGAATTCCAACATTAAGATTGGTGTCAGGTTTATTTCTGAAACCATAAAACTAGGGAAAATAGACAAATAATATTCCAAGTACGTTGCTGAAAGAGTATTACAATGTCTCTGATGCAAATGAATCACGACTCATGAACGTTCTACCAAGTGGTCTTCTCTAGTGCATAGCTCAGAGAATCGTAGAATATACTGTGTTGGAAGGGACATATTCTATACTTGGGAATAAATACCAGGTGCTTTCTCACCCAGCCTGGGAGAGGAAAGAAGAAAAAAAACAAAACAAAGCAAAACAAAAAAAAAGGTGTGCAAATCAAGAAACAGGAGATGAAATGAAATGTTCAGATCCATGTCATGGCATGTTTATTTCTTGAGTTACAAAGACTCAACAAGAAGAGTAAGCTATCCACTAGTATGATCAGACTGCCCTTTACTACATAACATTACATAAAAGCATATAAAAACTGGCAGGTTTTCTACAAATTCTCAGCCAGCCCAACAATTCTAGTGGAAACATGCTCCAGAAGTGCAGGTACATGGAGTGCTGGGCTGTTCCTCACCTTCTGATGAGTTCCCTGAATACAATTCAGCCATAGCAGAAGTTCTGCAGCACAGCTCCTGAATTCACCTGACTCTGGGTTACTAAGCAAGAGATGGTGCTCCAGGATCCAGAGCCATTTTTCAATTGCTACAGCTTCACAGTGTTAAGAAGATGATGATGATGAAAAAAAAAGAATATTAATAACTTTAAATGTTAAGTCATTCTAGAATTTTAGGCTTGGGTTTGTTTTTTTTTTATTTACTGTACTAAGCTATCTCTGGAACCACTTAATTTTATCATTGAAACAGAAGGGTTTACTCAGTGGGAAAAATCAGTTCCAATACTGTGGTGTGTGAGCAAAAAAACTGCTGGATTTTTATTTTCTTTCCTTTAAAAATTCTTGTGATAGCAAAGTTACCTTGCTACAAAGCTTGGCACACCTTGTTTATCAAGATGATGATATATTAGACAGCACTGCATAGCTTATCATACAACATCTCAACTTTAAGAAGGTATGTTGAAGAAATCCTTTCTGCTAAATGCTAAAAAGAATGCAATGCAGTTCCTGTGGTGAGGGGTGGGGGAAAAAGCCTGATATAAGGATCCCTAAAAAAAAATGCAATTGTTTGGCATAGTCAATGTTGGGTGAAGAGGGTGTGGGGGGGAAATGGCCTTACTGAAAATAAGCTAGAGATTTCTGTAGTGATATTCAGAAACAAACTCCTGAAAACAAGATTTTATTGGATGTTTATCTGGCTGGTTCCTAAGGTAACACAGCTAAAGAGCAGCCTCTTATCTTGAGAGTGAGGAAGAGATTCTGCAAAAAGAATCCACACTGCAACTCTTGAGAAGAAAAAGGGGATTTTTTTTTTTCCTCACAGAGGAGTTTGGCAGCCCCACGGCTGTCGTATCACAGTGTCTGGCTGACAAACTCAATGGAAGTGTTCTTCAAAGGTTTCATTATAAAGGCAACACAGTATATCAAAAGGTGTCAGCTATTGCTGATTCCATGTGCATTCCAATACCCCCCCACCAGCCAATGATCTTCCTGGCACACTAACACCCCAGTGCCTTGGTGAGGCTGAGGAGCAAGGCAAATCCATGGACAAAGTTTTAGGAATTGCCATAGCTGCAGCAAAGCTGGAAACAAAACAGAACACAATTTCCTCATCCCTCTGCAGAGAAACTCCACCCCCAAAATACAAAACATACACAACATTCCTGAACCCTCATTTATACAGAGCCTGTCAGCCCTCTCTGAAACAGAGCTTTGTTAAACTTGGATTGTGAAGTCTCAGTGAAGCAGCTAACACATCAGTGCAATCATCATTCACAACAGGCTGGGAAATCCGAAGTTAACATCTACAGCAGCTGTCCTAAGTTAAAGCTTTTTAAAATGATAATTCAGACCAAGCAAAAATCAAGTATGTACATCTTGAGGCTTACAGCATTTCACCAGGCCTCTCAGAAAATAAACACATAGGAGGGGGCTGTGTTCCTTGGAATTGTGCACAGAAAAAAAAGAGGAAGGGGAAAAAAACAACCCCAAAACCCCAAAACTTTAGCTCATCAGAGTGGCTGCATCCACATCTCTCACCAGCCTGAGCACAGCAGTGCTGCTGTGGAGCCCAGCTGCCTAAGCCACTGGGGACAAGGAGATGGCAGAGCCTGCTCGCTATGGACCACATGACTAAGTTAGATTATCCCTGTCTGAAAGGAGCTGCAAAGTGAGGGCTGCTGCTCTGCTTGCATAACGAAAGGCTACAAAAAGAAGTGCCTGCTCGGCTAAACCCAGCTCTCAAACTGCTGAGTCACTGGAGAGGTGGCAGCTGAAACAAAAACTAACTGCAAAATCAGCACAGTGAGCGAAGAGCGCTGCTACCTACCTGGCCTGTGCCTCCTGCAGCTGGGGAAGCATCTTCTTTGAGTACAGTAACACGATGACATGTGGGATTATCAAAAGTTTACAAGACACTGAAACTGAAGTCACTCCTTTATCTAAAATTGCACGCCCACACCACTGCCAGAAAGTAGGAAAAGACACTGTTCCAATTTTAAGGAGACTGTAGATGCTTTCTACTGATGTAGATATAACAAGGGTGATGGGGACTCATTCAGCAGTCAAACAAAATTAATAACTATCTCCAAGGCTCCTGTTACACTGCTATTTCTGCCCTCCCTTGCCATCTGATGGCTCTTTTAACATCGGTTTGCTCACTGGGAATTTGAACAGTCTGACATCTCTTGAAGAATGAGTAGCTGCTTCCCAGCCTGGTCACAAAAACCCTGGAAGTGCTCAGGATGCTGCAGAGCATGGCTCTCATCATCACTTCAAAAGCCTCTGTGGATATTAAAAACCCAAAAAGGATGCCCATAGCAAAGCACATATTTACCATTGAGCTGGGTAGCAGAACAGCTAAAGAACAGCTAAAGAAGTGAAAGACTGGATTCTTTCACCTGCCAATGGAAACCTGCACGTTCCTTAAAAGCCATTTACATTGGTGCTTTTGTTTCTCCTCTGGGTTTTGAGGATCTTCAGTGTTTGGACTGACAGGGCTGTATCTTACATGCTCCTACAGCAGCATTAAAGGTGGGATTCAGTTTGAAAACTGCATTAACGAGCCAGGCACCCCCATTCATACAGACACTCGGTTTGAGGGACAGGATGCTTTCCATTCCCTCCAGCTGCAAAATCCCGAAGGTTTAGACAGGAAAAAAGAAGGAGGCAAGGTAAAGTGTGTCCAGGTGGCCAAGGCCAACAGCATCCTGGCCTGTATCAGGAACAGTGTAACTAGCAGGAGTAGGGAAGGGATTGTTCCATTGTGCTCAGCACTGGTGAGGCCACACCTCGAGTGCTGTGTCCAGGTTTGGGCCCCTCAGTCCAGGAAGGACATGGAGATGCTGGAGCATGTCCAGAGAAGGACAGCAAAGCTGGTGAAGGGTTTGGAACACCAGTCCTGTGAGGAAAAGCTGAGGGAACTGGGGCTTTTTAGTCTTAAGAGAAGGAGTCTGAGAGAGACCTTATCACTCTCTACAGCTACCTGCAAGGAGGGTGTAGAGAGGTGTGGCTCAGTCTCTCCTCTCAGGTAACAAGCAATAGGATGACAGGAAATGGTTTCAAATTGCCCTAGGGGAGATTCAGGTTAGATATCAGGAAGAATTTCTTTACTTAAAGGGTTGTCAGGCATTGGAACAGGCTGCCCAGGGAAGTGTCCGGGTCACCATCCCTGGAGGTACTTAAAAGGCATGCAAATGTTATGCTTGAGGACATGGTCTAGAGGTGGACTAGTCTAGGTTAGGCTGTGGTTGGACTGGATGATCTTAAAGGTCTCTTCCAACCTAAGTCATTCTATGATTCTAAACAGATACTCAGACAGTATCATCATCTTGAGGAAGGCTACTCCACATCCTGCACCATGACTCCACCCAGAACAACCATCCAAAGTCACCATGTTCCAGCTCCCTGTGAAACCCTGAGACTCTGAAGTCTAAGATTTAAAAAAATGAACTCTCCAGCTGAAGAACAAGACATTAGTTTCCATGATCTGAATGAAGAGATCATGCAGATAACGTAGGGGAGTTCCAACCAAAAGGGAAGGCTCTGACTCAATTCTGAAAACCCAGTGCTGTGAGGGGGGAGGTTGGTAAGCTCTGTAGACAAACCCTGGCACTGGGCATTGTCCTGCAAGCACAAACAGATCTCATGACAATGGGCCAGTTACAGTAACACATCACTCCTTATCAGAAAAAGATCCTCAGAAAGATTAATTACAACACATACTGAGTCCAGGGAATAACAAGCATTCAGCTTTTATGGTTCACCCCAAGGTCAAGTGAAAACAGATCTGAAGGAGTCCACAGTGGTTTAGGACGTGACTTGTAATCCACCTGTCAAGGAATCAGTCATCCTGATAAGGGAAACCCACAGGAATCCATTGGAGGTGAGCTGCAGTCACAGCCCACACTCGGGAAAGGCTGAGCTAGAGACACCTCGTATCAGTGAACGGTTCTGGCCCACTGGGAAGTCAGTGAGGAGCTGGATGAACATCAGCATTCTGATTACTGAAGGTCAAAATGAGAAAAAATAGTCCTTACTGTGAAATTCCAGACTTATTGCAGGTAGCTGAATTAAGGCAATTCAGCACTCTCAAAACCAGCATTAGGTACGATCTCCTTTCCCTCTAAGATAATAGAAACTAGCTGCCTTATGACCCCTTCTCCTGGGATGAGAAGAAACAAGCTCTGCATCTGCAGGGAAGGACCTCTCATCAAAGCAGGACCTCAGGCAAAAGAACAGTTAGTGATACTAGCATGGAGACACAGATGGGACCAGACATGGGAGGAAGAGAGTCCCACAGCTTACCTAGACATAAAAAGGTAACACCTTAGAGCAGAATCAGAGGTGCAGAAATTGGAAGGAGATGGAAGTAGGGCATGCCCAAGCCATACACAGATGCAGAAAATCAAAAAGCATTGGGAACAGAGTATGTGTAAACCATTCAGCCAAAACAGAATAAGTAATATTTTCTCTGAAGAAAATCTGTAGCAGAACCCAGAAATTTAGATGGATTCAAGTACAAAGTCCTATGGTTTAAGGCATGATATGCTTCTACTTCTCAAGGAAGAGACACTGGCTACCATAATCACCTTTTTTGGCATGGAGTAGGCTAGTCAGAAATGTTAAAAAGCCCAAAACTATCCACAAAAGTAGTAGCTTCTAATGCATAATAAAGCAGAAAAAACACTTTCCATATAGGTAACCAAAGCCAAATAATAAATACTATCATCAAATAGTAAATACTATCATCAAATAGAAAATAATATCATCAAACCACAACTGCCACAAAAAATGTTTCTCTTGCCCTTTTTTAAATGAGTAACATCACTTTGTGTCTGATACTGTATCTTTTCCTTCACTACAAGAGGTCATTAATGAAAAATGTGTTCTTTTACAGACTCTAACCTCCACTGTACCTTTACTTGCTTAGATACATTTATTACACACAGGTGTATACCTAGATTAGCTATTGCTGCATCTATAGACTGTTTGCATGTGGAAAGCCATACTATAACAGGGTGAAAATCAAAGCATGCATCACCTGCTTCCAACTGCACATAGAAGGGAAGACTGATGAACCTCACTGCATTACATGCTTCACACTAATGCTCTGTGGACTCTTCTTGGCTGTGATGTGCCACTATAAAGTATTTCACTGAACCTCTGCCATAACTCTCTGTGTGGCTCAAGTATGAGTTGGATAAAGGGAATTAATTAAGCTGGTTTACAGTCTTCACCAAAAATGTGATAGAAACAAATGCCACCAACCCCACAAGCCAGATCCACGTGCACTAGCTGGGGAAGAGAAAAGGAGGACTGGAAGATGGTTGGGAGTTTGACTGGTTACAGAATCATGAGGTTGGAAAACACCTTCAAGATCATCAAGTCCAACCATTCCTGTCCTATGCTAAACCATATCCCTGATCATCTCTTAAACAACCAGGGGTGGGGACTCAACCCCCTCCCCCTGGGCAGCCTGTTCCAGTGCCCAATAGCCCTTTTGGTGAAGAATTTTTTCCTAATGTCCAATCTGACCCTGCCCTGGTGCAGCTTGGGTGAAGAGACCATCTCCCACCTCTCTACAACCTCCTTTCAGGTAGTTGTAGGCAGTGATAAGGTCTCCCCTCAGCCTCCTCCTCTCCAGGCTGAACACCCCCAGCTCCCTCACTCGCTCCACACAAGGTTGCTCTCCAGCCCCTTCATCAGCCTGGTTGCCCTTCTCTGGACTCGCTCCATGTCTTTCGTACAGTGAGGGGCCCAAAACTGAACGCAGCACTCAAGGTGCAGCCTCACCAACACCAAGTACAGGGTCACAACCACTTGCCTGGACCTACCGTTTCTGACACATGCCAAAAACTCTTCACCCCTGCCCCTGAACCAACTGTAGCTTTGAGGGAAATAATGAGCATTTTGAGAATGCACTGCTGGTGAAACTATACCAGCATTAGTCCCAAAACAGTCTGAAACATGCTTTCCTGAGAGAGACAGTAACCACCTGGAGCTATGCCAGAGTAAAACGGACTTTGACTGGTTCCACTGCAACCTGAAGAAGACTGATGGCTGTACAAGGTTAATCCTGTAGCTTGAGGGTAAGTGTGTACAGACAGTCACAGCAGAGAGGAAAAAAAGAATGCAAATGCTTTGGTTAACATTCAGCTGAGATTGCCATTGCTGCTCTGCCTTAATGGGAACAAAATGCCCTCACCAGTGGAGAGCACTACAAGGGAGGAAATACTCTAACCAGCTCACTACCATAATTACCAGTTTATGCCTGAGATTTAAGCATCCCTGGTTAGAAGGGATTTTCAAACCATACATGTTTATGGCATGGTCCTCTATCAAGCAGAAAAGGTAATTTGCCCATCCTGGGCTATCTGGAGTTTGAATCCTGTGTCTACAAAAACTACTCCTTAACTTTGCAACTGACGGGAAAGAAGCTCTCTATGTTCTCCCATAGAGTGTATCTAAAAAGAAAATGCATTTATTTTTAGTATTTGGCTCTAGATGAAAGTGTGAAGTTAAAAATATCTTCAGGAAAAAGGTTGCAAAAATTTAGGGTGCAAGATTATTTTAGAACAGCAAATTTAAGTCTCCACTGAGAACCACCCCTGACATGGACACTAAGAGCCAACCACCACCCAACCTCTACTCACCCCTACAGCACTACATAACAACACAGGGCATATGTCTGATCCACACAGCACTTTCAAAGAAAATCTAGCATCAGGCAGACACACACTTACAGACATGAAAACCAACAGTTTAGCGGGGCTTCAGAATGGCACATATGTGAAACATCACCTTCCAGTTACACCGTATGCATAGTACATCTTTAAATACTGACATGACAATTGAGCAGTCAGGGCTTTGTGAGACATTTCAAATTAATGGTATAGCCCTTGTTCTCTTAGCTTCTTTCACCTCTCTGGCCATACAGTCCCCTCCTAGTGCCAGCCAAGAGGTGTATTTGCCTTCATTTGGTGCTCCTCTCACCATGCTGGAAGCTGTAGCTCCTTTTGTTTTTAAAGGTGGGACAAGGAAAGGGCATGGATCACAACAAACTGACAGGAAACATCATGGTAACAACAGCTATCATTCAGGAAAAAACAAGCTTTTCCTTTCTTGAAAACAAATACCACAAAAAGCATTCTTCCTATCCATCACGTGTTCTGGCTTAAAGCAAACCACTGATAAAAACTAACCTTGGGATATCTGACTTATCTTGACCCACAATGCAACGTCTCTCCCTGGGGAAACTATGAAAGCAACTCTTCTACAACAAAGAAGTCACCATCACCTTGTTGACTACATAACTCCATAGTGATCGATCTCTTACAAGCAACACCCATGTGTTAGAAACATCAGCAGAAACTTGAGAAACCGGATCCTCTTGTATTTCCATCTCCCCTAGACTCTGCATGGTATTTACTGTAGCTCAGAGAAGACCTGCAATACCATTTATAGAGAGGACACTGAGACTTCAAATTGGTTTTGTTCCAATTTGGCACAAAATACAAAACATTTTGAAATCCTATATGAACAGAAAGGATTGGACTCCACCTAATTCTAGCACAGTCCAGTTTATGAGAATAGTCTATGACCAAACCAGAGCTCAACAGCCAGTGTGACATTTCCTGGAGCTGAGAGCACTACCACAGCTACATCATGGCAAGTCAAGCACTGCCCTTCCCTCTGAAGACCACCAAGCACATTCTCTGCTGCTGACATCTAACTTTGCCATCAATACAACAGCATCGGTTTGGGGTTTGGTTTTATTTTGTTTAGTTGAAGTTTGGTTCTTTGGGTTGTGTGCTGGGTTTGTTTCAGGGGTTTTTTTTGTTGGTTTGTTTCTTTTGTTAAGGCAAGGCCCTCTGAGTCAGAACTAGAAGGGAAAGAGAAGCCAGTTTTGAACGAGACAGTAGAGGAAAGAAAGGATGTACCATTCACAGACTACTCTGTGTCACTGAACAGGCTTGTTATGCAGGTAGCTCTTCAGCAAACTTCACAGACAGGTGAGTGGAAAGGCTTTGACAAATAATCTAGAGGCACACACCATGCACTCTTTTTTTTCCCTTCCAAACAAAACTGGTTAAGTGCTGTTTCCAAACGCACGTGTCAAATACAACTTAGTGTTAATCCTACCCACTACAAGTGGACAGCACAAGGGGATAAGGAAAGAGTAACTTCAGTCCTCTACTGAAGAATCACAGAATCACAATGTTGGAAAAGACCTTTAAGATCACCAAGTCCAACCGTTCCCATCCTATGCTAAACAATTTCCCTAAGTACCTCATCTACCCTGAGGTGACTCGACCCCCTCCCTGGGCAGCCTGTTCCAGGCCCTGACAACTCTTTCAGTAAAAAAAAAATTTCTAATATTTAATATCTAATCTGACACCTGTGCAAAATACCTATAAAGTTGGAATTCTTTCAGTACATATTAGCTAGAACAGCATTTTCTCGTAAGTACACTAATCAGCAGCTAATTATTTGAGTGTGCATACAGAAACACAAGCCCATTGTATGGCTATGTATATATTCTCATACATTATATAAACCTGACAATATATTTTACATGCCTGCCTCATCAACAGAATGGGGCTACTCAGAATGCCAGTATGGAAAATCTCCGTAACAAATCTCTTCTCCAGATCTGCTCCTTCCATCTTCTTGGCACTGAAGGCTGGAAAATTTTGCCTTGATATGTTGAAGTTTGTATGAATAGCAAACCAGAGGATTCAAGTTCAAGTTCTGATTGTTAAGATCAAGTTCTTAACACGTATTACAGGGATAGGATTTACATTGTTATGTCAGTTCTTGCTAAACTGAAGTCACGCTGAAAAACCACACACCTACAGAGAGCTACAGGCTGCACTTTCATTGAAAAACAGGCATTTCATTTGTTAAGAAGAGATTAACAACTACAACATTCTTAGAAAACAGCATCCAAGCACACTCTCATTACAGTATATTTATCCAAACCCAAAGTTTGGCACTAAATCTTAATAGCCCTGCCCCTAAGTGTAGTTTAACACTGGCTTAAAATAAAACTAGGGTAGTACATCATGCCTTAGATATTCATTGCCTAAATAAAAAACATTGAAAATTTTCTAACAGGTTGTAGTAAAATACACTGAGTTTCTGTAGAACAACAACATTTCTTTACTACAAAGATTGGACTAGCCTCTAAGCTCCACCACAATATAAAAACACATACCTTTTTGTGGCAGAAGAAAACAAACACTATTATATGTAATTTCTAAAAATCACTCACCACAAAAGGAAAAAGGGAAGTGTGCTTTATACACACAATTGTACTAGTGGAAAAATCATTGCTTAATATTCAGGTTACTCACGTATTTGTTGTTGTCCAGCCTGCAGGATCTCCGCTGTCCATAATAAGGTGGTTTCCGTCCAGGAGCCCAGGGGGGCTACTAGAGAAGACAGGTGGTGGAGACTGGGAAGAAAGAGAATCCATGCTCCCAGTTGGGGTGTCTTCTCTGGGAAGGCTGTGACTGTCAGCTAGAGAAGAGAGCACAAGTCAGGAGGATACTAAAATGATCTTCTCATAAACCAAAGAAGTTGATTTGGTAACAGTTTCCTGAAATATATGAGAAGAAACCTTATATTCCCACCTTCACAGGACATTTTGGAGGACAAGCAATCCCCCAGCATTTTCCCAACTGGTATCACTGCAGAGTTTCCCCCATCATTATCACCAGATCATCCTCACAACACAACGCATCCCTGGTCCCCTTTTCAACATGTGGTTTTTGTACATGAAAGGCTACACTTTGGGGTATTATTTTTAGACAAATGCATTACTTCAGATAACAAAATAGTTGAGGCCACACACATTTGTGCATATTTCTAAAAGCACAGTCTCTAAAAATAATATAATACACATTTCAGGAAATGATCACTCTCAAGTACCACAATCCTATCACACATGAAACAATGACATTTAGAAAGGTCAGAATAAGCAGAAGAGCTCTAACAAACACGCAGTACCCAAGAACATTACTTTTATGATTCCTTTTTAATGGTGTTACTTTTAAGAGAACTCACTGTATTCAGTTATTTGTATTCATGGAATATCATTCAGACACGATTGTTTAGGAGAACCTTAAAGGAAAACAGTTCCTCTCTCATGGCCAGTAAGAAAAGGTTACCAATGTGTCACAGCACTCCCCTGCCACATCTAGGCAAACAGCACGCTCCTTACTGAAAAGCAAACCTTCACCCACATAGCTTTACCTCTTACATTTTTATTTAAACATCAGCTGTACATTTTATAAGTTCTAAAGGAGGTGTATGAAATGAAGATCACAGAATCACAGAACTACAAGGCTGGAAAAGACCTTTAAGATTATCAAGTCCAACCATTTCTGCCCTGTGCTAAACTATATTCCCAAGTACCTCATCTACCCTTTTTGTTAACAGATCCAGGGTCAGTGACTCAACCCCCTCCCTGGGCAGCCTGTTCCAGGCCCTGACAACTCTTTCAGTGAAAACATTTTCTGACATCTGAGCTGACCCTGCCCTGATGCAGCTTGAGGCCATTTCCCCTTGTCCCATCTCCTGTCACCTGGCTGAAGAGACCATTGCCCACCTCTCTACAACCTCCTGTCAGGTAGTTGTAGGCAGTGATAGGTCTCCCCTCAGCCTCCTCTTCTTCTTCCTCTTCTTCAGGCTAAAAGATGATTGTAAAGATCAGGATGATTGTAACCATTAAAGTGTCCAGCACAGCCAAGCCCGCAGTCTCAAATGGGGCCGTTTTCACAGTATTAACATTTAACAGTAGTAAGGGTCATCCTCTCCTTTCCTCCTCTGTCCATCCTACTCCCACCAGCACTCATGAATACAGGCCCAGCCCTGCTAAGTAACCTCATCACAAAAGCCTCTCTAGAGAGGGTTCGGTACCACTGACCCCAGTCTCCTGGGTAAGAGTTCTGCTCCTTCAGCTCCATTGAAAATATGAACACAGCATCCCAATCACAGAATCAATACAAATCAGTATAAAATATCCTGTTTGCCTGACAAGTTCTATCTCCTATATACAGCATATACAAGACAAAGTCCTGCAAAACATTACTTTCTAATTCTAAATTAATCAGAACCTGCACAGCAAACAACTGAGCTTCACTCTACTCCATCGAGCTAAAAAGAACTCTTGAAACTTATTTTCTTTTTCCCCTTAACTAAAAATTGCAACAACAGTGAACCATGGACAACAAAAAGCTGCCTTCACTGGACAAAATCCTTCTCACAACTTTATTACTGACTCAACCAGTTCAATTCCTTCTGCTTCAAAAGCAGAAAGGCTCAGAATGCACTCACCCACTTCCCCAGCCATGTCATTCTCACCCCCTCCCAGCAACTCCCAGAGAACAACTTCCCTAGAGAGTGAAATGACACACAACTAAAACCACTAAAAATTATACAATGATCAGCTGGAAATTTCTCCATAAAGCAGCTGCTAATTTAAGGATCTAAATCAGGACGTAGCAACGAAGTATGACAAGCTCTGAGGAGGAGAACGCTAACCTGAGTGAGTCACGCTCCAGCCCAATCCTGCTCACCTCGCACCTCCTCACAGCACCCAGGCCATGATGCCACCCTTTACATGACACGACATGAGAGCAGCAGGAGTGTCAAGGAAAACTCATTAATTACATCTCATTTGCAGATGTACGTGTGACAATGATAAGCAGCTAAGAGACCAGACAGTAATACTGCAATTTCACTTTATAAATGAACAGAATTCCTTAAAACTAAATAGACTTAAATCCTTTTAATTCATCATAATTTCTTTTCAAAGTAGTGGTGTTAATGCAATCCAGATTATCAAACCATACACATCACATTGGAAAGCCATGTTTGCTTCAACCATTCACTTAATATTATTTAAGCAGCAGTTGGAAAGAATATTAATCTGTTCTTTAACATTATGAATGTTTGAGGGTGAGGGAGCCCTGAGACAGGCTGCCCAGGGAGGTTGTGGAGTCTCCTTCTCTGGAGATATTCCAGCCCCGTCTGGACGCCGACCTGTGCAATATGAGCTGGGGACCCTGCTTTGGCGGGGGGGGTTGGACCCGATGATCTCTCAAGGTCCCTTCCAAGCCCTATGATTCTGTGAATATGACCAACTCAGCGTCTCCCTCTACAGAAAGCAGAGGGGTTTATGCTGGATTGTTTCTCAGATCACATAGAAAAAGTACAAAAATACTAAACACTTCAGTCATGCAGAGTAGAGCATATGTTGGAGGCTGCAGTACACAGGCAATTGCATTTGACATTATCATAAATGAAACTCGGTGTTAAATCTTTCCTCAGGTTTTACTTCTTCCTTCCCTTCCTTCCTGAGCCAGTGTTTTCTCACGGTCGATGCTGTGCCGCACTCTCAAGATCGAGTTTGGAACAGCAAAAACAGATCGGGTTGTTTAAACAGGAAAACGCCTTCAAAATTCTATGGGATTCAGTGAAGACACTCCAAAAACATTTCCAGAGATACTTTACATGTTTCTAATGGTTATAATTACGTGGTTTTATAAAATAAAACAATACCTTTATTCAGGAAAAGGCAATTCTGTCTAACTGCAAAAACAGATGGCTAATGATCATCTAGCACACTGTCATGATTAAAACCAATATATGTTCAAAATGTAACTCTTCAAAACACAGTGTCATTGCTCTAATTCCAACAGCATGAAGATTACACCCTGTATGCCAGGGACAAGAGACTCAGCTAACTTCAGAAGTCATGGTGACTCCTGTACAGCTCAACGGCCTCTGCCATGTATCTACCTATCTATTAATAACCTGCCGCTGATTAATGCCCATCTCATGTTGGGCCAAACTTATCTTTCCAAAGAGTCTTTGTTTGGAGGCATCAGCAGATGATGAAGGTAATGGAGAATCAATTCTGCTAATTACCACCCACTAATTAATGCACACACCTTCTCTTTGTTGGGCTTTATTTTCAGGCATGACCCATTGCTAATAATTACAGCACATCTCCTCTCCCTTTTTTGTGCTGCGTGAAGGTATTCAAGCGATCTCCTTTGTAAGCCTAACACCGACTCTGTTACTGGAAGGGATTCTGCACCTGTTTTATAAACCTGTCACAGCCTCCCAGAGTTCTTTCTGAACACTATTCATCAGATCTGAATTCACTGTTTTTTTGTTGTGGCCCCACGAGTGCCATGTTGGGCGTTAATTCCACCACTTCCTCATCAACCCCCCGTTTGTACATCCAAGGCCAGCACTTTTTTGCTTACTTAGAATCACTGTTTTTAAGGATGTAGTACTCCATTCTGTAGCTATGGGCTATGTTTTTCCTCTAATATCTGTAAACTTATTTCTCAACACAACTGAGCTTATTTAGTCTAAAGAGGTGCAGCCCAGCACACGACCACAACTCCACCTAACTGCCATTGTCACTGTTTGCAATTCCTTCTAACACTGTCCCTGTAATTATATCATCACAGATTTGCATCAGCCTTTCTAAATACTGCTACTACCCTGGCATTCCTCCAGTTCCTTCAACCTCCTTCAGCACGCTACAAGACATTTTAAAAATTTACATTGCCAAGCTATGTGACCCCAGGACCAGAACACTGTTCCAGGACAAGTCAGACAGCTTCACATTATTCACAATATTCACCTTGCAACAGGCTGACCTGTGAGGATTTCTGCTTGCTCCTGCTGATTATAAATCCCACATCAATGTTCATAGCTAAGTTCTTTTTAAAAACTCTTCAAAACTTGTGACAAATACTGACTTCTAGCTAGTTCCTATTTTATCCCCCACACCCTTTTCATGCATTTTGCTTTGCAGAGCCAGTAAAGATCCTAACCTGCCAGAGATTAAAAAGCCTTTAAAGTTTTGACATGGTTTGTTTGTTATGGGGTGTGCTAAGAACACTGCTGGAATTCAATCAGCTTTATGGGTTTCATTGTACCTCAAAATTCGGGGGCTCTCTAATGTTGATAGTCTAATATTGTTACTGTTTCTCTCCTCTTGCTCCTCCTTACCTCCAACACTGCTCTCCAGTGAGCAGCATTGCTGGGTTTCCCAATTCTATGAAAAGGCTGACTGCCACATTGGTCTGACAGCTTCTTTACAAGAGGAGCTCCAGAAACTTCCCATTCTTATTTCTACCACTTGAATTCTAATGAACTCTTACACTATAAAATAGGGAAGATCTGATTTCTTTTAAAGCTCCTTCCTATCATTCCTTGAACACACCAGTTTGGTGTTGCTGGTGCCTTCATTTTCTCTCCCTAAAAGTGTTGATTCCCCTCTCTTTTCTCTCCCCTTTCCTTATTATCTATGGGTGCCAAAGAGTGCCAGAACAGATGAAGGACAGGAGGGTTCTCAGGATAAAAGCAGTAAGTCTCTATGACATCTCATAAATTTTTGTCAGCGCTCCAGCCATCAACTCTTCATCTTCTCTTATTTGTGGGAAGCCTCTGGCTGCCTTCAGCCTTCAAGCTTGGCCATCCTTCCAGAGATCCAACCCAGCTGCTTCTACGATTCATCTCCTCATCCTACACAAATAGGTGTAAAATCCAATTTTACTCTCAACACAGTTAAAACTTGTTTCACATTCTCACCACTTTTTGCATACTATTTAAATTTTTTTTGACTGCTCAGATCCTTTTAAACTGTCATTTAAATTATCTTCTTGTTTCACTGCTCTAATCACAACACTCATCCAAGCCTTTGAGCTTTCACTGTGCCTTTGCAAGAGATATGTGTGCTTTGCCTTTATGGCTGTTCAGGGTTCAGAGCAGCACTAACTAGAAAATAAGATAGCTTAGGTTGATCCCAGGCATTTAGGGGTTGTGTTTAGCTGGTGCTACTTCCCATCTGGTTTCCAGTCTCCTCCCCCACTTCCCTGCCTTGTGTCACTCTTTCTCATAATGAAATATCCCCAGAAGGTAAGAAAGTACCTATATAGACCAAGACTTACCCCATCTAACTTCTCTCTAGCAAATACACAGCCATCAATTCCTTTTCCCTTCTGCCTGGATGAGCCTCAGATAGTAAAGGCTCTCAGACCCTCTGTACCATAATTCTAAACTCAGCTTCTACCTAATTGAGCATGACATCCCTTCCAGTTGCCTTTTTTTTTTCCTCTTTTTTTCCATCTGGCTGGTCTAAGAATATTTTTCATTGGCATCCAAAGTTGAAAAAAAAAATAAATACTTTGGCAGCATCAATAACCAGATACTTTACTCCAAGAACTCTAAATAAGAAAAAACATTTGTAATAAAAACTATGAAAACCAGGGAACTAACACTATCACCTGCTTGAGCAATCACTTGTGGAGTTTTCTTCCAACTTCCATTCAAGTAAACTAAAGAATTACAGACTTTACTATTAACAGACTAATCTTTAGCAACAACTGCTATAGTTAAAGGGTAGCTAAGGGGTGAAAAGAGTTTATGAAAGCGAACATCTCTGGAGTAAATGAAGAAGGGGAATCAACTTTTTAAAAGGGCAGACATGGCAGGACAAGGGGGAATGGATTGAAGCTAAAGGAAGGAAGGTTTAAATTAGATATTAGGGGGAAGTTTTTTACAGAGAGAGTCGTGAGGGGCTGGAACAGGCTGCCCAGAGAGAGGGTGGATGCCCCATCCCTGGAGCTGTTCAAGGCCAGGTTGGATGGGCCCCTGGGCAGCCTTGTGTAGCTCCAGGCCTGGAGGTTGGTGGCCCTGCCTGTGGCAGAGGATTGGAACTCTGATCCTTGGGGTCCCTTCCAACCCAGACCAGTCTATGATTCTGTGATTATATGACAGTTTCTATTGAGATACACACCATGGGCAGAACAAAAGTATCTTCTGTGTTTGAAGTGCTCATGGGATACACAGATTGTAGCAAAGTAAGAGGATAAAAGGTACGTCATGTTCCACTTTGACAAAGTCACACAGGTCTAGTTGTAGAAAAGGGGTGATGGGGAGAATTACTGAGGACAGTAAATTAAAGATGCTGCAAAATCCCTACTACCACCTTTAAGCCTGACATTTACTGCATCACAAAATGGGGAAGCAGCAGCTGCAGCACTGTGCAGCCACTCATCCTCCCTCATCAGCATCACAGCTGCATCCAGCTTGAAGATAACAAACATTCACTCACCATAAATAGCTAACTTCCCACAACAATACAGAAGTTTAACCAAGTAGAAAGTAGCTTTGCTCTCATGGTAATTTGTGGGTATGCACTGTGTTTTCATTTTAATAGGAATCTCACAGATCAAGGACAGAAAATAAATGAGTATCATAAATACCCTCTGCCAAGCAAGAGCTCAGTTCCATGTGCTAGAGCTTCAGCATTCACAGAAAACAGACATGAAAAGCATAACTGAAGATAAGTTGTCTCACACTGTGAGTATAACTTGAAGTGATCCCATGATACCAAGCAACAATCACTCTGGAAAGTTGTCAGCCATTCCTGGAAAGCTGGAAGTCATTTTAGTGGAGAAAGCTTTATGTGACAGACCAATCAGAGGACTCTGCACTCAAGATTGTCCTTTCCTAGATGCAGGGCTGCATCCTTTGTTCACTATTTACCATACAAATCATCCTGTGGTAATCATGCCAAGCACCAGGTGAACCCAGATATTCTTCTGCTTCCTTAAATGTGTAAAGCTTTCTGAATCAATGACGTCACATCATCTGTTCCTGAGCACAAATCACTGCAACTGGTCAATGGAAATGTTTATTACTCACCTCCAGACTACAGAAATTGTGCTATTTAAACACACAAGTTTCCAAGCTATAGAATCCCAGACTGGTTTGGGTTGGGAGGGACCTCAAGGACCATCTAGTTACAATCCCCTGCCATGGGCAGGGACACTCTCCACTAGCCCAGAGTACCCAAAGCCCCATCCAGCCTGGCCTTAAACCCCACCAGGGATCCAGGGGCAGCCACAGCTTCTCTGGGCACCATGTGCCAGGGCATCACCACCCTCACAGAGAAGAATTTCTTCCTAATATCTAGTCTAAATCTACCTTCCTTAAGTTTAAAGCCATTCCCCCTTGTTCTGTCACTCCATGCCCTTGCAAACAGTCCCTCTCCAGCTTTCCTGCAGCCCCTTTGGGTACTGGAAGGCTGCAATAAAGTCTCAATGGAGCCTTCTTTTCTCCAGGCTGAACAAGCTCAACTTTCTCAGCTTGTCTTCACAGGAGAGGTGCTCCAGCCCTCTGATCTTCTTCATGGCCTCCTCTGGACTTGCTCCAGTAGCTCCATGTCTTTCCTGTACTGGGTACCCCAGAGCTGGACACAGTACTGCAGGTGGGGTCTCACCAGAGCAGAGGGGCAGAATCACTTTGACCTGCTGGTCATGCTGGCTTTGAAGCAGCCCAGAACACAGTTGGCTTTCTGGGCTGTAAGCACACAGTGCCAGCTCCTGTTGAGCTTTTCATCAACCAACACCCCCAAGTCCTTCTCCTCTGGGCTGCTCTTGTTGCATTCTCGGTCCAGCCTGTTGTGCTTGGCATTGCATCAGCCCATGTGGCAGGACCTTACACTTGGCTTTGCTGAGCTTCAGCACAGTTTAGAGGCCCACATGGCACCCCATCCTCCCAGCATGTCAACCACACCTCACAGCGTGGTGATGTCAGCACGTCTGCTCTGCATGCACTCAATCCCACTGCCCACGCTGCCAATGAAGGCGTAAAACTAAGGTGAAATCACATAAAAGCAAACTAATGATGCTCTATTATTTGGTTAAAAATAACCATAGAGAATGCTAAAACCAAACAAGAGCGTTTTTCATTTCACTGTTCCCGAATACCGGGTGCTTTGGAGGTCGGATTCCTGTAAACACTCAGAAAAACAAGCTTTATTCTACCCCATTTTGTTATCAATAAGTATTCATTATCCTCATTGTGTAGCAAATCCTTCACACCACACGACTGCCTTAGCAGACGGTTCTTACATAAATTCAGACATCACAAACTCATACAACACCCTAAACCCAACAGAGCTTTCATGGAGCAAATGGGACAGCAGACGGCCCACATACCCATCAGCTTCAGGCTACCTTTCAAAACACATGCAGGAAGAATCCTATCTCCAAGCCAGCTATTTCTTTTTCCTCCCAGACAATTTACACAACTATTGGCTGACCACATTTTTTTCCCCTTAGATAAAGGCCAACTTTGATATGTTTTTCAAAGGTCTGCATGTCCAAGCACGTGTATCTTTAGGCAATAAAAAAAAAGTAGCCTTCCTCTAGATTGTTTTTCCCAACTCCATCGTGATTCAGAGATGTCAGAAAAAGGAGGAAGCTGCTGCACTAGAAGGAATTTGCCTCAAGACTGACTGATGCAATTCAAGAAGGGCAGCCAGAAAAGTGGGTGTCAGACTTGGGGCTAGGAAAAGGAAGCGTGCTCATGTGCAAGTTACTTAGGGAGAAGTGGGGTTCTGGGACCATTCCCCTGCCCTCCTCCTTTTTAGTACTTTTATTTATTTATTTCTGAAGTGCAAAGTTCAATTTTAAACAAGCACCTTTCTTGACATGTGCTTAACCTGTAACAGCAAGCAATTACTTCAATAAATATCTCCTCCTCTGCAGGTTCTCTCTCAAAATTCAGGAAAAATATTGCTTGGGTTACTATTTTCATCAATAAAGTCCCAAAGACTCATAGAATTGTAGGTAAGCCTTTTGCTGAGACAGCTACAACTAAACTGAGTGAAGAATTCCAATTTATTCCTCCAGCTGTGGAAAAACAGTTAAAGGTTGACTTGTGGAATCAAAGTTGGGGTGTTAATTTATATGGCATAATTAAATTTGGAAACACAACAGAAATCAGATACAAACATGCAGAGGGGGTCCTCTTTTGATTTGTGTATACAGTGGTAACAAGAGCAGTATCTAAACTCAAGAATGAGTCATTTTTTACCAGAGCTTCCTTGGCAGGAAACCACACATGACCTCGAGTCTTACCAGGCTGGTCAGATGCCACACATTAATTTCATGGCAGAAAAAAAGCAGTGGTGAACTGAAGCTACTTCTTCAAAACTCTGACAAGTAGTAAGAGAAATGGATTGTCCCACAGCTTTCATAGTTCTGTGGCAGCACTGGGTGTTCTGGGTTTCCATAAGTCCAGGCAACACTTACCTACAGTCCAGACCTGTACTGAAACCCATCAACAGAACAGCTCTGGTCTAATCAATGAGAATGAGAACTGTGAAAAACCAAAACAAATCAGAAAGGGGTACAATGTTTTAATCAGGGCTTAACGCTCCCTGATTCAGCAGCACTTCTTAAAGGGCATCAAAAACTCCAAAGTCCAGGAAAATATTCTTCCATGTTTCCTTTTCTGGTGTGTTGGCAATTCAGCCACTGATCAACTGGAAAATGTCTCTGGAAGGGTCCTCCCAACCCCAAAAGGTAAGGTGTGAAAAAATCTCTCTTCCTGAGCTGTCAGAGACAATATCATGCTGTTATCTCCTGTTCTCTTGCTATTTACCTTACCTCATCACTTCCAATTACTCTCCATGACTTATTGAAAGGAGAAGTTTCTTACCAATAATTCTACAACCAGTCTAGAGGAAAGCTGCTTTTTTGCCTAAGATACACGTGCTTGGACATGCAGACATTTGAAAAACATATCAAAGATGGTCTTTATCTAGGGAAAAAAATGTGGTCAGCTAATAGTTGTGTAAATTGTCTGGGAGGAAAAAGAAATAGCTGGCATGGAGACCGAATTCCTGCATGTGTTTTGAAAGGTAGCATGAAGCTGATGGGTATGGATAATCATGGCATCACAGAAGAGAACCTTTAGATCATTGAGTCCAACCACAGCCTAACCCTGACTAGCCCACCTCTAGACCATTTCTTAAGGACTTCATCTACATGCCTTTTAAATACCTCCAGGGATGGTGACTCCACCACCTCCCTGGGCAGCCTGTTCCAATGCCTGACAACCCTTTCGGTAAGGAAATTCTTCCTGATATCTGACCTGAATCTCCCCTGGTACAATTCTAAGCCATTCCTTCTCATCCTATCACTTGCCACCAGAGAGAAGTGACCAACCCCTACATATCACAGAGACTAACTGCTCTCACATTATGCACACGATGGGTCTCTTGCAGAAAGCCACTCTGAAACATTTCAGCACACTGCTGACACTTGGCTGTGCCTCTTTCCTCATTTCTTTCACACACACACACAGACAGAGAGAATCACACAGAAGGAGTTGTAAGGGACCTCGAAAGATGTCCAACCACTCTGCCAGAGCAGGATCACCTAGATTCATCCTCTCCTTTTGCCATAACAGTGACTTTAACAGAGGGCTTGTGAAGCAGGATGACTTATTAAAAGACAACTGAAAACAAGCTAAGCAGCCCATAAGGAAGTTTTATCAGCTGCTTTAACTGTGCATCCATGTGACACATTTGTTGAGGAACCTCCTAATCTCACAGTTGATGACTTAAAAGGCAGCAATTAGGATGACAGATTTTGCTGAACGTAAGTCAACATTTTCTTCCAAATCTGGATTCTCCTACCACTACCCATGCCTCTGACAGCCGGGGTTCGATGTCTGCAAACACAATTTTTTGTTATTTTTTTATTTTATTTTCCACATCTGGTGAGAGCCCAGGGTTGGACTCAGCTGCACTGTGAAAAGGGAGGCTGTAGAGATGGATCAAGGAGTTTGTGCAGTGCACAGGGGCACCGAGCAGTGCTACTGGCCAGGGAGACAGATGAATTGACTTTGCACTGGTTACCCAACAACAGAAACCCACTTGCTCAGTGGGATAACCAAACTTGCCAGGCATCGTGCATCTTCTTTCTCCCAGATTCCCACTATTGTGGTCTCCGAGGCTAATTCACTTGGAGTACAGTCAAGCACTCTTAGATGGGACTGCAATCCTAGGCAAGCTAGTCCCACCACTATTACTTCTCCATGGTATCTCCTAAGCACTTCTTCAGTCTCCCTGTTGGGTGAGCAAGTTGTGAGTACAGCTGGGACGTAACAGAGTGATAAATAGTGCAATTCACCTTGCACTAAGTGCAGCTTTCAAAAGAAGAAAACAGAAAATAAAAGGGGGAAAAAAAAAAAGCAAATAGGACAAAGACTTCCAGAAGCTAATGGAAGAACAAGAATACGTTTCTTCTGACCAAAATAAAAACACTTGACAGAACAGGAGTAAAACAGGATGAGGAATCATAGTTTCTAACTCAGGTATCAGCCCTCCAAAAAGTTCACTGCCACCTCCCCCCTCCAAGATCTTCTCTCCTATCCGTGTCCTCAGTGAAGGGGAGCAAAAGCAGCCCACGTGAGGAGCCACCTTATTCAGTGACCTGCACACTCTCATCCACAGGACACTGACTGAGGAGCTGAACACCTTCAAGTCTTCGTCCTACTTACACTCTGTTGTGCTGGGTGAGAACATTTACTTTCAGCTAACAGAGGCTGGCCAGGGCACAGCTGGCATGCAGGAAGGATACGTCAGTGACTTCCAATGCCTGGGATTAATGGCTCTTAGCGTGCCAAATTGGCCTTCCTACAGCATTATGTGCCCTTGCACGTCTGGGTGCAGGAGGTAGAGAATTAAAGACATGATGGATTATTACAGAAGATCAGAGATTTTTAATAATACCTGGCCTCAAGGAAAGACTGACCCTTTCTCCTGAACTCCCCATTCCTTCTTTAAATTCAGATTTTAGCTTTACATCTATCGTTATTCCCTTTCCCTATACCTCTGACTCCTGATGTGTGCATGCACATGTGGATGTGTTTATTCCAGACATTTCTGCAGCCTCTAGATTTCACATGCTGAAAGCAAACAAGCACTGGCAATGATACCAAAGCAATTCTCACACCAACCGTGAAGATTTGACCCACGTAATATGAAAAGAAGTAAAAGTTAGAGGAGTTGTTTACTACATTATAACAGCCAAATTTGATTTCCAATAACTGTGCAGCAAGTAGGCTGTAGCAAGTAAATTACTCACCACTCTAACAATGGCCATACAATGTAGATTGTGTATACAAAGCACAGACCAAAATTATTCCATATCTCCAAGAAAATAAGTACCAAAGCTTACTGAGCAGAAGTCGATTATCTTAAAGGAAACTCAGACCCTACACATACTCGTTATCACCAAAGAAAAGCTTCACCTTTACTGGCAGAAGCTCAAAAAGTCTTTTACTTTGTATTGCACTCATCCCAGTCAGAGCCATCAGGTGGGAAAACGCTGTTAGAGACCACATACAATTGCAGGAACTATTCTTGCAGCAAGGTGAAATACAAACTATCTTAAATTCCACACAGCAAACAGCAATCATCCCCATCTTCCCCTCACAACTAATACTGGTGCACCCATTTTGTAACAGCATAACTGTGTGTTCTGCTCAGCTGTTAACAATAGCTTTGTAAGCAAGTGTTGCAAGCCCTTATGGCTTTTTGATATGCCTATGTAGCTGCTTTTCTTTCCATTTCCCCTACTATGTGCCAGGTTACAGAAACACTTCCAAGCAGCAGATTCAGAAATAGAAAGAGTTCAAGGCCAGGCTTCACACCTGCAACCTTGCAGCTCTGGGCTGTTCCAGCCCTGAGGACCAGTCTCCTTATTATAAATCCAAGGCTTCCTCTGACATCCAGGTTTTTTGTTCAGTAATTCAAAATTACGTTTATGGGGGGTTTTTTTACTTATATTTGGGGGACAGGAAGGGATAGAGGAGAGGATGAAGAGGGAGCACTGTATGGAAGTTATGTAACCTTTACACGTATCACGTTTTACTTTGATGAAGTAATTTAATTGAATGTCACTGTAGTTCATACAAATTAATTTATCACCCAAGTTAAGACTGTCTCACTCCAGTTCCCACACACCGATCAAAAAGAGCTATTCAGTGCTAACATACCATTCATTCTTTGGCTTTCCTAAGTACTTGAGAGGATAATACAAGTTAGCACAAAGTTTTAAAGAGTTAAATAGCAGTTCTAAGGTTTCTTTCCATTGGAATTCTACACAAGAGTCTGGTTTCTAAAGCACTATAAATATAATATTTAGTTTACAGCAGCAGCAGGAAGCTACCACAAACACCCCACAAGCCTCACGAGTTCCAGAGTGGGGGGCATAGGAGACAAACACCTCAAAAACAAAACAAAGACGACCCTAATATGATCCCAGTGTGCTATATATGTACCCACAAGAAATTCTGACACCTAGAGCGTATCCAGATAGAATAAGGTATCAGCAAGCACTGTGGCTTAAGAAGTATGTTTAGGTTTGTTTAGAACAGATGTTCCTCTGTAGTTGGACAAATTGCCACGCAAGACCCATTTCTTGACTGCAGGTGTGATTTATGCAACTCATGCTGACTCTCTGTTCATCTGGGGTGGACCACATTATAGTCCCTACCTTACACTGGCCTTTTCTTGCCATGTTGCTCTAGCAGCACTGCAAAATAGTTTAATAATCTGTAGGTCTCTGGCACAGAAAAAGATTAAACGAAACAAAGAAAATTGTTGTTCATTTTGCTACAAGATGACAAAAGGATATAAAAATTAAAATAAAATTGGGAGGGAATAAAACTGTTACTGCATTGCCCTCAAATAAATATAAACAGAGATCTCTTCCGATAGACACTGACAGTCCAAATAGAAAATACTCGACATTTTTAGAAGATACAGGATAAACAACTCCCTGTTGTAGCTAACAGGCTTCTCTCTGCACAGAGACACAGAGAGAGAATGCAAAGTCGTTTGTACATAGCTGAGGTTGTAAGCCACAGGAGTTTCTGCACTGCTACTTAATTCACTCTCAAATTCATTCAGATAGTAGAAGGGGGAGGGGGGGGAACCTACTTCTAGAAAAAGAAAGGAAAATCCAAACCAAATCCCATGTCTTCATTTTAGAAAGCAAGAAAACTCTGGAAATGATCCTAATGTAAATCTCAGACAAATCTGCATTTTGCTGAAACAAGAAGTTTGAGTTTAGGCCACGTATGAAAGTAGCTCAGAGTTCCTCATTAAGTCTACTTCTACTTGAGAGTCTGAGATGTTGAAAAACTTCACAGTGAAAATTTAGTAACTGGCTTACCACAGAAGAAAGAAGTTGAAAGAAAAACAGACAGTATCATCTGTGGCTTCAGTTTGCTTTCAGGAAATGAAGATCCTTACGGTAGTAAATATAATACTTGAATTGTTTGCAAATAACTTTAATCATCTAATTGCCATGTACAAGGAAAATCTATGCACTATCAGAACTCATTACTAGAAGGCAAAATAAAGATTTTTATCAAGCATGGTGTGTGTTCTTTCAGCTATTATATCTATCAATATTTATGTCACTTACAGCCCTTGCTGGGTGGTTGCTGCATACATTTTGTATGCAGTCTGAGGCTTCCCGACTGTAAACGTGCTTTTAAAAAGAAAAGCTGGCCCAAACCCTGCATTTCCAATTCGAGATTCTGAAGCCTGTTAACTCCCTGGAGCAGCTGATAGTTAAAGACTTGTTTCCGCTTTTCTAACAATTTCCTGGTTTGCATAACAATCCTAAAAGAAACACGCTCAAGAAGTTTTCCAGCACCAGGAGATTTTCTCTCCAACATGCTTCTCATTTCAAGGCACAGAAAATATTTCTATTTAATTACAGTAACTTTAGAGATCTATTTGTCTACAGATAGATTTACATATAAATATGTATCAGCTACTTGGTATAAAACAAAATTATGATAATTTTTGCAATATCCAGGAAATACAAAACACTGGCTTATGCCTGGTGCTTAACTCATGCCATTGTGAATAAAGAGGGGGGAGGGAAGGGGTTTAATGTTTAATTTCCTGTTAAAAACACACACAGGATAAAATCTTCCAAAGAGCAGTTATAAAACATGCATTTGTTAGCCAAGAAACTAGGTAAATATGGAACAAAGCCCAGGCTCACTTTTATTCCTTTCCCCCCTCTCCAAAAAACAAAGCAACAGTAGGCCACAGCGTGCATTTGGAGGCACTGAGCTCTATTCAGTGACTAGATAATTAATAAGCCCAGTTGATTTATGCACACTGCATCCATTGGGGGAGTTCCTCAGATAACACAGTGACGCAAATGGGCTCAAGGTACTGTACTGCCATGTATACTGCCCACGTGGCAAAAGCCATTGTATAACTGCTGAATACCTCACTGCCACAGCCCTCTGGCCAAACACATGTTTATTGAAGTATTAAGCATGTACTAGGGACCTACCAACAGCCAGGTTCTAGCAACAACAGGCTGAGAATACCTCTACCTTCAGTAACACCTGGAGACACTACAGAAGATTTTTTTTAAGATCCCACTGAAACTTGGTGCCATCCATCCTGGAACTGCAACTTCCCTTGCAGCAATTCAGATTTCACCACAGTTCTACCACGAGTAATTACATATTGAGTTATTCTGCTGTTCACTACACTAGAACTCCCAGAGAAGCACCAGGTTTTTGTGTGACATGTAACAATTACAGCCTTTAACAACCCCAGTTCTCCTCTTTGTTGAGATGTCAGAATTAGACAAAAAATATGGACTGTATTTAGGAAAAAATGAGCATTTGTAACAGTTTTTAGCAGTAACACTGGGTTTGTTGGATCCCAGAATAAAAACAATCCAGTCGGTTGTATCAGGGTGAAAGTCAGGTCCTTAGTGAACACCCTGCAGCATGGGATTGAAGATGTTGTGGTGGTACTTTCAACCTGCTGAGATTCACATTCAAAATGAGATGTAAACAAGTCTGTGAGTGGCTTCAATTTTGTTTTGTTTTTCAAATGAGATAAATTTATTATTGCAGACACAGCTCAAGAGCTTTCTTAGTTTTTTAGAGCATATTATTCCAATTAACACAGCTTAAAGTTTTTAAGCAGATGCACCTTAAGTAGTTTCTAGTCAAGGCATTTAGTCTCACATTTGATGCGAGAAAGGCACAGAGATTACATGTATCTCTGGTGAACTAACCCTGAGACAAGGCATGCTGAATTTCTCTTCATAGAGCTGGCTTTCAGACAATAAACAGTCCTGAGATTATTTCTAAAACCCTCACTTGACAGCTGCTGTAGGTATTTGTGCCCCTTCCTTCAGAAATCAACCACTGTTGGCCACTAATTTAATGCCAGTTCATCAGTGAATCTCACACTGCTGCGCGAGTTCGGAATCTTCCTGTTTGTTTCCAGCTGCTGATAACTGGACTTTGTGCTCTAATCCCATGATTCTTCATGTGAAAAGACAATTGACTAACAACATTAGGAGGGAGAAAGGGAATAGGGTGGAGAAAATCTGTAACACAAAATGAGCCCTGACTTGCCTTCTCAGTACATATCCCCAAGCAATAAGATTTCAGGAAAATGATTATGTTTCTGGCCAACAGTCAGAATATATAAGATGTTCTAATACACCCTTTCTCTCACTGGTGTGTTGCTACTGCAGACTCCACACAAAAGCAAGATTTTTTGCTTTCTGCTTTTCAAGGCAAGTTTACAGGTATTAGTGCTAGTTACATCAAGGTATTGAAGATTCAAGTGAAGTAGTAGTATTCTCCAGTGCAGCGGTGACCTGAGCCTTTAATCCAGATGAATTTAACTGTAGAGTGCATTAGCTCTTCTCATAAAGATTTGCTTTAATTTTAGTTCTCTCTCCATTTATCTTATGGCTGTGCAATTTTCAGTAGAGGTCAAAGAGATTTTCCCAAAGAAAAAAAAAAAAGAAGAGCTGCTTCTTTTTAGAGGGGAAAAAGCATATTTAAGACAGTTCATCCTATTTTGAAATGTATGCCACAGGATGGTACTCTCTATGCTCTCCTTTCTCTGTACTCTCCTTGCTTCTTTACATGTTGCAGAGCAATTAAAAAGCGTGCATGTGCATGCACACACATATACAAACGAACCATGAAATGAAAACATCTACTGCAGATAGGATACACAGCTCATCTGTGGCAAAGACTGGAAATATTACTAAACATCTTACCATCATCCAGCTCAAGACAGAGATTGTACACAGCCAGAGGCCTCTTAATACGTGGTCCTTGTCTTCTTGATTGCCTTGGTGGGGCATTTGGAGGAGATACTGACACAGAGATTGGCTCAGGGAAAGTGGCATCAGGCAGGGTTTTGAAAATCTGCAATCAAGAACACAAAGGGTGTTAATTATTTATCACAAAGAGCAACCTGTGCAATGCAACTGTAAACCATTATCAAACAACATTTGTTTTGGATTCCATTCAAAGGAGGCAGGAGCCAAAAATCCATTCCTTCAAGTTTGGGAGTATGCTGTGGGTCTTTTATGAGTGCTTTTTAAAGAAATAAATAAATATAATATGAAAATAAGCAAGAGCACTGTCTACACATTAAGCAACCTACAAATCAGTTAATCCAAAGGCAATATATTTGCAGCCACACGTGCCAGCTATGATGGAGGAAAGGGGAAGGAGAAAAAGGAGGATACCAACTTTATGAACCAGTAATCAGAAAGCTGTATAGTTTTAGTTAGGACCTATAATTTCACACAAATGCCCATTTTCATTTTCAAAACATGTGATATCCCATAATATCAGCCATTTTAATAAAACAAACAAACAGACTTTTGAAGACAGCAAGGGAAAAATTTTGATGGGAGGGATTTTGTGCGAAAGATACCATAGTAACAAACCATGTGAGAATTTTTTCAGTTAATTATTGCATATTGAGTCACATTTATATTAAATTAAGATATTCACAAAGATGGGTATGAAAAGGATTGTGTCTCTGGTTATCACTTTATCTTTTGAGTCACGACCATTAGCTTATCGCCTCTCCATGCAAAGCACTATGTCATTTCTCTCCAGATTAACCAGCAATGCAGATTTGCTCAACCTGAGAGGATTTCTACTTTAACTGTCACATACAAAGTACCATCTAACGATGCTGATTTACTCCTAGAAAATTATCAGTGTGCTGATGTACAATTTAGCAGCAGCCTTTTACTTGCCAGCGCGGCAGACTCACATGAACAACTTAGCTTAATATGCATTTCATCAAAGACAACCAGCAGATAAAGACAGACACAAACAGCAGCCATACAGGAAAAGCCCTCTGTCTGTACAGCACTTTACAGCAGGGCAATGCAGCAATATAAGGAGACATAATGAAGCAGTCTATGGTGTTCTTTTACTCTGCAACTTCATAGTGCCACGTATTTGTATAGGAGATATTATAGAGAGGAGACTCGAACTGAATCTTTGAAGGAGAAGCTTGATATGAAGTAGAAATTCATGCAGAAGATATAAAGAGATGCCAAAGATAACCGATCTTTAGATTGTTACAGCACATGTCAGGTGCAGCGTGAAGCTAAAACCCAGCCAGGCTACTCTACAGGTGAGGAGAAGGCTGTGGTGAGGCTCTCAAGACATCACAAGTATACAAAACTCTACATGCCACCATATCCCAGCCTGTTAACTCTGAATATTAACCTATGTAGGAATAAGATGACCCAAGAACCCACATATACACTGGCTTGTAGCTGCTTAATCATCACTCTTGCACTAGCAGGTAGAAGACTGTGGTGGTATAAAACAACGAGAAACACAATTTTCCATGAAAACTGTGGAAGAATGATCATACACAGCCAAAACGGGGCTCAGCTGGAAGCCTGTATGTGGTGTGCAAATGAACACCCCAGTGAAAAAGTTACCTTCCTTCCCAATAACTGAATGCTGCTGTGGGGGAGGTAAAATGATGTAATTTGAACTTCCCAGACCAGTGTTAAGAAAACTGGCTCCCACTCCTTCACATGCCTATGAGCAAGGGATGACGAGCGAGTGCCAATAATAGTGCAAGGAACTCTCCAAAAACAAAATGTTTATAAAGAAAAAAGGCAACAGTCCAACTTGGTTCTCCCCAGAGCAGACACGGCAGCACCCTCAGACCGTGACAAAGCTCTAATTGTGCTCAGAGTGCTAAAGCCATTTCTCCAAACATGATGCAATATGTAACAATGAAATCTAATCCGCACCTCCGTGGCACTTGGCTAACAGTACCACACTGCCCCCTTATGTGTAAGCACAAGGCTGGATTGAGCAGTTGGAGGGATAAATATTTGCTTCTGAAAGATTCAAAAGTACCAAAACTTTAAATACCATCTTTTCTATGCACTAAGTGCTGTATTTGGGCTCCCCAGTAAATAACTCTACGCCGAGAGGTTTCAGCATGTTGTTTACTATGTCACATTCCACAGCTGTGTTTATTTGCACAGCCTGATCCATGCAACTCCACCGAAATTAAGGTTGGTGAGAAGAACAAGTATTCCCCAGGAATACTTTGGAAGAGATGAGCTTTCTTGCACTGGGTGACTTGCACAGGTTGCAGCATGTTTTCCTTGTCTCTCACAAATATTTTAACAACCCTTCTAAAACTACCAGCACGAGAAACAGAGTCACAAAAGCAAAACACAAGTGAAAACCCATGAAGGAGATCCTTGCTCAATGATGCTCAGTGCCAGATGGGAAAACAGGATGATGAATTGGTCATGTATGAACCCAAGTAAGTTTCTAATCACAAGAAGCTAAACCATGTGAAAAAAATGTTTGGTGGTTTGCTCTATGTTTATGGGGCAATCAATGTGCCCCATACATTAAGCAGGAGAAATAATGAGAAAGCAGTGAAGTCACACTTCAAACAGCAGCACACCAGCACATGCTGGCTAACTTCATAGCAATGCCAGTGGCAGGTAGTCACAAGCTAGCTTTCTCTCCCCCAGTAAAACAAAAGCCAGGGGCACTGAGCCCTCTCTCACCGTTGGAACAAGCACATCACCTTCACTTCCACATTGTTTTGATGGCAAGCCATCCAAAACCCCTCTGCACACAAAACACTCAAGTGGACATCAGGCCTGGCGCCCATCTCAGCTCGCTCTGCTCTCAACTCCCTTTCCACTCCACTATTACAAGAAGTTTTACTTCATGGATAAGGTCAGTAAGTAGTATATTGCCCAAGAGCTCCTGGGTGACAAAAGGACACCTGCTCTCTACACTGGGACTGGGGCAAGGCTCCAACAAACTCCATCCTCTCACTCCCACGTTCCTCTGATGCAACGTTACAGGCTGCAGCGCTTTTCCCCTTGTGCTTACACTCAAGACCTCTTCTGAAAGAAGTATTTAGATAGGAACTAGGAAATGCAACCTCCTGATTATCTGGAGAGCAAATTTACCCATGCAGAGCAAATCAAGACCGTCATACTCAGCAATGAAATCATCAAGTATCACAACTTGCCCTGCAGGAATGAGACACACAGAACCAACCAAACAAGAAAACCCCAAAACACACACACAGGCACAGCCACTGCTCTTATTTGATATAAAACACACAGGAAACATCCTGCCCTCACGTGTTGCACCAAAAACAAAAAAATAATAATGTATATTTGGGTCATTTTTGCTCTTTCAAGCAACTCTACTTTCTGTTCTTCCCCACTTTGGTATTATCTTGTCTTTTCAGTGAGAAAATAAAATCCAGCACAGCCCATCTATAACTAGACCTGGTTTTATAGCAGCAGAAATCTCATTCTGTTGCAGGCCAAAGCTACAGCTCATACCCCAGTTTAGTAAAGGTGAGCATCTAAAAAGCAAGCAGGGGGTCAACCTGTGCCCTAAGAAGCACACATATGGAATTCAGCCTCTCTTCCTCGTTTTATTTTCACTTAGACAAGTACTTTTCATCATGGCTTAATGGAAATGTGCTACACTGACAGCCATGCTTGAATGTCTGCCTGAGACTGGGGGTGGGGGGGAGGCATGTCTTATCTCAGTTTTGGGGAGCAGAGGTCTTCTTGGGGTTTGGTTTTGTTCAAATTTTCTTCCAGACTTATTAATTATTTAAAGGCTGCTGAGGAATACCTTTCCTGGCTAATAAAAGGCACCTGCTGTGAGTGACCTGTTGTCAGAAGCACACTGAGTATGGACAGAAGACAGATTCAAAATCATGCCCACACCATGGGAGTACCTGAGATGGTACCCACATTCTCCAGCTCAGGCTTGCACAACAGCATGGGACCACACCTGACTGGGTTTCAGAACATCTTGCACTGCAAGCTGTTGCTGTCGGATACAACCACACATATCCAATCGGATGGAAACCCTCCCATGGGAGAAAAGGGTTGGAACATGCAATTTTATAAGATTTCTTGCTATTCCAAAAAAAGCCTGGCTTCAAGGAAAAGTAAAAACCAGCGCCACTCATCTGGACTGCAGAAGTCACCACAGCTTAGACTAATGCCTACATAAAGACAAGAATGAAGTCCACTCACTGAATTACCTCATTCAAGAATCAAGCAGCAATAAAAACCTACTAAATTAACCTCAAAGGTTAAGGACTTTGCAGTCACATCTGGTGTTACACAGTTTCTGAGCCCGTGGCCAAACTGCCTCAGATTTATAGACTATCAGTTCTCTGGAATTTATTTCTCAAAAGCACTGGCATCCTGCTATTGACCTACTTGGGGACAAACTCAGAAGCTAAGTCAAACAATTTACATAGGGGAGAAGACTAACACATGTAGCACTCAGAACTTAATCAAGTAAAAAACCCGACTTTCAGTCCTATCCCAGTTAGTCCAGTATTTTACATGGTTGTTTAGGTCTGATCTTACATGAAAGCAGAATTTAAAGGTGCACTTAAGCTGTGATCACTCTTCAAGCTTACAGTGTGTAAGTTATGACTGAAAAGATGAGTGTCTTGTCAAGCTATTTAAAACACTGGTATGTTTGACCTATTTCTCTCTGTGCAACAGTACAAAATGGGCATGTTACAGGGCTAAACAAACCACAAACCATCTTGGACATACACCGCTAATAACAGGTCTGCCTAGAGCAGTGAGCCCAAGACCATCCCTACATACAACCACTCCAGCTCCTGAAACTGTGTCCCACAAAGTCTGTGGAAGCATTTCTTGAGAGTAATGAGCCAAACTCAAATTATTATCATACTGCATTCTACCAGCAGATCCACATGGCAGCAGCCCAAGGAATTTTGCCAGATTCCCCTTAATCTGCAACAACAGTGTTGGACTCTAGATCCTGAGCTCCTACTAGAGCTGATTTTAGAAATTCAAAAAAACCTATGGCTGGGAGGATTTAACTTGGCCTATTCCACGAGTTTATGACTAGATGTATGGTTGTACATGGAAACGTAGATTAGATTCTGCTGCTACAAGAGAATACTAATCTGTTCTTTCTGGTCTCAAGCAGAACTAATTAATGAATTTCAGTATGTTTGCCAGGAATCACTTTAGGAGAAGACCCAGACATCAGGTCATCTCTGTCTGCTTTGTATCACTGGGGTAATTAAAATTTCCTCTAAAAATCAGTGGGAGGCAAACAGTAAGGACAGAGTGGGATGAAAAAGAGGGGAGAAAAAAAAACCTGGAGGCTTAGTAATAGAGCTAATGAGAATAAACTTATAAAAAATCATTAACAGCTTAAAGCTGTCCCACGATTTTGTTGCAAGACAAAACCTTCATTCATTCCCATAATACCTACCACACAGAACATGCATCTATTTCCTTTTAATACACGAACAAGAATCAGAGTCCCAAAAGTCACCATCTAATGCAAAGGAGACCAGAACCTGCAAGGTCATTCCAGAATTCTTTGAAATTCAGCTATAACCTCCACTACTGCAGCCATAGTTTTTAGAGGACACTATTTCTCAAGACAAGAACATCAGCAGAAGTTATTCTGTCGGTGAATTCGTTTCAATACATACTTGATTTGCAGCTGGTATATAAAAAAACCCCCACCAACTGCCCCCCAAGATGATTCAACTAATGTTTACTGAACACACATCCACCATGACCACAAATACCACCCCACCCTTCATGGCCATTGTACTCCTAGCACTTCCATGACAATTGGCTATAATAGATGCTGATCAAAGAATAATTTATAAATTAGCAGCTAACAGGACAGTGCAAAAGAAACTCACCAGCACTACAGTTTTTCCTTCATGTAGCTTCTTTTCAATGTAATGCAAACCCAATTCAGGTTAGATCCAGCAGCCTCTCCAAAAACAAAGCCCACGTATGTATATTAGTGATAAAAATGCTCAAAAAACCCCACCCCAAAAACGCCAACTCCCTTAGTGGTTCCCAGTGTGCTCTTACCCCAATGGACTTTCTATGCTTTTTTCCTCTTACAATAATGAAAGCAGTGGTTGTGCCACTCTTTTTGTCATTCTCTCTTGCTTTATGTTTGCAATGTAATGCCTTTTATGTCAGGTTATAATTTTACTGTAAATACAAACATTTCAGGAAGCACAAGGTGAAAATAAGCATCTTAAAAACACATTGTGGTAGCTCAGCCACTAATTGTAACCACTAACCACTAATTGTACACTAATTGTAATCCAGTTTTTAACAGTAAAAACACATTCAATCAGATGAACAGTTCTAGATTTATTTTTTTTTCCTGTTTGAAGGGGTTGCAGAAGCTAACTGGAGCTATTAAAACTTTAATCATAATAGAAATTATAACAGATCAACTTTCTGGAGTGCTAGGACAAAAAAAAGAATTCAAAACTGATTTCTGTACCAATTCAAACAATTCTGTAAATTTATTACTGTATTGAAATCATTAGGAAATGATCTTTTGTTAGTGTAGTTTCTTCATTTTTACATTTTACTTTATTATGGACAATGTTAGATCAACCAGCTTCATTTCTGGGTTTAGACAATAAGATCCATTTCTTCTGGTTGTCATACGCATGATTTGACAAATATAAAATGAATGCACTAGAAATTCTTGGCATCCAACCAGAATCTGTGTTCAGTGTACAAAACGTGATAATGTTGATTTCTAAAAATCATATTAGTTTTTTTTAAAAAATATAAAAAATCTTTGATAAAAATTATCAACAGCTTCATTAGAAACCTCAGCTTCCCTCCCCAAGGTTACCATCATGTGCACTCCAAGAAAGGTGTGCCTGCCTCAGAGTAATTATCCTGACTTTTGCACTCCAGCATCTACACACTGTAAAACATGATTTGCTGTGCACTGGCCTCTATGAGACTGCACAGGATGCAGATTCTCTGAGGCTTTCGATTTCAAGGCTTGAATTCTGCTACAAACCACAAAACATCTTCATACAATATTCACAGTCATTATATTTGGGGGCAGGGAGCAGAGCAAGAGTTGAAAAGACACCTGAAGCTAAGCATCTAGTGGGCCACCAACCAGAAAGCATCAAGTAATGCTCTTGGTGTTTCCTGGCACACTCTAGTTACAGTGCAAGAAAGGATGCGGCCTGAGAAGTAAAGGGGTAGAAGTCAAAACTAGAAACAGGAAACATCCTTGGCTGCAAGCCAAACCACAAAGCCCTAGAAATAAATAAATAAATCCACCCAAGACAGCCCTTTCTTCATTGCAAAGATATCATTCGCTGAGACCATCTGCCTAGCAGCCTGACTACCAATAACCAGATGAAACACTGTTTTTAGGGATTTGCGGACACTGCGAGTCTCAATCTCACACTAAAATTGGAATCTCTGCTCTCTGCTCCTCTTAATGTAAAAGGAACTAGAGCTGGGCCCAAACTGCAAACTCTGAGAGTGACAAAAGAACCGAGGGGATTTTCACACAAACCTGATATATCTGTAGGCCCCAAGAGCCCCTCGTTCGGCCTGGTACTTTGAGCCCTGCAGTTTGCTTTTGAACTTAAATGAAGAAACTAAACATAGCCTGTAAAACATGGCTTTACTGTCTGGAGGACAGCTGTGAAAGGATGAAAGAAGAAAAAATAAAACGAGCCAAGGTTAAAAACTTGTGTCCTTTGATCGCTTGCGAGTTGGCTGACTCAGCCCTTCTAAAAGTAGCCCTCCCGATACAAAGGCTGCAGCTTCCACCGTATCACATCTCACTCCGGCTTTTAACAATTCATGAGAACGCTCCCCACAGCAGCCCATTCACTGCTACCAACCAATCTGTTCTACTCACTGAGGGAAGTGAGAGAGTTAACCACACGCCAGGCCTGAGATACCCACACACTTGTCCACCGCACCAGCAGAAACAGCAGATTCACCCCAAGGGGAGTGTTTTGAAATGGTTGTCCTTCCCTGTTACAGCTCCACATAATAGCTTTGGGTATCTTGTTTAGTTACAGGAAATTAAAACAGTAAAAAGCAAAAAGCCTTCAAATTAAAAGATTATTTAGTCTAATTACCTACCTTTCTAAAGCGTAACATATTTCTAGTTACTAAGTGGAAAATAATGCAGGAGGAGAATGTTTGCATGTACTTTCTCTTGCAAAGAGTGTGAGAAGCCCCAAGTAGGTAAAAGGTGGCACTTAGAAACCTCAGTCAGGAGCCAGCAACCACCGTGGGCAAACACACCACAAGTAAACATGATCTCCCTTTCTTTTGTAAGAAATACACACATATAAACATTTCCACATACACAAAGACAAATAAGTATGTCACACCTAGTCTTCTATTAAATTTCTGAACAGAAACATAAATAATTATATGTTGAGAATAACAGTCGACATCTGACCTCTGCCACACATTGGTATTGTACAAAGCATCAGAAGGAAGTATCACAACCTTTGCAAATCACACTGTTCCAACTGTAGCCAACCATCCAGCTTCACCAGTATGTTCTTCTCCACAGATTTCCCTGCCGCCACTACAAGTATTGATATCATTATGGATTTGTACAATATTTTCTGCTCTTTGTTGCTGTTTAAATACTTTTCTATCTGTATAGTTTTTGGAGGTATAGAACATTTCTCATGCGTATGTTCAGCACCCTCTGCAATGAAGCACTGATGCTTCGTTAGTGCACACAGACAATATTGGAAAGAAAAGCATTATCAGCTGACTGCCACATCTTGTTTATTCAAAAATCTGTTAAGGGGTTTGAATGACACTGACACCTCTGGTAAGGCAAAAGCTTACCAGCATTCCGAAGAGTACGTACAAAACCACAAGCACATATTGCACTATGACCTATTAGCAATGACCATGGCATCTGCTAACAGACCCATGATCAGATAGGATGGCATTCAGGTCAGTTTAGCCAATATAAAGGGGAAAAAAAGTTACCATTGGAAGCCACAATAAAGTTTAACTCTTATGTCACACAGCTTCTGCGTAAGAGTTGACATTTTTAACTCATCAAGAGTGCAACAACTTTGTCTTCTGTGTCCCCCCCGCCCCCCCGCAGCATTTCAAAGTAAATTTTTTCTAATAAAATTTTATTTAAGAACATCCATTTTAGCATTCTCCAGAAGGACCTCTCCCTTGCCTCCTGCTCCACAAACACAAGCATCCTGACCATCAAGACTGAATACTAGTCAAGTGAATTCCACCCCCCTGTCATCATTTCTGTTTACTTACTTAGGAACATGGCCTGCGGGCAGCAGCAGATGATATCCGTATCGCTTGGAAATGTCACGTAAAGTTGAGGAAAATTTCCCCAAATTAACTGGAAATAAGTATGCAAATCAAGAAGGCAGAAGTCTGTGTCCATATTATTTGTATGTACCACGCACTCACAGTGCAACGTCTCAGCAGACCACTTATAAGCCTGAGAACAGGACTTTGGTTTTGATTTTCTTTCTTAGTCTAAAACGGTTACTCACAGTACTTGTTTTGTTTCTTTTTGGAGCAGTCTAACAGCACACCAATCCAGGTATTGATCCAGACTCTGTTCCTTTTAATGTCACCAGCTACAGTCACAAACGTGAGTAGGGATTTGATATACAGTCTTCTTACTACGAGCAAACTACATTAAGATTTAGAAAACCGTAGTCGTGTACACAAAGAAAAACAAGATTTGCAGTCAGTTTACTCCAGCATGTGTGCGTGTCTCACATGGAATGCTAGCCACAGAGCAGAGAAAGGACGCAGCACAGTGGAACAGAAGAGCTGCTGTGACTCCTACCAGAAGCCACGGTGCACTTCTTTGTCGTGCCTACTGCCCTCACTGCTTCAGACTCAGCCAAACATTAAGGCGTGTAATCTGAATTAAGCACAGGAATAGTTTCAATGACACTTCTGATTAGTTACATGTTTAAAGTTAAGCACAGGGTGAATACTTTCCTGAACTGAAGCCCCTGTGTTTCTTCACAAATTCTGCTTTAATGGAGATGCCTTCATGTAATTTTTTCCCCCCATCTAGTCAAACGTTTGTCAACATGAGAAATACTCGGCTTGGGGAGGTTTCAAATCGCTACACCACAGCAAACCACAATTACAATGCGCTGCTTCTTGGTCCTCCATTGCAGCCAAAGGCAAAGCAACACGAAAGCTGGAACAAGCTCTTCTTTAGTCTTTCTCATACGTTCCTTTACCAGAGCTACAAAAGATCTGCAGTGCTGTCAGAGAAATGTTTTGGTTTAGATTATGGCAGTGACACTGTAACAAGGGCTATGAAGATGATTAGGGGCTTGGAGCATCTCCACTATGAGGACAGGCTGAGTGAGCTGGGACTGTTCAGCCTTGAGAAAAGAAGACTAAGGGGGGACCTTATTAATGTTTATAAATATCTGAAGTATGGGATGCAGGGGGAAATGGCCAGCCCCTTTTCAGTGCTCTGTGGAGACAGGCCAAGGGGCAATGGCTGCAGGTTAGCGTATAGGAAGTTCCGCACCAACATGTGGAAGAACTTTTACACAGTGAGGGTGAGGGAGCCCTGGGACAGGCTGCCCAGGGGGTGTGGAGTCTCCTTCAAGACCCATCTGGATGCCTATCTGTGCAATATGAGCTGGGGAGCTGCTTTGGCAGGGGGGTTGGACCCCATGATCTCTCGAGGTCCCTTCCAACCCCTATGATTCTGTGATTCTATAAAGCACTTAACTGCAGCAGCCCTGCTTTAAACAGGCAGCGATTGCTATCTGCACCTGAGTGTAACACTTCATCCACAACTGACTTTCACCTGCTTCCATTTCTTCTGTCTCAAGCATGCAGCACGTATTATGCACTGCAATATGTTTTAAGACTAAAGATTTTCCAAGCACTACCACATGAAGTTGATGTTGGCTTAAGAGCTCAATAGTATTAAATTCTTCCCTTTAGTTTAATAAAAAGTGTAAGAGTGCCTAAAGTAAGAAAAATTAAAGCATTTATATTTCATTAAAGAAAGATTTCTCCATAAAACCGTTTTGAACAAAACAAAGCTAAAAGGCAGAGATGTTTTGTCTGAAATATGTAAAATCTTTGCCCTTTATAAAAAGATTAATACAGGAAACAAGTGAAAACAGTATCTGTCATCTCTACAGGAACGATGAGTTTTTTGGAATGAACACCTTTGAGATAATTTTGCCCACAGGTTGCTGAATTCTAGAAAAAGCTATCTTTTACCATGTCTGTTCCCTTTCAGCAGACTCTGGCTTCCAAGTCTCCACAAGGGACTTCTGTCTAGCTCTTCTCCTTTTTTCTTCTGAATTTCTTTTGCTCTAATTTTCATCTTCTTTCTGTTTTTGCAATCTTGGTATTTGTACTCACTATTCTTTCCTCCCCCATATACTGGTTTAAATATTCCAGTCCCACTGAGATTTTTATTCCAACCTCCTCCCTCATCTTCTTTCATTTCTTAGACTTCTTTTTTTAAACTTTTTTTTTTTCTCCTTTTCCCTCTTAAAATAATGTTCAGGGAATTGAGAAACCAAAACGGCTCACATTACCACTGAGGCATCTCTAAATGGCAAATAAATAAGGCCTTTGAATAGTGACATTCATTCCAGTGAGACACCAAAACACTGTAACAAACAAAGACGAACACGTGCATGCTCTTGGTGCTGCTGTGGACTGCCCCTTTTTCCTCGCCACAAGTCAGAAAGACCAGAAGAGATGAGATGTTAAAAGATTTCAAGTCCATGAAACCACTGGGAAGATAATTTAATTTATGCCCTTGAAACTCAGTTAGGGGAGGAGGAGAACCCAACATTTTTGAGGGGTTGAAGGTGGCCGCTGTTTTTCACCAGAGGATGGCCTAAAGGCCAAGCAAAGATTTTTTCCAGGCATTGTACAAGCACAGCTGTAGTCAGCCCTTGAGTTTGTTACCTAACAGTAAGAAAGGTACAGCTTCAAAGCAAGATGATCACAACAATGAGACAAACACATTAATTTCTTGATGTTTCTTCAGTGAAGGGCCATGGAAATCAAGGGAGACCAGACAGAGACAGCAAGGGAGAAGGGGACAAGACAGCCAAGTACGAAATGACACTGACCTTAAAGGCGTGCAAAGCAAATAGAAACAAGAGTGTTGGTGCACACAGCCCAAGCAGCACAAAACTTGGCAATTCCAGGCAAAACTACAGAGAGGCCATTTCATATCAAGCCTGCACTTGCTCTAACTTCGTCCAGAATAGCTGGCTGGCCTTCCCCTAGAGCCACATGACAGCAGCAAGACAATTCACAGGTCTTATTTCCCTCTGGACTGGCCTCACTTCTACAGTAAGTCATTCTGAGGGTCTGTTACCTGCTTGGGTTGAGCTTTCCCTTCCTCTTTCAAAACAGAGATCTGCTTCTACGGCTCATCTTCTGACTGGACACTGAGAAATACTGTGCCTGGAAGAGACTCATCCATAACTCACAAGAACAAAAGCGAAACAATTATTTCCCTAATGCTCTTCATATCCCCCTTACAGTCTTAATCATTGTGCAGTTCTAATGCCAGTTAAGGGACACATCAGGCAACACAGACTACTAGTTCCAGCACTAAAGTCTCACCAAAACACACCCTCCTGAGCATACTGTAACTGGTTCCCAGCCATGGCTTGAAGTACATATGCAGCGTGTAAACAAGGTGAAAGTGGTACTGACTGGTTTCTAGCTAGCAAAAGATAAGGTACATGTCAACAAAGCTTTGGAAACAAAACAGCTTATGCACCAAACATGGTATTCTTATCTCAGGGCAAGCCCTCGTATCCAGATTTCCACACATAAATTGCATAGAAATTCTCTAATTAGGACTCAGCAGTGGCGATAGGGTAATGACTGCACCAGGATTTCAATGTTAGTAACCTAATTAATTATGTCTCCTCCTAGAAATGAATTGCATATCTCCTTCAATAAAGCTATCCACACAAGACATAAGGAACATTGATGGAATTTTAAAATATTTGAGGAATCATCACAATTTTTTACCATTTTCCCTACCAAATTACTGTATTTAAAGCAGAAATGTTGATGGCTATTGCTTTTACAGTTTGGGAGTTTGTTAGGCACTTCATTTGCTATAGGGAAAAAAGAAATGGCTTTTTGCAGTTTCTCAGAGCCATAAATTACACATGCATGAAGTGCAGAGTGTTGCTTCAACTTTGTTCATGTCAACAAAACTCCATCTTGACTCCACCACGTTTCTACAATCCCAAACTTCACTTCTATTAGCAGAAGCTGTTAAAATTAGCAGAGTAGTGGCTAAATGAAAGATTTGAAAGTATTTTAACCCACAGCTGGTGATGTTTCCTAAGATCTCACTAGGGCTATAAATAAAGATACCTAGCTCAAGACTCTCAAAATCTGAAACACACATAAATTCAAACCAACAAAATAAAATGAACGTTAGACTGACAATAAGCCTGCCTGCCATTAACAGTAGATCCTTGGTCTGTCCTAAATGAAGAAGGCTCACTTGTAAAAGCAACATATTCAATTTGACTACAGAATTTTTGTAATGCTTTAACACACACACCTCTCTGCTGCCTTCGCTATAAATAGACAGAGGTCACGCTTGGGGCTTCCTTCCATCTTTGAAGCAGCTCTAGCATGGGAGAGGTTGCTACAGACAGACCACTGATGGCAAGTTCACTGTTAGAAATGACAGTGAAATAACAGAAATCCCTTCAAAATTATAGCTTTCTAGTTCTAAAGAAGGCATAAAAACAAGGAATTGTGGAAAACGATGCCATGTCATTTTGATGTACTTCCCATCCCCTGCTTCTCCACATTTTCAGAAGAGCAAGAAAGCCCACTACAACTAATGTTTCAAAGATTAAACTGATGTCCAGTTTTCAAAGTCACATGACTGAGCTGGCATAAGAATAAGATGGTGCTGATCTGTGGTGATCTAGTGATCTGAATAAGCATAACTCAATCTCAACCTCCATGTGTTATTTCGAACACCCTGGCTCTGCTCCCTCACTCTCCTCTTTCTTAAATCCACGTGGTCACTGCAAGAGCTTCAAAATCATGAGCTTATTGCAAGGTTTACCATCATTTATAAAGTCTTACAACACTTGGGATATTTATCACTTAGAACTTGAGCCACATCTGCAGCACAGTATTTTTCCAAGAGAACAGTCCCATATCTGCTCAGTGCGTGTGTGAGGGCAGCATCACACCCTAAGTCAACTAAGCCAACAAAACCCACCATGTGGATACAGCTATGCCAACAGAAGCTTTGCCCAGCCCGTAGCATTCAGGGAGGCAGCGTAATTACACTGTCAGAAAAACTTGAGAAAGGTATTATTTAGAGTAGATAAGACTTGACTTAGCCAATTTCAACACTGTTAACCTTTAAAAGAAATAACTACTTCAATGCTTGCAGTGCTTAAGGAAGAAGGGAGGAAAAAAATCACATCCTGGAATTTTTCCAAAGCACTTTTTTTGACAATAAGAGTGAGGGAGATGCTGCCCATCCTCCCGGTACAAGCAAAGTACCTCAAACATCCACTTCCAGAGGTCAGCTTAGACACAAGGGATTCCCAAAGGAGCACCCAAACAAAGAGACCAGTAAAGGATGACTTTTTTTAAAAAAAAAACAACCCTTTTTTCTTTTTTTTTTTTTTATTTTTTATTTCAGACCCCAGATTACAAGCAGTGATGTTCTGGCCAGTACTTTGTATGTGTATGGCATCTTAGGAACTGGCAGCTGCCACAGCAGCAACAACTTCTATTTTCACTATTACCTCAAACATGAAGGCTTAAAATAACATACATTCAGCTGAAAACAACACTCATAATGCATTTACCTATAAAATTCAGAATATGGTAACATCTTCTTTTTACTCTGTGAACTCTGAGAGAAATGAAGACACAGAACAACTCATTTAGGTCAAAACACTTAGTGGAAGAGCTAAAACCTGAGCTTGGGCTTTCTCTTTTCCAGTCCTCTATCGCTTTTGCTCAGAAAAAAACCCATAAATATCATAATGAAAATCTATTTGTGTACTACACACACACAAAAGCACTACTATTGTCTGGAAATATGCATTCTGATATGTCAGTTTACCTCCAAACAGGAATACTTACCAAGTAAAATTAGCCAAAAGCGTACTGTACACAGAGTATACTCTTTAGAATTAAGCTATTTGTAACATCATACTTAACCCAACAGTACCCATTAAGGCTAGCAGATTGTTTAGACAGCTCTCAGAAAGTGGAGAGGTGTGGAAGCTTACCTTCTCATGATTTTCTATCAGGATTTCGACAACGATGTTCTGAAACTTCAGGTCCATGATGGCTGCTACAGTTTCTTCCTGTGGCCTCATTAAGGTTGGTCCAAATACTACCCCTAGATTGGCCACAGTCATTAGATTCTTCCTGGCATGATTTGAAACACTTTTTTGAAAAGAATTGAAGGAAAAAACAGGAAATAGGTTATGAAAATTTTCCATTACTGTTGGAAACTGCAGTCTACAAATGAAAACATTACATTTCCTTAATCTATGTTTCAGAAGTTTGTTTTGTGCAAAGTTCCTTCAAATAAAGTCTTACTTAATTCTGAAAAACAGAAAAACCATTCTTCCACTGGCAATTTAAAAACAAAAGCAATCCCTTAGTGAACTTAAATGTATAAAATGCACTTAGCCTTGGACCAGGGCAAGTGTGAAACCAACTTAAATTTGCTAACAGATCTCCACTATTCACTTTGCCAGAATTTGTGAAAAGAAAGTATAATGTTCCCTTTCTCACTTCAATCAAACCCTCAACTGCTGGCAGGACTGCTAAAGTAAATACTTATATGGCTTCATTAAGGGATTAGATTTCTGCCTTTCCCTCCAAAATCCACACAGCATGAGTCAAATGTCTTGTCTGCTTTTGCACGTTTGTTTCTTGGTATCGTGTGTGACAGCACTGAGATGGGCTTCAGCTCCAGCCACACTCAACTAAGGCCCTTTGGAGTTAAATGAAGGTAAGGACAAGAGTTCTGACAAAGTAGGAAAGGGGGTCGTAACACAACACTTACTTTGCTAAATGTTTCACCAAAATTTCCAGCATCTCTTTGTTCTTTTCTGGTAGTTTGTGGACCAAGAAGTGAATGGCATTAACTCGAGACTCAGGGCTCCCACTTTCTATGGGACAAAGAGATAAATAACTAGCTCAAAAAATAAAAATGAAATAAAATCCAAAGAAACACAAAGCTTCTCCCACCCCTGCACGGAAACATACTGCACATGCTCTGCTTCACCAGCTATGTATATCCAAACATAGCAATATTGAACATATGTGCTTTGTTTTCACAAGTAATCTTATTCTAGAATTATCCACTTATTTGCTTATTTTGTGAACTCATCTTTCAACCCACCTGCAAAAGGATGCCTTTGTTCATCTATTTTTAAAAACCTGACAGATGTAGTGATTGTTTTGCTGTATTGGACTCATCTGCTTACGAATATACTGCAGGTGAGGAGTGATGTTACTGGGTGCCACGGAGTGGAACTGTACCACTTGACATTTTAGCATCATTAGCTGATTTGGCTCAGCATTAGAATCCAGTTTTGTTCGTACTGTGCAGCTAATGATATTGCACTTAAGCTGCCTTGCACTGGAAACCGTATAAGACAACACATGCAGAAGACTCATGTCCTCAGAAAGAGAAAGTCTAACGACTTCTGAAGACACAGAAGAATAATCATGCAGAAGACCTACTGAGTGAGATTATGATGATAAAGGGCCCTGACTAACAACAGCATCCTTCTCCAGTACAGTACAGAAATAAAGTAAAAATAAGCAAGGGGGGCTTTATTTTTGTGTGTTGCACGTCAAATTGAATTATTTTGCCCCCTAAAGGTTTCACTAGTACACAGATGAAAACAAGAATCTATACATGATGAAAATAACCCTTCTTCCTATTTCTCAAAGTTGTATTAAATCACAACATTACAGCTCACAATGAGAGAAGCGGAGGTATTTCCCTTGTATAGAATAACACTAAGTACGACGTACATAAAGAGAAAAATTTAGAACCTACTCTGAATACATGAAGTTTTGATACCAGGACCACTCATCAGGCCTCGTTTTACTCTGAGGCAGCTTTGTTCAGTGTATTTCATATAAACCACCACCATATTTCCTCAGTGCATACTGCTACACATCTTTTTTTCTCTGCATATTGCTACAGACTTTAGGGTTTGGGGTCTTTGCATTCTTTTGCCTTGAAGATCCCTGCACTGATTGGAAGAAAAAAAGGCTACCAAAATGCAAGATGTTTAGCTTCAGGTCAGCTAACCAAAATTCCAACAGGAAAACAAAAGCTTTCTTTAAAGCAAGGCTGTTCTACATATATGTGAAATCACAAACTCTAATTAAAGAATGGCTAAAGCAACTTTAGCACAGGATATAATCAATGCTTATGTAGTTTCAATCTTCACTGATATACATGAAGAAAATGGGAAGGAGAACCTTTTAATTTTGGCTTCCCCCCCTCAATAGTTTCAGAGAAAAGGATATTCCTTACTATTCCCGGTGTTGATGGTTTTTTATAGCCAACATAGGAAGCAGCACTGACCACCTATTTTTAAGTATACTGTAACTCAGATCTGCAACGTTGATTAAATTTCCCTCTCTGCTACATAGAATCAACCCCCTGTACAAAATTGTTTACTACTTAGGAATGCTGTACTATTTAAAACACATAACTTCATCTGAATTCCTTCACTGAAAGAGACCATAAAGCAGAGAAAGGAAAATAAAGTGAGAAACTGCTGGCAAAACTTCATAGATCAAGAAATTATTTTAACACTTTCCAATACAAACGGGCAGACTCACCATCTAGGTAAGTATGCTGAATTTTGTTTAAGCACTTGGCCTCTCAGATGTGCTTTTGGCAATGAATTTCATGGGCTAATTCTCATTTGGAATTAAAGACTACAAGTGAACACATTCTGTAGTCCTGGAAAGTCATTATAGCAATCCAAAGAAGATAAAGCAATTGTCTCAAAGTTTGTTTTAATTTTGCCTTCTACAGTTTGCCAGAAGTGCTACAGGCTGGGGAAAAAAAAAATCAGCTAAATATCTCTTTGATAGTTTGCCAAAAAATTTTCTGACACAGTTTCCCTCCATCCTCTTCCAAAACAGTTCCATGTACATTAGATATCATACAGCTAAAGTACAAATGCTGCTATGTCTTCCCCAAGTCTGTATTTGAATTGCAATGGTGAGATCTAGCCTGCTCTTTCCTTTTTTTCTACTACTACATGGAGGAACATTCAAAACAGCCTGGGTACAGAGCTAACAAGGCACTGAAAACAAGGGTCAGGCAGCTGTGCTTTAAGGATTCAAATGAGCCTGAATTAGTGTCTTTTCTTTTACTAAGCTTTATGCTCTTTTTAAATGGAAGGAATAGAAGGCCAACACGATCTAAGTAGATGTTTATCATTACATAATTAAGATAAGAAGAATGAATGTTTATAATGTCTAGCAAAAAGTTTTTCAATACAAGTAACAATTGTGCTGTGCTATCCATCACAAGCTTCGCTGTCATTAGATATGTCACACATGGCACAGGCTAGAACTGAACACTGGGTACAAACTATGCATTTTTAAAACATCTAGTATTTGTTCTTCCTTTATTTTTGCTGGCTTGAGGAATTTTCCTGAAATGGCATTTACAGCCACAACAGAACTGTAAGGAAAGGGTTCTACTTGAACTACAGCGATGTATTTACTGGCAGGAACGATGAATTCTCCGTGCAACTCGTACGTCATCAGTGGCTCTGGAAGGCTTCTGTAAAACAAGGATGACATAATAAATTGAGCTATGTTCTTTTCTATCCATATTTACACTAAGCAGGAAATCTTTTTAACGTTCATTAGTATAGTCCTCACACTGGAGGCAACCCTTGCTCCCCTGGCCCTTGAATTCAGCGATTCCTAGTGCTAATGGAGAGTGGCATCTCTGGTAGTATCCTGATCCTGGTAGTAAAAAAAATTACTAAATATGTCCCTTCACCTTCCAGGAGGTAAAGAGATGCCTCCAGTCTATCAAAGGCCCCTTTCCACATTACAACACTGAGACTGTTTCTCAGATGAAGACTGTACACATACACTACTTAATTCTTTGTTAATGTTTTTAAGATACTAGGAATCACAAGTCAATGTCTTACTGCAAAGAAAAGGAGGTCCTAAATCAGTTAAGTTTGCTGAACACAAGTCAAACACTAAATTTCATTCCAAATGGAAAAATTGAAATTGAAAATCTTAGGTCACCAATGGAAAATGTACTAAATAATTGAAAATTGGAGTTAAAACATCAGAGTCAGAGCCTTTGTTTATTAAATTCATTTTACTAATGACTGTGACATATTTGGGTAAACACCTGGATCCCATATACTATAGGTGGGAAATTCTTCATCATGTGCACTTCTTTTTTCCTACTTTTTTGTTATTCTTCTTTCCTAAACTCCATAAGAAAGCCTTTTATCTTGATAATGTTTCTTCAGCATTCTTTGAGAGTATAATACTTTATTTAATAAATAATACTTCATTTAATAAATAATAATAAAATAATTTAAATTAAATAATTCCCTAAATTTAAATTATTAATTATATTTCTAGTGTATCAAATACTGATAATTGATGTTTAGTTAATTTAATGTTTAATTAATTTAATATTTAATTAATGGAGTAATAAAGTACTACTTTATTTAATAAAACCAGCAGATAAAAAATACTTTCTCTGTGTTACACTATGCAGTATACACAAAAGTTCTATGTTCTCACACCATTTAGTAATGTATCTTGATTGGGAATTGGTCAAGCAGTTTGAACAGAGAACACATCTCAAATTCTTACTTTTAATGCAAAAAATATCTTTAGTATTGCACCTGGAACATCAGAACAAGGGTCAGAAGGAAAAGAGGAGAATAATAAAATTTCATAACCTTTTTCCCTTTTCATTCTACCATGCTAAGACACAAAAAGGGAACCATTCAGGTTTCTCAACTGTCAGTGAAACACTTAGATATCTAAATCTAAAATGTTTTGGGGCTTCTCTCATATGAACATGAGTATCAGTGTCGCTAAATTATTTTGCTTCCCGCCAAGACAAGTTACAAACATGGCATTTGCATAAAATGAACCTCTATTCAAAAATACAGGAAAAGTGAGTACAATAACACACTGCTCAGGAAAACTAGAATAGAGAATTCACAGTCTAAGAAATAAATAAATGAGAGACAAGTTTACCGTAGATACTGCTTCAGAGCACTAGTAATTGTCTTCACTTCCCAGTCTACAGAGTTTTCCAGGTCAACCTCATTGCAGGTTTTTGCATCTAGAAAATAATCAGAAAGAGAAGACATGAAAAAAGTGAATTCTAAATCAATACATGAACAGCAACACACTGAATTCAATCATTATATAATAGCTCACATAAACACATAAGTAGTATGTCCTCACTATTAATTAATACTAAGCAGATGTAATATCCAAACCTCTTTATTAAAACTTTTTTTTTAAGTATTTATTATTAATTTTTTTTCTTTAATGAAGGATTAAAAGTCTCAGGGGAAAAAGATCTCATAGCAATTGCTATTTTCACACCTTTAATTAATCAGGAAGACATACACAAACACAGAAGATGTAAAAAAAAGTTTAGAAAAAAGACTAACTAAACATAACATCTTTTCCTCTTTTCTATCATTATTTAAAACTCACGTACACCTTGTACACCTTCACAAATTCATAGAATCCTAGGAAATATTAAGGTTGGAAAAGACCTCCAAGATCATCTAGTCCACCCGACCCCATAACACCTCTATTACTCACTAAACCATGCCCCTGAGTACCTCATCCAGCCTTTCCTTGAACACCCCGAGGGACAGTGACTCCACCACCTCCCTGGGCAACTCGGTCCAATGCTTAACCAAATCTTTCAATACTTTTCTTTGTAAACTGTTGGACTGATGATGAAAACAGCCAAAGTGCAGTAGGACCCTCCTTGGCGTGTGCAGAACTGTAAGAGGTGCTTCAAAAGTAGAAAAGGGACTCTCCTCTCCAGGATGTCCTGAACGTTCTCCTTACTTCATCAGTTTTAGCCAAAGGGAAAAACCACTTGCTTGACCATTTGGCAGGTTCACAGAACTCCTCCCATCTTTCACCAGGTTATCTGGTAGAGTCTTATAACAAGGCAGATCAAAGTGAACTGTCCTATGTCTGAACGACCCACCAGGTGCAATATTTTTTGACAGAATGATGAAAACATCACAGCACACTGGGATGCAATCAAAAAGACCCTTTTGGCCTCAAAACAGGAAGCAGTAGCTGCCACAAGGAGATCACACATGTATGGCCAAACCAGCCCCATGTATTTGGTTACTTCAAGAGCTTCAGTGTCTGTTGTTGTTGTTGTTACCGCTACACGTTTCCGTCAATCGCTACAGTAAACTACTGCAGCAGCTGACACAGGTTACGTGTTGACCAGTTCATCCAGTTCAGAATTCATTTGTTACTTCCCTTGTCAGACAAACGACAGATACATTTAAAAAATCAAATTAGGATCCCTGATTAAAGGTGCAAGTCCTTTTACTGGGACTAAATAATTCTGTTCTAAAGGCTGTGCCAAGCAATTATTTCCGTAACTGAATATTCTCCCTCATTATATCAATTATTTAAATCTCATTTTAAAATACAAGTCAGATAACGTTTTCTACCAAATTGTTACTAGCCAACCACCACCCAAAATACTCAGGATTGCCTTAGGAAAAAAAATTCTTTTTTCCTCTTTTTAGCAGGCTAGCTGTTTCTGTGTTCAAATTCTCCTTTTTTTGTTCTTGAGAAGAAAACCTTTCTACTGAATTAATTAAATAAAATCTGCCATCACATCAGATACTAGTGAAATCTATGGGGATTTTGTTATTAAACCACGATGTAATATCCAGTTTTTAAATAAACTGCTTCATAATCATCAACCTTCTTTACAGTCAGAGGATGCAATCAGTTATGTGAAATTTGCTGATGAATTTGGGGGAGAAAACAACAAGTGTATGAATCCCAAAGCAAACCTCTTAAAATAGAAAAACAAAATAGAAGGTATTGCCAAAATATTTCATTATCTGTTGCGGGGGGTGGGGGTGGGTGGGGTGGGGGAGAGAACCAAAACAAAATAAAATTTGAGTCCAAATAATGCCTATTTTGACCACAGAAGCCACCAAGACTCAATGACTTTTTTTTCTCCATTTTTGGTTTGACAGCTGCCCTACACAGCCCCAGGTATTTGAGTGTTCCCACTCCATGTTTCCCCTCTGTTTCAAACATCTCAGGCCTTTAGATGAACTGGAAATTCAACCAGGATTTCAAAAGTGACTCTGCTAGTTTTACTGCTACTTGTTCACATAGCAGCCACTGTGCACTGAATGGCAACTTTACGCATATAAAAATAACCGTGCACATTTCTGGAACAGCTCTTGACAGAACAGCTCTAAATTTTATGCAAATCTTCCTGACAATAAGGGAGCTGGAGTTTATAAAAACAGTCCAGTTCACCAAACTAGGTTAGGAGGAGACTGACTCTGCTTTCCTATGCAGTAAGTCTCCTGTAGGAGTGTAGGCATACTGTACATAAAATAACAGGGAATTCAGCGCAATCGTTCTGCAAAGGTACCTGAAAATGTGCTCCTGCAGCATGCAATGTCTGGCATTTTTCACGCCAGGCATATCAGATATCCAACCTGAACTCATGAGTAGAAACCCCAAGTCCTTAGCAGTCCCTTTACCATGGGCAAGGCTCTGTATGAACACTGCCTTACCCAGTAGTTTGTATGAAGTCTAGGTAGGCAGCTCGGATGAAATGCGCCACGTCAGGTCTAGAACATGGATCAAACAAGAATTGGTCCGTGACGCAGTTCAAGAACTGAGCCTCCTGGCAAGGAGCTCTGAATTGCTTGTAAGATTCCCATAACACTGGAAGTCCTAGCTCTGTATCCCTGCTTACAATGAGATACCAGATTAATTCAGCATTCTCCCTTAAACCACAGAGTGTTTTCCTCAGCAATTGCCTCACTTAAATTTAGACAAGCCTATCGCCGCAAAATAGATCACTACAGCACCATGATAGCTGCAAGTAATTTGAACTAATTAAATTGTAAAATTAGTATATTTTTCTTTAAGCAGAATTTTATATTTAATTGCTGAGCTCATTTTACAGAAGACTGTGTTTCAGTAGGCTTTTACATTAAAGCTGAAAATCTGGGATTCATAGTATTAGAAAAGTACATATCGGTCTTCTCGTACTCTCCTGACTGCCAATGTACTTCCCTTAATTCTATAGAAAATGTTCTGGATAAGAGATAAAACTACACACTAGTATGTCCCTGGTTGCCATTTGGAAGACTGTTTTTGTGGTTTGGGCCTTTCAGACTGTGAACTTCATGGTCAATGACAGGTAGATTAAAATACTTTGAAATCTTATCAAACATTTTAAAACACAGAAAGTTAATATGAGGGTTTTTTTTTTCTGATTCTGAAAAGATCTTTCATATAAAAGGGTATCCAAGAGTATACCCAGAAACAAAGGATTAAAGATTAATCAGTCATTTTAAATTCTCTGTACCACTGCATATCAAAAAGACACCCTCTTTATTCTTCTCTGAGGACAGACAGATAAAGAGCACAGATGGGATCGCTTTCAACAAACCATCAGAAAAAGAGCAGCTGCTTGCACCCTAACTTTTTTCTGTTCATTCTTTTGCCTTGTCTTGGTACCACTGGATTCTTACTACTTCAAATAAATACATGAATCTTGGGAATGACAAAAAATGTTTCTAATTTTAAAAAAAATAACTGAAAGCAGATGCCGGAATCCCCAGTAAACTCTTCCAGCTGCTACTGAACCACTGGCAACCTGAGTCTATTTAATTTGGATACCACTAATGGCAAAGAGGAAAATTTGCCTGCCAGACCTGCACGCCCAGGCTAAGCCTGTAAGTACAAAACTGGAAAACATCTTAGGATATCAAACATATTTAATTGAGACTCTCTGAGTGATAACACTTCCTTCTTCCTATGGTCAATGGCTAAAGATGGTTACTGTTTATTGAGGCTAACTCCAACCACCATGAGGATCTGTTATAGATCAGGTATTTGTATTAATCTCAGTTCATATTTCCACAGAGTCTTCTGCTACAATACTTTAAAGACACAGGCAGGTTTATGTGCACTAATGGAGAACTTCAGGGTGCTGTTAATACTGATTAAGCTACCATAAATTAATATTTAGCAAGGTCATTATGACAGATTGATATGACATGCAGGTCCTCAAGCCTGATGTCTTATCATTTCTGAAGAGACAGCCTGTTTGAAAAAATAAAGGAAGGAAAAGAAAAAGTCATACAGGTGGCACTGAACTGACAGCAGCATATAATATAAAAGCGCTTTGTCATTCACATAATGTCTGGGGTAATGAAATGAATTCACTTTCTGGCTTCCTCCAGTTTGCAGTGCCAAAGAACACTGTGTTATCAGCACAGATGGAGCATGCATGGTTCTGGAGAAGAGCCTGGTGCAAACTGCAAACAAGCTTCTTTGCATACCAATGAATCCCTGAGAATCAGACCTTTGCTGTCAAGTGACAGGTTTGGAAGCTCTATAAAAATGAACTAATCCCAGTGGTCTTGTCTGACTGCATGTACTGTCAGTGCTCAGGACAAGAAATTGGGAAACACGGCACATCTTGCAGTCATGGCTACTACTTTGGTGAGAGGTATCGGGCAGATGAGGGATTTCATCCAGGTGCCAGTACTTTCTTTCTTTCTTTTCTTTTTTCTTTTCCTTCCCTGGGGACCACAGTGCAGCAAGAGAACTACAGTTACTGGGATTAAAGATGCATCAAAATTTCCCAAAAGAAAAGGGGAAAAAAAAAGTTTCTGCAAATAATTTCATGAATCAAAAAAAACCCAACAAAAACCTTAAGAGCTATGTATGGTTAACTAGGTATGAGAGCCTCTGAGAAGTTACCCACATACAAGAGCTATACTACTAAGTTTATAAAAACAAATCCTTTCTCCATCTGTCTCCCGCCTTGGCACACAGTTATTATTAATACGTATATTATATTCCTCCTCTTAAACCAAAGAGCTCTTTGCCAGTAGGATTAAACTAAATGTCTTATTTTGCACAGTGATTAACCCAAGACAGGCATGGGCATGTACACCTGCACATCTTAGACAAGGGAGAAGAAAGGTGAAAACTTCAATGAAATAATAAGCTTTGAACTTTCTTCAATTTAGTACTTTTGGATTTTCTGATCAGACTCTTCAATTTAGGCTGGTTTATCCCACTTCTATCAACCTTGCAGAAAGACCATGATTTGTTCCTACATGTCCTACAGCAGCTCTCAGTTTATTCCTACTAACTAATCTCAGACTTACTAAACCAGGGGAATTTACAATGATATGGGAATTATTTGCCTGGACTAAAGCAACCTAGATTTGGCCCATACAGAGGCCAACTACAGGCAGATGATTTTAGAACTAAATATTGACAGTAAAACAATACAAAATAATATATTGAAAAAATTAGTGTAAAAGAGGCATACCCATCAACAAACTCAGAAGTCTCTGGACCTTTGAACTCACCCCCACAACTCGGTACAGTCCTTGGTCATTTATACCTATTGCGCAAAAGGAGAGAGAAAAGAATAAAAACAAAGGCAGAAAATCAACCACAGTCAAATTTAGCATCAAAACTTTTCCCCAGGCAACAAATTCTCCTCAAAGACAGACAGACTACATAGCATTAACACAGTCATGAGAACAACGTTATAAATAAAGTATTGCAAGAATCCTTTTGTTCTTCTGCCTTTTTAAGGTAAGTTCACATTATGTTTTGATAAAGGTTTCATATACCTCAATTCTGTTTCAGAAACTGGGAGTAGAAACAAACAGGGACAAACCTTTGCTTGAAAAACAAACAAACAAACAAACAAAAAAAATCACAGTTTGGTTTTCAGCTTTTTTAAGTGACATTTTGGATACATTAGCATCCACATTCTAATAATGCAAGAACTGAACCAACAAAGGCTAAATTAAGATTTCCTTAATAAACATAATTTTGCTTTTTTTTTCCAAATATGTGGCTGACAAAGAGTTTGGATAAAATAAAGAAAAACTTGAGCCTATTCCCAGTCCTCAGAACTGATGCTTTTTCAAGTTGGTAAATGCTTCTCATTTAAGATACGAGGCCTCATTCCAACCCACTGTGGTCCACACAGTAGTCATGCCCAGAGGCAGCACCACAGCTTACCAAAATCAGTACTTCTGGGTTTCTGCTTGAGATGAATAGAGAAGTCATAACAGGCATAGTATTTTCAGTCCCCTGCTCTCATTTCCTGTGGACACTGAACCCCTTTTCCTATCATTCCTCTGTGCCCTCCCATCCTCTCACACATATTCACTTCTTTACCCCTTTTCTTCCCCTGCTTTAGCCTTCCTTCACCAAATCCAGTTTTATCCCCAGGGTAGTAGAACTATGGCTATAAATCAAAGGAAAAAAGGTTGGGAGATAAGTGGCAGGAAAGTAAAAAGGTATGTATTTGCCTGCTGTATTGTTTCAGAGCCCATACAGTGGGAGATAAAATATTACAGTCCTGAAGCTGACAAAGATGTTTGAGAGGCCATCTACAAACAACACCTTGGTATTCATATTGGCATGGAAGAGTAGAAAATGTCACAAAATACCTGTGTTTCTACTCCAAGGAAATCTTTTTAAACAACAGACTGTGTGGTATTCTTATTCAAAATCTCCTTTAACAAAGGAAGACTTGCAGAGAATTCCCAGTTTCAATATCAAACCATTCCAACACAGAGAAGGGAAATTAAAACCAGTCATATGAGAAAACATTTCTTCACAAATACGTAAGAAATATGTAAAAAAATCAGTCTTTTAATGAATTACTGTCAGACACAAATACACAGCAATAATTCTCAATATAGTGGAGAGAACTTCACATTTCCTACCACCTCCTCCTGTCTAGCCTTGTGACATCTTTTCCTTCTTCCCTCACAATCTGCAGCCTCCTCTCTGCCATCCCAGATTTCTGAGAGCCTGCTGAACTCCTCCCTGTCAGCACTGCTCCATCCTTTGTCCCAGTGGGAAGCTGACTGGCTATGGCAGCAGCTGCTACTTCTCTGGGTTCCTCCACCTGAGCAAAACTGGCCCTTTGCTTTTCCCAGGATGCAGACACCACTCTAATCATGCTGAGTCTTAAGCTAGATGTCATGTTCAGAGCTGGCTCAAGTTAACAGAATAAGCCAGATCTCATTATTTCATCTGTGGTCATCAGAAACCTCAGCTCTAGAGTATGCTCACAGCTCAGCGGTGTGCAAAAGAAAGAACCACAGAAAACAGCTATGTGGCCACAACACTATTCTTCTCAAAATATGAAGATATCCACCCAACCAAGCAAGTTTTCCAACAAACAGTGTGATAGCATGCTATACACCACTTAGTCTGCCAACATTAAAAAAAAAATAAGCATAGTCCTTGATTGATTCTAAACAAGGATGCAGTAGGAAACGGTCCCAAGAGCAGCAATTATTTTTTACTTCAAATTTCTCAGGACGTATCCAAAAAGATTCTGGTTCAAAAGTAACACCAAGCTTTTTAATGCTCTGCCAAAACACATCACACATTTTTTATACAATGTCCTCCACTACTTTTAGTACCACAGAAGATGCCTTCTGCATCGTATGCAAGAAGTTAAAGCTGAAGAAATAGTGTCGCAGGCAAATGCAGTTCAGCTTTTGCTTATCTCAGAAGTTGTTTCATGACTTCCTGTGCTTCTAACATTAAAACTAAGGGGAACCAAACTGTGGTGACCCCAAACATATGTTTACAGGCTTAAAAATAATGAAGGTCAAACCACAGAAACTACTGCTCAATATTAAAATAGATATGATACGCAAAAGTCTCTGAAAATTATGGCATTATTGAAACTAAGACAATGCACCAGCAATAACCATGAGGCTGTGATAGCAATTATCAGATAATTGATCAGTTTCAAATTCATCAACCTGAAAAAAGCATGGCAAATTGCTAGCAGACATCTAGAAGCAAGGAGGGGTATTAATATTCCAACCTAGTTTTTAAATACCTTTAAACACACCTTTCAGTTATGCTTTGTTTCAAACATACAAACCTGGTTTGAAACAACACTACTTGTGATTTGCTCTGCACATTTCAGCTCTTCAGCTCTTCAGCACATCCAAGCCTGGTAAGGCTTGGCATTTACAGAACACAATTGACAAGATGAGTCAGTGCAAAGGAAGAGCTACCACCGCCTGAGACGCTGAAGGGTTCAGACGCTGCGTCTGCCGGCTCAACCAGTCGCTATTGGCAGCTTTGAGCAGTAAAGCCCCTTCATATTTATGTTACCTCAAGATGCTGGGCTGTCTGAGGAGGGAATCTGGTATATAGGTACACTTAGAAAAATGAGGTAGTGTGAGTAATTGTCACTTATCCCATTGGTACAGGCAAGGTGTGTCGGGGAGCTCACTCTGCGGCTGGCGCTGTACCTGTGCCTGACACAGACAACAATCTAGCTGCAAATACAACTTTTTCTATCCAACTCCAGAGGTCAGAAACAGCCACACGAGTGTCACTCTAAATTCAAGGTAATGCCAGATTTATTATATTTTTCTTTTACATGAAAAGGTATTCTACTTCCTCCTCAGATCTCCACTCCTCAGAGCAGGAGACTGGACGAACAGCTCAATGCTGCCATCTCTCTCTGCAGCTCAGATTAGCAGCTCCGGGAGCTCTAAAATAAAGACAAACATTGCTCCAGCAAACACTTACCTAGGACACCCTCACAGAAGGTACAGCCAACTGCTTGCACACCCAAACATGCACAGAGTCTTTGCTACCAGAGCAAACAGCTCTTTGATGTTTCTGTAAGCTTTTACCCTGTTGTATTAGCCTCAGTACAGAATTGTAAATAAAATACTCCAAACAGAATCCCAAAATGTTCTCTCAGAGGCAAAACACGGGTTCACATCCAACCAGCATCATGCTCAGCATGTGAGAGACAGGCTGCACGTCTCGATGCCTCGGTGTCTCCTACCAGGTAAAGCACAGCCAATGTCTTACCAGGCAGCACTGAATCAGAAGCTCACATGCATTTTAACCAAGACACTGCCTCTGATTCTATTCATTCAGAGCAAATAATTTCCTTCTTGGCTTTATAAAACAGAACATAACTGAGAAAAAAATTATCCAGCCATTGACAAGTTTTTGTTCAATATCTCTGTTATGCTCCTCTCTCTCTGAATACCAGACTTTTTCTGCTATGACATGACAAGACTATTCTCAGTTTCCACCCACACTAGACTGTCCTCTCTTTACACCCACGCCAACCTCACACCCATTATGATTAAAAGAGATTAAAACATGGCACACAAGCACAGTCTCTGAAGAGGCATCTGTCCTGTTTTCTTCTGCTGAACATAACTTGCCTTTGATGTGTTATCATTCAAGTGAAAAAAAAAATAATCAAGTAAAAAAATTTTTAAGAACAAGTATAGGTATAAAATCTGCAGCCTGAGAGATGGATTTGCTTCAACACAAAACTATTTGGCCAAACTCCTGCAGCAAACAAGTGAATGTTCTCCTGGTCCTCCATTTGTTTAGCTCGTCAGACATCAGCAGAAGGTCCTGCAGGTTCTGCAGAAAACAAAACCTGATCCTTTAGGAATGCTTCAGCTAGCTGCTAAGATGAAATCAGGATTTTGTTTGTCAGGCTTAGTTTTTTTCTTTATATATGCAGTTGATGTAAAGTTCAGAATCAGTAAAGAGAAAATCTTTAACAAGTGCTTGCAATGCAATGGATAAATCAGGCTCATTGGAACAGAGCTAGGTGGATTGCTGAGTTCCTGGAAGGTAATAGCTCACCTAAACCCATTCTTGAAGCCCTGGGAAAGTAAGGGATTATTGAATATGGACCTTTTTGTTTTGTTTTGTTAAGTACTTGCCAAAACAGAATTAACAGATAAAAGTCATTTTGATTGGTGGCAGTTACCAGACAACACTCAGTTGACAGCAGGTCTCATGAAAGCTGTGCACAGGGGATAGTGGAGCTGCAAGGTCTCCCAGGAGAGGAAATACCGCAGCTAACTTTGGTAACTTCAGTTCTCTGCCAAGTATGCTTCAGGGCAGATCCCAACTGGGGGACACACATGCTTCTAACCCAGGCAACCTTATTGTCTGGGCTGAACAACAATAGTAGGTGGGGTTACACACATATTTTACAACTTCTTACATACCCCTAAATCAAGCCTGAAAGGACAGAGTGGACTCTGTTTAACTGATCCACCCACAGCCAGAAGAAGTGGTGCAGCATCTAACTCATAAAATCTGTGTCATCTGATGCAAAGAGAAGATCTGGTCTATATCAAAGCAGGGTTTTGCTGTGAAGGCAACTTATTTGCACGGTGCCAGCTTTATCTGCAGTGTTACCCAGCCAAAATATTAAGATTGCAAACACACATAACCAAAATTTCAAAATGATGAGGCAGGTAAACCCCTATAAAAAGTATCTGAAAGAACAGAAAGAACAAAAGTAACACCAGACAGACTATGGTCTAATCTGTACCTTTAATGCATCAGACAGGACTGCTCTAAGACTCCAAGAGAAAAAGGATTTCAGATGCTTCTTGCTGTTTAAATGCTAAATTCTCAGTATCAGAAGGGCTGCTCAGTCTTACTCACAGCACTATACAGTAAGTGCATACAGGGAAGACACTATTTTTAAGTAAGACCCTGTACTGACAGGAAAGAACCTGCTTTGGCAGGGGGGTTGGACCTGATGATCTCTTCAGGTCTCTTCCAACCTCTATTATTCTGTGATTCTGTGAAGCACAACCAACCCATTCTTCTGTTCAGATATCTTATTTAAGCTGGACTGTGATGCAAAGAAAGATAGAAATATTCTGCCCTGTGCAATGCTAAAGAAAAAGATGTAACTCCTGAAATATTGTATGTCCCCTTTGGGAATGGGAAGGAAGTCAACAATTTAGGAGAAAAACACTGGGTCACCTGTCCTGGCTCCTTGTGAAAATCAATTTTACCCTAGCTGAAACCAGGACATTCACACAGAGAAATTTCAACATCTCTTTATAAGAAACATACCAAACCTAATACCAGTTTAAATCTACCTTCCTTAAGTTTAAAGCCATTCCCCTTTGTCCTATCATTCCATGCCCTTACAAACAGTCCCCCTTCAGCTTTCCTATAGCCCCTCCAGGTACTGGAAGGTCGCTATAAGATCTCCCTGAAACCTTCTCTTCTCCAGGCTGAACAAGCCCAACTCTCTCAGCCTGTCCTCACAGGAGAGGTGCTCCAGATCTCTGATCATTCCTGTGGCCCTCCTCTGGATTCCCTCAAGCAGCTCGGTGTCTGTCATGTCCTGGGGACCCCAGAGCTGAACACAGCAGTGCTGGTGGGGTCTCACCAGAGCAGAGGAGAGCAGAAGGATCACCTCCTTGGGTCCGCTGTTCACGCTTCTTTTGGTGCAGCCCAGGATACACTTGGCTCTCTGGGCTGCAAGCACACGTTGTCAGGTCAGTAGTAAGCCTGACAGCATCCCTGCCTCTGGCATGAGACTAATTCCACCAGAAGTACTTCACTTTTTGTTACTCCTTTGCCTGCTCAGCTCCTGTTCTTCTGTCTTAAGTGACTAAGCACAAAAACTCCATCCCAAGCCCACAAATGAAATGCTAAAATTATTTAGGTTGATCCAACAGCAAAGCAAAGATACAGAAACTGCTTACAAGATGCAGGGTTTTTTTCTCAGCTGTTGTACACAATTGTGGCTTCCTTGCCAAGTGAGGTGCTGTTATCCCCTTCCAAGAACTTCTTAAAAACACACTGGAGGCAAAGCAATGCATGTAAGGGGCTGGGACTGGACAGAAAGAAACTCCAGCCCTGGTCAGTGTCATCAGTGCAATATCTACAGATTAAGTCTTTCCCAGAGATCTACAGGAGACTAGATCACACAGGCTTCCTTTGAAGAGCAGACCTGCAGCTCCACCCCCTCCACAAACAAGGTTGGATTGATCATTACCTCGTGTTTCAACAGCACTGATGCACTTTTTGATGACAGTGAAACCTATTTTATCCAACTGTGCACCTAAAAGGGAAAAAAAAAAAGTCTGAAAAGTTTTAAAGCACCATTACAATTGTGTCTTTCACTGAAAAAAATAAGGCTGGACTTAATTGCACAGCAGTAAATATCCTAAATACAGGCAAAGCTGTACATACCCTGAAACAGGAACACATCTTAATTTTTCCTAGAGAAATTTCCCTCTCCTTCAGAACCCCACCTAGCCCAAGTACAGGCTTATTCTGGTGGCAGTGGCTTCACTGAATGTGTTGCCAGCAGCAGCCTTTGAAGAATGGGATCTCTGATTAGGTGCGTGTGTCAGCGGATGCAAACCGGAGCTTAACGATACTTACTGCACCACTGACAACATCTGAGAGAGGTAACCAAACAGGGCAAGGAAGCACTTAGGATGAAAAAGCCATAATCACCAACAGCAGGGCTTTTAGTGAGTCCTACCCTAAGCCAAAAAAATCCCACACTAAAGATGCAGGACACACATGTATCACTTCACAGCAGTTAATGATCTGGCTACATAAAAGCAGATGCATTAACAGGGCAAATGCTGGATCTCAGCTGTTCTTTGCTGTTCCTATCTTATTCTTTTTCTTCCCATCAAAACTTCATTTAAAAGCTGTGCAAAAACCACCCTTCCCCCAAACATCTGGCCCTCTTGCTCCTGGGAACCTGGTCTAGAGCCATGAAAATAAAAATCTGTGGAAAAACTTCTTTTAATAACAGCAAGACCCAGCTTTAACCAGCAATTTATTACAAATTTTAAAAAGCAAGAAAATTGCCTGGTAATGCAAGAAGGATAACTTTTCACTCATATACTTTGCTAACAGAAGAAACCTAATGTCATCTAAAAGAAAGCCATCTCTTCTACTTCTCTATTATGGTTTACATTTTAAACAAACACATCCAGGTTTTTGGTGACCTTTATGTTCAGCAATGGTTGTTTGTAAAATCACACTTGTGCATTCTAACAGATGTGTACACTCAATCTGGATTTAAGACACTGTGATGTATTCACATATAAATAAATCATTTTTGAGTTAACTTCAAGCATTAATTGGCAAAACCCAACTGTTTCTCTAGCTTATGCCCAGTCCTACAATTCCTATGTACATACTAATCTGCATTACTGTGAAAACCCATTAGTTACAAAATCTACAAAAGTATATTCAGAACTCAAGTTTAAAACCAAAATATATCCCTTTGTCTTACTCAATTGCAAAATGTTAACAAAAATCAGCTTTAATGGTAATTCAAATACTTACTTCCCTCTTGTTTTGCATTGGCTCTATTCAAATTGATGAACAGCTAACACAAAAAACAGTAAAAAGACATGAATTATTTTAAAGAATTAAGATCAGAAACAAGACAAGCCCAATCTTAATGCCCAGTAGGCACAAATACAGCTGTTTACAGTTAAAACATATCACCTCTAATGACAACTTCTCTAACAGTAGGACCAGAGCTCTGTGCCCCCTCAGAAAGGAAATAATTGCACTTTTTAAGGACTGACATTTTAAAAAAATTCTCAACAAATAAGAGTTTCTTGGGGAGAGAAGAATGTTAGTTATAGCCACTGAAATTAACTGCCATTTACTACTTCACATTCCTACGCTTTCTCTGCAGGTTAATTTCCCACAGTTCAAGTTCACTCACATCATTGTGAACTGCTCTGATGAATCCTGGGAATTACAACCCATTCCCAGAAGTGATAAGCTTACTGGGGAGTCCAGCTTAGACGAGGTGTGATGGCAATAAACACCTCTGCAGAGGAAACAAGATTTTTAGAACAATGATGTCAATAAAACCTACTGCTAAAATCTTCAGTAGCCAGCCATGGGGCACAGACATGTGCTTGTGTCACTGCCTAGAAAACCCCAACAGTTTGGGCCCCAAAGGCCAATATAATATTTACAATTGTAAGAACAGTCTGCAGTGTGTTTCAGTATTGCAGTTCAGCCCCAAATCCTGATGTGAACGGGAAATTAGGCAAATTCAAGTACAACCTTGTTCCCACTGACAGGGATTTTCTGATCTGGTTTAAAATAATAATAATACCATGTAACTAACTTGAGCAAGTCTTGCCACTGGAATGCAGTCTGTCAGCATAAGGCTAAGTGGACATGCTTATACCAGACATTTTCTAGAATACCAATATCATTGTTGTGATGGGAAACCATTTATAAAACCTGATGCTGTCATTACAATGAGAAATACCTCATATCACCGTTAACAGTTATCTACTTTATCGAGTTACTCATCTCTCCTGAGTTTTCTTTCACTTTTATTCTTTCTTCATTGAATCTATCATTTTGCAAACTACATAATCCCAGTTTATTAAAGTATAATTGGGATCTTGGAAGCAAGAAGTGAGAGACTTTCTACATTACACTATAAATGAACATGAAAAAATGTCACTTACAGCTTCTTTTCCATCCAAGGCTTCCATCCACAGCTTCCTGTCCTCCTCAGAAAACGCCTGCATGGTCACAGGAACTCCAGGCCTGCAAAAGTACCAACCACACAGAGTAACTGTATCCACCAGCAACTAAAACACTGCCTTGTCAAAGTATAATTTCAACTACAAGCAAAAGCTGACTGTGCTAAAGTCAGTCTTAAATACTGTACACTGCTCATCTTTAAAATAAAAGGCATAGAAATGATAACACAGTAAGAAATAATCAGAGAGGAAAAAGGGAAGTGAATGTAATCTGCAAACCATTAATTCTAAATAGTTCATTGTTGATAGCTTGTTGATTCCATCACTTGCTGGGAGTTACAAAGTTCTGTAAATTCTAAATAACCTCACTCTTGCATTGCTGTGCTGTTACATAAAAAGTGGCTTTTGTTAAATTATTCAATGTGAACAGTAACAATGATTACAGTGTTCCAATAAATAACTTAAAAAACATAATCAAGTCATAACACAGAATCTCATTAAAAAACCTCCACTATTCTAAGTTTTCTAAAAGGCAGGGATGGACAACTCTGGGATGTAGGGGTAAGTGAACGACCTCAACAGAAACCTGTGTTTATATTTAATATAACAGGAAACAAAAAATGAGTAATTGTGTGCATCACATACAAAGCAGAGAGTTAAAAGAACAACAGGTTATTTAGTACTTATTTTAATGCCAATTACAAAAAACTATCAATATATTCAGCCTGCCAATATTTCTGCAAATTTATAATCCTGATTACATAGGGATGGAGAGAAATTGAGAATTAACTCATAATATTCTCTTCTCTTTTGTATTAAATATATCTTCAAGAAACAAAATAGCTATAAGGGAAAAAGTTACCTATAAACAAGAGCACAAAGAACACCTGCACAAATCCACATGCTCCAGCAATCCCATCTAAACTCAGAAGACCGAACTGTAACTTTGGAAAATGGCAGCCATAAAGCAAACTGCTCTCTTTTGATTAGTTAAAGCAAGGAGGCTATTAGCTGTAAAAATGGAACCTCCATCTATTCTCAGTGATGCCCAGTGATATGAGGCAGCAGTGTGCCCAGGTGGCCAGGAAAGCCAATGGCATCCTGGCTTGTATCAAAAATAGTGTGACCAGTAGGTCACCAGGAGGTGATTGTGCCCCTGTACTGGGCATTGCTGGGTCCAGTTCTGGGCTCCTCACCATCAGAAGGACATGGAGGTCCTGGAGCGAGTCCAGAGAAGGGCAACCAGGCTGGGGAAGGGGCTGGAGGGCAAATCCTCTGAGGGGCAGCTGAGGGAGCTGGGGGTGTTCAGCCTGGAGAAGAGGAGGCTGAGGGGAGACCTTATCACCACCTACAACTACCTGAAGGGAGGGTGTAGAGAGGTGGGAGATGGTGTCTTCAGCCGAGTAACAGGAGATGGGACGAGGGGAAATGGCACAAAGCTGCACCAGGGCAGGGTCAGATTAGATGTGAGGGGAAAGTTCTTCCCTGAAGGAGTTGTCAGGGCCTGGAACAGGCTGCCCAGGGAGGGGGTTGCATCACCATCCCTGGATGTGTTTAAAAAAAGGGTAGATGAGGTGCTCAGGGATATGGTTTAGCACAGGACAGGAACGATTGGACTCGATCTTAAAAGGTCTTTTCCAACCTTGTGATTCTGTGACAGACATTGAGCTCTCAGGGCAGGTGAGGGAAACCTTGCCTTTATGACTAAAACAAGCTCATGCTGGCATCAGGAATAACAGTAAGCAAAGCAGCTTGTCATGCCATACCAGCTTTTTTCAAAGCAAACTGGTCTGCAAGTAGCACAGACCCAAGACCATCAGAAGCAGGCAAATTTGATCACTCAGTAGAAAAAAAAAGCCTTAGTAATTAGCTAAAATAATTAAAAGACCAAACATGCTGATTTGTCTACTTTCTTTTACTAGTTAAAAGTAAACCCAAATATGTTACTATTATGCAGGGCAAACTTTCCTCCTTTTCACTGAAATTATAACTGTTGAGGTATCCAAGAGATATATGCAAGCTGTTATGCTGCACAAAGTATTATTTGTTTTCAAATTAAAGCCAAAAGAGACAAATCCTTCCCTCCTCTTTGTCCTGTGTCAGTAAAATTAAAACCTGAGTAGTATTTCAGAAGGATAATGCTCTGTATCAAGAGAAAGTATTTTTCCTACCTCATAAGACCTCTGCTGGTTTTGAAAGATTTACATTTCCCTACACTTACCACCAGTCACCTAGAATGAAACATGATGGGAGTGCTAGAAGCAGAAAAAAAGTCACTTTCCAAAGATTCAGGCAGGATCTTAGCACCCTCAGAGCTGAAATTTGTAAGTATTGGAATTTAAAGAAAACAGAATCATTTCAGCTTTCTTTTCAGAAAAGAAAAATCCATAAACATTCAGCCAGCTCCAGACTGTGCTCCAGTCACACACAAGGCTGAGCGTGCGCTATTGAAAAGTCCTTCCTAAAATTTTGCAATCTTGCCTCTTTCCACAGCACAGGAACAAAGAAATCCCCACGACCAACTGTCAATCTGTATGTTATTTTTTAACTTGGACAAGCAGAGGGATAAGTGTGCCCTGAACTGATACCAAGGAAACAAGCTAATGGCCTGCAGCACAGAACTAATCTCCATGGGAACATCTCAGTACTACACACATATATTATTAAAAGAAAAATGTCTGATATCAAGGTCACAGTGGACCAGTTGTGTCTATTATATCTGGACAGAAAGATGGATTAGACTTTTCCCAGAAAAGAGAATGAAAAATTGTTTTGCAGGATCAAGGAAACACTGCTCTCCATCCATCTCTGTTTAACTCCAGATACCCTATTGAGCAGATGACACACAGAGGGGGGTAGACTGACACTTCTCACGGTACTTTTTTAGCTACTTTATCAGACTCAGTTTGAAATCTGTTACTTACACCGAACAATACACTGACCTGAGAGGAGCTGATGTCAAGACCTTAGATCTCTACTCCCTTTCCTACTATTGGGACACAATGTTAGAAGAGTTAAGCTCAATCCCCTCAAATCACAATGCAAGTTCAAACCATGCTGTAGACTTGTCACAAATGCCACCTGAGCTGTAAACAGGTATCTTCCCACCTGCTACCTGAGCTGGAAGTTCTCAGACACAGTGGTAGCTTCGTGTTCCATCACCCATTGCTTGTTACAGGAACAGGCATGAGGTAGGGAGCCCAGTCAGACTGGCCACAGAGGTTAGGCATGACCTCTGACCTAAGACTGTGTACATATATATATGTTCCTTATCACAGATGTATCTGCAGACCATTAGTGACCATTGGTCAGTCAGGTGTGGCAGCACTGGCCATGCTGCAGTATGGGCACTATGAATCTGATGAGGAAAAAATAACCCAAAAGCCTATAAAACCTGAAGACCTACAATATGCTAAGTGACAATGGAATTACTTGATGTAAGTAAAGAGCAAATATATTGGCTAAAAACAGCACAGGAGGGATGGATGTAAAACTCATCAATTGTCCACTAAGTTCTATCCAGCATTTAATGTTCTGCACAGTTACCATCTGTGCCAAAAAACGTGGCATTACGTGGCCATATTTATTTGCAGTATCGTGTTAAGCTGGATTCTCTCACCTTCATAAACAAAGGAATACTACAATACTGACAAAAAGCAGTATTGATCATATTTAAAGAGCCTTTTAGCAAAATAAATAAGCAATTCTTGTCTTTTAAAATAAACCAACAGAACAGTAGTGTTTCAAAAAGGCAGTGGCAACAATAGTGAAGATGCACTGGATTACACTAGCCACAGAAATCCCAATGATTTATTTTCAACCTGAGAATCAAGCATAAACTCAGGAATGTAGCATTTCAGAAAACAGGCCTGTGATGCAATATGGTCATGACTATGAATTTTTACTGGGTCTGCAGCCTTTCACTACAGTGACATGTACCTCAATTTAAGCCATGGTTCTTCGCTACAGTCACAGCCATTCATAACAGTTGCTCTAATGCTTTCTGTGCTTTCCATATACATGAGCTCAGACAATGTCTACATCTCAGTTTAGATTCTCACTGCTTCTGCAGCATGCAACTAAGACAAATAACAGGGAGCCCTGTCAGTGGTGGCTTGCTCCCTCAGTGACTGTTTCCCACTGGGGTTGTGTATTTCAAGTTAGAAGTAGCACACAACGCCTTGTAGTTTGATTGTGTGTACATCCTTACAACCTACATGTGCAAATATGTGGGCATGTGTGTCTAAAATGGCATTTGGTGAGCTCTCCTTCTTGGCTGGCCCTGTGTGCAGCCAGGAGTTGGATTTGATGATCTTTATAGGCCCCTTCCAACTCAGGAAATTCTATGATTCTATGATTGGCAGTCTGAGGGAGCAGAAGATAACCCAACAGTTACATTAACTGTTACTGATAGAGAGTCCTTTCTGGTGTGTTTCTCAAGCTTACCGGTCTGAAGCTTCCAAGTCGAAACAGAACCGCCTGTCCGTAGTGTCTATGTTTCTTTTGGTACAATAGGTGAGGATGAAGAGTTCCTCATCACCCTGTGAAAAGAAAGGTTTTATGTGCTTCACCCAGTAATTGAAAGCTTCAGTAAGCCAGCTACACAGAACAAGATAAATTTACATTAAAATAAAGGTAAGACACCTGCAGAAGAATTTGTTCAGGGTTCCGGTTCAGGTCTCTGCACAACAACACAAATTCTGTGGTTATTTATGGGACACAAATACAAAAACATGGAGTCCATTTTGGCAGGTATTTTACACCATGATGTAGTACCACAGTAAGATAAACTAACAAAAACATTCTGCTATCAAGGTTTTGCATGTGTTATGACATAAGCACACAATGAGCATAAGAGCCTCCTTCCATTTTCCATAAAGACTATTTATTGCTACAGTAACTAGAAAAAAGTAAGTGATCTTTACTATCTGTCCTACAGAACCAGTCCTTTCTTCAAGACCAACCAGCAGTTGGATCATATTTTACCCTTAAGTATTCAGAAATCAAATAAATTTATCTGTGAATGCTGCATGAGTTGTACTGGATTTAATCAGGATTAACTGCACATTTTAATTATTTCTTGTCTTCCTCAAGATCTCCAGTCACAGGAGGTTGTCACCAAAGGAGTAATTGCATTGTGGGCTTCAAAACAGGAGATCTTTTAATACAGAAAAAATGGCTTCATAAGTGTTTTAGAATGCTGAATGCTTACACACAGACCATGTTAACTAAAGTGGCTTATTATAATTAGAGTAAATCAGGATAAAAAATTCGTAGAGGTACTGAAATGATTAAGGAAGCCAAATGCCACTAATTTGCAGTATGGCAGATCTTTTGAAAGATTCTTCCAAATTCAATATATTTGTAAATATACACAAGCCCTCAACATCATGAAAGTCAGCTCCCCTCTGCCTGAACTAATGTGAAGTAATACCCTGATAAAATTCCTAGAACGTGATTTTCTAACCAAATCTGAAGCCAGGGCAGAGTGCTGCATTTACAGGAATACTGACTCAAGCATTATTTTCCAGCTCTGGATACCCTTTTTCCTTGCAACAAAATGCATTTCATCCATATTAATGCATTCATTTAATGCATCATCTCTGAAGGTGCTGAGTGCCCTCAATTCCCAACTATTTCAATAGGAATTAAAGCCATTGAAAGAACAACAGAGTCTTGGGTCTTGAATATTTCAGATGTTATCAAAGATACCTGAAATTACATTCGGTTGACAGTACAAATTACACTCCTATTAAAATCCTCTTTTCTTGTCCCTCTTCGAGTATTTACATCTCTGAAAGAAAAAGCTGACTGGAGCATGTAAGAAAGAAATTTCCAATTCTATTATATTTTCCTGATTTATATTTTAACAAGTTAAATGCCCCATGGATTAACCAGATTTTAAATGGTGAAACACTGCATGTTACCTGTCCCTGTTCTCTGGTCTTCTAAAAGGAACCAAATGAAAAATCTGCAGAATTCTTAACTATTAATCCAACGATTACTTTAGGTTAATGTCCTTAAATGCCAGACTGAATTGCATGAGAAAAAAAGGGGGAGAGGTGAGATAGGAGGTATAGAATGACACACTGGTTTGGGTTGGAAGAGATGTCAAAGATCATCTAGTTCCAACCCCCCTGTAGAGGAAAAGTACTTGACACGCCTTATCTGAGACATCCTCTGGCCTCAACACAGGGCAAGTATAAGAGTACAATACAAAAATATACTTACAGCTTTCCCTCCTGATCTGTGTTCAAATGGGACCATGGTGAACTTCTTTGTCTCCTTCCTATACGTGCAGTAGTGCTTCACCCAACTGGAGCCAAAGGGAGCAGGCCCTGCATAAAACAAGAGGTGTTAAGTAGCAAGTACTTTTTCCAGTTTGTGCTTCTTCTTTGCCTGATTTCCAAAACAATACTGAAGAGTCCTGCTTAATTCCTCATAACTCATACCTTTGTTTTTCCACACTCCATTAAGATCCTTACACAAAGGAATACAAATGTTAAGCAGCACTTACAGTGCTAAAAACTGGCAATATGTAGTATTCCAGACTCATGCTTCATGAGAAGTGGAACGAATTGTTAACATCTCTTTATCACACTATGACAGACTAAATAATCTTTCCCTGTAAAATAAATACTCATTGGAAACTTGATTTAGGCTGAACCTGAAAACCTAGTTTTACATTTGGTAACTTGAAGCTAAGTAACTGCAGATTAACTGTGTGGCAATCTCTACATTATCTGCTGACTAAATTTTAACACTATTACTACACAGAATCCACTGGAGAACCCAGCCTACAGCAGACTGCATTGCTGGGACCTGCACCTTAACACTAACTGTTAAAACTTGGGGTTCTGACCCTCTGCATCTCCTCACTTCTATTAATTTACTTTTTTTAATAAATAAAATAATAAAATTAAAAGGTCTTCAAAGGAATCATCTCTTTTGAAGGACCCTGTCCCAGAATATCAGGGGAGCCCTCCATGAGTGGCTCAAGCTGACATGAGCACTTCACTGTTCCTACCATGGAAGGTCTCACTGTCATGCTCCTCCCCAACTCAGCTTCAGACATATCCCCCTCTTCTGAGTCTTTTCAGCTGATTCTAAAGCTCATCATGACCAAGACCAGTGAACTGATCCCACAAAATAACATTTTCCTCTCATTTTTTACTGCTAGTTCTCTCAAAACTCATTTCTGAACATTGTAATACCAACATTTCCATCAAGAATGTTGTAGAGTCTTCAATATGTGGAACATTTTACAGAAGTCTTTACTTAAGCAGGAATCAATTTAATATCATAAAAGCAAAAATCTTTCCTTAGCGTAAGCAAAAGAAACCTTCCACAAGGGCACACATCTAAGAAAGAGCTTTATGCAAAATACCTACTAAAAAAAAATTTACTTTGTGGTCATTCCTTGAGTGGTAAGAGCTCTGCCTCATATTTGCCTTTCTTACTAGAGAGAGAAAGATTTGTAGTTGTTCAGAGTATTGACAGGATATGATTTGTGTGACATACACCTTCGCAGCAAGATTTTCAACACTAGCTCTCAGCACATAGCCAGCTTTATTTGACCCTATGGTTACAATCAGGTAATAAAAGTGCATCACTGAACCAAGGAAAAAAGAGTCAATTTCATTATGCTAAACTAGCCCAATTTTGAGAGGTTAATTTGACAACTTGTGTCTGACTACAAATGACTGACAGTTCTAGGGAAGGTCATGAGTAAAGGATTAAAAAAAACCCATGACATCCACCCTTTGGTCAAATAAAACTTTGCCAAATTCAGGCACCTTTGCTCTTTTCATGAGCCACAGCAACACTGTCATTAGAGACTTAGAACATTTACTCTGATTAGTCTGTTTAATTAACTATAAATTCTTTGCATCCTCACATTACCCCTGGAGAGACTTGTCTGTATGCACAACATGGGCACTACTGGAATATAAAAATACACCTTACGTTTTTCCTGCACATAGAGGTAGCCTTCCATTGTAAAGTGATTTGCTCTTTTGTGTTCCTGAGGATTTCTTCTGATCTTGTTCATGAGCTCCTCTACTTCTGACCTTGTTCCTTCAAAACGATTTCGTATCTAAAACAAGACAGCAAGAGAATGGAAGAAAGACTTAATCTTCCTGGCAGACAGGAGTTAGAATAACTATTTATAAAATTAGAGAATAATTCAGGCTAATTCAGGATGGTCAGTGCAAATTTCCACCTACATTTACTCTTCAAGTTTTCCAATGTTCTCCAAAATTCAAGCATGGTTTAGATATGAACTGTGGTAATGGTAGAAAACATACAAAGATTGCCAGGGTAGATACCTAAAACAGTGCACTGACCAGTTCAGAAGTGAAATACTGAGTGTAAAATTATTTGATTTGAATATTCAAGTTTTCTTGAATAAAAATATTACTACAGATGTTAGCTTAATTCATGAGATTCTTACTAATTATCAGGAAGGGCAGGATTTTCTGTGGTTATTGAGAAAAAAGCGACAGGAATGTCACCAACAATGTATACTTGTTGAAACTATACACACAGCAAATGTTTTGATCACACACAAACAGAAGCATGCAAAGAAGACAAGGAAAAAAAGTCCAGTTGATTATTCTTTCTGAATGTCTCTTAGTCCAACACAAGCAGCTGCAAGAGAAATGGCTATTAGAATATTAATAAAAATGATCAAACAGTAACCACATCATCAATACATTAGACAACAGGACAACGGAAAATAATAGAGCAGGACACTTGACATAAGAAACTCTTCAGCACAGTCTGAGTAGCAATGGAAACTGGCCAAAGAACAAGTAACACCACCAAAACAATCATGGCAATACCCATTTTTCTCCATGTACCCACCTGCACAAACTGCACAACCTGAAAACAAACATTTAAATTCCAAACTGGCATTTTCCCCAGTTGGTACAAAGACATTGAGGGCCTGGAGCGTGTCCAGAGAAGGGCAACAAAGCTGGGGAAGGGGCTGGAACACAAGACTGATGAGGAGTGGCTGAGGGAGCTGACACTGTTTGGTCTGGAGAAGAGGAGGCTCAGGGGAGACTTTACTGCACTCCACATCTACCTGAAAGGAGGTTGTGGTGAGCTGGGGGTCAGTCTCTTCTCACAAATAACCAGCGACAGGACAAGAGGGGATGGCTGCAGGTTGTGCTGGGTGAGAAACAAGGAGAAATTTCTTCTCAGAAGGAGTGGTTGACGTTGGAATGGGTTGCCCAGGGAGGTGTTAGAGTCACCGTTCCTCAGGGTGTTCAGGGAAAGGTTGGATGAGGTACTCAGGGACACGGTTTAGTGAGTAATACAGGTGGTAGGGGGACAGTTGGACTAGATGGTCTTGGAGGACTTTTCCAACCTTAATGATTCTGTGTGATTCTATGAGTTATAAGGAAAGAACATACTCACAGATGCATGCTTACATGTCTTGTTGGTTTTTAAGAGCACTCTTAATTTTCTGAAAATGGATGAGCTGCTGAAAATGCTGCCCCACTCCTTTATTATTTTCCCCAGGACAAACATACAGTTGCACACACTGACAAACATATCACAACAAGTGGTCACTCTTGTGTATAGAGAGTTAATACACACCATGCTCCTGACTGCCCATCTGTACCTGTAGATTCCAGATTTATGCTTGGAAGGAGTTTATTCGTGGACACAGCTCATGCAAGTGGTCAGAGCAGCCACATACACCAACATGTTTTAGAGGAAAGCTGGAAATACTCTTTAGGTGATGACTACGAACAACTACTGCCTTATCTCCAGGCAAAGCAACTGCTCTGAACCCTCCTCATATCCAGCATCTCAACTCCAGCTCACATCTGCTCACAAATTGAGTTGGATTCTGCACATAAACCCATTTCCAAGGCTCCAAGCAACTTTCTAAGTTTCTTTTGATAATTTCCTAAAGAGCTGCATGAAAAATATACTCTGTACTCAGGACAGAGGCAAGAAAACTGATAGTGACAGACTGCTCATACCTAAATCTTCCTGTCTGAACACTGACTGTCCCAAGGCCCATTGTTTTAAATGATCCTGCCAGGATCTCTGTCTTGGCTCTGCAGTGATCACAAATCCAAGTCTGTGCCCGAGGAATAGGGGACTCCAGACACCCCAAGAAAATTTATATGTCCCTTTGTATTGTGACAAAGCCAAGCTTAACCAGGGGTTGACCACAGCAGCTGCACCAGCATGGCTCAGCCTCCTCTTCCCAGGGAAAGCCAGGTGTGAATGCAGGGCAGGAGAGCATGGTTAAGGCTGCAAGAATCCTTGCATTGGGTTTGGTACAGCACAGAGACAAGAAAAGTCCCAGGAGTGTGGGGGGAATCTAGCTGGGAGATGCAGGACTTGTACAGGAAAAGACAGAATCAGCTTACTGGAGTTTGGGATACAAGGCTGGGGTGTTGGGGTTTTTTTCCTTTCCTCTCCTTTCCTTTCCTTTCCTCCTTTCCTTTCCTTTGGCAGGGGAGTGAGGGGGAGGCAGAGTCTGGGGCAGGGTGTGGAGAGGAAATCCACAGCCTAATTCCCAAAATAAAAACAACCTCAATGAAAGGCAAGGTAGTTCCTAGAGCTTTACTGGCAACTCTCAAATCCCTTTCCTTTTCCAGCTAGGGTCTCTGTACTGGATCTTGTACCCTTCACTTCCTAACATGTCAGCCTAGGGTTCTGCCAGCAGTTCAGCTGTACCACATCCAAGCCCCAGTTCCTTTTTCCTTTGGGATGTCTTGTTCATCTTCAACACAGCACAGAATGTGCCATGTCCTCTCATGATCTTTTCAAATGCCTCCTCCTATTCTCCTCTTACCTCAGATAGCCCTTAAGCCTTGCCTCCTCTCTCTGCATAGCTCTTTGAATCCAGGCCATTCTTTCTATCTATTAATAAAACCTGAGCTGTGATGCCCAATCTCTTTGGGGTTTCCCAGGGCACACTGTACTGCCATTCAGTCAACTGAAAATGCAGCTGTTGAGGTTGGGTTCCTTTCTTACTGGTCATTACTTCTTCAGATCACTTCACTGGCACTTTTCTATCTGTAATCCCAAATCCAGCTCTTCCAAACTGTATCACAGCATCCCTCTCAAGTTTCATTCCTTGCTGGTTTTGCATCAGCTCCCCTCTATCCACTGCAGCTCCGTGCTGCTCCTCACTGTCGAGCTAAGCACACACACTGGAATTTCCTCCAGAAGCACTGAATTCTGCCACCAAAGCCTGCTTATGAAGTTACCACTCCTCAGTTTCCCTTTCCAAACCAAACAACAGCTCAAAAGGAAACTTGATGCTTCAACATATGGGAAGAAAATTACAGGAAGGGTACGACACATGAATCATGTCACTCTGTGTTACAACAACCGTAATCCTCTCTGCTGCATTCCTGCCTCCCTGGCTAGTTAAGCCATTTCTAAAAATAGACTGTACCCTCCACAAAGTAGTTTCTGTGTCTTAATTCTGGGTGCACTTAGAGGTCAACAAAACAGGCACACCAACATGAATTGGTCGTTCACAGTAAGGTACATGGTTTGTTGCATGCCAAGAGGCCTCTGGCACATCCAAGGTCCTCTGAGCCAGTCTTATTTCCAACAAATCTTAAGGAAGCAAACAGACCATCTGACCAGTGACTCTGCCAGTCCCGTTGCTTCACTCTGTCACCTTGCTTCCTGCTCTCCCAGTCTGGAGCAGACCACACCAGGCAGTTCAATGTGAGGGTTACACTAGCTAGTGGTGGGCTCTGGTTAGCCTGCCCTTGAGGAGCACACTGTTTTGTTAAATACACCCAGTCTCCTCCACTCCAAACCAACAGGGATGCTCATGCCTAAAAAGGCTTCTTCAAGATAAACAGAAACTCCAAGTCACAATGTCAGCAGAGATGCCAAAAAAAAACCCCCAAAACCAACCAACCAACAAAAAACCCCAAACCCAATCAAACAAAAAAAACACCCACCCCCCCCAAAACCCCCCAAAAAATTATAACCCCAGCTATTTTTCTTTCCTTTTCTTAGCTATGGACAGTGTAGCCCTAACAAGCAATGACCCTCCAACACAGCCACCACATACTCAATTTCAAACACACCAAAACCACTGAGATCACTGGCATGTCATTACCTGTACCCTTTTAATAGACTTCATTCAGGTTTAACCTCTTTCAGTGATAATCCTTGGGCTATGTCTCTAAGAAACTGGAAAAAAAGAACGGGAGACCTCCACTTTGCGTTTGTTTTGCAGAGGAGTATTGGAAATGAAGAACTTCCTACTGGAACCGAGGGGATTTGTTCAGTGATGTGGTTTGTTAGCCAGGAGATGGCACTATATCCCCAAGGTTCGCAGGCAATACAGGAAAGCACTGGCAATACAGACACCGGACCCGGAGTAACTTCAGCCTGTGACTTTACTCAAAAAATCAGAATCGGTGCAGATATCGACCTCTACTTACATTTTGTATGTTTATCTGCAGGGCCGTTTTGTAATGATTGAAGTCTTCAGCGAGTTCATATCCTTGGTGATAGAAAGTGAACAAGCCCTGAAAAAATGAGAGCACCTGAAATACAAAAGGAAAGAAAAGACTTGTTAGAATTAAAAGCTCCATCTACCAGCATATGATTGCTGCACACAGCCTTTACTGAAAGATGAGAGATGACAAAATGATTATTTCTAAACATATTTCCACTAATGCCTACAATTTATGAATAACTATTGAGAGTCAGATTATCAGCTATGTATATAGACATTTTTGGGTGGTCCTGTCTCTGGAATGTCACAACCAATCTCTGATATTCACCACAGGAAATGTATGTTGCCCATCTCCCAAACTTTCATATATGATGTTTTCCTACAGCTGCTCCAATATCAGTGATGTCTGGCACAAATATTTTGGACAAGGAGATAGTAAGACCATTCTGCCTTTTAGGCACCATTTTCCTGGTCATTCCCCTCCCTGCTAATGACCACACTGAGATAACTCATGAGAGTCAACTGGTTTGTTTAAAGAAAGCAGCTTTCCCTCCAGTAACTCGATCCATCAACTGCTTTTTGTTTAGAGATCTGGCTGCTGCCAGAAGCCCCAGACATCCATGCAGCAGCTTCTGGCTGCAGTGTTTGGGTTTAGAATGAACAAGTTCCACTGTACTGGAAACAGGGTGAGGTGCAGCACTGCCTACCTCTCCTGTTAGGTTCAGGTTGTTGAAGGGAAGCTTCCAGAGGGAAGAACAGCTCTCTCTAATCAAGCAAACCAACAAAGATATTTAATATAGTCTGAAGTCATATGCAAACAAACCATCTTCAAAAATGGGAAAAAAAAATCCACATGAATTTAAAATATTATGAAAGGGGATAACAATTTGGTACTAAATCATTTCAGTTTACTACCCCAGTGTAAAGTTCAAATACAAACTGAGCAACATAAAAGTGAGCCCCATCCAGAAGGAGCTTTCAGAAAAGAGAAAGGGACTTGTTTCACAAACATAATTCGAAGATTCATTACTCTTGTCTGGCTCTGAGGAAACCTCAAATGGTTTAAAACAAAAGAACTGAAACCAAAACTAGGATTAGAAAGAAAATATTAAAAACTGGAAAATAATCAAAAAATCCCTAAAACCAAAAAAATCCAGCACCACATCAACAACAAAAAAATCCCACACAACCATTTTTTCACAGCATTTTCTCATTCCTTGAAACATGCTAATATATTTAAAGCAATCTATTCCCACCTAAGGATTTCACTTTTTTTTTTTTTCATATGGGAATAAGCTATATTAAAATATACAACTCTCCTTAACTGCATAATGACCAACTAATTTGATGAGGGTCACTCAGGACTTTTTTTCATTATTCCATTAAAATAACTGTATCAGAGTAAAAGGACAGTCTTGGCCCAAAAGCACAGACTTCAGAGCACAAGTGAATGGAAGACACTTGTACAATCCATCCTCCCACTATCTCAGCACTACACTTCCTGTTCTCTTGTTGTTTTATAAAGTTGCATTTATACAATATATATAATATAATACATATTTCTAATATATGCACAATTTATATACTACTGAGGCACTGAACAGGATGGTAAGGAGGCACTGAAAAGGGTTGCTCAGAGAGGTGGTAGCTGCATCCTCCCTGAAGGTGTTGAAGGCTCGGTTGGATAGGGTTGGTTGATCTGGTGAGAGGTGTCCCTGCCCATGGCAGGGGGTTGGAACCTGATGATCTTTGAGGTCTCTTCCAGCCCTGACCATTCTATTATTCTATGATACCACAAAGGTAATTGTACACTTCAGAAAATTATACAATAGGCTCTTCTCAGAGACTCGAGTCTGGTCAGTACACGTATGATTTTCAGTAAAATTTAGTGGAACCCATTGATTTCTGCACAAATTCAACTGCAACCAAAATCAAACATATCAGTCTACTTAATAATGAGCTTTAAGCCAGCAGCACCCTCATAGTTCATATCTGTACTCCTTCCCTAACAGGCATCTAAGGGCAACCTTCATAAAGAAAACACAATTCCTTGCATTAGTCAGAAATAACGTTTCAGCAGTTAATAAAAGAAAACAAACACAGTAAGTGCAACCTCCAAAACATCATCTTGAATCCTCTCTTCCAAATTACACCATAAATGGAGGTTTCCACAGTACAATAGGATGTTTCACACATTTTCTGATAATGAACATCAACAGACTCAATAAACCGCAGTGACTGAGGTGTAGGCTTTGAGATGCCTGGCTGAGTGCGACTGCACTAGGAATTTGCACAAGTTCTCTTAACTCACATAACTGCATAAGTCTTCCAAAAAAAGGGAGCTCCTCAGTTCTTGTCCAACTGCACTCTTCCTCCATCTCTCATGAATGACAGCGAATTCACTGGTACTTACAGGTTCCACACACTCAAATGTCTTCCGCTCCTGTATCTCCTGCAACTTGCACACATACTCCAGGGACAGGTCATAGAAGTGTTTTCTATTCAGCTCCACTTGGTTATCTGCCTGCACACAGAATACAGCTAATGAAGTTTCAGAGACATTCTGCAGACAGCTTTACAAATGACACATGTATAGCATACAAGTGGCAAGTGATAAGATGATTTGCTCCAGACTGGGATTTGTTCCTTTACAAACACAGCTCATTTATTTACTTTTAAATGGCAGCAGCAATTCCCCTTTTACTAGATAAGTTGCTTTGAATCATTAGGCTACATTTTTAGAAATATTCCAGTAACATCACTTGAAGCTTCTTTACTGTGGAATCCAAGCCAAGCCAAACACACTGGAGCAGGTACTTGTGCAGTGCTTTAATAACACTGAAATGTGCCTGCCCAGAGAGGGGGGCTATCAACATCTTCCATTAGAAAAGGGGGGAATCATCTCTACAAGTCAAACTAAGGAAGAAAATGATGTTATTGTTTAAAACCACTTTGCTGGTACTGGAACCTTTACTTCATAACCCAAATAACCAGTGTAAATAGACAGAATGCTACTGTACCCATCCCATAATTGTGCTCCCTCTGACTGGCAAGAAAAGCAATTTTTAAAAAGTTAACTTGTTGGTCAGACACTTCACAGATTTCCACAGCACATCAAATATTTAAAAATTCAGCTTTACTAGCCTCAACTGTTTTTTAGCTCAGCTTTGCTGAAATGCCAACACCACGTTGGTGGTGTACAGTCATATTTCAGCTGCCATTCATCCACACATAAATATTGAGCTTTCTATCACGTAGGTATTATTTCATTAAGTTATTACTTAAGGTACATGTGCCCTGATTAAACTATGAAACTTCAAGTACTGAGTAACAGAAACTGTTATTAAAATACGTTAAAAAAAAGGCTACAAAGGGATATTCTAAATGATTAACACTTAGTCTTTGGCCATGTGATAATACCAAACAGTTCTACATTCAGTTACAAAAGGGAAGGGAGAAAGGGTTAGGTGAAAGGACCTGACTTATTATGATACACTGTCTTGTAAATACTGAGATTACATCCTTAGGGCAGAACACTGAGTGCTATGCTTTAAGAGGATAAGTCAAATTAGCTTTAAGACAGTTCTGCCTTAAGACCTACTTTGCTTATCTCCTCAGTGCTGGAAATCTGTCAGCAGTTAAAGGGGTATAACAACAAATACCATTAAAAAAATAAAGCACCTGTATGCACATCAGTAAGAAAATGTGTTTCAACCAAAGCATTTTCATGCATCCTGTAAACTCAATTCAATAGGAATTGAGTCAAAGCTCCTATCAGGACACACATGCACTGAAGAGCAGCTGTGAATGGGTCTACTAGGACATCTGGCTATCAGACAGTAAGTGCTCTACATACACCAAAGCCCCACATAAGCTGGTTTCTGTCTCTCTGCTTTGTTTTCTGGCTGTTAATCGTTTTGGTTGCCTCTCCTCCCTCCCCCAAGAATAGAGTACCCAAAGCAGCTATTTCTTTAACTCCTCCCAATTCCCCTGTAAATAATCACATCTCTCCTCAGTTTTTGGAGACAAGAGCTGCCCCACACCCCCTGCAAGCTGACTCCCTCCTGCACTGTAAAGAAATACAGAAACAAGAGAAGTACCATGCCTCAGTGAAATCTCAGGAACACCCCTCCACTAAGAGCATGAAAGGCTCTGTTAAAGTAAGACACTCATGGCATGTTTTTAATCAATTTTTTGTCAAATTTATACCTGCATCCTCTATTTACTCCAGTCAGGAATCAACACAACTAGCCACACAAAACACTAAGTTAGGAAGCTCCCATGTAACCACATACACCTACTTTCTAAGCTTAGGCAAGGAAGTTTTCCCTATTTCAGCACTCCCACAACACGCTGCAAGTCCTATTTTTAACTGCCTATGTGTTTCTACTCCAAAATTAAATGCACAAATGGAAAAGCCTGACTGAAAAATATCACATTTTTTGTTCCTGAAACTTTGAAGGACAGGTAAAACAAATCTATTTGCTCATTCTAGTCTTACACGTGCTTTAAAACGTCAGACTGTATTTAATACAGCTTCCAAATGCCTCTTGCAGGCATTTTGTATTTTTCTATTGAGGTCAGGTCTCCTTTCATACTTGGAAATGTGGTTCTCTATATCATCAGGAGATCAGAATTAATACTTTCTCTTTTTTTGGCATCAAGTTGCATTGGTGCAAGGGCAGGTCCTGACACAGGTGTGATGCTCACTGACATCACCAGGACAGCTCCACTCCCCAAAAGACACTTGTTTGTGCACATGAGCACCTCTGTTGCAGACACAGTATGGAGAAGTAACATCCTAGTGATGGTGAAGAAGAATTAAGACTTCCTAAGGTTCTAGCTAACTTGTCAGTTATATTAACCATTTCTTATGAAGAATAGCATAGATTATTTGGGGTGATGTAGAAGGCAGGGAGAAGAACTGTTTCTGAGGAAAATATAAAGTGCTTCATGATACAAGGTATTTATAGAGTAAACATTAATAATTCTGACATAATTACATTTCTCTGGGGAGAAAAAACCAAACCAGAAACCACCCTTATGCCTCCAGCAAGTCTCTACAAGATTTCTCTACTGTCTTCTCACGTACTATTTGCTGTGGCTCCAAAAATAAAAGCTATGACAAATAAGGATGATAATAAACCCACAGGGACAGAAGGAATGCCAGGCAAAACAGATCTGGTTTTAAGTTACAAATTGTCAACAAACTTTTTTGTAGCATTGCTTAGGGAAAAAAAAAAAAACAGAACAAAACAAACCCCAGATCTTCAAAACATGAAAAAAGAAAAAAAAAAAAAGGCACAAACCCACTTCCTTCAGGAAGTCGAGCTGTGCATTGCACTAAGCATTGACACAGGACACATAGTCAACACTTACAATGCAATGCAAATTATGTGTATGGTAAAACCTCCTAAGAAATGCAGTTTTTCCACAATATACTTACAACTTATGATTCCCTTAATTATATTTTTAAAAATTAACGTGATGTTCAGTGTTTTATGAACACACCAAGTAAAGCTCTGGATTCAGAAAACATCAGGAGTGCACCACTAAGTTAAGCAAACACCAATTTTCTCACCAGTATTTCCAGTAGGTAAGAATTTCTCTTCCACTACTGGGTTTGCATTTGCATAAAACATATTTACTGACTCAAATGCCTTTAGGTTCCATAAGAAAGAGAAGCCACAATACCTCTTGCAATTGTAGCTCTTTCTTCTTAGCTGATAAATTCAAATGCTTTTCTAGCAGACTGTAGTTCTTCTCTGTCTCTTTATCAAACTTCTTCTTTTCCTCCTAGGCACAGAAACAAAATGACATCCATCTAAATATAAAAATGTATTAAAAACCTACTTCTGTCTTGTTTTAATATTATAATTAATCAGAAATAGAGAGAAACAAACTATTATAGCTCCACTAACTAAGGAAAAGTATGTTTCCAACTCATTTTAAGAATTAATTTCAAGGCAACCTTGACATGAAGCCACATTGATACTCACCTGAACATGAGCCAGCAGTGTGCCCAGGTGGCCAAGGTGGCCAATGGCATCCTGGCCTGCATCAGGAATGATGTAGGCAGCAGGACCAGGGAGATGATCATCCCCCAGTACTGAGCTCTGGTGAGGCCATACCTCAAATGCTGTGTTCAGTTTTAGACCCCTCACTACAAAGACATTGAGGGCCTGGAGCGTGTCCAGAGAAGGGCAACAAAGCTGGGGAAGGGGCTGGAACACAAGACTGATGAGGGACAGCTGAGGGAACTGAGACTGTTTGGTCTGGAGAAGAGGAGGCTCAGGGGAGACTTTACTGCACTCCACATCTACCTGAAAGGAGGTTGTGGTGAGCTGGGGCTCAGCCTCTTCTCGCAGATAACAAGTGACAGGACAAGAGGGGATGGCTGCAAGTTGTGCTGGGGGAGGTTCAGGTTAGAAATGAGGAGAAATTTATCCTCAGAGTGGTTGGACTTTGGAACGGGCTGCCCAGGTCCCTCGGGGTGTCCAAGGAAAGGCTGGATGAGGTACTTGCAAAACCACATCCCTAAGTAATATAGGTGTTAGGGGGTCAGTTGGACTGGATGATCCTGGAGGTCTTTTCCAACCTTAATGATTCTGTGTGATATAATTTAAAGCACTGGGAGCTGTTGAAATGGCCTCGTTCTTTACCACCCAAAAGGCTGTTGAAACAATCCATTCATTACAGCTGCTGCTATGGCAATTTAGAATTTACATTTAGAACAAACTCTCTTTTTCCTTGGAAGACTCCCTACACTACAGACCAAGTTTTTATTGTTGGTTGGGATGTCTGATGGGCTTCTCAGAAGCCCATAAAATTACACAACGCTCATTGTACTGTGAATCTGTACTGGTTTATGACCAACAGAGCATTTTCCATTCATGGACACTGCACTCATATTCTGAATATGTTAATCATTGCTGCTAAAGTCAAAATGTACAGTGCTCTCAGAACTGAAACGTTACTTTGGCTATGAAATATCACAGCTGATGAAGTCATGAAATTATAAAATAAAACACCTACAGAGTGGTAGTTTAAAAATGTTTGAACTGAGTTTTGCAGCAGAAAACTGTGTTAAACAGCTGGGATTTTTTCTTTCCTTTTCTTTTCTTTCATCCTTTTTTTTTCCTTGAATAAGCATTTCAATTTTTCAATGGAAAAATTAAAGTAGACAGGCAGAAAGAGGCCAAATTTGTCCTTGTTACTTTTGCACAAAGCTAGTTGCTATTTAATACATGCTGTTTACTTTGCCTTTTTTTTAAATATACACATCACAGTGACAACCTTTAAAAATTACTGAACTTCTTCATGAAAAATATAAAAAATTTGTGAATGAGATCTTGCCTTTAGCTTCTCCATCACACTATTTTCAACTCATACAGAGGCAATGAGTTATTTATTCAAAACAAAACACAACAAAAAAGCAAATTTCACTTTGAATGTTGCTAAAATACAGTTAAAAGCATGTGGATGGATGAAAGAGCTCCTTTGGGTTGTCAATGTTTTTTAGCCTTCAGTTGTGCTGAAATACAAAGCAGAAGAGGAAGGCTGTTAGCTGGCTTGGTCCTATCCCACACAGGAGACATGGCATGGGAAGGAGGGAAGGAAGGGAAAGGACACATTGTTCTCTTTGTGAAAGATACTTTCCATTTGTTTCTGAGCAAATCCTCAAAGTAGACCAAAAAAAAGTGTGAATGCATGAAATATAAACAACACTATCTCTCTGCCAAATACATGCCATTACTGCAAGCCCATCCAAGTAGATAAATTAAACAAACATGATAAATGCAAGGAGGAACAAACCTTTACAGCTCCTAGCTGCTCTTTCCTAAATCTTTCCAAAGGTTTGATCAGAGTTTCAGTAACACTGAGTGCCTAAAGAATAAAAAACAAAAGTAATAATTAAAAAAATGCACATAGGTTAGGTTTCTGTACCTGGGCTGACAAGTCACTTTAGCTTCAGCAATGAAAAGAAAAGAACAAGCAAGGTCTGGGATAAAATAAAGTAGAACCATACAAGGTAGGACTGAAGTCCTAACACACACACACCACACACACACACAATCACATCTCTCAGTTCATTCAAGCTTTCAAACTTTCTATCCCTTCTTTCAATCCACTTTCAGAAAAACTAAATCTAAAACAAATGCAGAAATCTACAGGCTGCAGCCAAACTGCCACAGTATTACTTGTGCCAGTCTTCCAGATCAGGTTGGTGGTCTCAAAGACTGAACACGAGGAAAACAACATTCACCTGGGGATACAACAATTATTACAAGAAACACTGAAGACAACTGGAGAATAGACTCCTCAGGAATAAGTAATAATAATGACAATAATCGTTTAACACATGGGTAAAGTCATTAACCATTTGATATTTTTATTTCCAAATATTTAAGTACATTAAGAAAACTGTAATTTAACCTGAGTTATAAAATCAGGAGTGAAGTCAAGATACAAGTTCAGTTGACTGGGTGAGCATCCACCAGCACACCTAGGATAAATGGCACCATAGTCATACTGAAGAGAAAGATGAAGGACACAATATGCCATTATAAGACAGAAAACTTTTGCTTATTATACCTGGTCAGCAAACACAGCTTCTAGTTCACCTGAAATGTCATTGGAGAGGATACAGGGTAGGGTTTGGTGCAAACAAGACTTGAAACTTAAATAGTGTTTGAAATTTCAGCAAAGGTTGTAAGTTCTTGAACACAACAGCATCACAGAAACAATAGCAAGAGCCTTGGAGGTGTGGAGGAGCAGATGGGATACTTTTGGTCTCAGTCCTAAAACCTACAGAGCAAACTGTGCCCAGAACTGGGCTTAGCACAGACATGGGGCTGAGCTTCCTGGAGTGCAGGCAGAGCTCGCTGGAAGCCCACCTTAGATACAATGGAAGGCTTTCTCTTTCTTCCCTCACCACCCACAACCCCCCCTTCAAACATGAAAACTTTCAGGTAAAACATTGCAGGCTTAAACTAGCCTTGGGGAACACTTCTGAGAGCTCCTATCATAAAACACAAGAGGGATGCGTTACAGATTTGGCACAACACAAATCTGAACAGCCCTGTCTCCTCCCACCCATCCCTGGGGCCATGCAGGGATTACTGCAGGAGTCATCCTGCCAAGTCACTGTAACCAGGGCAACCCAGACCTTTAAGCAGCCACTGCAGCATGCTAACCTCTGTGGCTAACTGGAAACCCAAAGATCTGGCAAGTCTGGGCTAAACTGCATGTTGCAGAGTCATCCACACAACAGACACGTCCTAACTTCAGAGCACTTGTGGCCCAAACTTTTTCTTTCCGAATCTATTTCTAAAAAACACTTCAAGCACCTTTTGGTGCACCCTTGATGGGAGCAAAACCAAAATCAAACCCGACAATTTTGTCTCTGAAAAGGGTACAGCAGCACCGGGCAACCGCGACACAGGAGACCTCTGGGTCGAGCTGGGGGTGGGGGGAAGGACAACAGAGCAACTTCTGCCACATCTCCAGCCCAGCAGAGATTTCCTGAAGAGTCCATCCCAAAGCACTGGGAATGACCTTGGTGGCTGGAAAACCATTGTTCCCTGAGCTACCTCCACTCCCACCAGAAAAGCCAGGGCAGTGAAATGCCCAAACAGGAGCTGAACTGTGGTTCTCAGAAGGATTTAGCCCACGTGGCAGCCTGTGCACGCAGAGAGTCCAGAGGAGGCTACGAAGATGATGAAGGGCCTGGAGCATCTCCCCTGTGAAGAAAGGCTGAGTGAGCTGGGGCTGTTCAGCCTTGAGAAAAGAAGACTAAGGGGGGGACCTTATTAATGTTTATAAATATCTGAAGTATGGGATGCAGGGGGACATGGGCAGCCTCTTCTCAGTGTCTGTGGGACAGGACAAGGGCCGATGGCCTCAAGTTGGAGCCCGGGAAGTTCCACCCCAATCTGGGGAAGAACTTCTTCCCAGTGAGGGTGAGGGAGCCCTGGGATAGGCTGCCCAGGGGGTGTGGAGTCTCCTTCTCTGGAGAGATTCCAGCCCCATCTGGACGCCAACCTGTGTGACCTGTCCTAGGGACCCTGCTTTGGCAGGGGGTTGGACCTGATGATCTCTGGAGGTCCCTTCCAACCCCTATGATTCTGTGATCCTAACTACTCAAGCAGGTACCAGGAGTCCCCTGGGCAGTTCTGAGGATACTCGAGTTTTTCTCATTTTGTCAGGCTTTCCCCCCTCCCAAATACACCTCAAAATAAAATAAAAAAAAAACCATCCACCACACACAGTAAAGGTTGTGGTTTATAAACCAGCAGGTCTGGCTGCAAATCTCTTGGTCTGCTACACTCCTGTGCAGCATTAACCATGGGAACCTCTACAGGAATTTGTTTGAAGCACAAAATAATCTTTAAATCAAAACGGGATGTTCCCTCAGTGACTGCCAACACTTACCAGTACTATAATATGCCAGTAATTCTTTCATTAAAAGAAGAACAAACCTCCTCTCCTTCCAAAAAAAAGCATTTTGCATAGCTTAGGCTTTTGTTAGCAGATGCCTCTCCAGCAGAATCTTGCCTGCCATGCAGGTATTTATAGTTTCCCATCCCCCTTGCTTTCTGTGTCCAGGTTAAACAACGATGCTCTTGAGTATTCTGTGGTGAAGTGGGATTTTGTAGATCCTTGGTCATTCTCATGGAGCTTCACAGGAGATCCACACATAAAAATGTAAGAGGACTACTCCCTCCTCACTGAAACAAGCACCTGTGTGAGTTTTCATGTGTACAAATACAAACTGCCAACCAAGACACAGCTGGTAATTTTAACACTGAATTACAGAGCTGTTCTTCTCATGTGCTGAAATTTAAAAGCTCCTAATTAAAGTATGCACAATACTAGATTTAATTGTGAGGCATTCACACTGCTTTCCTATACTTCAAACCCAGTGGTTGCAGCTGCATGACAAAACCACTGCTTCCACTACTATTCTTTCATGTATTTGTATCTTGGAAACTCAAAAAAACACTTATTTGTTGTTGTTTTTTAACCATGGATTATAGATCAGTATCCAAGAAATGTCAAATTCCCCAAGTGTGAGGAAATAAGCTAAGGATCACTTGACTCTACTTGTCATTATCACTCATGCTGTTTCTTAACAACTAGGATCACGTCAAATGTATAATTTCCAAGAAAAGTTGTATTAGGGAGTTAAGTTCAATATTTATTAATAACAAATTACACATTCCTTCCTCTTTCAACTTCTGTCTTGAATCTTAATTTCGTCCCTCTACTTCTCTTTCTCTGACCTCTGGGTGACTATAATGACAGGAATGTATTATTTGAAGAGTGCAAAAAAACCTCCATTATTTTCTTTCTATCTCTGGTTTACTCAAACCTTACCTGAAAATATGCATATACTCAATTTTAAAATCTGAGAGGCAAACTATGGCAGGTGTAAGTTATAAATGAATCAATATGAAGAGGCCATGTCTCAGGTAACAGTAACTGAACATGCTTTATGAATGTCAAAGCCTCAGGAGCGCTTTCAGAAGTGTTTAACCCAGTGCACACACGGGCCTCAAGCAGACACTGAAGCTGCTTGTGGTATTCCTCTTCTGTTTGCTGCACCTATGGAAAAGTCAAAGAATTACCTTAAACTTACACCTGGCAGTAGGAGCAATAAAGTCATTGTTGTCATCACCTCAGAAGATCACAGTATCCAACATTTCCAACATCTTAAACATCATTTTAAAGCAGGCTTTCAGCTTTGTCTATACCTTCTGATTTCAGCTGCCTTTAGAGGACTCCATCTGCTCAGGCAGAGAATGGTGATAATCCTGACTTTTCCAGCTCCACATTCCTCAAAAGTAAGGAACTGCTCACAGTTTAAGGTGCCCAAACCAACATTTCCTAAAGCAGCTCATAAAGAAAAGAGCATTTACAGCCATTGGTCAAAGCAACAAGCTCCAACAAGTAACTCAGCAATCAGTTCCAGGCCTTTTAGCCATCCCTTCTAAGGGAAGGTGGGAATAGCTGTTTAGGGAGAAACAAACACCTCCTCCTATACAATGGAACCCAACAGACAGCACCATCCACTAGCATTCAGTGTTCTTCATGCTTCCTCACCCTCCTACAGTAGGCAGAAGCCATGTCTCCAAGTTCCCACTCCCCCTGAGGGCACAACCAGGCTTGTCTTGCAGAGGAGGAAGGCTGTAAGCATCTATTGTGAAGGAGTATCAACCCTCAAGAGGTGCCCAAAGCTCAGTCCAGCGTCTGTGGCTGCAAAGGCTACACCAACCTAGGTCAATCAAAATCTCTTTTACTTGTTAGACAAACACAGCAGCGGCCTCCATTGCATCCTAAAAATGTCCTCTGATCTCAGCTTTTACGGGATCAACTGGAAATTACCTATTACTCATCCTCAACTCAGTGAAGTTAAGATGCACACTGGCTCCGCTCCACTCCGGCTCTCAGTGTTCTCCCATATGGGGCAGGTTTACTGGGAAGGAAAAACCCAGCGAAGCCCTCAGAACACACCCTGCTGCAGACCACACAGCGACACCAGAGTGCTGAGCTCCCAACTCACAGAATCACAAGGTTGGAAAAGACCTTTAAGATCATCAAGTCCAACCATCCCTGTCCTGTGCTAAACCATATCCCTGAGCACCTCATCTACCCGCCTGTTAAACACACACAGGGGTGGGGACTCAACCACATCTCTGGGCAGCCTGTTCCAGGCCCTGACAACTCTTTCAGGGAAGAATTTTCTCCCTCACATCTAATCTAACCCTGCCCTGGCACAGCTTCATGCCATTTCCCCTTGTCCCATCTCCTGTCACCTGGCTGAAGAAACCATCGCCCACCTCTCTACAACCTCCCTTCAGGTAGTTGTAGGTGGTGATAAGGTCTCCCCTCAGCCTCCTCTTCTCCAGGCTGAACACCCCCAGCTCCCTCAGCTGCTCCCCAGAGGATTTGCCCTCCAGCCCCTTCCCCAGCCTGGCTGACCTTCTCTGGAATTGCTCCAGAACCTCAATGTCCTTCTTATGGTGAGGAGCCCAGAACTGGACCCAGCACTCGAGGTGCAGCCTCACCAATGCCGAGTACAGGGACACAATCCCTTCCCTAGACCTACTGGCCACACTATTTTTGATATAGGCCAGGATGACATTGGCCTTCCTGGCCACCTGGGCACACTGCTGGCTCATATTCAATTCTTGATACCAAACAGAAAAGAGTTTCCCAGAGCATAAAACTGAGACATTTCTTTGTAGATGGGAGCAGGAGTGTTTCTCCCCTCAAAGCAAAGATGGAACCCGCCAGGCAGTAGGTCAGAGCTCATGTAACTGAGCAGCTGTCCATATAACTGGATCTGGGAAGGAAGTTTTGACCTACTAAGTGCAACAGAGAACATGGGAAGGAAGACATACCTAGCAGTGATTCAATAGCAAAGTAGTTAACAGTGCTGCTAAATAAAGACATTTACTCTCTAATAAAGAGATTTACTACTTAGAGCTGCCCTCCCACTTACAGAGGCTCTAGCTCTTACGTGTTTTTCCTAGGAAATTGCAACATTCAAGCTAATAAAAAGCTGATTCTGACACCTTCAGTGCTGGGGGAAAGGGAATCACTGCTTTGCACAGCGATTTCATAGAATCATAGAATTTTTGGAGGTTGGAAGGGACCTCAAGAGATCATCGGGTCCAACCCCCCTGCCAAAGCAGCTCCCTAGGACAGGTCACTCAGATTGGCATCCAGACGGGTCTTGAATCTCTCCAGAGATGGAGACTCCACCACCTCCCTGGGCAGCCTGTCCCAGGGCTCTGTCACCCTCACTGGGAAAAAGTTCTTCCCCATGTTGGTGCGGAACTTCCTGTGCTCCAACTTGCAGCCATTGCCCCTTGTCCTATCCCCACAGACCACTGAAAAGGGGCTGGCTGATTCCCCCTGCATCCCCTGCTTCAGATAATTATAGACTTTAATTAGGTCCCCCCTTAGTCTTCTCAAGGCTGAAGAGTCCCAGCTTACTCAGCCTATCCTCACAGGGGAGATGTTCCAGGCCCCTAATCATCTTCGTGGCCCTTCTTTGCACTCTCTCCAGGAGATCCCTGTCCTTTGTAAACCAAGGAGCCCAGAACTGGACACAATACTCCAGGTGGGGCCTGACCAGGGCAGAGTAGAGGGGGAGGATCACCTCCTTTGACCTGCTGGCTATACTCCTCCGGATGCACCCCAGGATCCCATTGGCTCTCTTAGCCACCAGGGCACACTGCTGGCTCATGGCCATGATTTGTTACTGAAACTTCTCAAACCATGAAGATCTGTGCCCGAAACCCTGAGTTAGGTAACTCTGCAGATACAGTTCCACTGCTGAGGACATCAGACGTTCCTGGTGAAGCCTTCATCTCCATTGCTGCTTTTCCCACGAGAACACCATTTGCTCTTACAGTCACACAGATATGCTCCCAGTTACCTGCCCAGCCAACTCTCCTGCCAGTATGCCCTGCAGATAGTGTGCCCTATCTCCCTAACCACTTCCCAGCGCTGGTTTTGTACTTTACTGGAGCGCTGGTGATTGCAGTCAGGGCAATCCACACCCAAAACTCGTTTGTTTGCTTTCAAATGCAGGTTTTCTTCTTGTAAAAGAGTCTGGATTTTCTCACTCTCCAGAGTTTTCTCTTTAGCTTCAGCATTTTAAATAATAAAAAGCCCTCAGCCACACATGGGGATTACAAATGCAGTTGTTTGGGCTTCCTGGATTTTAGGAGGATTTTTAAGGTAGCCATATAGCACATTAATACTTGTGTGTCTTTGTATGCATGCAGAAGATACAAAAAAAAGTGATGTCCATTCCACTGCATTCATTTGCTGTGGAGGAAGCCATCTGGTAACAAAAGAGTCAGGCAGACAGACACATCTGTGTTGGATAAAATCCATTTTGTACATTTCTGAGATGCCAGGAGGCACCTGTAATAAAACAAATCATCTCCCTCTCAGTTGTCATTGTCTTATCAAACCCTTTCTCAAACTGTTCCAGAGAGAATTTCCTAGACCACTAGTCCCCTGTCCCACAAGCGATGCTGCAGGCAGACTGCTCTGCTTTGCACTTTCTAGCTCTTGCAAAAGCAGCAGCTTTGGCTTACAAAGAACAGACTAACAGGATTCCTGAGTCTCCCCCCTCTAGCCAAAAGTTATTTCCTGTTCAGTGGAAGTTTATGAAGGATCCAAATGACAGACAGCTAAACATGCCTATCTGCTGTGCTGTGCTCTGCTCTGAAAGACTGTCTGCATTTATTCACTTGCCATGAACCTGCTGGCTTCAAAAATTAATTGGCATTAGAAGCAGACAATACAAACAAATTCTTTATTTTTTTTAAAAGAGATAATTAAATTATCCTATCTGAAGTAGGGGAAAGCTGTGGGTAACTCCTCCAAAGACAGACAGACCTCCCCTTCACAAGCCCAACACACAGGAGCTGAACAGCATGACACACCAGAGCACTGGTCCTGTGCAAGCAGAGGATCACTGCTAGTCCATGCTTTGAAACAAGAGGTCAAATAAAGATCCTGACAAAGCAAAAAGGCTGCTTAGGAAAGGAAGTGGTACAGTGCCCGTTTTCTGTGTTCATGGCAAAGCTCATCACTGAGCAGAAAGATGCTGTTGAAAGGCAAGGAATTCAAGAGCAAACAACAGCTTCAGTGTTCAGTCAAGAATGAAGCACTCCATTATTGTCAGCGCTGTCCTCCACAAGAAACAGTGGTGTTATTAACCACCAGCAAAAGCCAAACTGGGGACAGTTTTACAATGCAAATTCCAAACATTTCCCATTAATGAAATAACAGAATGAATATTCTCTAGCAAGTTGTTGGTCTGCATGTTGATGCATGTGAGGCCACGAAATTATCTGGAAGCAGCAGCTTGTGACAACAGAGCTTTTCAGCTACTCTCAATCAGAGGTGAGAAAAACACACCCAGAATTGGCTCTGTATGGGTTTTTCCCAACTGTATAGACAACAGTCATCTCTATTTTATAGGTCAGTGTGCAAGTTCATATGTAACTCACAAAGCAACGTGCATCTGCAACGCTCAGAGTGCTGCTAGCAGCCTGGTTTTCCAGAAGTGGTCAGCAGTTAATGGCTTTTCCACTTGGCAGATACATTTACCAGTCTGCACCATCAGTGGCCTTCACAGGATCTGACCATATGGAGCTGTGGCATGTAACACCACCAACTCTTAATGCTCCTTCATGCCAATTTATTCAGATCACTGTGAAGATAAAGATTTACGAACCCTGAAACACCCATGGCAGTGTGCCCAGCTGGCCAAGGCCAACAGCATCCTGGCCTGTATCAGGAACAGTGTAACCAGCAGGAGTAGGGAAGGGATTGTTCCGTTGTGCTCAGCACTGGTGAGGCCACACCTCGAGTGCTGTGTCCAGGTTTGGGCCCCTCAGCCCAGGAAGGACATGGAGATGCTGGTGCATGTCCAGAGAAGGGCAGCAAAGCTGGTGAAGGGTTTGGAGCAAAGTCCTATGAGGAACAGCTCAGGGAGCTGGGGCTTTTTAGTCTTAAGAGAAGGAGGCTGAGGGGAGACCTTATCACTCTCTACAACTACCTGCAAGGAAGGTGTAGAGAGGTGGGGATTGGCCTCCTCTCTCAGGTAACAAGTGATAGGACGTGGTTTCAAATTGCACCAGGGGAGATTTAGGTTACATATCAGGAAAAATTTCTTTACTGAAAGGGTAGTCAAATATTGGCTGCCCATGGAGGTGGTGGAGTCACCTTCCCTGGAGGTGCTTAAAATGCATGCAGATGTTGTGCTGGAGGACGTGATCTAGAGGTGGACTAGTGTAGGTTAGGCTGTGGTTGGACTCAATGATCTTAAAGATCTCTTCCAACCTAAGTGATGCTATGATTCCATGTGCAGAAGACCAAAGAGAAGCCCAGAAAAATTAATACCAGTATCTTCCAGGAGAGTAAGAACAGTGTAAACCAAATGCAAAGTCACTTAACAAAAGGTAATAGAAAGCTACTCATTAACATTGTATGTTAAGTGAGCACTTAACCTGTGAAAGAAATACCCATGCTCTTAAATACTTCAGGATAAAAGGTATGCATAAGTACATATTTGCACAGATTAGTTCAAGTCTATCTTTAACCTTTTGAGTGTATGCCTTTGAACCTTAACAACTCCTTTTAGCTTGGGAAACCACAACTGGGAAACCTCTCCCCCTCTTTTTTTCCCCCCCTTTTTTTTTTTCTCTTAAGAGGTAGAAGAATAATAGAATAAGGATTACATGAAGGTATTTCTCTAAAAATCCATAGGGAAACCATTTCTCATCTTCCTGATACATGCTGGGAATCATTCTGCTTTCAGAAAAACACACTGAGAGAGAAGCTATTTTGAATTTGTTGCTGGCAATCTGGTAAAACCGACAACAAATGCAAAAGGATTTTTTTGAGAGGCCAGGACTGCAAAGATACCTGTGGCATGAGAACAGCAGCCTTTCTTTTTTGAAACAAGGGGGTTGAAAAATGGGGGTGGGAAGGGTAGTGTAAAAAAACCCCAACAACTACATATCATGTTTCTTCCAAAGATATCCAAAGGACTATGTGCCAATACCATAGCAGGATATAGAAGAGACAGTATCAAAGTGAAGCAGTAAGTAGTAAGTTTTTATTGCCTTTGGGAAATGACAAGCAACAGGTGAATATAATTGCATCAGAAATCCTATACAGAAATGTGATGGAGCAAAAATGAAATACTCAAGTACTTGGGAACAAGTAGAAGGGCTAAAGCCAAAGCGTGTTTATTTGGGAAGGGGTAAAGAAAACCCTAAAGAAAAGGGGTTCTTAATATGTATTTCAGAAAGCAGAAAGGAAGCCATAAAACAATTATTTAGCTGGAAAGAGTTAAAACAATTAACTCTAAGATAATGGCAGATTTTAATAATCACAAAGGAAAAAAATCTCAGTTAATTATAGTAAGCCATCCAACAAGGGGGGGTCGGGATTGGATGTCATGGAGACCAGGAATTTCTTCAAAACAATTAGATGTGCTCTTACATTATGCAACTGAAGAATTAATTGCAGCCAAGTCTGAAGGGGCTGTGATTTAGAGTAGTTGAGGAACTCAGCAAACTAAAGGGAGAAGCAGCAAGGTCTCAGATGATGGCAGAAGAGCAAACACAGTAACAACTTAGAAGTGAGGAAGAGAAAGCAGGAACTGAGCAAGTTACAGTCCTGCTCTAACAACTCAAACATCCCAGAACACACTACAGGACATTAAAAGCTACTTTGAATTTGTTAAGAACAACTATTTTCCTTTCTGAGATCAGCACAGTAGTCAATCCCTTCAACCAAGTTTTCAATCCAACCCACGTGACATTCTCAAAAGACAACTGGGACCTGGTTTAACAAATAAACCATGTGAAGGATGAGAAAACAACACCCTGGTCGCAGAGTTACCCCTTAAAATACCTGTTCTGGTGAGAGGATGTTTCAAGCATTGTATAGGAAAGTACAAGTTTCCTGCATTATCCAGTTTTTGGTACCAGTAACTTCACCAGTGACCTAAACTCAAGATAAAATGCTAGTGCCTTCAGAAAGCAGGATTACAAGTAATTTTGACACCAGAGAGATGGTCTAAACTCCATGTAACTGGATTGAGTAAGGAAAAAATGCCCATGTGAAACACCACTCTGAAAGGGTAACAGTGAAAATATCACTATGAAGGAACAGTGATCAGTTTTACTCTGTGCCCATTGTAGAGGTTTCCCCCTAAATTCACAGATTATTGTGTAGTGAAGGACATTTAGGATGGGTGAAAACAAAAAAAAAAGGAAGAAGAAATACTGGAGTAATACTAGAGAAGTTCTTAGGAATGTTTTGAAAGCATAGGTCTGACCAGCACTCATGAAGGATCACCTAGGTATACAGGACCCTGCTGCAGGCTACAGGAGGGCTGCAGGCTCAATCCTGGCATAGGAGGGACTGAAAGGGACATGAGACACAGCTAGACAGACCTGAGAGATTGCTGGACACTGGCTGTACCAGTGAGAGACGCTAACAAGAGTTACAGACAATGCCATGAGGGCTGACTGGACTTCCAGCACGGTTAAGGGAGAGTTATGTGAGAAACAGGTGAACTCTAGAAGCAGCTAAAGGGCAGGATGGAGTAATTCCAGGGAGGGGAAGCAGGCACAGCCAGCACATCAGGGTGACCGCACCGCTAGTGCCAAGTACTGCTGAGATTACTGAGGGAACAATACAAGCACTACCCAATCTGGGTATGGTTTAGCAAAGTTGGAACCAAGAGGGAAAACTAATTAGGGACAGGCTGGTGGTTTGGGAGAAGGCTGGGAGGGAGGGAGGGAGGAAGGGAGGTATGAAGGTGGTCAAAAGGAAGGTGAAGGAGGAAATGAAGAGCAACCACAGGTGATCAGTACCTACCAGGTAGCACTGAATTGCTCACCACCACAGCTCACCACCACAGCTTCAATAAGGACAGGCAGTGAAGCCTGTTCTTCTGAGCCCATCTCAAGAATCAAACCTGCTTTGACCCAGTCAAGAGAACTGGGGCAGGGAGGGAGGTTTGGTGCTATCCCCAGCAAGGGGTATGGGACAGAGCTTCTCAGCACCGCTATGTGGGTGTTTGTTCCTGCCCTACCCTTTCCTACCAGCCTTGTGAAGTTGCCTTTTATCCTGGGACACTTCTGTAATATCAAAGGAGCAGAACGTTGAAGTCCTACAACTCCATTCATCCTCCACATGTAAAAATCATTTCCAGAATATTCTCAAGGACAAAATGGCCTATTTATGATCTGCCCTGGGGAACATCACCAAGCTACACTGTATGGAAAAACATAATTTGTTTTTCTCTTGGCTACTCCAGATTAATTTCAGTGAAATGCTTGGATTAATGCCCATTTCCCTCTTCATGAGCAACTAGATCCTTTGACAGCTGGGATATAATTCCAGCAGCCTTTGAAGGAGATGGGAGAAATGGTAAAACCATGAAGTGCAAGCCCCTAACATCTGAATGAAATTATGAAATATCCACCAAATAAATATTCACCAGACAAATGATAACCAAACAAGTGCACCTGTGGTAAATGTTAATAGAAAGTTTTACAGATTCTGGATCCACCACAAGCAATACTGTCAGAAAACCCTGAGAAGCATAGGGGATGAGTATTTATTTTCAGTTTAGAATGTATTTTAAGTGCAAATTTCTTTCATTTACAATGTCTGTGAATAAAATAACCCCTTTTGTCAAATATCTAAAAGTTAAACTGCACCTGAAATGCCCTCAGTTCTGTAATTGCTGATTAATTACACTTTGTGCGACTGAACGTTACCTGCAATTCTACACTGAAACTGAAGCCAGCAGTCTGAAACCTCCTGGTCATCTTCAAAATGGTAAAGGGGAATAGTGTTCAATAAAGAAAAAAATAATATATAAATCCTGCTATACTTTGCATCATAATGGAAAGCCTTTGGATCCCTGACCCAATTCCCAACTTCCAAGAGTGCAACATGCCCCAATACGCCCACAGGAGTATCAGGAGAGCTCCTGCAGCTGTTAAAACATCCATTGAGGACCCACTGAGCAGCAGTCAGTGAACATCACCTTTACCAGTCACCACACAATCATGTTCTCAGAGACTTATGGCCACTGTTACATTCACTCACTCTGGAAAAGAAACATGACATTTGCAAGACTGCAGATGCAATGAAAAGGCCAAGCATTTGGTGACCCAGAGAAGATGTTCTGTTTCTACTTGGAATTAAATATTTGCCCCACAGTATTTTATACTCCCCAGTTTTTCATCAAACTATCACTGTTCTAACAAATACTGTGTTTCATCCTTTTCTTATCAAGACATTGATATTAATTAGCTGTTAGTGTGATAATACCTTCTGTGTAAGCATGGACATCATACACCCAAAAAAAAAAGTAATACTGATTTCTGGCATTTTGTCTGAAAAATGGAAGTGGTTTACTCTACAGCACTGGACTCTGAACAACCTCCTGCATCGGTATTAAGTATGGAAAAATAATGTGATAGGCTATAAAGTATTTTTTAATTGTAAAACTTCCCCAAGATTTTTGCTAATTAGATGTATACAACTTCATCAAAATAAAATACAGCGATGGATGACAGGAAAAAGCAGAGTAAAGGCTGTATTTCGGAATTACAAAAAGCAAAAGTGTTCAAACATGCTTGAGCAACTCCCTAAACTTGGAAAAGAACTCAAGATACTGAAAAATTGTCTGTATTTATGTAAAGACAGTGTTCTTCAGGAGTGCAGAAGGAACCACAAGGACTCTAATTCTGACCTAAATGTGGTACCACATCAAAACAACATATTGGATGGCACACTGAAGGAACCATGACTTCTCCTGGGCTCAGAACTACCATAGAAAATAAATGTTTTGAAAAAGAAAAAAGTCATTCACAAATTCTTTTCTGGCTTATCTACATACTCCTACACAGCAGGCACAGTTTCTGACAGAGAGGAGCACAGATTAGTCTCAGTTTCCTCTCAATGATGCCAAGTGGTCACTGACTTCCAGGAATAAAGATATAATCACATGGCAAGTACTGAGGAACATCATTTCTATGTAGGCAGATCTAAGAGCATTTCCTAGATGCAGGGCCTGACCACACTCAGAACAAAACTGCAGACACACCATCTGCTCTATGAATCAACCCTTCAAAAGAAAAGCTGGACACACAACTGCAGAGGAGACCCATGGTACCATCCAGAAAGAAACCCTTCAGAAAATCATTGCAGAGCTCTCAGGCCTCTGTCTATGTGCAGCCAACCCAAGCCAGGTTGCACTAAAACACAATTACAGGCACAAGAGTGAAGAACTCTCCCTTCTACAACACAGCAACTGTTTGCAGATGCAACCCTCCACCAGAAAGCTCACCTATGAAGAAAAGGTTTATAGGTCTGCTACTGCCTCCAGCCAGCAGACTGCATCCCAAGTTCAGGGATCCATTTGAGGCTGGATCCACAGAGATCCTGGGTCCAAATCTGGGCAACCTCCCAACCCTGGCTGTCCTGCTCCAGTATTAAGTCTTTCCTCTTGCTTTTTGCTGTAAATGGTAAGCAACCTTGATGGATTTCCATTTGCCCCAGCCATAATTTATCAGGGCACTACCATTTCAAATCAAGTCATAGTTATCTGTCTGTCTTCTTCAAGAAGAATCAAGTGCTGTCCATAACTCTAGTCATGAGGATCAGAGGCTGCACCAGAGCTTTCACTGTTAAGTTACTGATATCCACACCCTGGTGGTTAATGAAGCAGCAAACAGCCTCAACTGACTTTCATCTCAGTCTTTGCTCTATGTACAGCTTTTTTAAAGTTTTGCTTGCAACTCACCAAAATTTCTCTTTGTTCTTCCAGATTTCTTAAGAAGTTTGAGAACTCATGAAGCGATGCATCTGTAATACAAAGCCAGAAAGACAGTCTAATTACCTTGCAGGATAGCATGGCAAAATAGATCCACTTACAGGTCACTTCTTACCTACCTATGCCTTTTTCATCATCTGTCTCTGCATCACCAATGAATTCAAATTTGAAGTCTCTCAGAGAATGGGCAAATTTTTTCTGGGCTGCTGAAAGGTCTGTAAGGAAAAAAAAACACAAGACACTCTTAACACAAGTCTGTCTAAGGACATTATATGACATCAAATATTGTCTAACCCTCTTCTGATCTCATCTGGGAATCAGAGAATTGTAGGGCTTGGAAGGGACCCCCAGAGACCATGGGGTCCAGCCCTCTGCCAAAGCAGGGTCCCTAGGACAGGTCACACAGGTCGGTGTCCAGACGGGGCTGGAATCTCTCCAGAGAAGGAGACTCCACACCCCCTGGGCAGCCTGTCCCAGGGCTCCCTCACCCTCATTGGGAAGAAGTTCTTCCCCACATTGGGGCGGAACTTCCCCTGCTCCAACTTGAGGCCATCGGCCCTTGTCCTGTCCCCACAGACCCTGAGAAGAGGCTGGCCATGTCCCCCTGTGTCCCACCCTTCAGCTATTGATCCCCATTGATCAGATCCCCTCTCAGGCTTCTTTTCAACAGGCTGAACAGCCCCAGCTCACTCAGCCTTTCCTCACAGGGGAGATGCTCCAGGCCCTTCATCCCCTTCGCAGCCTCCGCTGGACTCTCTCCAGGAGATCCCTGTCTCTTTTATACCAGGGAGCCCAGAACTGGACACAATAACTCCAGGTGGGGCCTGACCAGGACAGAGTAGAGGGGGAAGATCACCTCCTTCGACCTGTTGGCCACGCTGGGAATATGTCACACAGCTTTCTTTACACAAGGCTATACAGTAACAGACAAGAGCAACCATGTGTATGGAATCAGACCTACTCTCACACTTCCTGTACCACAGTTTAGAGCACAGGCCATACAAACAGACCCATCAGTAGAGAAGTTTAAGACAAAACACACAGAGTAAGTTGCACCAGCTCCCTTACTCTACTAACCTCAATTCACTAGTATATTTGTCAGCACATGTATATGTTTTGCAGAGAAAACTCTTATGAAATGCTTATACATAAACCAAATTTAAAAGAATTGTTGCACTGGAACCGGAAACTCCATGGAGTTTAACTAAACTAAAAATTAGTTACCCTAAATGCACAGCAGTAGAACTCATTTTGTCTAACAGCTGTTTTGTAATATTCCCAAAACATTTTCTTCAACCCCATTTTTACCTATTGAGTGTTTGGCAATTTGGGGTCACAGTGCTGCATCCGAACATCCCTCAGGAAGTAATCAGACTCCACAGTCAGCCACAATATCATCATTATAACCCCCCCTCTTTAAGACCTGTAAAGCTGTAAGCAAGCGGTGTGCACACACTTTTCTGTTGTGCTGACATGCACAGGTTGGAAATGTCACGAGTTCTGGAAGGAGGGAATTGCTCAATGGAAAAAGAGGATGCACGTCCTGGTGCACTCCTGCCCAGCAGTAAAGGTTTTACTCACATTTTCTTTGTCAGCCAAGTTTAAGGGCAATTTGAAATATTTAGTTAATCTATAATCTTCTTCTTATCACATGCAGTTCTGAAGGGCTAAGAACAACTCTTAATGGACCAGCTAAGCATTTTGTTCTTTAATATTAACTGGAACTAAAGGACTGCAAATGTGTGCTGCTTTTTTTGTTCTTATTTTGGGGAGGGGGAGAGTTTGGGTTTTAACTGTTTGGGTTTTTTAACAATTTTTATGATAGGTTCTGCATCCAACACATCATATACTTTCTCAAGTGTCTTAGTCAAGTAAAACTGTGACATACAATGCTGCACTGAAGTTCAGTGCAGCTATATAAGAGGATATGTGGCCAATAGTCTACAAACAGCAAGACATAACCTAAAATGGAAACACCCCCCCCTGCTTTCTGCTCCTTGCCATTCCACATACCTTTCTCTTCATCCATTTCTCATTAGTCCTTTCCTCACCTATTGTGTAACGGCGCTGTTCCCTGTCATGCTACCCTGCCAGGTACTCACCTCCCTTTTGCAACTACTTCTGAAGTCTGTACACACACCCTTCAACACGTGAAGCAGAAGGATGCTACACAAGAGCTGAAGGAAGAAGGAAGAGAAAGTTGAAAGAAAATGGAATGTAATTACCATGAGAAAGGAAACATGAGTGTTTTAGCCCAAACGCCTTGTGGGATAAAAGGCTGTTCACAAAGCAGACAGCAAAGGAAGAATTCTGCCAGCTGTGAAAGGCTTAAAATGGAAAATAACAAAGTTTCTCCAACATATAAAGTGATGCTGATTCATGAACAAGGCCACAACACAAGGCTGAAAAAGTTTATTTATGGAAGAATAGGTCCAACAACACACACTCTCCCAAATTTATTTCCTTTTCCTTGAATCCGATAATCCCCTACCAAAGCCCTGTCACATGAGAGCTAGTCCCATGCTAGAGGAAGGAATTGTTTATTACCTTTTCCCTCACTTGTAGAGGTGAAACATTCAAGTAACACTGAGCAGGGTACATGTTAGGAGAAGGCACACAGCACCACACACACACACATCACCACCCTTTCTCCTTCACAGGCTGAAAGGGTACTGAAATACCAGTGGGCTACGGGCTTTGATGAGCCTTTCTGGAGCTGAGTGAAACCACCTCCTGCATGGCTGCACATCCCACCTGTCTGCCAAAAGCCACCTCCTTTGGTGACAGTGACAGCAGACAAATCCTGCACCCATGTCACGACTCCTTCAGTGCAGAGTCCAACAATGTCAACCAAGTTGAGACGAGGCTGAATCTGAACACTGAGCTTCTCACAGGATCAGAAAGTCACATCCATGCATTTCTCTGCTGTATCTACTAAGGGATTGGAAATTACTGACCAGAGGGATGAGTAGGTGGTTGGAAAAGTAACCTTTTAAACGTAACAAAGTTAGATTTGTAGAGTTCCTGTATTAAAGGTACAAAGACACATTAAATTTCTGCAATGTCTTTCCACAAATCATCTCTTGAAAGTTTAAAGACCTGTTCCTAAAAATTTTGGAAAGCATCAAGGGTTATGGGGAGATTGGTAGGTTTGGGACACAGAAGAATGATGTGATGGGTCAAGAAAAGCCACAGATACCCGACTACTGAAGAAGAAAAAGACAATGAAACAGGAAGAGACTTCCTTACAGATTTTAGGAACCTGACACTTTCAGAGGTGAGAAGTCACTGGAGCAAAACAAAAGCCCGTCACATGATGAAAGATGTAACTGGAAAGAAGCAAACCTCCTGACTGTGGGAAGAAAACTCCAGTCCTTTGGTTCAATAGGCTGCTGGAAAGCTCAGTCTCCTAACTGCTGCCAAAGTAAAGAGATTTTTAATCCTGCTTAGTCAGCAGATGCTAACTACAAGATTCATCCTCCAGTATTTATAAATCATCCATCAATCTTGGTTTTGGCTAAATTTATGTTTAAGGTCACATTGTGTTTTCATTCCCTACGCTGAAATAGCACTGGTCTAACACAAACGTAGCACCTTGCCAGACAGATCCACTGGGCCCAGCTTTTCTCAGGAAAGGAGGAGCCTCTGGTCTGCCTCTTGCTGAACAAAAAGAAACAAAACCGAGTAGAAACAGAAGGAAAACTTTCTGAAAAGTCCAGAGGAAGAATACTGAACTCGTCCTGCTACAGCACAGGAAGAATTACCAGGATGGTGGCTAGACTAAAAAAGATAGCATAGCCCTGGTTGGAGCTCTCACTGTCTGACAAACTGTGGCCAGGAGAAGACACTGCAGACAGTTTGCAGTCAAACCTTCTGCTCGTGGGGCAGCGACCACGTAACTGCTCCAGCCTTTACCCTGATAAACTCCACGTATCCTACAGTACACACAGAGTTACTCACATAACTACAGGGATTTATAAAACTCTATAAAATCAAACTAGATGCCAATATTATAATAAGTACTATACTATTACATTACAATTTAAGTGCTGAGTATTGCTGCTCAAATTCGATATTTCATAAACGTAACTTGACTCTCATCCATCCTGTGTCAGAAGACCTGTACTACAGCAAAATTATTTGGCTGGCGCTGACAGATACATCTCAGTGTTATTCCACATCAGCATTAAAGCTTGCAAGACCAGTATGTGCTGTATAACAGACCATAAACAGACCTGGATTCCAGCTACACACGTTAGAATAAGACGGTACGTGGGTACAGCATGTATCAAGCAGCACAGCCAGTTACACTGGATAATGCTGTGACCTACTGAAAAACCACGGAATTTAGGGACTGGAAAGTCATTGGTTTATTCCCTTTAATTTCCAAATTCTATGCAGTACCACCAAATAGAGAGAGGAAGCAGCAATAGGGTTGTTGCTTGTTGAAAGGTGCTACTATCATTTAAAGGGAGGAACGGGTGTTCCAGCTCAAAGAGCGTTTAAATATCAACCAAAACCTAAAACTCTTTCCCGAGTAAAATGTAATCCTGGTGAACCCACATGGCAAAGTCATTTCAAAGACTCACTTTCTTAAAAGAGTAAAAAAACCCCAAGCATCTGCTAGATGTTTTGACCAAAAGTCTAAACAGAAAGCTGAGTGGTGTGGTTGACACAACAGAAGGAAAGGAGCCATCCAGAGGGATCCAGACAGGCTGGAAAGGTGGGCCTGGGTGAAACTAATGAGGATCAAGACTGCAAAGTGTCAGGTCTTGCACCTGGGCCAGAGGAATCCCAGACAAAGATACAGACTAGAAGAAGAGCTCCTTGAGAGCAGCCCTGCTGAGAAGGACCTGGTTGTCATGGTGGATGAGAAATTTAACATGAGCCAGCTGTGGCTCTTGCAGCTCGCAAGGCCAATGGTATCCTGGGCTCCATCAGAAGAGGGGTGGCAGCAGGGACAGGGAGGTGATTGTCCCTCTCTACTCTGCCCTCCTGAGGCCCCAGCTGGAGTCCTGTGTCCAGAGCTGGGGCCCCCAATAAAAGAAAGATGTGGGACTGTTGGAGAGGGGTCAGAGGAGGCCACAATGATGATTAAAGGGCTGGAGCACCTCCCCATGACGAGAGCTTGAGGGAGCTGCAGGGAGCAGAGAAACAGGAGGGGAATCATCTTTTAAAAAGGGCAGACAATGGCAGGACAAGGGGGATGGATTGAAGCTAAAGGAGGGAAGGTTTAGATTAGATCTTAGGGGGATGTTCTTTATAGAGATAGTGGTGAGGGGCTGGAACAGGCTGCCCAGAGAGGGGGTGGGTGCCCCATCCCTGGGGGTGTTCAAGGCCAGGTTGGATGGGGCCCTGGGCAACCTTGTGTAGCTCTAGGCCTGCCTGTGGCAGCAGGGCTGGAACTCTGTGGTCCCTGGGGTCCCTTCCAATCCAGATCATTCTATGAATTCCAAAGAGAGAAGGGAGGCACATAAGGGCTTTGCTCACGTTCCTATCAGTACAATGTATTTTTTTCATTTTTGAATGTAAATACTTTGAATGTAAATACCCACCAGAAGAAATGGGAGCAGCTGGCAGCTCCCCCACTCTGCTCTCGAACACTTCAGTAACAGTCTCCTGCCAGCTCATCCTGTGCCAGACACACTGCCTGTGCCCCACACAAATGCCTTTATATTTTTCCATTAGGATTTAGAGGAAAATACTTTTGTTCCTTATCTAGGCTGAGCTGAGCCAACAGGACACCATTAGTTGCTAGGCAGTGGCCAGGCCTCCCTTCCAGCGCCAGCCTCCAATTGCTCTCTTCTCCCTAAGATCAGTACTAGCTTCAGCATTAGCCACCTGAACTCCAACTCCTGCATGAGGCAAGGCAACACTGCCTCCTAAGATCTCTTCTGCACGACAGGAGAATTATCTGCTCCCAAGAGACCTTTATATTAGTGTTACTGTTCTTCTACAGCAAAATACAGACTTCTACATCAAGTTTCACTCTTGCTGCATCAAGATCATTCTCCAAGAACTGAAGTTACATCGCCACTCCTCATCCCTGGCTACAAATCTCACTGCCACTAACAGATATGCTCCAGGAATGACATATTTCTAGAGGCTTCACCAAACAGGGGTTAAAAGTGCTCTGGTCTTGTTCAACAACATTCTCCTCCAAAAGTTAAAAGGTTAACAAACACTTAGATTTAATTACCAAGTTCATGTTTAAGCTATGCTACTGCATTATGGCCTGGGAATAGACTTCTCAATCTATTTGCCTTGGAGTAGGCCAAGACCAGACAAGATACACACCATTGTGGGACAGGCAAGGACAAGCTGAGCGAGAATCAGCCTCTCCCCTCTTCCCAGGCATCAATCTCCCTTGCAGGAACTAACAGGGTAGCTTCAGAGAAACACAGTACTTAAAATGGGTTGTCCAAGAGCTGCAACACAGACTCACATGTTTTGTACTAACTCAACGCTTATAAAAGCAACTTCATGTTTCTCTTCCACATCCCCTTTAGCAAAGTGAACAATGATTCTAATGTAATAGTCCACACTGAGAACATGAACAGGATTTAGTTATTACCTTAGGAAGGTGGATAAACAGGATTTACTTATCAATTTAGCAGATGCAAGTCATGTGGCAGGTTCTAAAGAGCAGGAACATAATATGTTCCAACTCCCTAAAAACAAATAAACTTTTTAGTACTCGTTTTACCTGCTAACTATATTGAAAGAATCATCAAAACAGAAGACAATTACAATAAAACAAAAATAAAAAGCTATTCATTCCCCTCTAAAACCAGAACAGAAATCAAGTTCCAAGACCAAAAGATTTCTGGAGCCCAGTTTTTTGACAATGTCCCGTTAGCCACAGCAACTCCTGAGTCTCTGAAAGCTTAGCAAATTCAGGTATGAGGATTAAACATCAACTCATTACTGACTCGTCAAGTAGATCAACTTCCCTCCCCACCAGTGAGCGTATTTGGACCATCCCACACCTTTAAAACAAATAAGAAAACCCACAACCTCTCACCAGTTCAGTTTAATTCATCCAGGCATCCTGCTCCTGTGGGCCCAAAGGCTGGACCTCTCCAGCCACAGCAGTTGACAGCTTTGCAGCCTCCACATTCCTTCACTCAGGTCTGAGACAAATCCACACCAATCCTACCCAAGTTCAGGTGTGTTTTATTCTTTCCTTAAAAACCCTCAGAAATTCAGTGTCAGAATAAAGTTACCCTGGACCAAGCCCACACACACACACACACCTGCCCACACAAATGGGAGCTGAAAGTCTCAAAACACAATGAAAAAGAGGAAGAGCTGGCAAAGAGCAGCAAAAAAAAGGCCTTTCAAATTTTAATATAAAAGGGGTTTTCTTACCAAATAATAATAATGAAAAGCTTCTTTGCATTTTAGCAAAGAGAAAAAAAGAAATGACAAGAGTAAAATGAATACCAAACAACCCTAAGGCCATTTATATGTAAGAACAAGACATTAATAACAGTTTTAGGAATCTTGGTCTCTACTGGAATTTTTAACTCTTCACAGACAGGAATCAATGTCCTCCTCCTGTTACACTGAAAGCACAGATATTGTCCTGACTTTCCTCAACTAATGACAACAGTAAATGAACACCTGGAAGGCAAAAAAGAAAAGCAGGGTGTGTGCTTTGATTGTCTGATTTAAGAGAAAAAAACCTCAATTTGGGGAAATGAGTGTCATTCTTCAGAACAGTGCCTCTGTTTAGAACTGACTGGTCTTAAACATTTCTTTCACAGTGTTTGCCATTCCCTGGTCCCTCTTTTAGCACATGTTAAGGTCACTAATTGTGGCCTAACTATGTGACAAGTAAAAACGGAATTTGTTCTGAACAAGCCACATGTAAATGGCGTGGCAGTGATGTACTGACCTCCCCAAGAGGTAGAACCACTCAATTTTTTTTGCAAGATTTCTATTTTCCAGGTTAATCCTGTCATATTTTATGACTCTCCTCCTTCCAAATGCATAATCCCATAGTCTAGGTGCCACTGTTCTTTCTGGGAAGGAGGCAAGAAAGCTTACAGGGTTTAGCAGAGCAGACTTCTGTTTTCACAGTTATGCAAACTGTTAAATGCCATAACCTCCAGCCACTGTTTGCTCCTGCAAAAAGCATGCAGCATGAGAACATAAAACACTGATCACTTTATCTACCTTCTCTAGTTCTCCCACTTTATCAGTAAAAGCAGAGTTAGCTCATTTCTCCACTTTCTAACCCTGAAAGCACAGACTCCATGTTTCCCCACATCAAGAACACTAACAGGCTAATTGCCATAAATGAAAAATGGCAATTTAGCATCTTATGTGGGTAAGGGCAGACTGCCAAATCAGGCTGGTCCTGTCCCTTGGCTGTACCACACCTTCTTAGGGCTCTAGTTATTTGCCTTTTCAGCTGGATCTTGGAAGCCAGCAAGCCAGCCCTACTCCACCCTACCAAGGGAATTTTCCTCTTTCCATGACAGGCATTAGGCAAAACAGCACACCAAGTATCTGTGTCTCAGCAGAGGTTAAGGCACTTCTAGAGCATCTCCATCAGCTCCTACAAAGAGTGCACCCCCTCTGCCAGCTCAGGTGGTGACAGTTTTTCGGTTCTGATCTTCAGGAACTCAACATAAATTACAACTGGTGAAAGAAAAAGACAAGCTACAACCCTGCCAATAAATTCACTGCTTCAGGGGTGGAGAAACATTCCTGCAAGCACCCTGACATAAAACCTGTATCCTAAAGACTCTACTGAAGGCAACTGTGAAGGAAGTTACTGTGGAGTACCACAAAGATATTTTGCCTTCAAAGGAATCATAACCATTTCCCTGATCCTTACCACCACCATGTTTCTGACAACAAAACAGACCAAAAGAAGTAGTAATTAGAAACTAAGAACAACAGATTTGCAATGCAGAAAACTCTGAGGGCACCCCACCAAATTCACAGAGTTCCCAGAGATGAAAACTAGCTGTTCAGGATTAGCTGCACTGGTTTCCCCATATCATACTGCACCAAATAGTAGCAAGATGGACACTGATGTTATGTTTGTAATTTGTTCCCAAAAGAAAACTCTACATCAATCCAGCAACTGTTTGAATACAGAATATGGTTGCACCATCAGGCTTTCAACAGTAAAGCATTCCACAATACCTTCAGCTCTATGTAGCACAGACCTGTGGATTGTCTTCCAAAAGTGACTTCATTAGAAAATGTGAGATGGAAACATTTCTTTCCAGTGATCAGGACTGTGATGTGTAAAGATGTCTGAATTCAGAAGGTGACATTACACTTCTAGTAAGGAATTTTCTAGCAGAAATTTAACACCAACTTAACTCTTTCACAAGAGAACTCTGATGACTGAGTGAAACATCAATTTCAGAGGCCACACTCCTCAATTCAAATTTTTGTCAAACACTACACCAATTTGAAGACCTTCCTGTGCTGATTTTATTTCATTACTCGTATTTATCCTGTAGGATGACAATGCTCCTGTTTCACAAACATTTATATCCTTAATGAAGCTACTGATGTCTCAAAGACGCTTTGCAAGGGTGTTCAGCAGCAAGAAATCAGAAGACCATATTGCTTAAGGATGAAAAATTAGGCTACATCACTAAAAACTTTCTCCTAAACCAGGAAATTGTGTAAAAGAGAAAGTAGTTACAGGAAAAAATGTGTTTATTGTACAGATATTTATCCAAGATCAGCATTCTGAATGTTTCAATTCTGGAGTATTGCATATTTCCCACACAGTAACTATAATGTTTACATGAAACAGAAAATACTGTGTTGAAATATAGCTTTCAAAAGACAATACCAGTTCACTGTTGGGTAGAAGCTCAATTTCACCATTATATTCTCCAACTTAAGAGTTTTGTGGCTGAGGGACAACCCACATAATCAAATCTGTACTCTGAGTATGGACTATGAAGCATTAGCCATTTGCAGCTCATCTTAAATGAAATAGTCCACAGCAGCAAGCAGTGCAAGGGGGAAATATGGGGGGAGAAACCCAACCTTCCCCAACAGTTTATAGCCAAATGAGTCCTGAACAGGAGTTCATGCGATAAAGGCCTTTTCCCAGGCAGAGCTCTCTACCTGCTTAGATCCAGCCACCTGCAAACAATGCCAGTGTTCATGCTTCTCATGAGAAGTCAGACAGTAACTCCAGAATCATAGACTGGTCTGGGTTAGAAGGGACCCCAAGGATCATAGAGTTCCAATACCCCTGCCACAGGCAGGGACACAAACCTCCAGGCCCAGGGCCCCATCCAACCTGGCCTTGAACACCCCCAGGGATAGGGCATCCACCACCTCTCTGGGCAGCCTGTTCCAGCCCCTCACCACTCTGTAAGGAACTTCCCCCTAATATCTCTTCTAAACCTTCCCTCCTTTAGCTTCAATCCATTCCCCCTTGTCCTGTCATCATCTACCCTTTAAAAAAGTCGGTTCCCCTCCTGTTTCTCTGCTCCCTTCAGGGACTGGAAGGCTCCAATGAGGTCCCCCTGCAGCCTTCCAGTACCTGAAGGGTACAGAATGGGAAGTGGGAAGCCAAAACATAAGGAGAGGTGGTAGCCCCCTCCCTACTGAATGACAAAATCAAGTACTTTTATCATCTCTAAAAGCACATGTTGATCAGCTGGTGGTTTGAAATATTTTATGAAGCTGCATATCAAGTCTACAGAAATGGCAACATTAAACATGAGAAACTTTGGGGGAAACGCTCATCATTCACACAGATTTCACTCTTCAAAATGGCAGGTATCTGAAAACATTGTCACTCATGTGGCATTCCTGCCTGTCTGAACATTTACATACGTCGACAACCCACAAGGAAATCAAAATTGCAAGATACTGTGATTTCTCCACAACAAAACATGTCCAAACACGCAGTCAGTACACCTGCACACCTATCATTAGCGTGTTACACGAAACGGCTCCCAAATACTTTGTCATCAGTAAGACTGTAAAAAGTTCAGAACATAAAGTTACATTATCATCAGTTCTTCTCCTCCTGAGTCATGAAAATTAAGCAAACTTCTTCCAGGAGGTTAAGAAAGATTTGAGATAGTACAGTGTCATTTTCCCAAGTGCAACAGTATTCAAGTGGGAGAGGACAGAGGAAAACACAATGAGGAACTGGACAAACAGTTCCTGAGATCTACAGTTCAAGAATTCTGGGGATGTTCAGCCTGGAGAAAAGGAAGGGAGACCTTATCACCACCTACAACTACCTGACAGGAGGGTGCAGAGAGGTGGGAGATGGTCTCTTCAGCCGAGTAACAGGAGATGGGACAAGGGGAGATGGCACAAAGCTGCATCAGGGCAGGGTCAGAGCAGATGTGAGGGAAGAGTTCTTCCCTGAAAGAGTTGTCAGGGCCTGAAACAGGCTGCCCAGGGAGGGGGTTGAGTCACCATCCCTGGATGTGTTTGAAAAAAAGGGTAGATGAGGTGCTCAGGGATATGGTTTAGCACAGGACAGGAATGGTTGGACTTGATGATCTTTAAAGGTCTTTTCCAACTTCGTGATTGTGTGTGAACTAATGGCCAAGTGCCCAAACTTTGGGCTATTTATTTTCTTATTTACTTGTTAAAAGGTGAGAGTGTGAGCACATTTTGGGAAACGCTTGCCAATTTAGTACATTTCTACATACACAAATCAAACTCAAAATAAAGAAGGGAGGAATTCTGGCAGGATTTGCATCCAACTCCTTTTATTGAGGTATAAACTTATTTGTCCACTGTAGGTAAGTCGGGGTCAATCTTCAGCATCAGTAAGGATGGGGTGACCACGGCAGAACCCCGAGGATGGCAGAGGTCAAGAATAACTTTGCTGTAGCTACAGAAACAGAAGTGAAATGAAACCACCAAGTTTTGACAGAAAAAACAGCTGGTAGCAACTGTGGTGCAGAGGATAGCATGTCCTTACAAGAGCAACCACGACATCCTCATGACAAGTATAAGGTGTGAAAGAAGCATCTTGCAACCCTACACAGCTACACCAACATAACTTACAAGCAAGAAACAAAGCCACTGTTCCATCTTCTGATGCAGCTTTCATATTTCATCATTTTCAAACGAAAGGAAGACTTAACCAGTATGTTAAGACTCTTTTTCAGACTACTTACATCCTTTACACTTTGACACAAGAATTAGCTGAAATTTACTCTCTCAAGTTCAGAGGCAAGTCAAGCTGGCTTTGTTTCCAGAGGAGCACAATATGCATCATTTCAGAGCCAAAGCACTATATATAGTTTTATTTTTCCATAACTTAACTGTTTCAGCTGCATTACTATGCACTCTGCAATTCTGACATAAGATGTGCTCACAAGACATGAGATAAGATAATGCAGTTTCTTGCATAATTCAACACCACCACAAGTGTCTTCACAACCTCCCTCAGACAGCGCTGCCGGCGCCGCAGCGGAAGCGACTCTCCTCACCACTTTGAAGATGAGGAACACGCCACAGAACAGAGCAGGAGCACAGAAGTTCAATAGCTGGTTCAGTAGCGTTTGAGTCTCACTGATGGAAGCTGAAGGGGGAAAAAGAGCAAGCCAGCATTTCCAGAGTTTTATAAAATACTTGGATTTGTGAAGTTTCTATTGCCATTTCTGGGGTTTAGTTATTACTAAGCTTTGGAGAATTTGTTTATAACGCAATTTGCCTCTTGATACTTGTTGCTGTGTCTTTCTTCCCTGGACTCAACCAACAACAGTTTATACTCGAGTACTTACCCTGCTTATCATCAGCCAAAGGATTCACAATGCTGCCTTGTTAGCCCTGACATACTCAGAGTAAGAAGTGGACAAAAGGGGAGTGAGACTAAAGCTGACCTACAACTACCCACAAATGTTGCCAAATTAAAAATCAAAGTATGAATTCCTGTCTCCAAAACAAGACAAAATGGAAAAAAAAAAAGAAAGTCCATTCTACCAGCCTAACAGCTCAAATGAGGAGCTGTTTGGACAGTGACAATCTAAGGTATAGAATCACAGAATCATTTCTGTTGGAAAAGACCTTCAGGATCATGGAGTTCAACCATAAGCCTAACACTACCAAGTCCATCGTGTCTCTAAGTGCTACATCTAAATACCTGCAGGGATAATGACTCAACCTGAGCAGCCTGTTGCAATAATCAGTGGGGAAATTTTTCCTGACATCCACTTTAAACCTCCCCTGGTACAACTTGAGTTTATTTCCTCTTGTCCTGTCATTTGTTACTTGGAGAAGACCAACACCCACCTCTCTATAACCTCCTTCCAGGTAGTTGTTACGGGGGAATGGCACAAAGCTGCACCAGGGCAGGGTCAGGTTAGATGTTAGGAAAAAAATTTTCACTGAAAGAGTTGTCAGGGCCTGGAACAGGCTGCCCAGGGAGGGGGCTGAGTCACCATCCCTGGATGTGTTTAAAACAAGGGTAGATGAGGTACTTAGGGATATGGTTTAGCATAGGATGGGAACGGTTGGACTCGATCTTGATCTTTTCCAACCTTGTGATTCTGTGTGAATGGATTTGTTCTGGAAAGGTATGAAGTAACAATTAGCACTTTATTTACCAAAACTCATCACATGAAACATTATGCTGAAATTACACATATGAAGATATTACTGCTACCCTGTGTACTCCGACTGTATGTGCTTTAGTACTGCAACACTGATTGTGGTTATCAAGGAAACAACACAACACTGCAACGTATCGTATTACTAAAGCATTTTGTGCAGCAGCACTTTGTGAGGTTTGGGGATGAAAGCCAGGAGATTTTACAATTCTTTCTCTCTGATATCTTAGGAAAAATCACAAAAATGTATTATCTGACTGGGCTCAGACAGCACCCAGGATAAAAGGGTGGTCTGTCTGACTGCAGACTGAGCGCTGAATATTCATCAGTAACATATGTTAATTATTCAACTCGAGATTGTAGGATAAACACTGCATGTCTATCATTCTGCACTCCAGCTGTACTGGCTTTATAGCTCAAGCTTTAGCACTCACTAGTACAGACTGTCCTGGCTGCTCACAAAACTTTAAATGTGCATGCCTTTTAAATCAGATTATTTATTCACACATCAAGCTTGCAAGCAAACAGAAAACAGCCAAAATGATGGAAGAAAGGAAAGCAATTAGCTAACAATCCTGGACACCAAACAACAACAAAGAAAAATTGGAAGAAAAAAAAAGCATAATATGTGAAATATTATGACAGCTGTGGGGTATAATTGCCTGGCTAGGTCTGTATTTTGCCACGCTGACAGGGAAGGCTATGTAGCTGTCCTTTCTTTGTCCCACCTTCTGCCTTCTCCAAATGTTACCCCCCAAAAAATGGAAAATTTTTACCAGTTAAAATCAACATCCAACTTACCCAACCACCATGTGTTTCACCTCAGTTTACGCATTTAGAGTACAAAATCAACAAGAAAGCAATTTGTTTGGCAGAGATTTCAGTGAAAGGGGTTCTTTTGTAAACTGTCTTTAAAATAATAACTAAACAATTAGTTTTCTGTGGGTCCCATTAAAGAGATGGTGCTTAAATACTTTCCAATCTCTAGTCTGAGGCAAATCAACAGAGTTTCTGCCTAAAGTGACCAGCCAGCCTTTATCTTTTGAAAGGAAAATGTAGATGACAAGACTGCTATGTGGAAACTACTGACCTCTGCAAAGTCAATAATCACAGGCTGTTAACAAAAAACATGCACTTAAGTTTTGGGGTTTTTTTTAAACCTTTCTTCAGTATATCACAGGCCTTTCCAAACTAAACATTTTGTTTCTGAAAGCAAAGTCACTTTGAGTCCCAGATTCTCAAGTCTCCAGAGGAAAAAGGATTAGCAAGATAAACTGACCATATTCCAAGAGCCTACAATCCAGAAATCCCAGCGTAACCACAATAGGATCATGCGGCTCCAACGTGCAAAAGGCAGGTGCAGGAGAAAGACCTAACCTAGCAAAGCCACATTTAAGACAAACTTCAGGGACTTGAATCACAACACCCTGGCTGGGACACTGTGGTTACCACATGTAACAATTTGCAGCCTCTCTATTTTAGGGAGATTGATTTTATTTCTTTATTTTTAGGACTCTTTTTTTTCAAGAAGAACAGATTAGATGGGAGAACATCATTTAAAATAAAACAGGAATTAGCCTGGATGGTAAAATAAACTCCTTTGTCCTTTTTCAAAGCTTTCTAATTAGCACAAGTGACAAGAAGGGCCACAGAGGCAGAACAGGATATATATTCTCAAAAGCACAAAGGAGGTGAATTACATATTCCTGAAAGCACACAGAAGTACATAGGTTAATAGAAGAGTGGTTAATGTTGCTACAGAGTTACTTATAAAAATTAAAAAGAACCTGAACCTGATGATGAGGCAGATACTTGGTTTTAATTTTTTGGTCCTCTCCCTTTGACTTCTAAGTGAAAAATTCTTTCCTAACACAATCTAACACCCCTGGATTTCTACTAAGTTTCATACTACACCGACTCCCGATGCAAACCCAAACCCTTTAACAAATACTTATCAAAGTTCCCTATTAACACAGACAAATTAACTATGAGATAAGAGTCATTTGAGCAGTGGAGAACACCCTAAAATTATCCCCATGTTTTGACAGATATGGGAGTGGCAGAGTTATTGGACAATTTAAGATAGGTATTTCCCTAAATTAAACCTTTCATTTTGCCTCCTTTGGCAGCATGTTCCTTCCCACACTCAAGGCAGAATGCAAACCTACAACTCAGGCTGACATGGAAGAGGCATGGATTTTCCATGCATTCAAAGACTGCCAGCACAGTGATTACTCAGCTAAATCAAGTCACGGGACAGCATCGGTTTTAAGTAGAAATCAGTATTTTCTCTTCTTTAGCTACCTAATATAGTATTAAAAAAGATGTAATATCAAAAGCTGCTTTTCTGATGGAAAGCATCTCTCTTGTCCTAGGGAACTGAAATACTGGTATTGTTCTCCTCTCCTTCGAGAGGTAAAACTCAAAGCATTACTACAACAACTTGAAGGAGTTCTGTAGCTAGGGAAACAGCAATCGTAACAACAGGCATAAAAGCATTCCCTCAGGTTTTGGTCCCCTGTCTCACCACAGCCATGCCCAGTCCTGCTCACCAGACAACAGCTATCAAGGTGATCATCTGGGACATAGAATACAAACTAGGGATTTAACCCTACCCTGCCTTTCCAAGTGTCACTGTAACCCAAACACCTTTGGTTTAAATGCACCCACAAGAGAGGCATTCGTTGTGCAGACAGCTACACAGACAGCCTGGCTGGACATCCTGCTTTCCACATTAACAAACCCAAAATGAAACAACAGCAGATCCACCAGGAATTCATAGCTGGTCTCCTTAATGAAAGATAGCTATCTATTAGCACAGATTGGAAAAGTCTATTCCTTCCACCTTGAATGAACGCAATATCCTGGATCCAGCCACAACTCATAGCAGACTCCACTTTTCAAAAGACAAAGCCTGTTCCCAAAATCCTGCTGGTATTCCTCACAGGCAACTTCAGACAGCTTACTAGAAGAATCTATGACAATCATTTTTTTTAGTTTTGGGAACAATTTACTTTGTGTGTTTAGGACACCACCTTTATGAGAAAGGAAACTTCCAAACACTTGGAGCAACAGCTATACATTGCTGTTAAAGAGCAGTAACACCAGTGCTCTGCCACATTAAGTCCAGTCCTGCAACAGCAGGGTGCTCAAGAGCTATTCAACACACATGTATTTAAAAATTGAACCTAATTAGAGTATTGTGAAGCAGGTGTCCCACAGCAAGCTTTCGAAAAGCTGGCAGTAGTTTCCTTGTGAAAGTGTCTATCACAAGACAAATCACATACACTTTCATTTGCTCAAACCTTATTTTGTATAATTCACAGCTTGTTTCCCACAAAAGGCAGAAGTCAGGAATCCCAGTTTTGTCTCTCATGCTGCACTGCTGCTTTGTAGCTGTGGGATTATGCTACCAATAAAACGTCCATGAAAAAAAAGCCAAACATAAAAGTCACTAAAAAGTCTGTGTAACGAAGAGCTAGCCTCATTTAACATGATACATTTGGAAATAAAGCAGAAAAAACCTGGAAACCCTCAAGTGTTCAGTGACTGTGTTTTCCATCTGCAAAGACACTTGTTGATTTCTGTAGGAAGCGGGAACTTCTGACCTAGTCCTAAATTTGGGACATGGTTTAGTAACGTGGGTTGACGCTTGGACTGGATCTTAGAGGACTTTCCCAAACTTAAGGATTCTAGGATAATGACATGAATCAGAAAGCTTTAACAAATTGGGGTCTGTGAACTGCTGGCAGATTGCCAAGACAGACATCACCCCCACAACTGGTCCTCAGAACCACAGCGAACAACCTCACACACTGTGCCAGCACTAACAACAGCCCTACCAGGTCATGTCATCTAATGCAACATTTTTGTGTTAGGATGAACTAATGAGAGATGCTTTTGAATGTCAAGTATGCTCAGGTCCCTTGAAGAAATGAAACTTGAGACCAAAACTGAAGACAAAAACGTAGCAGTTCATAGCTTCTTGCTTTTCCTTCTGCTCCTCTCAAACAAAAGGTCTTTGTGAATGTTGCAGAAAGCTGGCCACTAACACATTCCTTGTCAATCTCATTTTCTAGTCCCAGTTAGCACCAAAAAAGATCCTCAATGTGTTTCTGCCTTCTGCAGTTTTTCTCATGTCCATGTTTTATACTAATATTATTGTTCAAGCAGGGGAAAAGAACCCCCATGTTAACACACCCGCAGCGGTATTTCAAAATAAACTGGATCCTTGAGCATCAGGAGGCTCTACATTCACTAGTCAGACTCACACCACCATTTCCTACTCTGCCCATTTAAACTGGGACTTGTCTGTGGCTTAAAAGAACAAGATTCAATGCAGACACACAGCCTACAAACACAACACAGTGAAAAGCACTCCTTGAAGGTCTAGGCTGTTCCAACCTGTTCCATTGCTGTATGCCCAGCATGAAACAGTATCAAGAGCCACAGGCCACAGCATCTTGCCTGCTTCACAGATTGTCTATGCAAAACTCCTCAGCTCTTCTCAGAGGCTTCACTGGGGAAAGTTTGCAGGCAGGCAAAAGAGAGCCTCTTACAGCTGAGCAGGAGAGCAGTCACACAAGTAGCACCTCCAGACGCTGGAATGGGAGGAAAGAGGCAGAGGAAGGAGCTCAGTGGGGCTCAGCAGCACAGACCAGGCCCCTAATACAGCCACAGTACATTTGTATCTGCTCTTACTAGTACTTATGATGATTTGGGGTTACCTGCATTTTAGAAAAATTACAATAGTGTAGTGGCTTTTTTCCTCCCTGTTCTGCATACACAAAGGCCACGCTGACCCAAAACTCTCAGGCAGGATCAGTTGGGAGCTGCGTAACAGAGAGCACTAAGCCTTTAATGATGATTAGCTTCAGCAGCTAAGGCTGCTTTGCTTTCAGATTGGTGCTTTTGATCGGGATTCAACTGCCTGATAAAGCTTTAGAGATGTATGCCTGCCCTACGCTTGGGATTCTCCAACTGCAGCCCACTGGACCTCTAGTAGCCTGCCAAACCTGTTGAGATGTGGTTCATGGAGACTCCATGAAATTATAATTCACCTGCCTCTCTACCCAAAAGGCAAAGTCCGTGAGAAGCTTTGAGGGTTGACACAAAACAAACAGCAGTGTGTGGAAAGGGGAAGGTTTGTTGTGTGGTACAAACTCCATGGAGGAAAAATCCAATATGCACAGACTTCTTCACCTCATGTTATGACAGAAGTGTTCTGCAATGCTATTTCAGGAGCAGGATTTTCCAACTAAGAGAAATGCATCAACCCCAGTTCTACACAAACTCCCTCACACCTATGGACCTTTTTATTTTATATATTGACTGAGAGTAAGATGAGAAAACACACATGACTGTTGGGGAATGGGTATCAAGGAAGGGCCTTTGCTGGTCAATAATAAAATGCTCCATTCCAGCATTATGACTCCAGCTCCCCAGAAGCAAGAGATCTGCTGTAAAATCTGACAGTCACTTCTTGTGTTGGTTGTGTATTTTTCCCCAACTCATTCCCCCAAAGTCAGGATATTTGCATCTACACCAGGAATAACTGGTAAGATACATAGCTAAGACACAGATATTTTGTTTGGATCTTCTAGCTTACATGTCTACAAGCGTTTTTTTAGGTATCAACAAAGGTAGAGGAAGGAACAGAGCCTTTCAATGAATAGAAGAAACAGTCCTGTGTTCTGACTACTCGGAGAAATTTCAAAATTAGTTCAAGGGGAACAGGGAAGAATAAAGAAAAATGAAGGCAGAATGCAGGCACAAATGTGGGGAGTATCTGCCTGACTCAATATATAGGTGGCAAGTTTTAATTGTATATAAATGAATTGTGGGATACTCAATGTAATCTATTGATTATATAAACATAGAATCATAGAATTGAATCATAGAATTGTAGGGGTTGGAAGGGACCTCAAGAGATCATCGGGTCCAACCCCCCTGCCAAAGCAGCTCCCTAGGACAGGTCACTCAGATGGGCGTCCAGACGGGTCTTGAATCTCTCCAGAGATGGAGACTCCACCACCTCCCTGGGCAGCCTGTCCCAGGGCTCTGTCACCCTCACTGTGACAAAGTTCTTCCGCATGTTGGTGCGGAACTTCCTGTGCTCCAACTTGCAGCCATTGCCCCTTGTCCTATCCCCACAGACCACTGAAAAGGGGCTGGCTGATTCCCCCTGCATCCCCTGCTTAAGATAATTATAGACTTTAATTAGGTCCCCCCTTAGTCTTCTCAAGGCTGAAGAGTCCCAACTTACTCAACCTTTCCTGATAGGGGAGATGTTCCAGGCCCCTAATCATCTTCGTGGTCCTTCTTTGGACTCTCTCCAGGAGATCCCTGTCCTTTTTAAACCAAGGAGCCCAGAACTGGACACAATACTCCAGGTGGGGCCTGACCAGGGCAGAGTAGAGGGGGAGGATCACCTCCTTTGACCTGTTGGCTATTCTTCTCCAGATGCACCCCAGGATCCCATTGGCTCTCTTAACCACCAGGGCACACTGCTGGCTCATGGCCAACCTGTCATCAACATGCTTAAAGCAGACCCTTATGACCCCAATTGCAATATGCACAGGTCAAAGGACTGGAATGAACTCACCACAGAACACTTGGTAACCTCACTTTTTCCAGTTCCATAACCTGTTTCATCACACACTCCAGAGTACTGGGATGAATTACACTTTATGTCACTACCTCAGCATTACCACAGAATCATAAGAATACTTCAGTCACAAGGATGTTGCCCAGCAAAGTGCTTGTGTGCTAAAGAACTGGGAACTCTTTTGGTTTGTTTCAGTTTCATGACACTGGGAAACGCCTCCTCACCATGAGGAGCAGTTACTCATGCTAGGGTATCAAAGAGACACTGCTCACAAGTGCTGCACTGAATGGCATCTTGAACTACACTTGCATCACCAAACACAAAAGACTACTGAATTTCCTCCCTTCCTCCACCATTCATTCAGGTGAAAGCAGGCTAGCAGCTCACAAGAGCATCGCACAAAGTCATAGAATCATACAATGCTTTGGGTTGGAAGGGATCTCAGAGATCATCTAGTTCCACCCCCTCACTAGACCAGGTTGCCCAAAGCCCCATCTAACCTGGCCTTAAATGCCTCCAGAGATGGGGCTTCCACAGCCTCCCTGGGCACCCTGTGCCAGGGCCTCACCACCCTCACAGTAAAGAGTTTCTTCCTAACATCTAACCTAACCCTGCTCTCTCTCAGCTTGAAGCCATTGCCCCTTGTCCTGTCCCTGCACTCCCTGGTGAACAGCCCCTCTCCCACTTCCCTGTAAAACTCCTTTAAGTATTGGTAGTCCGTAATTAGGTCTCACTGAAGCCTTCTCTTCTCCAGGCTGAACAAGCCCAGCTCTTGCAGCCTGTCTTCATAGGAGAGGTGCTCCAGGCCCTTGATCATCTTTGTAGCCCTCCTCTGGACTCACTCCAACAGCTCCATGTCTTTCCTGTACTTGGGACCCCAGAGTTGGACAGTACTCCAGGTGGGGTCTCATGAGAGCAGAGGGGAAGAACCACCTCCCTCAGCCTGCTGGCTACACTGTTCTTCATGCAGCCTAGGACATGCTTGGCCTTCTAAGCTGCTAGCACAGACCACTGCTCACACTGAGCTGGTCATCAATCAGCACTCCTAAATCCTTCTCCTCAGAGCTGCTTCAAACCATTCTCTGCCCAGCCTGTAGCTGTGTTTGGGATTGTGCTGACCCACAGGCAGGACCTTGCCCTTGGCCTTGCTGAACTTCATGCAGTTTGCATGGGCCCATCTCTCCAGCCTGCCAAGGTCCCTCTGGATGGCATCCCTTCCCTCCAGTGTGTCCATCTCACCACACAGCTTGGTGTCACCAGCAAACTCGCTGAGGCTGCACTCGATCCCACAGTCCATGTCACCCACAAAGACCCTGAACAGTGCCAGTCCCAGTACTGACCTCTGAGGAACACCACTTGTCAGAGACCTCCACGTGGACATGGAGCCATTGGCCACAACTCTTTGGGTGAGGCCATCCAGCCAGTTCCTTATCCACTGAGTGGTCCATCTGTGGAATCCATGCCTCTCCAATTTAGAGACAAGGATGTCATGATGGACACTGTCTAAAGTCCAGCCAGCCCCCTTGCTTCCACGTCATGAAGTAACATGAACTACATTTTCCCTCACACAGCCAGCTGATGACCTGTATTTCATTAACTGCTGTCTTGTTGATCCTGGAGCACTTAACACATTCAAAAGCCAAAACAAAGTTCAAACCAGGTTGATAACCCCTGTACATGTGACTGCTGAGTATCTGAGCTGGGAAAAGGCCTACAAACAGAAAGAAAACCTTGCTGACTGGGTTCCCCAAATATTTCCAAAAGTAGATCAGGGAAAACCTGATAGTGCTTTTCATGTAAGCAAATAAAAACCAAACCAGTTTGAAACACAGAATTCACTTCTCAAAAGGTGTAAGTGGCTAAAAAATACTGGCAAAAAAGTTATTATTTGGATAACACCCCAAATCAATACTTCATAAGACATGTCCCAAAAGTCTGTACATCCATCATTCCCATCCCCACTAGTATCATTAGGAAATGATGTGTGCAAACAGATTCAAAAAGAACTTTTTGGTTTTTTAAACACCAACAGAACTGAAGCACTCTTTTGTGACACAAACCACGTACACCAACAGGCTTTATTTCCCAAGAAAGACTGTGTATTAGAAACAGTGAATATGTAATTCCTAAAAAATAGCACATTCAGCAGCCATAACTGAAGTCCCCCATCAACCTGCAGCACTGCCTTTGGTTCTGCTGCTTCCCTCATGCACACATGTAAGCCCACAACTAAACATGGGACCAAGAAGTGAACAGCAATCCCAGGGCTTGTGCAAATCCTGCACAGGACCACCAAGGACATGCAGCACATGTGGAAGCAGCAAAGTACTGCTCCACACATTGTTTTGAATAGCCACAAAAGCAAACTGGTGTGGCAGTGTTACAAGGAAAACTGGATTCAGACATGAAGTAAGTCTCACATGCTGTTGGTTAAAGGAAAGTGATGAACCCACTGCAATATATACTCAAAGGATAACTCTGATGACATCATTTGTAGCAGCTCTGCATCTGGCAAGTGCCATGCATGCTGCTGTCACGTGCACACACCACATGACTGTGCATGGCTTGTATGGCTGCAGCCCTGGCACCACAGTGGGCCATACCTTCTTCTGAAATCAAAACATACCTACACCCTGCATATGGCAAGGTCTCTCTGCATACTCATATATGAAAACTTCCTGCCTAGCTTCTACAGACATGTCACAGTTGGAGCATCCCAAGCTCAAGACAGCTATGGTTAGGCGGGAATTCTGAAGGCCCAGGGAGCAATGATTTCAAGCCAGAGAAACACGCTGAGAAAATAAAACAAAAATTAAAGCAATGAATGTGTGTCTACCAGCATGTCCTACCAAGTACCCTGGTGTAACTTGCACTGAACTAGGAAAGCTGGCTTCATGAACCAAGCAAAAGCACAGGGCTCACGATACTGTGTTTTACATTCCAGCCCATGTGTAGACTTTAACAAAGTCATTGCCTGGCTGTGCCCCAGCTGTGACCCAGGAAGGCACCTCAGCCTCCAGGGTGTCAGCAGGCTACAGTCTATTACTGAGCAACACACTCAGCTGTTCAGTCCACTACGGCTCACTCTCACGTCTTCTGCTACAGGTACACTGGGAGCAAAACAACACATAGCTGTTTCACTGGAGTGTACTACACCCATGCATCTCAAATGCCTGATTTTTAGAACAGTGGGTAGAACTTATGGTATTTGTATGTTAAACACAGCATTACTTATTTACCAGAAAAAAAATAAACAAAACCACAACTACAGCCTTTGAAAACCACATCTATATTATAAAAAAAAAGCACTTTCAGGATTGAGGGATGTATGCTTTCAGGCAAATCAGTATGTAAGCACTAGCATGATCCCAGTGCAACCTGGAGCCAGAACTACAAGTATTTAATCAGACCTCCCATTGTAAGAAATAGATAACCACTATAAATCTTAACCCTGATGACTCAATACAGCAAGGTTAAAGAAGCTGTAGCTTCAACTAAATATTAAAAAGTGTAGTTTCCTCATCAGTACTCTTCATTCATTTTAAACATCAAACAAACCAAACTCGTAACTGAACTTCGTATCGAGGGGTCATGGTTTAGCCCCAGCTGGCAGCCAAGCACCACTGGTCACTCTTTACCCTTCAGTGGGATGGGCAGGGGAATGACAGAACAGCGGGGGTTGGAAGGGACCTCTGGAGATCATTTAGTTCAACCCCCTGCCAGAACAGCATCACCTAGAGCAGATTGCACAGGATCATGTCCAGGCAGGTTGTGAATGTCCCCAGAGAAGGAGACTCCACAGCCTCTGTAGGCAGCCTGTCCCAGTACTCTGGCACCCTCAAACTGAAGAAGCTTTTTCTCATGTTGAAATGGAATTTCCTGTGTTCCAGTTTGTGCCCACCGCCCCTTGTCCTGTCACTGGGCACCACTGAGAAGAGTCTGGCCCCATCCTCTAGACACCCACCCTTTGGATATTCGTAAGTATTGATCAGATCCCCTCTCAGTCTTCTCTGGGCTAAACAGCCCCAGCCTTTCCTCACCCAAGAGATGCTCCTCATTATGTCTGTAGCCCTACCCTGGACTCCCTCTAGGAGCTCTTCATCCATCTTGAACTGGGGAGCCCTGAATCAGAAGGTAAAAGTCATGGATTGGGATAAGGAGAGTTTACTAGGACAGCAGAAGAGGAGGAAAGCAACACTACAGTACAACACAATATACAAAGCAGGGATACACAATGCAATTTGCTCACCTCCAAAGCCAGATGCACAGCCTGTACCTGAAAAGTAGTCCCCCCTTTCTGACCAACCCCCACCACCCCCTCTTACTTACGTGCCCCCTATAGTAGGCATGATGCCATATGGTATGGAATATCCCTTTGGCTAGTTTGGGCCAGCTGTCCTGGCTGTGTCCCCTCCCAGCTTCTTGTGAAAATTAAGTATACCCCAGCCAAAGATCAGGACACAAGGCAAGTGTCTTCATGTTTAATTATGTTTCATTTCCTAGCTGTATTTCACAACAGCATTTTTCAATATTTTTTGTTAAAAACTTCTTTATAATAACACAACCAAAGCAGAAAGGATGATGCTGCAGCTCTACAGTCATTTCTACATAGTGTTGGACCACGACACGCTAAGCTGTAATTTACAGTGAAGGTTTGCTGTGTGGTAACTGCCAACAATTTGGGGGTTTATTATCCAGATCACCAGATTCCTATCTGACCTAGATCACAAGCAACTAAGCAGATGTTTAATCCTCCAGCTGCCAAATTCCTCATCATGCCATGAAGGCATGCCTATCAAGTCACATTCACATTGTGCAAATGCGAGATTAGTAAGCGAATATTTATTAAAAACTTTAAAGAGTTACCAATTAAGAGGCTTATTTTAGAAACATAGGGACTCGTGAGAGCTGGAAACAGTTTAAGTTGCTCACAGCTACACCTCAAGTTTCTCCAACATTTTCTAAGTACTAGCTGTTCATTAGAGAAAGAAGCTGTTGTCACATAGTTGTTCACTATACCTTCTTTTACAGCTGAAGCACATACAGAACTTCTCTAAATGTTGTTATCTTGTTCTGCAGTACTGATGTAATTCAACTAATTGAGGGGAGCAAAATTTCACTAGGCATCAGGCAATGTGCTTCCCTCTTCATTCTACTCACCCTCTTCATTAGCTAGCTATGAACTGGCACAAACCAGGAGACCTTATAGCACTTTCCAGTATATCCAGCCATCTTCAAGGGAAAAAAGTGTTGATGCTGGTCCAAATAATGTTCTTATGTTTTTATAGTACTAATACTGTCATGTATCATTTTTTTCATTTCTAGCATTTATATTCTAGTAAGGAACTCCCTTTCCCTGAGAAATTTGATTTATGATCTTTAAACAAACAAACAAACAAAAGAAGATAGAAACAAAAAGAAGGCAGCAAAAAAAAGGAGCTGGCTAGGGAGAAAAAAATTAAAAACAGAAACTAAACCCAAAAAAAAACCCCAAGACACCCAAACACGCTCACAGTACCAATTCCTGTTAGGCAACTGAAATAATATGTTGTGACAGAGCCAAACCAAATGGAATACGATGTTCTAATTTATCTCCTATTTATTTGAAACAGACGCAGGGATGATGACTCAATAAACTAGAATTAACACTTCTTCATCGAAGCTGGATGAGCCTCTTACTGGCTGGAGCGGTGGTGCTACTCGGGAGGCCGAGCCCGCCGGATGGGTTGAGCCCCGGGGTTGCGGGATGCAGCGCGCTGTGCCGAGCGGGCGTCCGCGCTACTGCCGCCATCGATGCGGTGAGTCCCCGGGGACACCAGGCTGGCTGTGGCTCCGCGGAGCCAAGGAACCTCTGGCTGCCCAGAGCACTGCAGCGATCCAGCAGCCAGGTTTGTGTCACTGAGCACAGGGTGTGAGGCAGGTTATCTATCAGCTGCGAGTTGCTTTAAGCATCCACAGATTTCGCTCTTCCCTGTGCTTCCAAAGGGGTTAGGGTCACAGATAGTCAAGTTGTGTCTCAAGTCTTTGTGTCCAAGGCTTGAGAAAACTGGAAATACCAAAGAAAAAAAGGAAACTGCCTCGAATGCAAGTCACAAGCTCATGACATTTTCTTTCTTATTTGTGTTTTTTCTATATTTGAAGTTCCATTCAACTGCAGGGATTGCATAACCCATTCCGCGGCTCCAAGTTAAACATTAACATGGAAAGCTGTTTGGCTCAACTTGGAGGATTCCTGCTACCTGCAGGAACGTGTAATTCAGAAAAACACTGCTTCAACCCCTTCTTTTCCTTGAATTGTAAACTTCCATTTCAGCAAGAAGCAGCCACAGCCAAACGAATTAAAGAGAAGTGGAAGGAATCATGAAGACAACTTGAGCAAACAGCCACATGTGGTTGAAAGGAACCACAACTGCTTCTGACTACATCCATGTAGATTTTTTTTGCCACAGTACTGCTCAAAGACATTTCCTCTGATAGTGGGAAATTAAAATTATAAAGTCTTAAAGCTAGAAAACAATGAAACACACCCATGCAAAGCTCTTTTAAAGGAAAGGAGAAAAGACTCTACTCCAGATTGCATCATGTACTTCTCAGTGTCTCTCTTAGGAATTTGCTTACAATATGAATAATTTCCATCTGAATTGCCTTAAAGCAATTCTCTTTCATTTCTTAGCAAGCTAAATACCTTCTTATTTCTTCCAGTAAATGAGAAGATTTTGACATACACAACACAGGAAAGCAATAAGGGAAGAGAAAATAATTCTCTTTTTCTTAAACTTAAAGCCAGTATTTGCACATTGTAGATTTCTTATGCAGAAACAATGCCAGTAGAAAACTCAAGTTACTAGAGAATTCCTTTATCTGATGGGACAGTTACATGATCTTGGCTATCTACAGCTTCAGCTGTCAAGCACAGGGACATTTCTGCACACTTATGCTTTAGTTGCTTTCTTTTTCTGAGTTGCAACAGCAGCACACAGAATATACTGGGTGATAGGGGTGCTTAATTCAACGTTATAATCCACTTAAAAAAAAAAAAACAACGAGAGGGGAGCACTGGAGGTCAACAGTAAACAAAAGAAATCCATGGTTAAATGCTGCTGGGCCTGACTGTCCTCAGCACTGGGAAGGACTGACAACGTAGGCACTTCCCGTGACACTCAGATTCCCAAAAATCAACCTGTCTGCAGTACTTTACAGCCTGCACATCACCCTAGGATGGTTCCTTATCAAGCCAGGAACACTCATACTCCACTTAACTATACAAATAACCACTTGGCATAGAGCAGCTACAATCTTCCATTTCAGCACAGAACAAAGTACCTACCAAAGCTTTTCTAGATGTTCTTTATGCAGTGCTCCCATCCCAGAAACAACACCAGCAACTCCACACAAACACATGCACTGCTGACAAGCCATGATTTGGCCACATGACTGTCCTGCTTGTATTCCAGGTATTAGCTATGTCAGAGCTAATTACCAGAGACAGTTTGACAAGGGCTTTCACATTATTCCAAAAAGGTGTGCCTGCCAAAGTCCTAGCAGAGGCCACACTGTGTAACAAATCTCACCCAGCTCAGCTGAGGTTTGTAGTTTTGCTGACAGTTTTTCTCCGTAAATTACTCTACATTAATAATCTCTGGCTAGTAAGTCTCTAAGAGTCAGCAATTCAGTGACCCATGATGCATAATAAATGCTGCCCATCATGTTTACAATAGAAGGTATGAGGTCCTGTTGACATGATGACCGCTACGGAAGGGATACTGGCTTTAACTGAACCAATTCTGAAGGTTTCTCTGTTTGACGAGCCCTCAGCTTTAAAACCTGCAATTGAAATAACAACCTTGTCTAGGAAAGGACAGCACATCAAAGAAGGTATATGGACTGAATTACAAGGGTTTCCAGTTAGCAATGTTTTCTTCATTTGCTGACATGGATGAGAGGTACACAGATACCAGGGTACAACGCACACGCACATACAAACCCCAGCAGGAGCTCACAGGATCACAACATTACTCACATTACCACAGTTTTCAGGCTGAAACACCCATCCAAAGCAATTAGATTTTCAGGCAATGTTTCAAGCATAAGTGTCTGACTTGAAGAGTACAAGGAAAGTTATTCAAGGGGAAGCACACTGGCCCATCTGATTAAGCAAGAGTCTAGTATAGAGTGCATAAATGCTGCAGCCTCATACATGCAAGACAGGAAAACACAGTATCCACTTTCCCCAGAGACCTTATAATAGTAAAGTTCTGCTATAATGTATACTTCAACTCCTTTGCTTCAGTGCCCAGAAAGGAGAGATTACACCAAAGATTGTTTAGATAGAAATGAAAGCTACATCTTCTTGGAGAGGAGGCAGAGCAGGCAGTCAAAGCAGCACTCTGCAAGGAGACACAAAGAGCAGATGCTGGGAATCCCAGCTCTCCAATGGTTCCTCACATACAGGTTGTGTGAGACACTCTGATATCTGGGATCTAATAGCAAACCAATCTGTGCTAACGACAGGTGACATACCACTAGCATGGGAACACTCAAGTTCAAATGCACACAGCATGAAAGCCGTTTAAGCATACAAACTATCATCACACCCAAGATACTATGCCATTAAACCACAGGCAGAAGTCCCAAAAGCCAAAAGGGGGATGGATATGGAAGAAAGGTGGAGGAGGGAGTTCCAGTGCCCATCACCTTGCACAGAATCCTTCAGCACAGGACAAAGTCTCTCATGGGCAGGCTCTGGCCCTTACAGCAGTTTTATCAACCAGGGACTTGGGATGGATTAACAGCAAGAGATCATATCTAACCTCAGACACAAAGCATCATTAGCTTTTCCCCTGGAAACCTCAGCAACCTTTTTCTAACTTCTCCCATCACAATCCAGAACACAAACGTGTGCCTAGGTGAGCCCAGCTCCTCCATAAATCTCAAACGTTCGTTTCTTCCTTCATCTTTAGTTCTTCACAGGTGCACATAAAGCTGGAAGTGCAATTTGTGCTAATACATGTTACTGACCACAAGAATGCTCACAAAGTACCGTGTAACTTGGGTGATGCAACAAAGTAAAGATGCACCAGGATGCCAAAAAGAGACAGAAGTTTGAAAGGGGAAAGGAAGAAAAAAGAATTAAAAAAACAACATGTAAAGAGAAGGTCAGATTCCTACTTTTGTGTAGCCCTCTGTTCCTGTGGCCAAAACTCACCACATATGATGGCTTCTCTCCAGCACAGCCCACTCTTTCAAAGCAAGTAATTCAATCTCATATTTAGAGAGCAGAGTTAGCTAACAGAAGCAAATTAAAACCAAACCTAGGCATCACAAGCCAATCCCTGCTGCTTCTACATCACAGCAACCTAAACCAAAACCAGGTAAAATATATCAGAGACCAGCCTGGGAGCTATGGACCAAAGTAGTAAGGTAAGTTTTAAACAATGCTCATTCGCAGTTGCATTGGTTATATAGAATTAAGGTAGACAATTGGTGATTTTCTAATTACAATCAGTAACTGAACAGAGTTTTCCCCACCTAAATTAATTTCTCTCAGTAAAACATACATAGAATGATTATCTACTCCTGTATTTAAAACTTCAAGCAAGACAGAGGAGACAAATTGCTCACATACAATTGGCTATCTGGATACCAAAGGAGAGGAAAGGCACTCGGATGTTTTCATTCTCATATAAGGTCAGCAAGGCTGAGGGCAGGGGGAGCCTTCCCCAGCTATCCGTGTTGCTTCACAGACCAAATCCCATCTGCAGATGGGAACCTCTGCACAAACAGTCCTCTTGCATTCTTGGTCGAGGTCAACTCGGAGCACAACCATTCTCTTCTCCTTATTAGTAACAGACATTAAGAAAGTGCTTTATAAGGCAAGTGATGTTACTAATACCAAGTTACCTTAACAACTGAAAACTCTGTGACTGTTAGCAACTTAAAATTTAAGCTGTCTTGCTGACTGCTGCCCATGAAAAAACTGAGCATCAGAAGCAAGCTGGGGTTATCATCTTTCCCATTGGCAAAAAGAAAAGGTACATTGTTCTTACACACAATTTATAATCTTCACTCCTGGTTTCCCAAGATTCACGCTGCTCAAATTTAAGACATTTGTCCATAAATAATCAATGTAAAACACTGGAACTGAACACATAAGATTTAGAATTCCATTCAGTGGGAGCCACCTGTTTTGTGTTAGGGCAAGACTTGAGTCAGGATCCACTTGCAGTGTTTTCAGATAATTTTTGTTATTGGTTACCACTGTCAAGACACAGAAAGATCCAAAAATTCAGTCAATTGCTTTTAGGGCTGGGTAGCAGCCAGAAAGAATACTTATTGCTGGGTTCAGCAAGGGTTTGCCAGATGAGGAATGTTAGCATCTGCAGGGAAAACTTCCTTTCTCGGCCTGTATCTGCTCAAGGCTGCAGTCACCAAATTAGGTCTAAGGACAAGTCCAGAAAGAAAAATACAGGGCTAAATTTAGGACTGGTCTCAGTAGTAACCATGAGGACAGAGACTAAGTTGGCAGCGTCACTGATAAAGGCAGAGGAGAAAAATGAGCCTAAAACTGGCAGTGAGCTTGGAAGGGTGCAGCTGGCTACACCTGCATCCGAGGCAGAGCAAGGCCAGCAGGAACAGGGAGGCAGGATTAAATCAGGGGACCACCTCCTGCAGTAGGGCTCTGCCAGTACAGCATCTGTAGATTAGTGCCCAACAAGATGTAATTCCGGAACTGACTGCTGGATGGGGGGCCAGCAGAAGCCCAAATGTTCCCATCTCTAACAGGACACCAAGGTAAGCACAGTCCCAGGTCCTTCATATTCCAGAAAGTACAAAGATTCAAGCAGATGCAGTCACCACCTCGCTGGAACATTTAAACTTGACTGGGTGCTAAAACCAAGCATTTAAACCACGACACATCATCTTCAAACCCGCAAGCACCTACACCCAAACAGTTCTGATCACTGCTTAGGGAACTGAAGCAGTAGTCTGAAACTGTCACACCATTCACAGTACAATCCCAACATCTGCATCTCTCTTACAAAACAGAATATTCTAATGCACAGATAATAAGGTTAAATGTCAGGGCCTCCTAATTACTAACTCCATCTACAGTGAAGACTTGATGTGCAATCTTATCTAATCACTTGGTCTCTCACTTCACCCACCTGTAAACAGAGCCAGAGCCCAGCCTACTTCCCAGGATGTTGAAAGCCACCCTAAAATGCTTCACGTATTTTGGATTTTTAAGTGCTATGTAGGTTAAGAGGTTTGTTTGTTTATTTTTAAGACTCATCTTAAATGGTACACACTCTACATGACAGAAAAAAACCAGTGCTACAAATAGAACACCGGAAGCCATTACCAAGAATTTAAAACGGGTTGTGACTGGGCTGGTGAGAAGTTAGTGGGACTCACCTTTAATTTTCCTAATGACATTTCCTGCGCATAACCCCAAGTCTAAATAAGGAGCCTTTTGCTATCAAGATTCCCCACCACACCGAGCTGTTCACTGCATGATTACAGGGTAAATCAGGAATTTATGTGGAAGGGAAATTCCTTAATTATTTCATATCATTAACAGTATGCAGAAGAACTGGTCACTGCCAGATAGACACACTTCATTTTACTTAGACACAGCAGAGGGTGCACAGATAAAAGCAACAACTCTCATTTCTCCCCACCACATCCATTACCCACTTACAATGATAACTATGTATCTTACTGGAATCAAAACCATCCTAAAAGAAACCTCAAACAAACATTAAACCACCTCACAGACAAACATCATAACCAAAGGTAACAACCAAAACCTAATTAAACTGTTTACTGACACCAAGGAATTCTCAGCTCCCTACACTACACGTACCACTAAAATGCTCCTGTGGGCTTTGATCCAGAAAGAAGCAATAGTCTGTAGAGCATCAAAAGACCATTTGGGAAGTGACTGACAAAAACCAACCCTAAAAGGTTTAAACAAACAAAAAATATAGGGGAAAAGGAAAAGAAATATGCAAATTCACTCAAGAATGTTCAATAAATTAAGGCCATCACAGCAATACTACAAAGTTGTACAAAGCAGTATGGATTTCTTTGTTTCCTGGAAAAGGACAGAGAATCCCTCATCTGAGAAGGCTGAAGAAAACTGCTACAGAGTATGCAATGGGTCCCTCTCTGGAAGCAAAGCAACTAGAAGTAACTTCAAAAAGCAAGCAAAGAATCCCCACCACACCCCTCCTAGGAAGAGAACTGACACACTGTCTTTTCCTAACGTTACTAGTTACTGACATCAATGTATTCCATTTTTAGGGCTGCAAAAACCCTGTTTTCTTCCTCCCTTATTGTTCTGTGAACATTCAAGCAATACTGGAGGTTCTTTCACAGGGGGATGCAACTAGGAGGAACAGCAGTTTACTCTGGGTGAAGAAGAAAAAAAAGCCTTCTGTTTGGTTTTGCCATTAACTTGCAGCAGAGAACCTCCCCTCTTCTAACATCAGGGGCCTGTGGTAATGCCATCACCAGACAACCCCTCTGAGTAAGTTACTCCTGCTTAATAAATTACTATAGAGTAGGAAAGAGGAGTGGCAAATGCATGGGAGAAAAGGAAAAATTATTTTAAAAGTCTAAACCATATCTCTTCCAAAGCCAATCAAGGGATTAGAGGCATGTACTTCAAAAAGAACTTGACTCAACCTGTGTTCTGGCCAAACAGCTTTATCCCAAACTCTCTCAGGAACCCTGAGCACATCCCCATGCCAGCATGTGCAAAACCCCGTGCTACTGGGCCTCTCCTGCTCCTCTTGACTATTGAAACACAGACTCAGTGAATTTTCACCAGAACAGGTGTGAAATGAGGTGAGGGAGGCAGCAATCTGTGGCTGGCCATGGCAAGAATCGTCTCAAAAGCCACACTACTGAGACCCCTCAGGAAGGCGACGGAGAGAGAAGAGACAGAAGCACAACCCACTGAGGTAATGTCAGCTATTTTCCAAGCAAAATTCCTTCCTGGCATCCCCCAGCACCTCTCTGTGTCATTCTGGGAATGCCAGCCCAACCCACCCATCCGAGCACTCGGAACAGAACTCTGCAGCTGCTCATACCTCTCTCAGCTACTACACTAATAATAGTGCCCAGGAAGTAATGTTTCAATAAGGCCATTCAGTAACATCCTTGTGAAACCTGAGATCAGCTCCTCACCACTATTAAAATACAGGAATTTTCCATATTTAAAAGAGAAACTGAAGGGGGGGGGGGGGGGGGGGGGAGGCGGGTCTGAAGAAAAAAGCTTCCATGACAAAAATCAGCATCCTCTCTCAAAAGGTAACTCTCTTTGTGCTTAAAGACACATATTCTCTCTTCACAAGGATTTACTTTCAAATCCAAGACATCAAAAGCATCTGGTCCCTTTTGTCTGCTCACAAGCCTTCAAGAGCCTATTGAGCAAATCATAGCTGTTACAACAAGAACAGAAAGCAACACAGAGAGCTTTATTTACAAAATGACTGAAATTGAAACAAATGTTTATAGAACTGACTGGGGTTTGTTTTATGTTTTGGGGGCATCAGAGGTTCTTGTTTGTTTTGTGTGTTGCTTACAAACACTGTCAAGTTCCACTCAGAGACATTTTTCTCTGTACCAGAGAGAAGTCTGGGAAGCGGCAAGCTATTAGATTAACTGCTGATGTGGTCCAGTCACTTGCTCCATCCAAAACAATGCTGCTATTGTTCCTGACTGACATCTTAATTCCTTATTATTTTTTTCAATGCATCAACAGCAAGAATGCCAAACTACTTTTTAAGAAGGTATCAAAGTTATCTTCCTTGTAAACACTTAAAGAACTACTTCTCAACGAAGCAAGCTTGCAGCAGTTTTACAAACCTGAAGGATTTCAGTATATCCACAGAGGAATAAAACAAGGGTTGACATACTAAAGTTTTCCTTCACACATTAATACCTCCTGTAAAAACATGACTGACATACGCTACAAACTTCAGAAAAGCCAAACCACTGACCTAAATTTCCACATTCTGCATGGCAAGGGCAGAACAGCTGCTTTCTGAGATCAGACTGCCATGCCCTCCATGCTGAGATGTCTAAAACATGACTGCAGGAGAACAGGGCACATATTTCCTTCTATATTAAGCTAATTTACTTGAAGAGGACAAAAGAAGGTTTATAACTACTGCTCAATTCAAATAACAACTACAGAGAAAGAGCAGTGGCTGCAGTCTCATGTAATACAGAAGTGACTGACCACTTCTCTATGATGTTTCAACAACTGTGATATGCTTTACAGACAAACAGCCCCAAGTTTGAGACAACGGCTTAAACAGTGACAGAAGGAAAGCAATAAAAAGATGTAGTGGCCCAAAGCTGCTCCCAAAGTCAGTTCTCTAGACACAGAATGCTCTTTTGTTCACACCATAAGATTATCCCTGCATGTGAAAGGCCAGAACAGTTTTGCTTTAAGGGAAGAAGCCTGGGATGAAGGCATACCATCACTCCATTAACTTAACTCACTTGTTCACCGCTTAGTGTCTGGTCAGAACCGTGCAAAGAAAAAGCTCTATGACTATATGTTCTATTTTTCTTGTTACATTACAAAAGACCCAAATTAGTTACAAGAGGAATAAGCAGTGATCTATACAGGCAAGACTTGGAGGAGAAATGTAAACTTTATTATGCTTACCTCCAGATAAAAATCTAGTTCTTTGAAAGATTAAAATGTCCCCCCTCTAATTTCACTAACCTCTCAGACATGAACCATGTTCAGAATAGAAAGATCCTCAAGACTGACAGCAACCTGTAGCAGCAATTAAAAACGTCCTATATATCACAGAAATCATGTTGCACCAAAATAAGGTATTTTTGTAATTAAGAGAAATTCATACCTAAGAGACATTCCAATTACAGACATATAAAAGTAGATAATGGAGGCAGGAAAAGAAAGAAAACTTCCAGAAAAGTGGCCACAAAGAATCATTTCTGCTGAGTCTCAAATCTATATTTTCAAAATAAAATTTGCCTCTACAACAGTAGCTTGAAGGAGTTCTACTTAAATACACACAGTAGAACTCATTCTTTGCTAAGTCAATCATGATGGTTACCAGGCCAGATAAAGACACAATCCTTCTCATGGGTCTTCCAAGCTGCCAGTCTTTAGATCTCAGCCCTCCAGGAGGGCATTTCCAGTCATCAGTTCCCTTAGAGAAGGTTACACTACTTGAGCACTGCCTAGAGATAATAGCCACCAGTCCTCAGGTGCTTGGGTTTTGCAACAGATGGATCACAGACTGGTTTGGGTTGGAAGGGACCTCAAAGACCATCTAGTTCCAACCTCCCTGCCGTGGCCAGGGACACCCTCCACTAGACCATGCTGCCCAAAGCCCCATCCAACCTGGCCTTGAACACTGCCAGGGAGGGGGCACCCACAACTGATGAGTATTTCCAAGACAGAGAACACATTTCAGCTCTGTTTAAACCATGGTGTCCTGCTTACATAGGTTCAAATCTCCTTCAGTTTTGCTCTTGGCCCTCAGCAAAGAAAGAAGGCCAAATCCCTACACATGGCATTCAAAGGTCTAACACAGATATTCCTTCAGTTCATTATATTAACCACATAACAACTTGAGCTGAATGTCTGGAGCTCGGCCCCATTCCTCCATAAAACTTAGGAAAAGACCGCAGTAAGAGGAGAGAAACAGGTGCCAACAACAAGTTGTCATGCTTGACCAGCTAGCTCCCTGCTCTCAAGGAGGGCAGCCTTCCCTTTCAGGGGCAAGCCTAGAGAACCCCACTGGAGGAACAGCAGTAACAGTGTTGGTAGACACACAGAGGTGTTCTGCATCTAAAAATGAATGCAGCCATGGGACTGAGCAGTGTTTCCAGATTCTTTTTGGCATTAGATGATTTTACTTCTAGAAGTAAAAGAATTTTAACAGGACACAATACATCCAAGTAGGGTTTTTTTTTCCCCTTTAGGAAAGGTGCTGAATAATCTGCTGGAACAGGGGAACAGCTAAGCAAGAGGCTCCACAGAGATCTGAAACTGTGAGTATTGAAATGACTGAATCTATAAAGGAAAATGAGGCACAATACAAATACAGTAATATTACCACAGAGCAAGAGTGGTTAAGAGAGGACTGGAAGAAAGACAGCTTTGTTCCAGAAAAGCTTGCAGGCCCAAGAGTCAAAGGGACAAAAAGCTTTGGAGAAACAAAGTCATTTGGCTTGTAACTGAGCTTGTCATTTGGACCAGGCCTTTTCAGCAAAGAGAGCACACAACCTGCTATTTCAGAAGGAAAAAAGAACTGACAATGGAAATGACACTGTTTTGTGTTTTGTTCTCAGAGCACTGATGGGTTTCAAAGGCTGGAACTATGCAGGGTTCACAGTCTGTTAATCCACATGTGCTACAGACTCAGCCCCCTGATGGATTTCTAAGAACAGGGACCCTCTGCCAAAATGATGTTTCTAAAGGTTTTTTCTCAAGTCCTTGGTGACCTGGCAGCCTGCTCCCTCCACCTGTTTAAAAAAAAAACCCACCATCTTGCAAAGAAGCATTTTCTAAGCAATCCTATTTCCATTTAAATCTGCTACAAGTTTCCTTATCAAATACTTTTTTTTTTTTTCCCATCACACTTACATTCAAATAATAGTATTTTTCAAAGCCTGGAACTCCAATGACTGACAAAATCACAGATTAAGAGAAATAAGCAAAAATAAGGAGCTCACCCTCTGCTTGGGCAGAGAGCCCAACTTTTGACATTTCACAGAATACAGTCTGACTTTTCTTAAGGCTGAGATGCTGCAAGCTTCAGACTCTTCCCCATGAATCCATTTGTCGTTTCTAAGACCACATACAACAGCATAACAGAGGAAACAGGCAAGTTTCAATGCTAAGAAACACTCACCAGCAACAAAGCGGCTTGAGAATCTACTCCTGGACACCACACTCAGCAGAACACTCTCCACAGCCCAGGCCTGATACACAGTCCTGCTCAGTTTCAGCCCAAGATAACTGCTTTCTCCTTGCCAAATTAAACATACAATTTTTTTTTTCCTCTTCAAGGACACACAGTCCCAACCAGCCAGGTGTGTATATACAAAAGCTGGAGAGAAGGAAGGGAAACTGTAACAACCAGATCTACTGAGAGGCAAAGCCTTCTCTCTGACCTATCTAATGAGCCAATAACCCTCACCTGCCCAGTACCCTCAACTCAAGGGGCAACAACAGGACAGGACAAAGGTGTGGGCAGTAAAGACCATAATCTGTTTAATAGCACTGCAATTTGCCATCTCTGTAGTTATTTTTCCCTCCCACTGCTCCTTTCCCACAAAGGACAGTCCCAGCATGAATGATTTACAGGAATGTCTGATTTGGCCTTGGCCTGTGATGGCCACATTGCTTCTGAGGGCCTGGATGTTTTCTCTCTATTTTTATCCTGAAAGATGAGCAAACACAGAGGAGGGAAAAGAACAAGGGGAGGAAACAAAACCAGAGCAGAAAGAGTAAAAGGCATTTATGAGAACAGGGTGGTTGCAAGAAACTCCGTCCATAGCTGCCAGGATGTATGGGAAAATGACAACATGACATTGAGAAATGTCTGCTTAGAAAAGGAATTTGAGAGTAGCAGAAAGCCAGCCACAGACTTGCTTGCCTTTCCAGAATCTTCTTTCCTAGTGAGATAACTGCCTTGCTAGCCATAGCACATGGTTAGGTATCACAGATGTACCACACAGGGCATTTCAAATTGCAGCCACTGCAGCTACCCTCTCTTCTACCAAAGTTACACCCAGAGGGCACAACCTCCCCAGGAGCTGCTGAGGTGGAACACAGGTGCCTACCTCAGCTCACTGCAGAACGTGATGGCTTAGTTTAAACTTGGCAAAGCAGATGGGTTTGACTTAGCAACGAGACAGATTTTGCGTGCTGATATAAAGCTGAGAACTACAGTGGGTGGCAGCAACCACCAGCGGAGAGAGATGTTAACTTCCCTGAGCAGGAGTTTCTTAAGCTACTCTGCCAACGTGTGCCCAAGCTCATCTGATCATGTATTTTATACTCAGCATTCAGCTACTTAAAGTGCCTTAGTTTGCCACCTCAAAAACACAGAGACTTTTAAAAGGTGATCAAACCACTCAAAACATCTCAAGAACAGCTGTCACGGAACACCACCACCAAATCTAGGCTGGAAACTCAGAAAAGGAGCATTGGACCCAAAAGGAAACCCCATCAAACATAATCAAGTCATAAAAATTATCTCAAAAAGCCACAACCAACCCTATCAACAAAACATTAGGCGTGTTGCCAAGATTCCCATGCTGAGGACTATCTGCCTCAAGCCTCTGTTTTTATAAGTTAACATGTTAAGTGCTGTGGTACTGACTGGAGTGGGTATTGTAAAACAGAAGCACTGAAGTTAACAGAGGTGGAGAGAAGTACTGAGGTAGAGGTTTTGTACACCTTTCCAAGTGCTCCCTGTCCTCAGTGAGGGCAGAGTGCCTGGCCTGGACACTACTCCCCTCAGTAAAAAAACAAATGTAATCCTTCAGAGCAGGATGCCTCCCCCATAAAAAAACCCAGATGGATCACAGAGAGAAGTTTTACCTCACTAAAGACTCTGAAGTTGATTTTAAACTGAGTTGAGAACTGGTATGGGTGTCATAAACTCTGCTTGTTACAGCTCACAACATCTGTGCGAGGCTGAGCTGGCAAGCATGGGATAACTCCAGGCTAAACAGCATGCACCTACAGCCTCAGCAGTGGGTCTATTTTTCTTCATTTAATTGCAAGCAGGTGTTTGCACTTTACAGACTGTAAGGCAAACCCATCCTTTTTTTCCCACTCCTTAAAATGGATTCAGATTCCATAAAACCCAATATCACGTTTCTGAAAGGCTTGTCGTTAGAAGAGTATTGGAAAAAAAGAACTTTCCAACTTTTCTACCAGACACCTTCTCTAAAAATTCTCTAAAAATAACAACCCACTCTACTTATTTCTATTATTTTTGTGCTGAAGACTGACCATGACATCAACGACTGATGTTCTCTTTAGTGACCACTTAGACAGTTCATCCAAAGCTGAAAAAAAGATATTTCCCCCCAAATGATTAAAAGACAGAATTATTTAATTCAACAACAGCCCATTACATCTCTTACCACAGGTCAATTCATGAAAATTCCTATTTTCTGAAATCACATCATCTCGTTCACTAGCACAATGTTCTACTTTTAATACAGAAAAAAAACCCACCCACCAAAAAACCCCACCAAAACCTATACAGAGGAACATAAGCCAAACAGTGGAACATCTACAGGACAAAGAAGGTAATGGAGCTAGTTAGTAATCCAAGCTGAAAAGGCATGATTCAAGATGACAAACTGGCATCCTCCACAGAATGAGCTTGACACTTTTTATAGGTACTGACACAGTAATAAATGCTTTACTTCAGCAGAGTATTTTCTTAAAAGAAAGTACTTCCCTAATCTTCATATAGAAACAAATTTATCTCCAAGCAAAAAAACCCCACCAAACTACTGTCATAGTTAATGAGGCACTAACTGTGGCAATTACCTGGAAGCAACGTTGTATTATGTTATTAAAAGCAGTTTTTCTTAAGGGAAAGTTGTATTAGATGGGCCTCAAAGTACCTGTTTGCCCTGTTTTCCTAATGTTGCCATTATTAAGCCGAATTCCAATAGAAAGGTGTGGGGTGGTTTAGGGTATATACTACTCAGTAGCCTTTACATACAGGATCTAGCCTGCCCTAGCAGTAATTTTTAATCAAACTGTGCCCTAGCAGTGTATACTTCAAAATTAAATCTCAGGGTGTTTACTTTGAGCATTTATTTGCTTACTGGTATCACACTCAAAGCATGCTTTATGAAAGAAATAAAGCTCATTTTTCAGGTACTAAATGAAAACTAAAATGGCTTTCTTAACATGAAGATTTACTGATTCACAGCTCCCACTGAATTCAAGGCAAATGATTCCAAGTCCTAACTAATCGCTGCCAATTTAGGAAACTTTGCACACAAGTTCACTCAAGGGCCCCTCACAGCATTTCCCACTTCCCCCCACCACCACTTAAGTAAGAAGCTTGGTCTTGGAATTCTTGCCAGATCTTTAGTTAATGTCAATTTCTTTTCTAGAGGTTATTCATGAGTCCTGTATTAGCTGTTTTACCTTACTTCTTTAACATGTACTGGAGTGTCAGTAGAACGTTTCTGTTGCAGCAAATTCCTGAGACTTGGAGAGCTGGCACACACTGTAAATTCAGCTAAGTGGTTTCTTAAGTGCAGATTATACTAAGGAAAGCTTTAAAAAATGGACAATTTGTGCTTAACAGAAAGAACCCAAGTGATCAGAGTGGCTTTTATGTGGTGTTATTATGTGGATTACAACAGCCTTTGTGGTTACGCAACAATAACCACACAAGGTCATTCCCAAAGCCTACCTCGGCCAGTATCTGAAGGGTCAACCACCACCACACACTAAGAGAACTGGCCAAGAAAAAGAATATGGGTTTGTCCAATTCAGACATCAGACTGGGTCTTGGGTTTGGATTAGGTTCTTCAGTGGACTTTGTTAAAACAAAGACTTGGCCTATTCCAGAGATGGGACTGGGAATGGCTTTATTCCTACTGCCAACAGAATTTCCAGGCTGCTTAACCCCTTGATGGTAAACTTGTAAATGATCAGTGACTAATAACCCCAACCCCCCCAGGGCAGGGGGTTGGAACTCGATGATCTTTAAGGTCCCTTCCAACCCAAAGCATTCTGTCATTCTATGATAACACCTCAGAGAATTCAGTATTTTGTCATTACAAAAATAGCAATAAAAAAGTAAGTTGCCAGAAGCCTGAGCACACTGAGCTGCCAGCAGAGACTGGCACTGGAGAGAAAAGGTGTCTGGTTTCCTCCTCTGCTGTACCAAACAGAACAGCCAAGACATCACAGAACCAGGCTCACAACCCAAAACCTCAGAACACAGGAGGATTTATCCTGCTCTCAGCCAAAACAGAGGCAGCAACGTAATGAGGGACAGGTCCACCATGGTAGAAAACGCACAGTGGGGCTTCTGAGTAGCAAGTTTCTCAGGGTGTAAGTGGAGGAAGGTGGCTAATCTGCATTCCAGGACTAGTGATAACAGTATTTGAACACTGTGGTGCCCATGTGGCAGTAGATGACCCCGACTCCATGAAAGGTTTTAGCAGAGAGGCCCATGTGGGCCACCCTTCCTACCAAACTCTGTCCAGGCTTCCCTTAGATGGGCACTGCATACAGACCACCCCTTCCAAGTCTCTTAGGGAACTCACTTTTTCCCTTTTCCTGGCTTCTCCATTCTCTGCCTTCTCAGCCAAACACAAAGTCACTGCAGTGATCCAAACAGAATCATAGAATCATGGAATGGTCTGGGTTGGAAGGGACCCCAAGGACCATAAAGTTCCAAACCCCTGCCACAGGCAGGGACACCAACCTCCAGGCCTGGATAATTCTGCTCTGATCTGAGCCTAAATCCAAGAAAGGGGATGCTCTAATTCAGACACGTGGAACAGATTTCTGCACTCACAAGCTTCCTTGGCAACCTCCCACGCTGAGATGCCCAGGGCCAAAACCTACCTCATATTGCCTCTTCCTATTCCACCACAAGGTCCCAAGAAGTGGCAGCTCCCACTGTAAATTTATGGAAAACTCTCACCTCCAAAAAAGTATCTTTAGAAATCCCAAACAAATCTCATACTCGTGTCCAGAGACCAAGAGTTGGACCAATATAGTGAGAATTTGGAAGCAAGTACATAGTATTTATCCAGTGTGTCCTTTAGCTTCCAACAATTTCCATCTCAGAGATTTCAAGAGCTCAGAACTAAACCTCTCAAGTTCATTTCACATTTCAGAATCAGGATTCTCCAATCAGGCACCTTTAAATTCAGTTTCTCTGAACAGAACAACCAGCTCCATCCAGAAGTTAGCTATAAACTATTTTGATCCTCACTTGTTTAACTGAACTGGAATCCCCTGAAAAACACATATTTCTCTTTTAAAAGGCATATGTGTATGCTGCTTGTCTTTACTGATCACCAACAGTGGAAAAAGAATGCCTTTCTGTACTCCTTTTAAACATATTTAATCATCTTAAGAAAGAGCCATCTATTTTTTATTCATTCTTTCAACATTTAGCTTGAGCTAGACAACTCAGTGATTCAAACCATCGCATAGGGAACAGGACAGCTTTGAGTCAGTTTTGTTTATCTTCCTATCAGATTCTTGAAACAACTAAGACTTTAAAGTGTAAAGATGTGCTTGAAATATGTTTCATACTGGCAACTCAACAATTTAAGAATGCAAAAGATTCTTTCTTTCCTTTTTCTTTTTTTTTTCCAATCAATTCTTCTGAGTTTTAGGTGGAAAACACACTCCCAGTACAACTGAGGAGACAAATGGAAAGGAGCCAAAGAGAGGATCCACATCATGTGGATCTCGCCCTGCAAGACACTGATGACTCTTGTGATTAGAGGGAGTGGTGGCAGTATCTGCTCGCCACCTCTCAAGATGTAACCCAGTGCAGGCAGCATCAAAGTGGCTTAGAAGGCTGTCTGTTAAGCAGGAAGTAGGATCTATTCAATCACATCAGTTATTCATACTTAAAGAATCCTCACAACACTTTTTGTTAATCACTGCTTTACAATAAGGAAAGGGCTAAGGGAGGGAAAAGCAAGCAGACTTTACTGCAATCACTTCATTTCCCACAAACTTAAGAGTAGTGTACCTTAAAATTTGGTATTTTATAGCCCATCCAGAAAAGCTTATTATGCTCACGTATCAATTAAAACAGATGTAAATTTTGTAATTAAACTGCTTCTAGAAGCAGAGAAATATTTTAGCTATTATCAAGATGCCATTTTTTGTTCAAAAGACTAAAACAGTTTTCCAGAGATCGTAATCAACTGTTGCCTACAAGGGAGTCACCTCAGCTGTCAAAACGCCCTGCTTTATTATCACATCCTCTAGATCGCAGCAAGCCAGCCTTTGTGCAGAAAATGCAGTTCTGACAGAGCTCACCAGCTAGCTCTGCGTCTAAACCACTTCTTCAGCTTGGTTTTTGGAACAAATATTAATATCATTTGGTTTCCTGCCAGCAAATGAATCAGGTTCCTCAAAAAAAAAAAAAAATCAGATGACAATGTTTTCTTCTTAAAACATGACCAATACCCAAGCCACTGAGGTTTGGGTTTTAACTCCTTGTGTTTTCTCTGGTTACATTTGTCTTCTAACTTCTGTTTAACAGTGGCACAGTTTCACCGGTGTCAGAGGAAGACAGCTCAGCTTCAGACTTGTCATGCAGGGCGTTTCAAACAGGAGACACAACTGCAGAAACCTGAAGTACAGATGTTTGTTAGATGTACAGCACCTTAACTCAAGAAGAAAACTTCTGGTTGTCACCTCAGAAAGGAAGGAACTGCTTAGACACGAACATGGGGCAGCATGTCAGAGAGCTTCTCTAAATATTCCTCATGGGCTAACCTCAAGCTCTACTCTCAGCCCAGGTGCCTCTGCTTGGCACGGGGCTCCCTTGGCTCCCACGACACGCGGCTAAGCACGCCGAGCGCTGCACACCAAGCCAAAGTTACCAGCACAGGATTCTGCTGGGGACACCAGGGCTGATTCGAGTTTGGGCTTTCTGCACCACCACACTTTCAAATTGAGTTCTGTAGATGTAGCCATACATGAGAAGCCAACAGCTTGGGGCAGTTATCGAAATACTGTCTAGATGCTTGAGGAATAGAAGCAGAGTGGAATGATGTTCCTCTGCCATTCTTAGCCAAGTTTAGGGACGCTTTTCTACTCTGCATTCCAAGTTAAGATGATTTATACTGACACTTCAAGTCACAGATTTCAAACAATCCTTAAAGAACACTGTTTCCAAAAACTGAATGTTAACTGGCCAAATAGTAAGTTACAAACAGCTGAAAAACGATAAGAGTAATTTCCACCTCAGAGATAAACCCAGGAAGTAATGTTTCTTTATTTACACAAAAATGAGCTGTCTCCATTTTTCAGCCCTCACCGTATTCAGGCAGCTACACTGCTCAGACCACTGACCAAATCCCTCTTAGCTAAAGGGAAATAGCTTGAAAGCCTGATTCCCCATCTTCAGAAGTTTTCGATGACAGCAAAGATACAACACACTCCTGAGAACCTTAGTGTTTTCTGTGAATAACTGGCATAGTCAATCGTCCTAATAGATACCTGTGAGACTACACTCCTAGACCGTAAGTTAAATGGAAGAAACACTACCACAATCCTATGTTAACAACATGCATTAACATTCAAGGAAAACAACACAATTCCCACATAAACCACTGCAGGGCTAACCATACACATACAAACATACACACATATTCAACAAGTAAAATTAAAAAAAACACAGTCCCACCAGAAGGGGCCAAAGACAGAGAACTTATAACTAGTGCTGTCACCACAGAACTGGTAATTCCTGAACATGCTTCGAATTGTCACAAAGGGGTTATTTTGCAGCCTCTTCGCAGACTACAAACGCAGGTGTACCTACAGCCTTATGTTGAGACTGGCAATTCACAGCTGGCAGCGCACCGGTAAAACCCCAAACCGAGCACTCGCTGCGGGTTTAAGGCCGTAGCTCGCTCCGGGCTCGGCACCACCGAACACATGAGCCAGGGCCCGGCCAAGAGACAGGGAGATGCAACCGGCGTTACACGAAGCGGCGTTACCCGGCGCCACCGCCGCTACCCCTTATCCCCCTCTCCCCGGTGAAGGGCTGGAGAGGAACCGTGTCCCCAGCGCGGCTGGCGAAGGAGAAGCTGGAGAAAGCCAAGCGAGGAGAAACTCACGGCAAGCAAAGCGAGCGCTTCCAGCTCGAAGCCGAAACCTCTCTCGGCTGCCAGCCCCGGGCCCCGAGCCGCCGGGAGCCGCCCCCGCAGCGACCCCGGCGTCTCCCCCCCGCACCCCTTCACTCACTTTTGGTGGCGGCGATCAGATTTTTCCCATCCTTGAGCAACTCCTTGATAAACTTATTGGTCTTCTCCAGCTCGGCCTCGTGGGCTCTGACCCGCTCCCTGAACCCGGGGCTGTCCAGGTAGCAATCGCTGAACTCCAGGGGCTGCAGCCCCATGGCTGCCGCTGCGCCGGGGCTCGCCTTCCCGCGAACCGCCTGCGGCTACGCCACAGCAGCACCGACCTCCCGGGCGGTCGAGGAGCCGCGGGCGGCCAGGGTCCCCTGCAGCGGTGAGGCGGGAGCCGCTGCCACAAAGAGAGCAGCGGCGGCAGCTCTCCGCAGGGACGGGCGGGCGCGGGCAAAGGCGAGCGGGACTGCCCTCCCCTCCCCGCGACAAAGGGGCGGTGCGCCCTTGGACGGGTAGGCACGAACCCGCCGCCACCGCTGGGCGATGCCCTAAGCGAGAGGGACGGCCCGCCGCGCCTGGGCCCGCCTCCCGCTCGTTCCTTCCCGCCCCGCGGCGGCGGTGGTTACATAAGGCGCCGGGGTGGGGGTGCCTGTAGTCAGGCAGAGAGTTGCCTTCCTGGGCTGTGCGAGGCAGCCCTGTGCGGGGAGCGCGGGTGGGCACTGTCGTACCGGCCGCCAGGCGAAGCCTTCCCCGGTGGCGCCCGGGTGGGTGGGAGAGCCCGCACCGCACCGGCTTGTCGCGGCAAGCCGCGGGTTGCCTGTTCCTATACGACAGGGTGGGGAAGGCCACGGGGTTTGAGCTGTAGTGGGTGGGTGATTCACCTCACGGAAACGTCCGTGGCTCTAGGAAGGGGCAGAGCAGGCTCTCAGTGGAAGGCAGGGCCCCAGGATGGGGAAAGACATAGAGGTGCTGGAGCGGGTCCAGAGGCAACCGTGAAGATGATCATGGGAGAGCTGCTCCAGCCCTTTGAAGACAGGCTGCAAGAGCTGGGCTTGCTCAGCCTGGAGAAGAGAAGGTTCCTGGGTGACTTAATGGCAGTGTACCGATACTTTAAGGGGCCCTACAGGAAAGTGGGAGAGGGACTGTTCAGAGAGTGCAGTGGCAGGACAAGGGGCAATGGCTTCAAGCTGAAAGAGGGCAGGGTTAGGTTAGATGTTAAGAAGAAATTCTCTACTGAGAGGGTGGTGAGGCCCTGGCACAGGGTGCCCAGAGAGGTTGTGGAAGCCTCATCCCTAGAAGCATTTAAGGCCAGGTTGGATGGGGCTTTGGGCAACCTGCCGTGCCCATGGTGAGGGGGGAGGGTTGGATCTTTGAGGTACCCAACACAAAGCGTTCTGTTATTCTGTAAAGCAAGCACAGGGCAGCACATGGACTGCGTGATCCAGAGTTGTGGGGCCAGTGTCTGCTCAATGGTGATGGTCTGCTAGGAGAAGAGGTTGGCATTGCCCAGGGGGCCCTGTCCTGCTCGTGTTCCTTGCTGAACAACTGAGTAAAGCAGATACAGCTTTACCTCTGTGGCTTCATTTAATAAGCTAATACAAACAGCTTTCATGAAAAAGTAGTGCAGTGAGAGTGAGACCTTGAGAAGACCGCTGAATGCTAGATTGTTTTGGTTAAGGACTTTAGGAAACTCATGAATAAACCAGAAAAGGCTTGTAATTGTACTTACATTTGTAACTTGGCTATAACTTCTTGGATTTAGTGGTTTATAGTAGTGCAATTCATAGTGATTTGGTAGGACTTTTTTAGGTGATCAGGGGTCATCTAGGCATTCTAGTCATGAATGTTTAGATGTTGTCTTTGGCAGTAACTTCAATCTGTTTCACTTTCTGTATTTTTGCAAATCAAGTGCTACTTTCTGCCCCTTTTGAAGCAATAAGCTTTGGTATGAAATTAAATCTATCCTTGTTGGGCCCACAGGCACCGACCTGCTGAAGTCATGTATGGAAATAGATGGGCACTTCAGGGATGTCATTTAAAATGACACCTGTTTGGAGAATCAGTGTTATCAGACAGGATTCAATTTTGAGTGCTTTTTTTTTTAAAACTATTCACTTGAGAGTCTGCTTCAGAAAATGGAGCAGGGTGTGTGTGTTACCCACCTAACAGTGCTCACCGACCTCAAGTGAGTAAGCACAGCATTTCATAATCAAAGGCAAAGATAATGTCATCATTGTTTTTGTAGGTGAGGAAAAGAAGAAAACACAGTCTTGTAATGAAAGGAGTTGGGAGAGGCGACTTAACATGAAGACCATAGTCCCTGAAAGGAGTCTTGAGGACAAGTGTGGGCCCACAGGCCAGGGGATGCTGTTGAGAGAGACTATGAACATTCAGTCTTTCAGCCCAGTGTCCCAACTGCTAGATCACATTATCTGCTGTGACATTTATTTTCTTATATTATTTAACTGAGAAGTTACTATGCTACTTAAAACTCCATTTTAAAAGACTGGGTTTTTTTTTAAAATACTAAGTTTATAGCCAACAATTCTTATTTCTGTTTAGATTACTGGAACAGCATTTCACCAGTAAGTATGCCTTTCACAAATGGTTTGTTTACTTTGCCCTGTCATCAGGACTCAAACTGGAATAACATTGTTCCTGCTTGTTCATAGTTACTGTAATTTCTCTATCATAATGCCACTGAAGTGTTGTAAAGTAATTGAGTTGTATGCAGGTAAAAGGAGAAGTTGCATTCCAGCAGAAATGCATACACATAACACGCTTTTTAGGGAATAAAAAGAGTTAACTTGCACTTACATAATAAAGCAGGGAAGCAAATTCATTACTATGTTGATGCTGGTTTTCCAGTATGGGTATCCAGACAACATACTGGATTCCTATGATCAAAATTGTTAAATACATCTTTTCCTAAACATGACACACCAGTTCAAAGCATTGTCACACTCTGAAATAACAAAATTGTGATTAAAAGAAAAAAAAATTAAAAATGGAGGACTGAGGAGAAATAATAATGCATTAATTTAAATTTAAATGGACACCAATTACCTATCTAAGGAACAACAAAAGGAAGTGTACTTTCTTTACTAATTCAGAAGTGGTTTTATATCAGCAGTTTGCAAAACTCGTTTCTCTGCCATTCCTACTCAAGCTCATCAAATTTTACTGCTGCCTTGAAGTCTTTTTTTCAGAGACTATGACATAGGTTGACTATGTGAAGCTGTGGCAATAGTCTGCCCATACATGGTGTATTTATCTTTGCTTTGTTATTTTCCCTTGGCATTGATTGCAAGCATGCTGCCAGGAAATACCCTCTTCCAGTCACGTTATACAATAGGCATACACCAGCACAGCACAGGTTTTGTTCTTACCTGCCTGATGTTCTTGTCTGATACTTTGCTATCCAGATTTTCATGAAAGGCAGTGTTCTATCTGTGGCTGATTGTGTCTCCAGACTGCAGGTTTTGGAGAGAAGGGTTAGAAATTAGTGAATTTCACTTTCACTTTTATTAACATTTTATTACAGAGTATTGGTATCAGCAATACCAGTGTGCAACATGCAGCTGTGTTGAGCTTTTGAAAACACTACTAGCAACAGCATCCTTCCAAGGCATTGTAGTTTCTTCTCTTGTTTTAGCACTTTTACCTCTGTCATGGGTTTATAGTTTCCTTCTAACTCCCATCTTGCTTATGACTGTGTCATCACTGTTGGCTTGCAAGATGTCAGGGGCCCTATGCATACCTAAGTGGTGCTAGAGTCATTCTCTCACCCACTGTGAGCACACACAGAAACAGACTAATCTTTGACCACCCAGGATGCAGATCAACATTATTTATTCTACTTTCAATCTGTTTGATGTTATGGCAATCATGCATGTGTCTGGTAAGGTGGGCATTCCTTTCTGGCACTCCTTGACAGCATGAGTTTTGCACAACAAATTATTTTAGTATGCAGCTGTTTGCTTTTTCAGTGTTGTAAACATTATGTTCCATGGACCTTTGTTTTCCTGAAGTTTTCAGGAAAAAGTTGTGAGTATGAGGTCAACAAATATCCTCCCCCAGCATTTGAACTGAACTGACTCTTGCAAACTGTGAGGATTTTAAACTGATGCTTGTTAGTAAGCTCCCACAAATGGGTCAAATTAGCACACAGTACTAAATTTATGCTTAAAAGTAGGCATTATAAAGCATTTATGCTATCCATCTGGCATTTGCTCTGGCTAAAAAAAATAAAATACAGCTGAACAAGTCCAGAGAATCATGGAGCTACAGGGATACTGGCTCCTTAGACTATTTGGTGGAGTCCAGCTCCTGTTACACCTGGTTGTCTACTCATGATAATTGCCTGTACCTCTCTCTCTTTCCATGTCCCACAGGTGCTAATATTTTTTCTTTCCCTGTACTATCAGCCTTTAGCTGGGAAGCATAATTAAGCTAAATTCAGATAACCTTGTTCCCCATCTGAAACTAATTTAAAGTTCATGGCTTTTCTTTCAAAACTGAAGGAAGGCTTGGGTGCTTGTTGATGCCAGTTGATTTCAAGATAGTGCATCCTCCTTTAGAGCTCAGTTAATGTATGAAATGTTAGCTATTTTCTGATGCTAATATTTGCATGTGCTCATGGGCTTCATCTGGCCTAAGTGCTTTACCAGTTCTTTTCTATTTTCCTAGAGTATCTTTCCTCCACTGGAAGATGATTCTAGTGTTGTTCAGG